>NC_140591.1:1455288451-1456679497 GCF_964204655.1 Triturus cristatus
GTGAGTCCCTTGCTCTCCATGCCACTGGAATCAAGCTATCCTGGCTGACGAGGGCTGAAAGCCCGAAACCGGTCCTAGGATGCTTGTTTCCAGTCCAGGGAGGACCTGGCTTGGCAGTTCGGGCTGGACTGTTCCCATGGAGCACAGGGTCAAGGCTGATTTGCATATGGCTGGGTTCAAACTGGAATGGCATGGTGAGCAAAAAAACGATGGATTTAGGCCCAGATCTCTGTACTGGGGTGAATGTATGACATTGTTCTGCATTCTGTCCATCAATTGTTGTTTTTGCATTTGTCACCCCGAGTGGGAAGGGTATGCTCAGACGTGAGTCCCTTGCTCTCCATGCCACTGGAATCAAGCTATCCTGGCTGACGAGGGCTGAAAGCCCGAAACCGGTCCTAGGATGCTTGTTTCCAGTCCAGGGAGGACCTGGCTTGGCAGTTCGGGCTGGACTGTTCCCATGGAGCACAGGGTCAAGACTGATTTGCATATGGCTGGGTTCAAACTGGAATGGCATGGTGAGCAAAAAAACGATGGATTTAGGCCCAGATCTCTGTACTGGGGTGAATGTATGACATTGTTCTGTCCATCAATTGTTGTTTTTGCATTTGTCACCCCGAGTGGGAATGGTATGCTCAGACGTGAGTCCCTTGCTCTCCATGCCACTGGAATCAAGCTATCCTGGCTGACGAGGGCTGAAAGCCCGAAACCGGTCCTAGGATGCTTGTTTCCAGTCCAGGGAGGACCTGGCTTGGCAGTTCGGGCTGGACTGTTCCCATGGAGCACAGGGTCAAGACTGATTTGCATATGGCTGGGTTCAAACTGGAATGGCATGGTGAGCAAAAAAACGATGGATTTAGGCCCAGATCTCTCTACTGGGGTGAATGTATGACATTGTTCTGCATTCTGTCCATCAATTGTTGTTTTTGCATTTGTCACCCCGAGTGGGAAGGGTATGCTCAGACGTGAGTCCCTTGCTCTCCATGCCACTGGAATCAAGCTATCCTGGCTGACGAGGGCTGAAAGCCCGAAACCGGTCCTAGGATGCTTGTTTCCAGTCCAGGGAGGACCTGGCTTGGCAGTTCGGGCTGGACTGTTCCCATGGAGCACAGGGTCAAGACTGATTTGCATATGGCTGGGTTCAAACTGGAATGGCATGGTGAGCAAAAAAACGATGGATTTAGGCCCAGATCTCTGTACTGGGGTGAATGTATGACATTGTTCTGCATTCTGTCCATCAATTGTTGTTTTTGCATTTGTCACCCCGAGTGGGAAGGGTATGCTCAGACGTGAGTCCCTTGCTCTCCATGCCACTGGAATCAAGCTATCCTGGCTGACGAGGGCTGAAAGCCCGAAACCGGTCCTAGGATGCTTGTTTCCAGTCCAGGGAGGACCTGGCTTGGCAGTTCGGGCTGGACTGTTCCCATGGAGCACAGGGTCAAGACTGATTTGCATATGGCTGGGTTCAAACTGGAATGGTATGGTGAGCAAAAAAACGATGGATTTAGGCCCAGATCTCTGTACTGGGGTGAATGTATGAGATTGTTCTGCATTCTGTCCATCAATCGTTGTTTTTGCAGGAGCAGCAAGATAGCCATGGAGGTCAGGCAGGATGGGCACTAGAAGCAAGACACACCATGAAGAGCAACAGTGAGACTGTGATGGCATACACACAGACCATGGAGGGAAGGTGGGAGGGGGTCAGGGGCAGCTAACTAACCACACAGGGAAGGTGGGAGGGGCCATGGCAGCACAGAAGACCATGCATGGCAAGTGGGAGGGTTAGTGGCAGCACAATGGCTATGATGGGCAAGGAGGAGGGTGCAGGGGCATGCACAAAGGACGATGGAGGATAGAAGGGAGGGTTAGGACCTGTGCACAGACAAGAAAGTTCAGGGGAAGGGGCCTCACAACAGACCACACGGGGCAGGCAGGAGGAGCAGTTGCAGCACAACAGACCAGGGAGGGCAAAAGGGTGTGGCAGTACAATGGACCATGTAGGACAGGAGGAAGAGGAGAGGGACATGGCATGTGGACAGGCAGGGTGGAGGTGGCAGGGACAGGTTACAGTCATCTGACAATGCTAGGCAGGTGGGAGGGGAGTGGCAGCTCAACAGAACACTCAGAGTAGATAGGAGTGGCAGGTCCATGGGACATGGTGGGCAAAAAGGATGGAGCAGGGGCATGCACAAAGACATCAGAGGGGAGGGGGAAGGAGAATAGGGGCAGCAAGCTAAGCACAGAGTTTAAGCAGGAGGTCAATGATGGGGCATAGAATTGGGCAATGGAGGGCAGGAGGAGTGGACTGGTACATCATACTAAATTGAGGGCAGTGGCAGCACATCAGACCATGCATGGCAGGAGGGAGGAGGCTAGTCCATGGATTCACACAACAGAGGATAGGGAGGAGGGGGATGGGGCAGCAAGCTAACTGTTCAGAGAAGGCGGGTATTAGGAACTTTATTGTTTTTAAAACATTGTGTCTGTGCGAACTACTTAAAATATGAACAAGTATGCAGCATAATCTCACTTTTATTCAGGAAGAAGAGGACGTTTGTGACTGTGACTCCGGGCTCACTTGGCAGAAACACCCCCTGACCCTCCACCCCCTATCGCAAAATGTAATGCCCGTGAAAAGTGTAGGTGAACACAGTGTTATATAGAACATAGTCCTGAGAGCACGATTGAAAATGAAAACTAGATATAGTGTATGGTATAAACTATGCACCAAAAAGTGTGATATAAGATGAACCGGGCGTGAAATATAATATGCAATACATTGTGCGCAATGACAGATTCATTGGAGAGCGCGAGATAGCACAGGCACTAGCGCGTGCTATGCGATATGCGCCTTGGAGTGTAATATGCACAGGGCAGTGTTGTGTAACCTAACTAGTCTCTAAAGTTGTAATATAAAATATGTGCTGGGGAGTGTAACGTTGCATATACACTGTGACAAAGATATGGATCCCAGATTGTAATATGTATGGCATAGCACTGTGCGTTATAACATAGGCATCGAGGAAGGCACGTTAGATGGGGCAATATAACCCGTGCGAAGACAAGTGTGGCATGACATATTCACGGGATGGTGTTACAGTGCACATGGGCTAGAGAGTGTCATAGCATATGCACTAGCTAGTGGAATACAACACAGAGGTGTGTGGCACTCGGCAGGCAATGGTGGGTGTAACACAGCATTGGGCTCTGTCAGGAGCGCGCTGTGACTCTCAAGTGATGTTCGTCCCCTTTCCAGAGAGTAAAATAAAAAGTATTACACATCCGGCAGTGGATGTGTGTTTTATTAACCGTGAGGGGGGTTTCTTGCATAGTTTTGGTCGCATTTTTGTCGAATCCCCTTTGAATGGCTTGGTCTGCATGTGTATTAAATGTGCCCGTCAATAGCTACCCATGTTTGTATAAATAAACGACAAGGGTGTCTACCGGGATTAGGCACGGTAGGGCATCAGACATGTCAGAGCTTCACTAGTGGTGTAAATACATTCCACGTGGATTCATTGAATGCATAGTCACCTTTTAATGAATATCACGCAAATCGTCATGGTGATAGGTACGTACGGTTTGTCCAGCATGTCCTAGGTGTGTCTATAAATATATATTTTTTAAAAATAATAAAAAACAGTGACCGGCCCTGGGGATTGGGGTCAAAAAAATATAATTAGGAGACAGGCCCTGGGGGATGGGGTCATCAGGGCCAATAAATTAGAATAAGAAGGGGAAACACACAGTCCCCCTTCTTAAAAAATTAAAATAAATAAAAGACTGGCATCGTGCCGGAGGCCATGCCCCCTCCGTGCAGCACTCTGCAAACGCGCCCCCAACAGGCATCTCCAGTATGCGCCAGGGAGCTGCGCTGCAGACAGGTGTTCTGAGGCCAAGCCCCTTTTTACACCTCTCTGCAACGCAGCTCTGTGGCGCTTACTGGAGGTACCTAGTGGTCTAGTTTGACCCTAGGGACCCTTAGGATTCAAGAGGACTTAATCTCTCAACTTAGAACAGCCACAGGCTGCGTTTACACAGTGGTGAAGGGAGGGGACAGGGCGTGAGGTGACGTGTGCAAACACGCACTATGGCACGTTTTAAATTGGGGATATAATTCCCCTTCAATACTGAGGGCCCCTGGGGGCTAACTAGCCCACCAAGTGCTTCCAGTAAGCGCCACTGAGCTGCATTGCAGAGAGGTGGTCCAGGCAGTGCCACTTTTTACACCTCTCTGCAACGCAGCTCTGTGGCACTTACTGGAGGTATCTAGTGGGCTAGTTGGACCCTAGGGACCCTCAGGATTCAAATGAACTTAATCTCCCAACTAAAAACGGACACAGGGCGTGTTTACACAGTGGTGAAGGGAGGGGACGGGGCCTGAGTTAACGTGTGTAAAAGCGCCCTGTGGCCTGTTTTAAGAGGTAGTTTTAATCCCCATGCCCTATTATATACTAGGGGCTTACAGAGGAGGTCATGCTAATCACAGGGGGACCCCAACGCATAATGTTCCCTAGTGTATGTAGGTGTTTTCACTGTATTCTAAGTGTCTTTTAACATAGCACTGGCTCTAGGACTGGTTAGTCAGACTCAGTTACCACCAGTATCCGTCTGAAAAAGTTGAGGGTACAGGATGATTTTGCAACAAGGCTTCTTTCTGCTCTTCTTTTTGTTCTTTCTGCACGTTATCCTTCTTCCTGGACTTATCTTCGTATTTTAGGACTTCTGTTGCTTCTTTCTGCACTTCTTTTGTTTCTTTCTGTGCATTTTTTCTTCTTTCTTCACATGTCCTATCTCTGTAGGCATAGTTAGAAATTAGCATTTAAAAAACCTTTGAAATTCACAGAAAAAACCATAGGTTTCAGGCACGTTATAGTTAGGAATTAGCATTTAAAAAACCTCAGAAATTCACTGAAAAAACCATAGGTTTCAGGGGTGTTATAGTTAGCTGGACTTTTCACTTGTACAAAACCATTGAAATTGCCCCGTTATAGTTAGTTCAGCTAACTATAACTCGCGCGCCCGCAATGCACTGCTGATGACGTCACATATTACATCACTCATGACATGGTCAGTGCCATCACTCATGACATCACTGATGACATCTCAAATGACATCACTGATGACATCACTGATGACATCATCCTTGTGATAGAGTGGCAGACCTCCTCTCACCCTAATATAACCTTTGATACACACATTCAAAAATAGAGACTAAAATTTTCAAAACAATGGACATACCAATACCAGTTACAACAACCTCGTCAGTAATTCTAAGATCCACATACACATCCACTCATTCATCAACAGTCCTATACAGTCACTCATACATGTACTCACTCATCATATGTACTCATACACCTATACATCCTGTTACACAATGCCACTCATCCATAGAGTTACTCACACACATAGTCACTCATGCTAATAAAGAATCAAACATACATTTCCTTGCATATACAGTTATACACACACCACCACACTTACTTCTACGGAAACTTACACATACTTAGTCTTTTAAACAATCACTTAGAGAAACACATACTTATTCATACAGGAACTCTTTCAATCTCTCACTCTCACATATACTCACATATATACACCAATAGTCACATATACTAGTTTAAAACATATGTAGTTACTCATAAAGACACTATTGAGACAGTCATTCACTCACTAACACACCCATACACACACTCATCCACCCATACAGTCCTGCACACATGCTGTGTTCAACACATACAAACAGTGAGTCACTCATTCATGCACCTATGCACTACGTAATACCCCCCACCGAACCATGCAGACACTCAGACTGATACTCAAAAAAACAACTAATAACCTATATAGACACCCATGTAGCTACTCACCAACCCATGCAGCCACTTATACACAAAGTGAGAGACTGATACAGATATTTACATATTTAAACATTACTCACTAAGCCATGTATTCACTATGATACACTTAATCAGTCAGTTACACAATCAATTTTTCAAAAACAAATCATCCATTTAGACACTTATATACCCATTTATTCTTCCATCGACCTTGAGATATACATATATAAAACATATTTAATTTTCAGAAAAACACACATTCACTGGATGATGTCATCAGTGATGTCATCAGTGATGTCATTTGAGATGTCATCAGTGATGTCATGAGTGATGTCACTGACCATGTCATGAGTGATGTAATATGTGACGTCATCAGCAGTGCATTGCGGGCGCGCGAGTTATAGTTAGCTGAACTAACTATAACGGGGGAATTTCAATGGTTTTGTACAAGTGAAAAGTCCAGCTAACTATAACACCCCTGAAACCTATGGTTTTTTCAGTGAATATATATAGATTCAGTGAAAAAACCATAGGTTTCACACACGTTATAGTTAGCGGACATTTCACTCATAAAAAGCATTGAAATTCCCCCGTTATAGTTAGTTAAGCTAACTATAATTCGCGCACCCGCAATCCACTGCTGATGACGTAACATATTACATCACTCATGACATGGTCAGTGACATCACTCATGACATCACTGATGACATCTCAAATGACATCATCCTGTGAATGTGTGTTTTTCAGAAAATGAAATATGTTTTATAGATGTATATCTCAGGTCGATGGAAGAATAAATGGGTATATAAGTGTCTAAATGGATGATTTGTTTTTGAAAAATTGATTGTATAACTGACTGATTAAGTGTATCTTAGTGAATACATGGCTTAGTGAGTAATGTTTAAATATGTAAATATCTGTATCAGTCTCTCACTTTGTGTATAAGTGGCTGCATGGGTTGGTGAGCAGCTACATGGGTGTTTATATAGGATATTAGGTGGTTTTTTGAGTATCAGTCTGAGTGTCTGCATGGTTCGGTGGGGGGTATTACGTAGTGCATAGGTGCATGTATGATTGACTCTCTGGTTGTATGTGTTGAAGACAGCATGTGTGCATGACTGTATGGTTGGATGAGTGTGTGTATGGGTGTGTTAGTGAGTGAATGACTGTCTCAATAGTGTCTTTATGAGTTACTAAATATGTTTTAAAGAAGTATATTTGACTATTGGTGTATATAAGTGAGTATGTGTGAGAGTGAGAGATTGAAAGAGTTCCTGTATGAATAATGATGTGTTTTTATTAGTGATTATTTAAAAGAGTAAGTATGTGTAAGTTTCTGTAGAAGTACGTGATGAGGTGTGTGTATAACGGAATATGCAAGTAAATGGATATTTGACTCTTTATTAGCATGAGTGACTATGTGTGTGAGTAACTCTATGGATGAGTGACAATGTGTAACAGGATGTATAGGTGTATGAGTACATATGATGAGTGAGTACATGTATGAGTGACTGTACAGGACTGTTGGTGAATGAGTGGATGTGTATGTGGATCTTAGAATTACTGAAGAGGCTGTTGTAACTGGTATTGGTATGTCCATTTTTGTGAAAATTTCAGTCTGTATTTTTGAATGTTTGTATCAAAGGTTATATTAAGGTGAGAGGAGGTCTACCACTCTGTCACAAGGATGATGTCATCAGTGATGTCATTTGAGATGTTATCAGTGATGTCATGAGTGATGTCACTGACCATGTCATGAGTGATGTAATATGTTACGTCATCAGCAGTGGATTGCGGGTGCGCGAGTTATAGTTAGCTTAACTAACTATAACGGGGGAATTTCAATGGTTTTTTATGAGTGAAATGTCCGCTAACTATAACGTGGGTGAAACCTATGGTTTTTTCACTGAATTTGCAAGGTTTTTTAAATGCTAAATCCTAACTATAACGTGTGTGAAACCTATGGTTTTTTCAGTGAATTTGCAAGGTTTTTTAAATGCTAATTCCTAACTATAACGTGTGTGAAACCCATGGTTTTTTCAGTGAATTTGTATGGTTTTTTAAATGCTAATTCTTACCTATAACATGTGTGATTCCCATGGTTTTTTCATTGTTTTTTTATGATTTTTGTAATACAAATTCTTATATATTTTTTTTTTTATTTGCAAGTTTTTTTTTTTTACTTTATATTCTCTTAATACACTATGCTTAATTTTAAAAAATTCTGCAATATATTATTTTTTTTCATTTTTTTTTTACTAAACAGGTAAGATATATTAGTATAACATAGAGATTTTTTTTTTTTTTTTTTAAGTGCGCGTACGGTAAGCTTATGGTAAGCGTACGGTTTGCGTAATGTACGTAAAATTTCTACTCTTTTTGCGTATGGTTACGCAATTTACGTAGCCGTGCGTACTGCGTATGGGGCGCGTAAGCGTGTACGCTACACGCGTACGTTACGCGGAAGTGTTGGGGAGTGCCTGTTATGCGCATGCGCGCGAGCGCGTGTCTTTTTCACGCGCATGCGTACTTTTACCGTAAGCGCACCGTAAGCGTAACGTAAGCGTAACGTAAGCGTAACGTACGCGCACGGTGGGTCATGTGATCATGAAACAAAACTTTTGATTGGTTCAAAGTAGTTTCAGTTCTAGATCTCTCCTACACCACACCCATTCCCCTCATTTCTGCTTGTGATCCCTTAGGAGAAGGAGCTGAGTTGTCTTTGGGATACGATGGCAGACCAGCACTCTTCTACTGAGAGTGAGGCTAGCAGCACCACCATCAGGCAGAGAAGGAGGAAACAGAAGAGCTCTTTTATATGGGAGTATTTTAGTTTTCCAGAGGGTGAGAAAAAAGTCAATGCTGCTTTGGTGACTTGTAAGCTGTGCCAGCGTGTACTTTCAAGAGGTAATCCTAACAAGAAGTATTCCTTCGGGAATCACACTATGTTACGACACCTTCACGATGTACACCCTAGGACACATGCTCGACATACTGGAGGAAACCCTTCAGTAAGTCGACCAAGCACATCCACAGCACCTCAGCCGAGTCCTTCTTCGGAAGCTCAGCAGAGCCCTTCATCTGTGGGGGCAGATTCACCTTTTTCTGATCCTCTGGAAACGAACCATCGGTTTGCGAGGGTTACAATGCGGTGTTCATTTTGCCATGGTCTAATTGTTCATAGGGAGACCAGTCTTCCCCTCATTAACAACAAAATGGACCAGCACATTTGTCCTACCAGCTAATGTTCCCATTCTTCCTTTCCTCTGTCCCTGCATGAACACAACGGCTCTTTTAAGAGCCAACCTTACCTCTCAACTTTTTTTTATTTTTTCTTAAAAACTTTTTTTTTTTTACCTTACGCGTACGTTTTTTTTTTTTTTTTTTAAAACACTAAAAAACAATTACCACATTTCAAGATCCTTGAGGGATTAATAACTAAATACTGTAAATCTGTTTGAAGAGAAGTGGAAGAAAGAGACCATCCAATTTCTGACTTACCTGACCCACCCAACAATTTAATTTTTAATTAAAATTTAAATTGAAATTACTTGTAAAAATGGTTGTTTTTTTTCCGAAAATTATCTTTCACAATCTGAAAAAAAAGAAAAAAGTATTAATATTTAATAAATCATTATATAACACAGTACGCGTATTTACATATTTTCCAAAAACACTTTTTTGCCTTTTTTTTGCTGTTTTCAGAATATATTGCATTTCACTATAAATCGTGAAAGCAATTGCATTCATCACTTAACAGCGGGCAAAAAAAAAATAACAATCTCAAAGATTGTTTTAAAAAAGCCCAGAATCTCTTCTCACTTAAACATAACATTATAGAAATGCAAAATATTCAAAAAAATATCATCCAATAACTATTTCTTTAAAATGCCGTCTGACAATTTTGTTACAGAAGCATAATCACAAAAATAATATATCTCAAATAACTCCACAATACATCTGGTTCCCTTTCCTTTAGGCCAAATGGTAATTTTAAAATTCTTTTTTGATTAAATTTCCAATGGTAATCCAATAAAATTCCAAAATTTAAATTGGACAGATGTTACCGATTCTCTCTAAAATTTTGGTTTCCGAAAGATTAATTAGGAATTAAATAAGTCCACAATAAAATTGATTACCTTTCCTTTAGGCCAAATGGTATTTTAAAAAATCTTTTTTGATGAAATTTCCAATAGTAATCCAATAAAATTCCAAAATTTAAATTGTACAGATGTTACCGATTCTCTCTAAAATTTTTGGTTTCTGAAAGATTAATTAGGAATTAAATAAGTCCACAATACAATTGGTTACCTTTCCTTTAGGCCAAATGGTAATTTGAAAAATCTTTTTTATTTGTAAATTCCAAAGGTAATCCAATAAAATGGTAAAATTGTTTTGTACAGATCTTGCCAAGTCTCTCTAAAATTTAGGTTTCAGGAAGATTAGATAGGAATTTGCTAAATCAAAAGGCAAACGTTGCTTGAAAATCAATTGGGAATCATTACACAGTGTCCAGCCTTTTTCACATTTAAGATAAACTGTGTAATGTCCAGAAGTTACAGTAGGTCCTTCATGGAAAATTATTGCAACTGTTACAAAAGTTTTTCCTGAAATTGATAATTGCTGTCCTATAAACTTCTTTATTAAAGTATCCAATTTTGAACCATCAGCTTTACATCGTTGCATCATTAAAATTACATACTGTCCGTATTCCTTTAAAATTAACGTTGAAAACATGTCAGATTTACACTCACCGCATTCCATGCTATGATTAGCATCTTTAACTAATTTAGCAAAAGTGACTGTTTTACTGTCTGGCAATGTTAAATAAATAAACCTTTCAGAATCAACATTAGAGCCACATGTATTGAAACAGTTTTCACAACTATGTTCCCATTTATAAGAGACACCAAACATATTTTCAATTGGCACCCCTTCTTCTTCCAGTACCTGAAGAAAATACATCAAGAATTCCTGTGCGTCTTGCTGTACATTTTGAGAAAACTGTGTTCGTCCTGAACATACATCTAAAAGTTTTCTAATTTCAGTAGCACTTTCTATTTGAGTTTTATCATTACTCAGCTTTTGAAAAAGGACACTCAACTCAGAACAGAATCTTTTTCTCTGATTTACTATTATCTGCTCTTGCAAACTTTCCAGATAAAATGCAACATTCAGCACTACATTAGCGTAGCAGTTGACACCAGAGCTATTTTCAAAATGACATCCTACAACCTCTTCAACATTTTCCTTTTTCTTTTTGCTTGCAATTACATCACTCCTTTTTTTTTTCCTCCTCTCTACATCCTCATTACAGATATACTCAATTCTCCTTTTTCGAGAAACTACACGTTTCTCTAACACAGGATACTGACCTAAATGAGGAGCATAGGTTCTTCTTAATCTATTATACTCCTTTACACAGTTTGTATCAGCACTAACTTTTGAATCATCAAAGTCTATCATGAATAAACCAGATAATGTTTTCACTCGTGACAAAGCTACATAAGCCATACCTTCTTTGAACACAGTTGAACTAATGTTTACAAATGCACAATCTACAGTCAATCCTTGAGACTTGTGAATAGTTACAGCATATGCAAGAGAAAACGGAAACTGTTTCCTTTGTACATATAAGTGTTTCACAAGCATGAAACGAACTGTACAACGACAAATGTCTATAACTTCTTCTATCTGATCAAATTTTATTTTTAAACATTCAATTCCATCTTTTTTCTGATAATTAATAAAACCCACAACTCTTCCCATAGCTCCATTAACTAAACCTTTTTCAACATCCAAATTTCTCCTTAAAAATACTCTACAGTTCATGCAAACATATAGATTTTTTTCTAATCCAGCAGTTTTGGAAATGTTCTTCTCTAGTGAATCCAATTTATTTTTCAGTTTGCCTGTTAATGTGATAGTAATTCTTCCATCCTGAATTTTGTCCACTGCTTCCAATTTCCTGATATCTTCCTTTTCCAATTTCAAAAGCTCCTCATTGAATATTGAGCATTCACGTAGAGTTGGCATTAAGCAGATGACATTTTTTTTTTCTGCAATGTTCTTGTATATCTTCTCTGCAACTATTTCTTCCTTTGGAAATAAATTATGTAGCAACCGACTCTGTAATGCTTTTGTGCCAGCTTCAGTGAGTAGTCCAATTCTGATATCTTTCAGAAAACTTCCATATTCTTCATCGTTTGCTTGCCTCATATTAGTAGTAAGTTCCTTGTACTCAAAGAAGGACCAAATATTTGCATTACCAATGCTTCCCAATGACTTCTTTGTGTCTTCATGTGTCACAGTATTAAACACTGGTTGTCATTTAACTGGAGTAAGCTGTAGAAGATCCCCAAAAACTATGACATGTTTTCCACCAAATAACACGTCATAGTCTGTCCTTAGAATTTGCTGCATTCTTAAATGCACAAAGGCAAGCATTAAGTTTGATACCATGCTCACCTCATCAATAATGAGAACTTGCATCTTCTTCAATACTCTTGAAACTTCCAAGCATGCTTCTCCAGTTAGCTTGTGGTATTGTATTTTGTTCTCATGCTCCATTGGTAACATTAGCAAACGATGTAAGGTGATTCCTTTTATGTTATATGCTGCTAACCCAGTTGGAGCAGTAACCACACAAGACAAAGTTGAATCCGTTTTTTGCTGTAGGTAGCTTCTGATGACTTTTATTAAGAAACTTTTTCCAGTTCCAGCTTGTCCGCTTACATACATCCTGATTGGATGAAATGATGTGCATGAGCACTCTTTTTTTTCATGTAGTAATCCGTGATCAATTTTGTTTCTGATCTCTTCATAAATTTGTTGCTGCTCTTCATTCAGTTGTCTTTCCAAATTTGGTAAGTCTATAAATTCTTCTTGACCTTGATTCATAGCCGTTTCCACTTCATTCATGGCTATTGCAGCTTCATTTTCAACGATTGGTTGTCCTAGGGGATCTTGACTGAGTGTTCCTGAACTTTGGCTGTCTTGAGAACTGTCTCTAGCTACTTCAGCTGCAATTGTAGTTTCCTGTTCAATTTCTTCATTTAACATTTCCACATAATTTGTGAATGTACTACATTCTATGCTGTCTTTGCAAGCATTAAATGAATCTTCATAGCTTTGAAATTCTCCCAGTAGTTCATCCTCTGTACGCCATGGTTTAAACAGCTGTAAAAGAGCCAAGTAGTAAAATTCCTTTTTGTCAGTAGTGTCGCAACTCAGCTTCCTGTGATTTATCAAACTTCCTTTTGTTTGCTTCACCAAACATCCTTCCTCACCAATGACTTTATATTTTCCATTGTTGATGTCTTTTGTGGCTTTCCGTGAATAAATGTAGTTCTGCAGCACTTCATAGAGACACATGTTCTCTAGGTGAAGACTTCTCTTGGGATAATATGTGTCCAACATGTTTGATTTCAAAATATCTGTACTTTCTGGGTCATTCTCGGCCAAATATTCAATTTCTCCAACAGATTTCAGTACCCGATTTCTCATTGCTGCAAGGCCTAAACTTGCCCAAATTATTCTTCTTGATTTCGAGTAGACACTTGCAGAAGATAACCTATCTGAACATTCGTAGGATCCAATTTCTCGATGCGATAACATCTTTAAACTGAAACTGTACAGCTTCTTACTGACAGTCTTCTCGTGAGAAATCTCTTGCCACATTTCTTTCAATTCAGTTTTTTCTGATTTAGTAATGTAAGACGTTACATATCGAGCAACAGCAATGGAATTGTCAGCTACATACTGTATATCCATGTTAGCATTCCATATGGATAAAATGACTGGGTTGTAGTCATTTATATTTTTTGATTCTTCTTTTCTTTTAAGGTTGTAGGTATTCTTAGGTGATTTTCTTGTAATAGTATGTCTCACAGATGACATAAAACTGTTTACTCTTCCATTTGAAAGAACAGGTCTAGGAAATCCAAATCGACATTTAGTGTAGTATTTATCTTTGCTCTTGTATTTCCGTCGACAGTATTTTCCACACCGATGACTTTGGAAATGTAAAACTTGCTCGTTTAACTTTTTCTCTTCTGTGCTTTTTGGTATAGCACATGTTGCATATTCTTCAATGAAAGATAACACTGCTTCATCAGTATCTGTTCCAAACTTTGGGGCATCCTTGATCCACAACAGCATATGAATATGAGGAGCACCTCTTGCCTGGTACTCTTTTCTCCAAAAGAAATCCACTACTTCTCCAAGAGGTGGATTTTTTTTATTGCAGATGAAGGACATCATAGCCTCAAATCTATGATTAAAATATCTGCAAACATTAACCGGATCCAATGAGCACAGTTCTCCTGCTGTCTTGTATTCGATGTTTTTAATGTTTGAATTTGCCTCTCGTAGAAAATCCAGAAGATCATCCCAAGCGTACTCAGCACAGCTTAGGGTAAGGAACCATGTTGGTGTTCCTAAATTCCGTAATATGCATTTTAATTCACCATGGCGTCGGTACCAATATTCATTTGTCCCACGCTGACAAGCCATCAGATTGATCAGTTGTGTTTCCAAATGATCATCTCGGTGCTGCACTTTCTCCATAAAATCCTTAGCAGACACATTTTGTAAATGTACTCCACTTTTTAAAATGTGATTTACTGCATATGATAATGCAGACAAGTCGCTTTCAAATAAAAGATGGAACAAATAAGGAATACTTTGTCGAAATCTGGGATCTTCTGCATATAGTCTTGTAGTTCGATTCTCAGAAGCTGGAATCTGTTCTGGACGTTCATCGTATCGTCCTCCTTTTCCTGTAGGAAACAGCTGGGGAAAACATCGAGCTTCCAAGCTCTCCTCCCATACACTCACGGGAGTTCCTTTTGCTTTCTTCATCTGAAACAGATCAATATTGTCTCCCATAACTTCTTTTGAATGAAGAGGATGTATGCTAAAATGTTCATAAATTTCTTCTTCCTTTGACTTGTCCACTTTTTCAATTTGTCCAGTTGGTGTTTCTGTGTCTTCTTGTAAATCTTCTTCTTCTTCTTCTATATAAATTGATTCATACCATTTGTTATTCCTTTTCAAATACAAATTTGCTCTTTGTACTTTCCGTACATCTACCAGCGCCTGCCAAATCTTCTTATTCTTTGTAGGTACACCATTAACCAGAATAACTAATGGTTCAGTTTCCAAAGTATCTGCATCAATAGTTTCCATATTTTTTTTCAAATCCAAGGGCAAATACACCACTCTACCTTTTAAACCTCTCAGTAAATCTGAAGGAGGTAATTTACCAGTTTTGGGCTCCATACGTACTATGGTCTGGAACGGATGAACACATTGAATAAGTATAGACTCACATGTATTTAATTCAGAAAGTTCGGCAGGAATAGCATCCAATTCTAAATTATTATGTACAGCTCTGGTCGGCATTCTATTTTCCTCTAACTTGTTGTAACAGTATTTACAAATACGCTGATCTTCACCCAATTCAAAACAATTTTCAAGAAATATATATGTGGCAAAATCCTTCCACTTATAATTATCTTCATTTTCACTTTTTCTGTAGAGATCAACATTCCTGGTTTGTTTTCTATAATGAGTTCTGCGGCAACAAATACAAGTAATATTTGGTCTTTCATTAGAGATTATTGCAAATTTTGTTATGTGATCATTAAATGTCTTACTTACAGAGGGTTCTACATTCTCTTCCACTTCTTCCTCATTTACTGTGTCCTTTTCTGCACTGTCTTGTTCAGGACCAAAGTAACAAAACTGAATTTCATCAGTAACCTTCTCTACATCTGATACCGATCCACGGAACAGAGCCCTATTCAATTCATCTAACTTTATTGCTGGACTTTTAGCAAAATACAACCGTCTCACAAACTTTCTCATTTCAGTATGATGAACAGCCAGCATCCTAAAATGATGAAAAACACTTTTACACACTTTTCTAGATAGACAAGCCAGAGAATGTCCCTGCAAACCAGTATTCTCTCTCACTCTGCATGGATCTAGACTTTGAAGCACCTTAATCTTCTGTTTAACACTTTTTTTACTATATTCTCTTAGAAACTCACAAAATTTATCAATAGATTCCTGACGCACAGTGCAAATACTACTACAATTCCAAGTGTACACTGGGGCTTTAGGACGTCTCCCCATAGCCTCATCCGCCATCACTTGTACCTCATCTCTTGGAACCATTTTCTCCTTCTCCATTATACAACCATTTTTCACTTCATAAGCACGACCTCTGGTGTCAACTGCATGCAGCAAACTATTACTTTGAAAATAACTCTCTTCATTAAAAAAAGGTTCACTACTTGAACTATGCATCCATTCTCCTAAAAAATTTTTACAAAAGTTTGTTCTTTTCACTAGTCTTTTCCTTTTGCTTTGTGATTTCAGTACATTGACCATTTTATCTAATGTACGCATCCTGTTCAAAATTAAAATGAATAGTTTCCTTTTTAATTCTAATGCCTTTGCTGCAATGGCTTCAATTTCTTTTTTTCTCTTATAAAATTTAGCCTTATTCTTATATTTCTTCACATCCTTTATCAAATTGGACATAACTCTTCTCTGAAACATTTTTCTACGAATCTCTTTAAACGCTGTTTTTCTTTTTAAGTTAATCTTTATTGTTTCTGAAGGTGTATTTGCATTAACTAAATGCTCAATTTTTTCCTGTTGTTTTCTATTTAAAACATTCTTTCCAGTACAGACATTTTGTACATTTTTCCTTTTTTTGAAGATATTGCTTAAAAAATCTTTTGTCTGCTTACCAGAAGACTTTCTCTTTTTCCCAACATGAGCATCTCCAACTAACTTAGGTCCTCCAGTTGTCTTCAAATATAGTTTTTTTTGTGGTTTTTCCTTAGTCTGGATTTTGTAGGCATCTTAAATTTTGTTCACTGCTCTTCAGCAATACCTGAAAAAAACTAAAAAAAAATTCCTTTAGTTTATTTAAATATATTACTACATTTTTTATGATCTTTTCAAATCTTAAAATACTATGTACCCCTTTCCTACAAGTGAAAATCACAATAACACCATCACAAATTAAATATCTAAAAACAATTCCTGTGTGCACACAGAGTCATGGTTTGAAATTAGGCAGAAAACGAAATTTCTTAGCCAATTTGAGAGCACACTTCCTACTGTTTTTTTGGCAAGTGATAAGTACTTTTACAGTCTGACACATTTTGAATCCACTTTTCAGATTCTGAAAAAAGCACATGTCCAAACAGCTTTTTGAGACCAGCAACATCTGTAACCTGGGTGACTGACAACACTCCAGCAAGGGCAACCAGCCTTAGTGATGCTGAATGTATTTGCATTACTGACTGCAACCTCAAACCCCACTCAGTTGTGAATATGTGCATGATTCCACAGGATAAGCAGCTGGGTGTGTGCTAAGAGTCTGCTTCTGCAGAAAAAATAGCTCCCCCTTTCCATCTAATGCAAATGTAAAATTACCAGAGTAATACGCAATAAATCTATATGTGTAATTCCTATTTGCACACAGAGTCATGCTTTGATATTAGTCAGAAAACGAAATTTCTTTGCCAATTTGAAAGTTCACTTACTACTCTTTTTTTGGCAAGTGATAAGTACTTTTACAGTCTGACACATTTTGAATCCTCTTTTCAGATTCTTAAAAAAGCACATGTCCAAACAGCTTTTTGAGACCAGAAACATGTGTAACCTGGGTGACTGACTACACTCCAGCAAGGGCAACCAGCCTTAGTGATGCTGAATGTATTTGCATTACTGACTGCAACCTCAAACCCCACTCGGTTGTGAATACTATGCATGATTCCACAAGATAAGCAGCTGGGTGTGTGCTAAGAGTCTGCTTCTGCAGAAAAAAAGCTCCCCCTTTCCTACTAATGCAACTGTAAAATTACCAGAGTAATACGCAATAAATCTCTGTCTATTATTCCTCTTTGCACACAGAGTCATGGTTTGAAATTAGGCTGAAAACGAAATTTCTTTGCCAATTTGAGAGCACACTTACTACTCTTTTTTTGGCAAGTGATAAGTACTTTTACAGTCTGACACATTTTGAATCCACTTTTCAGATTCTGAAAAAAGCACATGTCCAAACAGCTTTTTGAGACCAGCAACATCTGTAACCTGGGTGACTGACTACACTCCAGCAAGGGCAACCAGCCTTAGTGATGCTGAATGTATTTGCATTACTGACTGCAACCTCAAACCCCACTCAGTTGTGAATACTGTGCATGATTCCACAGGATAAGCAGCTGGGTGTGTGCTAAGAGTCTGCTTCTGGAGAAAAAATAGCTCCCCCTTTCCATCTAATGCAAATGTAAAATTACCAGAGTAATACGCAATAAATCTCTGTCTATAATTCCTCTTTGCACACAGAGTCATGGTTTCATATTAGTCAGAAAACGAAATTTCTTTGCCAATTTGAAAGCACACTTACTACTCTTTTTTTGGCAAGTGATAAGTACTTTTACAGTCTGATACATTTTGAATCCACTTTTCAGATTCTTAAAAAAGCACATGTGCAAACAGCTTTTTGAGACCAGCAACATCTGTAACCTGGGTGACTGACTACACTCCAGCAAGGGCAACCAGCCTTAGTGATGCTGAATGTATTTGCATTACTGACTGCAACCTCAAACCCCACTCGGTTGTGAATACTGTGCATGATTCCACAGGATAAACAGCTGGGTGTGTGCTAAGAGTCTGCTTCTGCAGAAAAAATAGCTCCCCCTTTCCTACTAATGCAACTGTAAAATTACCAGAGTAATACGCAATAAATCTCTGTCTATAATTCCTCTTTGCACACAGAGTCATGGTTTGATATTAGTCAGAAAACGAAATTTCTTTGCCAATTTGAAAGCACACTTACTACTCTTTATTTGGCAAGTGATAAGTTCTTTTACAGTCTGACACATTTTTAATCCACTTTTCAGATTCTTAAAAAAGCACATGTCCAAACAGCTTTTTGAGACCAGCAACATGTGTAACCTGGGTGACTGACTACACTCCAGCAAGGGCAACCAGCCTTAGTGATGCTGAATGTATTTGCATTACTGACTGCAACCTCAAACCCCACTCGGTTGTGAATACTATGCATGATTCCACAGGATAAGCAGCTGGGTGTGTGCTAAGAGTCTGCTTCTGCAGAAAAAATAGCTCCCCCTTTCCTACTAATGCAACTGTAAAATTACCAGAGTAATACGCAATAAATCTCTGTCTATAATTCCTCTTTGCACACAGAGTCATGGTTTCATATTAGTCAGAAAACGAAATTTCTTTGCCAATTTGAAAGCACACTTACTACTCTTTTTTTTTTGCAAGTGATAAGTACTTTTACAGTCTGACACATTTTTAATCCACTTTTCAGATTCTTAAAAAAGCACATGTCCAAACAGCTTTTTCAGACCAGAAACATGTGTAACCTGGGTGACTGACTACACTCCAGCAAGGGCAACCAGCCTTAGTGATGCTGAATGTATTTGCATTACTGACTGCAACCTCAAACCCCACTCGGTTGTGAATACTATGCATGATTCCACAAGATAAGCAGCTGGGTGTGTGCTAAGAGTCTGCTTCTGCAGAAAAAATAGCTCCCCCTTTCCTACTAATGCAACTGTAAAATTACCAGAGTAATACGCAATAAATCTCTGTCTATAATTCCTCTTTGCACACAGAGTCATGGTTTCATATTAGTCAGAAAACGAAATTTCTTTGCCAATTTGAAAGCACACTTACTACTCTTTTTTTTTGCAAGTGATAAGTACTTTTACAGTCTGACACATTTTTAATCCACTTTTCAGATTTTTAAAAAAGCACATGTCCAAACAGCTTTTTCAGACCAGAAACATGTGTAACCTGGGTGACTGACTACACTCCAGCAAGGGCAACCAGCCTTAGTGATGCTGAATGTATTTGCATTACTGACTGCAACCTCAAACCCCACTCGGTTGTGAATACTATGCATGATTCCACAAGATAAGCAGCTGGGTGTGTGCTAAGAGTCTGCTTCTGCAGAAAAAATAGCTCCCCCTTTCCTACTAATGCAAGTGTAAAATTACCAGAGTAATACGCAATAAATCTCTGTCTATAATTCCTCTTTGCACACAGAGTCATGGTTTCATATAAGTCAGAAAACGAAATTTCTTTCCAATTTGAAAGCACACTTACTACTCTTTTTTTTTGCAAGTGATAAGTACTTTTACAGTCTGACACATTTTGAATCCACTTTTCAGATTCTGAAAAAAGTACATGTCCAAACAGCTTTTTGAGACCAGAAACATGTGTAACCTGGGTGACTGACTACACTCGAGCAAAGGCAACCAGCCTTAGTGATGCTGAATGTATTTGCATTACTGACTGCAACCTCAAACCCTAAAAGTATTCCTCATTTATAACAATACACCTTATTTTATGGTGAAAACATAGTCCATATTATTTTACATGTTCCTCACATTTAAATTTCTCCCAAAACACAAAACGATAAACACAACTTCAACAAAAGGAATTCCAATTCTATTATTCATTTCTTAATTTACCATATACATCCCCTCTCAAACTCATAACTCACCTTTAAAATTAGTTAGTTGTGAAAGAAATGTGGCACTCAAACAGCAGATTATCAGAGCCAGGATCTCTGTTCTGTACACCTCTCTCCTCTCAGCAGAACCAGATAATGGCAATGTTTCCCTCTCTTTTTCCACACATATACATGTTAATTTCAAATCTCAGTGCTTCCCCCTTTTTTTCAAATGTAATCACACATTTCTATTGGTTGAAAACCAACCCTTTTCCAAAAGTACCCTTCCCCCAACTTGACTTCAGCCTAGTACCCTTCCCCCAACTTGACTTCTGCCTGCTACCATAGCAACAGCTCTTGAAACACTGCTGTGTAGAGTTAGGTCAGAAGTTCACCACACAATGTTTCATTTCCAAAGAGCAGGAGTGCTTTACTTTTCAAACCTAACAGCAAATCCATAGTACTGTTCTTTGGTAACACATTTTTCTGTACCAATACAAAACATGCTTCTATAAATTGACACATACAGCCTAGATTTTAGTGTAGAATGGTATGAAACAGCCAATCAGTTCGTTTTATTTAAAAAAAAATATGTATGCCTCCATTTCCAAACTGTCTTTCATTTCTTTTTCCCATTCTACTGAAATACACCTCCTGAGTGCATCCAGTTCTCCTTTGAAGATGTTCACAGTGTGGATTGTAGGGCACAGCTATGTCTTCTGGAGTGAAAAGTATGCAGAGAAAACAGGTATGGTGAGAGACCTTGCTTTGCCAAATGTAGACATTAAATGGATTGGTCAGAGAGGGTTAAAGTGGCACCAATTGATGCCATTGGTGAAATCCTTCATGCAAATCCAACACCCTGACCTCAGAATAGTGCACTGTGGTGGCAATGACCTAGGCACTTTGACTGGGGTAGGTCTGGAAATGCTTATGAAGGAGACCTTTGCACAACTGTTTTCACTTTTCCCTAAAACTGCCTTTGTGTATTCTAACATATGCCAAAGGCAAAAATGGAACTGGTCCAATCATTTTTGTCCGCAGATTGACAAAGCAAGAAAGCACGTCAACAAATCTGTTTCTGCTTTCCTCCGAGACTATGGTATGGGTTCCATTTACCACAACAACTTGCGTTACGACATGCAAGACATTTATAGAGGAGATGGTGTACACTTCACTGATGAAGGGAACAGAGTCTTCCTCTTGAACCTTAGACTCTGCATCGGTACTTACTTGTAGGTACCACTAAAACATCAAATCACTTCATAAACACAACGGCTCTTTTTAGAGCCCGCTAATATCTAAACACTTAAATCTGTATTTTATTTATTTTTTTATTTTTATTTCTACCGTACGCATACGGTAAGCTTACCGTAAGCTTACCGTACGCGTACCCCGCGATTTTTAAAAAAAATTAATAAATGTTTTTTTTGTACTTTTCTGTCCTTCTTTGACCCCCTTTCAAATGTTAGGGGGTCTGTAACTCTCTTCCTTGCCCCCTTTTCAAGTTATCACCCTTTTTTTTTCTGTGTGAAACACACAAAATGGCGGCCGCCGCTTCCTGGTTTCGACCGATTCGAATGTTTACTAAGATCTAACAGCCAATCAGAATCGCGCTCGCGCACGTCACCGTACGCGTACGGTAAGCTTACCGTAAGCGCACGGTAAGCGCACCGTAAGCTGGCTCAGATATATATATTGATTTAAATGCTATTTTCTCAGGAACTACTGAACAGATTTACACCAGACCTACAAAAGGCACTTCCTTGACCTGAGGACTACCTCTCTGCCAAATTTCAAGTAACTCTGTTCAGCCGTTCGGGCTGTAGCTGTGTCTAAAGGTCCTATGGAAAAATGCATGGGAAAAACGCGTTTTGGGACCCCCCTTTTTTCTCAGCCCCCGCTTGACGAATTCCCCGAGACTTTCAGGGTAGGAGCGGAGCGTAGCGCCCCATTAATTTTGCGAGGATTCGTCGACCGGCGCCAAAGTTATTCCAAATAGAATGTTGCGGTTTTCCTATGGAAACAGGGTCCTAACTATAACTACCTACTGGCGACCGCCAGTAGGTAATATATATATATATATATATATATATATATATATATATATATATATATATATATATATATATATATATATATATATATATATATATACATATATATATATATACATATATATTTGAAAAGAAACTCTCCAATACCCATAGAGAGGACACAAGATGCACCCAACTGCGAGCAATTCCTTTGTTGAGTCAGGACACAAACACGGGTGTGCCTCCCCTACATGTTTCGGTCTTAACACCTTAATCATGGGTTCCAGCGGCAACAAACAATTTTGCGAAAGCAGCTGACGTTGTTTTATACTTGCTGAAGGACAACCAATAGAAAACGTTCTCAATGCATGCTGGTTCCCACTGCATTGTGGTTAAGATGGTACAACACAATCCTTTCAATTACATATTCTGGTATGCAGCCGCTTTCCAAAAAATGATAAACCATTTTATCTTCATTCAAGCCCAAGTGGGTTCACCTTATTTGTGTCCTTTAAAAACAATTTCACCAGCTAGCAGTCCCAAAGTCACCATGTATTCACAGCAATACGGGCCCTCTACGCAGTTCATCTGCGATGGCTCCAGCCACCCGTCTTCCTCATGGCGGCACAGAACCAATATTCTCGAGGTGGTGCACTTTGCAGGCGCCGTTGGGCTACGGCGTCTATTTATGAAAAGAAACTCTCCACTACCCATAGAGAGGACACAAGATGCACCCAACTGCAAGCAATTCCTTTATTGAGTCAGGACACAAACACGGGTGTGCCTCCCCGACGCGTTTCGGTCTTAATACCCTAATCATGGGTTCCAGCGCCAACAAACAATTTTGCAAAAGCAGCTGACGTTGTTTTATACTTGCTGAAGGACAACCAATAGAAAACGTTCTCAATGCATGCTGGTTCCCACTGCATTGTGGTTAAGATGGTACAACACAGTCCTTTCAATTACATATTCTGGTATGCAGCCGCTTTCCAAAAAATGATAAACCATTTCAGGGCCCGTATTGCTGTGTTGTACCATCTTAACCACAATGCAGTGGGAACCAGCATGCATTAAGAACGTTTTTTATTGGTTGTCCTTCAGCAAGTATAAAACAACGTCAGCTGCTTTCGCAAAATTGTTTGTTGCCGCTGGAACCCATGATTAAGGTGTTAAGACCGAAACGCGTCGGGGAGGCACACCCGTGTTTGTGTCCTGACTCAATAAAGGAATTACTTGCAGTTGGGTGCATCTTGTGTCCTCTCTATGGGTATTGGAGAGTTTCTTTTCATAAATAGACGACGTAGCCCAACGGCGCCTGCAAAGTGCACCACCTCGAGAATATTGGTTCTGTGCCGCCAGGAGGAAGACGGGTGGCTGGAGCCTTCGCAGATGAACTGCAAGTATAAAACAACGTCAGCAAGTATAAAACAACGTCAGCTGCTTTCGCAAAATTGTTTGTTGCCGCTGGAACCCATGATTAAGGTGTTAAGACCGAAACGCGTTGGGGAGGCACACCCGTGTTTGTGTCCTGACTCAATAAAGGAATTGCTTGCAGTTGGGTGCATCTTGTGTCCTCTCTATGGGTATTGGAGAGTTTCTTTTCATATATATATATATATATATATATATATATATATATATATATATATATATATATATATATATATATATATATTCACTGAAAAAAACAAAGGTTACAGGGAGATTATAGTTAAGCTCAGATTTCACACATGCATAACCACTGAAATTCAGCAATTATAGTTATCTGAGCTAACTATAACTGAAGCCCTCGTAATGCACTGCTTCTGACCTCACATATTACACCACTCATGACATAGTCAGTGACATCACTCATGACATCACTGATAACATCTCAAATGACCTCACTGATGACATCATCCAGTGGGTGTAAGTGTTTGGAAAATGTTTTGAGACTTAAAAATATTTACTAAGGTAATGCATAACTTATATTACTATTCTTTCTGTACTAATAATGAGTGATACAATTTCTAACATGTGTCATCTGAGTGGGTGTGTGAGCATCAGAATCTCTGTGTGTGTGACTGTCTTAGTGGCTGTAAGCATGTGTGAGTGGCTATATGGGTGAACAAGTGGGTGTGTGAGTGGCTGTATCAGTGACTAGGCGGCAGTGTGAGTTGCTCCATGAATGGATATGTGGGTGTGTGAGTGGCTGTATAGGTGGATGAGTGGGTGTATGAGTGGCTGTGTGGGTGGGTATGTGAGTGGCTATATGGCTGAATAATTGGGTGTGAGAGTGACTGTTTTAGAGAGTCAGTGTCTAGCTGAGTGGCTGTATGGGTGAGTGAGCGGGTGTGTAAGTGGTTGTATGGATGAGTGAATAGGTATGTAAGTGGTTGTGTGGATTTATGAGTGGGTGTGTGAGTAGTTGTATGGATGAGTGAATGGCTGTGCTCAGAGGCTATATTGTTGAGTGAAAGGCTGTATGGCTGAATCAGTGGGTGTGCGAGTAGCTGTATGGGTGAGGGTATGGCTATGTGAGTTATTGCATGGGTAAGTGAGTGGTTGTGTAAACAGCTGTGTGAGTGAGTAGCTGTGTGAGTGCTTGTATTGGGCGAGTGAGTCACTCTATGGATTAGTGAGTGGATGTGTGAGTGGTTATATAGGTCTGTGAATGGGTATGTCAGTGGTTGTGTAGGTGTGTGAGTCGTTCCTTGGATGATGTCATCAGTGATGTCATTAGAGATGTCATCAGTAATGTCACTGGCAATGTCATAAGAGATGTAATATGTGAGATAATAAGCAGTGCATTGTGGAGGCATAAGTTATAGTTGGCTCAGGTAACTATAACTGCTGAATTTCAATGGCTTTGAACAATTGAAATCTGAGCTTAACTATAATGTCCCTGTAACCTTTGTTTTTTTCAATGAATTTTCAAGATTTTTTCATTCTAACTATAACGTCCCTGTAGCCTTTGTTTTTTTCAGTGAATTTGTACGGTTTTTTAATATTATTTGCTAACTATAACTTAATTGTAATCTTTGGTTTTATTAGTGAATTTCAAAGGCTTTTGTATTCTATACCCTAACTGTAACCTGTAACTTTTGAGAGTGTGTGTGAGTGACTGTGTAGGTCAGTGAGTGGGTATGTGAGTGGCTGTATGGGTCTGTGAGTGGCTGTATAGCACTTTGAGAGTGGTGTAGCTAGACCTTTGGTCTGTGTGGCGGTCCCTGCGTTTGCTGCCCCGCGGCCACATTGAAGAGCGGGGGTGCTGGCAAATTTCTCCAATTGCCATTGCCACAGCCAACAGGTGCATTGAAGAGCAGGGAGCTAGCTCTTGCTGCCCTGAGATGGCAGGTAAGAGTGGGGGGAGGCTGCTGTCCCCAAAATTCATGCTGCCCGGGGCAGACTGCTCCCCCGGCCCCCTTTGCTATGCCACTGGACTGTGACTAGCTGCATGAGTGTCTGTGTGGGTCAGTGAGTGGGTGTGTGAGTACCTGAGAGGGTGTGTGAGTGGCTGTGAGAGCACCTGCCTGGGTCTGTGTGTGTGTAAGTGCCTACATGGGTTGGTGAGTGAGAGCATGTCTGTATGGGACTGTGACTGGGTGCATGAGTATCTGTGTAGGTCTGTGAGTGCATGTAAGAGTATCTGTGTTGGTCTGTGAGTGGGTGTGATTGTGTCTGGGTAAGTCTCTGAGGGGTGTGAGAGCACCTGCATGGGTCTGTGGCTGTGAGAGAATCTGCGTTGTGATCTGTGAGTGAGCATATGAGTGTCTGTGTGGGACTGCGACTGGATGTGTGAGTGCCTGTGAGTGGGTGTGTGAGTATATATATATATATTTTTATATATAGGAAGGCACAAAGTACAGGAGACTATTTAGTGAGCAGCAGTCCAGAGGTTACTAAAAGTACCAACTGGCTGGCTAACCGTAAAGAGTTTGTCCACTGTGCAACATGCAGGGCATGCAAATATGGTGAGAGCAGAACATCGTTTTTAACAGCTTTTAGAGAGAAGCCTACTGTCATAAATACATTTCTAACTTGTAAATCAGAGTTCGCCGTTTATGTGCTGGAGTGCGCTTGTGGACTGCGGTATGTGGGAAGCACAAAACTGCAGGTCCACAAGAGAGTACTCCAGTACATGCAGGCCATCACCAACAAAGATATTAATTATCCGGTGGCCCGTCTCCACTCTAGTAGTTTGGACCACTTAAAGTACTATGCAATTGACAGTGTGCTCCCCCCAAGGAGAGGAGGCAACAGGGAAATCATGCTTAGGCGACTGGAAACTAAATACATTTTAGAAATGGACAGTAAAAGCCCACATGGCCTCAATACGACGGAGGACCTTCATACCCGGCTTTAGAAACAATATAGTTAGATGCATGAAGAATGAATTGTTTAGGATCTCATCTGTTAATCATTATGATTTTTAACAAACTGCACCTCAAATTCCCCCCAAATTCGTTTTTCCTTTTTAAAGTGTAGTTGGAAAACATGGGCTCATGTTAAAAACACACTTTTTTCAGACAAGTTAGTAATAATTATAACACAAGGGTGGGGGCAATTGCACTAAGCACTTTATTTAATTACATCTTGCATATACAAAATATTCATCTAATGAATGTAATCATTAGGTTTTAGTACAAAGGTAATGTTTACATATAATTGTGTATTTTGCACATTAATAATGAAATCATGAATTGTTGAAAAAATATCATGTTTTTAAGAAAATATGTATTTTTCAGCCTCATGCATCAAGCCAAAATCCAGTCGGTAAAATACCGATTCGTTAATAGCTCCCGGTATTGAGTTAAAAATACCCAATCCCAATGCATCAACCCAAAAGCAAAAATCGCTATTTAAGGAATCCTTAAATAGCGATTCCTTAAATAGCGATAGCATTTAAGGAATCCCAAATTGAGATTCCTTAATTTAAGGAATCTCTATTTGGGATTCCTTAAATGCAATGCATGAAAGTAAAAAAAATTGCGAATTTGCTAATAGGGGGAGCAAATTACCATGAAGATGAACTGCATGGTAATTTGCTAAAAGTTTGAAAAATGCACTTTTGTGCATTTTTCAAAGTTTCATGTTGCGCACACACATGCCCTTAGAGCATGTGTGTGTGCAACATATGTGCACATATCAATTTCAGGGGTGCAATAGGGTGTCATTTTGACACCCTTGCACCCTTGAAATTGCATGAGCAATATGCGAGAACCTACTGGTACTCGCTATTTGCTCATGCAATCTCCAATTCATTCCAATGGGCCTGGAGGCCCATAGGAATGATTGGGATGGCATTCCTTAATTGCTACTCGCAATTTGCTAGTAGCAATTAAGGAAAGTTAAGGAATCGCTGTTTGAATAGCGATTCCTACATGCATAGCCTTTTGCTATTCCTTATTAGCGATTCCTTATTTTTCGCTAATAAGGAATCGCAAATGCCAATGTTGATGCATATGCCCCTATATTATTTATATATATATATATATATATATATATATATATATATATATATATATATATATATATATATATATATATATATATATATATATATATATATATTTAAGCAACTATTTATTCATTGCATATAAAGTGAATAATGGTTTGTTTATTCTTATCCAGAGGCATTATGCGCGTATGTCAATAAGCAGTATGTGTTAACAACGCATAGGGCTATATTAACATTTCCAACTAAACAGCATGCTGCATTTATGCAAAGTACGAAATTGTTTACATCAATCATTCATTCAGTAAAAACATAGATAAAAAATGTGGAAAGCAGATGTAGAAAACGAACAAGTAGTCTGTTTTCTAGTTTCACTAAAAGAAGAAACAAAGTAAAAAGAAAAAAATGCACTTGTCACTTTAAAAATGGGGAGAAATGACTCGGTATGTCATGTGATCAAGAACCCTTGGAGGTTCGAAACGCGTGATGGCGGCCATGCACTGAAAATAAATTCAATTGCAAAGTTGAATTGAAGTTCGTGCCTTTTTTCGTTCTGAAGATTGGACCGTGGTGGAAAAGGTAACATGGATATATATATATATTTATATATATATATATATATATGTGTGTTTAATGCACAATGGGTTCCGCAGATCCATCATGGATTTAATTGGGGGACCACACTGAGCCCCACGGTGGATCAGTTGAGCTCGCACATGGCAAAAAAAGATTTGTAGGCAATTTCTTGCCCATCATACCTACTTTTCACACATATGTAACACAAACATGGGGTCAGGAAACCTCTACCTCGACCCCTTCATATAAATTGCAGTCTACATTTCAGCCCCAGGGACTGTTGTATGATACATAATATGGCGGGCACAACTTTTTTCTCAGGTTGTGGTCAGCAAATCAGGGCTTAGCTAGTGACATGTGACTTTGTGGATTCCCCGCTGGGTATCTGCAGAAGGTTCGTGTCCCTATATATTCAAATGTATTTTTCCTTTAATATATAAAAAACTACTGAACAGATTTACACCAAGTAATAAACAGAGCTCCTTCTGGACCAAGAGCTACCTTTCTGCCAAACTTGTTGTAATTCCGTCCAGAGGTTCAGGCTGTAGTCATGTTCAAAATCCTTACGGGAAATTGCATGGCAGGGGCAGGTTCAGGCATGGAGGTTCAGGCACTGAGCACAGAAGCGCTGAGGTTCAGGGGCAGAGGCAGGTTCAGGGGCAGGTTCAGAGGCAGGTTCAGGCACAGAGCACAGAAGCGTGGGGCAGGCAGCAGAGCAGTAGCGGGAAGCAGGGAAGCTGGGAAGTGATTGCTGGAGGCTAGGCTGGAGGCAAGACAGAGGGAAGGAATCTCACCGCGGAAGCAAACTGAGGGAGCTTTCCCGGTTGCTCGCGCTTACCCTCTGCCTTCCTCTGCCGTCCTCTGCCGCAACTTCTCCCCCATCACTGTTGCTGCGGACCTCGACCACGACCCGGCGCTGCCTTTGCCAATGCCCACTTGCTGCCGCCGTCTATTCCTGGGGGAAGAGCGCTTCAACGCAGTGTCTCAGTGTCGACCACGGCAATCACTGTAGTCAGTTTCGCCACCAAGTAATCTACTCAAAATATGGCATGCATGGTAAAAAGCATTGTGGAACCTCCCTTTTTTCCCTGCCCCTTCTTCACAAATCACCAAGAAATTTACAACACAGCAGCTGAACTGAGTGTTGCATTAATTTCAAAATGTTTGTGAAGATTTGCCAATTGACTTCAAAGTTATTTGCAAAAAAATGCTTTTCCTATAGAAACTAGGCCCTTACTATATATATATTCACTGAAAAAACAATAGGTTTCAGGGACATAATAGTTAGAAATTATCATTTAAAAAACCTTGGGAATTCGCTGAATAAACCACAGGTTTCAGGGACGTTACAGTTAGTTGGACATTTCACTTGTACAAAACCAGAGAAATACACCTTGGCATATATATATATATATTAAACTTTACAGAAACACCCCCTCACTGGATGTTGAAATCAGTGATGTCATTTGAGATGTCATCAGTGATGTCACTGACCATGTCATAAATGATGTAATATGTGAAGTCATCAGCCGTGCATTGTGGGGGGCAAGTTATAGTTAGCTCAACTAACTATAACGGCTGAATTTCTCTGGTTTTGTACAAGTTAAATGTCCAACTAACTATAATATCCCTGAAACCTGTGTTTTTTTGAGTGAATTATTAAGATTTTTTAAATGCTAATTTCTAACTATAATGTCCCTGAAACCTATGTTTTTTTCAGTGAATTTCAAAGGATTTTTAAATGCTAATTTCTAACTATAACGTCCCTGAAACCGATGGTTTTTACAGTGAATTTCTAAAGTTTTTTAAATACTAATTTCTAACTATAACATCCCTAAAACCTTTGTTTTTTTCAGTGAATTTCAAAGGTTTTTTAAATGCTAATCCCTAACTATAACGTCACTGAAACCTAGGGTTTTTCCAGTGAATTTCAAAGGTTTTTTAAATGCTAATTTCTAACTATAAGGTCCCTAAAACCTTTGTTTTTTTCAGTCAATTTCTAAGGTTTTTTAAATGCTAATTTATAAGTATAATGTCCCCAAAATACTTTTTATTATTTTTTACATTTTTATAAAAATAATGTAATGTTTTCTCTTTTGTAAAATATGTTTTTGTTGTTATTGTTTTTAAAAGTGGATTCGCATACCGATCATGTACCAGTCCCGGTGGCTGCGCAAATCCAAGAATTTTGCTGCCATATTGGTTAAGTCGTGTAGGATGTGCGTTCGGTATGCGAAGTGTGCGCGGTTCTCGGCTCCACATAATGTCACGTACGTATTTTCGGGGGTCGCATTATGTGCGCGAATCCCCCGCAAATTTTTACGTTTTAAAAGTATATGTATATGACTTTAATATGTATATTATACCAAGAGATTATTTAATCTAATTATAAATATCATATATTTGCAATTGTAATAAAGATATATTATTGTTAAATATATTTTTCAGGAATCGGGTCGGGTGTACACTGGGTGCGCGCCGGCTGCGCAAATCCCATGTGACTTCAAAAGAAAAAATGTCATCGGTTAAGAACCTTTTTTAATTCTAGAACTTGAAGTACCCCACCCATTTTTTTCATTCTTTCAAGTGCATCTCAGCAGACACACCTGTTGTCTTCTGCTCCTCTTCTTTGGCTTTTTTTGTGTTTTTTTCATTCATCAAAAAATGGCAGCTGTCAATGCACCTCAGCAGCTTCCACCTGAAGAGGAAAAAGACTTGGAGGGTACCCGTCAAGACCAGGTACGAAGTATCGCTTGGGCATTTTTCTCCATACCACCTGGGGAGAAAAAGGTGAATGCCCGTAAAGTGACATGCACCATTTTTCAGAAGGTCCTTTCACGAGGTTCAGAAAAAAGTATTCTTGCGGGACGTCATCTATGTTAAAGCATTTGCAAACAATACACCCTCGGCGTCTCGCAAGAGAACAGCTTCGACGGGAACAGCAAAAGCAGGCAACTGAGGAGAATGCTGCTGGACCTAGCACCTCATCTGCTCTACAACAACTGATACACCAAACATGATCCCTGACTTTGCCAGAGTGGAGCAGCGTTGTGTGAAATGTAAGAAGATCTTATGTTTTGGTTAGCAATCACTGGATACCATCCTGGTTGCCATTAGGAACCACCACTGTTATTTATTATTATTTTTATTTAATGCAATGACTTCCTAATTTCATATGCTGTGTCTAAAGTAACAAATGCTAATAAACAGATTTCATAATAATGACTTCCTAATTGCATAATTTTTTTAACATTTTCACAGTTTGTTCTGTGTATTTTTTCATTTTTTTTAAAAAAACACCCCAAAAATTCAAAAAAGAGTTCAAAAAACAAAAAAATATATAAAACAAAAAAAGAAGAAAAAAAATGGTTCTTCTCAGAACCGCCTATTTGGTTGACAATAGATAAATTAGTAAGTGTTTTATGAATTGTGGTAAGTGGAATATATGGAGAAGTGTTTGGGTAGTGCATGTGTGATTGCATGAGAGCATGTGTAGTGCCTGGGTGATTCTAGAAGTTCATGTGTACTACCTGAGTGATTGCATGAGTTCATAGGTAATGCCTAGGTGATTGTAAGAGTGCATGGGTAATGTCTAGGTGCATCAAGGAGTGCATCAGTAGTACCTGTGTGATTGCATAAGTGCATAGGTAGTGCCTGGATGATTTTATAAGTGCATGGGTATTGGATGGGAAATTATATGAGTACAGGGGTAGTGATTGAGATATTGGGCGAGTGCAAGAGTAGTGCCTGGGTTGTTAAAGGAGTACATGGATAGTGCATGGCTGATAGGAGGAGTGCATGGGTAATGCCTAGGTACATTGAGGAGTGCATTAGTAGTGCCTGTGTGATTGCATGAGTGTATAGATAGTGTCTGGAGGATTTTATAAGTGCATGGATACTACCTGAGTAATTGAAAGACTCAAAGGATAAGAGCTAGGTGATTGCATAAGTGTAGGGGTAATGTATGGGTCATTGGAGGAGTGCAACTGTAATGCGTAAGTGATTGCATGGGTGCACAGATAATGTGTAGGTAATTGGAGGAGTGCATGACTAATGTCTTGCTCTGTTCAGAATAGTTTATTAGAATTTTTAGTTAACAGATAGACAATACAAAAAATATTACAATAAAAGTCCCAAATAAGAAGATATGACAATTATCAACATCAATAAAGTTATTACAGGTACAATATATTATAATATATTATTACTAAAAAATAAAAAGGGAGGGGGAAGAATAATAATCATAAGATAGAACTACTAATAATAGAAACTGTGCAAAAATATCGATAAAAACGTAACAGATAGAAAAATACATTTTAAGAAGATAAATAGTTATCAATAGGTTTCCAGAATAAATTAAAAGAATTGCAATTATGAATAACACCATTCAAGGATAAATGTGTTCCTCTTCTAATAAAAATGACCCATGACCACCAAACATGAACAGAAAATAATGAGACATCTTTCCAACATGAGGTAATGGATTTTAAAGCTGCTGATAATAAGAAATAAAAAAAGTTTACCTTCTAAGTCAATTAATTTATGAGAAAGAACGACAGATTTACAAAAGTTAAATGATAAATCATCATGAATATTAAGTATTTTTTTTATAATATCCCAAACTTCAGTCCAAAATTAAAAAATCGTAATCGTAATCAAAAAGCAAATGTTATAACAAACCAGTATGTAAATTACAATGCCAATAATTTGAAGTCGGAAGGAGTTTGGCATTAAACAATTTCATTGAAGACCATAAACAATTATATAAAATGTATGAGTTTGTTTGATAAAGCAAAACAGGTAACCATCCTGAAATGCTATTAAGCCAAATAGTTTTCCAAGTTTCGTAAGATAAAGATAAAGATAAAGATAAAGAAAGCTCATTATTCCAAAATGTTACAAGCGTGTTAATATAGTCACCTTTAAATGTAATCATTTTTTATAAAGAATTGAAACACCATGAGGCTGAGTAGTAGAAAGTAGAAAGAGTTTGAATATAAATTATTAAATCAGATTTAGCACTAGAAGGTATAAAATTAGGAAATTTATCTAAAATAAAATTGCATAAAAGTTCATATTAGAGTAAATCCGAGGAAGGTATATTACATTTTTCCTTTAGAACATCAAAAGAAATAAAAGCATTGTTATAATAAATATCTTTGAGATAAAAGATACCAGCCTTAATCCATGAATGCCAATATTTAACATTTTTAGTAAGTTTTATGTTTAAATTATACCATAATGACATATCTTCAGTAATGGGCATAGGTGATTGAAAAATTAAATGGAAATCATGTAATATTAACTTTCAAAATAGCAGATTTAGTAAAAAATATTGATTTATTGGACATAGTTAACAAAGAAGGTAGGGGAAACGGATCTATTAAACTCTTTTCTATTGAAAGCCATGTAGGGGGATTAATCAAATGAGAATGATTAAACCAAAGAGAACTTTGCTTTAATATAAAAGCTTTATGATAACAAATAAAATCTGGTATACCAAAACCTCCATTACATTTAGGTAATTTTAATTTTTTATAACTAATACGAGGTGCTTTATTGCTCAAGAAGAAATTTAGTAAGAAATCGATCTATATCTTTATAAAACTTAATAGGAAATTGGGTAGGGATCATGGCACGGGAGTAAAAAATATTTGGTGCTATAGTCATTTCTATGGATTCCATTCTCCCCACCACAAAAGATGAAGTGAAGACCATTTAGATATTTTATCCGTAATATAATTTAAAATAGACTCACAATTTAATGATATTGTAGTTTTCATAGAAGATGAAAACAAAATGCCTAGGTATTTAAGTTTTTCTCTTTGCCAAATTATATCTTTCATGGGTAACATATCTGGGTTACAATGAATATTTATAGGAAAGAATGCAGTTTTATTAGTATTTCACTTATAACTAGAAAGCATGGAATAAAATGAAATAATCTCAAATAAAGGAGGAATTGAGGAAATAGGATTACCAATGATAAAAGCACATCATCTGCATATGCTAACATTTTAACATTAACCTCCTTAATTTTAATACCATTAATATCATTACATTTCCTAATTGAAACAAGCAAAGGTTCAATTACAAGAAGAAATAGGAGCGGGGAGAGGGGGCAACCCTGTCTGATACCTCTGAAAAGAGAAAATTGGTTTGAAGCTTGGCCATTAATTAATAAACAACCTGCAGGAGTAGAATAAAGAGCAGATATCATACGAAATAAAAACTGCCTATGAACTTTATCAAAAGCTTTTTCAGCATCCAATGCTCACACTCCTGCTGGTAAAGGTAAATTGGACACTTTTTCTATAACATGTAATAAGGTTCTTGTATTATTAGCAGAATATCTATTTCTCATAAACCCAGATTGGTGTGGATGAATGATAGAATCTAAAACAGAGGTTAACCTAGTTGCAAGTATTTTGGCATAGAGCTTACAATCTTGATTTAATAAGGAAATAGGACGGTAATTTGAAACAAGTGTAGGGTCTTTATTAGGTTTAGGTAACACAACAATTAAGCTTCAGTAAAAGAACCTGTAAAAGTCCCTGTGGAGCAAAAAAAGGTAAATAATTTAAATAGATGAGGAATAAGTTGTATTTGAAATTCCTTATAAAATTGTGCTGGAATGCCATCTGGTCCTGGAGCTTTTTTTTGTTTAAGAGATTTAATAGCTAATCAAATTTCATCTTCATTAATGGGCAGATCTAATTTATTTTCGGTTAAAGGGGAAATTTTGGGTAATACACATGTAGATAAAAAGGAATCAATTAAATAAGAATCATCAAAGTTTATTACATAAAGTAGTGCAATAATTTAGAAATTCATTAACAATATCATTTTGCAATGGGGCGTGGCTTGGCGCGCGGATGTGATGGCCGCTCCCGAGTGAAGCTCTGGGAAAAAGGTGCCGTTCTCCTGGCATTTCTCCTGGCTGGGCTCTCTCAACAGCACCGGCCATGGGCGGGGGTGAAACCTGAGAGCCCCCCCAGTGCAGCGGTGAGCAGTCTGGCAGCGGCGGCGGGCAGGAGATGCGGCATCGCGGAGGGACAGCGGCAGCCTGTAGGCGCGAGGCAGCAGGAAGGAGCGGCGGCCGGCCGCGCACACTAATTTAGCCCGCGGCTGACCATGAGGGCACCAGGCCACAGGGCTCATCATGCGGGGCGCTACTGAAGTGCCTGCATGAGGCGACCAGTTCAGGAGGGGCAACGCTGGCTGGCTGGTATGGAGGCCTGTGAACAGGGCTGACTGGGTGGGGGCAGGCGGCCCCCAATGCGCTCCGGCCCCCGGCAGACTTGGTTGTGGCCCTCCATTGTCGCTACGAGGCGGGCGCCCCCGCGGAACGGACACCACCATACAGCTGAGGGGTCCGTGGGAGCCCCTACCCAGGTACCGGAGAAACCGCAGGCAGTGCTTGATCAACGCGCAGGCTGGTGGACCCCTAGGGGGGGCGCGCCGAGGCGAGGTGAGAGGGCAAGGCTGTGGCGGCAATCTGGTCACACCACTGTGTGTGCCGGGAGAGTCTGGCGGACGCGGGGAGCGGCGGAGTGTTGCCAAGCTGCTAGGGGACTGGGACCCTCTGAGGCCCGAGATGCGCCTGATGGCCACAGTAGCGCTGCACTGACCTAGCAGTGGTGGTGGGGACAAGGGAACCCAGAAGGCCGCTGGCAGAAGGGGGACAGCTCAGGCCCCGAACACCCATACTTGCCATTGACATTCACAGAGGACGACGCGGCCCCCTTCTGAGCGACTTGGCACGCAGAACGCGGGAGCTGTTGACGTGGGCGCTAGAAGACTACTTGGGGCGTGTTGGCACGGGCTAACTACTGGCGACACCGCCGCGCTGCCCAGTGGTGGGCGGGAGCGCGGCAGCAACTTTCCAGAGGCCTGGTGACAGCCGTGAGTCCTCCCCAGTCCTCAAACGAAGTTAATACCTGAAGGTCCCGAAAGGTCTTGGGCGCAGCGACAGAGACTAACATACGGCCATTGTTGCGGTTCCGTGGACCCCAGGATCAGGGGAGACCGGCGATCTCCTGCTGCGTATGGACGGTGTAGCCCCTATGACTCTGGGTGCTTTTCTCTAAACTGCTGGATCCCGGAGAGGGTTGGCGGCTGGCAGCGTTAATTATCTGCAGGAGTGACAGACAGCGACGGTTGGGGCTGGTGCGGCTGCCTGGTGCGGCAACCCTCTGACGGATGCCTACAGCGCAGCAACTGGTCATGGGACGCCTGCGGAACGCATCGCGGGACGGCCAGGCGCCGGCCGGGTGCTCGGGCCCTGCTGTGGAGAACAGAGGGGAGGCCGCCGCCTCACAAACCGAAGTGCTGGCAGCAAAACTGGACACGGTACTTGCTGCGGTGGAGCGGATTGGCTCCACGCTGGAACAAACGAGTCTCTCTGGAGTCCCGCATTGACAAAGTCACTGTAGATTTCACGCTCCTCCATGCAGATCACCGCAAATTGGAAGATACGGTGTCTCAGCAGCGACAGTCCCTTCAGGAGATCCAACCAGTGGTGAGCACCCACACAGCTGCACTACAAGACCTCATAGATCGTGTCCACGCTTTGGAGGACCGGGCTGAAGATGCCGAAGGGCATTCCCGACGCTGCAATATTCGTGCGGTGGGTCTGCCGGAGGGCGAAGAGGGACGGCAGCTGGAACGGTATGTCGAGGGTTGGCTGCGTGACTTGCTTGGTTCCGAAATCCTGTCTCCGCAATTCGTGGTGGAACGCGCCCACAGGGTCCCAGCGCAGCGGCCCAAACCGGGAGCCCGTCCTCGCCCCCTCTTGTTTAAGCTCCTCAACTACCGAGACAGAGAGGTGGTGTTGCGCGAAACTAGGAAGTTGGGCGCCATCCAGGTGGGAACTGGCCAGGTGCTGTTCTTCCCGGACTACACGGCAGCGGTGCAAAGATGCCGGAGCAGCTACCTGACGGTGAAGCGACGTCTGTGGGCGCTGGAGATCTCCTATTCCCTGTTGTTTCCGTCGCGCCTCCGAGTGGTCACTAAGGAGGGGACTCGTTTCTTTGATGCACCGTCGGAGGTCTGGGACTGGCTGGATGAGACCGGGCGGGGTGGCGGCCGCGGCCACAAGACTCGGAGCCCAGCGTACGTCGAGGGAGGAGATCCCGGCGGAGGAGAGGAGGAGGGTCCCACGATAATGATGGGGGACCGAGCCGGGGAGTGGCTCCTAGTCCCGAGAGGATGCGCCTGGAACGACAGGGTGCACTGGCGGCGGTGGCGACGATTGGATCTCCTGAGAGTCGCAGAGATATGATCACTAACGAATGCGCTGGCCCAGGGACTAGTGGCTCAGCCTCTCCGTCAACCACACTCTCTGATGACCTGCTGATGCCGCTGGTGACCCCTCAAACCTCAGAACTGATAGTGTGAACCAGAGATGAGGTAGAGTCAGTACCCACTACTGGACATGCCCTCCAGGGCACTTCATGGGGACTGGTGGTTGCTGCTTAATGACTTAAAGTGCGGTGTGAGAGGTGCGGGGTGATGGCGGGGGGTTGTTGCATGGGAGGCTATGGTGCAGGTGGGAGGTGGGGAAGCCCACGGGCGGTACTCCTGAGCTGGGTTGTTGACATGCCGGGTGCTGCTCGAACTTAGAGATGTAGGCAGAATAGACAGAGTCCTCCAGCCCGCGCTGCCCCGAGCCCATGCCGTAAGCAGCATTTGCACCGTGCAGGCGTAGGCACCATGAGACAACGCTACACAGTTACCCCTATTAGCCATCATTGGGCTTAGTTGTACTTCATAAGCATTGGCTCATAGTTTGGACGAATGCCCACTTGGTAGTTTGCCCTGACAGTTTTAATGGTCTTGTTAACTAGTTTATGTGCATGGTTGCACGTCAGTGTTATTTGGTTTTGGTGGTTTTCAATGCAGCGCTTAGGTTGGATATGCGGAGATTTTATGCCCTGCGCCAACGGGGTGTCTCCCGACTCCGCCGCACTTGTCGACTATGATAGATCACAATGGCCACCACAAACGTAATCACATGGAACGTTCGAGGTATGCATACACCAGCGCGAAGATATTCCACATTTGCGTACTTACAGAGGCACAAGGCATCCATAGCCCTCCTTCAGGAGACACACATGACACTTGGGGAGCTGGGCCGGCTGCGCGCACGCTGGAGGGGTCAGGTCTTTGGCACCACTTACTCAGCACATGCAAGGGGCACACTAGTCTGGATAAGGGCGGGCACACCATTCACATGCTTAGGGACTCTGATTGACCCGGATGGGAGGTATACCCTGGTACATGGGCGACTTGATGGCCAGCGGATGGTAATGGGCTCACTATACGCCCCAAATATTGAACAGCCCTCATTTCTCGCTAACTTGTCTGCGGTACTGGCGCCATATGTGGGTCTCCCCTGGTTATTGGGAGGGGACTTCAACTCGGTCCTAGATGTGTACCTGGATCGCTCTCTCCCACCCCTACGGGATACACGTGTGGGCTTCAACGCCCAGGAATTGTCCGACTGCATGTCCCGCTGGGTGTTGGTGGATGTGTGGCGTAGTCTACACCTGGACACCCGAGTTTATTCGTACTACTTGGCGGTGCATGATCTTCATGTCCGTCTCGATGGGGTGGTGGGCTCCCACTCGCTGCTTTCCCAGCTAGTCCAGGCGGAATATCTAGGTCGGACGCACTCAGACCACAACCCCCTTAACATGAGTCTCCAATGGAGGCCGGATCGACCTCCGGTCCCTACGTGGCGCCTCCAGTCAGTGGCCCTGGAAGATGTAGAATTTCGGGCCTCATTAGGCACTGCGTTAGAACAGTTTTTTGATCTCAATGAAGGCACCACGAGCAGTTAATTGCTGGAGTGGGACGCCCACAAGGTCTGCATTAGGGGACACTGCTTGGGCGCGACGTGGAACATTCGCAGACAACTTGCGGGGGCCCTTACCGCCTTGGAGTCTCGCTTACTTTCACATGAGTTACACGGGGAGGGCTGCGGTCGCGAATCGGACCAACTGCTGCGACTTCGGGCGCGTCATGCCGAACTGCTGGAACGTCTGCGCTGCCACAATTATGCGGCCCACTCGGCTCGTGTCCATGCCACGTCAGACAGGGCGGGGAGGTTACTAGCCTGGTTGCTCCGCCAGGAGGCGGCCCACGCACCGATAGACACCATATGTGGCCCGGATGGATCGCTAGTATATTCACAATGGGAGATCCACCAGGCACTGACGTCACATTATGTGCCGTTGTATCGGTCGGCGGGAGAGCGGCCGACATGGGAACTAGATCGGTTCCTGGAGACAGCTGGTTTGTCCGTGGTTCCGGATGAGCATCAGGAATCACTTGAGGGGCCCCTCACAGCAGAAGAAATCAGAGATGCGGTCACCGCCTTGGCCACCGGGAGGGCGCCGGGTGCGGATGGGCATCCAGCAGAATACTATAAATCCTACAAGGAAACTTTAGTGCCCAAACTCCACGCTCTTTATCTGGCCGCCCTGGAGGAGGGTGCTCTGCCTGGGTCCATGCGGGAAGCCCACCTGGTATCCCTTCTCAAGCCTGGGAAAGATCCCACCCAATTGGGGTCCTATCGCCCCCTTGCCTTACTCAACACAGATTACAAGATATCGGCGAAGGTATTGGCGGAACGCTTGGCGCTGGTGGTACCAGCAATGATACATTCCGACCAAAACGGTTTCGTACCCAAGCGCAGCACCTCTCTTAATCTGCGGCGGTTTTTCCGAGTGGCGATGGACAGTGTTCGGCCCTGGCCTAGGGCGGGCTGTCTGGTCCTGGACCTTGAAACGGCATTCGATTGTTTGGAGTGGGGGTACCTGGTGGCAACATTGTCACACTTTGGACTGGGCTTCGGTTTTCTTCAACTGGCAGCCCTTTTATACAAACGGCCTACGGTGAGGGTGAGAACTGGGCCGTATATCTCTGACGCCATTCCGGTGGGTCGCGGCACCAGGCAGGGGTGCCCACTGTTACCCCTCTTGTTTGCGCTCGCAATGGAGCCATTGGCGGCCACACCCCGCAAGGGGCTGACCGATGGCATCCCGCTAGGAGATGCGGTGCATCAGGTGTCCCTTTATGCAGACGATCTGTTGATCTTTGTCAGCGACGTGGCCCGAATCCCTGCCGAACTGGAGCGCATTTTGTGTGAATTCGAGAGGCTTTCGGGGCTCCGGGTAAACGCCGCCAAGTCCTGTCTGTACGCGTTTGGTGCAGATGTCGGTGATCCCAGCTATCACCTTGGTGGAATACGGGTGCAGTGGCGGCTGGATACCTTCCGCTATCTGGGTATTCAGGTGTACCGCCAACCGGCAGATCTCCTGGATGGCAACCTGGGAAGGGCTGTATCTGGAGTTAGGGCCCAGATGAAATTTTGGAGTACCCTTCCCCTCTCGGTGACTGGCCGAATAGCGTTGGTCAAGATGGTGATCTTGCCCCGACTACTGTATTTTTTCACTAACCTCCCCATCTATGTCCCGGTATCCTTTTTTACGGGCTTGACGCGCTCTCTCCGAGACTTCATTTAGGGGGCTGCGCGACACAGGGTCGCGCTGCCCAAATTGTACCTCCCCGTTGGGCAGGGGGGACTTGCCATGCCTTGTTTTGAACATTATTATCTAGCGGCGCAGCTTCAATGGGTAGCACGTTGGTTGGCAGATAGAGGCCGCGAAGATACGGCAACTGCGACAACCCCCCCTCTCCCGCTGACTAACCTTCTCGGGCTCTTTCACCCGGCGGCTGAGGTGGAGAGGCCGACACCACTCCTATTGGCAGTGGCCTACAAATGTTTTCGCCGGTGTCTTCGCCTCACCCGGTCCGGGATCCCTTATGCACCGGCCATACCGTTGGAGGGCTCACCTGGCGGGCAAGGACCGCTAGGGGTTTCGGAACCCGACGACTGAACGGCAGTAGACGTGTGCACTTTAGGAGATCTGTATCGGGATGGGGCCCTTCTCTCGTTTGCCGCCCTAGCGGAGGAGACTGGACTGGCCCCTGGGCAGTTTCTTCGACACCGGGCCTTGGTGGAAACATTGGCGGAGCGGTGCGGAGATCTAAAGGAGGAGCCGGAGCAGCATTTAGTGATGCAGTACCTTCACGTGATGGGGCGTGGGAGATGCCTGGTCAGGTGGTTTGCTTCGCCGTTGCGTGCGCACGCGGCAGTGAGCCTGGCATCATTTCGGGGAAAGTGGGAGGCAGATTTGGATCGTCCTCTGACCGATAAGGAGTGGGATAGGCTCCTGCAGGGTCCGCGAAGGGTCCCCCGAAACATGCTGTTCCAACAAATCCAATTTTTCATCTTACGCCCGCCTCCATTAACAGATACTTTCACCGCACAGATGCTTGTTGGCCCGTTGTGCGGAACTGGACGTGGATTTGATCCACATGTTGTGGAGCTGCCCCGTCTTGGGAGTCTACTGGCGGGCGGTGCGAGATGCGCTCCGCGAATGTACAGGGCGTGATATCCCCTTCGAGTGGTCATCCCACTTGTTACATCTATTTCACAGATTGCCTTCTACTAAGGTCACCTCTAGATTTCTTGATCTGGGGTTAGTGGTGGCGAAGTGACTCCTCACTAAACGCTGGAAGGCAGATGCCCCTCCGCATGAGAGGGCGTGGCACGGCTCCTTCCTGGTCTGGGCAAAGGCGGAGGGCGTAGCCCTCCAGAGGGAGAAAACAATGGTGCTCAGGACGACCCCCATAGCGACACAGTGGGAGTTACTGGTACAGTCCATATTGCGATCGGGGGACACTGAGGCGGAGGAAAACGGGGGACACATTGGAGAGGTCACGCTACCTGGCCAGGGGTTGCCCCGCCTGACAGGGTGCGGCGACACTTGATGTCATACCTCGGGCTGAGATGGTGAGCCATGGGGACTTAAATACTGCTGGTTGCGTACTATCTTGAAAAGAAGTTGGGGGGCGGAGGGGGGGGGCTCCGGGAGGTGGCGGGGGGGAATGCCTGGATGAGCACCGGGCGCTGCTATTGAGTTCTACTATTGTTTCTCTGCAGGGGTGTTAGTTTCCCGGCTGTGTAGTTTTATTGTTAGAAACATACACTTAGACTTCTGTTTATGATGAGCAGCTGTGAGACTGTGAATTCAGGTGTAATGCCTCCACCTGATAGTTCCCTGCACGGGGGAAGATCTCGAGATAAATAGTGATTTCACGCTTGTGACCAGACTGTCGGGGCTTTCAGTATGGACATGCAATGTGCATTGCTCCCACTATTACAGTCAGGGTTGTACCTACATGGATATTCTCATGTTTGTCAAAGATAATTGTGCATTATCCTGTTCTGTGATATGATGTATGTCATCTAAACTTCAATAAACAGATTTCTAAAAAAAAAAAAACAATATCATTTTGCGATATGGCAATTTTGGTTTCAAATCTTCTTCCATCTGCTCTACAACATTGTAGCATTAAAATGCCATATTGTCCAAAACTTTCTATAAATAATATTGACAACATTTCTGATTTACAATGAGAACATTTCAGATCTTGATTAGCTGTTTTTACAAATTTGTTAAAAGACACTTTTTTATGAATCGTTCAGTGTCTATTTCAGTGGTTGAAGAAAATGAACGCTCTTCACATTTATGATCCCATCTGTAACTTAGTCCAAACAAATTTTCAATATCTATTCCTTCATCTTCCAATACTGCAAGTATGAACATAAGAAACTCTTGTGCATCTTGTTGTATATTAAGTGTAGATTGCGAAGAACCAGTACATATATCCAAAAGATGCCGTATGCCAGAAGCAGTATGGATTTTAGTTCTATCAGTTACCAACTTTAGAAAAATATAATGTAATAAAGAAAACAATCTTTTTTCTCGATTTTCCATAATTTCATGATAAAGATCCTCTAGATAAAACACAACATTCACAATTACATTAGCATAGCAGTTGATACCTGAACTATTTTCTAACTGGTATCCTACAATATCAACAGTGTCCATTTTCATTTTCTTTGCAACTTCATCATTCTCTTGAATTGTTTTCTTTTTTTGAATCTCTCTAGAATGTTTGTCATATTTCCATTTTGGACATACTGCACATTTCTCATATACAAGATATTCACCTAAGTTAGGAGCATAAAGTCTTCTTAGCCTATTATACTCTCTTACACAATTTGCATCAGCACTAATCGTTTTCTCTTCAAAATCAATCAAATACAACCCACATAATTTTCCTACTCGAGACAATGCAACGTATGCCATGCCCTCTTTAAACACTGTACTTCCAATATTTTCCAAAGCACTGTGTACACTCAAACCTTGAGATTTATGAATGGTTACAGCATATGCTAAAGAAAGAGGAAACTGTTTTCTACAAACATACAAGTCTTTTACAAGCAAAAAACAGTCAGCACAACGTCTAATCTGTTTTACCTCTTACATCTGATCAAATTTAATCTTAAAAAATTCAATTCCATCTCTGTTCTGAAACTGAACAAAATAAAAAACTTTTCCCATTGCTCCATTTACTAAACCTTCTTCTACATTCAAATTACGCTGTAAAATTACCCGACAATTTACACATACATATAAAGTCTTTTCTAAACCGGCAGTCTTGGATACCGACTTTTCCAAAGAATCCAATTTTGACTGTAATTTCTCTAAGAGACGAATAGTAACTCCTTTGTGTTCCATTTTATCAATAGCTTCCATTTTCACTATTGATTGTTTTCCAATTTCAAAAGTTCTTTATTGAATGTAGAACACTCTTGCAGTGTAGGCATTAGGCAAACTATAGACTTCTTTTCTCCAATTTTTTTGTACATTATTTCAGGTGCTATGTTTTCATTTGCAAACAAGTTCGTTAAACGCCGACTTTGTAAAGCTTCTTTACCTTGTTTTGTCAAAACACCAATTTTTATATCTTCAAGAATGTTTCCATAATGTTCATCACTTGCTTGCCGCATATTCTTAATAAGTTCTTTATATTCAAAATGAGACCAAATGTTGACATTTCCAATACTTCCCAAACATTTCCCAGTGTCTTCATGGACAAGTGTTTTAAAAACAGGTTGCCCTTTTACATGAGTAAGTTGTAGGAGGTCGCCGAATACAATTTCATGTTTTCCTCCAAATAGAACATCATAATCTGTTTCTAAAATCTGTTGCATTCTTAAATGTACAAAGGCAAGCATCACGTTTGACAACATGCTCACCTCATCAATGATTAGAAGTTTCATTTTCTTGTGTACTCTTGATACTTCATAACAAGCTTCTCCAGACAGCTTGTGATATTCCAACTTATTTCATGTTTAACCGGTAGCATGAGTAATCGATGTAATGTAATCCCTTTAATGTTGTGTGCTGCTAACCCAGTTGGAGCGGTTACAACACAAGTTAAATGTTATTCAGTGGTTTTGTGTAGATAAATGGTCAAAACTTTACTGAAGAAACTTTTTCCTGTTCCAGCTTGCCCACTGATATACATTTAAATGATGTGCATTGGCATTCTTTTTTTTCATGCAGTAAACCATGCTGTACCTGTTGTGTCACTTGCTGATATATTTCTTTTTGTTCAATATTTAGTTCTTCTTCCAAGTTTCCCAAATAAATAATATCCTGTTGTGCTTGTTTCATTGCCGTTTCTACTTCATTCATGGCTTTTGCTGCTTCATTTTCAAGAATTGGTTGTCCTAGTGGCTCTTGACTTTGTGGAGCAGAACTTTGACTTTCTTGAGAACTGTCTCTAGCTATTTCAGCTGCAATAGTAGTTTCTTGTTCAATCTCTTCATTTAACATTTGTAGATAATTTGGAAAATTGTGCATTCAATGCTATCTTTACATGCATTAAAAGCATCTTCATAGCAGTCAAAATCTCCAAGTAATTCCAATTAATTATGCCAAGGCTTGAAGAGTTGCAGAAGTGCTAAATAGAAAAATTCCCTTTTTTCTGGAGTATCACAACTGAGTTTCTTGTGGTTAATAAGATTTCCTTTGGCATGTTTTACCAAACATCCATCACATCCAATTACTGCATATTTGTCTTCATTTATATCTTCGGTAACATTTCTCTTAAAACTATAATGTTGCAGTACTTCAAAGAGACATATGTTTTCCAGATGGGGACTCCTTTTGGGATAGTTTGTATACAACATATTTGTTTTAAAAATATCTGTACTTTCCGGTTCATTCAATGCTAAGTTTTCAATTTCTTGTAGAGATTTCAATACTCGATTTTGTGTTGCAGCAAGACCTAGACTTACCCAAATGGTTCCTCTTGACTTTGAATATAAACTTGCAGAGGTCAACCGATCCGAACATTCGTAGGATCCAATCTCTCAATGGGAAAGCATTTTCAAACTAAAGCTATCCAATTTTTTACTAAGAGTCATCTCTTGTGAAATGTCTTCCCACATTTCTTTCAACTCCGTCTTTTCAGAATTGGTTATATGTGATGTAACATAGCGAGCAACAGCAATCGAATTATCTGCAACATACTGGATATCCATGTTTGCATTCCACATTGTCAAAATCACTGGATTGTAGTCATTAATATACTTTGAATCTTCAGTTCTTTATATTTTGTAAGTATTCTTTGGAGATTTTCGAGCTATAGTATGTCTGACTGCTGACATGAAACTGTTGAATCTTCCTTTTGAAATTACTGGTTGTGGGAATCCAAAACAACATTTTGTATAAAATGTTCCCTTTAACGTGTATTTCCGTCAACAATATTTTCCACATCGATGACTTTGAAACCGTAAAACTTGTTGTCTTAAGCTGTTTTCTCCTCCTTTTTTTGCAATGAAAGACAAAACAGTTTCATCAGAATCTGTTCCAAATTTAGGTGCAGTCTTGATCCAGAATAGCATGTGTATATGGGGAGCACCTCTGGCTTGGTACTCCTTTCTCCAAAAGAAATCAGTAATTTCTCCAAGAGGTGGATTATTTTTGTTGCAGATAAAAGACATCATAGCTTGAAACCTATGATTAAAATATCTCCAGACATTCACAGCATCCAAGGAACACAGTTCTCCAGCTATCTTCAATTCAATGTTTTTTACATTTGAATTTGCTTCTCGTAGAAATTCAAGTAAATTGTCCCACGCGTATGCAGCACAGCTAAGCGTAACAAACCATATAGGGGTTCCTAAGTTCCTTAACATACATTTAAGTTCTCTGTGACGATAATACCAATACTCATTAGTACCACGTTGACACGCAATCAAATTAATCAACTGAGATTGTAAATGATCTTCTCTTTGTTGAACTTTGCCCAAAAATTGCTTTGCAGAAAGATGTGTAAGATGAACTCCTGTTTTTAATATGTGGTTCACTGCATATGACAGTCCAGACAAGTCACTTTCAAACAGAAGATGAAATGAATATGGAATACACTGTCGAAATCGTGGATCTTCTGAGTACAATCTTTTTGTACGATATTGTGAAGCTGGAATCTGTACTGGTCGTTCATCATATCGTCCACCCTTTCCAGTGGGGAAGAGCTGTAGAATACAACGAGCTTCTAAACTTTTTTACCATACACTCATGGGAGTTCCCTTCGCTTTCTTCATTTGGAATAATTCAATAGTGTTTCCTATCACTTCTTTTGAATGTAGAGGATGTATACTATAATGTTCATACATTTCTTTACTCCTCGAGTTGTCCACTTTTTCTATTTGGCCAGTTGAAATTTCTCTTTCATCTTCTAAAGATATTTTTTGTTCTTCCACATATATATTTTTATAATAAATATTCTTCTGTACAAGATATAATGTAACCTTTTGAAGTTTCTTGCCATATTTTACGACTCTTTGTTGGTACACCATCAACTAGAATACCTACAGGTTCACTTTCCTCTCTCTCTAGACCAACAGTTTCAATATTTTTCTTAAAATCTAAAGGTAAATACACAACTCTTCCTTTTAAACCCCTTTGTAAATCTGTTGGAGGCAGATTACCTGTTTTAGGCTCCATACGAACTATAGCCTGGAACGAGTGCACAGATTGAATAAGAATGGACTCATACGTATTTTAATCTACCAGTTCCAAAGGAATAGCTACCAACTCTAGATTATTATGTACAGCTCTAGCTGACATTTTTCTCTCTTCTAATTTGTTGTAACAGTATTTACAAATACGTTGATCACTACCCAATTCAAAACGACATTTCACCAACAAATAAGCACCAAATTGCTCCCACTTATCATTGTTTTCCTTTTCACTTTTTAAATACACATCAACATTCCTAGTTTGACGTCTATAGTGAATACGTCGACAACAAATACAAACAAAGGGGTCCATTAGGATGGCGGGCGGTGGCACCACCGCCGTACCTGTGGTGGCGGAAAATGCCTTTTTCTGCACACCAGCAGCAGGCCTCATGCCCGCCAGATTAGTATCGCCAAACACAGCCAATTTCCCGTCCGCCGCGGTGCGATGCGCACGGCCATCAAAGTGCGCCCACCACCAACCAGCCAATGGAGACTCACCGCCGTGCGGAATGACGTCCCGTCCGCTGTGCAAATCAGGATGCCTCAAAAAGCCAGTCGCACCGCAGCAGAGAAACCGCCCAACTAGAGACGATGGAAGCTCGACAGCGGAGCGCGAAACCTTATTCCCGATCCCGACCGCAATGGACCCAGCTCTACACGTCTTTCTGGTGCTGTACCTGATACACCACCAGCAACTCATGGATCCTCGCAGACGCCGCCGCAGGTACGCAACAACACAATCCCACACACAACCACAACACACAACTCATGGGCTGATACAGGGTCGCTGGCCACACCAGACACCCTGGTGGGAACAGGAACACATCCATGAGTGTACCCACACATTTCCTACCTGCCACCAAGTCACCCCTCCGCAGCCAGGTCACACATCACCGCGATCTCCAAGTAATGTCCCGGTCACGTCACCGAAGCGGTGAAGACAAGGGAAAACATGCGCACAATGCAGAAGGCAGGGCCAGCACCAGGCATGGGCAGACCATAAAATACAGAAGGCCACACCTCCCCACTCCACACACTGTCCCCCCACATGAATGGACATGCCATGTGCACCCCCCTGTGCACCCCCATGCCCAACACCAAGCTAGGTGAATCCACACCCTGCACCACACAACAAACAACTTGGGAGACAGCCACAGCAGGAGTGGCTGCAGAGGAACACACAGCACATGTGCCAATGGAGACTCACCGCCGTGCGGAATGACGTCCCGTCCGCTGTACAAATCAGGATGCCTCAAAAAGCCAGTCGCACCGCAGCGGAGAAACCGCCCAACTAGAGACGACGGAAGCTCGACAGCGGAGCGCGAAACCTGATTCCCGGTCCCGAACGCAATGGATCCAGCTCTTCATGTCATTCTGGTGCTGTACCTGATACATCACCAGCAACTCATGGACCGTCGCGGACGCCGCCGCAGGTACGCAACAACACAATCCCGCACACAACCACAACACACAACTTATGGGCTGATACAGGGTCCCTGGCCACGCCAGACACCCTGGTGGGAACAGGAACACATCCACAAGCGTACCCACACATTTCCTATCTGCCACCAAGTCACCCCTACGCAGCCAGGTCACACATCACCGCGATCTCCAAGTAATGTCCTGGTCACGTCACTGCAGTGGTGAAGACAAGGGATAACATGCGCGCAATGCAGAAGGCAGGACCAGCAGCAGGCATGGACAGGGCATAAAGTACAGAGGGCCACACCTCCCCACTCCACACACTGCCCCCCAACATGAATGGATATGCCATGTGCACCCCCCTGTGCACCCCCATGCCCAACACCAATCTAGGTGAATCCACACCCTGCACCACACAACAAACAACTTGGGAGACAGCCACAGCAGGAGTGGCTGCAGAGGAACACACAGCACAGAAGCACAGGCCCAGGGCAACCACAACAACACCACATCCATGGCAAGAAAGAGGAGAACAAGCACCAAATGAACACACACACATACAATGAACAAACATCCTACTGGACACACACCCTGCCAAGTCACACAGACATAACCCACACTGACACACAGCCACATACACAGACCACATGCCACCAGCAATAGAGCACAACATATAGGAAAGCCAAAGTGAGCTGCACGCAAATGGAAGGCCAAGGAGACAACCAACAAGCATGTGTACATCACATGCAAGACAAGGAACAGAGAACAACACCCTCACCCCAGCAAAGCACACATGGCTGGCACAGTCAGTGAACTCAAACCAAAGACACCTCAGTGCAACAACTCAGGGAGCCAGCAAGGCAACCCATGTATAGGCACAGGGATGAAAGGAAGGCCCTGAAGTCAAACTGTGAACAGCCACACATATGTATACAACAACTACACAGGAGTATGCCAGCAGCACAACACACAGGGCACATTGACACACTCCATGACTGTCAAACACAAGTAGGATTCTTCACATATACCCCCCTCACACCTGCAGCACACAACCCCAGTGAAAAAATCAAAGAGATGGCCAGGATGAAAAAATATACAAAAAAGAATTATTTCTCAATAGGAGGCTAAATATTCCTCCATTGATAGAACATAGTCCTATTATTCATTCACATACATTTCAAAAAAGGGAAAAACAATCACATACCAAAGACCAAATGATTACAAAATTTAATTAACGTAATCCAGATAAACTTCATCATAATTTTGGAGTTTCTCTCAATATACCATATACATATATATACATACACATTTAACACTTATATACAATATCGCAAAAAATTAATAATGATAACAAAAATGTCAAGTTCCTTCCACCCAAATCGTCGAAAAAAGAGAAAGTGTTCACCTAAAACCTATAGGTAATACACTTGGAGGTAGTCTTATTTGCACAAGTGGCTCTAAAGGTATACAGAACCCTAAACACAAAATTGTGCAAACATTTTTTTCATGGAATAAATCAAACACTTTCTTATCAGACTCCTCTTAACAAAATCTGTCGACGCGGACGCGTTTCGGCCAAATGAAACATCTAGGCCTCCTCAGGACAGGGGTGAGGGAAACGACCAGGAATCCATATGCCTTCAACAATCCTGACAACGTAAATCCAAACGCGATAAAGGGAGAGTGCACATAACCCCAGTTTCAGACACACAGAAGGGTGTCAATAATGTCCAGTCAATACACAGACAAACAGTCACACTCCCTGGGGGTATCCACAAAACACACACACACACACAGGGATGCCAGAACCAATGTCTGCACAAAAACAACAGCCAAACACATATCTCCACAGAAACACACACAGAACCACAACAAGACCACACATGACCTGTGCAGCCAAACAGTGGGAAGGCAATGGGAGCACAGACACAACAGGAGTGCATAACCTCATCAGTCAGGAACAATGCACAGACAACATACCACAGCACAGACAAGAAGTGCAACATCATAATAATAATAATAATATGAAATTTATAATGCGCTCAGCTTACCCGGGGGCATCCCGGCGCAACAGACCAGAAGGAGAGACTCAGCTAATCACTACTATGGAAACAAGTGGGTCTTAAGAAGTTTCCTGAATGGTAGGATCTTGGGCTCTGAGCGAATCTTAAGGGGCAGAGAGTTCCAAAGAGAGGCCACTTGCACAGAGAAACGCCTGCCCCCAGAACGAGCTCTTCTTACTCTCGCTAACTGCAAAAGGTGTTTTTGGTCCGAGCGCAGCAGACGTGGGGGTTTGTAAGGACGGGCCATGTTAGCAAGGATGGGGGGGCCTTTGCCATGTAAAATTTTGTGGGCAGTACATAGCGCTTTAAATTTCACCCGCTCCTTCACGGGGAGCCAGTGAAGCGCTTTGAGGGCCGGATCAGCAGACTGCCTTCTGGGAACATCCATAAGGACTCTCGCAGCTGCGTTTTGCACCTGTTGGAGGGTTTTGAAGGTCGCTTCAGGAGCACCGAGAAACAGCGCATTCCCATAATCGAGCCTTGATAGAATCAGGCCACGTATCAACAGCTTCCTTGCTGGATCAGGAAGCAGAGGTAGCACCTTTCGGGCTGATCTCAGTAAACCAAAGCAAACCCCTGCGGTCTTCCTGGCATGAGTCCTGAAGGACAGGTCTTCTTCCAACCATACTCCCAAGGACTTGATCTCCTTCTTGGGGGATGGTGGGTCACCAAGAGACCGGGGCCAGCAGCTCGCAATAATGGAGGGGCTGGAATTGCCCAGGAGCATCAGCTCGGTTTTACCTCCATTAAGCTTTAGGGCGGAGATAGACATCCAACGATAAACATTGGCAAGGCAGTCGTGTAACACCTCAGGTTGTTCCGCCAGCTGAGTGAGGCCCACCACCAGCTGAGTATCATCAGCGTAACTGACGATCTTCACCCCTGAAGGGGCGACCACTCTTTCAAGTGGAGTCATATATATATTAAATAGGGTAGGGCTCAGCGATGAGCCCTGCGGGACTCCACATTGAAGAGGGATTAGGGCAGATTGCTCTGACCCTTCCCAGACTTGGTAGAAACGGTCAGAAAGAAAAGATCCCAACCATTTCAGGGCCGTCCCTGAGACACCTACCTCTGACAGACGTTGGAGGAGCACCTGATGACTCACGGTGTCAAAGGCAGCACTCAATTCCAGGAGGATCACTGCCACTGACCCTCCTGTATCTAGAGTGCTCCTTGCCTCCTCCACTACTGCCAGCAAGGCAGTGTCTGTTCCATGGCCGGGGCGGAAACCAGTCTGGGAATCTCCTAGCAGGTGGTTAGACTCAAGATGGTGAGAGAGCTGACGGTTGACCAACTTCTCTGCAATTTTAGAAAATCCAGGCAGAAGTGAAATTGGCCTGAAGTTGGTCAAATTGGATGAATCCAGTCCTGGTTTTTTCAATAGGGCTTTCACCACAGCCTTTTTCCATCTCTGGGGCACTGTGCCCTGAGCGAGTGAAAGGTTCAAGAGATCAGTCAGAGGAGTTGACAAGGTGTTAGCCACGAGCTTAAGATGTTTTATGGGAACTGGGTCACTCGGGGAGCCACTCTTCATCTCCAACAGGACTTTTATCACCTCCTCTTCCGAGAAGGGGCCTAAAGATGCTAGCTCAATCGAGCGACTTGTGAGGCTAGTAACCGGTTCATGGCTTTGAGGAATAGTGGGTAAGGAGGATAAGATTTTCTCTATTTTTGAATGGAAGAAGCTGGCCAGTTCCTCACATTTTTCTTTGGGATTATCATGCAACACTGGAGGGACCGGGGCTTTCAGAAGTTCCTTGAAGATTTTAAACGATTCTCCAGAAGAATTGCTTGCTCTCTCAATCCTGTCGCTAAAGAAAATCTTTTTAGCGTCCTTCAGTGCGCTTTTATATTTCCTCAACTCCCTTTTGTAATTGGCCCGGCTTTCTTCCGTCTGCTCTCTCCTCCAAGCACGTTCAAGCCTTTTACAAGAGGTTCTGATGCACCTAAGTTCGGGGGTATACCAGGGGGCAGAGCCAATTCTTCTCTCCCTGACAAGCCTCCTTTTATTCGGGATCAGTAAGTCCAGAGAGTTAGTCAGCCATTCGCCCAAGAGCTGATCAGCGGTGTTGGGGTCATCTACGGGGTGAGGACAGGTTCTAGCTAGTTCTTCCGCCCAACTGTCCACCGGGAGCTTCGACCAGAGTCGTTCCACAATATGTTGTCTTGGTGCGGGGTCTCTCCGGTTCCCCAGCAACCAGCTAAACGGAATGAGATGGTGATCGGTCCAGGGGAGAGCCAACATCTGGAGAGCCTGTAGGTTCGCAGAATTAGCAAAAACCGCATCAAGCTGATGACCTCTAATATGAGTGGCTCCCATATTAACGAGATGTAGGTCCAGTGCCCCGAGCGAACTTAGAAAATCCCTTGCTACTACGTCATTGGGGTCGTCAAAATGAAAGTTGAAGTCCCCAAAAATGACAAAGTTGGACGAGGCAGCAGCCAGTGGGATAACAGCCTCCATGAAAGAATCCACAAAGTTCCCTAGCGTAGCGGGAGGCTGATACACAAGGAGGCCAGCAATAGAGACAGTAGAGGAGACGCGAAGGGTAAACTGACAACTTTCGGCGTTGTTGATGCCGCAGTCTACTGCTTTGCATAAGAATGTGTCTCTGTAGACAATGGCCACTCCACCCCCTCTCCCATCCGGCCTATCAAGATGGAACATGAGGTATCCCGGGGGGAGAGCGTTGACAATGTCGGGGTCGGAACCTGTAGTCAGCCACGTTTCCGTCAGGAATAAGACATCCAGACTATGGTCCAAAAGGATGGAGTGAACCTCCGTGGCATGACAAGGCAGTGATCTGCAATTAAGCAGAGCCATAGTCAGTGAGTCAGGGTCCTTGCAAGTGTTATGCGGGCGACAGGCAAGACAATGTTTAAATGCTGAACCCTCAATCCAATAATAGCAACAGCTGGGGTGTCTGGCCGTGCGTAGAGCAAGCAGTGTGTCCCGCGAATACCTGTGAAAGGGGGTCCGAGGGCTAGAAGAGTTAAGCAGAGTGGTATGCCCTAAGCCCGTCTGGGCCCGGACGGGCACAGACGGGCTAGTCTTTGGCGTGTCTTCGGCGTGCTGAAGGTGTGCCCGCTGCGCTCGACCGCTGCGCTGTCGAGTTGTGTGCATGGTAATGAGGTGGAGGAGGAGTGGGCGTGGCTAAAAGCGATGGGCGTGGCCCCAAGTCACGTGGGAGCTGAACGCTGAAAAGGGATATTGATCTTCCCTTTCAGGCGCTCGCTCTCTAAACAATGTGCAGTTTTAAAAAAACCCACAGAAAACGAGTGTGCAGTCACAAGGAATAAAAGCAGTTTAGACAGAAGAAAACCCCGGCTTCCGCCTCAGGGTCCTATCAGGTCAGCACCGGCTGCTTGCTCAGCCCGGCATTTTGTACTTCCTGGGTGGGCGAGGCTAAAAGCGATGGGCGTGGCCCCAAGTCACGTGGGAGCTGAACGCTGAAAAGGGATATTGATCTTCCCTTTCAGGCGCTCGCTCTCTAAACAATGTGCAGTTTTAAAAAAAAACACAGAAAACGAGTGTGCAGTCACAAGGAATAAAAGCAGTTTAGACAGAAGAAAACCCCGGCTTCCGCCTCAGGGTCCTATCAGGTCAGCACCGGCTGCTTGCTCAGCCCGGCATTTTGTACTTCCTGGGTGGGCGAGGCTAAAAGCGATGGGCATGGCCCCAAGTCACGTGGGAGCTGAACGCTGAAAAGGGATATTGATCTTCCCTTTCAGGCGCTCGCTCTCTAAACAATGTGCAGTTTTAAAAAAAACACAGAAAACGAGTGTGCAGTCACAAGGAATAAAAGCAGTTTAGACAGAAGAAAACCCCGGCTTCCGCCTCAGGGTCCTATCAGGTCAGCACCGGCTGCTTGCTCAGCCCGGCATTTTGTACTTCCTGGGTGGGCGAGGCTAAAAGCGATGGGCGTGGCCCCAAGTCACGTGGGAGCTGAACGCTGAAAAGGGATATTGATCTTCCCTTTCAGGCGCTCGCTCTCTAAACAATGTGCAGTTTTTTTTTAAAAAAAACACAGAAAACGAGTGTGCAGTCACAAGGAATAAAAGCAGTTTAGACAGAAGAAAACCCCGGCTTCCGCCTCAGGGTCCTATCACAGAACAACACAGCCACATCAAACACACAGCAGATGCACATGACAATCAATCATATAGCAAACACAGCAGGACATCAGGGGATGCACACCAGGCCAGGAGAAGGCAACACACACCCACAGCACTGTATGCACAACAAGCAGTGTGTGCACACAAAACATAACAGTCCCACACAGCCATGAGTGACACACCATGAACACCCGCAACAACAATCAAAACAGCACACTGACAACATCACACTCAGGAAGTCAAGCAGTACCCCAACATACACACATACACCTAACACAACACCCACAGATGCACAAGTCTGGGACACAAAAGTGGAAACAACTTTACCAGAGGAATGGACAGCACAGACAGTTGAACTGCACATGAGCAACCATGCCTGCTGAACAGTACTAGAACAACACAGATAACTAATTGGGGAAATGTCATGAGTGGCACAGTGCTCTGGCCAAAGACCTGCACCACAAAGCACAGTGTCACAAATGAAGTGATGGGGAGGCACACGCACAGGCAACACAAGGGGACAGCTGACATCAAAGTGAAGTGGTGTGCACTTCATGAGTGGACATGGCAGAAGTGTACCATACACAAATAGAGGGAGTGCTGACTCACAATGTCAAGGCATCTGAAGCACAGATTGGGGATGGTATGACACCGCACACCACATGCCACACTGGAGGCAATAAAGCACCATCTCACAGCAATGCATGAGAACAGCACACCCACAATGTTAGCGTGGTTGAGCAGGTATGCACAGTGAGTACAAACAGTATCAAGACACATGGCTGTTCAACAAAACAAAACCCTGGCTTGCCAGTCACACACTCTGCATACACACAATTGGCAAAAGCAACAAGTAGGAGTCAGCCAGAACTGCAAGGACACACCAACACACTGTACAGTGCACAACATACAACTCACACATGTGCACACAATCACAATCACAGGCCTGAACAATCACACAAACAGGCACTCTGCTCCTGGGTTACACATGTGTGTAGTTGACATTGCATGGGCACACACACATCAACACTCACGACAAACTCACCCCCTTCACACTGCTCACTTCCTGACAACCCAAGTGCACACATTGAAAGGAACCCATGTGACTAGGATGACTGACCATCAAAACATGACCATACACCTACACTGCTGGGCACACAGAAAGTAAGAACACACATACATGATGACCCTGGCCAGCCTGCCTGTAAGCCTGTGGAAAGAATCCCACACTCTGCTGGCAGTGTCCCCAAACCTGACATGTGTACAATATAGTCAACATGAACAAAGAATGTAAATTACAACGGCGTACCATCTAAAAACAACATAATTGCACCCACAAGTATCACAGTCAGGAAGAACTGGAGTCCCTGTCACCCCAGTACAAAATTGAACAAGTCAGACAAGCCATTGGCAATGTTGAAGTGGCACACAGGGCATGTGGCACAGTAAAACATATACACACAGGAAACACTTTATTTAGTAAGGACACTGACCAAACAGGCAACAGGAGCAACTGTCTTTATTCACATATTGCACAGATAGGCACCAATATTAGACAAGAGCAAGGCACAAAATGCAGAGCCTGTACATGAGAAGGGGCAGGGGGCACACAGCAGTGAACGACAAGGCCAGCGGGCAGGACAAAGTTCAGACTGAGTCCATGAGAAGCTGCACAGGGAATAGTTTAGCACAGCAAGGAGCAACAAAGCCATTGGGCAGTACAAAGTGCAGAGTGAGTCCATGAGAAGCTGCACAGGGAATAGTTCAAAACAGCAAGGAGCAACACGGCCAGTGGGCAGGACAACTTGCAGAGTGAGCCCATGAGAAGCTGCACAGGCAGGGGGCAAACAGCAAGGCCAGTGGCCAGTCCAAGGTGCAGAGTGAGTCCATGAGAAGCTGCACAGGCAAGGGGCAAACAGCAAGGCCAGTGGCCAGTTCAAGGTGCAGAGTGAGTCCATGAAAAGCTGCATAGGCAGGGGGAACACAGCAGTGAACGACAAGGCCAGTGGGCAGGACAAAGTGCAGAGTGAGTCCATGAGAAGCTGCACAGTAAATAGTTCAACACAGCAAGGAGCAACAAGGCCGGTGGGCAGGACAAAGTGCAAAGTGAGTCCATGAGAAGCTGCACAGGGAATAGTTCAAAACAGCAAGGAGCAACACGGCCAGTGGGCAGGACAAATTGCAGAGTGAGCCCATGAGAAGCTGCACAGGCAAGGGGCAAACAGCAAGGCCAGTGGCCAGTTCAAGGTGCAGAGTGAGTCCATGAGAAGCTGCACAGGCAGGGGGCACACAGCAGTTAACGACAAGGTCAGTGGGCAGGACAGAGTGCAGAATGAGTCCATGAGAAGCTGCAGAGGGAATGTGTGTGACTGTACCGTGCCATGGTCATCACTACAGTCTGGGGTGTCACGATGGGCAGCACAGGCACTGCTGTGGGAGAGACAGGTGTGTGAGGTTGACCAATATACAGACTTGGCTGTCAGTCAGACTGGGAGCTGGCTGTGTCTCAGGCAGAGTTGGAGCACTGGACTGGTTAGAGAGAAGCCCAGCTGAGGTACAGCTATCAGTGGCTTGGGAAGCCGGAGGGCTGCTTGGACCAGGTGTTGTAGAGGCACGAGGAGGAGTCATGCTGACATGAGACACAGTGTGAGTGGGAGATTGTGGAGGGGTGCCTTTCCACTTCTTGGGGATTCTAAATGGCTTGCCTGACTATGGATCAATGGGAAGTGGTATGGCACACTCAACACCAAGGCTGCAGCAGGTGCAGACGCTGGCCCTCCCTCTGGGGATGTGCTGGATGCAGCGGTACGCCTCGCCTGGTCTTGCCCCTGCCTCTCCATCCCCTGTTTACCAGGTGTCCCCCCTACAGTGCCCTCCTTTCCCTGCTTCACTGGGCTTGGAATGGGAGTCGAGGTAGTGGGTGAATCTGCCTTGGAGCCCTTCTTATGTGTAGCCTTGGCAGCTACCACCTACTCAGTGGGCACGGCAACAGTCTGCTTGTCTTTGCGAGATGACTTTGGGACAGGAGAGCCCTTCGCGGGGGATGGCTCTGAGGCATGTGACCCTGAGGTCTGCTTCTTTGCTTTTTGGGCCTTGGTGTCGCCTGATGGGTTTTGTCTTTGTGCTCTGGGGTGGCTTTGGTTTTCTGTGGGGATGGTGTCTGCGCCCTGGACCACTTGGGCTGCTGCTGCTGTGTGCTACGTGTGCTGTATCGTGACCTTGAGGTCTGTGGAGCATGGTCACTATCGTCAGACGTGGCCACTGGCATGGGGGTGGACAAAGGGACTGGAGCTGGACTACGAGATTGTGCCAGTTGAAGGGCTGTCATCACTGCGGAGGACATTGACTGGACAATCCAGTGCAGCCCACCCACGTCTGAATGTATGCCCCCATGAAAGCCTCCACCTGTGCCAATTGTTATCGTGGTCTATGAATGCATTGAGGAGAGCTGTCTGGCCTACACACAGCTGGCGCAAAAGGTCCACAGACTCAGCACTGATGGCAGCAGGGGGGAGAGGGGCAGGGGCAGAGGTGCCTGGGGTGCCTGGGGTGAAGGACACTCTTCCTCTCTTACTGGTGCGAACACGGGCAGCACCAGAGGAAGTGGCTGGGAGGGTGGGCACTGTTCGCTGTGTTGTGGAAGATGATGCAGAGTCCCCGTTCCCTGTGCCTGCCAACATGGATGCGTCACCGCTGGCATCAAATGACGTAGAACTTTGCGTCTCAGGCTGTGATTCCTCCAGCAGACTCCTGTCCCCCTCCGAGGCGCTGGTCACATCTGTGTCACTGGGCTCCTGTGCAGCTGTTGTGCTCGTTTCCCCACCACTGGTGTCCGTCCCCTGTCCCTCCATGACCACGGGAGATGCTGCATGAGAGAGAGAGATGTAGGGTCAGTTCAGTGGCAGCAACAGAACAAACATATGCAAGCAAAGCAACACTGAGGATGACTAAATCGACATGTTGCATGCCACCCTATGCAATAACATTGTGCAAACACACTTTTGTTACTCAAACAGTGCGCGCAAACAAGAAAAGCAGGCATAAGTGAGCCATGTGATGACCACACAGCACAACATCCTGAATGTGGCTCCGTTCAAACAGTAACACAAATAGCTCTGACCTGAAGCCCATGACCCAGAATGCCATTGAAATGCCCAGTACTCGACTTCCCTTAGGAAGTACAGGTAGGACAAATGCATGACCACTGCACCCAGCACAGAGGTCACTTACAGGCCAATGCATCCCACTACCAACATCACATAGCCCAGCACTTGCACAGGCTTGGTACACATACAGCCACTCACAGCCAAAGTCACCCTTCCCAGAATACTCACCCCTACTTTGCTGCTGGCGCTCCTTCAATCGTGCATCCAGCTCAGGCTGTGTCACGGCCAAGATGCGGCACATTATTGGTGTCATGCTGCGCCGTGCCAACCTGCCAGTGCGAGGGAGCAGCCCCAGTGTCATCTCCGCAACGTTCTTTGCCAGCCGTGAAATGTTCTCCCATCTCTTGTGGCAGTGGGTGCGCTGGCGGTTTGAGACACCCAGAGTCTGCACCTTGGTTGTAATGGCCCTCCACATGGCCTTACGCTGGTGTACTTTGAGCTGCAGGCATGGGAGACAAGAGGGGGAAAACATCAGTGACACACTGTTATGTAACAAGATCTATCAGTACAGTAGCATGATACTGACTCATCCCAACTCCACAGATATGTCTTGCAGAGACAAGAATGCATCTCACAGGGTACATCTGCATTTGAGAAGCACACGTAAATGCATGCAGGTGTGAGGGGGGACACAGTACCTGCACATCTCATATACAAGCAGGATGCCAGCACAGAAATCCATGTGAAGTCTGCCCACATCTACTGTCCATTTCCAGGTAGAGCCAGACATACGTCACATATCAACATGTGTTTGGGGAGACTCACTGTGTCCAACAGTGCACAGGCCTCAACGACCTTGCCCTGTGAATAGCTCACTGTGTCATGTATATCACATTGAGGGACATAATCTCGCAAACCCACACCCTTCTCACAGGGCCAGTCGTGTGCAATCTACAGGGCTGATATGGCTCATTGATGGAGACCTGCAAAAAACACACATGTAACACTCTGTACATTCAGTGCAGTGTCCCTGTTAGATTGGGTGGTGACTGTGCAGGCCAGGTGGGCTCACACTGAGATGGACAACAGGGACCCACACAGCCATTCACACAAGCAATCACTGTCCTGACTCCTGCATTGCCAACTTGCTGCGTCACTGTATGGCTGACAAGACAAGACATGTCCCTCCAATCTTGATGTGCAGGCAAGGAAATGTGTGGAATAGGGTACACCCCTTCACCCTTGGAAACAGCATGTTAGGCAGTGCATGACACAACCCCATACTCTCAGGCACATATTGCATCAGACCGACTACATGTGTGCCCCCCCCGCATTCTCACCCCCTCTGTTGAAGACTTACCAAGACATTTGGGGCACCATATAGCCTAGGGTACTGTGTGAGCACCTCGTCCACCAGGACCTCCAGCTCCTCGCTTGTGAAGGGACTGGCACGGATCTTCTCAGTCCTTGCCATCACTGTGGACGTGAGACAGCAGCGGCGTCAGTGGGTGGTGAGGGGTCTCAGGCAGCAGTCCATGGAGGCAGCAGCAGGTGAGTGGTCTCGGGCAGCAGTCCCTGGAGGCAGCAGCAGGTCAGGGGTCTCAGGCAGCATTCCCTGGAGGCAGCAGCAGGTGAGGGGTCTCAGGCAACAGTCTCTGGAGGCAGCAGCAGGTGAGGGGTCTCAGGCAGCAGATCCCAGAGGCAGCAGCAGGTCAGGGGTCTCAGGCAGCAGTCCCTGGAGGCAGCAGCAGGTGAGGGGTCTCAGGCAGCAGTCCCTGGAGGCTGCAACAGATGAGGGGTCTCAGGCAGCAGGAAATGTGGGGCTCTCTCCCACACATATATAGCTCCCTGGTGTCATTTCAGTGGTTCTAAGCTGCTGCAATTGGTGTTCCAGGTCAGCCTTTTTCAAATGCATCCAATGACCGGCCCCGCAATGGCGGAGCACGCCTACAGCGATTTTAAAAATTGCAGCAGGCCACCGCGATAGCGGATCCCATTGGCTGTAAGGGCATGGTCCATGGCGGTGACACAACGCAGGGGCCAGGCGGTAGCTACCGCGAGTTGGGTGCCATACAGAGACATGGGTGACTGGGATTTGGGTGTCGGAGCATGGCAACCGCCATTTCACAGTGTGCATATGCCTATCACTACCGCGATTGTGTCCCGGGCATTGGCGGTGACACACCGCAGGGGCCAGGCGGTAGCTACCGCGAGTTGGGTGCCATACAGAAACATTGGTGACTGGGATTTGAGTGGCGGAGCATGGCAACCCTCATTTCACAATGTGCATATGCCTATCACTACCGCGATTGTGTCCCGGGCATTGGCGGTGACACACCGCTGGTGCCAGGCGGTGGCTTCGGCGATATGTGTGCCATACATTGAATATACTGGCCGTGATTTTTGGGGCGGAGCATGCCAACCACCATTTGAAGCTATGTATGTGCCTATCCTTACTGCCAGTGTGTCTTGTAATGCACAAGACACACTGGCGGTAGAGATAGGCATATACATAGCTTCAAATGGCGGTTGGTATGCTCCGCCACAAAAATCACGGCCAGTATGGGCGGTCGCTACGGCGAGCCTGCAGCATCATATTGTTGACTGTGTGTTATTGTTTTTTTGGAGCGAGCACGTTTCGGGCACCTATGGACACATCATGCTGTGTCCATATCAATGGTAATTCATGGACTTAGAACAGTGGACACTTACATTTAATCATGGCACTGGATGTCATTGATACGTTATCCTGTTACAAATGACAGCCTTCACGTAATATCTCCCACCAAATGCCACACTGTAATTACTAATGTTGCACAACAATTACCCCCAGTTTCATATCTGACACCATACATGACCCCCAATTGCATATCGGAGACCATATGTCACCCTAAATTTTAATTTTTACTCATAATTTAAGCATGAATGTCATCACTGAACACATATATCACCCTGTTGTCATTTTGGTAAGACCAATTACAGCCTTCATGTAATGTTATTGGACACACTAGCAACTCCTGCAGTGTATGTCCACATGTACATGTGGGTGCTCTACATACTCAAGGATGTTAAGTACATCAGCGCCACACTTGGCATACTGTACATTCTTATTCATTGTCACTTGGGTATATGCCTTAGTGGATGTTTTGTCTCCATGTCTGCCACCTGTTACCACAGTGACTTGTGTTGTTTTGTCTGATATGTGCTCATGTTGTTGGGCCTGTCACATGTGATTTTATCACATGTATATTTCCACAATAGTGAGTTAGTTGATATTGGATTTGAGTTGTGTGGTGTGTTCCGTTGGTAGTCAACAACGACCAGTGCATTTACATTGTTCACATCCAGAATGTTGCGTTGGATGATGAACTGTAGGCAAAATTGGGGATGGTGCTCACTGCCTGGGAAGTTTGATATGGCATTTGTGAACAGTCAAGGTGCTCCACTATTGCCTGCACATTGATGGAATGGGTGTGCTTTTATTTGCAGTAGTTGTGAGTGTATGTGCCTGCTATGGCGTGGTAGTCTTGCTTGCTCACCAGCTGTTCCTCGGCAGTGTGGGTGAACTGATTGTGCTGGTGAATCAAGATGATGAGGGCATCCTAGACAGGTGAGATGTACCTTGATAGTGCTGTCTGTGACACTCATCCAACTATTACTTTAGTTCATTGTAAGGTACCAGTGGCCAACAAGTGATGCACAGCCAGCATCTTTGTCTGAGGGATGTTGATTGTCTGCTGTGTCAGTCCTGCCAGCCTGTGGGGAATGTGGCTCTGGATGCATGTCCTTTGGAACATGTGGTGTGCAATTACATCCACTGGTGTCATGTGTCTGAGGCTGTTGTGCATTTGTAAGGCACCCAGTCCATTCATGCACTGACTTGTTGGTATACTGGGGTGAGTTTTTCCTGGTAGTGTTGTAGGTTGGTGTACTGGCACTGTTGTGTCTCCAATCAGCTGGATGAATATCTCCATGGCATCTGTTGTAGTTCATATGTGTCTTTGGGCAGTGCTACCTTCAACATGCATGTCATTGTTCAACTTAAGAGCAGAATAAAGGTTGTCCACACTCCCTGCTGATCACATACCTTATCCACTTTTTGTGTGCCACATTGACAATCTGTGTGCTTGTTGAGAGTATTGGGCAGTGGTGTAATGGTGTCTTGTTACACGGGTACACATACTCTGCAAATGCTTTGCATTATCTGTCACTGTCAAGCTTTGGATTCTAATTAGCAGCAGATGTGGCATGTCTACTGATGACAGTGGATATTAGCACATGCTTGTGAATATGTATGTGAATGTCTTTTAAGTGGCACTGATTCCAAAAACAGTCCTACTGAACTTTCCACATTGTGTTGTTATGGTGTCCCCTGTCATGAGTGCACAAGAAGGTGTGGCAGGTACAGCAGCCACGTGGAGCCAGCAGTGTCTATGCTTCCCACATGTCCTGTATCATATACTCTCAGGGCTGGGTACACAAGAGCTTGAAATGTAACTATTGGTATTCACAGAGACATTTCCCGTATTGGTTCTGCTCACTGTGCAAATACAGAACAGGTGTACGACTATTTAGTCTCAAGGTGGCACAAGATCTTACTTGCGCTGTATGCTTTAAGTGATGCCAGTCAATGTTAGCGCTGTGACCGCAAAAGTTTGGAAATTTGGACACATCTAATTGTGTGTTGCAATGACGTGTCCCCTTTCATTTCATCTAGGAGACCAACGAATGTGTATCGTCCCATCACCCTGATGGCTGACATGGAGGATAATGACGTGATACGCCGATTCCGTCTGGACAGAACAAACCTCCAAGACCTATGTGCAATGTTGGAGCCACACCTGCGTCCTCGCAGGACATATCCAACAGCACTCACAGCAACGTCAAAGGTGATGGCGTTCCTGCATTTCTTGGCTACTGGGTCATTCCAGAACACGGTGGGCATTGCAGGGGGTATCTCTAAACCAACCTTCAGTATGGTGCTACGGGATGCCCTGTCGGCTATGATGCAATACAAGGACTGATTCATACATTTCCCAAGGAGGCAGGAACTGGCGAATGTAAAGGGGGATTTTTATGCACTTGGACACATCCCGAATGTTGTTGGTGCAATAGACTGCACACATGTTGGCCTGGTTCCACCACAGGCACAGGAGCACATCTACAGGAATCGGAAACATTTCCATTCAATCAATGTGCAGGTGGTGTGCCAGGCCGATATGATCATCTCACACGTCTGTGCCAATTTTCCAGGATCAGCCCATGATTCCTACATCATGCGCAACAGCATTGTGTCCCAGATGATGGCCAATCTGCTTCCGGAGTGGGCATGGATTGTGGGTGAGTATGCAGAGTCAAGTTGTCTGTTGTATGTGTGCTATGCTGTCCTCGACCACAGTTAAGACACTCAATCTGTATGTGTATTTCACACTTAGGTGACTCTGCATATCCCAACGGCCCTTGGTTGCTGAGCCCACTCAATCCCAGGACACCAGCTGAAGTCCGCTACAACAATGCCCATGGGAGGACATGTCAGGTGGTGGAGCGAACATTTGGACTACTTAAATCGCGTTTTCGCTGCCTGGACAAGACTCTGCAGTACTCACCCAAAAAGGTGTGTCAGATGGTAGTAGCATGCTGCAAGCTACACAACCTGGCCTTGTGTAAAGGAACCCCCTTGATCCTGGATGATGATGACCAGCGCACCCCCACCTGCAAACCCCCAATTGTTGAGTGACGAGGATAATGGAGAGGAGGAAGTTGTTTACCTGCGTCAGCAGCACATCAACAACTACTTCACTTGAAGGTGAGTGAGAATGTACAACGGGGACATTGTCTGCTGATGTTGTGCTTGGTGATAAGGTGTATGTGAACTTTGTGACTGCAGCCTGTTGTTGAGTCAGTGTTAGCTGCAAATGTGTTGGTAACAGGGTCGTTTGGCACAGCTACTTGATGTCTATGTCAGTACTGTTGCTCATTGGAATGTGGGCAGATTAGAATACCTTGATGACAAGTGTTGTGCGATGGTTGAAAGGCCACCACCTGAGTAGCGAATATTGTTCTGTTGTGTTTTCCTAGGTCCCTTCAGCCTCTACTTGCCTGCAGAGAATCCCTGCTCCTGTGACATTGTAATCATGGGTAACATTGCACATACTGTGATTAACATGGAGCAGACACAACTACATTGTTGCGTGATTAGTGTTTATTTACAAGGTGTATCTGTGAGAGGGAAGTGGATATTTACATAAATGTGAATGGTGAATCAATGATTTGGCAGGGATGGTAGATGAGACAATCAAGTAAGCACAACATGGATGTGGTGACACAGTCCAACAGACGGATGCCATTTCCATTGCAGTGTGGGTGAGGACAGTGTACAAATTCTATGGCAGGGTGAAGAGGGGTGCCATCATGGCTGGCTCCTTGACTGGCGTTTGGCAGGTGCTTTGCCACGGGATGTTCCCAAGGTTTTCTTTGGACGGCCCCTTGATCTTTTGGCAGGGGGGACACAGGTGCAGGCTCATGGGAGTCTGAGGAGTCCCCGCTCTCCGTGACGGCAGGGGAGGATGTGGAACTGTCATCCTGCGGTCCACCGGAGGGAGGTGGAGGTGTTGGTTGTGCCGCAGGCCTGTCCCTTAGTACCACCACTAAATGGCCCAAGTGGTCCACGATTTAGCTCCTGGGGTCCACGAGTTTGCCCAAGTGGTTGTCTATGGACCTCAGCAGCTGTTGTTGCTCACGGGGATCTTGCTGAGCCTGGCCCATTTGTCTCAGGCACCGTTCATAGGCCCCAACGACTCTGGTGATGTTTGCCAGGGCTTCGGGCCCAGTGTCCTGTTGGCTTTGAGTAACACTTGGCCTCCCACCTGGTCACTGTCACGGACCTGTTGCCTCACCACTGTAGGCACCTGCCTACTCTGCCTGACATCTGCAGTTGTTGGGGTGGGCTGGTTATCCTCTGGGGCAGGGCGAGTGTTGCAGGCAGCAGTGGTAGTGGTGGTGGTGGTAGCGGCGGCACAGGTCGTTTCAGCAGGGGTCAGCGTTGATGTTGTTGCTGAGGGGGGTGGGGCAGTGTGGGCCTGGGACAGATTGCGCCCTGGCACACCAGATGGTCCGGCTTGGTCCGCCACATCCTAAGTTTCCTGGTAGTCCGCATCTGAGTGTCCATGTTCCGGGGAAGGAGACTGGCTCTGCAGGTTGCGGTTGTCGTCCTCTGCAGTCAGTTGTTGGTCACCTATGGGACAGAGGGTAGAATGTCATTGCCTTACACACCCATACTTGCTGTGTTTGATGTCTCTTATTTACATGTTTTGCTACACATAGTTAAGTATTTCACACATTGTATGTCTGCACAGTGATGTGCATCATGACATGATGTGGAGTTACACTCATTATTTTCAATGGTGTGATATGTAATTGGATACCATGCCACACATGTAGGATTTCTCATTACGATGAAAGGTTGTCATCTGACAACTGGCGGAAATACAACTTGATGTGAGGCAACTTTGCTGATTTCTCTGCCTAGCAGCCATTACATGTGCGCAGGAAGTAGCCATTGTCATGTCATGCATACCTTGGTCATGTCCTGTGCTTGGATTTCTTTCTACAACAGACCATGCTTGTTTGTTTTTCCTATGGTCGTAACTGCTCAGCACTAATGGAAGTTACGGTTCACATTCGGGGCAGTGCATGTGTGTTCCTGGATTTGCTTAAACATGATTTTTGGTGAGTCACAGTTCTGTTTCTGTCACAGTTCCGTACACTTAGCTGTCTGCATTCTGTCAATATATATTTAGTTTGCTCACATTTTGGTGTGAAGTGGGGCCTTGTGTTGTCATATGGCTCAATGCTTTTGCTGAGGGATGGTGGGGTGCATGCATTGTCTGCTTACCTGTCCAGTCACGGGGGCCTTAGTGGTATTTATCCGGTTCCTGGATTTCCTTTGGCTTGTGCAGGGCCCCGAGGCAGGAGCATGCGCTGTACCCCCCTTGTGCGAGACTTTTCCTATTAACACGTACTGAGTGTCAATAACAGTGATTATGATTGGTAACTTGCTTCGCTCTGGATTAAGAGCCAATTTCTAGAATCATTAACCTCTCCCTAAAACCCTACGGCAGTGAGGTTTACTGTCTAGTGGGGACCTTCTTTGTTGTTTGGAACTATTGTTTCTTAATGTTTTCTGATCGGGACAGCAGAATTAATTAACCTGTAAGGCACTGGCTTTTAGGCTTGCTTGAGTGCTCCTAATGTAAAAAGGATCACCAAACCTTACCTGTGGATGTTCTTCAGGATCCAGTATAAGTTAATGCTGATTCTCCTTTATCTGTGGTGAGCATGGATTTCACAGGCGGTCTGTGCTTCCTTTGGTGTGTGTGGCCAGAGCGCTAATATTTGTGTTATTGTTTGTAGTGTGTGCTGGTATGATGAAATACCAACAGTGGTCGGTCTGAAGAGGAGATTGATCATAGAGCACCCAGCCTAAGGTAGATATCAACCTAGTGAGAATTCACAAGAGTAGTGTTGCATGTCATGTTGTTTATGTGATGTTCTTTTTCTTTCAGGTTCTAATCCCCGCTGTTCCCTTCCTACCCTTCCCTCACTTGATCACTCTAATCCTCCGTGCAATAATTGCTGGAGTTGGAGATATCAAGAGGTGGATACCCTATTGCTTCACTCGGATCCTGAGGAGTACCGGATCAAGGGCGGAATCGTAACACTTCTGGCTGGGGAGGAGGGTTCCATCCTGCTGAGTGGGGGGACAGGGGTGGCTGGTGGGAGTTGTAGTGCTGGGTCCCAAGACACATTCCCCCTCCCTGTGAAGATGGCTACCTACCTGTTAGTTGAGGGTGAAGCAGACATGGCTGACACATGCTTCTGGCTGGGGTGGAGGGCTCCATTCTGCTGAGGGGGGGGGGACAGGGTTGGCTGGTGGGATTTATAGTGCTTGTTGGCTGGACACATACAACTCAGTTGCTGTTGGGTACCTTTGTGGTGAATCAGGTTGAGTGGAGGTTACATCTGTGAGACATGTGTTGGGTATTGTGGTGCAGAATAATGGACTTGGGCTTAGGAGGTGTAGCTTTGTAGTTGTGCAAGGCAGTACATAGCAGTGTGATGGTATACATTTGTTAGTACTTACCAAACTCCACTCCCTGACTATTCCTTCAAGACTCTCTGGGTGCAGTATGGCAAGCACCTTCTCCTCCCACGCAGTGTATATTTTGGGTGGAATGGGGGGGCCTCCACCAGTCCTTAAATGGTCTCTTCCCCCTTTTGTTACATATTTATAATTCTCACCTGCACTGTCATTTCATTTTTATCCACAACAGAACAGCAGGATGGCAGTGGATTTGATTTCTGATTGTGGATGGATCAGGATGAATACAAAATGGCTGCCAACTATTTCCTGTGATGTATTTCCTGCCTCCCACTCCCTGTAAAACATATCCTATATGAAATAATGTGTTCCGGGTCATTTTCGGAGTTTACGGCCCGAAATCGGAAGTCCCGATTGCGGAGCGTAATGCACGTGTGCTGACCCTCCGCTCCGGAACTGGAAACTGCGTTCACGGGCCGTAAACTCCGAAAATCACCCGGAACATATTATTTCATACAGGAAATGTTTTACAGGAAGTGGGAGGCAGGAAATACATCACAGGAAATAGTTGGCAGCCATTTTGTGTTCATTCTGAGTCATCCTCTATCACAGATCAGATCCTCTGACATCCTGCTGCTCTCATCATTCTTATTTTCCCCATAATGGCAGAGGGTTATGAAGAGAAGGCACCCCCTTTCACTGAAAGGGAGGTAGACATCTTTGCTGAGGGGGTGCTGGCCAAATATCCTCAGCTATATGGGGACCCTGAACACCAGCTGAGCAATGCAGCCCGGGCCAGGCTGTGGGCCAACATCGGTGAGCGCTGCAGTGCAGTGGGAGTCCACACCAGGAGTGCTAGGGCATGCCGCAAGCGCTGGGAGGACCTAAAACGCAGGTCCCGGCACAAGGCTGAGGAGCTGGTGGGCCAGTCTTCCCAGCACCATGTGCATCGTCCTCGCCTCTCCCCACTGTACAGGAGGGTCCTGCGAGCAGCTTGGCCGACCCTCCATGCTCAGCTGGAGGAGCATGAGTAGCAGGTACATGGTAAGTGCATCATATGCAATGTGTCTGGGAGTATGATGTGAGTGAAACAGTGCTGTACCATTGTGTGTCCCATGCCTCCATTCACAGATTCCGTGTCCATGCAGCAGTCACCAAGATTAAAAAGGCACACTGTGGCATATGGACTGTACAGGGCAGAGTGCATTTTGGGAGTTGTAGTTTCTTCATGACAACTGGCTAAATGAGCCACAATTGTGCATTCATACTGAAATCTGCTCTTCCCGTACCACTACAATTGGAACTAGGAAATCATAACTGATGTGTGCATTGGATGAGCAAGGGTACAGACACTGTCCAGTGTGCGCATGGCAGGCCAAAGGGTATTGGAGGCTGTGACTTGCATTGCATTTGTAGAGTTTGGGTTCCAATTGAGACAGATCATCATGTGCCATGGAATCAAGACAGACTTTGACATCCTTGCATCACTCTTAAGTGCTTCTAAATTTGCAAGGGGTGTCCACTGACAGATGTCTCACCCTCAGTGGCCTGTATGACATTTCACATGTACAGGTAGCTGTCACAACAATCCCCCACTGTTCAGCGGTATACTGCACTACCTTATCAGTCACCAAAGCCAATATGTGCCACTGGATTGTCAGATCATGTGTGGGGACAGTAAAAAGGCTAGACTCACAATGTAGCTAAAGAAATAGCCCAGACCCTCTGTGGATGTGTGACCCACATTCGGCACTTGTCTTGTCCCATACAATGCTACAAAGCAGATGACACTTGTCCAGACGTTAAATAGCTGCGACTCCCTATCAATGGCCAAATTCAAAGAAATCAGGACTCTTCATGTTCTCCTTTGGTGGACTGCTTTTGGAACCTGCACATGTAGCAGTGAAAGGACACACATATCACCAGAATTCCAGGTTGAGGGTTGGCCAATACAGTTGTGTAAGCCACAAACATTCACGTGAGATGTCGATGCCAGTGCCAGACTCAATTCAGTAAATGACAGTGAACATACACGTAATGTGAGCTCATAGACACTGACAACTGTAGAGTGTGATCAGGGGAAAATAAAGTCTGACCTTGGCTCATCTATGTATGTGTCTCGTCCTGCATGACACAACCATATCATTAGGATTTTGCTTACATTTCAGCAGGCACAGCTGGTGAAATGGAAGGACAGCAGGACCAGGTCCGGAGCGCGAGGCCACCAGTGCGGCGGCGGCTACACCCTCTTTCCACCAGCGAGGAAGAGGAGGATGAGGAGGGACCCACAGCATCAAGAGGCAAGGGGATTGCGCCCACCCGGACTGACAAGGGACACCCTGATGCTGGTGCTACATCCCGAGTGGAGGCTGCGGACATTGAAGGGGGGGGAGAATCCGACACCTCTGCCCATGATGTGGTGGAGAGCTACTCTGTCCAAGACTCTTCACCTGTGGGCCCTGAAGAGGTGTCCCTGGGGCAGGCCACCACACAATCTGGGCCTAACATCAGCCCCTCCCTACCTCTAGAGTCCCCCATTCCATCGGGGGCTCCAGCTGCATCCCCTGCAACCAGTCCCCCTCATCGTAGCTGCCAGCTCGATTACATCATTGGCTCCGGACCTGAGGCACCACATCCCTCCTGTCCCCCCGGCCCCTCCCGGTGTTGTTCCTCCTGTGGCTGTGCCAGGGAACTTGATGTGGATGTGTGAGGGTCAGCTAGACATGTCCGCTCGCATCATGCTACAAGTGTGTATGGAGGTACGCATGATGCGAGAGGACATTTTCCAATCTCTGGCCACCCTCACCACCAGCATCAATTCAATGGCCACAGTAATGTCGTCTCTTGTCTCCCAAATCCCTTCTCATACCACCGTCAATGTCTCCCCCTGTCCGTTGCCCCAAACTGTTTCCCCCCGTACTCCTCGTGTGTCACGAACACAAGTGGTGCCTGTTCCTGCACCCGCCAGCCGTGTGCCTGCATCGGACTCAGAGGATCTGGACATTGTGGTCCTAGAGGATGACCAGATGGACACTTGACTTTTGACGAAGACGTTGTCGTGAACTATTATTTCATTTTCCCCTTGTAAATAGACTGTTTTCCCTGACGCTCCGTGACGTATTATGTTTTTGTTGCCCCACCCCAATCCAAGTTCCCTTCTCCCTCTGCATTAAGATCATCATTTGTTTTCCTTTCTCCCTTCCAAACGGACGGTTGTTCTTCTGTGCCTTCATAAATATCAATGAGGAATTCTAATTACTTCAACTTGTTTGACTTCATTTTGAATGTCTGGTTCAGAATATGGACACATATTTGGTGAGTCATCTGCTATGCACATAATGGCTTGTTGCAATGATGGGTTACACTTGTAACTGTGTCACACACACACATACCTTCTCACATCTCTAGGCCACCTACAGTGTTACACAGGACATGATACACAACAGAATCTTTGTTTTGTAGGTCTTTATTTGTTCAACACACATTCACATGGTTAATTTGTCTTGGGGTTCCTGTCACTGGCAATCGTGCTTGCGACATCGCAATTTGGGGGGTGATGACCGCTCCGAGGGGTCAGGTCTGGCTCGTCGCCTATGTGGAGGTGGGTATTGTCCTTGGGACTGTCCAGGGTCATCTACATGTGCTGGGGCAGATGGTGTATGCACATTGGATGTTTGTGCCTGGACAAGGGCTGGTTGTGCAGGTGGTGGCAGTGCCTGTACAGGGGTTGGTGGTGGTTGTGCAGGTGGTGGCAGTGCCTGTACAGGGGTTGTTGGTGGTTGTGCAGATGGTGGCAGTGCCCGTACAGGGGTTGTTGGTGGTTGTTCAGGTGGTGGCAGTGCCTGTACAGGGGTTGGTGGTGGTTGTGCAGGTGGTGGCAGTGCCTGTACAGGGGTTGGTGGTGGTTGTGTAGGTGGTGGCAGTGCCTGTACAGGGATTGGTGGTGATTGTGCAGGTGGCGGGAGTGCCTGTACAGGGGTTGGTGGTGGGAGTGCCAGTTCAGCCCGCCAGTGTGGATGTGTACTTTTGCTGTGGTGCTGTGCAGTTGGTGGTACAGGTGTGGGGATGTGCTGTCCTGTGGGCAGATATGATGGCTCCCCTCCCTGCGTTGACAGTGAAGGGAGACTTTGGATCACTTTCAACATGCCCTCCATCATCTTCATGGCCAAGGCATGGTGTCTTGCACTCTCTTCCCTTTGGATGGATATCATGTCTCGCATATTTCTGGACATGTCCTGCCAAGTCCTATCCATCCTATCCAAAACTTGGCTCAGCCTGTCCACCACCTGAGGGAATTGGACAATGTCCTACAGGGACTCCGACATGTCGGACAGGGTAGCCCCTATGGCACGAATGTCCTGCCTCATATCTGTCTGCTGTTGGAAGAAGTCCTGCTCCCACTGGCCATCATAGCCAGATGCAGGCCCTCTCTGCAGCTGTCTGCCATGGATGGGACGAGCAGGTCCAACAGCAGGGGAGGGGGTGGCAGGTGGGAACCTGTGGGCAGGAGAATGGTGCCCAGGGGATACCTGCACCACAACAGGGCTGGTACTTCCCCCAGATGGTGGAGAGGATGGCAGGGATACACTGTCTAGGGAAGAGCGGGTAGGGGAACCACCATGTCGGTCCTGGACATGAGGGCTGTGAGGGAGTGATGTCTGTGTTGTGATGCGTGGGAGCTGTGGCTGGTTTGCTCGATGCTAGGGACAGGCCATACTTTGCTTGTGAGAAGGCTGACGAACGTTGCTTGGCAGAGGATGTGATGCCCTGACAGATTTTGCCAATCTGGCACGATAGCTCTCATTGGCATCTGTATCGTCATCGGACATGTTGTCCTCATCATCCACCAAGTCGACATCCTCAGGAAATTCATCCTCCTCCTCCTGAGCAGTACTTACTGCCGACATCACTGCTTGGAGGATCAGGGGATTCTCCCCTCTGATTCCCCGTTGGCCCGCACTGGTCATAGGTCTGTCATCCTCATCCTCAGCATCCCCTGGAACAGAGGTTGTAACCTTATTAGGGATTGACCTGGTATAGCATGTGGTGCAACACAAGGGTTGTATTAACTGTACTTTGCATCAACAGATGAGGATTATGTGACCTGTGTAGGGTACCACCACAAATGACAGCTCACACCATAGCATTGAGGTGTTACAGAGAGATGTACATGATACAAGCAAACTCACCAGCTCCAGTCACAACTTTCTGTCCCTTGGTGTTCCTCCCTAGTGTCACCTGCTGGACCTGTCTCCTCATAGCTGTTGTAAACATAGCTGTCCCTGATCCAGCAGCTGTAGAGGGAAGTGACAACATTCTCAATGATCTGCATCACTAATTGACAGACAGGCACATGACACTCCTGATTTGTATTTCACTTTGTAAACAACAACTGCTGATTCCATGCAGAAGGGGAGCTAGTGACACACCTCATGCCAGAATTACCTGAAGGACAGGTGCGCGATGGTTTCACTGCTGCAGCCAGGCTGTCATGCAGTCCCCGGGATGGTGTCCGGTGCTGTGGTGTCATCCTGTCAGCAACTGTGATGAGACATACAGGTCTATATTTTTTAACAACAGATGGTAGCTCTGAGCCAACATGTCATTCTCAATAACCATTTGTGGGTAATCCAGGGCAATGTGCAGCATGTTTACCTCATGGACTTTACATGTGGGCATCTGCTCACATGCAGCAGTTGCTAGCTGTTACCGCCACACAGCACTGACATCAATAAGATGACACATCAACAGACACACTTGTATGAGAAGGTTACTGATATTTCAAGGAAGGGATAAATGACCCGGACTCCTCCGCATTACACTGATTTCACCTTTGCCATTAAGACATACATTTTTCCGGAGTCTAATGTTGTCTGTTGACAAGTCAGAAAGGGGTTCATGTGTGAGATGTGCAATAGTCAGGGACATGATGTTGCTCATTTGTGCTTCCCTACTCATGAAGTCACAGAGCTCATTTTTGAATGAGAGAACACAGAATTCTTATGTCCATCCTTTGAGTGTCCTCTCTTTGCATACTCTATTTCCAAGATCATGGTACTACTTAGCTGACAACGATTGGTGTCTTGTACAGCAGACATCCAAACCTCATATGTCAAACACTCACTTATACATGTGAATACGGTAGGAGAGGAGGCAAGCAGAATGTAACATTTGGTTATGCTCACACATTGCGGATAGGCTGAGAAGCTTTGATGCCTTCCGCCTGCACTGGATTAGCGTGTTGCTCTTCAGCCAAGTCATTTGGCAGGTGAGACTGCATGAAGATTCACCTTAGCAGCCCCTACATCCATCTCAAAGGTACACAACTGGCATCAGTGTTGGCCTCAGCCATGCTATTTTCATTATGATTTTTTCCTATCATTGAATTGCAAGCCGGTTGTGTTTTGGTCACTTCATATGACTCATTGTACTATTGTATGTCCATTCTGCACTCACTTGGCATATATTTTGTGTCATCCTTTCATTAGCCACCAGGGTCTGATCTTGCATGGGTTCAAATGCCATATGTGGGCATATTGTGATGCAGGACAACAGTGTTGTACAACACATACAACATATGGTGTAGGTGAAAGGCACATTTAATGAGCATTCAGCCTGATTTATTCTTGGGTTTACTTCCCTATGCCCAGCACCGGAACAGTGTGTGGGCCCTGAACAGATGTCACAGCCAACCTTGTAGCAGAAGTCAGTGTGTGTCTTTGATTCTGGGAGGACCTCGTTGTACCTACAATGATAAGTGTGTTTTGCAACTTTACATTTCTGCAGCCACATGTGATGCACAAAATTTCTGGCACAAAGGATGAGCACAAGCAGTTGTAGGCACCAGCGTTGCTGAAGTGTGTCATACTTAATATCATGATTGATCCCACATATAACTTAGAATGGGCCCATTACCTAGATGCAACCTATATCACAATGACATGTCTACGAATCATGATGTGAGGTCCACTACCGTGTTTTGTTGATGGACAACAAAAAAGCCAGCCAATGTAAGTGGTACATGACCAGCTGTGTGGACTGGGCATTTGATCTATATTGGAAACATTCGAAGTTGGACAGTGTATGCATTGTCAATACTACTGACCCTGGTATCTCACTTCTTGTTCATCATTGCCATATTTGTGCAAATTGGATTTATTGATTAGGTCTACAGACACTATTACAACATAGTGGGGACAACCTTTTGACTAGTTGTGGCACTTGATTACAGGATTGGATTCCCAGGTCTTGGGCTGTTGCTGAAAAACATGTCATGTTCCACAATTACAAAAGTATGATTAGCCAAGACATTTAATATTTTGTCTTTCACTGTTCACAATTATCATTTGCTAAAGGTGGATGTCCATTGACAACTCCAATAGTAATGCAGCTATTTTTTCATCTGTGGGCACTATATGTCCCTCTGTCACTCCAGACAATGTATGCATTTTGACCATCTCCTGCCCACTTTGACTTACCAGTCAGTGAGGGTTGTATGCCTTTCTCAGTACGATGGCGATTCCTCCCAGTAAATGCAGGGACCTCTGCTACTGCAGTTTTCTGTGCTCTGGCTGAATGTGTCAATGGGTGAAAAGAGAGAAAAGTAAACAAATGGGAAATGTGCTTGTGGAACTTTTCTGGGATTGCCCCATTTGTTCTGCATGCTAACAGTGTTGTGCAGTACTGCCGCAGACTGGGCAGGTAGGAGCAGTGGTGCATTGGGGATGTAATGGCGTGGCAGGGTGGGAAATGTACAACAGATTAGGTGTATGACTATTTTGATCTGATGATTCTCTCACCTTCTGCTTTGTGATTTAAGCTGGCACAGGGTGATTTACTTCTTGGATAAATTGTGGGCGGTTTACAAGCCCCTTGGAATACATTTACACCGCCGTTGCGTCACTTCTATGACACAGCGGTGGGGTAATACAGGTGACACATTTAGACTTATTCACAACGTGATGCATCTATGGGGATGCATCACGTTGTGCAGCCCTGTGCAACATTAAACATGCAGCAGCTGTGATGTAGGCAGGGTGTGAGTTTCTTTGGTTATGCCTCGTACAAGTGATGCAGTGTAATCGACGAGATTTCACGGAGTCACTTTTCATAGGCTGGTGCTACACAAACTTACGCCTGCTTGAAGCACACATAATGAGTGGCACAGAACGTTAGGTGTAGGCGGTCCATGGACATTGTTGGAGTTGCGTCACACTTGCGACACTACTCCAGCAAAGCACCCCCTAATGCCATCAGATGCAACACACATCTGTCTATCCCTGTGCCACAGTGCACCGCATTGTAAATGTGATGCATCCGCGGTTGCACAAGAGTTGGATTGCGTGTCGTATTGTTACTGGCGCATGTCTGCTGATATTTGTCAATTGCTACTTAGCAGGGTTGTGTATTACTGCAACAGTACAGTGCCCATGTTTTCTACAGTGGGGGAGGGATTTGCCATTTCCATTGCAAAGGATTGTGGGACTTGTGGTGCTACATACAGAGGGTGACACATGAGTCTCTGACTGACTATAATTTTTATATACACTTTGGACAACTTCCTTATTCACAATGACAGTGCAACACAGACAATCTTTTCATGCACTTTTTCTTCTCATCCCACTTACCTGGTACCACGTAGCGGGTGTCACTAACAGGCAGCCCATGGACCAAGTGGGGGTGTATTGTGGTCAGGATATCCTCCTCCAGTGGGGTGAGGCGGATGCGGGGTCCAGAGTATGCAGCAGGGAGGATCCGATTTAATTTGATTCAGGAGTATTTCTCCTTCACCCTCTGCCTCTCATCCTGCCACATTTTCTTGATGTCCTGGACTGTGCGCCTCTCCTCTCCCAATGCTGTCACAGCAGTGGCTAATTGCTGCCATAGGGCTGCCCTCTGTGTCCCACTGGTGCAGTAGGGTGGGAGTCCATAGAGGCGTTTGTGGTGCCTCACTATGAACTCCACAAGCATGGTGGTCTCCTCTGCAGTGAAATTCCTCTTCCTCCTCAATAGTTCCATTATTCTCTGCCAGTGTCAGCATTGTGAACACAAACTCTCTGTGGCCAAACCTGTTCCTTCACTGTGTGCTGCTTTTAAATGTTTTTTGCTGCTGGTCAATTAGTGTTAATTGGCTTCAGCTGGAGCATGGTGGGGGATGGTAGGCACTTGCCACATCATGGCAAACTGGAGCTGTTGGCTGGGATTGGCTGGAGTCTGTCAGCTGATGCATGGTGGGGGATGGTAGGGACTTGGACCGGTGTTTACCCTTGGCTCAAATGATCAATGGCCACAGTTAATGTATTCTGGCTCCAAATCTGAGCTTCCGGCCCGGGAGCAGACTTTCCGGTCCGAAATCGGAGCTTCCGGCCCGCAAGCGGACTTTCCGCTCCGGGTGCGGAATTTCCGTTTCGGAGGCGGAAATTCCGGCCCTAGTGCAGACGTAAAGTTAGTAGTCGTAAATCCATTCTGTGACTAGCAAAAGTAGTAAGTTCATTCTGTGAATGCCACAACTAGTAAGTGCATTCTGTGAATACCAGAAGTAGTAAGTGCATTCTGTGAATACCAAAATGGTAGTAAGTTTAGGATTTGGTCTTAAGTTAGTTCTGTGAATCGGGCCCACTGTCTTTTCTCTGTGCATGCACCAGTCAAGGTCTTTTTCCCAGGCCTCTACTGTGGGTGGATGAGATGCTCCCCATAACTGTGCAATATTCCTTTTGGTGAGCATTAGATGATTAGACCCAGGGTGACCCATTGTGTCAGAGAAACATTCAAATCCGTCGGCTCCCAAACATTCAGGAGGCACCTACGGGCTTCAGGGTGGAGGTGTGTGGTCAGCACTGCATTGAGGGTGTCATGTATCTTCCGCCAGTAGGGACGAATAAGGTCACACTCCCAAATGATGTACATAAATGTCCCCACGTGGCCACATCCCCTTCTACACTCCCCCCGTCAGCTCTACCCATCTGCACCAGCCGGGGTCCTGTCATGTACACCCTGTGAAGGATTTTGAGTTGTACCAGTCTAAGTCGCGCTGGAATAGCAACGACTTTTGGTGAGGATACTGCCTCCTGCCATTCTTCGTCATCCATCTCAATACCATCCCCCGTCTATCTTTCCCGCAATGCTTGGGGAGGATTTGTCATATTGCTTATCAGTTTCCTATATATCAGGGAAATAGCTTTTTCGGGAAGGTCGCCATCCAGTACCGTCTTCCAGTGGGGAAGATTCAGGAAGGGTGGTACCCTGCGGCAGAAGGGATCGCAAGGCGTGTCGGGTCTGCGTGTAGTGAAAGTATTCTGTGTCGGCAAGATCAAATTGCTGTTGCAGGGTAGTAAATGATTTAACATCCGATTTATCCCAGAGGTCTTTGATGTGCGAAATTCCAATAAGGTCCCACTTGTCAAACCCTTTTGATTTCCATAGGTTACCCAGCTGTTCTGAGTCCCACAGTGGAGTCGCTAGCGTCAGCCAGCGATCCCAGCCAAGGCATTTAGTAGCGGTATACCAAACGTGGACCGCTGAATCTTTCTTAATAATTATGGAGAATATCTGAAAAAAGACAGTTTAAATAGTTTTGTTAAATAATTTAATATTATTAAAATAATTATATACAAATATTCTCATGTATAAATAAATAAATATTTGTAATTGCATTCCAAAGCTATGTCAGACACTGCACAATTCCTACAATTAGAAGACAGCACAACCTATACAACAGAATCATAGAGCACAACTAAAGGATTTCTCTACTGCTACCCAAATCAAATCTAAAGTGCAGTCTGTCAACCTTTAACCCCTTCGGCGCTACGCGAATTCTCCCGCTGTGCGGGAGAACTAATGAGCGGGAGGGGTTTGGACGGCCCCTGGCCGTCCTCCGCACACGCCCACCGTGACGTCGGACGGCTGGGGGCCGTCCTGAGCACCGAAGAGGTTAAGGCCTGCATGAAGTTTTGATTGTGGTAAGTCTCTGCTTGCACATGTATTCTCATATGTGTCATACATTTGAAGATGCTTTACATATAAAACAGAATTATACATATATTTGTAGGCTTCTTTTATATATAGTACACTAGCAAAGAGTATAGACTCATGCTTGCATGATTTCAGAAAGATAATGAAACTTACAGCACAAACATGTGAAGGGTTGCTGCTTTATTTTTACCTATACTCAATATCTAACTATTACCCCTTTCTATATCCTTCATCCCTCTTTCTACACCTCTCTTCCTTCTTTCTCCTCCCCTGTTCTCTCTTTCTGCACTTTTCTTCACTCTGTCTACACCCCTCTTGAATTTTCTGCACTTCTTTTATCTGTTTCTACATCTCTCTTGCCTCTTGCTGCACCTCTGTTGCTTCTTTCTGCACTTCTCTTGCTTCTTTCTGCACCTCTCTTGCTTCTTTCTGTACCCCTGTCGCCTCTTTCTGCACCCTTATTACATCTTTGTGCATTTCTGTTGCCTATTTCTGCACCTCTCTTGCCTCTTTCTGCACCTCTGTTGCTGCCTTCTCAACTTCTCTTGCTTCTTTCTGCAACTCTCTTGCTTCTTTCTGTACACCTGTTGCCTCTTTCTACACCCTTATTCCCTCTTTGTACACCAATGTTGCCTCTTTCTGCATCTCTGCTCCCTCTTTCTGCACACCTCAAGCCTCTTTCTGCACTTCTGTCACTTCTTTCTGCAGTTCTCTTGCCTGTTTCTCCACCTCTCTGGCCTCTTTCTACACCCCTGTTCCCTTTTTCTGCACCCCTCTTGTCTGTTTGTACACCACTGTTGATTCTTTCTGCACTAGTCTTGCTTCTTTTTGCACCTTTCTTACAAATGTTGACACTCCTCTTGCTTCTTTCAGCATATCTGTTTCTCCTTCTCCACCTCTGTTGGTTCTTTCTACACTACGCTTGCTTCTTTATATACCCCTCTTGCTTCTTTCTGCACCCCTCTTCCCTCTTTCTGTACCTCTCTTGTCTCTTTCTGCACCTCTGTTGCTTCTTTCTGCACATCTCTTGCTTCTTTCTCTACCCCCCTTGTCTCTTTCTGCGCCTCTCTTCTTTCTTTCTGCACTTTTCTTGCTTCTTTATACAATTTTATTACTCCTTCTGCACCGCTCTTGCCTCTTTTTACATCATTCTTACCTCTTTCTGAAACTCTCTTGACTCTTTCTGCAATCGTCTCGCCTCTTTCTGCACCTCTTTTGCTTGTTTATGTACTTCTCTTGCTTCTTTCTGTACCTTTTTTGCTTCTTTCTGTACCCCTGTTGCCTCTTTCTCTACCCTTCTTCCCTCTATGTGCACCTTTGTAGCCTCTTTCTGCACTCCTCTTCCCTCTTTCTGTACATCTCTTGTCTATTTCTGCACCTCTATTGCTTCTTTCTATACTTCTCTTGCCTATTTCTCTACCCCACTTGCCACTTTTTCCACCTCTCTTCCTTCTTTCTACACTTCTCTTAATTCTTTGTACACTTCTGATACTCCTTCTGCACCACTCGTGCCTCTTTTTATATCCTTCTGCCGCGCTAATGCTACATTTTCACTCGCCGTGAGGGGAACGGCTGCCATTCACCTCCCGCCTGCCTGCCTGCCTCCAACGTCGCATCATTTCCAGCCGTGAGGGGAACGGCTCTGTGGTAGGACTGCCCATCCCAGGGGGCATTGTGCCGAGGACGCACCGGACGTCACCAGAGGGCGCCGAAGGCCCTCAAGAGCACTGAGCGCCTCCCGCAGCGCGGGACGCGCTAATCCTACATTTTCACTCGCCGTGAGGGGAACGGCTGCCATTCACCTCCCGCCTGCCTGCCTGCCTCCAACGTCGCATCATTTCCAGCCGTGAGGGGAACGGCTCTGCAGTAGGACTGCCCATCCCAGGGGGCATTGCGCCGAGGACGCACCGGACGTCACCAGAGGGCGCCGGAGGCCCTCAAAAGCACTGAGCGCCTCCCGCAGTGTAGGACGCGCCCGGGCAAAGCCCGGGCCAAGGGCGGGCTCGTCCGTGCTCATCAGGGGCCGAGGGAGGCCGGGCTGGGCCACCTCTCTTCCCTTTCATATATTGTTTTCCCGGACCCGTATTTGTAAGTAGTCCTAAGAGCACTATACATTAACAATATTATGGCCCTGAGGGAGAGCAGAAGTAAAATGGGTACCGGGACCTTAACCGGTACCCTTGATAACTTTATCATTAGGGCCAACTCAGTTATTGACCAAGGGATTACGCTGATGGAGCGGCGGGTTTCCCAAGACTTAGCCATTGCTAGAAGATCCTCTTTGGGGTATTTTGCTAATGTGCGGTCTCCCAATTCCCATGGTCAGTCTAGTGGTAATACGGTTCCGGTGATTTCTGAATCTATGCATGCAATATCGACTGACAGAGATTTGGATTGCATTAGACCGGGGGAGCAATCAAGGGTCTCGGTTTCACCAGCTCTATCACCTCCTATAGTGGCTAGCCCTGTCAAGACTCCTAATACCAGGCTTTTACGGGAGAGACACCAAGGGGCAACTACAAAGCGCAAACAAGGCCAGGTTTGCGCCAATAAAGACAAGAGAGGGAAGTCGATAAAAAATAAATTGCCTATCACTGTACCTGTACTTAATGCTAGGAAGCAGGCCATTACTAACCCTCCGGACACCCTTGCCGCATCAGTAGAACATTCAATAACTATGGGAACGATACCACAGGTTAAGGATAAGGACAATTGTGAGGGGGTGAGGGCGCTGATTGAGGATGCCATTTTAGCCAAACTGAGTGATCTATTTAGCCTTCTCCTTCGCCCAGTTGAAGCCAGATTAACTAAGATTGAACAGCAGCTTAATGAGATTGGACTTGTTTCCCCGGAAATTCTAGATTTCCAAAAAAAAAGAATTTATGCCTAGAGACTTTGTACCTTTCAATGACCATGGGAGAGGTATTGATGTTCTAGAACCTGCACCCCCCGCAACTGCTACTCTAGTTTTACCAGCCTCAGTTGCTTCATCACCGAAGATATCATTGGCAGATGTGACCACGAACCCATGGGTTTTGAAACCGGTTCAGTCTAAAGAGGGAGTGGGAGCTTTTACAACAGAGGCCCCTTCGGGCAATATTAATATTGATTTGCCCCCGGAAGTGAGTCCCTATTTGATGGTTTTAACAGGGGTCCCGGAACTGTGTAAATCTGGTCAATAATCGTTTATGAGTTTAAAGAACAAAGTTGTCGACTGGTTAAATAAATTTAGGCCATTGCCCCCCCACTTCTCTAGTAAAATACTTATGGTCCGTAGGGTGTCTTGGGTGGGACATTTGACCAAGGATATTAGGGGTGATTGTGTTCTTGTTAATTTTAGGGATCCAAGAACTGTGGAATATATTTGTAATTGGAAAACCCATTGTCCAGGAGCTACAATCCAATCCTTTCCATTGTCTTATTTCTATCCCCCCAATCATTTCCCTACACAACAGGATGAGTGGACACTAGTTAAACGGAAAGGGAAGAGAATGACCACTAGGGGTTGGCAAGTATACTCGCCCGTTTTGTGTGAGATTCCCGTACAAAACAGGTTTAGTGGACTGGAGACTGTCGATTGACAACAGGCGAATGGGGGAGCTCCCTTGGGTACTTTCTCCCCCTTGAGCGGTAACAGTACAAGCCAGGGAGGAGTAGCCCAGTAATTACGTCCTGAGCCTCCAACTATTGTTTCTGTGAATGAGGGGGGTAACACTGTGATAGAATATGGCCCCGCAGTGGCTTTTACCAAGAGGGAAGCGGATCTACCCAGTATAGTGGAGGATGAATCAGGGAGGATGGAGGTGGGTCTCTCGAATCTAAGGCCCTAAAAAGGTCATGAGTACCCACTCTGTTCTATTGTTAGCTGGAATATTGCTGGCATAGCTGCCAAAGATGGTTACCCTGGTTGGGCCGAGTTTCTTAGCTCTTTTGACATTGTTTGCTTTCAAGAAACCTGGTGCAAAGAAAGTGTCAGCTTTTCTGGCCATGTTTCATTTAATCTGCCAGCTCTGGAATCTCCATCTGGCAGACCGAAAGGAGGGCTCCTGGTTTTGGTTTCTGTTAAAATTCCAATTGAGGTAAAAAGTTACCGGACCGTTGGGGCCCACTCACAGATCTTATGGCTTTCAGACAACCAGGGTTCTAATATTATTTTAATTAATTTTTATAACAACGTCTTCGATAGCTCAAGGTACTGTGCTGTGAATGAGTTAGAGGTTGCCCTAGAAAATTTAACGTCTGGGGCCAATATCGATTTTAACTATATTTGGGTAGGGGATTTTAATATATCCACTTGTATTTTTTCTAACATAGGGGTTTGTGGGGTTAAGAATCATTTTGAGGAAGATGATCTGCACTTCCCGCATAATCTCTACGGGGAGGCCCTGAATAAATTAATGGCTTCCCTTGATTTGGTAATTCTAGAAAACGCAAAGAATGATCAGGGTGATACTATCCCCACATTTACGGGCAGGAATGCAAACACAGTGATTGATCACGTTTGTGTATCATCCCAAATTACTCCACTGTGTAAACCACCCAAGGTCACCGATTATATGATGAGTGATCATAATTGCATTATTACTATCATCTTTTTATGGAAGTATAGAGCTTCTCCCCCCGAACGCTCTGTGGCGAATATAGAAGCTCACAGACCCAATGGCGTAAGAATTAGATGGAAAGGAGAAAAAGCGGAAGGAGCTATTGAATCTATAGTTAATGATTGCCGAGAAAAAATTATTGCTATCCTAGAGTGTGATCGTGAGGACAATGACATTGTAAAGGATTTTATTTTCATTAATAAAGTCATCGAAAATAAATTTACTGAAAATGTCTCTGGGAAACTAGCCCCCAGAAAAGGTTGGTTTGACCATGGTTGTACTACTAAATTATCAGAGCTTAAGCAGGGCTTGGCCATTAGGCCTAGAGATAAGACTATGGTCAACAAACTTAGGCAGAACTACAAGACCGAGGTAATGTGGCGCAAGAAGGAGCTACAGCAAGAGGCCTGGGACAAATTGACTCAGGCTGCGGGGACGCATAACTGTGCTCTATTTTGGGCAACAGTCAATTTCCCCTTTCTCAAAGACGATATGGTACCTGAACTTACCTCAAACGTGAACAATGTTACATGGGTAACCCACTTTTCCACTATTTTTAATTCTAATTTATTGTCCGAGGACAATAGTGGCAGTTCAAGGCCCTCTATTCCGCGGAATGTTACCGTCTTAGAGGTCATATCGAGTATTAAAGCGAGTAAGGGGGGCAAGGCACAGGGCCCTGATGGGGTCCCTATTGATGTCTATAAAGCTTTGCCAGACATGTGGGGACCACTGTTAGCCACGGTTTTTAATACTGCCGTATGCGATGGGGTCCCACCAACCTGGGAAGAATCAATTATTATCCCAATCTATAAAAAAGGTGACAGAGGGGATGTTAAGAACTACCGCCCTATCTCTCTCCTAGATTCCTTGGTCAAAATAATGAGTAGGGTTTTATTGGCGAGGTTGGAACAATGGGCTGAAGACAATGGGATTTTGGCTAGTACCCAGTATGGTTTTAGGAAGGGGCATGGAACCGTGGATCAGTGTGTAAATTTGAATCTCCTTATATGGAAGTATACGCAGGCCAAAACGGGTTCCCTCTATCTCTGCTTCGCTGATCTGAGCAGTGCCTTCGATATGGTGGATCACTCGATTCTCTGGACCAAACTGTTAGAAATGGGAGCTCCAGAAGGTATTGTCTTCTTTCTTGCCCAATTATACTCTAATCTTCGAACGAGTATTCGTTATGGCTCTACAGGGGAGTGTACGACAAAGTTCAGGGTACGCCGGGAAATTAGACAAGGATGTTTTCTTGCTCCACTTCTTTTTACGCTTTTTATAAATGAGGTAGATACTGTTTTAAAGGGGGGGACTCCATTAGGGCTTCAACGCCTGATGGATAGTTTTTCTGCTTTTATTGAGAATAGAAAACTACTAGTGGATAAATTCTGCTGTCTGGGAATCACATTCGCTAAGGATAGCAGATGGACCTATGAGACTATTAATGTACGGACTAAAATGGCAAAAAGTGCCCATGGTATTTTAAAATTTGCTACTAAGCTTGGGGAAAGACGTATTTGGGATATGCTACAAATTTATAAAGCTCGTAGCGTGTCTATTGCCCTCTATGGTGCGGGGGTCTGGAGATTTACATCCAACAGCATCTTACAATTAGAGGAAAATCTTTTTCTCAAAAGGTTACTGTGCCTGCCCAAATCAGCCCCAAACGAATGAACCCATAGAGAGCTAGGGATTCATCATTTATCCGACTTGATTTCCCTAAAGCCACTCATGTTGTGGCGTTCTGCTTGGCTGAAGGAAGAGACTTCCCTTAATAGGGCTGTTATAACTGATTGTCTTTCCCTTGATAATTATCTTAACATTCCATGGTTAAAATATGTTGTATGTAGTTTTAGAGATATTTATGGAATAGATGTTACTGTGGATTGTTATGCGGCTTCAGTTTTGTCTAAAGCAGAGATGAAGAGTATTTTTATGACTTATTGGGGGGAAAGACGGAAGGTGAACACCGGTCATCTAGTTACCAGCATATTTTACAACAAAAATGCGGATGGTGATGGCTATCCAATTTATCTTAGTAATGTTACTAGAGCCTCACACCGGTTTGTGTTGACCAGACTAAGACTGGGTATTGTACATAACCTGGTAGCCTTCCCCTCCCCTAAATCACACCCTGTTGGTCCCTGTCCCTGTGATGGCACTTCTGCACAAAGCACTTTGCATCTACTTTTAACGTGTAAATTGTATCATCATCTGCGAATATACTTTTTAAAACCATTTTTTGTTAAATATGGTGTAAGGACTGTGTGCGATTCAATGAAATTGCTTTTTAACATGTATGAAGCTGATATTTGTTTTTTTACTGCTACCTACCTTTTTAAATGTATGCATTTGAGGAATAGTATGATGTTTTAATTATTAGAAAGGCTCAATTATTTCACTGCATCTAGTATGATGCTATTTGGTGACGTTTGTTTATATGTGCTTTTATGGTCATTATTGCAATGTATCGAATAAAGCTTTATAAATTGAAATTGATATCCTTCTTCCCTCTTTCTGAACCTCTCTTGCCTCTTTCTGCAACCCTCTTGCCTCTTTCTGCACCTCTGTTACTTGTTTGTGTACTTCTCTTGCTTCTTTCTGTACCTTTCTTCCTTCTTTCTGTACCCCTGTTGCCTCTTTCTACAACCTTCTCCCCTCTTTGTACACCTCTCTTGCCTCTTTCTGCACCCCTCTTCCCTCTTCATGTACCTCTCTTGTCTCTTTCTGCACCTCTCTTGCTACTTCTTGCACTTCTCCTGCCTCTTTTTCTATCCCACTTCCCTCTTTCTGCACCTCTCTTACTTTTTTTTCCAATAATCTAGCTTCTTTCTGCACTTCTGTTACCCTTTATGTACCCCTCTTCCCTATTTCTACATACTTCTTCCCTCTTTCTGCACTTTTCTTGAATTTTCTGCACCCCTGTTTCCTTTTACTGCACCTCTCTTGCGTATTTCAGCAACTGTCTTGCCTCTTTCTACAGTTTTCTTGTCTCCTTCTGCACCTCGGTTGCTTCTTTCTAACCCTCTCTTGCAATTTCTATACCTCTCATCGCTCCATCTGCACCCCTCTTGCCTCCTTCTTCACCTCTGTTGCTTCTTTCTGCACTGCTCTTGGATCTTTCTGCACTTCTTTTGCCTGTTTGTGCACTTCTCTTACCTCCTTCTGCATCTCTGTTTCTTCTTTCTGCACTTCTCTTGCTTCTTAAATATTTATTTTGAATATGTGCAATAGCTAACTACTAGTAAAATGGTAAAGCACCAGAAAACTAATATTTAACATTTGATGACTGACAAATTAGTGATTATGATACTTTGTAAGACTCTCTGGAAAAGTTCACTTGAAGTGCACTAAATAAATCTAAGTGTCTCTTGGAAATACGAAGTGCACTCTCTCAACTTTTCACATCTTCATGGTCTTCTGTTTAAGATATGCATGAACTTGCACATGTATTGTGATATGTCTTATACATCTGAACATACTACACATATAAAACACAAGTATACATCTATTTGTATGTTTCTTTGATATATGATACTACTAACAAAAGGTACAGACATATGCATGCATGTTTTTAAGAGACATATGAATGATTGCTGCTATATCTTTCATTAGGCCCAACACCCTATGTAGTCATAGAACAATGAAACAGCAGCACAAAAGTGAGGTTTAAGGCATAATAAGAGAATACTCCATTATAACACTACTTTGTATCAGTCCGTGGAAAGCTACACTTCAAGCATACTACATAATTTTCATTACCAGCTACAAATCTGAATAGCAATCTGTCAAGGTTTAAGGTCTGCATGGTGTTGTAACTAAGGTATATTTCTACTTGCACAAGTATTCTGATACATATTATGCATCTGAAGATGCTAGACATACAAAACACAAGTATACATTTATTTATATATTACTTTAATATATGATATTGCTGCCAAAAGTTACAGAAATATGTATAAATGGTTTCCGCAATATGTTAAGACTTACAGCTAAGATATATGATGGGTGTATCTCAGTGATTACATTACTCCATGGGTAGTGCCTGGATGATTGTATGAGTGCAAGGGTAATGTCTGTATAATTTCAGGAGACATTGGATACTAATTAACTGAATGCATAAGTGCATACGTAGAGATTGTGTGCCTGGATAAGGGGATAAATAGACCCTGAATGCATAGATGAGTGCATAAGTAGTGCCTACATGAATGAATAAGTACAACAGTGGTGTCTAGGTGTTGGTATGAGTGCAACACTACTAGTTGGGTAATTGCAGAAAAGGATGAATACTAACTGGCTGATTACATGAGTGCATGAGTACTGCCTGAGTGATTTAATGAGTGCATCAGTAAATGAAATGAATGCACAAGTCGTGACTGACAGCATGGATAACTGCATGTATAGTGCCTGAGTGATTACATGAGTACAGGGGTAGTGTCTATAAAATTAGAGGACTGCATGAGTACTACCTGAGTGATTAAAGAAGTGCATAGGTAATGTTTGCGTAATTGCATGACTGCATGGGTAGTGCCTGGGTGATTGGAGGAGCGCATGGGTACTGTCTGAGTGACTGAAGAACTGCATAGGTAATACCTGGGTGATTATATGAGTGCAAAGTTAATGCCAGCATGATTAGAGCAATGCACAGATGCTGCCTTGGTACATCGAAGAATGCATGGATAGAGCCTGACTGATTGGAACAATGCATAGATAGTACCTTGGTGATTGCATGAGTGCAAGGGTTCTGCCTGGGTCATTACATAAGTGCATGTGTAGTGGCTGAATGATTGAAGGAGTGCAGGGATAATGCCTAGGTGATTGCATGAGTGCAGGGATAATGCCTGGGTAATTTCTGCCTGGGTCAATACATAAGTGCATGTGTAGTGGCTGAATGATTGAAGGAGTGCAGGGATAATGCCTAGGTGATTGCATGAGTGCAGGGATAATGCCTGGGTAATTGCATGAGTGCAGGGGTAGTGTCTAAGTGAATGCATGACTGCAGAGGTAGTGCCTGTGTGATTCTATGAGAACAAGAGCAGTGCCTTGGTGATTTCAGGAGTAATAAGGTAGTGCCTGGGTGATTGCATAAGTGCATAGATAGTGCCTGAGTGATTTTATAAATTCATGGGTAGTGGCTGAGTGATTGGAGAAGAGCATAGATACTGACAGGGTGATTGGAGGAGTGCAAGGGTAGTGCCTGCATGATAGATCCAGTGTATAGCTAATTCATTGGTGATTGCATGAGTGCAAAGGTAATGTTTGGGGATTAGAGGAGTACATAGGTAATGTCTGGGTGATTGTATGAGTTAAGGAATAATATCTGGGGGATTACAGCAGTACATAGAAAGTGCCTGGGTGATTTTATAAATGCATCGGTACTGTCTGGGTGATTGGAATAGTACTGTGGTAGTGCCTCAGTGATTGGATGAGTGTAAAGGTAGTGCCTGGGTGATTTTATAAGTGCATGGGCACTGGCTAAGTGATTGGAGGAGTGCATAGATTGTGAAAGGGTGATTGGAGGAGTGCAAGGGTAGTGTCTGGTTGATTAAACCAGTGTATTGCTAACACATTGGTGATTGCATGATTGCAGGACTAATGTCTGGGGGATTAGAGGAGGACATAGGTGGGTGATTGCATGAGTTGACGGGTAATATCTGGGGGATTACAGCAGTACAGAGAAAGTGCCTGGGTGATTTTATAAGTGCCTCGGTACTGCCTGGGTGATTGAAGTAATACTGTGGTAGTGCCTCAGTGATTGGTGGAGTGTAAAGGTAGTGCCTGGGTGATTTTATAAGTGCATGGCCACTGGCTAAGTGATTGGAGGAGTGCATAGATCATGACAGGGTGATTGGAGGAGTGCAAGGGTAGTGCCTGGGTGATTAAACCAGTGTATTGCTAACGCATTGGTGATTGCATGATTGCAGGAGGGGAAACATCGTTTACAACGCGGGGATTACATCGCGATGCCATTACATCGCGGTTTTTACAACGCAAGTCGTTACAACGACTTGCGCTAGATGGCGCTCTAGGACAAGGAATAGTATAATTTACTATCCAACACCTTCCCTACTGTACGTAGACTGGAGTTGGAATAGTAAATTATACTACTCCTAAGTCCTATTCCTTGTCCTAGAGCGCCATCTAGCGCAAGTCGTTGTAACGACTTGCGTTGTCAAAACCGCGATGTAAGTGTATGCGTTGTAACGTCATACATCCTTGCAGGAGTAATGTCTAGGGGATTACAGGAGTGTATAGATAATGCCTGGTAATTCGATGATTGCAGCGGTAATTTCTGGGAGATTACAGGAGTACATAGAAAGTGCCTGGGTAACTTTATAAGTGCATGTGTACTGCCTGTGTGATTGGAGTAGTACTGCGGTAGTGCCTGAGTGATTGATGGAGTGCAACATCCTGAGTAGTAGCAGAATACTGAAATTGCAGAACAAAAGTCAGGTCTATGACATGGTGTACACTTTTGTAAACAGCTTCACAATTCTCTAACTACTCAGGGTGTTGGGCGTACCCAAAATAAAGCATCACACCTACACATGAGTCTGTTATAAATCTCACCATATTCCTGAAACTATACATGCATATTTGTCTACCTTTTGAAATCATCATCATATATAAAAGAAATAAACAAATAGACTGAACTTTACATTTGAAAGACACGCCTACATTTCGGCAGTGTATGTAAAGTGTACCTTTCCTCAGACTCATAGAAAGTAGCCTAATCAGTAACCCTTCTGCCAACCTTTCTTAAAACTCACTTTTGTTCTCCAGCTTCACCATTCTACGAATATTAAGCCTAGTCAAACATAAAGCAGCAACCTATCACATGTGTCTACCATAACTCTAACCATATTCCTAAAAGCATGCATGCTTCTATGTACAACTATTGCCAAAAGCATTACACATATTAGAATACATGTGCAAGTAGAAACATAAACACACTCACAAGACCATAAAGGCCTTAAAACTTGATAGAGTACACTTAACATTTCAAACACACCTAGATTTATGCGGAACATTTCAATTGAACTTTTACACAGACTCTTAAAAAGTACTATAATCAATAATTCCTCTCCCAACATATCTTAAACATCACTTTTCTACTGCTACTGCTTCACTATTCTAGTACTAATCAGGTATTGAGCATAGCTAACAGCAAAGCAATCCTTCACTTATCATTGATGGAAGTCTCCCCATATTTCTAAAAGCATGTATTTATATATCTCTACCTTTTCCTAGTATCATCATATATAAAAGAAACATACAAATAGATCCATACCTGTATTTTATAAATCTAGCATCTTTAGATGCATAACACATATGAAAATAAATCTGTAAATACAGACATACCACAGTCACAAAACCATGCAGATCTTAAAATGTAAGAAGCTGCACTTCTCATTTCAGTTATACACCTAAAATAATGTGATATATTTCAACCATACCTTTCAACAGAATCATACAAAATACCCTAATCACTAATTCATCTGCCAACATCTTTTAAACCACAGTTTTGAGCTGCAGGTTCACCATTCTGCAACTATGTATGCTATTGGACCTACACAAACCGTTCACAAGTCTCTGCTGTAAGCCTCACCATATTCCTAAAAGCATGCATGCATATGTCTGTATCTTTTGCTAGCAGCATCATATATAAAAGTAATATACAGATAAATGTATACCTGTGTTTGATACATCTATCATCTTCAGACACATAACACATACCATAATATATGTGCAAGTAGAGACATACGAAAGCTAGAACAGAGGAGTGCACTCCTGTGGGTAATCCAGTTAACGTGGGTCAAACGATGGGCTGGTGCAATGTGGTAGATCCTCCTGAGTATGAGGAATGGATAAGGAATTGAGAATGCGCTGTCCTGTGGACCAGAGCGGCGTCTCCCACATGCACTCAAAGAGTTGTGTGTAATCTTTAATCTGCTTTTGATAGAAATTTTTCACTAGACGTTTTCTCACATCAGTTCTTTATTTTTAATTTGTGTTTCAATGTAATTATGGAGTATCTGCCTTATTACTTCATAATAACTATCAGCGTTGATCAACGCTAATAGTTATTATGAAGTAATAATAATAAATTTTGACGGATTCTCCATAATTTTAATTTTCAACTGCTTTCTTGTGACCCGGTTCGAGTCACAAGATGGCTGCCAACACATTCTGGTTTGGAGTGTTGGCAGCCAAGCAAAGTGAAGCTCGTGCTCGGGAGGGTTCGCGAATCCTCCTCGGTGCTGACCGGAGCGCTCCACTAGTTTTGAAAATTTTGTGATGATTTGTCATCCGGCGCCAAAGTTATTCGGAAAACAAAAAACGATTTTCCTATGGAAACTAGGTCCTAACTATAACTACCTACTGGTGACCGCCAGAGTAGGATATATATATATATATATTCACTGAAAAAACCATAGGTTTCACACACGTTATAGTTAGGAATTAGCATTTAAAAAACCTTGCTAATTCACTGAAAAAACCATAGGTTTCACACATGTTATAGTTAGCTGGACATTTTACTGATAAAAAACCAATGAAATTCCCCCGTTATAGTTACTGTAGGCAACTATAACTCACGCGACCGCAATCCTCTGCTGATGCTAATACTGTATTTAGACACTTATTTGCCCATGTCTTCTTCCATTAAATTTTAGCTATACATATATTACAAATATTTTTTTTTCATAAAGACACATATGTCATCAGCAGAGGATTACGGTCGCGTGAGTTATAGTTGCCTACAGTAACTATAACGGGGGAATTTCATTGGTTTTTTATCAGTAAAATGTCCAGCTAACTATAACATGTGTGAAACCTATGGTTTTTTCAGTGAATTAGCAAGGTTTTTTAAATGCTAATTCCTAACTATAACGTGTGTGAAACCTATGGTTTTTTCAGTGAATTTGTATGGTTTTTTAAATGCTAATTTATTTATGTATTATTTTTTATATATTTATTTTGCAATAAACTACGTATTAAAAATTATTATTATTTTTTTTTTGGGTTTTCACCCTGCGAATTATTTTTTTTTTTTTGCAAAAAAAAAAATTTTTTTTTGTGTTTTTCAGGGTGCGCGCACTGTGCGCGCACCCCCGCGATTTTTAAAAAAAAAAAAATTTTTTTTTTTGCCTTCGGGGTCCTTCAGGGACCCCCTGACAAAGGCTAGGGGGTCAGGAACTCTCTACCCTGCCCCCTTTTCACGTTCGCCACCTTCCTTTTTCACTCTCGCACTGAAAACAAACAAAATGGCGGCCGACACTTCCTGATTTCGACCGATTCGAACGTTGACTAACATGTAACCACCAATCAGAATTACGCTCGCGCACGTTAGGGTGCTCGCACCGTGCTCGCACGGTGCGCGCACCCTGCGCGCATATATATATATATATGCTTTTAAATGCTATTTTCTCCGGAAATACTGAACAGATTTACACCAGACCTACAAAAGGCACTTCCTTGACCTAGGGACTACCTCTCTGCCAAATTTTGAGTAATTCTGTTCAGCCGTTCGGGCTGTAGCTCGTTCTAAAGGTCCTATGGAAAAATGCATGGGAAAAACGCGTTTTGGGACCCCCCTTTTATCTCAGCCCCCGCTTGACGGATCCCCCCGAGACTTTCAGGGTAGGAGCGGAGCGTAGCGCCCCACCTATTTTGAGAAATTCGCGAGGATTCGTCGACCGGCGCCAAAGTTATTCAAAATAGAATGTTGAGGTTTTCCTATGGAAACGTGGTCCTAACTATAACTACCTACTGGCGACCGCCAGTAGGTAATAAACATATATATATATATATATATATATATATATATATATATATATATATATATATATATATATATATATATATATATATATTACCTACTGGCGGTCGCCAGTAGGTAGTTATAGTTAGGACCCCTTTTCCATAGGAAAACCTCAACATTCTATTTTGAATAACTTTGGCGCCGGTCGATGAATCCTCGCGAATTTCTCAAAATAGGTGGGGCGCTACGCTCCGCTCCTACCCTGAAAGTCTCGGGGGGATCCGTCAAGCGGGGGCTGAGATAAAAGGGGGGTCCCAAAACGCGTTTTCCCCATGCATTTTTCCATAGGACCTTTAGAACGAGCTACAGCCCGAACGGCTGAACAGAATTACTCGAAATTTGGCAGAGAGGTAGTCCCTAGGTCAAGGAAGTGCCTTTTGTAGGTTTGGTGTAAATCTGTTCAGTAGATTCTGAGAAAATAGCCTTTAAATCAATATATATATCTGAGCCCGCTTACGGTACGCTTACCGTACGCTTACCGTAAGCGTACGGTGGCGTGCGCGAGCGCGATTCTGATTGGCTCTTAGATCTTAGTAAACATTCGAATCGGCCGAAACCAGGAAGCGGCGGCCGCCATTTTGTGTATTTCACTCAGAAAAAAAAGAGTGAAAACAAGAAAAGGGGGCAATGAGGAGAGTTACAGACCCCCTTACATTTGTGAGGGGGTCAAAGAAGGACTGTAAAGTACAAAGAAAACATTTATTGATTTTAAAAAAAATCACGGGGTACGCGTACGGTAAGCTTACGGTACGCGTACGGTAAAAAAAAAATAAAAAAAGAAATGAAATGCAGATTTAAGTGTTTAGATATTAAGGGGCTCTAAAAAGAGCCGTTGTGTTTATGAAGTGATTTTTTAGTGGTACCTACAAGTAAGTACCGATGCAGAGTCTAAGGTTCAAGAGGAAGACTCTGTTCCCTTCATCATTGAAGTGCACACCATCTCCTCTATAAATGTCTTGCATGTCGTAACGCAAGTTGTTGTGGTAAATGGAACCCATACCATAGTCACGGAGGAAAGCAGAAACAGATTTGTTGACGTGCTTTCTTGCTTTGTCAATCTGCGGACAAAAATGATTGGACCAGTTCCATTTTTGCCTTTGGCATATGTTAGAAAACACAAAGGCAGTTTTAGGGAAAAGTGAAAACAGTTGTGCAAAGGTGTCCTTCATAAGCATTTCCAGACCTACCCCAGTCAAAGTGCCTAGGTCATTGCCACCACAGTGCACTATTATGAGGTCAGGGTGTTGGATTTGCATGAAGGATTTCACCAATGGCATCAATTGGTGCCACTTTAACCCTCTCTGACCAATCCATTTAATGTCTACATTTGGCAAAGCAAGGTCTCTCACCATACCTGTTTTCTCTGCATACTTTTCACTCCAGAAGACATAGCTGTGCCCTACAATCCACACTGTGAACATCTTCCAAGGAGATCTGGATGCACTCAGGAGGTGTATTTCAGTAGAATGGGAAAATGAAATGAAAGACAGTTTGGAAATGGAGGCATACATATTTTTTTTTTTAAAAAGAACTGATTGGCTGTTTCATACCATTCTACACTAAAAACTAGGCTGTATGTGTAAATTTATAGAAGCATGTTTTGTATTGGTACAGAAAAATGTGTTACCAAAGAACAGTACTATGGGTTTGCTGTTAGGTTTGAAAAGTCAAGCACTCTTGCTCTGTGGAATTGAAACATTGCTTGGTGAACTTCTGACCTAACTCCACACAGCAGTGTTCCATGAGCTGTTGCTATGGTAGCAGGCAGAAGTCAAGTTGGGGGAAGGGTACTAGGCAGAAGTCAAGTTGGGGGAAGGGTACTTTTGGAAAAGGGTTGGTTTTCAACCAATAGAAATGTGTGATTACATTTGAAAAAAAGGGGGAAGCACTGAGATTTGAAATTAACATGTATATGTGTGGAAAAAGAGAGGGAAAGTTTGCCATTATCTGGTTCTGCTGAGAGGAGAGAGGTGTAAAGAACAGAGATCCTGGCTCTGATAATCTGCTGTTTGAGTGCCACATTTCTTTCACAGCTAACTAATTTTAAAGGTGAGTTTAGAGTTTGAGAGGGGATGTATATGGTAAATTAAGAAATGAATAATAGAAATGCAATTCTTTTTGTTGAAGTTGTGTTTATTATTTTCTGTTTTGGGAGAAATTTAAATGTGAGGAACATGTAAAATAATATGGACTATGTTTTCACGATAAATTAAGGTGTACTGGTATAAATAAAGAATACTTTAAGGGTTTGAGGTTGGACTCAGTAATGCAAATACATACAGCATCAGTAAGGCTGGTTGCCCTTGCTGGAGTGTAGGCAGTCACCCAGGTTACAAATGGTGCTGGTCTGAAAAAGCAGTTTGGACATGTGCTTTTTAAAAAATCTGAAAAGTGGATTCATAATGTGTCAGTCTGTAAAAGTGATTATCACTTGCCAAAAAAAAGAGTAGTAAGTGTGCTTTCAAATTGGCAAAGAAATTTCGTTTTGTGACTAATGTGAAAACATGACTCTGTGTGCAAATAGGAATTACAGGCAGAGATTTATTGCGTATTGCTCTGGTGATTTCACAGTTGCATTAGATGGAAAGGGGGAGCCATTTTTTGGTGCAGAAGCAGACTCTTAGCACACACCCAGCTGCTTACCCTGTGGAATCATGCACAGTATTCACAAGCGAGTGGGGTTTGAGGTTTCAGTCAGTAATGAAAATACATTCAGCATCACTAAGGCTGGTTGCCCTTGTTGGAGTGTAGGGAGTCACCCAGGTTACAAATGGTGCTGGTCTGAAAAAGCAGTTTGGACATGTGCTTTTTTAAGAATCTGAAAAGTGGATTCATAATGTGTCAGTCTGTAAAAGTGTTTATCACTTGCCAAAAAAAAGAGTAGTAAGTGTGCTTTCAAATTGGCAAAGAAATTTCGTTTTGTGACTAATGTGAAAACATGACTCTGTGTGCAAATAGGAATTACAGGCAGAGATTTATTGCGTATTGCTCTGGGGATTTCACAGTTGCATTATATGGAAAGGGGGAGCCATTTTTTGGTGCAGAAGCAGACTCTTAGCACACACCCAGCTGCTTACCCTGTGGAATCATGCACAGTATTCACAAGCGAGTGGGGTTTGAGGTTTCAGTCAGTAATGAAAATACATTCAGCATCACTAAGGCTGGTTGCCCTTGTTGGAGTGTAGGGAGTCACCCAGGTTACAAATGGTGCTGGTCTGAAAAAGCAGTTTGGACATGTGCTTTTTTAAGAATCTGAAAAGTGGATTCATAATGTGTCAGTCTGTAAAAGTGTTTATCACTTGCCAAAAAAAAGAGTAGTAAGTGTGCTTTCAAATTGGCAAAGAAATTTCGTTTTGTGACTAATGTGAAAACATGACTCTGTGTGCAAATAGGAATTACAGGCAGAGATTTATTGCGTATTGCTCTGGGGATTTCACAGTTGCATTATATGGAAACGGGGAGCCATTTTTTGGTGCAGAAGCAGACTCTTAGCACACACCCAGCTGCTTACCCTGTGGAATCATGCACAGTATTCACAAGCGAGTGGGGTTTGAGGTTTCAGTCAGTAATGAAAATACATTCAGCATCACTAAGGCTGGTTGCCCTTGTTGGAGTGTAGGCAGTCACCCAGGTTACAAATGGTGCTGGTCTGAAAAAGCAGTTTGGACATGTGCTTTTTTAAGAATCTGAAAAGTGGATTCATAATGTGTCAGTCTGTAAAAGTGTTTATCACTTGCCAAAAAAAAGAGTAGTAAGTGTGCTTTCAAATTGGCAAAGAAATTTCGTTTTGTGACTAATGTGAAAACATGACTCTGTGTGCAAATAGGAATTACAGGCAGAGATTTATTGCGTATTGCTCTGGTGATTTCACAGTTGCATTAGATGGAAAGGGGGAGCCATTTTTTGGTGCAGAAGCAGACTCTTAGCACACACCCAGCTGCTTACCCTGTGGAATCATGCACAGTATTCACAAGCGAGTGGGGTTTGAGGTTTCAGTCAGTAATGCAAATACATTCAGCATCACTAAGGCTGGTTGCCCTTGTTGGAGTGTAGGCAGTCACCCAGGTTACAAATGGTGCTGGTCTGAAAAAGCAGTTTGGACATGTGCTTTTTTAAGAATCTGAAAAGTGGATTTATAATGTGTCAGTCTGTAAAAGTGATTATCACTTGCCAAAAAAAAGAGTAGTAAGTGTGCTTTCAAATTGGCAAAGAAATTTCGTTTTGTGACTAATGTGAAAACATGACTCTGTGTGCAAATAGGAATTACAGGCAGAGATTTATTGCGTATTGCTCTGGTGATTTCACAGTTGCATTAGATGGAAAGGGGGAGCCATTTTTTGGTGCAGAAGCAGACTCTTAGCACACACCCAGCTGCTTACCATGTGGAATCATGCACAGTATTCACGAGCGAGTGGGGTTTGAGGTTTCAGTCAGTAATGCAAATACATTCAGCATCACTAAGGCTGGTTGCCCTTGTTGGAGTGTAGGCAGTCACCCAGGTTACAAATGGTGCTGGTCTGAAAAAGCAGTTTGGACATGTGCTTTTTTAAGAATCTGAAAAGTGGATTTATAATGTGTCAGTCTGTAAAAGTGATTATCACTTGCCAAAAAAAAGAGTAGTAAGTGTGCTTTCAAATTGGCAAAGAAATTTCATTTTGTGACTAATGCGAAAACATGACTCTGTGTGCAAATAGGAATTACAGGCAGAGATTTATTGCGTATTGCTCTGGTGATTTCACAGTTGCATTAGATGGAAAGGGGGAGCCATTTTTTGGTGCAGAAGCAGACTCTTAGCACACACCCAGCTGCTTACCCTGTGGAATCATGCACAGTATTCACAAGCGAATGGGGTTTGAGGTTTCAGTCAGTAATGCAAATACATTCAGCATCACTAAGGCTGGTTGCCCTTGTTGGAGTGTAGACAGTCACCCAGGTTACAAATGGTGCTGGTCTGAAAAAGCAGTTTGGACATGTGCTTTTTTAAGAATCTGAAAAGTGGATTGATAATGTGCCAGTCTGTAAAAGTGATTATCACTTGCCAAAAAAAAGAGTAGTAAGTGTGCTTTCAAATTGGCAAAGAAATTTCGTTTTGTGACTAATGTGAAAACATGACTCTGTGTGCAAATAGGAATTACAGGCAGAGATTTATTGCGTATTGCTCTGGTGATTTCACAGTTGCATTAGATGGAAAGGGGGAGCCATTTTTTGGTGCAGAAGCAGACTCTTAGCACACACCCAGCTGCTTAGCCTGTGGAATCATGCACAGTATTCACAAGCGAGTGGGGTTTGAGGTTTCAGTCAGTAATGCAAATACATTCAGCATCACTAAGGCTGGTTGCCCTTGCTGGAGTGTAGGCAGTCACCCAGGTTATACATGGTGCTGGTCTGAAAAAGCAGTTTGGACATGTGCTTTTTTAAGAATCTGAAAAGTGGATTCATAATGTGTCAGTCTGTAAAAGTGTTTATCACTTGCCAAAAAAAAGAGTAGTAAGTGTGCTTTCAAATTGGCAAAGAAATTTCGTTTTGTGACTAATGTGAAAACATGACTCTGTGTGCAAATAGGAATTACAGGCAGAGATTTATTGCGTATTGCTCTGGTGATTTCACAGTTGCATTATATGGAAAGGAGGAGCCATTTTTTGGTGCAGAAGCAGACTCTTAGCACACACCCAGCTGCTTACCCTGTGGAATCATGCACAGTATTCACAAGCGAGTGGGGTTTGAGGTTTCAGTCAGTAATGCAAATACATTCAGCATCACTAAGGCTGGTTGCCCTTGTTGGAGTGTAGGCAGTCACCCAGGTTACAAATGGTGCTGGTCTGAAAAAGCAGTTTGGACATGTGCTTTTTTAAGAATCTGAAAAGTGGATTCATAATGTGTCAGTCTGTAAAAGTGATTATCACTTGCCAAAAAAAAAGAGTAGTAAGTGTGCTTTCAAATTGGCAAAGAAATTTCGTTTTCTGCCTAATTTCAAAGCATGACTCTGTGTGCACACAGGAATTGTTTTTAGATATTTAATTGGTGAAGGTGTTATTGTGATTTTCTGTTATAGGAAAGGGGTTTATAGTATTTTAAGATTTCTAAAGAACATAAAAAATGTAGTAAAATATTTAAATAAAATAAAGGAATTTTTTTTTAGTTTTTTTCAGGTATTGCTGAAGAGCAGTGAACAAAATTTAAGATGCCTACAAAATCCAGAGTAAAGAAAGACCACAAAAAAAACCTATATTTGAAGACAACTGGAGGACCTAAGTTAGTTGGAGATGCTCATGTTGGGAAAAAGAAAAAATCTTCTGGTAAGCAGACAAAAAATTTTCTAAAAAGGAAAAATGTACAAAATGTCTGTACTGGAAAGAATGTTTTCAATAGAAAAGGACAGGAAAAAATTGAGAATTTAGTTAATGCAAATATACCTTCTGCAACTAAAAAGATTAACTTAAACAGAAAACAGCGTTTAAAGAGATACGTAGAAAAATGTTTCAAAGAAGAGTTATGTCCAATTTGATAAAGGATGTGAAGAAATATAAGCAAAAGGCTAAGTTTTATAAGAGAAAAAAAGAAATTGAAGCCATTGCAGCAGAGGCATTAGAATTAAAAAGAAACTATTCATTTTAATTTTGAATAGGATGCGTACATTAGATAAAATGGTTAATGTACTGAAATCACAAAGCAAAAGGAAAAGAGTAGTGAACAGAACAAACTTTTCTAAAGTGTTTTTAGGAAAATGGATGCATAGTTCAAGTAGTGAACCTTTTTTTAATGAAGAAAGCTATTTTCAAAGTAATAGTTTGCTGCATGCAGTTGACACCAGAGGTCGTGCTTATGAAGTGAAAAATGGTTGCGTAATGGAGAAGGAGATAATGGTTCCAAGAGATGAGGTACAAGTGATGGCGGATGAGGCTATGGGGAGACGTCCTAAAGCCCCAGTGTACACTTGGAATTGTAGTAGTATTTGCACTGTGCGTCAGGAATCTATTGATAAATTTCGTGAGTTTCTAAGAGAATATAGTAAAAAAAAGTGTAAAACAGAAGATTAAGGTGCTTCAAAGTCTGGATCCATGCAGAGTGAGAGAGAATACTGGTTTGCAGGGTCATTCTCTGGCTTGTCTATCTAGAAAAGTGTGTAATAGTGTTTTCCATCATTTTAGGATGCTGGCTGTTCATCATACTGAAATGAGAAAGTTTGTGAGACGGTTGTATTTTGCTAAAAGTCCAGCAATAAAGTTAGATGAATTGAATAGGGCTCTGTTCCGTGGATCGGTATCAGATGTAGAGAAGGTTGTTGATGAAATTCAGTTTTGTTACTTTGGTCCTGAACAAAACAGTGCAGAAAAGGACACAGTAAATGAGGAAGAAGTGGAAGAGAATGTAGAACCCTCTGTAAGTAAGACATTTAATGATCACATAACAAAATTTGCAATAATCTCTAATGAAAGACCAAATATTACTTGTATTTGTTGCCGCAGAACTCATTATAGAAAACAAACTAGGAATGTTGAACTCAACAGAAAGAGTGAAAATGAAGATAATTATAAGTGGAAGGATTTTGCCACATATATATTTCTTGAAAATTGTTTTGAATTGGGTGAAGATCAGCGTATTTGTAAATACTGTTACAACAAGTTAGAGGAAAATAGAATGCCGACCAGAGCTGTACATAATAATTTAGAATTGGATGCTATTCCTGCTGAACTTTCTGAATTAAATACATATGAGTCTATACTCATTCAATGTGTTCATCCGTTCCAGACCATAGTACGTATGGAGCCCAAAACTGGTAAATTACCTCCTTCAGATTTACTGAGAGGTTTAAAAGGTAGAGTGGTGTATTTGCCCTTGGATTTGAAAAAAAAAATGGAAACTATTGATGCGGATACTTTGGAAACTGAACCATTAACTATTCTGGTTAATGGTGTACCTACAAAGAATAAGAAGATTTGGCAGGAGCTGGTAGATGTACGGAAAGTACAAAGAGCAAATTTGTATTTGAAAAGGAATAACAAATGGTATGAATCAATTTATATTAAAGAAGAAGAAGAAGAAGATTTACAAGAAGACACAGAAACACCAACTGGACAAATTGAAAAAGTGGACAAGTCAAAGGAAGAAGAAATTTATGAACATTTTAGCATACATCCTCTTCATTCAAAAGAAGTTATGGGAGACAATATTGATCTGTTTCAGATGAAGAAAGCAAAAGGAACTCCCGTGAGTGTATGGGAGGAGAGCTTGGAAGCTCGATGTTTTCCCCAGCTGTTTCCTAAAGGAAAAGGAGGACGATACGATGAACGTCCGGAACAGATTCCAGCTTCTGAGTATCGGACTACAAGACTATATGCTGAAGATCCCAGATTTCGACAAAGTATTCCTTATTTGTTCCATCTTTTATTTGAAAGCGACTTGTCTGCACTGTCTTATGCAGTAAATCACATTTTAAAAAGTGGAGTACATTTACAAAATGTGTCTGCTAAGGATTTTATGGAGAAAGTGCAGCACCGAGATGATCATTTGGAAACACAACTGATCAATCTGATGGCTTGTCAGCGTGGGACAAATGAATATTGGTACAGACGCCATGGTGAATTTAAATGCATGTTACGGAATTTAGGTACACCAACATGGTTCGTTACCCTAAGCTGTGCTGAGTACGCTTGGGATGATTTACTGGATTTTCTACGAGAGGCAAATCCAAACATTAAAAACATCGAATACAAGACAGCAGGAGAACTGTGCTCATTGGATCCGGTTAATGTTTGCAGATATTTCAATCATAGATTTGAGGCTATGATGTCGTTCATCTGCAATAAAAAAAATCCACCTCTAGGAGAAGTAGTGGATTTCTTTTGGAGAAAAGAGTACCAGGCAAGAGGTGCTCCTCATATTCATATGCTGTTGTGGATCAAGGATGCCCCAAAGTTTGGAACAGATGCTGATGAAGCAGTGTTATCTTACATTGAAGAATATGCAACATGTGCTATACCAAAAAACACAGAAGAGAAAAAGTTAAAGGAGCAAGTTTTACGTTTCCAAAGTCATCGGTGTGGAAAATACTGTCGACGGAAATACAAAAGCAAAGATAAATACTACACTAAATGTCGATTTGGATTTCCTAGACCTGTTCTTTCAAATGGAAGAGTAAACAGTTTTATGTCATCTGTGAGACATACTATCACAAGAAAATCACCTAAGAATACCTACAACCTTAAAAGAAAAGAAGAATCAAAAAATATAAATGGCTACAACCCAGTCATTTTATCCATGTGGAATGCTAACATGGATATACAGTATGTAGCTGACAATTCCATTGCTGTTGCTCGATATGTAACGTCTTACATTACTAAATCTGAAAAAACTGAATTGAAAGAAATGTGGGAAGAGATTTCTCACGAGAAGACTGTCAGTAAGAAGCTGTACAGTTTCAGTTTGAAGATGTTATCGCATCGAGAAATTGGATCCTACGAATGTTCAGATAGGTTATCTTCTGCAAGTCTCTACTCGAAATCAAGAAGAATAATTTGGGCAAGTTTAGGCCTTGCAGCAATGAGAAATCGGGTACTGAAATCTGTTGGAGAAATAGAATATTTGGCCGAGAATGACCCAGAAAGTACAGATATTTTGAAATCAAACATGTTGGACACATATTATCCCAAGAGAAGTCATCATCTGGAGAACATGTGTCTCTATGAAGTGCTGCAGAACTACATTTATTCACGGAAAGCCACAGAAGACATCAACAATGGAAAATATAAAGTCATTGGTGAGGAAGGATGTTTGGTGAAGCAAACAAAAGGAAGTTTGATTAATCACAGGAAACTGAGTTGCGACACAACTGACAAAAAGGAATTTTACTACTTGGCTCTTTTACAGCTGTTTAAACCATGGCGTACAGAGGATGAACTACTGGGAGAATATCAAAGCTATGAAGATTCATTTAATGCTTGCAAAGACAGCATACAATGCAGTACATTCTCAACTTATCTGCAAATGTTAAATGAAGAAATTGAACAGGAAACTACAATTGCAGCAGAAATAGCTAGAGACAGTTCTCAGGACAGCCAAAGTTCAGGAACACTCAGTCAAGATCCCCTAGGACAACCAATCGTTGAAAATGAAGCATCAATAGCCATGAATGAAGTGGAAACGGCTATGAATCAAGCTCAAGAAGAATTTATAGACTTACAAAATTTGGAAAGACAACTGAACGAAGAGCAGCAACAAATTTATGAAGAGATCAGAAACAAAATTGATCACGGATTTCTACATGAAAAAAAAGAGTGCTCATGCACATCATTTCATCCAATCAGGATGTATGTAAGCGGACAAGCTGGAACTGGAAAAAGTTTCCTTATAAAAGTCATCAGAAGCTACCTACAGCAAAAAACGGATTCTACTTTGTCTTGTGTGGTTACTGCTCCAACTGGGTTAGCAGCATATAACATAAAAGGAATCACTTTACATCGTTTGCTAATGTTACCAGTGGAGCATGAGAACAAAATACAATACAACAAACTAACTGGAGAAGCATGCTTGGAAGTTTCAAGGGTATTGAAGAAGATGCAAGTTCTCATTATTGATGAGGTGAGCATGGTATCAAACTTAATGCTTGCCTTTGTGCATTTAAGAATGCAGCAAATTCTGAAGACAGACTATGACGTGTTATTTGGAGGAAAACACGTCATATTTTTTGGAGATCTTTTGCAACTTACTCCAGTTAAAGGACAACCAGTGTTTAATACTGTGACACATGAAGACACAAAGAAGTCATTGGGAAGCATTGGTAATGCGAATATGTGGTCCTTCTTTGAGTACAAGGAACTTACTACCAATATGAGGCAAGCAAACGATGAAGAATATGGAAGTATTCTGAAAGATATCAGAATTGGACTACTCACTGAAGCTGGCACGAAAGCATTACAGAGTCGGCTGCTACATAATTTATTTCCAAAGGAAGAAATAGTTGCAGAGAAGATATACAAGAACATTGCAGAAAAGAAAAGTGTCATCTGCTTAATGCCAACTCTACGTGAATGCTCAATATTCAATGAGGAGCTTTTGAAATTGGAAAAGGAAGATATCAGGAAATTGGAAGCAGTGGACAAAATTGAGGATGGAAGAATTACTGTTACATTAACAGGCACACTGAAAAATAAATTGCATTCACTAGAGAAGAACATTTCCAAAACAGCTGGATTAGAAAAAAATCTATATGTTTGCATGAACTGTAGAGTATTTTTAAGGAGAAATTTGGATGTTTAAAAAGGTTTAGTTAATGGAGCTATGGGAAGAGTTGTGGGTTTTATTAATTATCAGAAAAAAGATGGAATTGAATGTTTAAAAATAAAATTTGATCAGATAGAAGAAGTTAAAGACATTTGTCGTTGTTCAGTTCGTTTCATGCTTGTGAAAGACTTATATGTACGTAGGAAGCAGTTTCCGTTTTCTCTAGCATATGCTGTAACTATTCACAAGTCTCAAGGATTGACTGTAGATTGTGCATTTGTGAACATTGGTTCAACTGTGTTCAAAGAAGGTATGGCATACGTTGCTTTGTCACGAGTGAAAACATTATCAGGTTTATTCATGATAGACTTTGATGACTCAAAAGTTAGTGCTGATGCAAATTGTGTAAAGGAGTATAATAGATTAAGAAGAAGCTATGCTCCTCATTTAGGTCAGTATCCTGTGTTGGAGAAACGTGTAGTTTCTCGTAAAAGGAGAAATGAGAATATCTGTAATGAAGATGTAGAGAGGAGGAAAAAAAAGAGGAGTGATGTAATTGCAAGCAAAAAGAAAAAGGAAAATGAAGAACAGGTTGTAGGATGTCATTTTGAAAATAGCTCTGGTGTCAACTGCTACGCTAATGTAGTGCTGAATGTTGCATTTTATCTGGAAAGTGTGCAAGAGCAGATAATAGTAAATCAGAGAAAAAGATTCTGTTCTGAGTTGAGTCTCCTTTTTCAAAAGCTGAGTAATGATAAAACTCAAATAGAAAGTGCTACTGAAATTAGAAAACTTTTAGATGTATGTTCAGGACGAACACAGTTTTCTCAAAATGTACAGCAAGACGCACAGGAATTCTTGATGTATTTTCTTCAGGTACTGGAAGAAGAAGGGGTTCCCATTGAAAATTTATTTGGTCTCTCTTATAAATGGGAACATAGTTGTGAAAACTGTTATAATATATGTGGCTCTAATGTTGATTCTGAAAGGTTTATTTATTTAACATTGCCAGAAAGTAAAACAGTCACTTTTGCTAAATTAGTTAAAGATGCTAATCATAGCATGGAATGCAGTGAGTGTCAATCTGACATGTTTTCAACGTTAATTTTAAAGGAATACGGACAGTATGTAATTTTAATGATGCAACGCTGTAAAGCTGATGGTTCAAAATTAGATACTTTAATAAAGAAGTTTACAGGACAGCAATTATCAATTTCAGGAAAAACTTTTGTAACAGTTGCAATAATTTTCCATGATGGACCTACTGTAACTTCTGGTCATTACACAGTTTATCTTAAATGTGAAAAAGGCTGGACACTGTGTAATGATTCCCAATTGATTTTTAAGCAACGTTTGCCTTTTGATTTAGCAAATTCCTATCTAATCTTCCTGAAACCTAAATTTTAGAGAGATTTGGCAACATCTGGACAAAACAATTTTACCATTTTATTGGATTACCATTGGAATTTTCAAAAAAAATGATTTTACAAATTATCATTTGGCCTAATGGAAAGGTAACCAATTGTAATGTGGACTTTTTCAATTCTTAATGAAACGTTGGAAAACCAAAAATTTCGAAAAAATCGGTAACATCTGCACAATTTAAATTTTGGAATGTTATTGGATTGCCATTGGAAATTTATAAAAAAAAGATTTTTAAATTTACTATTTGGCCATGCGGAAAGGTAAACAATTCTATTGTGGACTTATTTAATTATTAATAAATCTTTCGGAAACCAAAATGTTACAGAGAATCGGTGAGATCTGTACAATTTAAACTTTAGAATTTTATTGGGTTACCATTGGAAATTTAATCAAAAAAGAATTTTAAAATTACTATTTGGCCTAAAGGAAATGAAACCAGATGTATTATGGAGTTATTTGAGATATATTTTTGTGATTATACTTCTGAAACAAAAATGTCAGACGGTATTTTAAAGAAATAAGTTTTGATATTTGTTGATATTTTTTTTAGAATATTATGCATTTATATAATGTTATGTTTAAGTTAAAAGAGATCCTGGGCTTTTTTTATACAATCTTTGAGATTGTTATTTTTTTTTTGCCCGCTGTTAAATGATGAATGCAATTGCTTTCACAATTTATAGTGAAATGCAATATATTCTGAAAACAGCAAAAAAAGGCAAAAAATTGTTTTTGAAAAATATGTAAATATGTGTACTGTATTATAAAATGTTTTTTTTAAATATTAATACTTTTTTCTTTTTTTTCAGATTGAGATAGAAAATTTTCGAAAACTAGAACCATTTTTAAAGCAATTAAAAAAAAAAATTAAATGAATAAATATTGTTTTGAGTGGCTATGGTAAGTCTAAAATTTCATGGTCCCTTTTTTCCACTTCTCTACAATCACATTTTCAGTTTTTCATTGTAGTCTCTCAAGGACCTTGTAATGTGATAATTGATTTTTAGTGTTTTTTAAAAAAAAAAAAAAATTACGCGTACGGTAAAAAAAAAAAAAAAAAACAAAGTTTTAAAAAATATATAAAAAAAAGTTGAGGTCGGTCCGTGGCCTCGGACCACTATCCTGATGCCCATCCTCGCCGATTCTCGAGGTGCACCGTGTGCGAAGACGCGCTGACCGCGCTGCTGCTTTCCCGGAGTCTCAACCCGCCCGGATGCCCGAGTTCTGGGTGCTTTTGTCCTCGGCACTGAAATCCTGCGCCCTTACGGCCTTTGCCGGCCTCCTGGAAGCTCCGCAGTCACCGGACCAGCTAGCGCTAACCTGAGCCTTGCGGTCCCGATCTCGCCTCGCACCATGGATCGTTGCCGGATGAACCCGGGGAGAGACGGCCGGACACCTTCTGCACCCTGTGCCTGACGGGCTGGAGCTGTGGGGTGGGCCCCGGTGCGGTGAGTCTCCTGCCCCGCTCTGAGGACCGAGCTGTGGGGGGCTGCTGCCCCCTTTGCCTATTGCCTAGCCAGCGGCGGGGGGGACCGGCGAGAAGATAAGCGACTGTCGGCTTTTCCTGTTGCGGCGTAGACCTGAGGGGAATTGACCCCTTGCCACGACCCCCCCCCCCTGGCCATTGCACCGTATAGCGGCAAAACATGGCGTTGAGTGCCTGCTCGCGGCTGGGGGGTGATACTCCGGTCTCGCCCGCTGCCCACTTCGCCCTCCCTCTTCCGGACACCAGCTCCACAGTGCCGTCCCGGATTGCCGCCGATGCTGGGGCCCAGCTTCCGCTGACATGCGGCTCCGTTCTGGCCGTCCTGCGGGACTTTCAACTACAGATGTGCGCTGGCCTGCAGGCGCTGAGTGAGAGGTTTGACCCCATACTGTTGGCTGCGGGCCGTGAGCGCACTGTTTGTCATCCACAGGGCGTGGGTCTCCCGGTGCTCTTGTCCTCTTGCGGGGACGCAGCGGCGGTGTATGATTGTGCTGCACTGGTGCCTTCATTTAGCGTTCCCGGCGCCCAGGGTCCACCGCTCTCCATCTCAACTGCGGATACTTTGTCCCCCTGGTCATGGCTGCCTGCTTCATTGTTCCCTGCCTCACCGCGTCCGCGAGGCTCTCCTGCTGAGCGATACCTCACGGCTTCGAGGGACCGTCCGCGGTGGCCCACTGCTGCCTTTTTGTGTAACTCCTGTACCTTACTTGCCAGGTTTGGATTTTATGTGGTGCAACGAGGGACCTCAATCGATGGTCGGCGGCCATTTCGTGATCCTACTTCACCATCCTCTCACAAGCGGCCATCTTGTCTTTGTCTGCTCGGGACACGGGGCCTTCACGCAGGAGCTGGTTTAATCCCAAGCCCGCGATCGGGCCAGGGCTAGACTGACTTCTATCGCTATGGTTTATGGACGGGCTGGCCTGGGACTGGGACTGTATGTATGTTTTGCGCGCACTCGTCGCGACTTGTATCCCTTGCTTAAACTGTGGTGCCATGGTATCTTTGCATGCCGTTTTTTGGCGTAGAGGGCTCTCAGTGTGTGGGGGCCATAACTGGCTGATGGTTCGGGGCGCTCTGGGGTCCGGTGGGCTCCTCCCCACCTTCTTTTCTGTTTTCTTCCCTTCTTTACTCTGTTCCTACTCTCTCTCTTCTCTATATTTCGGGTTCATTGGGCGACAGGCACTATGCTGGGGGGGGGTAGGCCGTAGCCTCCGCATTGGTGTAGGGTGGGGGGGTAATACTCTGTTCTCAATTAGTTCTATGGGCCTTTCTTCTTTTATGTCTCTGTGCTCTACTTTCTTCGATTCGGGGTCCGGGTGCGGGGTGGATCGAGTGGGGGCGGCTCTGGAGGGGCGCGTACTTGCTCATGTGACTAGCCTGATATATCTCTGCACCGCCTCACCGATTGAGATTTTACTCCCATTGTTGTTCTTGCTGATGTTGCTGCTCGCCCGTGTGGTGAAGCTATCTTGCGGACTCGAATCTACTTTGCTCTTATCCTTCATTGACTTTTTTCTCTGATAAAATGATCAAAAACTTAAAATTAACCTTCACCTCTCCTTCCCCGGGTTTCGAAGATATCTCCAGTATGTGACTCATAACCTGTTGTTAATCCTGACCGTTGATGCACGGGGACTGTAATGTGGGTGTCAGTGCTTTACTGTATCGTGGCCGGCCTGACAGTTGTAGGCCCGTATTTGTTCTTTTAAGATGCACGAATAAAGGTTTTTAAAAAAAAAAAAAAAAAAAAAAAAAAAAAAGTTGAAAGGTAAGGTTGGCTCTTAAAAGAGCCGTTGTGTTCATGCAGGGACAGAGGAAAGAAAGAATGGGAATGTTAGACGGTACGACAAATGTGCTGATCTATTTTATTGTTCACTAGGGAAATACTGGTCTCCCTATAACAAATTAGATCATGACAAGTGGCGCACCGTATTTCAACTCTCAGAAAGCGAGGGTTGATTTCCAGAGGATGAGAAAAAGGAGATGCTCCCCCCACAGATGAAGGGCTCACCTGACCTGCCGAAGATGGACTCGGCCCTGCAGATGATGGTCCAGGCTGAGCTGCTGTGGATGTGCTTGGTTGACTTACTGAAGGGTTACCTTCAGTATGTCGAGCATGTATAATTCTGTGTACATCCTTAAGGTGTCTCAACATGGTGTGATTCCCGAAGGAATACTTCCTGTTGGGATTCCCTCTTGAAAGTACACGCTTACACAGCTTACAAGTCAATAAGGGTGCATTTACCTTTTGCTGGCCCTCTGGAAAAGAAAAATACTCCCATAAGAAAGAGGTCTTTTGTTTCCTCGTTCTCTGCCTCAAGGTAGTGCTGCTAGCCTTACTCTCAGAAGGGCTCTGCTGTTCTGCCATCGTATCACAAAGACAACCCAGCTCCTTCTCCTAAGGGATCACAAGCAGAAATGAGGGGAATGGGTGTGGTGTAGGAGAGTTCTAGAACTGAAAGTTGTAAAAACCAATCAAAAGTCTTGTTTCTTGTTCACATGACCTACCGTACGCTTACGGTACGCTTACGGTGCGCTTACGGCAAAAGTACGCATGCGCGTAAAAAAGACACGCGCACGCGCGCATGCGCACAACAGGCACGCCCCTTCACTTCCGCGTAACGTGCGCGTGCAGCGTACGCGTTACGCGCTGTGCGCGCGTGACGTGCGTCTACGCATATTGCGTAAATAAACGCAAACAGCGTAGAAATCTAACGTAATTAAAGCAAGACGTGCGCTTACCGTACGCGCACGTTAAAAAAAAAAAAAAAGTTATACTAATAAATCTTACCTGTTTATTTTATAAAAATGGTAAAAAAAACATATTTTAGAATTTTTAAAATTTAACCATAGTCTTTAAAAAAGGATAGAAAATTACAATAAAAATATGTTAAAAATAAATAAAAAATAAAAAAAATTAGCATTTAAAAAACCCTGCAAATTCACTGAAAAAACCATGGGTTTCACTCACGTTATAGTTAGGAATTAGCATTTAAAAAACCTTGCAAATTCACTGAAAAAAACATGGGTTTCACACACGTTATAGTTAGGAATTAGCATTTAAAAAACCTTAGAAATTCAATGAAAAAACCAAAGGTTTCACACATGTTATAGTTAGCTGGACATTTCACTCGTAAAAAACCATTGAAATTCCCCCGTTATAGTTAGTTCAGCTAACTATAACTCGCGCGCCCGCAATGCACTACTGATGACGTCACATATTACATCACTCATGACATGGTCACTGACATCACTCATGACATCACTGATGACATCTCAAATGACATCACTGATGACATCACTGATGACATCATCCAGTGATTGTGTGTTTTTCTGAATATTAAATATTTTTTATATTTATGTATATCTCAAGGTCAAAGGAAGAATAAATGGGTATATAAGTGTCTAAATGGATGCTTTTTATTTGAATTTTTTTTTGTGTAACTGACTGTTTAAGTGTATCATAGTGAATACATGGCTTACTGAGTAATCTTTAAATATTTAAATATCTGTATCAGTTTCTTACTTTGTGTATAAGTGGCTGCATGGGTTGGTGAGTAGCTACATGAGTGTCTATATAGGTTATTAGTTGGTTTTTTATCACTATGAGTGTCTGAGTTTCTGTATGGTTCGGTGGGGGGTATTACTTAGTGCATAGGTGCATGAATGAGTGACTCACTGTTTGTATGTGTTGAATACAGCATGTGTGCAGGACTGTATGGGTGGATGAGTGTGTGCATGGGTGTGTTAGTGAGTGAATGACTGTCTCTATAGTGTCTTTATGAGTAACTACATATGTTTTAAACTAGTATATGTGACTATTGGTGTATATAAGTGAGTATATGTGAGAGTGAGAGATTGGAAGAGTTCCTGTATGAATAAGTATGTGTTTCTATAAGTTATTGTTTAAAAGAGTAAGTATATGTAAGTTTCTGTAGAAGTAAGTGTGGTGGAGTGTGTATAACTGTATATGCAAGTAAATGGATGTTTGATTCTTTATTAGCATGAGTGACTATGTGTGTGAGTAACTCTATGGATGAGTGGCATTGTGTAACAGGATGTACAGGTGTATGAGTACATATGATGAGTGAGTACATGTATGAGTGACTGTAGAGGACTGTTGGTGAATTACTGTATGTGTATGTGGTTCTTAGAATTACTGAATAGTTTGTTGTAACTGATATTGATATGTTCATTATTTTGAACATTTTAGTTTCTATTTTTGAATGTGTGTTTCTATGGTTATATTAGGGGAAGAGGAGGTCTGCCACTCTATCACAAGGATGATGTCATCAGTGATGTCATCAGTGATGTCATTTGAGATGTCATCAGTGATGTCAGTGACCATGTCATGAGTGATGTAATATGTGACGTCATCAGTAGTGCATTGCGGGCGCGCGAGTTATAGTTAGCTGAACTAACTATAACGGGGGAATTTCAATGGTTTTTTACGAGTGAAATGTCCAGCTAACTATAACATGTGTGAAACCTTTGGTTTTTTCATTGAATATATATATATATATATCAACCAGGGTAGCCCACAACCGGTGAGTTTTAAGGCACTGCATACAGGGAAAAGCCTTCAGAAACAACCACCAGTTTTCTTTCGCCGGAGGGTCGAATGATGCTCCAGCAGGTCTGTAACACAGCAGGGCTCTTCCGCGGTCCAGGCGGAACCACTAAACATCAATCAACCAGGGTGCCTGCTATGGAAGAGCCCACAACCGGTGAGTTTTAAGCTGAAAATTCTTTTAATGAAGGCACTGCATACAGGGAAAAGCTTGATGACATCTTATAGGCAAAGTCCTGCTCCCCGACGCGTTTCGTGCTAAACAGCACTTAATCATGGGCTGCATGCTCAAAGTTCGGAAAAGCGGCAATGTGCAATTTATATATATATACACATATATATTACCTACTGGCGCTTATAGTTAGGACTTAGTTTTCATAGGAAAAGCATTTTTTGTTTTCTCAATATCTTTGGCGCCGGTTGGCGAATCTTCGCGAAATTTTCAAAACTAGTGGCACGCTCCTGTCTTGAAAGTTTTGGGGTAATTCGACAAGTGGGGGCTGAGAAAAAAGGGGGGTCCCAAAACGTGTTTTCCCCATGTAATTTTCTATAGGAAACTTTAGACACAGCTACAGCCCGGACTGCTAAACGGAATTACACCAAATTTGGCAAAAAGGTAGGTCTTGTTTCAGAAAGAGCCTTTTTGTTAAATGGTGTAAATCCATTCAGTAGTTCCAGAGAAATTTGAAATAGAAAAAGTTTTGATATCTAGGGAAGCGGTGGATTCGCGAACCCTACTGAGAACGAGCTTCATTCTCATTGGCTGCCAACACTCCAAACTGGGAACTGTTGGCAGCCATTTTGTGACTCAGTAGAACCGAGTCACAAGAAAACAGTAAAATAAATGTTTAAAAACAAGAAAAGGAGGCAGGGTAGAAACACTCTGTACCCGTTACGGACCCCCGAGCCCCGGGGACCACCACCTCCCCGGGGCTATGTAAATAAAGGGAGGGGGGCCACATGGTCCCCCTCCTTGAGCCCTTGATGACCCTGGGGACCGCCAACCCCCAGGGCCGGCTCCTGCAGTGTCCTGGGGTGCCTACCCCAGGGACAGTGCTGTTTGCTATGACAGGGCAGGAGCATGTCTCCCGCCCTGTCATAGCAACCTTGCTTTGGATTTTGGAAGCAAGAGCAGGGAAACCTGCTCTCTATTCCAAAATCCAAAGTAGATTGCTTTTCGACACAGGGAGCTTCATGTGAGCAGCTCCCCATGTGGAAAAGCAATGCATGCTCCCGCAGGAGAAGGGGAGCCGGCGGGACTGTGGGGGCATTGGGGCTCCCCCCACTGTCCCTAACCATGAGGCCAGGTCCTGCGGATGGATGGGGTCCCAGGTGCCTGAAAATGGCCGGGGAGGGGGGTGGCAGTCCCCCCTCCTCCGTTAAAAAAAAACCCATTAAAAATGTATATTTGGGCATGCCCCGGGGGATGGGGTCCCCGGAGCAAATGTAAATTAATGAAAGTGTACGTTTAAAAAAATTGGGGTCACGCGGCGGGCGCTCAGTGCGGCCCCCTGGTGTGAACGCGGGGGTGTGCGGCTCCCAGCGCGGCCTCTGGTGTGAACGCGAGGGGTGTGCGGTGCTCAGCGCAGCCCCTAGTGTGAACGCGATGGGTGCGCGGCTCCCAGCGCGGCCTCTGGTGTGAACACGAGGGTTGCGCAGCGCTCAGCGCGGCCACCTAGTGTGAACGCGATGGGTGCGTGACTTTTCAAAATGGCTACTGGAATGCATGCACCCAATGTGTAGGGTGCTTGAAGGGTGCGCGACGTCTGTAGAATATATTTTTTTTAAAAGGATGAATATAGTTTTCCTAACTAAAAATTATTCACAATTTTTTTTAAAAGTATATATATATGTATATATATAGCAAATCAAAAAAACATAGCATTGAGGTACATTAGACTTAAAAATTTTCATTTAAAAAACCTTTGAAATTCACTGAAAAAACCATAGGTTTCAGGCACGTTATAGTTAGAAATTAGCATTTAAAAAACCTTAGAAATTTACTGAAAAAAATATAGGTTTTAGGGAAAGTTATAGTTTTATTTATTTATTTTTATTTATTTTTTTATTAAATTTCCACACAAAAATATACAATACAGGGCATACGACATAACGTCACAGTGGTGTGAAACAGCCATATACATATCTGAAATGCGAAACGAGCTACCCAATGTAAGCAGGGAGACCACAACCAATTTGTTTCAATTTTTATGCCAGCGCTGCTGGTCCCACACAGCAAACAGGGAGGGCATATCACCCACACGCAGTCATTATCTACCACGAATCACAGTAGGGGCTTACAGTTACATAACTCAGTCAGGGGGATCCCCAGGCATCATGACGACGTCGGCGCCCACGGCTGGAGCAGAATCAGTAGATTGCGCTCGGGCTCAGTCTTGAAATGGCTCCCAAATATCCCTGGGCCTAGATGCAGGCGGCATTAGTTCCCAGAACACCGCCAATTGGGATTGGCCATATGTGACTTCTCTCAGCCATTCTTTGATAGTGGGTTTCCTACGCTTCCCCCAACCAATAGCGATCTGTCTCTTTGCAAATAACAAAAGCAGTGCATGTAGCCTACGCTTTTTAATGTGAGTGTATTTAACAAATCCCAACAGGCCCAGTAACGGAGATTGGGGCACCTGGACGCCCAGGATCTGGTTAATGGTTTCAAAGACTTTCGTCCTGTACACAGCAACGTCTGGACATGTCCAAGCCATGTGGAGGAACGAGGCAGCAGGCGCCCCGCAGCGTCAGCAGCAGTCGTTGTCCCTTAATCCCATCCTCTGTAAGCCAATGGGCGTCCTATAATAGCGGTGTAAAAATTTTTTGTAGTTGGGTGAGAGCTCAGTCATTTAGGCGCAGCAGTAGGCCCAATCAATATCAGACAAAGGTGTGGGTAATTCGGCGTCCCATTTAGGGAGAGCTCCGGAGGTCGCCGCGGGGGCGTCAGTTTGCGTGCGTGTGTACAAGCGGGTGATCAATTTGCGTGGTGACGGCGTAGTCAGTAGGTTTTCCAGGGCATTTAATATTGGCGGCTGGGATGGGAAGCTAGCATGCAATTCACGGCAAGCCGCTCTGAGTTTGTGGTGCAAAAATATTTCTCCGAATGGTACCCTTTCACCTTCCGCGGCTTTCGGGTAATCCCTGAAAACCCCCCCTGGGTATAGGTCTGCAAAGGTGTGGAGTTTGATTGCCTGTGCAATTTTATTATGTATCTCGTCTCGTATGTTAGGAAGGAGTGGGTTCTGTGCAATTGGGATCGAGGGAGCGTGTAGTACCGGTATATTTGCTCTTCTACGCAGTCCCTCCCATGCCCATCTGAGCGTTTCGGTAGTATCCAGCCCATCTAAGGGGCGTTTGTGTTTTTGATATACTGCCACACGCAACGGCACCAGAGCGACCGCATCCTCTTTGACTGCTACATGCGGCTGAAAAGGTGTCTGGTGGACCCAATATTGTAAGAATTGCGCCTGTGCACAAAGTGCATATAACTTCATATCCGGGGCACCGAGCCCACCCTGCCTAGTCGGCAGTGTCAACAAGTCCCACGACACCCTAGCCTGCCCTCCCGCCCACACCAACGAGAGCAGCAACGACCGCAATGTATTGAAGAATGACTGAGTGAGTATGAGTGGCAGATTCACGAATAGATATAGGAATTTAGGCAGGATGACCCTTTTGGTCAGTGCAATTCTGCCCGCCAGCGACAATGGGAGCCCTCTCCACAAGGCTACTTTGTCTTCCAGTCAACTCACAGCCCTGCCAAAGTTAAGGTTCCAGAGCTCTTGCACATCGCGTCTAATCCAGATACCCAAATATTTTACCGAGTCATTCTCCCACTGCAACGGAAATTCCGAGGTGACCACCCTGGTGTTATCTGTGAGGGGGAAAATCACTGACTTATTCCAGTTGATTGATAAACCTGACAGGCCACCAAATTTGATAAATTCCCTCAGTACCACATCTAGGTTACGCTCTGGTTCCGCAATTTACAGTGTAACGTTGTCAGCGTAAAGGGATATTAGCAGACTGCGAGCGCTAAATCCGATCCCCTATCTGTGTGAATAATAATGGGGATAGCGGACACCCCTGACGTGTGCCGCGTGTGATTGGAAGGGGGTCTGAAATAAGATCATTTACACGCACCCGGGCCGACGGTCTAGTGAACAACAGCTTAATCAAACCCCATCCTTTCCAGAATTCTAAATAAGTAAGGCCATTCGAGTGTGTCGAATGCCTTAGTGGCATCCAAAAAGGCCAACGCCGCCTGCACATCCGGATGGAGGTAGTGTATCACTGAAAATACCGTACGAAGGTTATGGGAGGTGGATCTGCCGGGAATGAAGCCCGACTGATCCGGCAGGGCGATCATGGGGAGCATAGGCTGCAGCCTATTGGCTATCAATTTAGCCAGTATTTTAACATCCACATTTATAAGTGATAATGGCCTGTATGAGCCCAGTTCATTATCAGGTTTGCCCGGCTTCAGTAGAGGGATTATAATGGCTTCACGCATAGATGGAGGCAGTATCCCTGTTTCGTGTGTTTCCTCAAAAACTGCCAGGAGTCTGGGAGCAAGTTCTTCCACATATGCCTTGTAGAACGCTGAAGTTAGCCCGTCCGAGCCCGGTGCCTTGTCCGGGGGCAGGCTCATGATGACACTTGTGACGTCTTCTATTGTAAACGGGAGGTGCATGTATTCCCGGTGTCTGTCATTAAACCACGCCAGGGCCACGGAATCTAGGAATTCCTGCATGCCCTCCGGGCATTCTACGAGCCGAGCTTTCTATAACTGCGTGTGGAACGAGGAGAATGCCCCCAAGATGGCAGGGGAGCCTCTTACCTTGTTACCATCTACGCTGGTTAGTTCGGGAATAAAGGCCGTAGCCCGCCGGGATCTAAGCAGGCCCGCGAGCGTGCGGACTGGTCTGTCACCCTCCCCATATCTACGTGCTTCAGCATATTTCCCTAAAAATGTTACTTCTCTATGAGCTTCCTCTTCGTATTCTAACAGCTTGCCTTTTAGATCAGCAAGCAGGGCCGCGCCTCCACCACTCTTATGTGGGTCTCCAACTCTTGTATCTTAGACTCAATAGTACCCAAGGTGGTTCTTATAGCCTTTAAGACTCCTGCCTGTCTGGAGATACATTTCCCCCTGATAACCACCTTAAAAGCCTCTCAGAGGACAGCCTCCGTGTCCACCGACCCAGCGTTCAGCGCGAAAGTATTCAGATATATCTGTACGTATTTCTTCCTTGAATGACTCGTCCAGGAGCGCCCTCGGGGGGAGCCTCCAAGTGAATTCCCCCTGTGTAGTATTGAGAAGGGATAACGTCAGAAGACAAGGGGAGTGGTCTGAGACTGTTCTTGCCAGGTGCCTGACCTCGACCACCCAGCCGGTCATATCTCTTGACAATAACCAATAGTCTAGTCGAGACCAAGCGCGGCGATGTTCCGAGAAGCACGTACCCTCCCTAAGCATAGGGTTACGTAATCGCTAAATGTCCACCATTTCTCCATCCTCAAGCAGGGCATTTAGGACCTTACTAGCCGCAGTGTGGTGCGCCCTAGCCGTGCCCTGTCTATCCAGATAGTCATGAAGTATGGCATTGAAGTCGCCACCCCAAAGGATCGTGGCGCAGTCCGTGGCCCTGACTTTTGCCCAAACTTCCTGGAAGAACTCTGGCGAATCGACATTTGGTCCATACAGAGCCACCAGAGTGAGTAGCGTGCCTCCCAAATATCCCAGGAGTATAATGTAACGACCAGCAGAATCTGTGTGGACCGCACGTTCCCTTCAATCCAACCCACGCTTTATAAGAACTGCCACCCCTCTGGCATAGTTAGAGTATATCGAGGAGTATGAGGACCCCCACCTGTTGTGTCTGAGCCTCGCAGATGTTGGGTTACTGAGATGAGTCTCTTGCAGCAGGCATATGTCAATGTTGTGTCTTGCCAGAAAGGCATGTACCATGCGGGACTTCCTACCGTCATTAAGGCCGTGTATGTTCCAGGTCAGACAATTTATGGTAGTCTCATGTAGTGTATGTCAGTCAAATATGTTGCAACCGAGCCTCCCCCGTCAAATGGAGACTTTCGCAATTACGTATATCGTACCCACCGTGACGAAGCCACACATCCCCAAACCAAACGAGCTTGAACCCCACCCCCACCCACCCACCTACATCAACCCCCTAACTAGGTTGAAGCAAACCCCCCCCCCCTAGAAAAACATCCAATTGAAAGCACTTCGGAAATTTCCCATGGGGACGAATGAGTGCCAAGCGGTAACCCCTACCTGCGCAGGGTGGCCAAGAGACTACAATGGATGGACTTGCACTGTGACTTAACAGGAACATCCCCATGGCTCAAATATTATTATCACTTCCCACCTTCACTTGCGGTTACAATCAAAAAAAACATCCCTTCTACAATCCACAGTGTGAACAGAGTATGTGTGCGATGCTATAACAGAGACACAATCAAAGAAATCCAAATGTTATTTCTACAGTGAGTTCCAAACGGACTATATAGATTTGTGTTGGAAAACCAACAATGTTAAAGGCAGGCCAGAGACAACGTATCACTCCCACCCCGCGGGCCAACAACAGACCCCCCCCCCATCATGGACATAGTGCAGACAGTAGAGCCAAAGGCCGGCTACATCACATGGTTCAATCATTGTCACTTAGCTGGTTTTCGGTAGCACCGCTGGGTCAGGGGCTAGATTTTTTCGACTTCCCTCCCACATGCTTGGCAAACTTCAGGGCGGATTTGGCGTTGGTGAAAAAGTGAGCGGAGCCATCATGAGATACTTTCAGTTTGGCAGGGTAGAGCAAGGAGTAGGGGATTTGTGATTGCACGAGAATCCGCTTCGCCGGCAGGAATTCCCGTGTGGCCGCCTGGACCCCTGGTGTGAAATCTGGGTAGCAGGCCACTTGGTTCCCCTGGTATTGTATAGACCACATCGTGCGAGCCTTGCGCATCCCGATCCTGATAGTTTAAAATCCTTACCAATATAGGACGCAGCGGCGCCCCCACCGGTGGCCGAGGCCCTAGAGTGTGGTGCGCCCTTTCCACAGTGAACTGAGGTGACAAGTATGTCGCAAACAGGTCCCGCAAAAGGTCAGAGATGTACACTTCCATTTTCGTGACTGCTGTGGTCTCCGGAACACCCGTGACGCGCACGTTGTTTCGTCTCGATCTGGCCTCCAAATCCTCGCTCTTTGCCCTGATCACCCCTAGGAGTCTATCCATTTGCGACAGCTGGTCTTATGTCTCTACCTGAAAATCGTGGAAATCTGACTGTTTATTCTCAAGGACATCTAATCGGTGCTCATGTACTCCCACCTGAGTCTTCACCGATTCCATCTGAGATGTAAGGTTGTCCAGCTTCGCGTCTATAGTGCGCAGGCTAGAGCACATTTCTAGCATGAGGGATCGCATGTCTTCACCCTGCTTTTCTTGCCGACCCTCCGTTTCTCCCCCAGAGGCCATCTGCACATTTGGATCCAGTTGTCTAGTCAACTTTCGCTGCTCAGAAGTGAGCCTGGGCTGCTTTGCGTCATGCTTGCCCATGGCGCACGGTTGCTCAGTTGTCCCCAGCCCGTAGTGGGCCCCGGCTCCTCCTCTTGCACCACAGAACCCGCAATAGATGCCTGGGCAACACCACCTTCTGAGAAGATCGACGAGAAGTAGGGTCAGTCTAGCTCAGCGGACCCGCGACGTCCACGTTACACCCCTCCTCTCACTCCAGCAAGATCCAGCAGTGGAGACCACTCAGGTAGGTACAGGGTGCCGTTTTGTCACCAAGATTGCGCAGCTTACAGCCTAGGGCCGGAGAAGCCGTAGAGCCCACCACATGCTTCAGCAGGAGCCCTCCATTCCGCCCCTGATGGGGAGACAACCAACCTACCCCGACGGGTCTCCTCCCAAAGCTGGATCTCCACCTCCTGCAATGCCTGGCAAGCCGCAACTCCGGGGCAGCGGTCACACGTCCCGAAACCCCCTCTCAGCAGCTCACCTCGTGTTTGCAGATCACCGCACTCCTGCCTCGGCCAGTCCGACCAGCTCTGTTTAAAAAATGGCGTCCTTGGCGGCAGGGTTGCACCCGCGCCCCGCCCCCGCTGCTCCAAACACCGTCTGCGCTGGATAAATTGGCAGTGTCCCACGGAGGTAGGTTACCAGGCCTCCGATGCGCACCTGGGCCCGGAGTGTCGCCCCTCAGCGCGTCCGCGATGTCTCCGCTCACAGGCCCGATTTCAGACCCCGGCCTCAGTTGCACGCGATGGCCGCGTACGGGCTCCACAGCGCACCGCACGTGTGCCGCTCACCACCTTACAGGCTGATAATTGTTCCTCCGCCGCATCTATTTTGCCAAAGGCGTCACCGCTGCATGCCACAGGTGATCCGACGTGAGGGGATTAGACGAATAGCAAGTCTATGTCCATATTCTGCTCGGATCAATGAGCGGATTGTGTCTCGGCCGGCGGAGCTCTCTCAGGGAGCAGCCATTCCGCAGCCTGGCAAACCACGCCCCCAGGGAAAGTTATAGTTAGTTGTACATTGCACTCGTACAAAACCCGGGAAATTCCCCCGTTATAGTTAGTTCAGCTAACTATAACTCGCGCTCCCGCAATGTTCAACTAACTATAACTTTCCCTAAAACCTATGTTTTTTTTCTGTGAATTTCTAAGGTTTTTTAAATGCTAATTTCTAACTATAACGTGCCTGAAACCTATGGTTTTTTCAGTGAATATATATATATATATATATATATATATATATATATATATTTCCACACAATTGAAAAAAGACGCGGCACTCCTCTCGATGATAGAGATGTTAGAGGAGATGAAGCTGCTCTATCAGGAGCAGCAAGCACCCAAGAACAAACCAAGAGGTCGTGGTGCTGGCAGAACAAGAGGACGAGGAAGGGGATCCTTCTTCTCAGACCAACAACAAGAAAGACAAGAAGAGGCAAGCGGAAGAGGCGGAAGATACAATCTGAGAAATCGTACCTCAACAAGGAAATAGAAACAACATCTCATAGAAACAAAAAATCACCAGACTTGGTCATCAATCTCTCCAGGTATACCCTCACCAAATTGGAACATAATGTCCTTAACAAAGGCTTGTCATTTTGTCCGGAAATTCACCAAGATCCATTTGAAACCAAAATAGACTTATATAAATATATAAGAAAACTGAAATTAAAGAAATTCTTTGCGAGACAATCACCTCAAAAGAAGGACACACAACCACATGGATCAGATATGGAAGATCTCCAACCGTATCGCATTGAAGAAATACCTCAGTTGCGTGTTGCATACGAATTAGCCAATGAGACACAAACAACTCAAATATCAGACGAACAAATTTTGGTGGAAATGAACATCAAAACGGACAAACGAGTACCGACAAATTTCAAAAAGAAGTCCAAATTTTGCCCAACTCTATACCCGGGCAATAAGATTGACACTTTCTATGAACTTGTTCTTGGAGACCTAGAATCAATCAATAATGTTCCCAACAACAACAATCGTGAAAATCTAACACAAAAAGAACGCACAGCCCTACAAAAACTCAAAAATAACAACCAAATCATAATCAAACCGGCTGATAAGGGCGGGAACATTGTCATCCAAGACAAGCAACAATATATGGAAGAAGCCATGCGCCAACTGCTTGATACAAGGAGCTACCAGTGTCTGAAAAAGAATCCGATTAACAACTTAATTTGCGAGATGAACAACAGGCTCAATGAATGGCATAACAAAGGCCTCCTAACGGAAGAAGAAAAAAACTTCATAATGGTGGAGGATCCAATAATACCCACCATATATTTCCTTCCAAAGGTCCACAAGACTCTAAACAAACCACCTGGGCGTCCAATAATCTCCAGTTGTGGGAGTCTGTATGAAAACATGTCTTTATATGTGGACAATTTTCTAGCACCCATTGTACCAACACTCAGCTCATACATAAAGGACACTGGTGATTTCTTACGCATTATTATGGACACCCAATGGAACTCTAACTATCTCTTAATAACAATTGATGCAGTATCATTATACACTTCAATACAACACAATCACGGCCTACATGCAATTCAATACTTCCTTAAGCAGAGACCCATCAGTCAACTAGCACATTCTGAAATGCTACTTGAAATGATCTCTATCTGTCTGAACAATAACATCTTCCTGTTTGACAGAAAAATGTATGTACAATGCTGTGGTACTGCGATGGGAGTTTCCTTCTCTCCTAGCTATGCGAATCTCATGATGGGTTGGTGGGAGAAGAACATAGCTTGGAGAGAGGAGAACAACCACCACATGATGAACGTAGCCCTCTGGCTACGCTTCATAGATGATTTATTTGTGTTGTGGAAAGGGACTGCAAATGAATTTGAGAATTTCTTCATGGAACTCAATAACAACAACGTGGGACTCAGCTTCACATATAACCTGAGCCCTAAGGAAATTGATTTTTTAGACACTAAGGTCTATATTAAAAATGGGCGTTTACAAACAACGGTACACAGGAAAAAAACAGCGACTAACAGTCTCCTGCATGGCGAAAGTTTCCATCCACGCTCATTAAGGAAAAGCATACCTTACGGAGAGTTACTACGCATGAAGAGAAACTGTTCAGAAGAGCAAGAGATGGTGAAAAAATGCGAGGAAACAAAAATCAGATTTCTACAACGAGGATACAGTCATGCTGATATTGCAAGAGGGGAATTGCAAATGAAGAACAAAAGCAGAATGGAACTGTTAACCAACTGTGAGAAATCAAATGTGACAAAAGGATCAACAGAAGACAACCAAACACGCTTGATACTCACCTACAGTAAGGAAACTCCTATGATCAGGAAAATACTCAACAAATATTGGAACATACTACAAAAAGATCCCGACATTGGCATGTCTATAGGAGAACATCCACAGATATCATACAAGAGAGCGCCTAACCTCTCGGATCACTTGGTACGGAGTCACTTTGTAGCCACAAAACCTGAAACCTGGCTACAATCAAGATCGAAGGGCTTCACCAAATGTCTGTCTTGTAAAGCCTGTAAGATTGGAAAAAACCTTAAAAACATCAATGATCCGGCTGGTAAGAACTTCCAGATAAGAGAGACCATCACATGTGAATCCACCTTTGTAGTGTATCTCCTCCAATGCTTTTGTGGAAAACAGTACATTGGTAGTACAACGTGCCCCCTCAAGAAGCGCATATTAGAACATGTGCGTGCTATTCAGAACCAAGACACGACATATGCAATAGCCAGACATATGTCACTACATGTGGGAAAATCATGGTTGGACATAAAGTACTCGGGACTGATCACAGTGCCCCTAAGTGAACGAGGTGGCAATCGCACCCAAAAATTACGCAGACTTGAATCGCGCTTAATAATGAGGTTCAAAACGAAACAGCCGTGGGGCCTCAATGGGGACGAGGAACTTTATGTACATTTATAGACCTCATCAACCATTTTTGTTATATACAACTCCACCACAACGTTTCAATAACAGTAACATCTGGCTAGAACTGTATCAGTAAATAATCTCGCTGTATTATCACACACACATGACATAATAACAACAATTTTCTCATGAAACTGTATACTAATTTGTGTTTACAGGTTGCTTTGTATCCATACAGACACACATAACAGCAGACTTTGCTGCACTTATGGGCACTCAGCCTCAAATATTTGCCATTTACAATGACACATTATTTGTATATAAACAAATCAATCACTTGCACTGTAGGTGTTTTGCACTCAGCAATTAATTCTATACACTTAGTAAGACAGTGAAGTAACAATACCCACTTTATCTGTATAAGTAGCACTTTTCAGTAAGGAATGATGTTAATTCCGTATATTTTGCATTTTGTTTAACTACAACACCCACAATGCAACATTAATGGCATTTTAAAGTAACTGTATAAAACCAAGAAAGGGAAAAGGGACCACTGTAACAGTCTACCGTGACCAGGAACTACGGTTCGAAACGCGTAGGAGGGTTACTATCTGAGATTAAACCAACATCTCTATCATCGAGAGGAGTGCCGCGTCTTTTTTCAATTGTGTGGAATTAATACCGAGATCGTGTCCTGATCTCGACGTGTGCACCGGCTGGAAAGGTGCTCCTTCCGTGCGGGACACTTGTGTGGAAAAAGAAAAAAAAAAAATATATATATATATATATATATATATATATATATATATTATCTACTGGCGGTCGCCAGTAGATAGTTATAGTTAGGACCGTGCTTCCATAGGAAATCCGCAACATTCTATTTGGAATAACTTTGGCGCCGATTGACGAATCCTCGCGAAATTCTCAAAATAGGTGGGGCGCTCCGCTCCGCTCCTTCCCTGAAAGTCTCGGGGGGACTTAACAGGAACATCCCCATGGCTCAAATATTATTATCACTTCCCACCTTCACTTGCGGTTACAATAAAAAAAAACATCCCTTCTACAATCCACAGTGTGAACAGAGTATGTGTGCGATGCTGTAACAGAGACACAATCAAAGAAATCCAAATGTTATTTCTACAGTGAGTTCCAAACGGACTATATAGATTTGTGTTGGAAAACCAACAATGTTAAAGGCAGGCCAGAGACAACGTATCACTCCCACCCCGCGGGCCAACAACAGACCCCCCCCCCATCATGGACATAGTGCAGACAGTAGAGCCAAAGGCCGGCTACATCACATGGTTCAATCATTGTCACTTAGCTGGTTTTCGGTAGCACCGCTGGGTCAGGGGCTAGATTTTTTCGACTTCCCTCCCACATGCTTGGCAAACTTCAGGGCGGATTTGGCGTTGGTGAAAAAGTGAGCGGAGCCATCATGAGATACTTTCAGTTTGGCAGGGTAGAGCAAGGAGTAGGGGATTTGTGATTGCACGAGAATCCGCTTCGCCGGCAGGAATTCCCGTGTGGCCGCCTGGACCCCTGGTGTGAAATCTGGGTAGCAGGCCACTTGGTTCCCCTGGTATTGTATAGACCACATCGTGCGAGCCTTGCGCATCCCGATCCTGATAGTTTAAAATCCTTACCAATATAGGACGCAGCGGCGCCCCCACCGGTGGCCGAGGCCCTAGAGTGTGGTGCGCCCTTTCCACAGTGAACTGAGGTGACAAGTATGTCGCAAACAGGTCCCGCAAAAGGTCAGAGATGTACACTTCCATTTTCGTGACTGCTGTGGTCTCCGGAACACCCGTGACGCGCACGTTGTTTCGTCTCGATCTGGCCTCCAAATCCTCGCTCTTTGCCCTGATCACCCCTAGGAGTCTATCCATTTGCGACAGCTGGTCTTATGTCTCTACCTGAAAATCGTGGAAATCTGACTGTTTATTCTCAAGGACATCTAATCGGTGCTCATGTACTCCCACCTGAGTCTTCACCGATTCCATCTGAGATGTAAGGTTGTCCAGCTTCGCGTCTATAGTGCGCAGGCTAGAGCACATTTCTAGCATGAGGGATCGCATGTCTTCACCCTGCTTTTCTTGCCGACCCTCCGTTTCTCCCCCAGAGGCCATCTGCACATTTGGATCCAGTTGTCTAGTCAACTTTCGCTGCTCAGAAGTGAGCCTGGGCTGCTTTGCGTCATGCTTGCCCATGGCGCACGGTTGCTCAGTTGTCCCCAGCCCGTAGTGGGCCCCGGCTCCTCCTCTTGCACCACAGAACCCGCAATAGATGCCTGGGCAACACCACCTTCTGAGAAGATCGACGAGAAGTAGGGTCAGTCTAGCTCAGCGGACCCGCGACGTCCACGTTACACCCCTCCTCTCACTCCAGCAAGATCCAGCAGTGGAGACCACTCAGGTAGGTACAGGGTGCCGTTTTGTCACCAAGATTGCGCAGCTTACAGCCTAGGGCCGGAGAAGCCGTAGAGCCCACCACATGCTTCAGCAGGAGCCCTCCATTCCGCCCCTGATGGGGAGACAACCAACCTACCCCAACGGGTCTCCTCCCAAAGCTGGATCTCCACCTCCTGCAATGCCTGGCAAGCCGCAACTCCGGGGCAGCGGTCACACGTCCCGAAACCCCCTCTCAGCAGCTCACCTCGTGTTTGCAGATCACCGCACTCCTGCCTCGGCCAGTCCGACCAGCTCTGTTTAAAAAATGGCGTCCTTGGCGGCAGGGTTGCACCCGCGCCCCGCCCCCGCTGCTCCAAACACCGTCTGCGCTGGATAAATTGGCAGTGTCCCACGGAGGTAGGTTACCAGGCCTCCGATGCGCACCTGGGCCCGGAGTGTCGCCCCTCAGCGCGTCCGCGATGTCTCCGCTCACAGGCCCGATTTCAGACCCCGGCCTCAGTTGCACGCGATGGCCGCGTACGGGCTCCACAGCGCACCGCACGTGTGCCGCTCACCACCTTACAGGCTGATAATTGTTCCTCCGCCGCATCTATTTTGCCAAAGGCGTCACCGCTGCATGCCACAGGTGATCCGACGTGAGGGGATTAGACGAATAGCAAGTCTATGTCCATATTCTGCTCGGATCAATGAGCGGATTGTGTCTCGGCCGGCGGAGCTCTCTCAGGGAGCAGCCATTCCGCAGCCTGGCAAACCACGCCCCCAGGGAAAGTTATAGTTAGTTGTACATTGCACTCGTACAAAACCCGGGAAATTCCCCCGTTATAGTTAGTTCAGCTAACTATAACTCGCGCTCCCGCAATGTTCAACTAACTATAACTTTCCCTAAAACCTATGTTTTTTTTCTGTGAATTTCTAAGGTTTTTTAAATGCTAATTTCTAACTATAACGTGCCTGAAACCTATGGTTTTTTCAGTGAATATATATATATATATATATATATATATATATATATATATATATATATATATTTCCACACAATTGAAAAAAGACGCGGCACTCCTCTCGATGATAGAGATGTTAGAGGAGATGAAGCTGCTCTATCAGGAGCAGCAAGCACCCAAGAACAAACCAAGAGGTCGTGGTGCTGGCAGAACAAGAGGACGAGGAAGGGGATCCTTCTTCTCAGACCAACAACAAGAAAGACAAGAAGAGGCAAGCGGAAGAGGCGGAAGATACAATCTGAGAAATCGTACCTCAACAAGGAAATAGAAACAACATCTCATAGAAACAAAAAATCACCAGACTTGGTCATCAATCTCTCCAGGTATACCCTCACCAAATTGGAACATAATGTCCTTAACAAAGGCTTGTCATTTTGTCCGGAAATTCACCAAGATCCAATTGAAACCAAAATAGACTTATATAAATATATAAGAAAACTGAAATTAAAGAAATTCTTTGCGAGACAATCACCTCAAAAGAAGGACACACAACCACATGGATCAGATATGGAAGATCTCCAACCGTATCGCATTGAAGAAATACCTCAGTTGCGTGTTGCATACGAATTAGCCAATGAGACACAAACAACTCAAATATCAGACGAACAAATTTTGGTGGAAATGAACATCAAAACGGACAAACGAGTACCGACAAATTTCAAAAAGAAGTCCAAATTTTTCCCAACTCTATACCCGGGCAATAAGATTGACACTTTCTATGAACTTGTTCTTGGAGACCTAGAATCAATCAATAATGTTCCCAACAACAACAATCGTGAAAATCTAACACAAAAAGAACGCACAGCCCTACAAAAACTCAAAAATACCAACCAAATCATAATCAAACCGGCTGATAAGGGCGGGAACATTGTCATCCAAGACAAGCAACAATATATGGAAGAAGCCATGCGCCAACTGCTTGATACAAGGAGCTACCAGTGTCTGAAAAAGAATCCGATTAACAACTTAATTTGCGAGATGAACAACAGGCTCAATGAATGGCATAACAAAGGCCTCCTAACGGAAGAAGAAAAAAACTTCATAATGGTGGAGGATCCAATAATACCCACCATATATTTCCTTCCAAAGGTCCACAAGACTCTAAACAAACCACCTGGGCGTCCAATAATCTCCAGTTGTGGGAGTCTGTATGAAAACATGTCTTTATATGTGGACAATTTTCTAGCACCCATTGTACCAACACTCAGCTCATACATAAAGGACACTGGTGATTTCTTACGCATTATTATGGACACCCAATGGAACTCTAACTATCTCTTAATAACAATTGATGCAGTATCATTATACACTTCAATACAACACAATCACGGCCTACATGCAATTCAATACTTCCTTAAGCAGAGACCCATCAGTCAACTAGCACATTCTGAAATGCTACTTGAAATGATCTCTATCTGTCTGAACAATAACATCTTCCTGTTTGACAGAAAAATGTATGTACAATGCAGTGGTACTGCGATGGGAGTTTCCTTCTCTCCTAGCTATGCGAATCTCATGATGGGTTGGTGGGAGAAGAACATAGCTTGGAGAGAGGAGAACAACCACCACATGATGAACGTAGCCCTCTGGCTACGCTTCATAGATGATTTATTTGTGTTGTGGAAAGGGACTGCAAATGAATTTGAGAATTTCTTCATGGAACTCAATAACAACAACGTGGGACTCAGCTTCACATATAACCTGAGCCCTAAGGAAATTGATTTTTTAGACACTAAGGTCTATATTAAAAATGGGCGTTTACAAACAACGGTACACAGGAAAAAAACAGCGACTAACAGTCTCCTGCATGGCGAAAGTTTCCATCCACGCTCATTAAGGAAAAGCATACCTTACGGAGAGTTACTACGCATGAAGAGAAACTGTTCAGAAGAGCAAGAGATGGTGAAAAAATGCGAGGAAACAAAAATCAGATTTCTACAACGAGGATACAGTCATGCTGATATTGCAAGAGGGGAATTGCAAATGAAGAACAAAAGCAGAATGGAACTGTTAACCAACTGTGAGAAATCAAATGTGACAAAAGGATCAACAGAAGACAACCAAACACGCTTGATACTCACCTACAGTAAGGAAACTCCTATGATCAGGAAAATACTCAACAAATATTGGAACATACTACAAAAAGATCCCGACATTGGCATGTCTATAGGAGAACATCCACAGATATCATACAAGAGAGCGCCTAACCTCTCGGATCACTTGGTACGGAGTCACTTTGTAGCCACAAAACCTGAAACCTGGCTACAATCAAGATCGAAGGGCTTCACCAAATGTCTGTCTTGTAAAGCCTGTAAGATTGGAAAAAACCTTAAAAACATCAATGATCCGGCTGGTAAGAACTTCCAGATAAGAGAGACCATCACATGTGAATCCACCTTTGTAGTGTATCTCCTCCAATGCTTTTGTGGAAAACAGTACATTGGTAGTACAACGTGCCCCCTCAAGAAGCGCATATTAGAACATGTGCGTGCTATTCAGAACCAAGACACGACATATGCAATAGCCAGACATATGTCACTACATGTGGGAAAATCATGGTTGGACATAAAGTACTCGGGACTGATCACAGTGCCCCTAAGTGAACGAGGTGGCAATCGCACCCAAAAATTACGCAGACTTGAATCGCGCTTAATAATGAGGTTCAAAACGAAACAGCCGTGGGGCCTCAATGGGGACGAGGAACTTTATGTACATTTATAGACCTCATCAACCATTTTTGTTATATACAACTCCACCACAACGTTTCAATAACAGTAACATCTGGCTAGAACTGTATCAGTAAATAATCTCGCTGTATTATCACACACACATGACATAATAACAACAATTTTCTCATGAAACTGTATACTAATTTGTGTTTACAGGTTGCTTTGTATCCATACAGACACACATAACAGCAGACTTTGCTGCACTTATGGGCACTCAGCCTCAAATATTTGCCATTTACAATGACACATTATTTGTATATAAACAAATCAATCACTTGCACTGTAGGTGTTTTGCACTCAGCAATTAATTCTATACACTTAGTAAGACAGTGAAGTAACAATACCCACTTTATCTGTATAAGTAGCACTTTTCAGTAAGGAATGATGTTAATTCCGTATATTTTGCATTTTGTTTAACTACAACACCCACAATGCAACATTAATGGCATTTTAAAGTAACTGTATAAAACCAAGAAAGGGAAAAGGGACCACTGTAACAGTCTACCGTGACCAGGAACTACGGTTCGAAACGCGTAGGAGGGTTACTATCTGAGATTAAACCAACATCTCTATCATCGAGAGGAGTGCCGCGTCTTTTTTCAATTGTGTGGAATTAATACCGAGATCGTGTCCTGATCTCGACGTGTGCACCGGCTGGAAAGGTGCTCCTTCCGTGCGGGACACTTGTGTGGAAAAAGAAAAAAAAAAAATATATATATATATATATATATATATATATATATATATTATCTACTGGCGGTCGCCAGTAGATAGTTATAGTTAGGACCGTGCTTCCATAGGAAATCCGCAACATTCTATTTGGAATAACTTTGGCGCCGATTGACGAATCCTCGCGAAATTCTCAAAATAGGTGGGGCGCTCCGCTCCGCTCCTTCCCTGAAAGTCTCGGGGGGATTCGTCCAGCGGGGGCTAAGAAAAAGGGGGGGTCCCAAAACGCGTTTTCCCCATGCATTTTTCCATAGGACCTTTAGTCCGAGCTACAGCCCGAACGGCTGAACAGAATTACTTGAAATTTGGCAGAGAGGTAGCCCTCAGGTCAGGGATGTGCCTTTTGAAGGTCTCGTGTAAATCTGTTCAGTATTTCCTGAGAAAATAGCATTTAAATCAATATATATATCTATAGGCGTGCTCCGAGCGCGTACCGTTAGCTTACCGTAAGCTTACCGTACGCGCATGCCGCCGTGCGCGAGCGCGATTCTGATTGGTTGTTAGATCTTAGTAAACATTCGAATCGGTCGAAACCAGGAAGTGTCGGCCGCCATTTTGTCTCTCGCACTCTGAGGGGGTGAAAAATAAAGGGGGATAACGTGAAAAGGGGGCATGGTGGACTATTCCTGACCCCCTAGCCTTTGTCAGGGGGTCCCAGAAGGACCCCCAAGGGCAAAAATTCATTGTAATTTTTTTTCAAAAAATCGGCGAATGCGCGTAGCGTACGCGTACGGCGTAAACGGAAACATTCCGTGAACTTCGCGTAACGATTCCGCGATTACGCGTACCGTGCGCGCACGGTAAAAAAATTTTTTCAAAAAGGAGAGGTTAAAAAAAAATAAAAAAAATTGTGAGGTAAGGTTGGCTCTTAAAAGAGCCGTTGTGTTAATACAGGGATAGAGGAAAGAAAGAATGGGAATATTATGAACGTCTACAAACGTGCTGGTCTATCTTATTGTTAATAAGGGAAACACTGGTCTCCCCAAAAACAATAAGACCACAACACGTTGTACACCTCATTGAAACCCTCCGAAATCGAGGGTTAATGTCCAGAAGAGCTGAAGAAGTTGATGCTCCCACCTCAGAGGAAGGGCTCAGCTGAGCTGCCGATGATGTACTCGGCTGAGCTTCTGAGGTTGGGCTGTGGTGACTTACTGAAGAGTTTTCTCCAGTATGTCGAGCAAAGGTCCTGGGATGTTTATCCCTAAGGTGTCTCATCATAGAGTGATTTCCAAAGGAATACTTTTTCCTTGGATTTCCTCTAGATAAAACACGGTCACAAAGTGTGCAATTGACCAATGGAGCATTGACCTTTTTCTGCCCCTCTGGAAAAGTAAAATACTCCCACACAAAAGAATCCTTTTGTTTCCTCCTTCTCTGTATGATGATGGTGCTGCTAGGCTCACTATCAGAAGAGGACTGCTGTTCTGCCATTGTATCTCAATGTCAATTCAGCTCCTTCTCCTAGGGGATCTCAAGCAGTAATGAGGGGAATGGGTGTGGTGTTGCAAGTTTCGGGAACTGAAAGTAGTTTAAACCAATGAAAAGTGTTCTTTGTGGATCACATGACCTACCGTGCGCGCTCCGTAAGCTTACGCTACGCGCTCCGTAAGCTTACGCTATGCGCTCGTAAACAAGTACGCATGCGCAAACGTGACGTACACATGCGCTTACGGAGCGCTTACGGAGCGCGTACGGAGCGCGTACGTATGACGCACTCGCGCATGCGCATTACACGCACCCGCGTAACCGCAACATTGGTTCCACGCAACGCGCATTCATGTACGCGTTGCCGAAGAAGTACGCGTGCGTATGTACGTCACGTACATATCACGTAAGCGTACCGTACTTATGACGTACGGAGTGCGTAGTGTCAGCTTACCGTACGCGCACGGCAAAAAATTCATAAAAAATAAATAAATAAAAGTTTCAAGGGTTGTAGAAGATAATAACTGTGATGTACAACTGTATGTAAACATTAATTTTTAAAAAATTAACCATTCCATAATGCAGGATATAGTACATATATTATTTTATACAGAGGTTGGATATTATTTTTTTTTAAAAATCTCAAAAAAAAATTTACATTTAAAAAACCTTTGAAATTCACTGAAAAAACCATAGGTTTCACACACGTTATAGTTAGGAATTAGCATTTAAAAAACCTTGGAAATTCACTGAAAAACCCATAGGTTTCACACATGTTATAGTTAGCAGGACATTTCACTCGTAAAAAACCAATGAAATTCCCCCGTTATAGTTAGTGCAGGCAACTATAACTCACGCGACCGCAATCCTCTGCTGATGACGTCAGATATTACATCACTGATGACATATGTGTTTTACTGAGAAAAAAAATATTTGTAATATATGTATAGCTAAAAATTAATGGAAGAAGACATGGGTAAATAAGTGTCTAAATACAGTGATGTAATATCTGACGTCATCAGCAGAGGATTGCGGTCGCGTGAGTTATAGTTGCCTGCACTAACTATAACGGGGGAATTTCATTGGTTTTTCACAAGTGAAATGTCCTGCTAACTATAACATGTGTGAAACCTATGGTTTTTTCAGTGAATATATATATATATATATATATATACATATATATATATATATATATATATATATATCATCTACTGGCGGTCGCCAGTAGATAGTTATAGTTAGGACCTATTTTCCATAGGAAATCCGCAACATTCTATTGGGAATTTCTTTGGCGCCGATTGACGAATCTTCGCGAAATTCTCCAAACTTTTGGCCAGCTCTGCTCCGCTCCTACCCTGAAAGTTTCGTGGTGATTCGTCAAGCGGGGGCCGTGAAAAAAGGGGGGTCCCAAAACGCGTTTTCCCCATGCAATTTCCCATAGGATCTGTTGTCGCAGCTACAGCCCGAACCGCTGAACGGAATGACACCAAATTTGGCAAAGAGGCAGTCCTCAGTTCGGACTCGTGCCTTTTGCATATTTGGTGTGAATCTGTTCAGTAGTTCCTGAGAAAATTAGGGTAAAAAAGTTAGTGATATCTATGGCCGGGGAGGATCCGCAGACCCTACCCGCACCGTAAGCGAACCCTCCCCGAACAGAGCGCGCACCCTCCCGATCGCACGCTGAATGCTAATTGGCTGTCGAGCGTCTCTCTACATTCGAAACCAGGAACTGTTGGCGGCCATTTTCAGCCTCGGTAGAAGCGAGGCTGAAGAAGCAAGGGGAATAAATGCGTAAAACATATAAAGGGGGCAGAGTGGAAATACTCTGACCCTCTAGAGGTGCTTAGGGGGTCCCAGAAGGACCCCCTGGGGCCCCCCTTTTTTAAAAAAAAAAAGTGGCGAAATGCACGCACGGTGCGCGCATCCTATCGCATTGGATGCACGGATTCTCTCGCGGTGGGTGCGCGGATCCACGGCAACGTTTTTTGAAAAACGACAAGAAATCATTGGTTGTATAACAACTTTCTACACTGAAAGGTAGGGTGTATATTTTTGTTTTTTAAAGGTATGATTGTTATTGGTTAACAAAAACAGATTGTAAGGAACATTATATATGATAAGCTGATATGTTGAAAAGTCAAGCACACTTCCTGTCTTGTGTAGGAACATTGTGTGCTGAACTTGTGACCTGTGAGCTCAGTGCAGTGTTCCATGACCTGTTTCTATGGTAACAGGCAGAAGGCAGATTGGGGGAAGGGTTGAAATGTATTTCAGTTGGAAAGGGTTGAAATGTTTAACCAATAGAAATGTGTGTTTGCTTGTGAGTTTATCTGCGAAGGATTGTGATTTGATGTTTACATGTATATGTGTGGAAAATGAAAGGGAAACTTTTTCATTCTTTGCTTTTGCTGAGAGGTGCACAGTGCAGAGATTCTGTACAAGAAAATATGGTGAGTGATTGATATACTCCTTAATCTACGAAAGAACTTGAAAGATGAGTTATTTAATTGTGAGGGGATGTATGTAGACTATTTCAATCAGACTAATGTATTTTTCCTGCTAAAGTGTAGGGAGTACTTTTTTTCTCTATAATGTGTGTGCATGTAGAAACCATTCTGTGATAGGCATTTGTGTTTTTCATGTGTTTGTGAACAGATAACTGTGCAGTTTTTATATTTTGGTAGAATTAGAAACCAGTCATTGTTTATGAATTTGTGAAATGAGTTATGTTATATTTCTATTCTAAAATGTAGTACTACTTCTAGATGAAGAAATGTGTTTTGATATAGTGCAAGGGATAGTGTTGTTTGTCTAGATTCACACAGTGAGTCTGTGTGTATTTGGGAACCACTGTGAGAGAAGCATTTGGTAATATTGTGTATTTGCTGACAGATAACTGTTTTAAAACATGTTATGTTGTCAAGTTTTAGTAGCATTAGAAGACAGTTATGGCTGATGCTTTCATTAAATGAGTCAGGCTTTGACATAAAAGTGCAGTCCTGAAATATGTAGATTGTGTGCAGTTCCCTTACCACTTGCACTGTAGTGGATGAGTTTTGGTAAACTGATAGGGATAGTGGTGCTTGTCTAGAATCACACTGTGAGTCAGTGTGTATTTGGGATCAGTGTGAGCGAATCATTTGGTAAAATCATGTATTTGCTGACAGATAACTGTTTTAAAATCTGTCATGTTGTGAAGTTTTAGTAGCATTAGAATCCAGTCTTTGCTTATATGTTGATTAAATGAGTCATGCCTTGACACTGATGTGCTGTACTTAAATATATAGATTGTGTGCAGTCCCCTTACCACTTCCACAGTAGTGAATGATTTTTGGTAAAGTCCCAGGATAGTGTTGATTGTCTAAAATCACACTGTGAGTCTGTGTGCATTTGGGTAAGGATTGTGAGAGAAGCATTTGGTAACATTGTGTATTTACTGACATAGTAATGAGTTTTGGTAAACTCCTAGGGATAGTGTTGTTTGTCTCGAATGACACTGTGAGTCTGTGTGCATTTGGGAACCACTGTGAGAGAAGTGTTTGGTAAGATCATGTATTTGCTGACAGATAAGTGTTATAAAACATGTCATGTTGTCAAGTTTTAGTAGCATTAGAAGACAGTTATGGCTTATGCTTTCATTATATGAGTCAGGCATTGACAGTAAATTGCAGTTGTGAAATATGTAGATTGTGTGCAGTTCGCTTACCACTTGCATTGTAGTGAATGAGTTTTGGTAAACTCATAGGGATAGTGGTGCTTGTCTAGAATCACACTGTGAGTTAGTGTGTATTTGGGATCACTGTGAGAGAAGCATTTGGTAACATAATGTATTTGCTGACAGATAACTGTTTTAAAACCTGTCATGTTGTGAAGTTTTAGTAGGATTAGAATCCAGTCTTTGCTTATGCGTTGATTAAATGAATCATGCTTTGACACTGATGTGGTGTACTTAAATATGTAGATTGTGTGCAATACCATTAACTCTTCCAGAGTAGTGAATGAGTTTTGGTAAACTCATAGGGATAGTGGTGCTTGTCTAGAATCACACTGTGAGTCTGTGTGCATTTGGGTAAGGATTGTGAGAGAAGCATTTGGTAACATCGTGTATTTGCTGACATATACCTGTTTTAAAACCGGTCATGTTGTGAAGTTTTAGTAGAATTAGAAGCCAGTCTTTGCTTATGCTTTGATTATACGAGTCAGGCTTTGACATAAAAGTGCAGTCTTGAAATATGAAGATTGTGTGCAGTTCGCTTACCACTTCCACAGTAGTGAATGATTTTTGGTAAACTTCTAGGTATAGTGGTTGTTGTGTAGAATCACACTGTGAGTCTGTGTGCATTTGAGAACCACTGTGAGAGAGGCATTTGGTAACATCGTGTATTTGCTGAAAGATAACTAATTTAAAACCTGTTATGTTGTCAAGTTTTAATAGCATTAGAAGCTAGTCTTTGCTTATGCATTGATAAAATGAGTCAGGGTTTGACACTAAGGTGTAGTACCATGTACTATTCTGTTCACTGTGGCAGAACTGAAAATTTAAAAGTTTTACCTAAGCACTGTCCTAGAAGTAGTCTGATTATTTAGTCAGAATCTAAGTACCAAATAGACTGCTTCAAATGTCTATGCAGTATGCATGTAGTGTTCTAACATACTATACACTTGTCTTTTACACCTTCAATTCCCTAGTCAGTATCCATACACTTCCAGGAAACATCCTGTCACTTCCTTTGCAGTCCTCTAGAGACCCATTCAACAGCATGTACTAATCCATTCACTGTGCCAAAACCCAAACACTTATAAATTCACCCAGACACTCTCTTTCCAGTACTCCAATGATTCAGTCACTGCCTAAGTATTCATGCACAGAGCCAGGTCTTTGCATATGGACTTCTTCAAACCCATATCCACTATGCATGCAGTCCTCTAAGCACCTACACACTTGTCTTTCACTCCTTCAATTCCCCAGTCAGTATCCGTTCACTTCCAGCAAACACCCTGTCACTCCATTTGCACTCCTCTAGTGACCCATTCAGCATAATGTACTAATCCATTCACTGCGCCAAACCCTAATAAATTCACCCAGGCACTCTCCTTACAGTACTCTAATCATTCAGTCAGTACCCAAGTACTCATTCAGTGACCCAGGCCTTAGTATATGGACTGCTTCAAACCGTTATCCACTATACATGCAGTCCTCTAACCACCTACACAATTGTCTTTCTCACCTTCAATTCCCTAGTCAGTATCCATACACTCTCAGGAAATACCCTGTCACTCCCTTTGCAGTCCTCTACTGACCCATTCAGCATCATGTACTGATCCATTCACTGTGCTAAAACCCAAACACTTATACATTCACCAAGATACTCTCTTTCCAGTACTCTAATGATTCAGTCACTGCCTAAGTATTCATGCACAGAGCCAGGTCTTTGCATATGGACTTCTTCAAACCCATATCCACTATGCATGCAGTCCTCTAAGCACCTACACACTTGTCTTTCACTCCTTCAATTCCCCAGTCAGTATCCGTTCACTTCCAGCAAACACCCTGTCACTCCATTTGCACTCCTCTAGTGACCCATTCAGCATAATGTACTAATCCATTCACTGCGCCAAACCCTAATAAATTCACCCAGGCACTCTCCTTACAGTACTCTAATCATTCAGTCAGTACCCAAGTACTCATTCAGTGACCCAGGCCTTAGTATATGGACTGCTTCAAACCGTTATCCACTATACATGCAGTCCTCTAACCACCTACACAATTGTGTTTCTCACCTTCAATTCCCTAGTCAGTATCCATACACTCTCAGGAAATACCCTGTCACTCCCTTTGCAGTCCTCTACTGACCCATTCAGCATCATGTACTAATCCATTCACCGTGCTAAAACCCAAACACTTATAAATTCACCAAGATACTATCTTTGCAGTACTCTAATCATTCAGTCAGTGCCTAGACTGAGCCAGGCCTTAGCACATGGACTGCTTCAAACCCTTATGCACTATGCATGCAGTCTTCTAACCACCTAGATACTTGTCTTTCACACTTTCAATTTCCTAGTCAGTATCCATACAGTCCAGCACTTGTGACTGCCTTTGCACTCCTCTAGTGACTCATTCAGTACCAAGTACTAATCCATTCCCTATGCGAAAAGCCTAGCACTAATAAATTCACCTAGGCACTCTCTTTGTTGTAGTCTAATCATTCAGTCAGTACCCAAGTAGTCATGCAGTGAGCCAGGCCTTATCACATGGACTACTTTAAATGCCTATGCAGTATTGATGCAGTCCTCTAATCACCTACACAGTTGTGTTTCACACCTTGAATTCCCTAGTTAGTATTCATACTCTTCTAGCAAACACCCTGTCACTCGCCCAGTGTGTAATCATTTAGTCAGTTAGCATGTAGTCTTTTAGTGAGGTAGGCTTTAGGGCATGAACTGCTTCAAAGTAGTATGCACTATGCATGTAGTGTTTTAATGATCGTCACACTTGTGGTTCAGGGCTACAGTTTCTTAGTCAGTTTTTATATAAAATGTGTTTGTACAGTAATGGAATAGTATAAATTTGAAAGTTATTAATATACATTTATTTGTGATTCTTTGTTACAGATACAGAATAGGAGTGTTTCTCATTCGTTTGCACTCTTCTCGTGCAAGATTGTTTGGATGAAGGGTCCTTCGGTGTTTCATCATACTTGCCGTGCCGTACGAGTATTTCTTGTTAGGATCCCCTCGCAACAGAACTCTTTTGCAAATCTTGTACGTGACCAAGGTGGCATTGATATTTGTTTGCCCCATGGGAAAAGTAAAAAATTTCCACACCACTTAAGGAAAACGTTGTGGGCGTGGTGCCTTCTGCAAAAAAAAATCCTCAGATTCTGTAAATATTTTAAAGCGGCAACAATTACAGTTTTTGTAAGTTAAACTTATAAAATTTTGTTAGCTGTATACATTTTATATATCTGTGATTTGTTTCTTGTGGTATTTTGTTAAGAATACCATGTTGTTGTTTTTTTAACAATCTTTTTGATTTTGCAGGTCTGTCATCGACATCCGTGGTTCCCACAGGAGTGTTCCGCTTTGTTGTTTTGTATTATGGTTGTTACATTTTGTTTATTAGTTTATTGTTTATATTTATGTTAATAAAAATATAAAGTTTGAAAATAGTTTAACGTTTATATATTTATTATTATAAAAAATAAATTTTTGGTTGTTCTCTTAAGTGCTGTGTGACTCTTTCTTGTTCTTATTACTGTTATTTGATGGAGTCCACCATGGTGTTAAATTTTGGGGCACTTATCGCTGGAATACTAGTTATATCTGCAGTTTGCACCAACTTCTGAATAGTGTGTTAGATTTTTCTGAACTTTACTTCCGTTAAAGAGCTGATAATGACATAGAGAGTAGCCGTTCCCGTGCAAAAAGACATGAGGTGCACGTTTGCGATTTATTCTAAATACTAAAATCCTGTATTGTATTGCACTGAGGTATTGGCTGCACTTACAGTGTACACACGAAATCTATTAAGAAATCTCATTGTATTTATATTGATTGGGAATAGTGCGTCAGGTGCTGGATCTTGACGAGATACACTGCTCAGTTCGTATATTGTTCTGCACACGAAAAAAATCACATCACAACTTTCACAGCAATTGTAATGCGAAACAAATTCCGGCGATAAGACACGTTAGCACCAGGGATTTTACACCTGCTTTCTGCTGGTGTTAAGCAGGACAACTACCTGCACCATGAAAGGGAACACAGCCAAGAGCCACACCAGAACACCCACAGGTGCCATAGAGTCAATGAGCATGATTAGGGCCAGAAGACTCATCGCAACAACTCAAGGACCACCAATGCCCCCCAAACCCATATCTTAGTAAGTGTGTCCCTGTGGTCATTGTCTTAGCATGATAGGCACGAGCCCTGCAACATCACAGTGTGCTGTCACCTCAGCGTTGGCAGTGAGCCTGGATGTGTAGCTACGTACGCATCCTCCTGCATGCACAACTGGCGTGTGCTGGTCTGGGGTTCACAGGTCAGTGCAGGGGTGTGCCTATCCGGCAAGGGGAACGGGGTGTCTCGGACATGTCCGTGTACAGGAAGTGCGGTAAGTGTGTCTCTGTGTTCTGGTGTGGCCTGTTGCAAGAGCTGCAGCAGTCGATGTTGTAAAGTGGCATGCACCAGCTCCAAACGGCACTGTGATGTTGTAGTTGGAATGTAGCAGGACATGCGCAAATAGGCATTACAATGGTGTGCCGTACGAGTGCACGAGATACAACAGCTCACCGTACAAAAGTGTGGGGGCTCGTGGGAGGGAGGAGCAGCCGTTTGGCAACATAACACACAGTGAACTCGACCATGTGCCACATGCTGGGCATCTCATCCATGATGACCACGGTCGCAGACATCCCACAACACCAACGACTGGCCTTTGTACACATCCTGTATGAATGCAGCGTGGTTTTCAAGTCTATGCTCGTTCAGTGGTGTGATGTTGGCGGGTTGTGTGACTTGTGCTCCTTATCGGTGTGTTTCATTTTGGACATTGTTAGTCTATATGTGTGTTGTACTTAATTGTGCATGTGTGCCATTCTCCCCATCTTCCCCCTCCCCCCACTCCCTGCTTCTTCCTCTTCCTAGTGCTGTTGTGCCTATAATTTTGTTGCTGCACACATAAATACATGTAAACAATAAATTAGAATAGTTCCTTAATTCTTTTAGGTTTAAAACTTCTCTATTGGTTTCTTTTTAATTTTCCATATGAACCGTTTTTTTAATATTCAACAACATATAGAAGTCAGAAGTGCAACACACTTTCTAGAACATTCTACAACACGTGCAGGTTAAAAGTTCATCAATTTTTTAAAACTTAACGATATTTTTTTGTAACATTTTCTTGAATATTTAACGACACGTGCAGGTTAAAAGTTGATGATTGTTTTAAGTTCCAACAGTGCCTTCCAAATGCAAGTAGCAGGTGTGGTTGATCTGAGCAAATTTTATCCTATGATATGTACTCCACGTTAAAACTGCTTTTTCTTAACCAATCACAAAGATGCTTTTCCACAAAACTAATGTGCACCCTTCTTTTAAAAAAGAATGCTTTTCATGATATCTTTAGAGATAAGTTATAGATAGGAATTAGCATTTAAAAAAACCTTTGAAATTCACTGAAAAAACCATAGGTTTCAGGGGCGTTATAGTTAGGAATTGGCAATTAAAAAACCTTTGAAATTCACTGAAAAAACCATAGGTTTCAGGGGCGTTATAGTTAGGAATTGGCATTTAAAAAACCTTAGAAATTCACTGAAAAAACCATAGGTTTCAGGGGCGTTATAGTTAGCTGGACATTTCCCTCGTACAAAACCCTAGAAATTCCCCTGTTATAGTTAGTTTAGCTAACTATAACTCGCGCCCCCGCAATGCACTGCTGATGACGTCACATATTACATCACTCATGACATGGTCAGTGACATCACTGATGACATCTCAAATGACATCACTGATGACGTCATCCATGTGATAAATTACTGCATCTTCTCACACCCTAATATAACCTTTGATACACCGACTCAAAATTTCAGACTTCCATTCTCAAAACCATAGATACTCAAAAACCAATATCTACATACCCACTCATTAACTCTTAGGTCTACATACACCCCCACTCATTCACCTGTACAGTCACTCATACTTACAGTCACTCCATACATGACTATCATATGGATTTATACACCTACATAGACACTCACACACCACCAATCATCCATAGAGGTACTCTCACACCTAGTCAGTCATGCAAATAATTAATTACACTCCCATTTACTCACCTATGCAGTTATACACACTCAAGTTCACTTACTCATAAAAATAGTACCACATTCTTACGCTCTTATACAATCATTGATACAAGCACACACTTATCCATACAGCCACTCTCACAATCACACACTCTTACATATACCCACTTATATACTCTTACACGCATATATACTGCCTTTAACATATGTAGTTAGTCACAAATGTACCACTGAGATATACATTCAATCCCTAACACACCCATACATACACTCACTCAACTATACAGTTCATCACAGATGCACTCTTAAAACCATGCACCCATAGAATCACCCACTCACACATCTATGCACAGAGTCACACACAGTCTGCGCACACAAACACTCAGGCACCCATACAGATACTCAGACAACCAATCAATAACCCATATAGACACTCATATAGCTATTCACAAAACCATGCAGCCACTTATACACCAACACACAGACACATACAGACATTCACACAGTTTAGTCACTAGTCTGCAGTAAGATACATTTAATGACTCACTTATAGAGTCAGTTACGCACCTAGAAAATCATCCATTCACACACTTGTACACCCACTCATTCTTCAACAGGCCTTTCAATATATATATTAAACATATTAAAACTTTACAGAAACACAGACTCACTGGATGAGGTCATCAGTGATGTCATCAGTGATGTCATTTCAGATGTCATCAGTGATGTCATCAGTGATGTCACTGACCATGTCATGAGTGATGTAATATGTGACGTCATCAGCAGTGCATTTCAGGGGCGCGAGTTATAGTTAGCTGAACTAACTATAACAGGGGAATTTCTAGGGTTTTGTACGAGGGAAATGTCCAGCTAACTATAACGCCCCTAAAACCTATGGTTTTTTCAGTGAATATAGATATATATATAATTTTTTTCACTGAAATACCACAATTAAGACCTGAATTATAGTTCTGGCTGAAACGTGAGAAACCACTGCACCGCCAATGTTGTTATTCTCTTGGTAGTGCTTTTTTTATTTCTGTTTGGCAAATTGGTGTTTTGATCATTTGGGCAACGGGAGTCATGGCATAAGTTATGTGCAGTGATAACCATAAACGGTGAATTCTAGTGGTTTTCCTCATTTGAACCAGAACCATAATTCAATTTTTACTGTGGTTTTTCAGTGGACTCACAATTTGTTGTTCTTAATTTCCAACCTCAGCTGAGTACAGCTATTGGTTATGCACAGTGGGGATTGGTTGCAGGTCGCCGGGCAAGACCCTGCTCCCTCCCAACTCACTGATGGCAGCCAGCCACCGCTGCACACACCTGATAAGGTGTCGAACCTGTGGGGAAGCTGACCCTGGATTTGTGGTACCCGGGCATGAAGCTTACCCTGGATCTGCAGTATCCGTGCATCCCCAACACTTGGCCCACTGTACCTGTTGAGGTAACTTTTTCCATTCCAGGACATTGCTTTTACATATTTGTGCATTCTGGGAGTTGTAGTTTTGATTCATTTTAATTGAGCCAATTGGATCAATGCACCTGATAACAATAATGTGTAAAGCAAATGAATGGAGAAATTGTGTCCGGTGTTCCTATGAAATGGAGCCATCTGATCACCTAATGGACGCTGCATACATAACATGTAATGTTCCCAGTAATAAATAAAAACATTGTCTCAGGTTTTCCCATCTCATTAAGATTGGCCCATGCAGACGCCCTGTTGGCTGCCACTTTCAGCCCGACACCCTTTCTTTTGACACTTGCAGCTTTCTCTTCCATTTATACATCAGTGTCACGCAGGGGCCGTTCACAGCGCAAACACACCAGCGGCAGCAGACGGCGGCTGCGGGTTGACTTGTCGCTGCTGCTGCTTCCAACTTGCAGTCCCTGCTTTGGGAAGCAAAGCCCCCTCCCCTCGCTGCCTCTGCCGTGTCTGCAGCGGCAGGCCCCTCCCTCCAGAGGTTGGACCCGTCCATCAGCATCTGACAGCCTGCGATCCTCGGGGCAGCGGCGCTCAATCACCGGAGGGAGGGAGGCCGCTCTCAAAGGTCGGCTCCCGCACCTGGCCACTGCCCGGCGAGGAGCTGGGAGGCGGATTCCCAAAGGTAAGCGGGCCCGGTGCTTGCCGGCATGTACCACTGGCTCGACAATGGAGGGGCATCCGATTATCCCCCCTCCTCGGACCCAAGGAAAAGACATCGCACTCCCCCGCCTCCCTCTCAAACTTCACATCGGGTGTCAGCGCTGTCTTGTTAAGGGTACCCCCCGCACCCCATCCCCAGGCTGCAGTTTGACCGGGAGGGATGTGACCTGGTGCCTAATGAACCGCACGAGCAGGCACCGGCTACCCGGAGCACCAGAGGGGGGTCGCAGCCCCGCAAGGGCTAAAATAGCACCGGATCTTTTTGCCAAATGAAAATGATCGTAAAATGTCGAATAAGAGAAAAATGTGTTTTGGTTGAGAAAGAAATGTGATGATTTTTTTTTTTGGAGGGGGGGGGCGGTCATTTAATCACCAGCATTTAGATTGGGACTGCCATCCACTGACAAGCTGGAACGAGGACCTGTCACGATAAGTGGTGGCAGCGAATTACTGGCCCCGAAATAATCTCTGTTGTGATTACAATGGCACGTGCGGCCCGGGTACCAGGAAGGGCAGCGGCTGGCTTGTAAACAGCTCGCTTATTTGCATTTTATTCCCTAAAATGTGCACACCTTACATAAGTGAAAAACAAAGCCGCCGCCGCCGAGGGACGGAGAAATGGAGCTGCCCCCCATCCTATAAATAAAAGATAATTTCCCGCTTTTTACTAATTTTTGCGGAGGTATATATAAAGAAAAACAGCTGTTTCTTTCTCGGTATTTATTTTTAAAATGTGTGTGGGGGGGGGGGGCGGGGTGATAAGCCTTCTTGTGAGGTATTCTCGGGCTGTAAATCAGGAATGCCAGGCCAATGGTTGTGCAGACTGACGGGTGGAGTTTAAAGACGGGACTATATGGAGCTTTGAACAGGTGCAGGTGTACATATGTTTTAACCATGATGCCAATGTTTTCATGTGAGCGTATTACATAGGAAGAAGGTATCATGTATACATTGCTACCAAGTTTCCCAGGATCATGCGTGGTGTGCTGCCCCAGTCCAGGTTTTTTTCTTTGAATTCTGGGACTTGTAGTCCTATTTTGTAATGGCATAAACAAGGCTATACCTCCCATAAGGAAAAGAACAAACCTGGACTGGAGTAGCAAATCATGCACGGACGTGGGAATCTAGGCAGGGCTTTAGGTCTGCTTATAACACTACGAGGCAGGAAGGTGAAGGTGACCTCAGACACATCCATTCTGCTGGACATGGTGCATGTTCTGTGGGGGTTCAGGTGGATGCAGTGGGCAGTACCTTCTGAACCAGGTATTGAATGAGCCACGAACAAGGACTGAATACACTAAGGATTGCGGCATTGTGTTCCTCTATTGCCTTGTTATATTTTTAAATTGGTTAGTGTTTACCTAATCTAGTTTCAGATTATATGCACAGTTTATGTAAAGTGCATATAATTTACATAAACCCTAATGATTCTTTATAGAATTTTATACTACTCTAGTAGGTATATAAAAGGGGCTTTCTGGGGTGTTCTCATTATAATTAAGGGTAACAAAATGTGCTTATTTGTTGCACTGCTTGAGAGAAATGGGGTCTCAGCAAGCACTGGGCTTCCTTTTCACTGTTGGAAGTATCTGTGCCGCCTCTTAACTGCCTCTAGAAAGATTGTGTAACTGCATGTTTTTAGGAGCAGAATTTAATTGTGTTTCTCTCAACAGGTTTAAATCCATAAATTACATGCACAAATTCTCCATTTGCTATAGTCCTTAAAATCCTGCATGACAAATTGACATTCTATCAAACTTTTACTGACTTCCATCCCCTATTAGGTCTCGCCTGACCGAGCGCATGCGCTGGTCTGGCGAGACATTTTGTGAGGGCTCCAAAAAGTGCTACCAGGCCAGCCTAGAGCTACAGTGCAGGTGCGCGGGCACGCACGCCGCGCTTGACTGAGCTTACTTTCACTTTCGCGGCCGCACGGCCGCTTTGATGTTTGATCGTGATCACTTTCGCGGCTGCACGGCCGCTTGGCTTAGCCAATAGGTCTCGCTTTTGGGACCTTATAAGTATTTAGTTATGTAACTGTTGCATGGCTAAACACTTATAAGGTCCCAAAGGCGAGACCTATTGGCTATGCCAATGCTTGTTTTTAAATGCTCCACTGTTTCCCTTCTTCCTTCTGTCTGCCTCTCCTCTATTCAAGTTACTCTAAATCTCATGCCTCTCCATCTTAAGCTCTTCTTGCTAATCATAACTATCTTATTAATTCCTGCATGCAATTGCTTCTCACGTAGCCCCCTCTAATGATCACATCTGTGTCCATAATGTACCATAAAGAAACTGATGTGAGTGCATGGAATGAACATGCAAAACCAGCCCCAATGTCTAATGGACTGACCACTGACCTTGGGCTTCCAGGTAGTGTTCTACTTGCGATAAAGTGCTTCAACGCCTCCTCAGGGGTAGTAAGCACTATATAAATGAAATTTAAATTTAAACATTAAAAGTAGGGTGACCAACCGTCCGTAATTTTCACAGACAGTCCGTAAATTAGCCCTTAAGTCCTTTGTCCGTGATGAATGTCTTCACGGACAGCATTTGTTCGTAATTTCAGCTTCTCAGCTAAAGTACAAAAGTTTATTTTCAGAATTTAGATTCCCCAGCTACAGTGTAAGGGAGTCTCCTGTGCTGCGTTCCGGAGGGAGGGGCAGACTGCTGAAAAGAAATAAACCCAGGGTGTCTGCTTCCCCTAAGACATGCAAACATGTGGAAGGCTGCTTGGGAGGTGTTCATTGCTGCAATCCTTGGAGCTTCCTGATGACACGATATTTTGTTTTTGCGAGGTACAGTTAGTAGACAGAGTCCATGAACTCAAAAATCTATTGACAGACCAAGAGACTAGGACAGGACAAGCTTTGAAAGAGGAGTTCAAGCGACAGAGAGAAGCATACAGCAAACTTGAGAAATAAAAAGGTACAGAGATCGGACTGCTAAATACCAGCTGATGTGTGATTTATTTTCAACGGCTGTATGGCAAGCTGTGGGAGAGCCACCGAGGAGTTTGGCAAAGAGAATATGGTCCTCTAGGTATACATTTTCTGCTTTATGAAATAGTATGCAAAAGTGTGCAATAGCACCGTAAACTGTAAGTTGACTCAGTGAGTCAAATTCCCCTTGCTGACTTCCGTATATCCTACAGTACGCAGGTCTGAATCATGGCAGGGCTCGCTCAGCTATTCATCCTTCCAAGTCTAATACACTGCTTACAACTCAGTTCGGCAAAAAATAAACCCTGTTAATAGGAAGTTATTCTTGTTCTCTCTTCCTCTGTCTTTATCCACACCCCTTTGACAGAGAAACACATGGTTTGATGCTAATGCGTCTTTCAGCCCATGAAAAGACCGGTACAACTTCATGGCATTTGCATATATGGGACATAAGGTGCTTGGTTTCAAAAAGAGTATTGTATCTGCATCTTGCCAGGAGAATTTTTCTCCTGAATTTTGACCTTCTGTCCTAAATTTTTTCCCTAAATTTGATCTTCTGGCCTGAATTTTGTCCCTTTTGTCCTGAATTTTTACACTCGCCGTCTTGAATTTGCACTCATACCAGTTGGTCACCCTAAGTAAAAACCACCAGGCATGCAAGTGTGAGTGAACCCTTATCAGTTCAACTTAAACTGGAAATATACTGATTGTAGCTTTATCAATCCACAAAATATGGATAAATGCAGATAGAATTAACAAAAAATAAAAGGGATAAATGGATAAGGAAACAAATACATATCATGAACCCAGGAGCCCTAATTCTAAAAGGATATTTGGCTCTAATCGCTTGGGCAGTGTTTCATCAGATATGCCAGAGCCTTCTGGCTGAAACCGTTCAACCTACTTCTCAGATGCTGGGCCTTGTTGTGTACATTAGTGTATCCAAGACAGGGATTCAAGGCCTGCCCATGACATGAAGATAGCCTCATATGCTATAAATGCAGGGCTGCAAGTACCAGAATGCAACGAAAATATCAGATCTGGGTGGACGTCTCAGATCTGGCCTGAGACATCTCTCAATTGCTGCTAAAGGGTGTTATGAAACAGTAATCTGAAGACAACTGCCTGCTCCCAGCTGCCGGGGCGTGCTCTGCTGAAGTGGGTCAGCCTGTCTCACATGCAGCCATGGGGCTGTGTGTTGTACATCTGTGCACTGGAAGCAGGGGGCTGAGATCAGGCAGCTGTAGGGGGTCTTTAGTCTCCTGGAGGTTCAGCATCCCTCCCACTGAGCCTCACAGATGCCTCATGCACAGTACAGAGCTCTTTGGCTTGGAAGCTGTTTCCCAGCCACCCCAGGAGGTTTCTAGTCAGTATGAGACCTTATAAAGCGTGAGGTCTTGCAAACATAAAAATCACAAGCATCTGGAAAACAAAGGAAATATGTATTTACATGAAAAAATGTATTTGGCACTGAAATACGCCTTTCCTATTATTGAAACAATAATGCACATATTGCTTCTTTGTTTACTTTTTTAATATGTACTTTTTGTTAATGGCTTAAAAGCTGTTTCCCAGCCACCCCAGGAGGTTTCTAGTCAGTATAAGAATGTATATAGCACGAGGTCTTGCAAACATAAAAATCACAAACATCTGGAAAACAAAGGAAATATGTATTAACATGAATAAATGTATTTGGCACTGAAAAACGCCTTTCCTATTATTGAAACAATACTTCACACATTGCTTCTTTGTTTACTTTTTTAATATGTACTTTTTGTTAATAATGGAGTAAAATGTCACTGAAGAATAAGACAAAGATAAAAGAAAGAGAGGTTTCTTTTTTTGCCAAGCAGAAGCCTTCCTTGCACTGAAAGGTTTTACATAGGTATCCAGTTTTTTTTGTTTTGAATAATGTAAAGCAAGTGAGCTTCGCCGCTGTCACTCGTTAGAATTCCGTGCACTCTCTGTTGTGACAGTCCTTGCACATTGGGTTACAGTCAGGGACCCTGGCATTATGCTGCAACGGAGGACCATATTGCATGGCAGGCTGACTGATTTGTGTGGGAAGAAAAGGTAAATAGAGCCGCTTAACACAGCGCCTATGGTGGCAGTAATATTTCGATGTTTTCTCATTTTAACACACAGTGTGGTCTCAGCAAAATGATTGCCTTAGAAATAAAGGTTTAATATCTGTACACAGAAATCCGCAACTGAAATGTGGAAAGTGGCTAGTTGACCCCACCGCTGCACTAAAGGAGGTGTTTTTCAATCATAACTTTTGATCCATTTTAGCTAGAATTTTTTTTATTGAAATTATGAGGCAGTTCCTTAACACATTGTAGCTTCTTTCTTGTGGGATTGTAAACTGCCTCTTTCCTGGGTGTTCATGCAGTTACACTGTACTAGTTCCCCAGATCTGCTTGTGGCCTAAAGAATGGAGAGGCCTTATTATTGCCTGTCCGTCCCTGTCCTTTGCAAACGTCTCACACTTTTGCATCCAGTGATATGTTGTACTGGACTTGTTCTCTTTAATACGAGGGTCTCATTCAGCTCCTGTTTTCAGGTGTGCTGTGTGCAGGGGGGCTTTAGCACAGCACTCTTTGATGGTTGTAGTTATCCTGCAGCATGTGCGTGGGTTGCTTTCCATTCCACGTTCCCTAGTGTTGCATTTGCATTTTAGACCTTGTTGATGTATATATGTATGTGATATTTGCATAGCACGGACCAGGCCAAAGACGAGCCTTGTGGCAGGAATGCACCAGGTTTATATATACACATTCTCCCCGCGAGGTCTACACATTCACTCACCTGCTGGAAGAATGCTTGGGGGCTGCAGTGGGTGCTTGGCTGGCTCTGGTTTGGAGGCGGCCTTGCCTCAGACACCTGGTTGGTTCACCCTTAAAGGGCCCATCCCGTGAATGTTGTCACAGTGCTACCCGAACCCAAGCAGACCTCATCAAACAGAGCCTCTGGCTGGCGAGTGATAGCAGTGCACAACTTGGTATAATACATTTATTGTTCCCCTCTTGACTGGATAGCCCCTTTAAATTCACGTAGTGCTGTACATCTGCCTTCTGTGTGTATTCATGCCACTTTGTAGGGGTTAGGTCACACATGCTCTGTGATGTTGTCACTTAGCAGCACTTGGGCCTTTGATTGCTGCCAGATGCCTGCGCTATGTTTAGCCCGCGCTGTTATTCATATTTTTAAGAAGTCTTGCTGTATGTTCATGTGTGATTTGGGTTCAACACAGATCTATCTCTTCCTGCTTTCAGTTGTCCTGCTGCCATCAGGTGTGTTTATTATACTTTTTTGTTTACGTCAAATTCTACAGCGAAATCTGGATACTTTGCATATTTCTCCTGGGAGTGTTACATTTCTTAGAAATGACTATCTCCATTTCCGTCCCACGGCAACTAGTGTTGCCTCTGAGGACACGGTCTCCATTTGTTGCCTTGTGCACCTGGATCATATCCAGGTTTTATTTTGTACATTGGTCATGAACTAAGTGCGCTCTACTTTCCCCATTCATGTTTTCCCTGCAGGATGATACATGTACCGCCTGGGTTGTACTGCTGAGTTATAAAACAGTGGTGACCAAGACACCAGTTATGAATATTGTATTGCAAAAGGTTTTCACAAGCTTCATTTTCACACACAGAGCATTCCCAGCCCCAGTCTTTAACTTGTAATACTTGCTTATAAATAAACAATTGTTTTTAGGGTACTTAGCGAAATAAACAATAAATGATGAAATAATAATTGGAGGGCCCAAATTGTTTTTCAGGGGCCTGCTGCGGCGCTGCAGAACACACTCTCCCTTTGCAGATGCTTTCCTATTTATCTTTTCCTTCTTTCTCCCTTTTTCTGAATCTCCCTGAATCTGATGATGAAAAACAAATTCCGGTCCCTAAAAATCAGTGCTGGTTGCCCGCCACCTGCAACCACCAGCACAAATTAAGTATTGTCCAGCCACGCAGAGGCACTCCATAACTCTCTTGCACACAGATCAAGTACATCAGACGCAGAAGTAGTGCAAGCTTCCTTCATATACAGAAAATGGGCAGCCGAGGCAGCACCTGTGTGAGCTCCCTCCACACACACAGTATGTACACTACTGTGATCAGCAATGCAAGTTAGCCTCACCCACAGAGAAGAGCTGCTGCACAGGCAGCTGCAGGGACACTTTCCACAATGAAAGAGCTGCCCAGGAGTTGAACAGGAGATGTACGCGGGCCTATGTCATGCAACAGGACATCAACCATCGCCCCATGCCCTGAGTTCCGTCTGATGGGGCCAATGAGGTAGATTTTCAGCATTCTCTTGCGGTGCTCTGCCACATGACCACCCGGTAAGTAGATACGAAAATGGGCATGGATACATGACATTATCCATCACTAGTGTAGGAGGTGTAGTGGCACCAGTGCCCTGGAACCTACACCCCAATTACAGTTTACTTTTACAAGTCCATTGTGGGTTGGGGACGTTTTCCATGCTGTCATTAGGGCTGATGGCACCCAGGTTGTGCCACTGGAAGGAAGCACCTGAATAAAGGTAGCCTGGTACCAGCTGTGTCTGATAAAGAGGGTAAAACCTTTATTACCAGAAGGCAACTTCAAGCTGCAGGCCAAGCTTTCAGATGCACCTTAGGGTGGGTGAGGAGGCCATCACCCGGGACAACAATTTCTAACTGATGTAGACGCTTCGTGACGACTTGAAAGTGCACAAGATTCAGAGTAAATCCTCAACAAGGTAGGCATTGTTTTTATACAAAAACCTAATCGCGTTTTGAACCTGTCACATGCACTTCTTGCAGTCCAGAATGTCACCATCATTTGCTACGGCTTTTCTCTGGCGGAGACCAACATTTTTGTGTGTGTTCTATGCAGTGCAGTTGTTTTACACATGAGCATACCCGGTGGACATATGTTTTCCACGAGACAGACAGGGCAGTGGATTCAGAGGAAAGGTTGTATTTTGATATAAAAAAATATATAAAAATCTGATTTTTATGATAAAAAACATTGGAAAATCCAGATGCTCCTGCAAAAGCATACATTTTGCATACTACATGCAGTACTCTTAGTTCTTGCATGAACTCTCAGCAGCAGCACAGAGCGCTGTAGGTTCTTGGCTGCGACCACTTATTGCGGCCATTTCAAACATAACCATCATCACTGAAACACTTCATCAGCTCATCAAAAACACCTTGCTATGGGAATGCTGCAATAAGCACGAGGCCGCTTTCAGAGTACACAAAAGGCATGTAGCGCGAGGCCGTGATGACATACTCCAGTCGAACAAAAGGCACTTATCTTGTAGTGAATGCCAGTCCAGTTGGTCTTGGAACAGTGGTATTTCAAGAACATCCCCATGGCAACCGGGTCTTGACTGCCTTTGCAAATAGAGCCCTGTTGGATGTTCAGAAGAGTTGTTTGCACATTGAGCATCGAGCAAGAGCTACATAGTGGGGTTTATCCCTCTTCATCTGTTCCTGTACGCCACGCGCTCGCTCAGGTAGATACAGGCTACAAGCTCATTATACCACAGTCATTGCTCCACACCTACTGCTCAAACTGAAAAAATTTGGAGACATTCTCTATGGCTCAGTTATAACTCTCTCCAGCTCAAGCCACAGGAATTCAGAAAGAAGAGAACTTATAAACGCTCCTTCTCCAGTCGTGCTTGTAGAATATGGAATGCTCTTCCTCCTGAAACCAGATCTAACCCTTCGACCACCTCAGAAAAAAGTAAGACTATTGCTGCTGAAGAAATACCTTCAACAATAGACCTGAAGCCACACAAATTGACTATTGTTTTGTGTACCAAAAAATCAGAGGGGGGGGGGGGGGGTGAACCACTTGAATCTTTGTCTTGAGAGGGTCTCTGGAAAAAATTTATTTGAGACCTTCACCTTCAACCAGCTGTCACAGCCTGCAGTGTGTGTTTACTTCTGCTTGCGTGAACTGGTGGATAGAGTCATCATCGGGTCTTCATCACTTGAGTGTCCCATTCTCTAACTGATACTACATCCTCCAACAGGGAAGAGACTGTCTGGGTAACAACAGGGGCTTTTGTTTAAAATCATCTCTTGTTCAGTATAAACAATTTGAATAAAAATTGGAAAAGTATAATAAAAAATAGTTTGGTGTTGATATGGGCAATTTAGTAGTCCACAACACCTGGTAGACAGGTCGACATGTTTCTGCAAATATGAGCCCATGCGGATCTTATGGCTTTCAACTGGACCTTAAATGTTGAAGACCTACAATCTAGGGCACTTCAATAATATGCATAAGTGTGGGGGCGAGGTAAATCACTCACCCAATCTTCTTCCTAGAGCACACTTTGCTCTGGATACGAAAATAGTTACTGGTTTGACATTGGACCAATTACTGGGAGAGGGAACCAGTTTGACCCCCTGGACTCTGGAAGTGCTCTGTGCAGTGTTCTCCTGATCGGCCGGACGCTGAGTAGCTAATGTTATTGCATCTCCCGCGTGTGCCGAAATGCCATTAGACCCACACTTGCGCATGTTATTGAAGTACCCTAGATGGCAGCTCTTCAACATTTATGTTCCTGATAAAAAGCCACGAGATCAACATGAGCTCATATTGATGGAAACATGTCGACCTGAGTACCAGGTGTTGAGGACTACTAAATTGCCCATATCAACACCAAACTATTTTTTAATCTTTTCCATATCCAGTTTTGATTAAAATTGTTCATACTGGACAAGATATAATTTTAAGCAAAAGCTACTGCTGTTACCCAAACAGTCTCCCTCCTGGTGGAGGATGTAGTATCACTTTAAGGACGGAACACTCAAGTGATAAAGACCCGATGATGACTCTATCTACCAGATCACGCAAGCAGAGGTAAACACACACTGCAGCCCGTGACAGCATGGTTGAGGGTCTCAAGAACATTTTTTCCAGAGACCCTGGCAAGACAAAGATTCAAGTGGTTCATCCCCGCCTTATGACTTTTTTGGGACTATATAAACAGGAAGTTGGATGGACCTCTACTTCTTCCTCCCACCTCCATTGATTTGAATATTATTTCATGTATACATCTCTGGACATTCCAATCTACCATGCAATTTTGTTACATTATATTTATTATGTTTCTTGTTGTTCCTTTTCACATTTGTATGCTTAACCTGTTTGTTTATAGGTACAGTATTTACTATTTGCATCAATGCTTGTATAACATGTCTGCTTTTTTGTACAGTGCTCTGATACTTGTAAGGTCATGTTCGCACTATATAAAACTCCTCTAATGAATAAATAAATAAATCCATTGAACTGGATCACTCTTCCTTCCACAAAAGCTTCAGATATATAACCAAACTCGACCTTTGATCTCAAGGCTGACCGTGCCTTTATTGTGAAAGCCTCACACTGGCAGAATCTTTCTATCCATTCAGACAGCCATATCATTTGATGTCACAGGAATACAGAGTATTGGGCCCTAGTGGTGAGGTTAAGGCCATCCCGCATGTCAGAGAAGGGAAGATCTCACCTCCTTGCTCCCTTAAAGTCTTTGGGATAGATCGCCATAATGGTCTCCCGCCCAAGTAGAGCAAATTCTCCACGCCACACCCAGGCAAGGTTCTACACCTGAAGCGTATCGCGCAATCTCCGATGGAAGGCTAAAATGTAAATGTCACAATCCCATGTCACCCTTCCTGTCTACGTCCACAGGTTGACAAAGACACACTGTTTGTAGCAACACTGCCTGACTGCAGCCTGAGATATGGAGATGTGGTGTTTGAAAGTCCACACTGGCATGAGCGTTCAGGAGGTTAGGTATGAGTGCCTTGTGGCACTGTGGCACTGTGCTGGCATGCCTAAAAAATGGTGCTGATGGGCAGAGGCTTGCATGCCATGCTCAGGTAGGGGCAAAGGGAAGGGTCCGCAGTGGGGCAAAGTAGTGCCTGTCCCTGCGGAAGCAGAGCGGTGCAGCACTCATTGTTCTGGTGCCTCCTCACAACAGCTGTGAGCCTGGCTCCGTGAAAGCCGGGTCTGGTGGCTCAGTGAACTAAAGCAGCCACTGCAGGGGCCTGTGTTCGAACTCATGGTCACAGGTTCAATTCCCGGTGGGTCCACTCAGCCTTTCATCTATCTGAGGACGATAAAATAAGTACCATTGAATTGGGTAAGAATAAACATGTTATTCAGCGCCAGGACACCTACGGGTAATCATGCGCTTTACAAATACACCTGTTATGTTATGTTAACACCAGCAGCCAAGCTGAGAGTTCAGGAGAGGGGGTGGAGCCACACTGTACCCACAAGCATAGCAGCTCCCATCTTCACCAAAAACATCATTAAATTAAAGGAGAAGCATTGAAGTGGTGCTGTCATATCATGCCAAGCAGCCCCCACATTGGATGTGTGGCTCAAACAGTGCATAGTAGGGAGCACTGAACAGAGAATAGAGCACACGGGAGCAGCGTCTTAAATCACTAGTGCTGCTCCTGCTACCCGTGAAATAACAATCACATATGCGTGGTGGCAGCAGCAGGCTCAAGTTCAAATATTTTGTATTCGGTTTATGCAACCAGAAAAGATGTATACAAAGTACATGAAACAAAATCCATCACAAAAACAGTAATAACAAGACATGACATATTTAGCACTATCTATGACCTAGCCAGATAAAACAATACCCAAAAAATCATTGTAAACATTCAGAATGGGCAAAGATTGTCATAGTAGCATAACATTATAGAGCTCATTCGTTTGTACAGAATATATAAATTCATGTAAGTTGTATTATTTGTTTGAGCAGTTTTATATAGTGCCGACGTGACCCGTACGGCTATCGGAGCGCTGTACAAAAGAGCAGACGCGCTAAACAAGCATAGATGCAAATAGTAAATACTGAACATATAACAAACAGGTCAAAATTGTATTGTATTAAAACTACATGGAACTGCAAATGAGGGCCAAATAAAGCAGTCCATATGTGCAGAGCAAACCACATTCTCAATCTCAAAATTATTTAAAATTAAAAAGTGCCAATATGCATCCTGAAAGTGGCACCAGCAATCCCAGTTGTGAACGGTGGCTTTTATTCAATTCTTTACACTCACACAAACTTTAACAATGAATGCAAATATTTGCTAACAACAACAAAACAGGAACTACTTGTCCCCAGCACCAAAGTGAGATAAAAAGAACAGAAGAAATGCACCTGTCTGCAAAATAATGTGGGCTAATGCCAATTGGAAAAATATATTACCTCTGACACCATAGATGATACACACTTTGAATTTTTCAAGTGGATTTTTATTTTCCACTAGGTTACAATTATATGGAAATCTGTATTCTATATTTCATCAAGACCTGTTGATCCTGTGCAGCAATTACTAAAGCACAAACATGAATGCTCAATACAACTTTACAATACTCACATGGGGGACGAACACAAAACAGGTTTATGTATACACACAATAAGACATAAATAGATCATATATTCAATACATGAATCTTCTCATACACTTTATAAACATCAAAATATGGAATATTATATACATGGAAAAAGTCCTACGTTATTCAAAAGATAGTACAGGGACTCCTATTCGTAAAGCCCTCACAGTACATTAGTCTCTTTGAGTGCCAGGGAGAGGTAGCCTACGGGTATTAGGAAACCAAGTTTGCGCAACTGTTCTGTATACTTTAGGAGTAGTGCCGGAGACTTGACGTCGTTTTTGTCCTTGATTCTCTTAGGCTTGCCTCATCAAAGAACCAACGCGTTTCGACCTTCTGTATGGCGCTTTTTATCGAAGGTCTTCATCAGGGTGAGTGCGTTTATACGGAGGACTGGAGGTATCTAATCATATAAAGAAGACCGTTTACTAATCAGGACTTTAAGGAAAATGAAGAATATTTACAAGTGAAATGGTTCGTTAAAATTTAATAATGTTACTACATACCACAACTGTGATTGGGAAAACTCGAAATCCTTAATTCTCATATTCCAGGAAAAATTTTTATGCTATGGCAAAAAAGATTATAGTCGAAGTCATATTTCTTGTCAATAAGGCTTCGTGCTGTTCTCATTAAAGTTTTTTTTAAACATGACAAACAAAAGATTTTTTAATGTGGCCAAAGTTAAGCCGCCCGGTCGTGCACCCACGAGTATCTGGGGTGGCAAGGATGGCTAAAAGAAAGTGACGACAGAAATCGTACCGTGAATCAAAGGCATTGTGTGCATGAGCATGCAGTAAACATAATCGTTATCTGAGCCTTACAGCGGTGCTCTGTTGTATTTTTCTAATTTTCTTCCGTATACTAGCAGGGACCGTGAGGGGGCCACCCATCTAATTGGCGTACAAGAGAAAAGGAAACCGGGTCTTCCATATAAACCCGGATCGCGTAGCCAGATCTAGGTGCGTGCAAACCTTACCTAGAAATGCCGAGAAATGGTTTTTGCGTGGAACGTTAGCGAGCCCCAACGGCCCAGCTGCAAGGAGGCCGTCCTATTTTCCATTAGGGTGTGTCTCAAATTGGGGTCTTCCACCAAGGAAATTAGTCCTGTGGAGCCCTGCCGTGATTTCTTCTATTAGGTATCCTCAGAGCAAAGCATGCTAGTGTCCGCGCCGGAACCAATACCTGGATGTTTCCGGGTTCTGAATGGTGACGTGTCGGGGGGCGTTTCTCATTTGACGTGGAACTCTGACTTTACCGTGGTGCCTAAGATTGTAATTAGCATAACTTTATTTAAAATATCGGTGATGGTCACGCTCAAACTGTAATGTGCATGAGGCGTGTGGAGAAGAGATTAAGAGTTTAAGTACGTGTTACTACACGATACACTTAGCATTGCTGAATTTGGAACCAATTCTAAGCTGAACTGTAGCAGGCTTTTCTTTCCCAATTTTTACAAGTTACAAACAAAACTCAAAACAGACTACTCGTGATAACAGTGCTTCAGAGACAATTACTGAGTACATATGGGTGATGATAACATGCCACCATATTAACATTTTCTTGTTTACGGCCAAAAAAAATTCTTTTGTTTAGAATTTTTTTTTCTTGTCTACAATTGTACATTGTTACAATAAAAATATTCACATTGCCAGTTATAGGGATAAAACCATAAACTAAACTCGAACAGATTACTCTTATTGTCAGTGCTGCCATAGTTATAACCACATGCATTTAAGCACTGGTAATGTGATGTCAACATATTACCCTTTCATTATGGAAATCTGGAATTTACAATAATGTACGAAATTGAATAGGAGAGGAAAGAAAGAAGGACTAAGGCGGGACTAACTCAAATCCAGTGGTTAAGCTCACTGAGTTCATTCAATCCATTATCGATTGTATTAAGGTACATAATGGTTTTCGCTTCAAATCTGGAAAGGAGGCTGTCGACATTGACTCCATGTACCTGTTTCAGTACGGTCCATTTTATATCATTAGGACTGTGTTGATGTTTAAGGCAATGTGTTACCATGGGTGCATTCATGACCTTGTATTTGATTCTGGAACGATGTTGAGTCATTCTTGTCTTGATGGCTTGAGTTGTCTTTCCAATATAGGCCTGGGGACATGGACAGATAGCACAGTAAATCACATTATGCGTGTTGCAATTCGTGAAGGTCTCGTGTTTTACAAATTTATTTCCATACATGAAAATCGAGCCTTCTATAGTGCTTTGACAAGAGGAGCAATTGCCACACCTACGGTGTCCTTTAATGGGTGGCAGGGTAAGCATAGTTCGGATTGATTGGGTAGTCCTTTTCTTAGCTGTGTCTGCATGTACTAGTTTATCCTTTAAACTTCGATTTTTCTTAAGTGCGAAGATTGGGGGATTTTTTAAAGGTTCCAGAGCTTTTACAGTGGACCAGTTTTTTCGAACTATTTTCTTCATTTCACTGGTTCGTCCTGAAAAAGTATTGACGCAAACCAGGGGTAGGTCCTCTCCTCGTTCTTTGGGTACCAGTAGGGTTTCCCTGGGGATATACCATGCTCTTTTCATGGCCCTCTTCAGTAACTTTTTTGGATACTGTCTCTCGACCAATTTCGCCATGAGGGCGTTTGCGTTATCAAAATAGTCCTCCTTCTTCATGCAATTGCGTTTTATTTGCAAAAACTGGCTGAAGGGAAAATTCTCCCGAAGATTACGTTGATGGAAGCTGGAGAAGTGAAGTATAGTGTTTCTATCTGTTTTTTTCTTGTATAGACTCGTATATAGGCACCCGGCATGGTGTTTTATCAAAAGGTCCAGGAAATTCATCTCAATTTTGTTATAATTGACAGTAAATTGAATGTCTCCGTTCCTATTATTAACCAAGTTGAGGAATTCCAACATTTGTTCCTTTGAGCCTCGCCATAGCATGAACACGTCATCAATATAACGGTACCACATTTTAATGTGGCTGTCATATGGATTATTGCTGTAGATCCACCTGTCTTCAAATAATGCCATAAACATTATGACCATTTCCGGCGCGAATGGACAGCCCATTGCGGCTCCTTTAATTTGAACAAATTGGGATCCGTTGAAGGTAAAGAAGTTATATTTCAGGCATATTTCCGCCATTTGCCGGATAAAGGACGTAGGAACATTGTGGGGACGTTCGCGTTTATCTAAGAAGAACTCGATTGCTTCCAACCCTTGTTCCTGCGGGATGTTCGTATAAAGGCTGACGATGTCAAGCGTGACTAAATATTCTTCTTGCTCTTCAAATGGTTGTCCTTCCAGCAGTGTAATGGCTGTGTCTTTGATGTAACTGACAGTGTCTCTCACCAAAGGTTTTAGGAAGGTGTCAACGTACTTGGCTGGTCTTTCAAGTATAGAATTCACTCCTGAGATAATTGGTCTTCCAGGAGGGTTCTCAAGATCTTTGTGCACTTTTGGGAGAACATATAGTAATGGTGTTCTTGGGTTGTTGTTGATCAGATACTGCGCTTCTTTTTTAGAAAGCCAGCCTTCTTCTTCTCCAATATTTATCAAAGCAATGAGTTTGTATTTTATCAAATTTACAAAATCTTCATCAGAACGTTTGTAGTGTTCCTCTTGGGTCAGTTGTCGTTCGACTTCCAATTCGTATTTTTCTCGTTGAAGGATCACAATGGCACCGCCCTTGTCCGCAGGCTTGATGATAATATCCTCATTCTCCATGAGTGTGTCCAAGGCTGTTTTCTCATTTTTAGACAGGTTCCATTTCGTATAGATCTTTTTTTGATCTAATACGTTCAGGTCCCTCATGACGTTTTTTTCAAATGTTAGCAACTCTACTGGCATTAGGTCGGCAGCAGGGAAGAAAGTAGAGGGGTTCTTTAGCCCCAAATAATTGATCGTTGTCTCATCCTCTTTGTTGAAAAATAATATTTTCAGACGCATCTTTCGAAATAATTGTAATAGCTCCAGCTTCATTTGGCCAATATCAGGGTTGACCGTGGGTATGAAGGAAAGACCTTTCTGAAGTAACGCTGTTTCTTCTTGTGACAGGGAATGAGTAGATAGGTTGTAGACAGAGTTCTTTTTTTCTTCTACCACCTGTAAACTCTCCTCCGGGTTGTAATTTCTCCCTGGTATTGTTGGGGCGGTGGAGCACGATTGTACCACTGTGTAGATCTTGTCCATCCTGTTGGGCGTCTTGGGCCTCTTCCTAAAAAAGATCTCGGTTGGAAGTATTGTCGTGATTCGTTATCCCTATTGCTGGTTCGGATTCACTAGAGTTGTCTGAGTATGAGGAAGCGTCGGAAAACGTAATATACTGTCTCCTGCTTCTGCCACCGTAGGTGCGAAGCATGCCCAGATTTGCCTGTTGTTTATAATATTCTGGATCTAGATAAGGATACGTCTTTTTTCTGTAAAATTGCTAATATACTTCTGGAGTTTAGATCTTTTTAAGTCCTCAGTATTCTCTTTGAAGGTTTCGTTTTCTTTTTCGAGTTTGATCAAGAGTGCTTGGGCGTTCTGCACTGCGGCATTGGTTTTAAATTCTTCCTCCAACTCTTTAATTAATTCAAGTTCCAATAGGGAGAGTCGTTCTACTGTCTTAATAGAGTGGAACATCCAGTCCCTGGAACATTTGGTACCTATATGGCTGAAGCCCTCAAGGTATTCTGGTTGATCTACAAAGATTACCGGAACGTTTTTAACCTGAAGGCCAGCGGGTATTGTCCCTGCTCGTAGATGTTCTAACAGTACTTCTCCGTGTAGGGCCGTTCGTACTTTTCAGACAGCCCATTGAGCCAGCGCCTCTAGAGTGCTCACCCAAAAAAGCCAATAAATGAAGAGGGGTGACTCAACACCCCTTGTTATTAGTGTTATCTTATGTGTTTGGTGCTGACATGTTGTCATTACACGGAGCTGAAACCATCTGTAGACAGGCGCAAAAAGCCCATAGTGGAGATCCAGTGGCCCAAAGATCAATATATTGAATGGTTGTGCACATGAAGTCCTTATTAAAATGCTCTTGCAGCTTATTGAGGCGCGGGTGAAGTGAGATAGCCTATTGCCTGTTAACAAAGTGGTAGTTGCAACAATGCCTCTGTGTTTTGCTCTTAGTTATTTAAAGTGAAAGGCTATGGCCCAGATTCTCAAAGGAGTCACGGAACGCAACACAGCAGTCAAAACTACAGTGCTGCTTTGCATGACAAGACTGAGCAGGAGAGTGCCATATTCACAGAGATATGTCTCTCTCCTCTCCTCTCCCTAATGCTGGCGCAGATTTCAGCTGCCAAGCGCCAGGCACACACCGTTACGCCATAGTGCAAGGGTGCGTGCCTGAGTCTACCGTAGATTTTGTAAAGAAAGAGTACCCTTCCTGTACAAAATACTATGGCTAGACAAGTTTAAAACCTTTTCCTGCTTTGTAGTGTTCTTTACAGTGCAGCACACTTGAAAAGTCAGAAAAGCAAAGAGAAATGAAAACATTTCTCCTTTTAACGTATCCTTTTCAGTGGCATTAATTATTAGTGCTAAACCCTGTCTACTAATGTTAGTAGATAGGGTTTAGTGTCGACAATCATGGTTGGTTGCATGGGAACACTTATGTACCATTCATGTAACACCCCTTACTCAAAGTAATGCAAAGCAGCGTTTTGCGCTACTTTTCAATGCAAACCAATGCTTATACCAATTAGCGTTTGTTTGGTAATCCCCAAAAAGGTTGAGCGTCTGGTTAGCATTACACGTTAACGCGAGGCTAAACCTCTGTGAATCTGGGTCTATGGGTCATATATTTGTGCATTGTGTTGCTGCTTTGTGGAATGTCAGTCTGCGTTTGATTGAACAGACAAAAGCACATTCTGCAATAAATTGTTTCATATGGAAATAGTCCAAGATTTGTTTCAATTCCTATGATACATTTCACTGCCTGATGGGCACAAGTGCATGTGAAGGATATTAATCAGTGACTGTGATATGCCATCCCAGCTTCTTTTTAACATTTATCTTACTAACGTGCTATCTATAACCGCTGGAGTTAATTTTTTTCCTTGTTTTTGACCATACTTTAGTAAACGTGAAAAGACTTCTGCATGTCTTTTAGTATATATGTATATATCCAACCACAATAATTTTGGCACTATGCCTAGTTATAGGATATTCTTGGGTATCTGGTAGCATATTGACACTATTTGTCTAACGCACTCACATATCGTCGGGAACAGCACATGAGCTCTGTGACTCTCCAATATATATGTTCAAATATGGCTGCCATAGATATTGGAAATTCATAAGTATACAGCGATACCAAGCTAGCTGTACTTGCTTTTACATTCCTGCATGTAAGGATTCAACCTATGTATCTATTACCAAATATGACCCAATGTTTTCTCTTGATTGTATGCCCGATTATGTGTAATCCATGCAGTATACATACGCATATAACTTTATTACACATAAGCTTGGTTAACTTCAAATGAACGCTTTCCAACATGGCTGCCATAGACATTGGGAATCCACTGGTATATAACATTACTGAATCAGTCTTATATGTTTTTTGCATATTTACATGTTAGGATTCAAACTACGTATTTACTGTTCGGCTTGACGTAATTTTGGCTCTTATTGTATTCCCAATTATGTGCAACCCAGGCAGAACACAGATGCATTGAGCGTTATTGCACAAATGTACCTACTCAAACATGGCTGCTGCTTTTACATTGACTCTAGAAGCATTGTTACTAGAAGTCCCTTGTCTACTTTCTAACCCTTGTATGTAATGACTCGAGACTCAGCACTCCGTTATGTGATCAAGCCCAGTCCACGGGCGTAACGTGTCACAGAGGATTTATGCCACCAATAAATCCCCTTTTTTGTGGATCCGTTTCTGTCATCTTTGGCCTGAGAGTGTGTTACAGTGGTTTGCAGATGTATTGGAAGCTGGTTGTCTCTGCCGGCCAACGCGCCAACCTCAATGGGCACTGCTTCCCGGAAGGAGTTTATATGTGTGTGTGTATATATATATATATGGAGTGCGGCTGATTCTCTGTAAAAGGAGGTTTTGTTAATATGTTATGGCTTGGTTCTGCCGCAGCGACGCACCATCAGCAAGTGCGCCACCGTTTGCCCGAAAGAGAACCGTCTTTGGTGAACGTGAAAGTGACAAGGGTAAACAGGCGCCGCCAAAGACAAACTTTGGTATGGATCACGGAAGCCTTGAAAATGGGCTGTTCCTGAGATGCAATGAACTTTAAAATGCAGGTAAATTAAGTAAAATTACTGACATCACCCACTGGAGGGTAAAAATTATGGGAACATTGAACTGCAAGGACCACAATGCACTGTACCCACAAGCGGATCCCCGTCCCTACCTACACATAAATCAAGCTGCTGGTCGAGTGCTACTTACAGGTGGACACCTTTGGAGCAGAATATAACACGCGGCCGTCCAGCCGCGGAGTATGCACCACCCCGGAAGTCTTGGGGGCCACGAAAGTGGAACAGCAGCCCTACATAGGATCGAGGACGGGCCCACTTGCAGGGTCCATATAGGACTTGATTATGTGCTTTCCGCACTACACTTCCCATAATGCACAGTCTCATTTGAGCCTCCCATTGGTGGGTGTGTCATATGTTAAATGGCGAAGTGGGTTAGCGGTTGTGCACACCGTTTCCGTTAAAGCCTCTGAAGAGAAGCATATGGAGCTTCGAAACGCGTCAGGCAAATCCACTACGGAGCGGCTCCTACAAGCGGATCCCCGCCCCTACCTACACATAAATCAAGCTGCTGGTCGAGTGCTACTTACAGGTGGACACCTTTGGAGCAGAATATAACACGCGGCCGTCCAGCCGCGGAGTATGCACCACCCCGGAAGTCTTGGGGGCCACGAAAGTGGAACAGCAGCCCTACATAGGATCGAGGATGGGCCCACTTGCAGGGTCCATATAGGACTTGATTATGTGCTTTCCGCACTACACTTCCCATAATGCACAGTCTCATTTGAGCCTCCCATTGGTGGGTGTGTCATATGTTAAATGGCGAAGTGGGTTAGCGGTTGTGCACACCGTTTCCGTTAAAGCCTCTGAAGAGAAGCATATGGAGCTTCGAAACGCGTCAGGCAAATCCACTACGGAGCGGCTCCTACAAGCGGATCCCCGTCCCTACCTACACATAAATCAAGCTGCTGGTCGAGTGCTACTTACAGGTGGACACCTTTGGAGCAGAATATAACACGCGGCCGTCCAGCCGCGGAGTATGCACCAACCCGGAAGTCTTGGGGGCCACGAAAGTGGAACAGCAGCCCTACATAGGATCGAGGACGGGCCCACTTGCAGGGTCCATATAGGACTTGATTATGTGCTTTCCGCACTACACTTCCCATAATGCACAGTCTCATTTGAGCCTCCCATTGGTGGGTGTGTCATATGTTAAATGGCGAAGTGGGTTAGCGGTTGTGCACACCGTTTCCGTTAAAGCCTCTGAAGAGAAGCATATGGAGCTTCGAAAAGCGTCAGGCAAATCCACTACGGAGCGGCTCCTACAAGCGGATCCCCGTCCCTACCTACACATAAATCAAGCTGCTGGTCGAGTGCTACTTACAGGTGGACACCTTTGGAGCAGAATATAACATGCGGCCGTCCAGCCGCGGAGTATGCACCACCCCGGAAGTCTTGGGGGCCACGAAAGTGGAACAGCAGCCCTACATAGGATCGAGGACGGGCCCACTTGCAGGGTCCATATAGGACTTGATTATGTGCTTTCCGCACTACACTTCCCATAATGCACAGTCTCATTTGAGCCTCCCATTGGTGGGTGTGTCATATGTTAAATGGCGAAGTGGGTTAGCGGTTGTGCACACCGTTTCCTTTAAAGCCTCTGAAGAGAAGAATATGGAGCTTCGAAGCGCGTCCCGCAAATCCACTACGGAGCGGCTCCTACAAGCGGATCCCCGTCCCTACCTACACATAAATCAAGCTGCTGGTCGAGTGCTACTTACAGGTGGACACCTTTGGAGCGGAATATATATATATATATATATATATATATATATATATATATATATATATATATATATATATATATATATGTTGCCCCAGTGAGGAGGTCGCACACGAAGGGGTTACTGCACACGATCACACCGGCAGCAGCAGTGCCAGTCAGCCCTCAAAGTTTCCAAACGAGACTGCCAGACGCGTTTCGGGCAATTAGCTGCCCTTGTTCACCAGCTCTACAACATCAGGCGGGGACAGCGGAAATGTGCAGGAATAACTTTATTTAAATATGGAGTCCCGCCCCCATGGGCGTGAGCAAGCAAGGCATTGTGGTTGATGTAGTCTTAACCCATAGCTGCTCCTGACTCTCCATTCCAATGAAAACCCGGTTGGGTGCCGCAAACCCCAATGAAGTAGTTCTCACAATGTCATTACCCCAGTGGGCTTGAAAAAATTGTAGAGTCACTTGCACTCCTGCCAATATTTACCGGCAATCAGGCCCCCTTCACTCCAGTCAGCGCTCATTGTACTCAAGCACCGTGGAACCGCCAGGTGTAGGCAGCGGGACCTCCTCGCGACCGGGCTGGCCGCAAAATTTGAAAACACGAAGGTTGCCCCAGTGAGGAGGTCGCACACGAAGGGGTTACTGCACACGATCACACCGGCAGCAGCAGTGCCAGTCAGCCCTCAAAGTTTCCAAACGAGACTGCCAGACGCGTTTCGGGCAATTAGCTGCCCTTGTTCACCAGCTCTACAACATCAGGCGGGGACAGCGGAAATGTGCAGGAATAACTTTATTTAAATATGGAGTCCCGCCCCCATGGGCGTGAGCAAGCAAGGCATTGTGGTTGATGTAGTCTTAACCCATAGCTGCTCCTGACTCTCCATTCCAATGAAAACCCGGTTGGGTGCCGCAAACCCCAATGAAGTAGTTCTCACAATGTCATTACCCCAGTGGGCTTGAAAAAATTGTAGAGTCACTTGCACTCCTGCCAATATTTACCGGCAATCAGGCCCCCTTCACTCCAGTCAGCGCTCATTGTACTCAAGCACCGTGGAACCGCCAGGTGTAGGCAGCGGGACCTCCTCGCGACCGGGCTGGCCGCAAAATTTGAAAACACGAAGGTTGCCCCAGTGAGGAGGTCGCACACGAAGGGGTTACTGCACACGATCACACCGGCAGCAGCAGTGCCAGTCAGCCCTCAAAGTTTCCAAACGAGACTGCCAGACGCGTTTCGGGCAATTAGCTGCCCTTGTTCACCAGCTCTACAACATCAGGCGGGGACAGCGGAAATGTGCAGGAATAACTTTATTTAAATATGGAGTCCCGCCCCCATGGGCGTGAGCAAGCAAGGCATTGTGGTTGATGTAGTCTTAACCCATAGCTGCTCCTGACTCTCCATTCCAATGAAAACCCGGTTGGGTGCCGCAAACCCCAATGAAGTAGTTCTCACAATGTCATTACCCCAGTGGGCTTGAAAAAATTGTAGAGTCACTTGCACTCCTGCCAATATTTACCGGCAATCAGGCCCCCTTCACTCCAGTCAGCGCTCATTGTACTCAAGCACCGTGGAACCGCCAGGTGTAGGCAGCGGGACCTCCTCGCGACCGGGCTGGCCGCAAAATTTGAAAACACGAAGGTTGCCCCAGTGAGGAGGTCGCACACGAAGGGGTTACTGCACACGATCACACCGGCAGCAGCAGTGCCAGTCAGCCCTCAAAGTTTCCAAACGAGACTGCCAGACGCGTTTCGGGCAATTAGCTGCCCTTGTTCACCAGCTCTACAACATCAGGCGGGGACAGCGGAAATGTGCAGGAATAACTTTATTTAAATATGGAGTCCCGCCCCCATGGGCGTGAGCAAGCAAGGCATTGTGGTTGATGTAGTCTTAACCCATAGCTGCTCCTGACTCTCCATTCCAATGAAAACCCGGTTGGGTGCCGCAAACCCCAATGAAGTAGTTCTCACAATGTCATTACCCCAGTGGGCTTGAAAAAATTGTAGAGTCACTTGCACTCCTGCCAATATTTACCGGCAATCAGGCCCCCTTCACTCCAGTCAGCGCTCATTGTACTCAAGCACCCGAAACGCGTCTGGCAGTCTCGTTTGGAAACTTTGAGGGCTGACTGGCACTGCTGCTGCCGGTGTGATCGTGTGCAGTAACCCCTTCGTGTGCGACCTCCTCACTGGGGCAACCTTCGTGTTTTCAAATTTTGCGGCCAGCCCGGTCGCGAGGAGGTCCCGCTGCCTACACCTGGCGGTTCCACGGTGCTTGAGTACAATGAGCGCTGACTGGAGTGAAGGGGGCCTGATTGCCGGTAAATATTGGCAGGAGTGCAAGTGACTCTACAATTTTTTCAAGCCCACTGGGGTAATGACATTGTGAGAACTACTTCATTGGGGTTTGCGGCACCCAACCGGGTTTTCATTGGAATGGAGAGTCAGGAGCAGCTATGGGTTAAGACTACATCAACCACAATGCCTTGCTTGCTCACGCCCATGGGGGCGGGACTCCATATTTAAATAAAGTTATTCCTGCACATTTCCGCTGTCCCCGCCTGATGTTGTAGAGCTGGTGAACAAGGGCAGCTAATTGCCCGAAACGCGTCTGGCAGTCTCGTTTGGAAACTTTGAGGGCTGACTGGCACTGCTGCTGCCGGTGTGATCGTGTGCAGTAACCCCTTCGTGTGCGGCCTCCTCACTGGGGCAACCTTCGTGTTTTCATATATATATATATATATATATATATATATATTATTTTTTTTTTACTGGAAAAAAACAAAGGTATTAGGGATGTTATAGTTAGGCTCACATTTCACTCATACAAAACCAGTTATAGTTATCCCAGCTAACTATAACTTGACACCCCTACAGTGCATTGTGTATGACCTCACATATTACATCACTCATGACATGGTTAGTGACATCACTGATGACATCTCAAATGACATCACTCATGACAGTGAGTGTGAGTGTTTTCTAAACATTTATGAGTATTAAACATGTATACCAACATACTACAAAAGTTAAAATAGTATACTATGTGTACTACTAATTAATGATACTATTTCTAACATATATTATGTGAGTGATTGTGTGTACCCATGTGTGAATGGATGTCTGAGTGGCTGTATTGGTGTATAAGTATGTCTGTGAGTAGCTGTGTGGGTGAGTGAGTGGCTGTGTGAGTGATTATATTGGTGAATGAGTGTCTGTGTCAGTGGTTGTATGGGTGAGTGAGTGGGTGTTTGGTTAAGTGAGTTGGTGTGTGAGTGGCTGTATGTAGACTAAGTATCTATAAATGGATGTATGTGTGAGTGAGCAAATGTGTGAGTGCTTGGATGGATGTGTGAATGGGTATGTAATTGGTTGTGTGGGTGTGTGAATGCTTGTATGGGTGTGTGTGTGGCTGTGTGAGTAGCTGTATGGGTAAGTGACTGGTTGTATGAGTAGCTGTATGGGTGAGTGAGTGGGTATGTGAGTGACTCTATGGATGAGTGAGTGGTTGTGTGAGAACTTGTATAGGCCTGTGAATGGGTATATGAGTGGTTGTGTGGACTTATGAGAGATCGTATAGGGGTTTGAATGGGTTCCTGAGTGCTCCTGTGGATGATGTAATCAGTAATGTCATTTGAGATGCCATCAATGATGTCACTGACCATGTCATGAGTGATGTAATATGTGAGGTCATGGGGGTGTAAGTTATAGTTAGCTGGGCTAACTATAACTGCTGAATATTGCTCGTTTTGTACGAGTGAAATGTGAGCCTACCTATAACATCCATATAACCTTTTTTTTCAGTGAATTTTTAAAGGTTTTTTTATGTTGTTTCCTAAATATAATGTCTCTGTAACCTTTGTTTTTTTAAGTGAATTTCTATGTTTTTATTTAAAAACAAATCCTAACTGTAACCTTTGAGAGTGAGTGTGTGAGTAAGAGCATGAGTGTCTCAGTGGGTGTGTGAGGGAGTCTGTAAGTGAGTGTCAGAGTGGGTCTGTCAGGGGGGTGCGCTAGTCTCTGAGTAAATATGTGAGTGGGTGTGTGAGTCTCTGAATTGGCCTGTGAATGGCTGTGTGACTGTCTGAGTGGGCCTGTGAGTGCTGGAATGGGTCTGTGAGTGGCTGTGTGAGTGGTTGTGGGAGTGGGTACATGAATATCTGAGTGAGTGCATCTGTGAGTGGGTGTGTGAGTGTCTGTGTGGGTATGTCAGTAGCTGTGTGAGTGACCTGGCCACAAAGGAACCCCACCTGCCCTTTCATCTAACCAGAGTCCACAGTTTAGCATACAATATCTAGCAAAATGGAGTTCTTTCTACTGGTTAATTACTAAGTGCTACCCCCTTGGGTAAATGTCCAGTACATATTCTACACTAGAGCTGCGTAATAGAGCACAAGGAAATGTCACCAGCGACCTTGTGTGCATTTTGGCATTGTGATTGTTCCTGGTGCGTCTTTATCCAGAAATATCTGATAACCTGAATCCTCCTAAAGCGAAGACAACAATACTACAAAGACCTAAATATCCACCAAACAAGGTTCCTTCCTATTAACTATATGAAGTAAGTGCTTCTTTGTTTGATGGAGATCCCATATTAGTCTGCATCAAGAACTCCTCACCAAAATCGGAGGGTAACATTCTGGGGAGGCTGCTTGTTAAGCTGTCCATCTTCCTGGCAAAAGGCAGGGAGACCTTTTGGATACTACTAAGTTGGGCGGGCCCAAACAGGAAAGCATCTAAGTGATTTCCAAATTTGCAAATTCCTATGAATTTTTAAAGGGAGAACCTTGGACTCTGCTCTTACCAGGATAGGACAACAAAGAACCCGCTCATCACAGTCACATACAGATTGCACTCCAAAAGATCAAAGATGCAGTCACTTCCATGAAGGCTTTCAGATACTTTTTTAATATGGAATAGCAGAGAAAACACTTGCTTTGATTGTGAGATGTGAGAGCAATCTTTCATCTCTTTCCCTGGTGTATGTTTTCGGGCAGGGAAAGAGATGAAAACTCAGCTTCCAGCAAGTGGGAGCGGTTTCACAGCTTTTGCTTGGCAGGCACTGTCAGCATGCAAAAGCATTGGGGGGGCTCCGCGCACCCCCCTATATTGTTTTAAATATGTAGCCCCGTGGAGGTGGTGGTCCCTGGGACATTTTTAAGCCCTTGGAGGGGGGCCCGTGTGCCCGCCTCCATTTTTAATTGAAGAGTGCATGCCTCCGGGAACTGGTCCACCAGGGGGCTACAATTAAATCGAGCGCAGGAGACCGTTCTTGTTTTTAATTCACAGTGATATTCGAGAATATTTAGTGAAAATTGTAGTGTATTAAAAAAAAATGCTTTTCTGCTTTGGCGGGGTCCCTCTGGGACACTAGCACCAGAGCTAGGGGGTCAGGGTATTCGTACCCTGCCCCCTTTTCTTTTTTTCTGTATTTTTTTGGGCACTCAGCTGAAGCGGAGTCCCAAAATGGCCGCCAGCACTTTCTGGTGGAAGTGTGGGCAGCCAATCAGAGCTCTGCAGATCTCTGCATGAGCTTGGTATTTATTATTCATGAAGTTGTCGCGGCCACAGATATACACATTTAGATATCCTTTAATTTCTCGACAACTACTGAATGGATTTACACCAAATAACTGAAAGTGTGATCTGCGTAAACAAATCTACCTTTCTGCTAAATTCGGTGTAATGCCATCCAGCGGTTCGGGCTGTAGTCGTGTTTAAAACTCCTATGGGAATTAACATGGCAAACTCTTTTTTTGACCCCCTCCCTTTTTCTCAGCCCCACATGCCAGATCAACCTGATACTTTCCATGTACAACGAGAATTACCACCACACTTTTTTGGGGAAAATTTTGTAAAGAATCCTCAAATGGCACCAAAGATATAGGCAAGCCAAAAAACACTTTTCTTATGGAAACATGGTCCTAACTATAACTACCTATTGGTGAATGCCAGTAGAAAACATATATAGATATATATATATATATATATATATATATATATATATATATATATATCCAACCTTCTTGTATCCGCTAGGAGCCTCGACCTCAGCAGGGCGGTCACAGCGCATGGGGGCGGAACACCCCAATTCACATCCAACAAAACTTCAATTCCAAGGAAAGAAGAACGCCGGACCTCAGACTTCAGGAAAAGGCACTTTATTCAGCACAATAACAGCTTCCTTCCTTCCCTTACGCGTTTCAGCTACTGTGGTAGCCTTGTTCACAGGTGAGCCATCATCTCTGAGTTTGCGGCATAACAACGTGATTTATACGCCCAGTCAGACTCATTAAGTGTCTCTGTAGTCTTGACTTCATACAACTCCCATAATGCACCTTGAAAACACAGTCTCGATTTTTTTCATAAAGCACCGCATTTCCTTTTTAAATTTAATTTTCATGAATAAACGGATATTTTGCAGGCTTTAAATATGAGTGCTGGAGTCAATTCAAAGTGTTTGCATTCATGCTCGATATCATAGCATTGCTGTTAAAAAAAATGTCAATTTCATTGCATTGTAGTACCTATATTTCATGAAATCCTTGAAGACAGGACGGGTGTCCTTACTCCTCCCTTGCCACGCAGTGCATACCAAAATAACTGGCTGGACCTCTCTGTGCCTTTTTGTTGGAAACATTGCGGGCGGGTCGCGCTCCCTTCATATTAACATCCAACCTTCTTGTATCCGCTAGGAGCCTCGACCTCAGCAGGGCGGTCACAGCGCATGGGGGCGGAACACCCCAATTTACATCCAACAAAATTTCAATTCCAAGGAAAGAAGAACGCCGGACCTCAGACTTCAGGAAAAGGCACTTTATTCAGCACAATAACAGCTTGCTTCCTTCCCTTACGCCTTTCAGCTACTGTGGTAGCCTTGTTCACAGGTGAGCCATCATCTCTGAGAGCCATGTGCCTACAGGCTGATTACCTGGATCTTTTTGCACCAAAGCATCTTTCATGGAGGGCGCCCGGCTGTAGGTTATGGTCGCTCTACTAGGTAGCAAAGGGCCTACTTTAGGGTCACCTAGAATCAGAGGCCAATTTTTCTTGATGATGTTCTTTATTGTTTTCTCCTGTCTGTTGTAACTCAGGATGAATCTAAAAGACTCAGCTTCCCTTGTCCCGTTTTCCTTCATCTGTGTGGGTTTGTTTATCAAAGTTTCTCTCGTGATCATGTTGCTCTTTTTAATAGCACTGTCAATGCATTTGCTGGAATACCCCCTTGCTAAAAACCTGTGTTTACTAGCTCCACCATGTTACAAAGCATTTTGCTATGTTGTGAACATTCAAATGGTCTTCAAGCTAGGAAGTGTTGTAGTGCTCTAAGACCGTCTTGATGGTTAATTGACGTATACAGTGAGGTTACATCTAGTGTAATTAGCAACAAATCGTCATCCCATTGAACTTCTCGTATTTTGGATAAAAAGTCACCCGTATCCCTAATGTACGAGGGAAATTGTTTACAAAGTCCTGGAGGAAAAAGTCTATATATTGAGAAGTTCCTTATAGGGGACTTTTTCGGGCTGAAATGATAGGCATTCCTGGGGGTTTCTTAGAGTCCTTGTGTATCTTTGGTATAAAATACAGAATTGGTGTTGTGGGATTGTCATTTCGTAAAAATGTATATTCTTGAAGCGTGATCATCCATGCGTTCTTCCATGCTATTAACTTCATGTAATAGTTGTTATACATGATTTTGAGGGATATCTTGTCACTTTTGTGATAGCATTCTCTATTGTTAAGCTGAATCATTGCTTCATCGATATAATCCGACTTGTTCCATAATACCACGTTACCCCCTTTATCCGAATTCCGGATACCTATTTCCTTGTTCTTTTTGAGTTTGTTGATCAATAGATGGTACTGCATTTCCTGTTTGTTTGTCTTTCGTTTTTCAACATTGAGCACCCTTTGGTTGAGTTGTTTTAAGCCCAAGGTTACCTGCTCGTGGAATACATCTATGATGTCTCTCATCATAATCGGATTGAATGTAGTGCGAGGCTTAAATGGTGTCACCTTCATGTTTTGTTTAGCCATCCTGTTCTCTATTTGAGTCACATCAGTGTTTTGTATGCTGTCCGCATTTTCCTTTGCCAGTTCTTGCATATCCTCTAACAGAGGCATAGCTGAGGCTGTGATATTAAAAGGAGGAGAATAGGTAGACTGTTTGTCCGGTTGAATCGCCTTGGCTTTATTTAGAATAAAGTATTTCTTTAATTTTAACTTCCGCACATCCCTGTAAATGTCCATTCTGGTGGCTGGGTGTGTATAGATAGATAGATAGATAGATAGATAGATAGATAGATAGATAGATATATTAGGCTTCTAGTTTGTGACTTACAACAAATACTTGAGGATCATTCTACAAACTGATTTGTCATGGATGATTCTTAAAAGAAATCGGCATATAGCAAAGCATAAATCATGAAACAGGATTGGTTCAGTATTCTGCAGGGTTGTGTTTCATTATTCCCTCTTCAAAGATCTTAGACAAATGCAATTTAACCCACTGCTACATACAGAGCCTTTGTCTGGGTTTTAGAAATTCGAAATCTAATGTGAAAGTTAAAAGCTTATCATTCCGATGGGGCCAGTAAATCAAGTTACAAAACCCATGCAAACAAAGAGACTACTCATAATAAAGGCATTAGCTACCTGGATCCACTTAACATAAGATTACACATTCTATAGGATCTAAACTCCAACCTTCACAGACAGCAGCTTTGTGATCCAGTTTAGAGCCTTTCCAAAAGCACACCATGATTTTGGTTTTTAAAGTGTACCTTTGGAATGATACCTTCAAAGTCTAGCCTGATTCCAGTACAGTCTGGAAATAGGTCTGACTGTTTTCTTCCTAGGCCTCATCCTGAAGAATTCCTTCGCAATTGGCGAAGAAACCTAAAAGTAGTACCTTCCACAAGTTGTCCTGCCACTTGGGATTCCAGGTCTCACTGGCTTCTGTTCTTTGTTGAATAGTGGCAAGCGAAGTGTTTACCGTCTTCATGCTCAGTGTATCTCCGCAACAGAGGCCAGGAAGTACACCTTGCTTTAAAACAAACACAGCTTATCAGATAAGTCTGTTGTGCAGCACATAACTTTGCACTGACGGCCTACATAATTGCTTAGCTACGTCATTCATATAGATGAACAAGATACAAAGTCCATTGAGTTCAACTTTTGTTCATTTGACAACTTAGTGGTAGTAAACTAGACAGTATCCGCAGGAAGGCAAACCAAAAAACCTATCTCCTCTTGTTTAAGTTAAAGAAGAAAAGGGGTCACTGCAATGCTTAATTTATATATAAAAAAAAAACTTAAGTGCCAGGGCTCTCCTTAGGAGGCCACTGCAGCTTGCACCACACATTGTTCATGCCGTGCTGCCAATGATAGTAGCAACACAACTACTGACTATTGTACTCCTACAGGTGTGACAATTCGGACTATTTCAGGCCCCCAAAGCTATAAGAATGGCTTGGGGAGGCAGGTAAAAGTCATTTTTCATGTATATTGAATTAATAATTAAGTGTTGTTGTGGTCATCTTTTAATTAGCCAGACAGTACCATCTTGTGGCAGACTGTCACAAGTGCCGGTGTTGACAATTAAGTGCTGGTACCGAGCACTGGAAACCACCTGCTCAAATTAAGCACTGACTTGGGCTGGAAGTGATTTTTAACGATAAAATGCTGTATTGCCTCTGTATATGGATACAAAAATTATTAAGCTTTTTTTGGTCTCCCTCGCACACATCTTTTTACTGTCTGTTGTTGAAAACCTGTTTTGGACCAATTCAATATTAACAGTGGGCTTTTAGCCAGCCCATTCCTTACCCCTGGCTACCTTTCTTGTTACCATCCCTTGATTGCTTCTTATTAGATTACTTTTCTTGCTCTTCTTGATTTTGTCCCTCTCCAGTAGCACAACTTTTTACCATCCTTTTGATTGGATGACTTGTATCTTTCTACAGCTCACATCAGGGAACTACATATTTAGGTCTCGCCTGCGTGGGCTGCGCACATGCGCAGTCACGCTGGCGAGATTTAATGATTTAGAGGGAATTCTGTAAAGGGCTTCAAACCCCACCCCTCTTTCCCATTGGCCGGCATCACCGTTTATACTAAACTAAAGCCATTGGGAAAGAGCACTGCGTGACGTAGACTTTTCCACTTTTCGGCCGGCCCACTTGAACGGGATCTTCTGCTTTCCGGCTGAAGTAAAAGGTTTCTTATCTTTATGGGGCCAAACACATGGCCCCATAAAGATAAGAAACGTTTTACTTCAGAAGGAAAGCAGGCGAGCACGGATGGCAGAAAAAGAGAAAAGTCTAAGTCAGCTGCCTGGCAAGCGCTTGTCTTTCTAGATGTCGGGATGAGAGTGGGAGCTGATTACCAAGCTCGGATTCCGGATTACGATCCCGGTAATCTATGTTCCTTACCAGACTCTTGCGCCTGTGGTAGCCTCGGTAGCATTGTCTGCACTGGCAGATTTTGGAAATGCTTAAACTGTTAAAAAGTCAAGCTATATGATTTTATTCATTGTCCACTTGTACTGTGAACATGTGTATGTTTTTATAAGATTTTTCGTTTCGCTGGAGAAAAATATATTTAATAAAAGAAAATGCGAATTCAGCCCAATCTTTAGGAACGGTGAGCTGCCCAGGGTCATGTTGTATTCAACTAGCACCCTTGGTCGAGCAATTGTATTTCTAACCCCCAGCCTTCTTGAGTTTTTCTCTTTTCTTTGCCTGGTAGGCAGAGAATGTTGTGTTAAGGCACCTCTGCTCCGTACTGCGGTAGCCTCGAACGTACACAATGAATTCACAGCGATTTCGTGTGTTCATGTGGGAACGCAACTTACGAGGGAACACATAGGACTTTATTTCGATGGCACTCCTACATTTTCCAGCTCTCGCTACCATTGTAAGTGTGTGATTGTAAACATCAGCTGTAGCCTCGAACGTACACAATGAATTCACAGCGATTGCGTGTTTCGTGTGTTCATGTGGGAATGCAGCTTACAAGGGAACACATAGGACTTTATTTCGATGGCACTCCTACATTTTCCAGCTCTCGCTACCTTTGTAAGTGTGTGATTGTAAACATCAGCTAGAGGTATTCTTGCAAAGTGAACATGGCCCGTAGGCATGTCCACTGTGCTATGACAGACTTCACATGAGGCCAGCAACCAATGGAAGTCAGTGCGCTGACCACGTGACAACCTCATGCAGTGGTTGCTTTCATTTCAAAAGAACAGCGCTGACTGTATTGGTTTCAGTCCATGTGCCTTGAATCTGCGACCAGGTTGAGAAGAGCCGCAACTATTGTTATTTCGGACAGAACGAGCGCTAGAAAAGCCAATAAGTTGTCTTTTTAAGAAAAATATGATTTTGTATGAAGGGTTGTGTCTATAGGTGCCTAGGTGAAGGCGAGAGCGTTTCAAGGGGCGATCGAATGCAAGTATAAGTGCATGGGCAAATGGGTTATTGACCGAGTGCAAGGCAGAATGAATGGGCGTGTCGTAGGGTACGTGGGTGAATAAATGCATGAAAAAGTGAGTGTATGGATGAATGATGGATGCAGAAATAGATGAATGAGAGTGCATGAATGAGTGAAAAACAAGTGACAGTGTGGCTGGATGAATGCTTAAGACTGAGCGAGGCCAGGATGTTGTAGGTGCCATCTGTTGGTGAGAGGTGCCTGTGCTCTGCCAGTACTCATTAACTAATACTTTAGCCTTGTGCCCAGTCATTCATTCATTAATTCGTACGTACGTGACCTGCTCATGCTGCTATTCGTTCACCAATTGACTCGTTCTCATAGTCTCCTATTCTGCCTGTGTTACCCTCGGATAGGTTGTCTATTGTAACCACATGGGCTTGTGTTTCAGAATCCACATGGGCCAGTGTTTTGGAATTTGACATGTTTTTCATTTATTTCCCACCTTTCTTGCAGTTGAGCAATACAGACAGAATTTTTGATCCTTCTTTTGAGGCCAGGTTAGCGCTGAAAATTCGGGAAATAAAACACAAAATAAAAACACACGACTAACCTCTTCAAACGCCCATTTGCTCTTCGTAGATCTGACATAGAACTAGATTGGCCTGTTTGTCTATTTCTTGTAATTGTGAAAAATAAAGGTGCATAAAAAACATTTACAGACTTTGGGTCAGCCCGTACAATAGAGTTGCTCAGTTGTTAACTTAATCATATTTGGAAGCAGTTTGCAGCAGGGAACACAAGCTCGAAGAGGAGAAGTTGCCCGAGATGTCCTAAGTAATGTGCATGGTTCTCCCCTGCAGGCTAGACAGAATTCTGGGAGTAGGTAAAACAAGCATTTGCAATGCAATAGGTCACGCATTTGGGAGAGTTTAAACTATTGGCATTGTAAATGACAATGCCTTTTATTTATACGCTTTGATAATTAACACAAATAAAAGGCATTGTCATTTACAATGCCAATAGCTCAAACCCTTGTAAATGTGAGACATATTCTTTTTTTAAAATATTTATTTTTATACAGCAGTGTATTTAATAAAACAGAGAATATATACCCCAAAAAAGACATTTTCAAATAAGTGTCCCGGGTTGCTAAGAAAGTGAAGGCACGCTGAATGTTGCAGGAAAGCATGTTGGCGTGCAGCAGGAGGAACTATTTAAAGAAACAAGCATTAAAAATGCAATAGGTCTCGCCTTTCATTAAGTTAAAGCCATTTGCTTTGCTATACAATACCATTAGCAAAGCAAATGGCTTTAACTTAATCAAAGGCGAGGCCTATTGCATTTCCAATGCTTGTTTTCGTTCTCTTTAAGCCCTTTAGGGGAGGGCCCGTTTGTTTTTACTCTCTACCCCATGTACCCTCATTTTGCAATTCTCCCTGCACTCTCCGTGTGGCTCCCCATCCAAGGGAAGCAACACGTATATTTTTCAAGTTTTGAATCAAGAGCATTCTGTATGGGGTTGTTTATTGTATTTCATATTTCTATCTGTGTACCATAAGTTATATGAAAGCTCCGGCTTTAGCACTCAAAAGCAGCATTTATTGCACCGGTGAAGGGGTGGGCTGCTGCACCCAGTCTACATCTGAGGCAGAAGGTTTAGAGCGACGGGATGAGCGTTGTCTCTTCTCCCAGAAGCCACAATTCGCTCCGTGGGCCTCTGCGGGTACCAAATCGCCAGTTTCAAGTCTGGTGGCATTTAGTAAATGGCAAGCATTTTCCGTTAAGTTCGGACACTTCCTTGTTCCTTTAGGCACTATGTTTCTTTTTAAGCTGGATCACGTGCCGCAGGCTTATTACATTCTGTTTCTGAGTTCCTTCCGTGGATTTTGAAAAAATACGCTTTATAAAGAATGAAAATGTTGAATTTAATTTCAGTTTCGAGATCCTATAATTTATGTGTTTGCTTTTCATCCAGTATTTTCTTTTTTTTCCTTTTCCTTTTTTTAAACAATGCGTTACCCCTAAGCAGTAGCAAAGCCAATAACTTAGCACTCTCATTTTAAAGGCAAGACATGTTGCCTTTGCCAATGCTTTTTGTGAAGTGGTACATATCGGCAGCCGCTAAACATTAAACTCAGTATTGTCAAAATTCCTATATATTTCTGGAATTTCCATGGTGCTGACTGGAAGTTGGAGCTGTAGAAATCTGCAAATCATGGTTTCAAATTCAATCAATCAATCAATCATGGTTTCCGCATCAGGATTTGTAAATTGCTCTTTCTGATTGTGACGTTACACGATTAAGTGGTACCCAGTGCTTTAAATGGGCCGGTACTCACCGGTACTGAGTACCGGCACTTCTTAAATTTAAAGCTCTGAGTACCGGCACTTCTCTACTGCCCTAGAGAGTACCGGTACTCATGAAAAGGTAGGCTCATTAGCTGTACTGGTGAGCAGGAGTGGGACGTGTATCCGGCAGGCAAGGCGCCGCTTCTGTAGCCCCGATCTGAGCCCCAGCTGAGCTATTCAGCAGGGCTCGTTTGAATAATCTGCGGTGCTCACTATCACGCTGTGCTTGACAGAGCATGGCCGAGATTCATTTTAGCTGCTAGTGTGCGCGTGTGATTTTCAAAGCGCAGCACTTCAGGTAGTGAAAAGTCCGTGCAGGGTAATATTTTAAACAGAGAAATGTTATCAGGGGCAAGGGCGGCGGATTCTCACACTTCCCGTACTTTCTCTCTATCGGAGGGATAATGCCCAGACAATGCGATCGGAGAGGCTCCGGGAGCGCTCCTCTAACTGCTTTCTGCACTGAGGCACCCCCCTTCCTGACTCTCTGAAGAAGAGACAGGCTAGCGATCCCGGCGGTGCCGCGCCAGCAGCTCTTCTCGGTGGATCGTTCTGACAGCTATAAAGAGATTCGGGTCAATCAGATATTAATTTAATAATCTCCTGCTGCTGACATTTAAAATGTTTGTTACGAAAATGATTAGGGGTCTCCAGCACGGCATAGGGCCTTGCAAATGGGCACACTAGAGTTGTCTGTCTGAGCTGAAAATGCGCTGCGTTTTGTCTAAACTAGCAGTTTTGATGATTTATTAGTAGATCAAAGTGTTTCACATCCCTGCTTGACAGCGACACTACGAAGCAGCACCCTTTCTTTTCCCAGCACAGTTAGACTTGCCCAGTCAGAGACAAGTCATGTGATTATTGTTCCCGCTGGAGAGGGGTCAGGGTTTTCTCTACTGACAGTTTTCACTCTCACCATTAAGTAGTGTAGAGAGTTAATATGCCTCCTTCAAAAAAGCATATTGTGTCGTACTGTATTGTATGTGGATAGCTCAGTGGGTTGCTGCTTTTGTCACAGAGAGCCCTTCGTTACATGTGGTTCAGCCGCACCTGAAGCTGAGGTTGGGGTGGAGGGTGCTGATTTTTTTAGAAATTGAATAATAGCTTCAAAAGCACCTGCTGCAGAGTTTGACTTCCTTGTTGCTCAAATGAGTGTGATTTCTGATATTTGTCTATTTACATTGACTTCATACCATGATTATGCTCGCAAGAAAGGGCCACTCTAAGTGTTACACATCTAGTTGTTGCCTGACTCTCGTAAATCCACTGAATCTATGAAAATGTCACACATTAGCAATCTGAAACATTAGCAGCTAAACTCAAATGGGTGTCTTCTCTGATATTTATATGATTCCCTCGTCTTCATTGCTTAATTTTGCTAGCGAGAAAGTGTCACTCATAGTCGTTGAAATGTCACTCATAATTGCAATGAAAATATGAAAATGTCACACAAAGCAGACTGAAACCTGGGCAGCTATGGGGTCCATTCAGGCCCTCTGCTGCCAACCACATTCACACTATCCTCTGCATTTGCGCAAACACAGGAATCATGGCAGTCCCCTGGCAGTGGCAATTAAAAAAGCCATGGTGAAGAGTATAACATGGCTTTTAATATATCAGAGTCTTTTGTGTGTCTGCTTATGTTTGTGTGTTTGCCTGCATTTGTAGGCCTGTTTTTTGTAAGAAAAAAGTGAGAGCGAGAGAGAATCAAGACACTCTCAGGAGGTATTTTAAAGAAAGTGGGTGGCACTTTGTGTGTACATAACTGCTCGGCGACAAAGGTTCATAAATAATGTAGTAGGGAGGGTCGGTGGGTGAGTGAGTGAGCGGATGGATGAGTGAGCAAGGGTGGATGTATAGATGGATGAATGGATGAGTGAATGGATGAATGGATGAGTGAATGAATGGATGGATGAGTGAATGGATAGATGGGTGAAAGAGGGTGGATGATTGTAGAAAAGGGTGGATGATGGGTGGATAAGTGAAAGATTGGATGGATGAATGAAAGGGAGGGAGGATGGATGAAAGGGTGGATGGTATAAAGGGGTGAAAGGGTAAAACTGAATGATGGATGAAAGACTGAATAGACAATAGAATGTAAAGGATAAATGGCGGACATCAGCAGGTAAATGGCAGGATGGAAGGATGAATGGATAGATCGATGGAAGAGACAAGAGATATCTTCTGGGGAGGGCCGTGATGATTTGCTTCATTTGCTTGGTGCCATAAGAGCTCTGGTTCGAAGTGCGGGTATTTTCAGTTTCCTCCTACTCGTATGCTTAAAAATATATAGTATTGTGCCAAACCACAGCAACTAACAGTATGGCATTAACAAGATGCAACTATTGCAAAAAAAGGGAAATGTTAACATATTATCGCATTTCTCTTTCATTTTGTGTAATGAGTTAACCTGCTTTGTTTATATAAACACATTTATCATGTGTTTTGGTGTGTGCTGAAACTATTATAGAAGTTAAGTATCATGATGTCTTGCTCTTAGCCCCGCCCCCAGCCCCACCCACTCACCACACCCCTAGCTCATCTTAATGAGTACCAGCACTTATTTTTTTCCATTTAAAGCACTGGTGGTACCTAAGTGTACAGACACTATTATGGACTGATAACAACACGTTAGCATGTTTTTGGTCACTTGATGAAACTGGATCAGAACCCTGCCTTTTAGTGCCAAGGTCAGCATCATGGCCGCTAGCCCACTCGTCCCTCGTGTTAGCAGCCAGTTTTCACAGCCCTTCACATTGGGAACTGTCCCTGGACAGGTACATTATACGTTTTTGTGGTGTCTTCCTCCCCTGCTTTGCTATTCTCCTGTTCCTTAGCTCAGAGATGCATTATGCCTCTTTTCAGAAATAGCTGCTGGCGCCATCTGCCTGAACACGAGACATTAATTGATAGAGATGTATAATAAACACTCTATTCAAATTCATATCTGCCTCACAGATGGAGGCGGACAGAAAATTACATTAGGGTGGACTTGTACAGAACCATCACCACCAACATTCTCTTAGGATCTACATAATGGAAAAAATGATGGATGCCAAAGTGAAACAGAACTGTGCCCCACAGTGAGCCAAAGGTAGGGTGGGCATTCGAATGACTTCTTCCGCCAGATCTCCCCACTCAGCTTCACCCTCCTTCACATGCACACACTGCTTTTACTGCCTCAGTAAAAATGTATTTTTCGTCAATTTCTAAGGAATACAGGGCCATATTATCAAGGAACGGCGATAACACGGCGATAATGGGCTTGATAATATGCCCTTGTGATTTCCCATAGAAGCCTGTTATGTCCTGGGCCCTAGGCCCACATACTGCAGAAAAGAAGACACAGACACCGGAATATAGTACTGGGAACTAGCCACGAGCACGTGCACCCGGGCCCTTTTATTAACCGGGTCACGTCACTCGTGACGCCGGTGATGGATGGGTGTGGGGTGTGTGTATGCCCACTCCCATAGGGGAGTGGCTACTAAGTCAGTGCCTGGCGAAACACTAGAACGTGTCTCGCAGGACACAACAGAAGCCCAGGTTCTGGTGTGAACCTGGGCTTCTATGGGAATTCACAAGGGCATATTATCAAGCACATTATCGCCGCTTTAATGATGTTATCGCCGTTCCTTGATAATATGGCCCACAACGTGTTTAAAAGTGCTAAGGATCACTTGCACTGCCTACTGCTAGTGTCGCTGCTGTGATTGTTTCCTTCCCTCTCACACGTCTCTGGCAGTGGATCTTGCTGCATTGATCCCAGCTAGATTTCCAGAGAACCATAGAAACGCCAGCCCCTACGGTGCATTCAGCCCTTTCTTCCCAATCAGCATAATTCCACATTTACGCAGCGGTGGACAGATCACAAGGGAGCAGTTCGCCCAGTGCTGGTTTTCCTTTGTATTCTGGTATTTGTAGTGCAGAATTTAAACTACAAGACTTCAATACAACACTTGACTGAATAGGCTACTTGCCTGCCAAGGTTAACTTGAAAGCTCTTGGTGCTTAATTTGAGCCGGTGGTTGCTGGTGGGGGGCACCACCACTTATTTTTACGCCATCTTGTATTTACCAAGTACAAGAGAGGGAAATTACACAGATCGAGAAGGCGAGGGAGAGAAACACGTCAAAATCGTCAGAAACGGAGAAAGCAGGAACCGTCGGGAGTGATAATGGAGAACAGAGCGCTTGGTAGGGGCGGTTAATGATGTATGAGGGGGTTTTAAAACTACCGACCTTGGTATTCCGCCTGCTGACATTTCACTGCACCGGCCGCGGGCTTCTAAGCATAACTTTGGGCACCAGCACTCTTTCTTTCACAAACTTAGCCCTGAAAGCTCTTCTTTGATTTGACCAGAGGTCTATGGCTAAATTTAAGTATGGACTTGGCAGTGCCAGATCACCCACAAGATTCTATAGATTCAGTGGGCACATAGTACTGGCCAGTTTTGCACAGGATCAAACATGCCAGCTGGTGGCCAACCAGTGGCTTTCGCTGCTTGGAGTGATGTGGGGCTTGGGAGAAGCCTTGTGCGTCACTCGCACCCCTGGCCCTCTTTCACAGTAGCAGTATCATTCTTGAAATAAACCTGTATGAGTCACCCAAAATTGTCAATGCTGGTACAGCAAACCGTGGTTCTTTCGTGCAAAAAGGACAAGTGCCTGGCTATGGCACTTTCAGTGCAATCATGAATGCAAGCACATGAGTTAATTCATTGTGCTCCAGTATTAGATCAATGCTGAGTTCTGTCGAAGACCTGCTCAAATTAAGCATTCTGTGAAAAACCTGGTGATCAGTGGCATAGCATTGGGGTCATGGGTCTTACTGCAAGCAATGAAACTAGGACCCCACCCCCAATTAAAATACTGCTCTAAGTAAGGTGGACCCCGGTGTCACTCCGCCGGCTACAGTAATGTCATTTATGGGTCTCCATGTTCCTCATTCTACTCGTCTTTCCTTCTCGCCTCCCTATCTCCACCTGCTCTCCTCTTATCTCCTTCCTCCTTTTGAGGGTCTGATCTCTAGCCCCATCCTCAGCTTCTCTCTTCCCCCTCTTCTGTCTCTCACACCTGTCCTTATTTCTGGTTCCTTTTTCTCATGTTCTCTTTCCCACTGTGCTTCTCCTTATCTCCTTTCTCTTTCTCTCTCAACTTTATTTCCTTCCCCCACACCTTTTCCTGCCCGCCTCCCATTCTTCCACCCTCTCCTTTTCATTCTTCTGTTTCCTCGCTCTTGTTTATTGTTCCCTTATCCTCGGCTCCCTCTCTACTCCCCACTCCCACCTGAAAAGTAAACACAGCCAAGACCCTGGCATGCCCCGGGTCTAAAAAACAACCAGAACAGGCAGCCTCTGAAATGACATCAGCTGGTGCAGGGCCTCTTGGGCAACCTCCCACCTTTGGACCCCAGTGCATTGGACTGGCTGCGCCAATGGTAGTTGAACCCCTGCTGGTGAAAAAAAGGAGCACCACAGAATATGACAATAATCATAATTTCTATTTGTAAGGTGCGAACATATCACCCCCTTAAGGGGTTCAAGGCGCTGGGGCCATCAGGAAGATTAAGTGCGCTATTGCCCAGAGTCACATGGTGCTGAGCTGAGCTGCTGCTGGCGATCGAACCGTGAGCCCTGCGCTTCGGATCAGATGCTCTGGCCGCTGCGCCACACCTCTTCCACCACAGAATGGTACCTTGGTTGCTTTACATCAGAGGCTTTACTCTGCTGCATGGGTCAGGGAGCATTTAGTTATTTTTTTAAAAACAAATTGTATTCGTCAAATGGCACATATAAAGCAGGGCTCTGTAACCCAAAGACGTCTGCACAATAAGCGTATAGCATCATGACTTTGACTTTTTCATGATGAGATCAAGGAAAAATGAAGAGCAATACAGATGAAAGAAACCATATGTAAATCCCAACCCAACAACACCCCCCTCCCTTTCGCACTCACAGCCTCCCAGGAGCACCACAGCAATGGAATATGCACCACAACACATCACTGCAGTATACGAATACGCAATAATCTATGGTTTGCACCAGCAGGATAGAATTAAACTGGATTGAGGGTCCCTGCTGCAGAGACCGGCTCCAGCTGCAAGCCTCGGTAGTCGGCCCATCGCTTCCAAACCTTGAAATGTTTATGCGGGCACCACTGGCATAACGAAAATTGAGGGGGCCGCCCTGCATGGTACGAAGAGGGGCCCCCTCCCGGCTCAATCACGAGCTCTCTGGCCAGAGTGCAGTGCCGAGGAGGCCCCCTGGAGATTGGGGCCCCATGCACCGCGGCGGCTGCGGGGGCCTGTGTTATGCCCCTGGCGGGCACCCTCTTGCAGTAAAAATGGGGAGCTCCAAACCCATGCAGAAGTCCAGACCCCTCTTCCATGCAGACACTGAGGGTGCCGGTGCCTTCCATGCCCCAGCAATGTCTCTCTTCGCCAGAGTAAACCCAAGATACATAAGATGGCGTTTATATATATTACCCCCAATCCCGTCCATGACATGTAAGAGCACCAGCTTCGGCGAGCGGGGCAGGTCCCAGCCCAACACCTCAGAGGGGTAGGTCACAACCCCTCTCCAGAACCGTGACAAGGAAAGACAGTGCCAAACTGTATGCATCAGGGTCCCCTCCTCCCGTTCGTACCTGAGACACACAGGGGAGGCCACCAGTCCGGCCCTCCACAAACGAGCCCATATAAAGTAGACCCAATGAAGATATTTAAACTGGACAAGGCGCACACGTACTGCTATGGCACCCCCCCCCCCCCCCCCCCGCAGGGAGGCCCTGGCCTCCGTCCAGTCCTCTTCATCAAGTGGACCAACATCTCCCTCCCAGGCCCCTCTAAGCTTCTGCAGTGTGGGAGAGCAATGAGTAACCAGGCATTGGTAAATCTTAGAGATCTTATAACCATCAGGGTCTCCCATAAACACCTTTGCTTCTATCTGGCTGAACTCCGCCAGTGACTCCAAGCCCTCCAGACTAGGGGAGAGGGCGTGCCGGAACTGGAGATATTTATGGAATTGGGTTCTCGGCATGTGGAAATCTTTTTGTAGGTCCTGAAAGGACTTCAGGACCAGCCCCCACATTACATCCCCTAGGGTATAGATACCAATGCTATCCCATCCTCGAAACCCCGACAGAGTAGCTAGTTGTGGCAGACGCCCATTGTTCCATAAAGGGGTCTCCCGCGTCAACGTGTTCCACCACCCCATCCTCCGTAAGGCCTGCCGCCAAATTTGGAAAACTACCTTCGTCGCCAACGGCAATGAATTACGTATCGGTGCAGAGTATAGTATCGTGTGTAGGGAGAGATACCCATGAGAAGCCGTTCAACAGCATAGGCAGGGTCGTCTCTATCCCCATACCACCATTCATTCAAAACGAGAAAGTGTGAGGCCATGTAGTATGATAAAATGTCGGAGGTCGCCAGCCCACCACAATACGTAGAGAGGAAGCATGTCCGCAGGGCAACTCTTGCCGCTCTCACGGCCCATAGAAATTGATCCAAGGCCGCATTAACCGGCCTGAACCATCTAGGGGAAATCGGGTAGGGGTGATTCTGCAATTGGTATAATAAACGGGGGAGCGAGACCATCTTGAAGATGGCCGATTACCATATATGGACAGTGGCATGTGGGACCAAGTCTTGAGTTCCTCCCCCACACATTCCCAAACCGGAACCAGATTCCTCTCCCATGACACAGTAGGTGAGTCCGATAGAAATACTCCGAGATACTTCATCCCGTTGGTAAACACTCGAACCGACAAAGCCCAGGAGCCTAGACCCGACGCATCCCCAAGAAGCCATAAGGTAGACTTGCAGGGATTCAAGTAGAGACCCGACGATTCCCTGAAGATCTGCATAATACGGAGCAGCCTTGGCCCAGTCCTTTCCACATCAGTAAGAAAAAATAAAACATAGTCAGCATATAATGCAATCCGTGCGCCCATTCGAAGCCAGTCACCTGCACATCAACACGCACCCAGGCGGCCAAAGGTTCAACAGTCAGTGCAAACAAGTAGGGAGACAGAGGGCAGCCCTGCCAGGTACCCCGTCCAATGGAAAAGGTGGAGGAGGTAGAGCCGGCGACACGTACCAACGCAGTGAGGTCAGTATAGAGTACGGTCAGGTAGGGCAAGAAGTGCGGTCCAAAATTCAGCCTGCGTAACAGCGCTAATAGATACACCCAACTAAGGGAATCGAATGCCCTGTCCATATCTGCCAGCAATAGCGCCGCCTGTTCACTTGGCCCCGAATGGTCGCTACGGCAACCAGTGCCCGTCGAATATTATGTCGAGTCACCCTCTGGGGCATAAACCCAGCCTGGTCTGGGTGCACTAAGGTAGTAATGTGGGACCGCAGGCGGTTGGGAAGAGCCTTGGCCAATATTTTAGCCTCGACGTTCAGGAGAGAGTTGGGACGATACAAAGAGTGTTGGTCTGGGGATCGGCCGGGTTTATGGAACGCCACCACCTCCGCGTGTCTCCAGTCGTGAGGAAGGCAGCCCCGGTCGCGGGACTCTTCCATCACGCTGAGGTAATGGGGCCCAAGCTGCAAAAAGCATTTCTTAAAAAATTCACAGGAAAATCCGTTTGGCCCCGGAGCCTTACCAGAATTAAGGTTTCCCAGGGCGCAACCCAATTCCTACTCCATGAGAAGTAGATCCAGCTCCGCACTCACCTCATCGGACAAAGCCCAAGGCGGGAGGTCGTCCAAAAATCGGCCTATTACATCTTCGTGGAGACATTCTCTGGGGGCGTACAGCTCTGTAAAATATGTGGAGAAGCTTTCCGCAATGTCAGAGGAGTCCATAAGGGACACCCCATCCGGTACTACTATACCAGGGAGGGTCTGGGAGTGAAACATCCCCTGACACAACCGGTGGAAGCATCTTACTAGACTTATCTCCCCACTGGTAGACCCTACTGAGCGTTGCCAGCCGAGTAAGGCGGGCCTCATCCAAAAGAAGAGCAGCATAGTTCTGTTGCGCCAGCAGCAATTCTTGCCGGACTCAGTTACCCGGCCCCCCTACTGCGATGCTCTAGGACTGAAATATTAGCCTCCGCTTGTAGCAGAGCCTCCCTCCGTGCCCTGCGGGCTGCCACATAAAAGGAGATGTCCACACCCCGTATATTGGGCTTCAGCGCCTCCCACAGGGGTTCGGCCCCAGAAACTGATCCCACATTGTGTCAAGTATTGATCGAGAGTGCTCTCCATACACTCCCTATAGTCCTCCTGCTGGAGGTTCCAAGTCGAGAGGCGCCAGCAGAAAGGCTGTCTCGCCCAGCTCATCTGTACCGTAAGGGCAATCGGCGAATGATCAGAAAGAACCCGCGGAAAATCAGCCTCGACCACCCTGTCAGCCGCCGGCCGAGGAACAAAGAAATAATCAAGGTGAGAATAGGAATCCTGGACCGACGAGAGATATGTGTATCCCTGAACATTTCCATGTAACCGGCGCCATGGGTCCACCCAATCAAGCCCCGACACCAGAGAGTAAAGTTTCGTAGATTGGAGAACAGCTATGCACCCCTTCGGGCCTCCAACGATCCCTGGACACATCCATCACGTCATTCCAGTCCCCCCAGCACGGACAGGCCATTGGGCATATCTGCCCATAATGACATAAGTCGCTCTACCAAACCCCATGAGAGCGGAGGGGGGGCATAGACACAGCCCAACACCACAGGTTCCTCCCTACAATGCCCTGCTGGAACAAATACCGCCCCTGAGTGTCTGCCCACGTCTTAATGTGTGTATGGAACTCGGCGGTGAATCAACACTGCCACCCCCTGTGACCCCCGCACAAACCCAGAGTGGAACACCTGAACGTAACCATAACGCTGAAGGCAAAGTGCCTTCAAACCCATAAGGTGTGTTTCTTGTAGAATGAGTATGTCGCATGGGCCCTTCTAGCCTGTTGAAGTATGGCCCCACGTTAGATTTTGTCTAGGGCCCCCCTGACATTCCAGCTTACTATTCGGATGGTACCAGGAGGGACCCGTGTGCTATTGAGTGGGACAGCCATGGAAGACCTTGGTAGTATGTGCTGGTGCGAAGGAAAGTATGTGGTGCATGCATAGAGGCCTAACGTTATTGTAGCGAAGTGCGACCTGAAAACAAAAACAAGAACAACCCAACAGCCCCCCTCCCTATACCTCAATAACGATGAAGTATCTGTTGCGGCGGGTGCAGCCCACAGACCCCAACAGGGGGTCCCGGCACACCTCGACCAATGGATCCTCAACTTACAGCCCATTGTCAACAGGCGCCCTCTCCATCGGGAAAGATATAACAGAGAAACCGGCCCTCACACGGGCTCCTCGAATCAAAGCAACCATGTCAAAGTCACACATGACCGTGGTCTCCCCCTCTAATTATGAGGCCGATGTAGTCTACCAGGAGGCCGATCCGGCCCGGGAGGATGCACGGCAGGATTGAGATCGACGTTGGGATCTGGAGCGTCTGTGACCCTTAAGCTTCGATTGAGGCTGCTTACGAGCTGCCTAGCTGGACGAAGAGTCTGATTCCCGCCTGGGCGGTGTGTGGGGACGCAACCTCACCATCTCATCTGTCCACTGAAAAACTTCTTCCGGCGAGTCGAAAAAGTGGGTGCAGGATCGGTACACCACCCACAGCCGGGCCAGATACAGCAGAGCATATGGAAGTTTGAGATCTCGAAGGCGAGCCTTGGCTGCCAAAAAGGATTGCCTCCGTTGCTGGACCAGCTTTGTGTAGTCGGGAAAGATCAGTATGCAAGCATTATCAAAGTGCAGAGGTTCCTTGGCCCTGGCCAGTTCGAGAATGACGGCACAATCATAATAGTTCAGTAACTTTGCGATGACCGGCCTCGGGTGGGCCCCCGGCAGAGGCTTCTGCTTAACAGCCCTAGGGTCACGCTCCACCACAAAGCAGCAAGACAAGGACTCTGGGGGAAGCCAGCTCTCCAGCCACTGAGTAAGAAACCGCTCCAAATGCCCTCCTCACATCCCTCCGGGAAGCCCACAAAGCGGAGGTTGTTATGCCTGGCCCTTCCTTCGGCATCTTCCACTCGTGCCGCAATACCCAGCTGTGTTGTCTCTAGTGTGGCCACCCGCTTCTGTAGGGTGGTGACGTCATCTTCCACTCCAGAAATCCGTGTTTCGGCCTCCGTGATACGAGCAACCGCATTCCACAGATCTTGCCGTAGGAGCATGACATCGGAGCCGACCGCCCCGATTTTGGCGTCGAGAACATCCCTGGACTGCGTGACAGCGGCCATGAGTGTGGCATTATCTGGCATGTCCGGCACGACCCCCTGCGCACCCCCCAGGCGCCGCAGCAGTGGCCCCAGGGCATGTATATTTATCGAGTGTGCTCTGTTTGGCCGTGCCGCCGCCTACCTTGTCCCTCGTCATGGCAGCCACCGAGCCCTCCTGCCCCAGGAGACCTGCCACTGATTCACCAAGCAACTGCGTCAGAGGGCTGTGGGCCCTTCTGTGACAGGGAGAGGGGAAGCACACTCCCTTGTGCGTAATAAGCTGACACAAACCCCTGGTCCACAGAATAGTCAAAGTGAAGAGAGGTGTAGATACGGGGCCCTCGCAACCCGATCTGACCGCCGATCGCGGGACCGGCAGCAAATAGGGGGGGGAGTAGCGAAGAAGGGGGCCCCGGGGATGACCAATGTCAATATAACAGTATTCATGGGCAGCCGCCCACTGCGGAAAGGCCACACTGCCTCGTTGAAGCCCCCTGCGCTGACTCCAAGGGTGGCTATGCATGCAACTGACAAAGCTCTAATTCAGGGAGTCAGAGGGATCACCAACACACTCCCCAGGGCCCCTTCATGGGTCCACCACCAGCCTCCAGGAAGCGCAGCCGTGGACAAGGACCACTGAGGTCTCCGGCAGTCCCACTGGCCGCTTGCACCGCCGCTGACTCGCACGACCCGAAATGGCCGCCGGAGCGAGTGCGCAGTGCCGTCGATGTGGAGAGGAGCAGAAGGCGGCTCTCTAGGTATCAGAGAACTAAGGGGGCCCGGACTCAACACCGGCCCTATAGCAATGAAGCGGCTGCTGGTCCCTGTCCGCGGCACGCCCCCCCCCCCCCCCCCCTCCCTCTTGTTGACCCCCGCGGCCCTATGGGAACGCCAATAGTCCAACTCGTCACTCCCCGTGGCCGATGGGACCGCCGATAATCCTGCTGCCACCCAGGTGGGAGAGCGGGGTAGGGGGTGGTCTCACGCACGACGACTGCGGCTGAATCTAGATAGCCACCGCCGCCTGACACCCTCCCCTTGCAATTAGTCCCCGCGGACTCCCAGACACCTTCTCAGCGCTCTATCGAGGGCCCCAGGCACGGCACACTCCGCTCGACAGCCGCCGCTCCAGGCCTCCAGGCTATGGTGCAGTACAGCCTACCCCGGGCCGCACTCTGGGTCTCTGGTACCGCGACAGTCCGAGCAGAAGTTCAGAGCCAGAACGGGGCGCAGAACGCAGTCCACACTCGAGCCCCACCCGGGACATGATCTGAGTGCAAGAAGAAGATCGGAGGAACAGGATAAGTGCAGGATAATTGCCTTGGCTGAACAGAGCTCACCTAGCACACGTCCATCATGGCTTGCTAGACCACACCCCGAGAATTTAGTTTTAATCAAATAATTTCTTGAGATTATAAATGGTAAATATTGTGAATAGATCGCTACTGTCAATAGTACTTCTTCTGATTCTAGATTTGCCATCTCCCACTCAATATCATCAGCCATATGTTTTTGGCACATTTTCTCTCTGTACCCATTTTCTTTGCTTGGGTTGCTACACAAGCTGAAAATAGCATCCTTACTGCACAAGTTCTGTCCTCTGAACCAATATCCAGGGGATCCTTAGTAATTGCTTAGGGAGCCACAAAGGGAGCCACAATTATCTTGTTTTATTTGGTGACTGAGGGCCTGATTTAGAATTCGGCGGACAGGATTCACTGTGTCGAGATGCCCAGGGTCGGCTCTAGGGCGGTGCGACCCGTGCCTTCACACCGGCACATGTTTTCAAGTATATTTTGATTTAAAAAGCACCTGCTGCTGCGTTCCTTGCCGCCAACAAATTTCAGGCAACAATAAAAATGTCAAAATGACTGGTGATTAAGTTCTTTCTGGAGAGAGATCGGAGTTTTGTCTAGTGGAGGTTTTGACTCCTCATAAGGTAGCACAAAGGGTTTATATGCCTGCTGCAAAGAACGTGGACCCTGCAGATTACAAAGTGCATATAATGTAAATAGGTCAGTGGTTACTGCTTTTGCCGGAGAGGCCCTTTTGTTACTTGCAGTTTATAGGTTAAAATCCTAAAATAGAACAGTTAGCTGCTAAGTGTCATGAAAGAGCTGCATGCAAACTGCATGGTATAGGTTAGAGAGTTATGATTGTTTTCCCCAGTCTTTCATTATATTAATGTTGTAAAAAGGGTTTACTTGGGTAGAAATCAATTCTTATTATTAAAGGGAACCCCCCAACCATGGTGTTATGTTTTAAACTCTAAGCTTCTGATCCTCCAGACCAAGCACTCTTAAACTACACTGTTTACCAGTATGGATGACATGTGACTTCTACACCTTGTAGTCCTCTGTCTCATGAAACGTTTCCCATGCACTGATTTACACATGTATGATTCATTGTCTCTGTGTAATGTGTGTGCAAAGTAAAATGCTCTGACACCCTGCACTGGTATGAGTCGCACTATGAAACAAAAGAAATGCATGAGAAAGTGGTTAGGGAGATTTATGAGCAGGGCCGGACTGGCCGTAGCGGGCACCGGGCGTTTCCCCGGTGGGCTGCCAGGGTGGGGGCTGGTTTTGGGCCCCTGGGGGCCGTTTTTGTTACCGGGGGTCAGCAATATCGGCCCCCTGTAACAAAATCGGCTCAATCTGGTCCCAGCAAACAGCTCGGCTGCACCCCCCTCACCCCAGGGGGCCTAGCCGAGCAGTTTGCTAGGGCCTGTTTCGGTTTCCAGTCGGCCTGCTTTAGAGGCACTGTTAAAGGGTGGTGGTGAGGGAATCCATGGAGAAAGAGATCATGGGGGCACTAACAAACATTGTTGTATGGGGCGCCACCAGCGCTAAAGCCAGCCCTGAGGGTGACAGAGTAAAGTTCTCCGTCGCCCTGCAGGAGTACCTGCGTGCCAAATGTAGAGATGCCCAGTGGACATCTCTTGCATTGGCAGAAATTGCTGTCACAGTGTTTCCTGTCAATACATTGAAAGTTTGATGGGCGGGTCTCTCTATGTGACAGACCTGTATGGCACACATTCAATATATATATAAGGTTTTGCATAAGGTGGCCTTACTGGAACACAGAGGAGTCCCTTCGAGTTTGGAATTCCCACCTGCACCCGTGGGCAAAGGAAACGAGGAAGGAGGAAAAGGAAAGAAGCAGCTAGAGGTGTGGTGTCTCCGGAGATCAAAATAGTTATTCACTTTTTACAGAAATTATTAATAAAAATAGAATATATCATTCATTGTGGACTCCACAACCTCAGCTTGACACAAAAGTCACCAGAGATACTTTAAACAAAAAGTCCTCTTTGCAACATGTTGGGTCAAAATGATGGCAAACCCCATTTGTGAGAGTGCTGAAGGTTTTGTTGTTTCACCCACTCCCAGAGAGCTTTTGTTGACATTCTCACCTTCATAGAGCCCACCTTGTGGGCACATGTCTACCTTGCATCTGCCTATATCTCCAGGAGTATTGCAGTGCTAACCAGCATGGTGTTCTATCAGAATGTCAAGCTTTTAATATCGAGCTGCCAAAATATTTTGACCAAAGTGGAGACTACAATATCATGGAGGTAAGGGCATGTATGCAAGTAGAGATTTACTGTTCTAAACTCCATCTATGTATACCTTAATGATTAATATATATATTGTTTAAGGCGCATAGCTGCAGAATTAAGAATAGTAAAGGTATGCATATCTACACATATTTAACTTCACAATATGGAGGTGGTCAGTATTTTTGCCATATTATTTTGACAGGTCAGCATTTTTGTACTCCATTTTGTGGCATACAAGCAGAACAGTTACACTTTATGTGTCTGGCCTGTCCTATCGACGTGGCAGAGGCTGGATGTTTGTGTTGATGCCAGTTCTAGTTCTAGACAGAGACCCAGTGACTGTCCAGTCTGTTTCTGGTGACTCCCAGATAAAATCTACTCATTGTTTTTTCTTCCAAGAACATCAGTCTCTTTAATGTTGTGCTCCTTGAATGTCCTTTTGGAAATTGCATGTCTATTGGAGCCAGCTGACTAATGCAGTTTGTACAATGAGCTGCAGGGCTGCATTCCTGACTTTTCTTCAGACCTGTGCCCTTTAGCCATGCATCTCTGACAAGGCAATCCTTATCATATTGCCACAGATGGCCCCACCCAGAGCATTCTGGTACATGTAGTGTTCAATGTTCACAGTTTAACGCTGTCGAGGTGCTGTTGATACACAATGAACACGTAGTCATTGTGAAAACTCATCATTCTCAATTAATTCGTGAAGTCCAATGCTGATCAGTAGGCACTGTAATTTGGAAATCTTGCTTATTTAATTCTTTTTGCTGACAGGGAAGACCAGTCTAGGTTTTCTAGAATGTGTCACTGTTTCCGCTTGCCCTAATGATATTGATAGCCATGTAACATGTGTTGTCTGTGTCTTACTGAAGCCTGTGCAAAAACTGATCAGAGAAACGGTTGGCAGTGCCAATGCTTGGTGTTGCTTTCATCAAGGGTACATGCAAACCTTGTTACTCCCCTGCCTGGAGAAGGAAGCACTCAGTTTAGCTGAGCATTAAGTAATTGGCGTAAAGGGGTGAAATATATAACATGGCCTGGTGCTGAGTGTGGTGGGGTGTACCTCTGTACTCGGTGTTCATGAGCAGGAGAATGTCTGGGGGGAGGAGGGGCAAATGTTGGAGGAAATGCTGCATATGTAAGCATAGTAGGCCAGTAACACCTTCAAAGCTTTATTGATTTCCATGAACGATTTTAGTGATGCTTTGGAGGAAGTTTGGAGATATTTGCTGGTAAATGAGGCATTTTAACAATACTTGGCCGACAACGTTGCCCAAAAACTAATAGGATTTAAAGGCAACTTTAGGGAGGAGTGGGTTGACGACTGTAACCGACAGGATTCTAGGGAAATGTTGCCATTAAGCCTGTAGGTTTAGATGCTTGAACAAGACCGGCCAAATCCAGGCTGTTGTTCCAGCTGCCATCTAAATAGCAGGCAAAAGACATACAGATGATGGACGGAATGCAGAGCCAATCAACAATTCACTCCCAGTCAATAGATCTGGGTTAAATCCATTATTCTTTTGCTCACCATGCCACCCAAGTTTAGATCTAGCCAAATGCAAATCAGTCTTGACCCTGTGCCTAATGGGAACAGTCCAGCCTGAACTGCCAAGCCAGGTCCTCCCTGGACTGGAAACAAGCATCCTAGGACCGGTTTCGGGGTTTCACCCCTCTTCAGCCAGGATAGCTTGATTCCAGTGTCATGGAGAGCATGGGACCCACGTCTGGGCATACCCTTCCCACTCGGGGTGACAAATGCAAAAACAACAGTTGATGGACAGAATGCAGAACAATGTCATACATGCACCCCAGTACAGAGATCTGGGCCTAAATCCATTGTTTTTTTGCTCACCATGCCGTTCCAGTTTGAACCCAGCCATATGCAAATCAGTCTTGACCCTGTGCCTCATGGGAACAGTCCAGCCCGAACTGCCAAGCCAGGTCCTCCCTGGATTGGAAACAAGCATCCTGGGACCTGTTTCCGGGAATGGGGAGCAAGAAAACGATGGATTTAGGCCCAGATCTCTGTACTGGGGTGAATGTATGATATTGTTCAACGTTCTGTCCATCAATTGTTCTTTTTACATCTAAATAGCAAGGCCAGAACGAGCCAGAAAAACCCCTAAGGGGTGTTCCATTGTTCACCAGGAACTGAAGCGACTTCCGCTTGAAATACCGCTGAACTGGGTAAAAGTAACCTTTGTACAGCGCTACCAAGCTGCGTCAATGTGACCACAAGGCGCATTTAAAGAATCATGTTAGGAATCTGGACCAACTTGCTGCTGTTCACAGACACTTAGATGATGGATGGTTGTTCCTGCCCACACCCCGTGGGCCTTTCAGAGGCACTGGACCAAAAGAGGTTATTTTGCGTCAGTCTTACCGCCCAATTAGAAACACTGACTTGGCTTGCTTAGTGACTCTGCCCCGGCCCTGCTGTACTTTAGAGGCACTGGCCTGTGGGGACACTTCTTCAATTTCTTCGCAGCCAGGGGTGTAGCTTCAGGGGCGTAGCTTCAGGGAGGGGGGTGTTTGGGGTCTCACACCTGCCTAATAAATGTATTTTCTGATGAATATTTGGGTTCAGGCTTTCAGTTGGATATAGTGAGGTGTCCATCAGATTTCACCTCAGATTTTTGCATGCACACTCACTCATCTCTGTTTTGAAAGTCCTAAAACAATTATTTTACCAAATATTATGTTTCTCTCACTTAGTACTCCAACCAATCAGTATTCCTCTCCCTTTCCGCTGCCCCGTAAGCTCATCTCATGCGCCCTGCTTGTCGTATAATGTATTTAAACATTACATGCCGGCATGATTGTCAAGAAATCTAATGCTCACAGTCACACCCCCTATTCTTCATGATGAATCTACACCCCAGTTTGCAGCAGATTCACAGCTGCCCCGGGTGTGAATTTCTACCTCAGATGACAAAATATGTTCTGCCCTGCTTCCAACATCCGTTTACAGTGTCCCGTCCAGAAACCCAGGGGCAGTTCCAGTTTACCAGCCACAGATGGTGTCTCCTGGACTAAACAGATTCAAAACCTTCCACCTGAACAGCTGCCGTCCATTAGAGGAGGGAGGGCAAGATCTCTGTGCCACCTCTTCCAGTCCTTGATCTGTGCCAGTGTAAACAGTAACACTACTGTGTAGGTTGCCTGATGTTCTTGCATGGGTTTGTTGTTCAGTAAAACATCAAGCACGTGTGTCGTGTATACGTTTGCCTTACAGCCAAGGGGGGGGGGGGGGGGGGGGGGGCAGCTAAGATTTCGAAAGGTCCGAGAGCTTGATATTCAACAATGTTGTCAAATAATCATTGTCTTGAAGTAGATTCATTCCAACAAAACCGTACCAGCTCGAACGTGAGAAACGAAGAGGCTGTTTTATCATCATGCAATCATGTGTTCTGATGATTCTAGCATCACTAAACAGTTAATGCGACTGGAATATACTTTACATGTTTCATTTATTTAAAATCCCTTTTACGTCTGTACAGTAAAACTGACCTAAGAGACATGCAGCTTGATGGCAGCTAAGGAGAGCTTCTCCTCTCTGATGCACAGCTCTGTCTTGTTCGGCATGCTTGCGTGACGATGATGCTGACGGGTCATGCACGGAAATGCCACCTCTTTCGGTTTCACCTTCACAGCTCATGCGCTGTCTCTGCAAGACACGTTGTTTACATACAGTGGATTTATAGCCCGCCCATAGCCTACCGTTTGTTAGCTTCAGCGTCGCTCTCATTTCTGTTTGTCGTGGCATGCGGGCGTCATATCCTCTTCTGTGTCTGGCCCTCTCCTGGAGCATTGACCAAGTATTTGTGTCCATCCACTTCTCCCGTTTTTGGAGCAACTTTTTTCATTGTGTTCAAGCACTCCATATGAGTGCTTGTGTTTTCAATCTGTCTCCCATATCCCTGTTCATGTAGCTTCTATTCCCTCCTACCCTGTTGTCAACACCATTGCACTCTACGCCACTGCACTCTACTCTGCACCACTCAACTCTTCACCACTCTACTCTTTATGTCACTGCACCCTGCAACACTGCACTCCAAGCACCTGAACTCTACACTACTCTATGCCAGTCTGCTGATCTCTGCACCACTCTATGCCACTGCACTCTGTCACTGTATTTTATGCCACTACACTTCACCATGCACCACTGTACTCTACGCCACTGCAGTCTTTGCCTCTGCACTCTACTCTTCACCACTCTACTCTTCTCTATGTCACTGCACCCTGCAACACTGCACTCCAAGCACCTGAACTCTACACTACTCTATGCCAGTCTGCTGATCTCTGCACCACTATATGCCACTGCACTCTGTCACTGTATTTTATGCCACTGCACTTCACCATGCACCACTGTACTCTACGCCAATGCAGTCTTTGCCTCTGCACTCTACTCTGCACCACTTTACTCTTCACCACTCTACTCTTCTCTATGTCACTGCATCCTGCAACACTGCACTCCACGCCCCTGAACTCTACACTACTCTATGCCAGTCTGCTGATCTCTGCACCACTCTATGCCACTGCACTCTATGCAATTCTGCTCAGCACCACTCTATGCCACAGCACTCTCTCACTGTATTTCATTCCACTGCAATTTACTCTGCACTACGGTACTCTATTCCACTGCACTTTTTGCCTCTGGACTCTACTCTGCACCACTCTACTCTGTGCTACTGGACTCTATGCCACTGCTCTTTATGCCACTCTACTCTGCACCACTCTGCTCTAAATCACTGCACTCTACGCCACTGAACTCGACTCTGCGCCACTGCATTCTATGCCACTGCACTCTACTCTGTACCACTGCACTTTACACCACTGTATTCTGTTCCACTGCACTCTACGATAATTGACTCTGCATCACTCTACTCCATGTCCCTGCACTCTACGTCACTGCAATCTGCACCACTCTACTCTAGGCCACTGCAGTCTATGCCACTGCACACAACACCACTGCACTCTACACCACTCTACTCTGCACCACTCCACGCCACTGCACTTTATGCCACTGCACTCTATGCCACTGCTCTTTATGCCACTCTACTCTGCACCACTCTACTCTTAACTACTGCACTCTAAGCCACTGAACTCTACTTTGCACACTGTACTCTATGTCACTGCACTTTATGCCACACTACTCTAAGCCACTCTACTCTGCACCACTCTTCTCTACGCCACTGCAATCTACACTGCTGTACTCTACTCTACAGAACTCTAATCTATACCACTCCATGCCACTGCACTCCTTGTCACTAGACTCTGCAGCACTGCAATCTATGCCACTGCCCTCTACACCACTCTACTCTCTGCACTCTAGGCCACTGCACTCTATGCTACCATAGTCAGTGCCACTGTACTCTACTCTGAACTACTCTAATCTGCACCCCTGCACTCTATGCCACAGCACTTGATGCAACACCACTTTAAGCCACTCTACTCTGCACCACTTTAATCTATGCCACTGAACTCTGTCACTGCCCTCTAGGCGACTGCACCCTTCTCTGCACCACTCTCTTCTATGCCACTGCACTGATCGACACTGCACTCTACACCACTCTCCCCTTCTCTGCACCACTCTGCTCTATGCCACTGCACTCTATGCCACTCTACTCTGTATCACTCCATGCCACTGCACTCCTGGTCACTAGACTCTGCACCCCTGCACTCTGCACTACTACACTCTACGCCGTGCAGTCTATTCTGAACAACTGTATGCCCCTGCCCTCTACACCATAGCCCTCTATTCCATTCTACTCTGCACCACTGCACTCTAGGCCACTGCACTCTATGCTACTTTAGTTTGTGCCACTGCACTCTACTCTGCATCACTTTACTCTGCATCATCACACTACTCTACTGCACTCAAGTCTGCACCACCCTAATCTATCCCACTGCACTCTAGACCACTGCACTCTTCTTTCCCCCACTTTACTCTATGCCTCTGAACTCTACTCCACTCTGCTCTTCTTTCCACCACTCTACACTATGCAACTGCACTCTATTGCCCTGCACTCTATGCCTCTCTCCTCTTCTCTGCATTAATCTACTCTGTCACTGCACTCAATGCCACTGTACTCTGCACCACTTTATGCCACTGCACTCTGCACCACTAGACTCTGTGTCACTGCACACTGTGCTGCTACACTCTGCACCAATGCACTCTATTATGCACCATTCCATGCCATTGTGCACCCTGTCACTGCACACTGTGACATTGAATATGCACCACTCTACGCTATGCCACTGCAACCTGCTCTGCACCACTCTACTCAAATCCCCTGCACTCTACGCCACTGCACTCTACACCACTCTACTCTGCACCACTCCATGCCACTGCACTTTACGCCACTGTACTTTATGCCACTGCCTTCTAGGATACTCTACTATGCACCACAATATTCTATGCCTCTGCACTTTGTGCCACTCTACTCTAGTAAACTGCACTCTACACCACTGCACTCTGCTATCCTCTGCTCTCCTCTGCTCTCTTTTGCTCTTCTCTGTACCACTCTATGCCACTGCACCACTACAATCTAAGCCACTGCACTCTATGCCACTGTATTCTATGGCACTGCACTCTATGCCACTGCACTCTACTTTGCACCACTCTACGCCACTGCACTGTACACTACTCTATTCTGCGCCACTGACCTCTACTCTGCACGACCACCTTACTATGTGCCACTGCACTGTACACCACTGCACTCTACTCTGCACCACTCTACTCTAGGCCACTGCACACTAAGCCTCTGCACTCTACTCTGCACCACTCCCTGCCTCTGCAGTCTATGCCATTGCACTTTACGCCACACTACTCTGCTCTATGCCACTGCACTCTACGCCACTGCACTCTACTGTGTCCCACTCTACTTTGTGCCACTGCACTCTATTTTGCAGCACTCAATGGCATTGCATTCTATGCTACTCTGCACTCTGTACTCTGACACTCTACTGTGCACCACGCTACTCAATTGCACTGCACTCTTTGCCACTGCACTCTACTTTGCTCCATTCTGCTGTATGCCACTGCACTTTATGCCACTGCACTCTACACCACTCTACTCTGCACCACTCCATGCCACTGCACCATACCCCACTGTATTTTATGTCACTGCACTCTACGTCACTCTACTGTACACTGTACCACACTAGTCTACACCACTGCACTCTATGCCACTGTACTGTACTCTGCACCACTCTATGGGACTGCACTGTACTCTGCACCGCTCTGCACCACTGCACTCTATGCCACTGCACTCTTTGCTGCACTACTCTACCCTGCACCACTGTACTCTCTGCTACTGCACTCTATTTTGCACCACTGTACGTCATTGCACTCTATGTCACTTTACTCTACACCACTCTGCTATGCACCAATTTACACCACTGCACTTTACTCCACTCTATTCTGCAACACTCTACTTTATGCCACTGCACTTAATGCCATTGCACTCTGATGTGCACCGCTCTACTCTGGGCAACAGCACTCTGCGCCACTCTACACCACTGCACTGTACACCACTACACTCTACGACACTCTACTTTGCAGCACTGTATGGTGCTTCACTTAACGCCACACCACTATACTCTACACCACTTCACTCTCCGCTTCTGTACTCTAAGCCACTCTTTTCTCCACCACTCTACACTATACCACTGCACTCAACACCACTGTACTGTACTCTGCACCACTCAACTCTATGCCACTGCACTCTGTCAATCGATTCTACACCACTCTACGCCACTGTATGCCACTCTGCTCTTCTCTGCACTACTGTACTCTATGCCTCTGCACTCTACGCCACTGTTCTCTGAATCACTCTACGTCACTGCACTTTATGCCACTCTCCTCTGCACCACTCTACTCTACGCCACTGTACTGTATGCCATTGCCCACTGTGTCACTGCACTCTATGCCACTACACTCTGTGAAACTGCACTCTGCTCTGCTCCACTCTAAGCCCCTGCACTCTGTCAATGCACTGTACTCCACTGCACTCTACTCTGTAACATTCTACTTCAGGCCGTTGCACTCTACGCCACTCTACTCTGTACTACTCCATGCCACTGCACTTTATGCCACTACAGTCTACCACACCCTACTTTGCACCACTGTACTCTATGCCACTGCCCTCTATTCCACTACACTTTACACCAGACCACTTTACTTTACGCCACTCTATTCTACTTTGCACCACTCTACTCTGCTATAGCACTCTATGCACTGCGGTCTAAGTCACTCTGCTCTGCACAACTCTACTCTACACCACTGCACTCTATGCCATTGCACTCTACTCTGCACCACTCTATGGGACTGCACTGTACTGTGCACCACTCTGCTCTATGCCACTGCACTCTACGCCTCTGCACTCGACTCCGCACTTCTCTACGCCACTGTACTCTGTGCTACTGCACTTTATTCTGCACCACTCTATGCCATCGCACTCTACGCCACTCTACTCTGCACAACTCTACTCTCCACCACTGCACTCTACACCACTCTACTCTGCACCAGTCTATGCCGCTGCACTTTACTTCACTCTACTCTGAATCACTCTACTTTATGCCACAGCACTCTACTCTGCACCACACTACTCTTGGCCACTGCACTCTACTCCAATCTACTCTGCACCACTCCACACCACTGTAGGCCTAGTCTGACTAGGGATCCATCACTAGACACCACAGCACTTTAAGTTATGGATGTCTACACTCAGTAATGTCTTTTCCCCACCAGTTCTTCTAAAAAATAACTCTTCCAAGAAACCTTCCACCCCCTGGTACACTCAAAAGCTGAGAGAGTTACACAGACATTGCAGACAATTAGAAGGCAGATGACGGAGAAGCTACAAACAAGAAGAATTAACTCTGTTCAAAGTGGCTCTTAAAACCTACCACCAACAGATCAAAGTAAAAAAGAAATCCTACTTTACCAATCTACTTAGGCTTGCCAACTCGGATCAAAAAAACACTTTTAAGATAGTGAACTCTTTCACTCACCCTAAAATACTTCAACAGGAGATCCCTCCAGCACAGATTCTATGCGATTGTATTGATGATTTTTTTTTAACGCCCCTCTCATTGCCCACAGAAGTATCCTCTAATTATGTAGGTGATAGACTGACCCTCCAATCTTTTCAAACTGGTAGCCTAGAACACTCACCCCATGCCATTCTCTCCTGTAAATTAGGGTCTTAGTTTGACCCCTGCCCCACACAGATTCTGCACGCTATTATTGGCACCATTAACCCAGTTATAAATATGAATTACCCAGGGAAAGGAAAATCACGGCAGTTAAACCCCCTCAGAAGAAAAACTTGCGGACCCTACCACTTCCTCCAATCTCTGTCCTGTCTCCCTGCTTCCGTGCCTCAGTATCCAACTGATCTCCTACTTAGAAGAGGCTAATATTCTACATCCTAATCAATCAGGCTTCAGGCCCAAGCATTCAACAGAATCGGCTTTACGATACACCGCAGAAGCCGATAAATCTGCTTTAGACCAGAGAAAAAATGCTGTACTGGTTTTACTAGACTGCAGTCACCCACAACATCTTCCTGAACCGTCTTGAAACATATAGCATTTCTCAGCTGGCCTTGGCCTGGCTAAAATCTTTTCTGTTCAACCAGAGACAAGTTGTCACTCTGGGCCACTATCAGTCAGCAGAAAAACCCCCTGCTTTCTGGGGTTCTGCAGGGCTCCGCTGTAAGTCCTGTGCTATTTAATGTTTATATGGCGCCCCTCATTAGCCTGATACCTTCTTTCAATATTGAGACTATCTCGTATGCTGACTATACACAGCTAATCTTGGTGTTAGATGAACATTCCACCATGGCTGAAGAAAATTTACAACAGCGGTATTTCAGTGGATGGAAGTGAATCACCTTAAGTGTAACTCGAAAAAAACTGAGATTCTGCCATTAGGAAAATCCAATACCTTCTCCCCCGGCCTATGGTGGCCCAAAGACATCCCTCCTCATCCCAACATAGTGAATGTAGAAAAGAACTTGGGAGAGAAATTCGACTCATCAATATCCTTTCGTCAGCAATCCTTAGCGGTGGCAGGTACTTGCTTCCACCTGATAAAGTCCCTCAAAAAGTTTTTTTTAAATCTACTCCCCTGCACGGCCAGAAAGGCAGAGGCAGTGGCCCTAATCACCTTGAGATTAGATAACTGCAACAGTTTATATGCAGGGACCAATAAGTCTTTCCTACACAAACTACAGATAGTCCAACATGCAGCTGCACGGTTAGTCTTAAAATAGCCTCGAGGCTCTTCAGCCTCAGCTGCCCTAAAAACATTACACTGGCTGCCTATCCTCAAAAGAGTCCATTTCAAGTTCCTAGTAATTACCCACAGAGCTTTCAGATCCTCAGGTCCCTATTACCCTAGGTCCAGGTTTACTCCCTATGTGACGCATCGCCTCCTTAGATCCTCGCCAGCGAGCCTTCTTGAGCCCCCCAGCTTTAGGTGTGTGACCAAGGGTGGCAAATCAATTGCGGTCCTAGGGACCAAAGCCTGGAACCATCTTCCTAGATCTCTTTGTTGTATTCAAACAGAGACTAATTTCAGGAAAGCCCTGAAAACCTGGATTTTTAATGACCCTCCGCTCTTTGTCGAGCACTCATCTGAGTTCTTAGCTCCGGCTGTGTGTGTACATTAGGGCTCCACATAGCGCCATGATGCTCCTCGGAGGGAAAGCTGCGCTTTACAAATATTATATAACGTAACATAACCCTGCCCTGTACGACACTACACTCTACAACACTCTACTTTCCAAAGCTCTATGCTGCTGCACTTTACGTCACACCACTCTCCTCTACGCCACTGCACTGTACGCCACTCTTCTCTTCTGTGCACCACTCTTCTCTAAGCCACACCACTCTACTCTACGCCACTGCACTCTACACCACTGTACTCTACGTCGCTCTACTCTACAACACTCTATTCTGCCTCTGCAGTCTATACCACTGCACTCTAAGCCACTCTACTCTGCACCACTCTACTCAATGCCACCGCACTCTATTCCACTGCATTCTACTCTAGACCACTGCACTCTACGCCATTCTATTCTACACCACTCTACTCTATGCCACTGCACTTTACTCCACTCTGCTCTTCAGTGCACCACTCTACTCTATGCCACTGCAGTTTGACACACCACTCTACTCTACCCCACTGCACTCTACGTCGCTCTACTCTACGACACTCTACTCTGCCACTGCACTCTATGCCACTGCACTCTATGTCACTGCACTCTATGCCACTGCACTCTACGCCACTGCACTTTACGCAACTCTACTGTACTCTACTCCAATGCACTCCATGCCACTAGATTCTACTATACATCACTCTACGTCACTGCACTCTACGCCGCACCACTCAACTCTATGTGACTGCATCCACTTCACTCTATGCAACTGCACTCTACATCACTGCACTCTACTCTGCACCACTCTATGCCGCTGCACTCTACTCTGCACCACTCTACTCTGTGCAACTTCACACTATGCCACTTCATTCTACTCTGTACACTCTTTTTCATTGCACTCTATGCCACTGTACTCTGCTCTGCACCACCCTATGCCACTGCCCTGCACTTTAAACGGCTCTACCCTGCACCACTGCACTCTGCCCACTGCACTCTTCCCACTGCAGTCTGCACCACTGCACTCTGTCACTGTACTTTATGCCACTGCACTCTGACTCTTTACTCTGCACCACTCTACTCTATGCTACTCCACTCTACTCTGTACCACTCTACTCTAGGCCACAGCACTCTACACAGCTGCACTCTATGCCACTCTACTCCACACAACTCCATGCCACTGCACTTTACACAACTATACTGTATGCCACTGCACTCTACGATACTCTACTCTGCCACTGCACTTCACACCACTCTACGCCACCCACTGAACTATATGCCACTCTACTCTGTGCTACTCTACTCTATGCCACTGCACTCTACGCCTAGGCACTCAATGCCACTGCACTCTACACCACTCTACTGTGCTCCACTGCACTTTACACTATTATGTTCTACTCTGCACCACTCTATTCTCTGCCACTGCACTCTACACCACTATACTCTGCACCACTCTACTCTACAGTACTGCTCTCTGTGCCACTGCACTCTATGCCACTACACTCTACTCTGCACCACTCCACTCTACATCTATCTACTCTGCACCACTCTACTCTACACCTTTCAACTGGGCACCACTGCACTCTATGCCACTGCACTCTACTCTACACCAGTCTACGTATTTGCACACTATGCCACTATACTCTACTCTACACCATTCTATTCCACTGGCCCTACTCTGCACCACCCTACTCATTTTCACTGCACTCTACACAACTTCACTCTACGCCACTCTACTCTACTCTGCACCACTCTGCTCTACGCCACTGATCTCTACGCCACTGATCTCTAAGCCACTGCACTCTACCCTGGACTACTATAACCCACTGCACTCTACCCCAGTGCACTATATAACACTCTACTCTGAAGCACTTTACTCTATGTCACTGCACTCCACACAAATCCACTCCACTCAGTGCCACTGTACCCTACTCCACTCTATGCCACTCTACTCTATGCCACTGTACTTTAGCCGACTCTACTCTACATCACTTTGCTCTATACCCCCCTACTCTGCACCACTCCACTCCATTCTATGCCACTCTCCTCTATCCCACTCTCCTCTATTCCACTCCACTCTACTCAACTCTACTCTATGCTAATTCACTCTACTCCACAGCACTCTACACCACTCTACGCAGCTCTACTGTATGCCAGTCCACTTCACTCTGCTCTACGCCACTCCACTCTAATCTGTGCCACTCTACTCCACTTCACTGTACACCACCCTGCATTATTCCACTCTACACCACTCTGCTCTGTCACTCCACTCTACACAACTCTACGCTTCTCCAAACCACTGTATGCCACCTCAAGCCACTCTACGCCACTCCACACCACTCTATGCCATGCCACTCCACGCTGTTGTACAAAATGGCTAAAAGACATTGGCAAAGCACATAGCTCTCATGTAGGCAAAACGTATTGGCTTTGCCAATGCTTGTTAGCTGTGCTACTGGTAACATCTGCATCTACTACCCTGCAGCAGTATCTGTCCATGGGCTGGCTACACAAGCATTCAAGATTCAGCTGGCATGTATGTAGAAGTGCACTTTTACCCTGATCGGGTCACTTGGCACTATTGGTGTATAATAGATCTTTATTGTTACCCAAACTAACGTAATGTAAGTGATTTTATCAACATAGAAAAGAAGAAGGACTGAGTGCACCCTGCGGGGTTTGAGCCTTTGGCCATGGAATTAAACAACGGATCCCTGCAGTGGTTGAACCTGCCCACTAGACCACATGATCTGGCCCAAATCAAGACCTTTCTCCAGGTTCAGACAAAGGGTTCATTAAGTCAAATAATGGTGGCTAAAAACCAATCCATTTCAACCAAACATTAGCAACTTGACAGGTGAGGCAGATGGACGTCTGTGATGCCTTCAAAACAAATAGCATGCTTAAAGTTAGAGTGAGAGACATCACATTGGTCAAGTTGCGTGCTCACCTTCCATCCAGTTTCTACGCATTGACAGTATGTAGTAGTCACAATATCCTAAAAAAACCTGCTATTACAACTATTTTCATTATCTGCCACACATCATGGTCAATGGAAGGCTTACATTGTATCATACTGCTTTGCAAGCCTCTGTTTATTTATTTGGTGTTTTGTATAGCGCGAACAAGACCCTGACAAGGGTATCAGAGTGCATCACAGTACAAAAGCAATGAATTCTAAACAGTTTAGTAGAGTTCCATAGATAGATACCTAGCATCTATGATGGGTAGATAAGTGTACATTCGATAAAAACATTCTAAGTAGAACAGGTTGTTAAGTTCAAGTGCAATAGGACATTTTCGAATTAAAAACAGATCACATTTAGAGAGGCTGACCTCACAGGGTATCACAAAAACGAGTTTAGTATAGAAGATTGATTCATAGCAGGCAAAAATGTTATAGAAAGTAGAGATCCCTCCAGGAGTCGGATCTCGTAATAGACAAAACAGGGAGTATCACTCCAACGAGAAGAGCAAGTTGAGAGATTATCTGTTGGAACTTATGGAGTAAAGGTGAGTACAGACTGATGAGGACTTAAGGGAGGAATTTGCTCATCAGAAAAGACTTGGCTTCCTTTTTAGGTCTCGCCTGAGCCAGCGCATGCGCTGCTCTGGCGAGACTTTTAGTAAGTGGGCTTCAAAAAGCCGACCACAGCTTTTTGTGTGGCCTAGAGCGTGAGGTTACGCGCACAGTTACGAGCAGAGGCGCCATCTGGCTTTCCTCTCTCTCGCAGGACGCTGCAGCTGATTTCACTTTTGCCATCGCGCGCACACCACTCCTGTGGTTTTTTTAGCGAACACGTGCGCGAACACAACTCCCAGGCTTTTTTAGCACTTGTGCCCTGCAGTTGGCGTTGCCAATTCTTGTTATTTACGATTTCCACACAGCTGAGAATTGTGCTGCCGCTGGTTTACATGGGGTAATTGAGGGCTCGTGCATCATCGCGAGGGAGCGGTGACCCTCTTCCCTGGAGACTTGGGAGCTGTGACAGCATCAAGAAACCGCTTCTATCCAGATTGTAAGCAAAGCTGAGGATGGAAAAGCAGACACTCTGTAAAGTCACTTTATGAGTAGGTGCTCTCGGAAAAACGCGCATCGATCAGCATCGCATTTTGACTCGTGCAGTGTCAACGTAACTTGCTGCTTAACGAGAGAGAGAACTTTAAGCCACCTCCTCCGTTTGTTTGCCTACATTTAAGACCCCTGAGGTGACTTCCAAGTTACACTTTTTCCTCCATGTCTTTGCTTCTCTAGTTATTTATTTCTTCCTAACCCTCCCCCTTTAAAGAATATTTCAGTTAGACAAAAACTAGCTGTGCTGTGTGCACCCATTCAGTTGAAGGAAATTCGGTTGAAGACTCACATCCCGGGTTTGTCGCAGCAGGTTGGTTCTCCTAGCTGTTCTCTAGGTGGCGGTGTGTGTAGAGCAGCAGAACTCCCTTGCAGGAATCTTTCTTGCTGTTTCGCAGTTGTGTTGCAATTGAACGGAAGTTTCTGCAGATCACCCAGGAACTGTCCTCCGCCCCTTGTCCCCCGTCTATCTCTCTGTAACCTGTAGCAACCTGCCGCGCTCCGAAGGAACTGGTTTCAGATAAAGCGTTTGACGGTGCTGAGTGACGTCGTGATCCGACACCCCGGATGCTTAGCTGTATTTCGCCTGCTGTTCTTGCTTGCCTGTTGCATGTGAAGGTGTCCAGCCTGGCTTGTGGCAGCTAACCACCGACTGCCTCGCCTCGCTCGATTGCCTCCAGTTCCCAGGAATGTGGGAACAAAGTTTACATGGTGAGTCAGCTTACGTCTTCACCCGTGATGCGGTGTATGGGTCGTCGGCTTGGTCATCTTTGAAAGCAGTGGGGTGGAATACTTGTCACGAATCTAGCGAAGGAAGGGAGGATGCATGTCTGACTTCTTCAGTGGAGGGTTGAGGAGGGCTGTGTGGGAGGGAGAGGGGATGTTCTCTCCATCCATCCCTGGCTCGAACATTTTGATGAAACGGGGTGAAACTGTACATTTTAGAGCATCATTTTCAATTACATTTGTTCAAAAGCTCTGCCAGGGCACTCCTTTCATATTCAAGTACTTTAATGGTGTACCAAGCCAATGCAGCCCAGCGCTTATCAGGCAAGTGTTGACACTATTTTTTTCAGACGGTGTCCTGTACTTCAGTGATTATTACGTCAGGGTCAACATCTTGTCATGGGTGGCTCCATAGACTCTGGTTGCCCCTCTTATGCTAAACATTACTTAGACTATTCTAAAGCTGATTTTTTTTCAAACACCTATATTTTCATTTTTTTCAAACACAGTACAGTAGTTATTTGCGTGTGATGTACATAGCACAGTGGGTTTAACTTGAGAAGTTTTTCTCCAGCCATCCATCACTTATTAGTTTGATCTGGATCCCCCCCAGGGTACAACACGTATCCACTGATCGCATGCTTCTCTTTTTACTGACGTTAAGTATGGTTCTCTCCCTCCACCTAATCCGTGCTATCTTCCACATGTTCCTTTGGGCTGCCGCTATCTGTTGACTCAGTCGTCATCTTGGTCTAGAAGTTTTTCACATATATTTTGCCAGACTGTGATGGCCTCCTCCACTCTTTGGTCCCTTCTACTAAGTTTCATATGGGTCTGCTCTGCTAGTGACCTCTCCTGGACGTCCCTCTGCCAGTGCTTTATCTTGGGTGCCCTTTGACCCATCCACGTGATGGCGATTTTACATCTGGCCAACACCAATGCCAATTGTAACAAGCATTGGCATAGCCAATAGGTCTCGCCTTTGGGACCTTATAAGTGTTTAGTTATCCAGCACAATATCCTTAGTGCAACAACATCAAGTGGTGCATGGCTAAACTCTTATAAGGTCCCAATGGCGAGACCTATTGACTATGCCAATGCTTGTTGAATATTGTCGTTGATGAGATTCTTCTGGTACTCAGAGGGAGCGAGTTCCAGATTCTTGGTGCAGCTCCAGAGAATGCTCTATCATTTGTTTTTTTATTGCTGAAGAATGAAGGTCTGTACCTTCTTCGTTCTCCAGATATATCTGCTTTCTGGTGTTCCGAAACATGTCATCATATATTCATGAAGCATCAATGCTCACTTAGGCTTGCACGTCTCTGATAACACATGAGGTATCACACCACCTTCAACACTTCTGGAATTACTTATCTGCAGTAGCTACAGCTCACCTGAGAAGCTGGTGGTGGTGAACATTGAAAGATACTTGCGCAAAGCACTGGCAACATTCGCACAGTAGAAAAAGATTAAATTAACTCCGCATTTTAATTTTGCAAAACATATCACCTCATGAAATGAGGTGCAGAATAGCAGAAGACAATCAGCATATGCGGCTTGCCTCTAGACTGATAGAGGCCGTGGTGCTCAGAGAAGTACAAAATCAAGAATACTGCAAAGAAGAACGTCTGGAGGAGAAGTCGGGGTTCCAAAAGAAAGTCCTTCTCCATGGAGTCGGCCACATAGAACACCGACCCACCCGAGACCGAAGGCTATTGAGTTCCAAATAGCCTAAGGCTTTCTACCGCCCTTTCTCCTGATCCCTCAGACTGCGTTGACTTTCCTCCGAGGGTTTATAACCTTTGTGCCAGCACACAAGGTCCTAGACTTCCATCATCCGATAATATTAGTTCAAGTGTTGTCTGTTATTATCCAGAACTGGAGCTATTGTCCCTCCTCTATGTATCTGGTCCAAAGCTCTCTGAGTGTATTTCCTGCTGGTTAGTAATGCTTTACAAATAACTCAATAAAGAAATAAAATGGCATAAAATAAAGCTGCAGCTTTTATTTCTGCTCGTGGAGCACTTAAGAGCAGGTGCAAAGGCCAGAACATGAGTAGGCCTAACAAAGGACCATGATGGCGACCGCTCCACCTGTGTACAGAACCAAAAGGCAGCTCCGAGTTTGCAGAATGGGAGGAAGAAGCTCAAAATGGCTTCTTGAGCCAGCCCTCTTGCAGAGCAGCTTATAGGAAATGATGGACCAGACAGATAGTTTTGAATCAGAGGTGAGTGCAATTGGGAGACTTTGCTACAGCACACTTCACAGAACTGAGTGAACAACTTCGCAAATTTCCTAACATTTGTGAGGGTTAAAAAAGCAACTACAGGACATAAGGCACTCAACAACGGTTTAAGTAAGAGCAAGAGCTGCAGGAGAATTGAAATGAATGCTATAGGGTGACGATCACATGCAAAGATTCTCAATGGGCACTTCATGAACAGCTCTGAAGAGGTAATTTGTGTTCTCAAGTTTCTCGAATTACACAATAAACTGGATTAAAAGCAAAGCAATGCCAATGGCAAAGCACACGTGCAAGCGGGCATCGGTGGGTCCGCCTTTCAGGCGGGTGTCCAGTAGGGTGCAATACCCAGGGATCCTGGTCAGCTGAAATATCACAAATGTGATGAGAGACAATGTTGTCCCTCTGCTTGATAAAATGAAAGACCGCTTTACAAGATGTGGGGAGCTGCATTCTTAGACTAGAGATGATGCTCACCCCAAGATAAATTTATGTTTGGCATGATCCCAATTTATATACCTCATTTGCTGTTCGTGTGATTGATAATACAGTGAAAAGTTATTTATGGGATAAGAAGAACCTGAGGCTTATATTGTCCAATTTATAAGCCTCAACAACATCCGAGAGATAGTTTCTCTGAAGATTGCCCGGTATTCCTGGGCACATTTTTCACAATTGGCTTGCCGCTTCTCCACCAAATTGAAGATTCCAGACTGGGGAATAACCAAATGTGATATGAAGAAAGAAACAGTATGGTTTTCATATAATGGAGGGAGAAAATGTTTGACATTTAGATGCTACACCCTGTTATAATACAGAACTGCTGATTGAAGGCCTGACAGTCACTCAGATGCACGTCAGATCATTGGCCTTTTAGGAAATCCCTCAAAACCTTACTCTTTAAAATGGTCTACCTCTGACGGAGAAGGATGAATGGCTGGTGTTTTGAGCACCAAGATACCCTTTGGGTAGCAGATGCGCTTTGGCACAACATAATAAAGCACATGGTGAACCTTTTCATTGGTTTTTATAGTCATCCAAAGTGATCAAGTCCATAAGACAGACTCTGGGAGGCAGCGTTTTAAGATTATATTAGGGAACAATTCCATCTGCATCAGGATGAGAATGGAAATTATCTCTAAGTAGCTCATTGCAGAGGGTAAAAAGCTGAGAAAATTGCCTTTCTACATCTAACACACATTGATTCATACCTATCACAAAAATTGGGGAGATTTTAGCAGAAAGATTTCTGGTGTATATATAAGAATCATTGATTGACGATTTACAATTAAAGTCAACAGAATGTCTGCCTTAGAATAAATAGTAAGTTAGACCACGAAAACACTATTAAGGGAAAGACTGGACGGACTTGTTAGAGTCGCATGATGTAGGACTGCGTGAAACATGCTTGAAATTCTGTTTTTTCAAGTTTTACAGGGTTGGCATTGGCCACGTCACAAACTCTCCAGTGCTAATCTGATCCTGGACTTCCATGGTTGGTGATACGGACAACATGACGCCGATTTGATCCTGTTCTAAACTACAGACACACAATACGTGCCGGGTGGAATGCTTGCAAATACTCTAAACTACTGACGATGCCTCTGGGTAGCATTCCAACCCATCGTTTTTTGCCCACTGTGCCATTCTAGACAGAGACCCACCTGCCGAACTGCCAGCCACGGCCCCTTCCAGGGAGAATACCTGCATTCCTAGACTGGTTTTAGCCTTAATATGGTCATCAGTGACGTATAGCTTGGATCCTATGGCACAGTGATCAGGATACCCACATCTGAACAAACGCTTAGCCCCTTAGGGCGTTACATCAAACACACTAAAGTTGATGGGAAGAATGCTTGAAAAGAGATAACCCCCTGACAATTACTCTGGGTAGCATTCCAATCCATCATTCAAAACTTGACTACATGCACTCAGCACACCAGTGCACACCGAGCAAATTCAGCAGCACTTTTATTGATTTCGATGTCCCTCTACTTGATCATTTTTGCTTCATTATCTGAGTAATTTAAAAAGATCTTTCTAGTAGGAGGCCTTTGGTTGCATGGTGGCTCTTAAACAGTGCTGATGAACGGAGGCGCTTTAGGCAAAGTGACATTATGCTGCCCCCTTTCTAAGGCGATGGTTCCGTATTGGTTGCTTTTCGAGGCAATCTGCTGCCGCTTGCTGGTAGTGATATAGACGGATGCCTCCTAGTGCCTTGTTGCAACACTGACCCTGCTTCTAACAGCTCCAGAATTTGATACTGGGACATTAGAAAGTGTCTTTGGGATGCTTCACACCTTCCTATTTGACTCCCTAAATGTTCTGGTCTTCGCGTACAGTAGGATTGGGTAGTTAGGGTTTCTACGTTTCCTGAAGGGCAGATAATCTTTTCTTGGTCAACGAGGTCTGTGAATCCTGGACAGCCGTGGCACTTTTCTCCCATAATGAAATGGTTCAGGAAATAAACCTTATTTGATATATAGGCTCTTTCATATGGCTGGTATTTAATGCAGGTGTCACATGCTCTTTGATGTTTGCACTGGTATGTGCTATGTACAGCATTTTGGCAAAGACCTTCTTTCATTGGAAGCCAGTGCAGGTGCATTGACAAAGCCTGTTCCATTTAACTCACTGATTGCTGTGTTTGCGTGTGCTATTGTGAAGATAGGTGGGTGGGTGACCGCGAGTGTAAGTCAATGGTTGATTTAATGAATGGATGGGTGAGTATATGGAGAAACACATAAGAGCATGGATAGCTTGATGGGTGAATGGGTGAGGGAGTGGATAGGTGCATGATGGTGTGAGGTTTCATATTAAAAATGATTTAATACAATGCCAATATTGAGAAGCCATTTCACGTAAAGTTTTTTTAGGGAATTTTTCCAAAAGAATGGCATTTACCATGTAAAAAAATGGCTTTTTTAAATTGCTTTTTGCATGCTTATTTTTCAAGGTAATAATTCCATTAATCTTGGAAAGGAGATCTCTTCTGTGTTGGGTTTCTGCAAGGTTTGCGGGGGTCCCTATTGTCTACCAATATAGAGAGAGATCCTACCTTTCAATGGCATTACACAATGTTTTGGCTTTGTCCAGGCTGAGTCCTGGTGCTGTTCTGCATTAGCAAAAAGACAAAAAAGGCTTGTTTGAAGATATGGAACAGCAGAAACAAAAAAAAGCTGCTGTAGTTTTATAACGTATGTTTGCATGTGTCACCTTGCATACGCCCTCATATGGGATATGAAGTGGTGGCCATTTTTATTTTTAATTGTATCCTTCAAATGGTGGCAGGTGGCAATCTTTGAGATGTAAATTTAAAAAAAATGTGCGAAAGTGCAAGACAAAAAGGAGCTAATTTGATTAGCTGGACCGTCTCCACCCCATTTTTTTTTTTTTTTTTTATTTTAAATAATGAGACAGTGAGTGGTAGGGCAGCAGTGGCTGAGCAGATGGGTAGTTAAGTCCACACCAGACCAGGAGGTTTTTGGGAAGATGGGGATGGTGGGGGGTTTAAAAAATAAAATTAAACCTACATAGGGACTAGGTGAAGGTAACAACTGATGAACTATAGGGGGAACACAGATGATAGAGATTTCGGGGGTGTAGTACACAAGGGAGAGAGCCAAAAACGCTCCATCAAGTGCTGAAAGGAAAAGGAAAATGTGGTTCCCTGATTGTTAGCAGTGGAGGGATACAAGTCAGACAATCTAAAGGGTGTTATAAAAAAAAAAACTGTGCTAGAGGAGAGGGTTTAACACAGGAAGAGGAAGGGAACCATCGAATAAGAAGCAAGCTCGTGAGAGTGACAAGAAAGACAACCAATGGTAAGCAACGAGCCGACCCAAAACCCGCTGTAGGTGTTGGTATTTTTCACAGTGAGTCATTGCCAACAAAGAGATAAAATCTGTTTGTAGGCAAGGCATAAAGAGAATGTCATGAGGCAATATATTCCCATTTGTTCATTAGGAAGTATTGTAACTGGGTATCCAATATTTCTTTCCTGTCCAAATATGCTATTCCAAGGTTCATCATTGACCTAAAAAATTCCTCAGTCCTTTTCATTGATGTGTGGACCTAAAACCATGAGTAGGGACTCTACATTGCCTAAAGGGCGACAAAGAAGAACCACAGATGGGAGATAAAAAGTGGAGGTCTGTGCATGTAATGGGCATAACATTACGAAAAGAAACTTTGTCGATGCCTACAATTTTGGTGTTTATAGCTCAGGTGGGTGCAACATAGGTGTAAGCGACTTGGATCCAGGCCATAACAGTGAGACTAACTCAAGACTATGTAAATGAGTCCCATCTGAATTCATTGTATGTAAATGTATATTTTGTGGATATCCTGAACATCTCTCAGGGATTCAGCTCTCCTGAGCCTTTGTTTGACAAACACAGATGGGTACCAAGGACACAGCATCATGAATCCGGGGAGCAAGATCCCTCCTTCGCTGAGTAGCTCCACAGAGGCATAAAGAGCGCAAGGTGTCCTTGCCCAGAGAGCAGGTGCAGCAGGAATCTCAGGAGTGGACAGTCCCATTTTCAGACACACAAGAACTGCATGGGCAGCAGCAGTGCAAGCCCCAAGCACTCACCAAGGGTAAAGCACTATTGGTGGTGTGAGAGCAAGGTGAAGGGAGCCATGGATGGGTGAGGAGTCCTGACTTCTGATTCAATGTATGGTCCCTGCCTGTCTTGTCAACTGAGCAGTGTGACACCCAAGGTGAAGGGAGCCAGGGGTGGGCGAGCTGTCCTGACTGATTCAACGGATGGTCCCTGCTGGTCCTGACCTGTCACCTGAGCAGTGTGACACCCAAGGGGAAGGGAGTGTGACACCCAAGGTGAAGGGAGCCAGGGGTGGGCGAGCAGTCCTGAATGATTCAACGGATAGTCCCTGCTGGTCCTGACCTGTCACCTGAGCAGTGTGACACCCAAGGGGAAGGGAGCCATGGGTGGGTGAGCAGTCCTGACTTCTGAATCAGTGGGTGGTCCCTGCCTCTCCTGTCTCCCGAGCAGTGTGACATCCAAGGTGAAGGGAGCCACGGATGGGTGAGCAGTCCTGACTTCTGAATCGGTGGGTGGTCCCTGCCTGTCTTGACCTGTCACCTGAGCAGTGTGACACCCAAGGTGAAGGGAGCCAGGGGTGGGTGAGCAGTCCTGGCTTCTGAATCAGTGGGTGGTCCCTGCCTCTCCTGTCTCCCGAGCAGTGTGACATCCAAGGTGAAGGGAGCCACGGATGGGTGAGCAGTCCTGACTTCTGAATCGGTGGGTGGTCCCTGCCTGTCTTGACCTGTCACCTGAGCAGTGACACCCAAGGGTAAAGGAGCCATGGGTGAGTGAGCAGTCCTGACTTCTGAATCAGTGGGTGGTCCCTGCCTGTCCTGACCTGTCACCAAGGTGAAGGCAGCCATGGATGGGGGAGCAATCCTGACTTCTGATTCGAGGGAGGCTCCCTCCCTGTCGGCCAAGCTCACTCACCACAGGGCTGCTTTCTGCCACTGTCTCTCAAAAATCTGGTATGAGCTGATTCTTGGGCAGAGATTTGGGTGGTCGATTCCCGAAAATGTGCGAAGAGCAGTCCTGCATTTGATGGATTAAAACAAGGAAGCTAGTTTGCCTCTCGTTTTTTTTATTTTTGTTTTTGCAATTTGAACATTGTAGGTATACCAGAAGCATTATAGGTTGCGATTTCTTTATTTTTAACCTCCTCCAATAAATCAGGCGTGCGCATACACCAGTGGGGTTTTTAAAGAGCGTTTACATCCCTTGCCAATTATGCTGCTCACGAATGCCCCCCCCCCCCCCCCGCAGAACATGACGAGGCCCCCCGAGTGTGCCATATCACACAGATATACATTGACCTTGGGCTGAATGCCCCCCCTCACCCCCTCCTTGAATGGTTGGGGGCCTGCATTACGCCCCTGGTCACAATATGTTGATAATTAACTAACCAGAAATCGGTAATTCAGCCAGAACATTCCAGTGGCCTGCTAATGGCTGTGTTTTATAGCAAGTCGCCATGAGCTCATACTGGCGGCTACTCTCGGGTCACACTTGATGTGGAACAACCAGGCACACAAAGTGATTAGCACATGTTCAGCCTCTGAACAACGCTGTTGTAATTTGCATTTCTGTGTGATTTGTTTTCCTTTGGCTCTGTTATTGGAAAGAAAGGCAGCCAAATTACTCCACAGTAAACTAATAGTGCGGGGCTCGCGCGTTACTACTCCGTTCCATGCGGGAGTAGCTCACCCAGTCCAGGTTTTCCGTAGCCTGGTGAGGTTTGTGTTCCTGTTTAACCAGTTATAGAGCCAGGACTACAGGTCCCAGATTTCAAAGGGAATTCATTGGCTGATGAGCTACTCGCTCACGGAGCTGGGAAACACTTGCACTCTGACAATGTCGCTGTATGAGGAGGTTGGCCCATCAGGTGGTAGGTCGCGAGGGGCGGCTTGCCTTTGGATCGCCTGTAACTCGGACAGCTCATCTGCTAAGGTTTTGCTGTTGCCACCCCCACCCCCAGTCACATTCTGCTTTTGGACCCCCTCATGCAGAATATATTGTTGCATGAATAGCACTTCGACCTTGAGGGGCCCCTGCTAATATAGAAACATCCTCTGCGCAGCATTAAACTGCTGTTTGGACTTAGGTGTATGCTAAATGTATCATATACCTAGTAAAATAGCCTTGAGACTGCACATGCTCATATATACATCCTGTGCAGTAGCTGCTGCAGTCCACTAAGCTATTTACCAGCATCAGAACCTATAACCTGAAAGCGCTACACACAGACCTCTGCAGTGGACACTCAACCTTGTGAGCTGTCTTACTGGTATTGGGACCTCTAAAATGCAAATAACAGTTTCCATAGAATGCACTTAACTCACGTTGCTTCTGTTGGCCACTATCAAGCTCTTCTTATACAACACACGCTCGTTGGATCATATGAAGGGCTTCAAGAATGATGGTGGCCTTTTTGAACATCATCGCCAATCCCTTCAAAACCCTTAACAACAAAAGCCTGTACCCACCCAATATCCATAACTCAGTGCTGCAACCTCTGCTGGATTCACAGTCTTTCTTAGTTGGGTGTGTGGTGGTGTATATCGCAGTGATGGTTGCTAGATGTCCGTTACGTACTCCCGCATGTCGCTGACTAAGCTATGCCCCTGAGGATCCTTTGTATTTTACTTTATGCTGGGGCTCTGAGGTACATAGCTTTATGGGTAATACATTTTATTGTTAAAACACTTGGTAACTGATAGAAAGGAATAGCTTTACAGCAGAAGTAACAAGTCCGCCTTTGCTTACAGGGGGCAGGGCAAGAAGCTGCCGCTGTAGGGAGGTACCACTCAGGAGCACCTTTTTTAAGGTCTCCTGCAGTTTCCTGGCACGAGGGAGGAGCTGGCCTCCACAAGGGAACCAGGGATTTTCCATGGAGCAGAAGTGCTCGCGTGTCTCATGAAGCAGGCAGGCCGTTCGGCACCAGTCGTATTTCTGAGTGATGGTTCAGCGTTGGACCAAGCATAGTCCCATGAACGTCTACAGAAGGTCCATGTTCTTCAAAGACGACATGCTCATGAAGCTGCAGCTCGAGTGGCTTCTTCTCCGAGCTCAGTGACATTGAGTATATCTTTGCTCCCCACTGGGGAAGAAGTCAGCCTGCAGGGAGACACCACTCGGTGGTACCAGACACTCTTTGTGTAATGCTTCTGCTAGTTGGATCCATATTCACGCTATACCAACGGAATGGCCATAATGTGGTAAGAGGAAAAACCTTCTAAATCATGACTGGCAGCTACACCACCTGCTAATAGTAAAGTGGACTGATTATCATAAATGACACAAAACCAAAGGCTGAGGGAGGCTGACCTTTTGCTCCTTTTTCCTTGTATTGATGGTATAATATAATCTCTGTAAGACTTTTATATCCCACGGAAAATTGTGTCTCCCTTTTTAATTCAGGTTGTGAAAGACCTATTGTGAATTTACAGTGGGCGTAGAGCCCGCCCATTGCTTACAATTGGTTGGCTTTATTGTCACTCTGATTTCCTAGCTTCTTATTTGATGTAAGTAATGTAATGTGGACTGCAGAGTGCTGTTTGTCAGCCGTGAGGATATTCAGGTACTGTTGATGGCTTGCCTTCCTCTTCTTGTGTTTGTTGCTGCCCTAGAGCATAGCCTCTGTACCATTCTCTTGATTGGCTGACCTGTTTCCTTCCACTCCTCACATTTCGGGAACAGAGTTTTCATTTTCATTCAAGCTATAAGAATGCACTTAATAAGAATCTATCACTTTTGTGCTACTCCCACCTTCAAAAGCCCGCCTCCACCCACTGTGTTGTTCCCCACCCTTCCCAGCCTGACTGTAAAAGCACAAGAACATGGATAGTTTTGCTGGGATATGGCTGAATAGCTTGGGTTGTAATTGCTTTATATCCTGCATTCTACATATTGCATGAACGCACAAGTTTTGGCTCACACACTGGCCTCTGAAGCAAAAGATGTATTTAGCATAATACTTCTCCTGGAGTCCCATAAATCCGCTTTCTGGGCTACTGCAGAAGTCGAAGCGGCTGAATCCTGTGGAAATTAAAGTAGACCTTGGCAAGCATTTCGATGTAAATTCTGACACTTCATATTCTTTTTGAATTCTGTTCAGTGTCTTCAGTGGAATTTATTGGAAAAATAACCAGTGAACACTGAAAACATTGAAATCAGTGTGAAGTTTCAAACTAACATAAGATATGTGTTTGCTTTTCCTCCAGTATTTTGAAATGTTTTTTTTCTTTACAGACACATGTTTACAGAAAAACATCGGCCAAGCCAATAGCTCTGCACTTATATTAGATCGGTGCAATCTAGTGGCTCTGCCAATGTTTGCCTTTTATGATGGTGACAGCTTTTGCTTGCTCCCAGATCCCATGTAATCTAAATAGAGAGGGGCATGTAGATGTATTTATGCATATGCTATTTCTATAGCGCAAACCTAGCCAAAAGGCAGTAGAGTGTTGTACATGGTCAAAGGCGAGCCTAAAGCCAGCAAGTTCAAGGAGAAGAAGCTGAGTTGTGAACGTTTCATGCATTGTAGTGCATGGTTCTTTAAAGCGGCGAGGCTTCAGCTCTTTCTTAAATTGGAGGAACATTGGGCCGGTCCTTATAGATAGAGAGAAGTTGTTCCCGATGCTGGGCGCATAGAGGGAATAGTCTTGTTGTCTTGTTTTTTCTTTTTTACTCTTCTTCGTCTGCAGTTTGATGGTGTCCTGGCTGCAGATGTGCAGAGATCCACCAGAGAGGGTGAGTGTGTCTGCAAGATAATTAGGGATGCCCATTGTGATAGCTTTATAAATGATGCAGCTGGCTGTGAAGATGGGGAGGTTGGCAAGGGGAGCCAATGGAGTTCCATCTGGTTGAGAGTGATGCGATTATATTTCTTCAGGCCCAGATGTGATGTGCTGCAGTGTGTATGATGCCCCTAGGTTGAGCCAGTGTAGAGTTTCTTTAGAAGAGAGAGCTGGTACCAGACCTTCTTTGTGTTTTTGGGAATGTGTTCCGTGAGAGATATGTTGGTGTCCAGGGTGAATCCAAGCAATTTGGCAGTGGGTGAGAGTTGAGGGATCGAAACAGTCAAGGTTCATGTCATTGAGTCAGGTTTGTGCTTTATCTTATTTATTGTTCTTAGTAAATAATAGGGATTGTGTATTGCTTGTGTTGAGCTACAAGTAGGCGCTGGACATCCAGGTCTGGATAATGTAGCTTTATAAGATCAAACAGTGCTTGCACAAGAGTTACCCATACAACCATGAGGCCTGGGTCTAAAGACTTCAACAAAACAATTGCACCCCTAAGTATCACTTGAAAAAAATAAATACATTCTTTAACAAGCTGAATAGCCACCTTCAACTAAGGCTGCCAACATATAATCACCCATAAAACCACCAAACTGATTTCTGAAAATATTTATCATATTTCTTGACTTTGAAAATACAAACACATAATAAAATTATATTCACTAAATATAGTAAAATAGTTTGCAAAGTGTCCCCAGTGAAGAACCACAAGAAATTGAAATTAAACAACTCCTTTACTCTAACAAAAAGTACCTGGGGTTTTTTCTTAACAAACAACCACAGAATATCGTCAATAGTAGTCCATTGGCCTTATAATTGTGACATGTTTGTTTGTTATGGTTATCAACACAGAATAAACTTACCAGGTCTCATCAGGACTCAAAAGATAAGGGGAGCGTCTTGCAATCACTACATAGTCAGAAATTATATATGGTCATCATATTTAAATATATATATATTTTTTTAAACTTTATTTATATTGTTGGCGTTTACATACATTGTTGTTCGGTGTGTACATATCAACGACATTTTACACCTGACATTACATGCTTATACAACATCATAAAGCATGAGCGCAGTGACACGAAGCATTTTTCATAAGCGCAAAGCTAGGGGTTGTTTTGTGAGTTGGGGGTCGAGTCCTGTTGGTGCATATAACTATGGAAAGGATCCCAAATATCCCGAGGTTGAGATCTCGGAGGCATTAACTCCCAATACGTGATAGCTGTTCATGACAATAAACAATGTCCCTTATCCAGTCTTTCAGTTTGGGTGCCATGGTGCCACCCCAGCACATTGCAATCCTGCGTTTGGCGAGGCGTAGTAACAGCGTATGCCAGTCTGCAAGAGATTTTCGGTAACTCTGCCACATGTCCCAGTAGGCCAACTAGAGGGGTGGGTGACAACTGCAGCTGTGTGATTTCCCCTATTACCCTATAGACCTCCACCCAGTATGTCGCAACCGCTGGGCACTGCCAGGCGAGATTAATAAAATCTGCTGTGTCAGCATGACATCTTGTACATTGAGGGTCTGGAGATAGGCCCATTTTATGTAGCATCACTGGGATGCGATAGGTGTGATGTAGAAAGTTAAAGTGGATGAGACGCAGCCGTTAGTTCGGGGAGAGTAGCTCAAGTTGGCTACAGCAGAATAACCACTGCGCGTCTGTGAGTGGAAGAGTAAGGTCCTCATCCCAGGCTATCCAGGCTGGTAGATGTGCAGCAGTTGAAGTGCGCTGCATGTTTCGGTATAGTGAGGTGATAAGTTTCCGCGGTGAAGTGGCAGTGTAAGTGTATTCTAACGCGGGGATGATTGCAGGTGGCGTTGGGAAGAGTTTGCGGCATGTTGCCCGTAATTGGTAATACAAAAAAGTGTCCAGCGGTGTGCTAGGAGCCTTCGTCGGGTCGCGAAAAAGATCACCTGGAAAGAGATCAGCATAGGTGTGCATATTGAGCCTGGCCGCTCGTACACCGGCACTAGCATACTGCAGAGGAGGCAGCAGGGGGTGCTTTGCTATCGGGACTGAAGGGGCATATAGGAGAGGAACACCAGCGCGTCGCACCAGCCTAGTCCATGTCCATCGTAGACACTGAGGGGTGGCAATTTCAGAATCGGGCCTTTTGTATGGAGCTAACAGAGCTGTGGACAGGGGCCAGGGCGATACCGTGTCGATTTCCACCGTGACATGCGGCTGAAACAGCGTGGGGTGTGTCCAATAATGTAAGAAATGTGCCTGGGCACAGAGCGTGTATAACTGTAGGTCCAGTGCACCTAGCCCCCCCGAAGCCGTGGCCGGGTCAGTATTTCATATTTAACCTGGGGCTGCTACCCGGCCCACACCAGTGCGATGAGGTTCGATCGAAGTCTTTTGAAAAAGGCTTGTGTAAGTGGAGTGGGAATATTTATTAATAAATAGAGGAATTTGGGCAGAACAACCAACTGTGCAAGGGCAATTCGGGCCACCAGAGACAGAGGGAGTTTCGACCACATGGGAATACGCTCCTCAAGCCAATCCATCGCCTTGCTGAAATTGGCTTGCCATAACTCGGATAGATCCCTGCTAATGTGTATTCCTAAATATTTGACTGGCCCTTTTGCCCACTGGAAGGGATACTCTGCGGGAAACGGAACTGTGGATTCCATCAATGGGAAAAGTATTGACTTGTTCCAGTTAACCTGGACACCAGATAGACCTCCGAAGCAGATAAGCTCGCAATATATAGGAGATAGGTTCTGTTCTGGGTGAATCACATAAAGTGTGACGTCATCTTCATACAGGGACACAGTTAGGCTACGTGTTGTGAATCCCACCCCTCGATTGGCATGGTGTTGTCGGATGTGTGCAGCGAGAGGTTCCATCGCAATTGCGAAGAGTAATGATGAGAGGGAGAAGCCTTGTTGCATGCCACTGCTAACCGGGAAAGGTTATGATATTTGCCCATTTAACGGTATTCGGGCGGTGGGCATTGTGCATAGGAGGTGCATTTGTGCGAAGAAAATGGAACCAAGCCCATTCTTGTTAAAAGGGGGAACAGGAATCCCCATTCCAGCGTATCAAATGCTTTGGTTGCGTCAAGCAGAGCCGCTAGCGCTGTCGTATGTAGATAGTGCATTACTGTGAATATGGTCCGGAGGTTGTGCACTGTGGAGCAGCCCAGTATAAATCCGAATTGATCTGGCCTGATCATTAATGGTAATAGAGGTTGTAATCTATTCGCAAGTACCATTGCAAAGATTTTATTATCAATGTTAATAAGCGATAGGGGCCTGTAGGAATTGCAATGTTCAGCAGATTTATCGGGTTTGAGAAGCGTGAAAATTACAGCCTCTCGCATTGAGGGAGGCAGCGATGCCCACCTCCAATGCATCATGATATACCTCCATCAATCGGGGGATTAATAGGTCCAAGTACTCTTTATAGAAGGATGCGGTCAGTCCATCCAGACCAGGAGCCTTGTCTGGAGGTAGGCCAGCAATGGCCTGCCACACCTCATCAGCAGTAATGGGAGAATCCAGATAATCTCGGTGTGAGTTGGAAAGCCAAAATAGTTCAATGGCGTCAAAGTACGCCTACAGTTCCGAGGGGAGAACTTCTCAGGAAGTAGAATATAACCGGGTAAAGAATTCCACCATGATACGCATGAGGTCGGGAGTGTAGGAGCATCGCTGGCCTTCCGAATCTATCAAACCTGTAATGTAAGAGGATGCCCTTGGTTTCTGGAGTAGTATAGCTAATGTCTTACCCGGGTGACCCCCCTCGCCGTAGCTGCGTGCTTGTGTTTCTCTGTCCAGGAATTTGACCTTCCTAGCTGCCTCCTCCTGGTATTCGGTTAGTTTACTACAGATGTCAACCAGTATCTTGGGGTCATTAGGTCGATTAAATTGGGTCTCGAGTGCAGAAATGTCAGACTCAAGAGTTGAGAGCACACCCCAGATGGCTTTGAGCACCCCATGTTGCTTGGCTACGCACTCCCCCCGAATAACCACCTTAAAGGCATCCCAAAGAGTGGCGGGGGATTGAACCGACCCAGTGTTGTGTGCAAAGTAGTCTTCGATGGCAGCACTTAACTCTTCTCGAAAGACTTGATCTCTGAGAGCGTTTGGAGATAGTCGCAAGGAGAATGCGCGTGTTGTTGCATGCGGGGCTGAAGTGTCAGCAGGACTGGTGTGTGATCTGAAAGGGTATGGGGAAGGTGAGAAACCTGGGGGTTCCAGGGGAGCATGGTTTTGGACGGTAGCCAATAATCGATTCTCAACCACGTTTTATGTTGTAGGGAGAAGCAGGTGCCCTCGCGCGTTTCTCACCATGTGTCTATGAGGAGGTTGTCTGTGATAACTGCCACAAGTGTGGATGCCGCTTGTGGATGAGGTCGTCTGATGCTCCCTGCCCGATCCATGTCGCCCGTTAATGGGACATTGAAGTCTCCACACCAGAGCACTGTTTGCGGGTTGGTGCTTGCAATTCCCTGCCAGACGGTAGTGAAAAAAGTCGGGTCATCTGTATTTGGGCCGCACACGATGGAGAGAGTGACGGGATAATGACGGAGTTTGCCTGTGAGGATGAGGTAGCGCCCCTCATTGTCGCATATGCAGTGGTCTGTGGTTCAAGCCAGATCTTTGCATATTAAAATGCACACCCCTCTTGCGTAACTGGAGTAAGAGTAAGCGTATGTGAGCCCCCAACCACAAGTGAAGAGGGAAGGTGGTGTAGTGCTCGAGAGGTGTGTTGCTGAAGAAGGCAAATGTCTACGGCGTGTTTGTTAAAATAAGCGTGTACAAGACATATTTTCCTGGTATCATTAAGCCCCCATACTTTCCAGGATATTAATTTGATCGTGTCTCTCTTAGCCATGTGCAGTTGAGGGATTTCTGGTGACATGTTCACTTTTACCCCGTGTCAGTGTGATATTGTAAGTCTCAGGTGTGACGATAAGAGGTGTTGATGCGCCAACAGTTTTAATTCAAACAAAAAAAACGTAAAAGAACAATCCCCAACAAACCCCCCTTTCCCAAGCCTCCCCCCTCCCACTCCAACCCCCCAATTGGGTTGAGGTAACCCCACCCATAAACATAACTTCTGGAAGTCATCCCAGGGGGTCGTGGAGACACCGTGGGGCTGAAGTATATAGCAGAAAGACCACACATCCCCACTCCGCCCCAGGTCTTTCTTGCAACAGTACACTTAGCTGTGACAGCGGTCTCCAAAGGGCCCAGCGGTATCGGCTAAGATGGCGGTTGTCCGCCTCGGGTCTCTTGCGTCCGTGTTGGTGACAGTTAGTTGTGGAGGAACTGGCGTGAGTCTCAGAAGAGCATTCTTTTTGAGTCTGCTGTTTAGCGAACTTGAGAGCCAGTTTCGAATTCGTGAAGTGGGTTGTATTGCCGTTGAGGGTGATTTTAAACTTGGCTGGGTAGAGCATGGCGTATTTGATGTTGTTTTTGTGCAGAAGCTGTTTTGTCGGTAGGAATTAACGACGAGCAGCCTGTATGGCCAGGGTGAAGTCTGGGAAGAAGGACACGACATCGCCTTTGTATTGAGTGCGTCCCTGCTCCCTTGCTTGTCGTAAAACGGTGTTGCGGTCTTTAAACTTGAGGAGATGCGCCATAATGGGCCTTGAAGGAGCTCTTGGTGGAGGGCGCTGTCCCAGTGATCTGTGAGCTCGCTCGACATTGAAGACGGACGACAGGTCTGAGCCAAGGAGGTCTCTCAGCATGGTATCAACTAAGTCCTCCATTCTGGGGATGGCTGTGAACTCGGGCATGCCTATTATGAGGAGAATGTTTCATTTTGAGCGGGTTTCAAGATCTTCGTTTTTTTGTTTTATGAGCTCTAGCACTTTGTCCATTTGCAGCATGTATTCCGCAGTGGCCGTTTGGTTATCCTCAGTTTCAGAGACTCTGGCTTCAACATGATCAAGTTGGGTGTTATGCTCGTCCACTCCGTTTGTAACTCTTTCCAGGTGGAGAGCGCGTCTAATTTGGCGTCTATATTCCGCAAACTACTTTGAATGTCTAGCAGTATGGTTTTGAGATCTTGCTCTTGATCGTCTGGTGCGTCGTCTTCTCGAGCCTGTGATGCAGTGCTTTTCTCCCCTTCATTTTCGGTTTGCCATGCACTGCGTGTTTTGTCAAAGCTTAGCTTGGATTGTCTGACCTCCGCTTTCCCCATGGTCGTAGGGGTGGTTGTTCTGCGGTCGTAGGTCTGCAGAGGCTTAAAAAGGGGGGGGGGGTGTATTTTGTGCTAGTTCGCCCCTGCCCCACGCGTGGATGGTGCCTTTTCTTCCTTTAGCACTTCTTTATTTTGTAGGTTGCGCATTTGCGGTTAGTAAGAGGAATGCAGCTTCCCCCCAGTGCCGCTTAGATAACAGAGTCTTTGATGTTAGCTGCCCTTTGCCTTGGGCCTGAGTGCGCTTCTGGTTGGGCCTGATGGGTGCGCGGGCTTCAAGAGTGCTGGAGTGCGCAGTGTTAATTTTGGGCAACAGGCGTTGGGGGATAGAGGTACGGGCCTCACCAACTTTGAAAATGGGCCCAAGTGCTGCACGCTGTGGCTGTGTTACCTGGTGTGTCCAGCAGGGATATGAAGCCGGTGCGTTCCCAGGGGGGCTGCGGAGTCTCTGTTCGCTCTCCTAGTGAGTGGAGATACGGGCCACAAGAGCGGGCACGCTGCTGCAACTGCGCGGCCGCCTCAAAGATCTGGGCCGCCTCACGTCGCGGTGTCCTGGCCTCCCGATCTCCAATGGCCGCCGGATCGGATAGGCGCTGCACTTCAGGGTGGGCCCTGATGGGCCAGCCAGGTGCCCGGGCAGTCACGGGGCGGTCTCTCACAGGTTTCCGTGGCCCGGCAACCTCCCGCACGGCCCCAGGCAGGTCTCTCCAGGCTCTGGCCCCTCCGCCTCCAGCCCCCGTGCTCTCCCTCACCTGGGGCTGGTAGGCCTCACCCCGCAGCTCCGCTCATGGCGATGCAGGCCTCCTCGGTATTCCGGCACGGCAGGCCCAGCCGAACGGCAGGATCAGCAGCTGCGGTCCTCGGCAGAAGGCAGGCAGGGTCCAGCACCAGCCCGTGCTGTGAATATGTCTCCGGTGTTATCTGGCCCTTATCAGATCAATGGGGTGTCGGGCGCGGGCCACGCGCACAGGCCGCAGCTCACCCTAGCCGTTCACAGCCCACGGCCCCGCCGGGTATCGTTCAGCTGCGGGATTAATGGCACCTTGCTGCTGCCACTGGTGATTGCAGGTTGACGCGGGCCAGTTTCAGGGAAAGATGGCCCCTGGAGCGACTGGAATCTGGTGGATGGTAAGCTCAGCCGGCAGAGCTCGCTCCAGCAGCGGCCATTTTGCACCGTGGTGAAGCCACGCCCCCATCCTTTTTAATATTTAAATATATTGTAGGGCATGGGCAGGGTCATTCACATGTTAGCTGAATCTCTAATATGCTTTAGTGCTGGGGCAGGATCAGTCAATTCGGACCCACCTCTAAAAGAGTTATAGGGCTGTTGAAGCGTCAGTCACTTGTAGGGTGTATCTGTGAAAGATCAGTAGGGCTGGGGCAGCTCAGTCGTGTGGCAGCTGCACCTCAGACATGCCTTTAGGACGGGGAAAATATAGGACGCATCAGGCGCACTTCTTGTAGAAAGAGCAGCTAGTGTAGAGGTAAAAACGCCCATGCATCTCTGACAGGCCTGTTGGGTTGCAGCAGATTCCATGACATGTGAGGTGTATTGTGTACTTCTTTAAAGCTACTAGGGCTAATAATAAATCAACCGATGTTCCTTGGGGTTATCCTTCTCTGCCGCCTATCTTAACAAGTGCTAATAAAGCCAATGGGTGTGACTTTTATATAATGCATGCTCACACACGGGCATATGCAGGCAGTGGAAACCAGTTACAGGTACTCTTGTCTCTCTCGCTATCCTCCCACTAACAGTGCTTAATTTGAACCGGTGGTTTCCGGTACTAGGCACCTGCACTGAATTGTCAGCACTGGTGATTATCACAATGTGCCACATGGTGGTGTTGTCTGCCTAATTTAAGTATTAGTACAACAAAAGCTGTTTATTCTTTCATTATACATTAACGATGACCAATACTTGCAACCCAAGCCAATACATGCACAGCCAAGCGTGGAATACTATTGTCACACTTGTGAGAATGTGATGGTTAGTAATCGTGTTGGTACTGTCATTGGCAGCGCTGGCAGGGACAATGGATGGTGCGAGCTGCAGCTTCCTCGTGACGAGGGCCCTGGCACCTATTTTATTTACAAATTAAGCACGGCTCCCACACTTCACCACTCTGTCAACCCCATGGACACAGCATCTACTTAAGTGCCACAGAAGCTGTATGGAATCGATTACAGGAGATTTAAAATGCACAGACTCACTTGCTGACAGGCAGAAGCCAATGAGATCACATTTTAAGCCCTCTGAGAATCCTTCATTGGCTGCCAGTGCCTGAAATAGTCTAGATTAAAGTACTGACTATTGTGCCTGAAGGTCTGCATCAGCAAAGGCGGAAATTCTTGGCAGCTCTAAGCTTTGCTGGCATAGTCTGAAAAGAGCAGAGATCAGACAGCCTGACTTTAGTGTAGATTTATTAAACCGGTTCTGTTAAAAAGGGTGATGGACATTTTTCAGTCACTGCAGCCAGGCTTTGGAACAATTTTCTTTCTCTTTGACTCCCAGAGAGACCTGCAATATTGACGTTTAGACCGGCTCTTCAAACTTGGCTATTTCTGCTTGTGTAGGGTCTAGAGCCACACACTAGTGGCATAGCATTGGTGGGACCACTTGGGTGGTTGCCCAGTGCGCAAAAATCTTAGTGGTATTCTTAGGGGTGCAAAATCTTAAAAGAAAAGTGAAAGGATACTTGCTTACCCACGGGCGCTAAATGCAAAAGAAACAATTGCCACTGGAGTCAAGCTAGCCTGGCTGATAAGGAGTGATGCCACGAAACCAGTCCCAAGATGCTTGTTTCCAGTCCAGGGAGGACCTGGCTTGGCAGTTCGGGCTGGACTGTTCCCATGGGGAACCGGGTTAAGACTGATTTGCATATGGCTGGGTCTGAACTGGAAAGGCATCGGGAGCAAACAAACAATAGATTTGTATACTGGGTTGAATGTTTGACATTGTGCAGCATTCTGTCCATCAATTGTTCTTTTGGCATTTGTCACCCCGAGTGGGACGGGCATGCCCAGACTTGGGTCCCATGCTCTCCATGCCACTGGAGTCATGCTAGCCTGGCTGATGAGGGGTGATGCCCCGAAACTGGTGCCAGGATGCTTGTTTCCAGTCCAGGGAGGACCTGGCTTGGCAGTTCGGGCGGACTGTTCCCATGGGGAACAGGGTCAAGACTGATTTACATATGGCTGGGTCTGAACTGGAAAGGCATAGGGAGCAAAAAAATGATGGATTTAGGCCCAGATCTCTGTACTGGGGTGAATGTTTGACATTGTGCAGCATTTTGTCCATCAATTATTCTTTTTGCATTTGCCCGGGTGCAGGCAACCCATGCTATGCCGCTGCCACACACTGTGTTGTGTTAGTTACTCACACCCATCGCCAAGATACTTCAGCCATACAACACTCTACAAGTAAATCTCATAATATAACAAGTGCCACTGGAATTATATGGCAAGGGAGGACTAAATTATGCAGCAGGGTTGACTAAATGATGCACCACGAAAAATCTAATTATGCGGCATAACGCAGCACATTTAGTGATATTATTTTTTGTGACATGAAAGCTTTATTGATTTAGACCCCTCAACGATCAACAATATAAGACAATGTTAATGCAATCATACCGTAAAATCGTTATTGCACATTTCCTTACATTAAAACAAGTTTAGAAAAGTTAACAAAAAATTAAATACATTGTGACATACATATTTATTTGCTGGAAACATTATAAAGCTAATCATTTTATCAGCTCTTGTTAAATTGAATCTAAAAAATGAAGAAATTAAATATTTACGACACACTGCCAAGACTGCCGGGCAAATATAAAGTGCATGTCTTAAATCTTTGATCTCTCCATGACATAAATTACACAGGCCATTAGTGTTGTTCCAGTGGTTATCATAGGCATTAAATGGTAGCACTCCCAGCCTAAGTAGTAATATTACATACCTAACTCTATGATCTAAGGTGAGCAATATGTAATTTTGAGGATGATATCATCTGAAATAGCAGATAATGACTCGTATAATTTGAGATTCATACAGTGATTAATGTCACTTCGATGGCTTAGTTTTGGAATGAAAAATGTCCTAGTAATTATGATGGAAAGTTTCAATTCTATTAAGGACGCGGAGGCAAGGATTATGCTCAACTTTCTTTATTCCTTTCTCCAGCAGGATCTTCAACTTTAAAACAAAAAACTAATGTTCCCATCAAGCACTCAGGAAGGGTCATGTTCAATACTCCAATGAGTAGTCCCTGAGGGATCCAAGGGCGTGTACTACCTTCTTGACCTCCTCTTTCTTGACTACGACCTTTTCATCCTTAAGTCTTGTTAGTCCGCTTTGGCACTTTCAAAACCTGAAAGAAATGAAAAAGACCATTGACTCCAATTCAGTGAAACTTTAGGAAAGTACCACAAAAACATATTGCGACTAATCACAGCACATTTCTACAATGCATATGTTCCATTATTAGACCACATTCTTGAGGAAAAAAAACGCATACTCATACCCTACTAGTCTCTCCCTCTTGATGATCTTAAGGCCGAATGATTCCGGGTTGGGAAAACAGGACTCCCAGAGCATCGGGTGGAAATAATCCTCACCTCCACGTCCTTAATAGAATTGAAACTTTCCGTCATGAATACTATGACATTTTTCATTCTATGTCAGGACCGGAGGCGAGGATTATGCTAGTTCAAAGCTTATCCACCACCAGCTACGCCATGTCCACCACTGGTTTGAAATAAAACCTCTTGAACATTGAGTCCGATGACCAGTCTGCGGTGTTTTTAATATCTTTGAGTCTGGCCCCCAGAGAAAAGGCCTTCAAAGCCATTGCGCCCCTCACAGAATGGGCGCCAAACTGAGAGACGTTTATACCCACTTCATGCATAACCCATCTGATCCAACGGGCTATGGTTGGTGGCGAAACCGCTTTGAAAGGCTTCCTTTGGGAGATTAGCAACTGTCGTTCCCCTGGGGTGTTAAATGGTAGCGGCAGTCGTAGTTGATAACCTTTCAAGTATTGCCCGGCGGTAATCGCCTCTTATACCATTCGATGCTAAACCAATAAAGAGGCAGGCGCCGGAGACTGGAAGGCAGGAAACAAAGTTTTATTCCGTCGGAGTGGAACACATCAGATCAGACAGCGAAGTATCGTCACAAGGTGCTCTAACTGCATCTCTGAGGCCTGGCCTCTTATACACAGGTTTATGACTTTATTGCAGGTTTATCATACATGGCACATTCTTGAGATTGTTTTGATACATGAAAGAACATCCTCGGAATCCCCACTTCGAGCTCGTTCCCACACATATCTACAGTGGAAGTCCCCACCCCACCCACAGTAGGAGATGGCTATCACACAGCTGGACATTCCGCCAATTCCCGGGGGTGTGTGCGACCGGTCGGGTCTCAAGGGGTGGGGGGCCTTGATCTACTGTAATCCCTTTGATGTGGGGTGTTTCCCTTACAGTAGGGGCAATAAACTGCATCCGCAGGGCTAGGTGATGGCCTGGGATCGGTTCGGACAATGGGGCGCAGAGGAAGGGGGTTATCAAAGAGATGCATGACCATGTATGGGATGTCGGTCAGGCGTGGGATGTGGTTCCATGGCAGAGTCGCGCAGAAGGAGAGGGTTTATGGCCCGTGTATGAGAGAGCGGGGGTGGCCGGCGCGCGGGGGAATGCTTGCAGCGCCAGGGGGACACGCTGGTGATCGGCAATGAGCAGGGAGAGACCAGGGTGCCTAAAATGGCTGCCGTGCGCTTTCCTATGTGTCGCGCTGGGGAGAGACAAGATGGCGCAGATAATGTTCAGTTCGCAAGCTAAATTTCCACAGTCCTCCCTTTTAACATATCTCACCAGCTTGTTTAGATCGGATCTATCCCCATAATACTACGAACTTCCACCTCATACAAAGCTTTCATTCGCTCCGCTTCAAAGTTCAAAGTCTTAGGGCAGATGCAGTTCATAAAAAGCGAACATAAAGGTGGCAGACACTGAATCCCCAAGCAACATCCACATAGTATCACAATTGGTATTAGGATAAATGAAAACAGCCTCCATCCCCAACTTCTAATAGTGTCCCAAAACCAACTTCCCAGTGACCATTCTTCTTGCTCCTGATGAACCTCTGCGGAAAGTCTGTGGAGGTGTTCAATTGCTTTGTAGACTGAGGGTGAGTTATCCGGTACGTAGGTACAACAGCTGGACCCAATGATGCGGCATGCTCCTCCACGATCAGCCAGAACCACATCTAGAACGAGGCGGTTCTGAAGAGCCACCAGGCGGACGGCCTGAAGCTCGGTGGTGTTGTTGGCGAGGATGCCAGCCGTAATGTTAATCGCCGTTTCGACTGCCTGGGTTAAGTGGCGGATGGCACGGCTGTTTGCCATTGGACCCCAGAGTGAAACAAGACCTTTTACTGCGTCCATGAACTGTGCTCCGGTGGAGTCGGCTTGCGCAATGTCTTTGGCACGTTTCTGTCGGTGGTGGTTTGCTGGAGCCACATATGTCGGAGGAAGGACAAAAGCGATGTAGCAGGTGCCTCCCCAACCTTTCGGAAGCCAGGTGTAGGCCTTAGTACCACAGACGAAGTACATATTCGGGGAGGCAACAAAGGAGGGTGGATCAACTGAGTCCAATGTTCGGGTGATGAGGCAGGAGCTGTGGCCCACCAGCTGCGCCCCCAGGCCTTCGATGCACACAAGTCCAGTGATGTTGATGACGGATAGGGCCACTGTTAGGGTGGCGGACGTTCGTTTCCGGAAGTAAGAGAAGGTGGGTCTGGCTGGGTTGTTAAACACCTGCATTTCAACTCGTTCTTTGGCAGGGATGTCCATGTGAAAGGAAGTGTTTGATCTCAGAGGACAGAAGGGGGCAGAAGTTTTTCCAGTTTTGTTCAGCCAGAACCCATGGTAGAAGTGTGACACCGTTTTGCCGGAAGTGGCATTGTCCTTGTAGCTTTCCTGCAGGAGGATAAGCCAGGCGAGGCAGGAACCATGGACCGAAAAAGGTGAAGGGATGAAAGGGATAGAGTGTCCGGTGGCATGTGGTAGCAATCCACAGATCCAGCAATTAGTGGCATTGGAGGCAAGATTGTGTTGGTGGAGCAACTGCACAAAAGAGTTATTCCAGAACTCCTTACGCCTTTCTCGGATTTGGGGTGAAAGTGAGATCAGATGGTGTTCTTTCATGGTGATAGGTTGAACGGTGGTCAGCAATGTCTTATGAGCGGGTGCGCTCTCCTCCATGATCCAGAAGGTGACCATGAGGAGAAGGCAAAAGAGAAGGGTAATGAAAAGTGCAATAGTCTTTGAGCTGTGCATTCTGTCAGTCTTTGGGTTTTTGTAGTGGATCTTCGGACGTCCGGTTGCTTCCATCATCTTCATGTCGGATGCTTCCATCACCTTCAAGGGACTCGGTAGCGGGCAGAACCACAGACTTTGTTTAGTTTCTCTCCTGGTGGCCTTTGAGGTGGCTAGGCAACCGCTCTTGAGATTTCAACTTAGTTTGTGGTCTGCTTAGCCGAAGTTCCCTCCTTTCGTCGTAGGTTATACCCTTCTTTGGATGGGATAGTGGGATCGGGATATTTCGTTAATTCAAGTGTCTCTGTATCCGGGCAGTGGCTCAGGGATGGTCGGTCTTTGTCCAGTAGTTCCTCTTGGGCGGTGATGTTGTCCGTGGTCGTCAGGGTCGATGATACCTTCTTGCAGTGGTGTGCATGCAGCCAATTGCGCTTCCCCTCCACTCGAAGAGCTGTTCGGGTGGTGATCAGGACTTGCAGAGGGCCCGTCCACCGGGGCTCCAGACTCTTGGTGCGCTGGAAGTTACGCACTAAGACAAAGTCACCCGGTTGGATGTCGTGCCCGGGGCCTCTGGAAACGTCGGGAATGGCTTGCAGCACCTGCTGATGGATAACAGACAACGTTTTAGTTAGGTTGTACAAATAGTCAGACATGAGGACGTCCGGGACGTCGTGGATGGATGTTGGTTTCGGTGCAGTCCAAAGGTTCATGGGCCGCCCGAAGACGACCTCGTAGGGGGTTAAGTGGTGTTTGGTGGGGGTGGAACGCATTGATAGCAATGCTAGCGGGAGAGCGTCTGGCCATTTCAGTCCTGTGGTGGCAACTATTTTTGCTATCTTAAGCTTCAATGTGGCATTATGTCGCTCAACCAAACCTGCAGATTGGGGATGGAAGACCGCATGGAATTTCTGTTTTACACCCAGCCCCTTTAAGATGAGTTGGATAACCTCGGCTACAAAGTGGGGGCCGTTGTCGCTCCACAAAATTCGACAAAGGCCGTACCGGGGGAAGAATTCTTTCAGTAGTACTTTTGCGGTAGTCATAGCGGTGTTGTCGCGGGTTGGGTAGGCTTCCACCCACTTGCTGAAGGCACACAAAACGACAAGTACGTACTTCAAACCTTGGCACCTTTCTAACTGGACGTAGTCCATTTGTAGGACTTCAAAGGGGTGATTGGGAACCCCAAACCCTCCCCGGGGTACAGCAGTTCCTTTCCCAGGGTTGTGTTGGAGGCAGACCAGGCATTGTTGGACCAGACGTTTGGCTGAGTCTGAGTTTTTGTCGTTGTGCCAGACTTTGGAGATGAGTTCGATCATGGGAGCAGACCCTATGTGTGCGGGGGAGTGTGCCATGGTCAGCATGGGGATCAAGTATGAGTCCGGTAGCAACCATTTGTTCGAGTCTTTAGTTCGCCAGCAACCGTCATCGTCCTTCAATCCCATCCGGGCCCATTCAGTTAATTCGTGTGGTGAGCTGGCTAATTGGATGTCCCTAATCGTTTCCCTAGCATCCTTACATTTCTCAGTTTGTGACCTGGTTACGTACATACGGGTCGTGGACCTATTCTCGGCTGTGGTTCGGGCAGTAATGTCAGCTGGTGCATTTCCCTGTCCTACAATGTCTGTCACTTTCTTGTGTGCCTGGCATTTGATCACAGCCAGCCGTGTGGGGAGGAGGAATGCTTCGGTCAGGGCAGAGACTAGATCTCCATGCAGGATGGGTGTGCCATGGGAAGTCAAGAATCCCCTCTCCTTTAGGCCTGGGCGGAAAATTCCGTTCCGCTCGTGGAATTTGCGGAATTTCGGTAATTTCGCGTTCCGCGGAGAACGCAAAATTGCCCAAAATTCTGCTTTCCGCGACTTCGCGAAATTTTTTCTTGTTCGCGTTCTCAAAATGCGTGTTCGCGAGATATTTCTCCCCGAGCACGCAAACAGCAACTGTGAACAGGAAAAAAGCATCGCGAACAAGCAATTCCGCGTGTTCGCGGAATTTCTGCATGTTCGCGGAGATTTTTTACCGTTTCGCGGAGATTTGCGTAACGCGAATACGCAAATTCCACCCACCCCTACTCTCCTTCCAAAGGAGCCAAAAGTGGTGAACTACCCCGAAGGCGTATTGGCTGTCTGTGTAAATGTTTGCGGTTGTCCCTGCTGCCAGGATGCATGCTCGTGTGAGAGCAATCAGTTCAGCCGCCTGTGCGGATCGCTGTGTGATGCGGGCTGTCTCAACAACTGTTCGGGCTGTGGTGACTGCATAGGCAGCGGAAGTGGTGCCATCGGGGAGCTTGATGCATGAGCTATCCACCCATAGTTCTCCGTCAGGGTCCAGGAAGGCAGTATCTCGAAGGTCAACCCTACTCTTGGTCTGTTCGTCGGTGAGAGTCACGCAGTCATGTATGGGGGGCGCATTGGGGTCAGTGTCAGGGAGAGGTAGTAGAGTGGCTGGATTCAGAGTGGTGCATCGTTTCAATGTGATGTGGGGTGCAAGCAGAGTCAGTTCATAGCCAGTCAGTCGTGCGCTAGTCAGGTGTTGAGTCTTGGTCTGGTTCAGGAGGGTGTCAACCGCATGGGGTACCAATACAGTGAGGGGGTTCGAGAGCACGATCCCCTCACTTTGCCGGATAGAGACAGCAGCGGCGGCTACTGCTCGAAGGCAGGCGGGCAATGCTCTGGCTACAGGGTCAAGAGTGGCAGAGAAGTAGGCACAAGGGCGTTGTTTAGGGCCTATGGACTGGGTTAGGACAGACAACGCGCATCCCTCCCTTTCGTGGGTGTAGAGGGAGAAAGGTTTAGTGTAGTCTGGGGTTCCTAGGACTGGGGCCGAGCAGAGGGCGTCTCGTAATTCTTTGAAGGAGGACTGGCATTCGGGTGTCCAGGGGAGGGGGAAGGGGACATCTTTAGCCAACAGGGAAAGCAGAGGTTTTACAATAAGACTGAAGTTTGGCAACCATTGTCGACAAAATGAGGTGAGGCCTACTAGAGACCGCACTTGCTTCTGAGTTTTGGGAACAGGGGTTTCTAGGATGGTCTGAATTCGGTCAGGGGTAAGTTTCCTCCCATCCTTGGATAGGAGGTGGCCTAGGTATGTCACTTGGGGTTGGCAGAACTGTAACTTCTTCCTGGAGACCTTGTGACCGTTCTCCGTGAGGAAGTGGAGGAGGTGAAGGGTGGCAGTGACACCAAGTGGGGTGGTGTCGGCCGCCAAAAGGATGTCATCGACGTACTGTATTAACACCACTCCATCGGGTAATTGGACTGTATCTAGTTGTCTCTTGAGGGCTTGGCTATAAATGCTGGGACTCTCAGTGTAGCCTTGGGGTGCCCTACAGAATCTGTACGACCGGGCTTTCAAAGTGAAGCCGAACAGGTAGCGGCTGTCTGGGTGGATGGGGATGGAGAAGAATGCGTTCTTGAGATCAATAACAGTAAAGGTGGTGGCAGTGGACGGAATTAGGGTGAGGATGGTGGTGATGTCTGAGACCACGGGGTACTGAGGTATGACTACTTTGTTAACTTCTCGTAAGTCAACAATGAAGCGGTATGCTTTCTCATCTCCCTCGCCTTGCTTCTTTACAATGGGTAGGATAGGGCTGTTGCAAACATTACTGACTACTTCTTCTACTACTCCTGCATTGACTAGGGACTGGATGATTTCCACCAATGCCTTCTCACCTTCGGGCGATATTCGATACTGTGGAAGCTTTGGTAGCACTGCGTCCGGTCGGACGGTTATGTGTACTGGGTCGATCACCATGCGCCCTACATCTGAGTCGGGTTTAGCCCATAGATGTGAGGGTAACGTGTCGAGTAGGGACAGGTTAGCATCAGTTATAGAGAGCATACGTCGTGTGTGACAAGGTCTGAACAGATCTGGGTTATCGTGCAGGATGACTCGAACTCCGTCTGGGGAACATCTGATGGTAGCTCGGAAATGTTTTAGCAAATCGAGTCCCATAATAGCGTCGGGGTGTTGGAGGAGAGCAGAAAGGTCGTGTCAGTGGCGTTATCTTCTAAGTCAAAGGAGATTGGTGCTGATAAGGGGTTAGTGGAGGGCGTTCCATCGAAGCCTATTGAGGTTACGTGTGAGCCAGACAAGGGTGCCCTAGGAATCAGTCGTTTAGATAACGCACTACGTGTCGCCCCAGTATCTACCAGGAATGGAGACTTTGTGCCCAAGACCTTAGCAGTGATGTAAGGACCTTGCTGGTCAACACGGAGTTCGACTGGATCCCTCCCTTGCCCCTGGCGGTCCTATGCAAAGTCATGGGTGCTTTCGTAGTCGGACTGCTGACACTGGTTTTGTCGGGGGCGATCAAAGGTGTTTGGTCTGCCTGGCCTGTCGTTGATGGCGTCGTTCGTGTACCCTCGTCCCTGTCCTCTATTTCTGGGGTCATATGCTGTGTCTCTGGGGTCCCTATTTTTGTTCATTTCCAGAAGGACCGGGCACTGGGATTTCCAGTGTCCGAACCCTCTACAGAACGCACATTGGTTCCCATCTAAGTCTCTCCGTCCGTTGTAGGGTGCAGGTGTATGGTCTCTAGGGGGTAGCTTTCTAGGGGCGGTTGGTTGGTAATTCCCTTTTGGGGGTTCCCTTCCTATGGTCACCCCTTGCAACTGTGCTATCATTACCCTCTCCTTCAGTTCCTTTTTCTTCCTCTCTGACGCCCTATCGTTCTCATTCTTTTGGTTTTCGTAGTATTGGGCCATCTGGAGGATTGCTGCGGGTTTGGAGGCTGCCCAACTACTCTCGCTGGTCTGTAGCTTCTGGGAGACTTCTTGTGACAGACCCTTCACATAATTCTGGACAAAGAGGTGATGTCCGGTTGCGGTGGTCATGTCCTGGCCACTATAATCGGAAAACACGGTCTCGAATCGAGAGAAGTATTCAGACACATCCTCCTGGGGTTTCTGGCGACAAGCCGTCACTATCGACCAGTCTACCTTTCTTTCTGGGATTAGAGTCTTCAACTTCTGTACAATCTTGTCTGGGAGCTCCAATATGGCTTTCGGGGGTTTCTGTCCCGGTTCTCGCTGTTTATCTATGGTATCGAGTTGTACCCAGGTATATCCGAACGGCTCAGCGTGGTCAACTTTCCGGATTTGCTTCCACACATCAGCCGGCAGACATAACCCGAAGAACAAGTCGATATCTACTAAGGTCATTATTGTTGAACCTAAGGCTGTACCTAGTTCGGTGTAGAAGGCAGTCGGGTTCTTTCTTAAGTCGGGTAGGGTTTTTCTAAAGGTCAAAATGTCTTGTCGGTCCCATGGCTGGTAGACCCAATTATATACAACCCTTCCCTTCGCATCTTGGTGGTTGATGTCGTCATGTGTTCCCTGACCTCGTGGGGGGACCCAGTAGGGGGCGGCCTCTTTGATGGGCATCATCCCTTCCTGCCTGGGGCTTAGTCGCTATGGGGGTTTCTGCTTTGGTTGTCTGTCTGTGCTCTTTAAGGTGCCGGTAGACCTCGAGTGTACGAGTGAAGAGGTCCGTCACATCGCCCTCTCCTTCTTCCCCAATGTCTACCTTCCTATATAGGGCCGCTAAGCCTTCGGGACCTTTATCGTGGTACCTATCCTCATATGTATTCAGGGCGTGATAACAAAGTCGTACGACACAGTGTCGCCTGCGGTTGTCGGCATACGAGTTATACACGTCTGTTATATACTCCTCACTTTCCTTTCACTCCACCAGTGTCCTTACTATCTTGTCGATTCCTGCTCGTTCATCCTTTGTTAGTCGATGCATTCTGGTGGAATCTTTCTTTCTCATCTCAGGGTCATCCAACGTTATTGCCAACGTTGTGTTCAGTACAAGAGGCTCGGCCGGCGCGGAGGCCGTGAGGACCGAGGCCCCTGTACTGCTTTCGCTTGTGTTTGGGGGTTGTGGGTGTTGCACTACCGGTTGGGAGGGTGCGTATGGAGGGGGCATGTAAATGATCGGGGGACCTAATAGTAATTCGTCATTCGTTCGTTGCTTAAAAGACAACTCAGGGTAGAGCATAGAGGGGGTCCTAACAGGGTACTGGCCTGATGTTTCGGGCTCCTGTCTTAGTTTAGCTTCCCTTCTCTCCTTTATTTCTTCTTCTAACTTTCTAGCGGCAAGGTGAGCTGCCTTTCGTAATTCCTTTTCTGCTTTTACTTCTTCCCTCTTTTTCCGTTGTGTTGCTTCTTTGCGCCACATGCCGATACTGTCAAGCATAGTAGGCGTCGTTTTATTACTACGCAGAGCTATTTCTAGCATTTCTATCTTATGGTCGTCGAAGGATCCCATCAGTGGCCACTGACTCTCGGGGTCCTTCTTTGTATATTTATGCCATAGTTTGCTATAAGCTACGGCGACTAGTCCATATTTAGTGAACATGTCCTTATTAGGGGTGCCTTCCAGTGGAGCCGGATGGTCCACCTCTAATAAGCGGTCCGGGCAGAACCAACTACCAATCAGTGGGGAGAAGATAGGCATGACGGGTTACAACGGGGACAAAAGTCAGCACTACCTATCTTTTCACTGCTTGCAAAGACTAGACAGAATATCTCTATTCCTCGTTATTTGTAAGCAGAGAATACCTCCAAAGAACCAATATCGAACAACTAGTGTTCGGACAATCAATCAATCAATGGGGAGATAAAGATAGGCACGACGGGTTACAATGGGGACAAAAGTCTGCGTTACCTACCCTTCACTATTTGCAAAGACTAGACAGAATATTTCTATTCTACGTTATTTGCAAACAGAGAATATCTCAAAGAGCACTATTCTTCAAAACAATCAATGTTCGGACAATCAATCAGTGGGGAGATAAAGATAGGCACGACGGGTTACAATGGGGACAAAAGTCTGCGTTACCTACCCTTCACTATCTGCAAAGGGAGAGAGAGAGTATTTCTACTCCTCCCCGTTTGTAGACAGCGAATATCTCAAAGAGAACAATCAATAAGCAATACTAGTATTTTTCAATCAATCAATCAATCGTTTCGCAATTTGTCGTGTTTCACGACCTTACCCGGACCGCGTGGACAGTTTCTCATCTTCCGCCTCCAGCGCCCGATCGTCCTCTACTCTCCGTATTTGCCGCGGCACTCCTGATGGTTCCCAGTCAGGACCGTAGATCACTCGAGAGAGGTCTGCTCGGAACCAGTGAAGTTCGGATGATCGGCTGCCAGACGAGGGTCTATCGGGCAGGAGCTCTCCCGATCGTTGCAGTCGTTCACTCTGTCGTCGGGACCTCTCCCACTGGATCCACGTGTCGCTGATGGGCCAAACGGTGGGCGCCAATTGTTAAATGGTAGCGGCAGTCGTAGTCGATAACCTTTCAAGTATTGCCCGGCGGTAATCGCCTCTCATACCATTCGACGCTAAACCAATAAAGAGGCAGGCGCCGGAGACTGGAAGGCAGGAAACAAAGTTTTATTCCGTCGGAGTGGAACACATCAGATCAGACAGCGAAGTATCGTCACGAGGTGCTCTAACTGCATCTCTGAGGCCTGGCCTCTTATACACAGGTTTATGACTTTATTGCAGGTTTATCATACATGGCACATTCTTGAGATTGTTTTGATACATTAAAGAACATCCTCGGAATCCCCACTTCGAGCTCGTTCCCACACATATCTACAGTGGAAGTCCCCACCCCACCCACAGTAGGAGTTGGCTATCACACAGCTGGACATGCCGCCAATTCCTGGGGGTGTGTGCGACCGGTCGAGTCTCAGGGTGTGGGGGGCCTTGATCTACTGTAATCCCTTTGATGTGGGGTGTTTCCCTTACAGTAGGGGCAATAAACTGCATCCGCAGGGCTAGGTGATGGCCTGGGATCGGTTCGGACAATGGGGCGCAGAGGAAGGAGGTTATCAAAGAGATGCATGACCATGTATGGGATGTCGGTCAGGCGTGGGATGTGGTTCCATGACAGGGTCGCGCAGAAGGAGAGGGTTTATGGCCCGTGTATGAGAGAGCGGGGTGGCCGGCGCGCGGGGGAATGCTTGCAGCGCCAGGGGGACGCGCTGGTGATCGGCAATGAGCAGGGAGAGACCAGGGTGCCTAAAATGGCTGCCGTGCGCTTTCCTATGTGTCGCGCTGGGGAGAGACAAGATGGCGCAGATAATGTTCAGTTCGCAAGCTAAATTTCCACAGGGGGATGGGTCTCCTCCGTCATACTCTCGTATTCCTTGTGACATCTCACCACACACAGTTTAAGAGAACTGTTGAAAGCTGGATATGACACAGTCCTGGAGTCTGTTTTGGTTCTGCGAACAATATGAAAAGTGACTCCCTGCGGGGTGAAAACTCTGCCTGAGATGTCCAGGGCTCTTACGCAAGACACTTTACAACATGACACTAGACACAGGAGCATGGCCAGCTTAGCCGACAGCTCCTTACGGGACAAATATTGGTTAGGCTGCCAAGACTGGAACATGTATAGAACTTTATTGACATTCCATAGAGATTAGTATTTAGGCTCCAGCGGCAACGTAAGCCAGATTCCTCTCACTAACCTGCAAATCAGCTGATGCTCCCCTACCGGGGCTCCCTGAATGGGCAAATGACCCGCCGAAATCGCCGACCTATAAAAGTTAATGGTACGGTACGCTAACCCTTGGGCCACAAATGAGGCAAAGAAATTCATGATAGCTACCACTTCGCACCCCATGGGATCGTGGTCGTTCCAAACGCACCAACCTACCCATCTGGCCCATGCGGATTTGTAGCGTTTAGTTGTGCTGTCAGCCCACGCTGCTCCTAGTAACTTCTGAGCCTCGCTCGATAGGCCTGAGACTCTCCAGCGATGCCTGAAATCCACCAGGCTACCAACGGCATCTGTCCCTGTTGGACTAGAGGGTGGGGATTGCCTTGGGGATCCCTCAGAATAAACTGATCTTGGTGTAGAAGGATTGGAGAATCCCAGGAAAGTTCCAGAAGAACTGGAAACCATACTTGAGATCTCCAATATTGAGTGATCAATACCACCTTCGTCTGTTGCCTGCGAATGAGGGTCGTGAGTCACATGATCATTGCAAGCGGGGGAAAGGCATTGCCCGTCTACCCGGACCAGTCCTGAAGGAATGTGTCTGTCGCTGTGGCCAGAGGGTCTGACTTCCAGCTGAGGTAGTTGATGATCCAGATGCGACGCAAACAGGTTTATTGTGAACGGGGTGAAGTTGCCACAGGCTCATGTCTAACCAGCTTCTGGAGCACCAGTCCGCTATCACGTTGGAGGCTCCTGGGAGATATTCCGCCGTTACCGAAATATTGTGCGATAGGCAAAAAGTCCAGAGATCCTTGGCTAGGTCTGCCAAGGCCTTGGATTTTGTCCCCCCCCCCCCCAAGATGGTTGATGTAACAGACAGCCGAGACGGTGTCCATCTTCAGGAGGACATTGTAAACATTTTTTTCCTTCGTCCAACATTGGATTGAGAAGGAACCGGCCATCAACTCCAGGCAGTTGATGTGAAGGTTGCTTTCTGTGGCAGACCACTTTCCTCCTGTAAAGGAGTCCCCGCATCACACTCCCCATCCAGATTTGCTGGTGTCGGACTCTATTACTAAGTCTGGGTTGCAGTCGAAGATGGCTCTGCCATTCCAGGCCTCCATGTGCTCCAGCCACCATCACATCTCCGTGCGTACCTCTTCTGTAACCGGGACCGGATCTGAATACTGTAGACCTCTGTGCAGGTAAGTGGCCTTCAGGCGTTGCAGCGTTCTGTAATGGAGCGGCCCGGGAAAGATTGCGTGGATAGATGAGGATAAAAGCCCTACCAATCTTGCTATTTGCCTCAACTATGTGGAGGGAGGAGCTAGCATTCTCCTGAGCTCCCTGCGAATATTGGTCATTTATTTTGCTGGAAGACTCAGGGTCGGGTTACTGAATCTATGACTAACCCTAGGAAGGTCACCTGCCTGGAAGGCTTCAACAGCGTCTTCTTGGCATTGATCATGAAACCCAGGTTTTGGAGAAGAGCCACCGTCTCTTGCAACAGACTTAGCAGGCGGAGGGGGCATTGTTCTAAGAGCAGAATATCGTCTAGGTATATAATGAGGCAATGGCCTTTCTCCCTCAGTGTTTCCACCACCGGCATGAGCACCTTGGTGAAGCACCACTGGGCTGACGAAAGACTGAAGGGGAGAGATGCAAACTCGTACACCTGCTCTTTCCACCGGAGTTGTAGGAATCGCCGGTGCGGGGGAAAAATGGGGACCGCCAAGTATGTGTCCTTCAGATCCAACCTGGCCCTCCAATCGTTGAGCAGAAGGAGGTCCTGCAAAAGATGGATCCTTCCATCTTGAAATGGCGATAAACCAACCACTGGTTGAACTCCTTTAGGTATATCACCGGTTTTGCGCGCCGTCTGTTTTGTCCACCATGAACACATTGCTGAGGAAGCCCCTCGGATGGAGGCGTGCCGGAACTATCGGTCCTTTCTGCAGTAGATCCACCACCTCCTGATCTATGAGGGAAGCCTGTTCTTGTGCAAAACCCAGCAGGCGGGGACGGAACTCCTGAACCGGGGATCTGTAAAACTCTATTTGGAAACCTTAAATAGTTTGCAACACCCATGCGTCCTAGGTGATAGATCTCCAATTGTGAGCAAAAACTGCCAACCTGCCACCCACCTTTAAGTGAGGAAAAGGATAAAGTCTCACCTGTTGTTGCCAGGGATTGGCCCCTGGCTGCTCCTCTGCCACCACGGCCTCTGAAGCCTCTTCGCGATTGGAAGAATTACTGTCTGTCTGGACCTTGGGCTTTCTTGCCGCTTCTTTGAGGGCCTTGGGTGTAGAAGTGGCCGGCCGAGCACCCCCTGCCACGGTCGGCCTTGTCAAAAATTCTAGGGTGAAACACCCTCTTAATGGAGAACTGCGCCTTGTCTAATGAAGTGAAGGTGGCTATGAACTTAGTAAGTTCCTTGATAAAAGGCTCTCCGAATAGCCCCCCTTGTGCCACCGTGCCTGCTTCCGAGGAAGCCAAATCTCCAAGTTTTGGATCAACCTCAAGGAGGAATAGAGGGCACAATTAGCTTTACCCAAGAACACTATCGTGCATTGTGCCCAGGAGAGGGACGTTCCCGCCAACTTGGCCTCTTCTGCTAGCTCCAAACTTTTTGTGATGGGACCTGATATATCTAACAACTTATCTTAACAGGCCCTCCATGATCTATCGATCCCTTTTTTCGGGTCCCTGATATATTTCTGCAGAAAGGTAGCCATCTTAGGATCCACCTCTGGCATCAGTGCCTTACCCGGTAGGGCGGGACGGGGGCATTCTGCTTTGAGGCAGGCCCTCACTTCCTTCTCTAGGAGTTTACGAAAAATGCCCAGCCACAAACGCCGAGACCTTGGCGGAAGAAGCCCATTCTGAAGATCAGGGGTGTATTAGGTCCTCAGGGACCAGCATGTCCGAGAGCTCCTCAGAGCTTTTGGTCGTGTCTAGAGAGAGAGAGAGAGACTCTATAGGACGCCAAGGTCTTGAGGGACCTGCTTCTTCCTTGGATTCCCCTACAGACTCCTCTGCATCCTCCTGTGGGCTGGGGGCCTCTGGGACCTCTAAGACTGGAACCTGGGACTTGAGTCCGCTGAGCCAGAGAAGCTTTTAGGCATTCAAAAGCCCCCACATCCATACCTGGGGCGCTTTAGCACTTGTGAGCACGTTGGGACTGATCAGCCTGACAGGTGTATGCAAATTACATTATTCGGCGTTCAAATGGGCCCATGGCAGCTGCCATTGCCTGGTGGATGAAAGCATCCACCGCATCGCAAAATTAATCATCAAGGGAGAGCACCTGCAGAGACTCCTCCTCTGTATAGTCCTCCTCTATAATGATGAAAGCGACCACCACCTCTGGGCAAGGGCCAGCAAACTGGAAGGTCAGGAGCCTTGTACCGCGTTTACAGACTAAGTGCTCTGCACTACCAAAAAGAGCTCTACCCAGTGAAAGACGTGAGTAATATCGCTCTATGCGTTACCACTGGGAACCATACAGCTAAAGGCCAGTCCTACCGTGACCAAAGGACACCATTTTTTGCGCTCCCAAGAAGCTAATGTGGTATGAAAACCTCGAGGGGCGACTCACCTTTGTAATCTAATGAGTGTCTCGCGCCTGGGCCCGCCCCTTAAAGCCTTCCGCGCTCTGCTGACGCTCACGCGAACTACGCGTGTAATTACCGATCCGTCAGGCGGGCGTATTTTAATCTGAATGCCGATGCGCTACGCGCGTGTCAAGCAAGGTGAGGCAATCCTTTTGTTACGGACCTGCTTGCACGCGGGCGTCAGGGCTTTCAGATGAAGGTCCAGGCAGCTGGAGTCGGGCGTGGTGAAATGGCGAGTGCTCGCTGATCCTGCCGGGTAGTACGGCTTGGGATCAGCGAGATGCGGACACACGCCCCCTGTGACTCCGAAGAGCACCGCTGCCTGGCAATGAGGGGCCGCGAGCGGAGTGCAACGAACGCTCCCGCGGGCCCTAACTGTACAAAACGTGTGTGCCCACACACAAAACACAGCACTAAGCAAGCCTTAGCAAGCACCAGCAAGTAAAATCGAAAATTAAGCTGTTATGAGATATTCCTAGTCAGAGTAAATAAACTGCTGGAAAGCAGGAAAGAAGAGGTCAAGAAGGAAGTACACGCCCTTGGATCCCTCGGGGACTGCTCATTGGAGGATTGGACATGACCCTTCCTGAGTGCTTGATTGGAACATTAGTTTTTTTGTTTTAAAGTTGAATATACTGCTGGAAAAAGGAATAAAGAAAGTTGAGCATAATCCTCGCCTCCGGTCCTGACATAGAACCACGGTTTTTAAGAAACGTTTAACTTGCGCTGGGGTCCAGGTATATAAATATTTCATCTTGCATTCCAGTTTATTTAAGACCAATTTACGGTTCTCCATAAAGGTGTATTCCTTTTTATGTACTTTTAGGGATTCCTGCCTCAATGTATCTCTGAGAGTACCTTCATTTGCATGAAATAAGTTATAGGCCCATCAAACACTTTTTGCCAATGCTGCAGCAAAAGAACTAGTAATGTGAAGTTTTAGTCTTAGAGCTTGCACCGGACCCCTTGGCTTATCGCCGCCAGGTTTCGAAGAATTTTAAATTTGTATTGTTTTAAAAGGACATTTGCATTCAAGTGCATATGTAAGAGTCGGGACTATCTCGACTGTTGAAATGTCTATTAAGTATTTAAAACCTCTACTTCCGGAAGATTTATAGAACTGATTGAAGGCTGCCATATTCCCTAAGCCTCTATTTCCTAGATGTTTAAAAAGAAGTTTATTATCTTGGGAGAACAGTTTTCCTAAATATGCGTATGATTTTACCATTTCAAGTGGTGATCCACCTATGTCCCAACTATACAGGTGACAATACATTCTTCCTTTAAAAGCCATTATTTTGCTCTTAGAGATATTTATTTTTAAAATGTTTTTTCCTGCATATTCATTCAAAGCTTTTAAATTTCTTTGTAAATCTATTGCTGTAAGATCAAATAAAACCACATCATCTGCATACAGTAATGCTCATAAATCATAAAAAGTACCACGTGGAGGAAAATTCCTAACATTTACAAATTGAGAGGATAGGTCAAAAATGTATATTGAAAGAAGAAGGAGGGTCAACAGACAGCCCTATTTTAGGCCATTTTTATCTGAATTGTTTATGTTTTTCTTAGTCACTCCAATTAACACTCAGAACTGAATCAAGTGGAGGAATGTAATGCTATGAGTAGTTTTAATAAATCCGACGGTATTCCCAATGCAATCTGTTTTCTCCAAGGTTTGGCCAGTCCACTTTATCGAAGGCCGTCGAGAAATCAATTAAGGCACTGTAGAGAATTTGCAATTTCCTAACCACATATTTATCTATTAAATTCTGTACTATTGCGATGTTATCAATCGAAGAATCATTTGGTATGAATCTAGCCTGTTCACATGGTATAATTCCTCTGGAGAAAGCCCAGTCCTGGAGGTGTTCTAGTATGCTGGTTCCAAAAATCTTTCCTGATACATCCAGGAGAGCAATCTGGCGATAGGTGGCCTTGAATAATTAAGAGCTTTCCTTATGGAGAGGTATTATGATACTCCCTTTCCACAAAGAGGGAATCTTATCTGTTTGATAACTATTTTCTAAGAGAGGAAGTAACATTTTCCACCACTCCTCAGGATTTGTTTTCAAAACTTTTATGAGAATTTTATCGTTTCCCATTGCTGCAGAAGATCTTGCACCTCTTATGCATGCTACTATTGGTTTACTTGTGGGGGGTGCTATTGATTCAGTTTTTTTACTGGGAGATTTAATATCTGTTCAATCGGTGAGGATGTATTCTCCTTATAGAGTTCAGATATATATGCATTCCATTCAAACCCTGGAATGGGGACAGATAATAAAGATTTCCTAACTCCACTGTAAGATACTATGTGGTTCCAGAATTCCTTTGACTTTTTATTGTGTGCTGCCAGCCGGAGCTCGATCCCGTTCTTATCAACGCCCCGTCTTTGTAAGTTTTGACAAATCCTTTGTCTTTTTTTCAGCAATATTAATATTTCTTTTCTCTTAATGGCAGAATATTCAATCAATTGAATTGTGATATTATTACTTAATTGCTTTGAATTTTTTACACATTGTAACACTATCTGGGCAAGGGTTTCACCTTATTAGTATTAGTTTAACAACCAGAAACCGCAATAAGCAGTGACATATGTAACTTATTTGACATAGAAAAAGCTTTTTCGTCAATATCTGTAGATTAAGCAGCAAATGATGGAATTTGTGGTAAATGCAGCAAATCCATAATTCTGTGGAAAATGCCATATTTATTGCATAGTTCCAGTGGCCCTGAATATAACTCACACAAAAAGGCCATCAGACATACTGGCACCAGTGCACTCATCCTACATAACTATAGGCATCCACACTTACATACAACACCCGTACACACACACATGCACATCTATGTATGCAAGAGAAACTGACCTGTTAGTGCCCATGTGGAACTCATTCTCTTTATGTAGGAAGCTTGCACTGCTGCTGCCTATGCCACATGCTTTGTGTGTGTGAAGGAAGCCTGTACTGATGGAACTAAGGTGTTACCTGTTCAGGGTGTGATTCTGACTATCTGTGTGAGGTGCACACACACTGCTGCTGCCTAGTGCAAATGATTTATTTTGTTATTCCCTTTTTTAGGATGTGGTTGGGATCCCAGTGTTGAACTCTTCCCTCGTGTATACGTCTAAATCTTTACATTCTTTCTTCGGCAAAGATTTATGTAAAGCATTAGCGGCTGGCAGGGAATGAGGATGGAGAGACAGGGACAAGCTTTAAAAAAAAATACCCCTTTCCTCTTCCGTCGGCAGCGTCTCTCCTCCTCTTCTCCAGTGAGTCCAGGAACCTGGAAGCACCCAGGCTGCCCATAGCCAATTACAACGCAGCAATGCAGTGTTGTAATTGGTCTGAGTGCTGTGGATCGGTGCTCAGATGGGGACTGAGGGCTTGGGCATGCTCCTCACCAGGTTGTGTAATGCAGCCTGGTGTGAAATATGCAAAGTGTGCATGACTGTTTGTTCGGCCCAAGACAGCCGGCCAAGCAGTCATGCCCACTTGTAACAAATCACATGTATATGTTTCTAAAATAAAAGGAATATAAATACAAAGTAAAATATAAAAGAGGGGTACTGTTGAGAGATAGAGAAGAGGGAATTCAGAAAAATTGGCAGTGCATTGCAAAAGGAAATGAAAGGCAAGAAGGGATGAAAAGATCAAAAAACACCTTGTTATTTTGGATGTTTTGTTATTGTTATATATTTATTATTAGTAGTAGTAGTATTCATCAGTCTTGTTGCTATTGTTATTTGTTATTGTTAAATGCCCCTGCCCGCGTCGACTTCCTTCCTTAAGGTCATACATTCATAAAATAAATGTTTTCTACCAAGAACAATTACATAAGCAATATTATCGAAGGGGGAGAGCATTCGCAGGTAGTTATTGACCAGGGTGGAGTCAGACAGTCCAGAGGCGAAACCCAGAGTCCTACACCGCACTGGCCAATAACTATCTGGGTGCACCCTCCCCCTTGAATAATATTGCTTTTGTAATAAGAACCTTAAAATGTGTGGCGAAATTCACAAAAGTATTTGTTAAAATGTGTGTTTTTCATGAGCCAACGTAGGTGAACGTTTACAAGAAGCAAACTTTTTGTGATAATGCCAGCCATTTTTGTCCCACTGAAACGTATGGTTGTGGATGCCTGATTTTGAGGGTCACTAAAAGGTTTACATATGAAAGGTGATAATAGATTGTAGACTTTATATAAATCTTTTGTCTGTGGTATCATACTAATTTTAGCAAATATGGTGAGTTCTAAGGTGACTTTAGCCTGTAAAACATGCTGATCCTCTGCTGGGATTTGATGAACCATGTATGAGAGAACACACTTTTCTCATAGAGGTTATGGAAGGTGCTCAAGAAACTAACACAAGAGCATGTTTTCTATCAATTCTCAAATATCCTCATCTGGGTGAGAAAAAAGTCTGGCATGCTGAGTGGAATTTACATCCAGCACCAGCAGCAGTGGGTCTATTGACTCCCAAGTGATTTAGCATAGTTTTATCACAGAGTTTTAATGAACAACTAGAGCACTAACAGTCAGTATTCAAGACAAGAGTTACGCCATGTTGTTGGAATAGTAGCTGTTGAATTTATAGGCTGAGGTACATGAGCATTGAGGTGTTAATGCAAATTTGAAACCAGCTAGTTAAAAACATGTGAGGGGAGGTTTTGGTTTTTAGTTATTTGAGTCACATTACATTTAAAAAGGGGGGGTAAAAATAGCTAAAAAAAGAGATCCCTATTTAACTCCAACATGCCCTTTACACATCTATTTGCTCAGGCTGCCCATCTTCTCTTTCGAGTAATAACTCCCTAATTTTAAAATAATAACATTTTTGTAGACATCAAATTTATTTTTAGTCTTCCATTTAAATGCATCTGAGTTGATTTTGTAGCAATGCAAGAAGCTATTTACAGGCACATCTCCTATTTACAATTAATACATTTGTAATCTAATGTTTAGTGAATCAGAAGGAGTTTGTGTTTGGACATTTAATTTTTTCTTTTGACTTTTTCCCATTTCCTCTTGTTCATAGTTGCATCTTCCTGCATGAATGTACAATAGCTTCTAAATATTTTTTGTGGATTAAATATCAGGAAATTATATAATGTATTTAAAAATATACATTTATTATCTGAAAATTTTTTAGTAGCAGAGATATGACGCAATCCAGACTCCTATTCAGCCCTAGGCACAAGAAAGTGACCGACTCTAAAGCTGAATTCTATGCCACCATGTCTACCGCAGGCACATTCTGGGAGCTATATGAATATGATACTTCTTTATTAGAACTCTGTGATGTTACAGGCACCTGTTATGAGAAAAGATGCAGTGATATGTGGGTTGATACTGTAACGTGTCTTGTGTCAAGTACTAGCTGTGAATCTCCTGGGTAGATATTGACGGGCGAGGAGCCAGTCAAAATGCAGCATTTTTGGTAGAGTACAGCTGTCGGAAATTACAATTAACTCTACTGCCCATTCAACGTTATTGCCAGACTCTCTGCCATATTCTCATCCAACCGGGTGCCAAAATTCTGGTTTATTTCCATGGGAATGTCATCAAGTGCACTACATTGGAGGTACTTCGATCACTATTGTCCACAAAAAAGAGTAATACGTGGCCTCAAGTATTTACAGAAAACCCTCCTGTTCTTAAATAGTACTCAGCAGCGGGACTGTGATAAAGGAGGTGCTTTTCCTGACACCCAGCCTGAAGTGCTGACATCATCTCTGTTGTCAAGTCTGCAAACACAGAGGAAATAATAGAATGAGAACCGTTGAAAGACAAATAACTTTCTATCTAGAAGGTTCAGGTGGCGATCTAATTGATCGTGCCTTCATTGATGTAGTTTGTGATCACAGTCCTCTGTTGAAAGTATGTCCTTCTCTCTTGCTGCAACTTTCCCTAAGCAAGGTTGACTGAAGGGATATTGGAAGCTAGATTTAATTTGAGTGCTTAAACCAACCTCATAGGGGTTGCAAACATCCCTTGTAGTCACTGAGCGAAAGGACAAAGGGAGACTGCTGTTTGCTAGAGCATAAAAAGGGATCACCATCTACAGCGAACAATACATTTATTTGGCCATCAGAAGACTATATGCAACATTAAAATGCTTAATGGGCAGCAGAGTGGTATTTGTACAACTCGATTATTCATAAGTATATGGCATGGTGTTCCAAGAGGAAAAAGTAGCTCTGGTAAACTTTGCACCTGGAAAAACACCAGTTGACGGGAGATGCAACGCCATCACTGGTCTCGTAACAGTGTATATCCCATAAGAATTCCTGTTTTGCGACCCAACTGGAGAATCCTTCTGCCATTCACTGAACTCGTTCCAACACAGACCACATCACACTGTACCAAACAAACACAACAAAGGGATTAGATGCACACACTATTTCTCCTCCCCCTGTGACTCTACATACTATTAATGCTGCCCTGATCAATGCTCGCTCCATGGTTAAGCACGCATTGGATATATTTGAGCTTTTGGTGGATAATCGGCTTGATCTTTTATTCATTACCGAAACCTGGCTTAATGAGTTTTCTGCCCCGACTATCTCCTTAGCCATCCCTACGGGCTTTAAAATTGCCAGGATGGACCGAAAAATAGGAAGGGGGGGAGGGGTTGCGGTTGTCTATAGAGAATGCTGGGTTTTTACACAGTTGAATTGTCAGGAAGTGGTGGAAAGTGAAGCTCTTGATTTTTCCATCTCTATTTCCCCTCACTTTTTGCTGGGAGGCACACTAATCTATCGGCCCCCTGGGGCGTCCAGCTAATTTCTTAAGATGCTGGATTAAGTTGTTGCACAGAGATCCCTAAAATATTCTAACTTCATTTTGTTGGGTGATTTTAATATTCACCTTGAGTGTAAGGAAGCTCATGAGACACTTTCCTTTTTAGAATCATTGGACTTTGCTCAATTAACTCTGTGGATCAAATCCCCTACACACAGTGGAGGGCATATTATAGATGGGATTTGTTCTAACTTCCCTCTACTAGTGTCTGATCCTTTTCCTGTTACTTGGACGGATCATTTTTTAATTCCTTTTTCTTGGTCCACTCAATCGCCCTCCGTTCCCTCAAATGTACTAGTGAGCAGACCGCCCCCTCATATCGAATCTGAGGTATTTCGGACAATTTTAGATGACACTCGGTTGGATTTGCCAGGGAATCTTTCCGAAGTTGTAAATGGATTTAAGCTATGGCTGTCAGCTGTAGCGGAGAAACTTGTCATTCCATCTGATCGTTAAAGAGCTCGAAAATCGCCATCCCATCCTTGGTTTCCAATGAACGTAATTTGTAAAAATCTGTCTGTAAAAGATTCGAACGGACTTGGAGACAGGCGTATAGTTCCCCAGCTAAATTAGCTCTTAGAAATGCTCAGAAAGTATACTACGCTATGGTAAAGACAGCCAAGGGGGTCTACTTTGCGGAGCGTATCGCACAATCTAAAAACAATTCTAAAGAAATGTTCTCAATCGTGCAGAGCTTTCTGGATCCTAGAGCTGAACACAGGACCCTACTAGGCTCGAATGACTGGTGTGAAAAACTTTCAGCTTTTTTCTGCAATAAAATTAAATCCATTCAGGATGGGTTGGGGCCCTCTAGTCAGCCTCTGGAGATACAACCGTTTCCCATGTGGGCTAAGGCAACCAAGGTTGGTCCTTTTTTGACAACTTTTTCGGTTATATCCCTCTCCGACACTCTGGCGATACTTAAATCGCTGAAGTCAGGCTCTCCTACTGATCCTTGCCGTGGCTGATACAGTTAACCCGGAAATTAACAATATGGTGAATCTGTCTCTTCAGACCGCCACGATTCCATTTGAGTGAAAGCAAGCTAAGCTCCTTCCATTACTGAAAAAACCCTCCCTTGATCCTGAATGTCCTGCCAGCTATCGTCCTATTTCCCTCCTTCCGGCTGTGGCTAAGATCTGTGAGAAAGTTGCCCATAAACAACTCTCTGAGTTTGTTGAGACCTCGGGGGCTCTCCACCATGCCCAGTCAGGTTTTAGAGCTGCCCATAGCACCGAGACAGCTCTGGTTGAGGTGACTGAGGCGATTAGAGACTGCCTGGATGCGGGCGGCAAAGCAGCACTTGTGCTTTTAGATCTTTCGGCCGCATTTGACACCGTGCCACACCAACAACTTTTGGCACGGCTGTCCCATATTGGCATCTCAGGACAGGTATGGAAATGGATCGAATTGTTCCTTGCAAATAGATCGCAACAAGTGTGGTTGCCGCCTTTTTCTTCGACCCCGCGCACTTTGATACGGGGGTCTCGCAGGGTTCTACACTTAGCCCACTTCTTTTTAATGTTTACATGACTCCCTTGGTTTATTTAGCTGAGGAGCTGGGTGCGAAAATTATAGTATACGCTGATGATACCCAGCTCCTCTTTACATGGAGTAAAATGGATTTCTCTCCCTCTACTGCCAGGACATGCCTTGCAGAGGTTTTTAAGTGGTTAGCTAAGGCCCAATTAAAATGCAACGAGGAGAAATCTGAAGTGCTTCTGTATGGGGCCTTTCCTTCTAATATTAGGGAAGAGATTTGGCCTGTTGGCTTTCTTCTTCCGAATGCCTCTGGCTGTCGAGCAAAAAACCTGGGGATCTGGTTTGGACAGCATTTGAGATTCAACACCCAGATCAGCAAACTAGCGGGGGCGTGTTTTGGGATTCTCAAACGACTTAAGAAGTTCCTGCCGCTACTTCCTAAAGATGCCAAGGAAATGGTTACACGGGCACTTATTCTGTCCAGGCTGTATTATGCCAATGCATTGTATTTTGGACTGCCGGCCTACCAATTGAAAAGGTTACAGATCGTACAGAATGCGATGGCTAGAACCTTACTGGGCTTGCCAGTTAGATCCAGTGCCAGCCTGAACCTTCGTACACTGCACTGGCTCCCAGTTGAACAGCGAGTTTGGTTTAAGGCCTTGGTGTTGGTACATGGTGCTCTCTATCAGACTGGGCCTTTCTACCTCAGAAGGCGTTTTGCGTTTTATGAGCCTTCCCGGCAGCTTCGCTCGAAGGGTCAATGCCTCGCGACAGTCCCTAGGTTCCGTCTGATGAGGCTAGGTGGCTGCTCTCTCTCTGTAAAAGCAGCCAGAGATTGGAACACCCTGCCCTTTGAGTTACGGAACATGGATAATCCTAGGCTATTTAAAAAACAATTAAAAACATTACTCTTCCACTAAATGCCTTTTGGGCAGGAGCTCTCGTGGTCCACAAGCATTCTTTCCTCTTTTGCTATTTGGCTCCCGCGCCGGGACACTTTTTTAGTATCTGTGCGCGATATAAAATGAGGCTAACATAACATAACATAACATAACTATTGGGTGGATTCACAAAAGCATTTCTGAGTATGGAAAGTAACAATACAGGAATCATCTTTTACATATTCTCACGTACCTTTGTACATCTGCCCCAAAATGTCCAACTCCCTATTAGTAATATGTGCAAAGAGTCCTTTCTGTTTGCACGAATTGTATATCAAGGTTCTCTGAATATTCCCATTTTATTCCATTTTAGATGCTTTGGGACCCATTCATGAATGCATCTAAAAGTATGCAAAAGATTTCGGTAGAAATACAATTTTACATACTCCAAAATGGTTTTGTCAATCGGCCTCAATGGCGTTAAATATACGCAAAACACTACTATCTCTTATTCCTCTTTAGTTCACTCCATACGTAGGTACAGATACAAATTTGTTGCAACACAATCGGAGAACCAATTGAGGCCTCACCCATGACATCAGAAAACCCCTTCCTACACACACCACATTATAAATCTACATTCTAACAACCAAGCAAAACAAATGGAATAGCCTCATACTCACCCACCTAAATCACTTTGTGCCTTATGTTAATGTTACACAACAGTATCATACTAGTATTAGTATCAATAGTCCTAGGCTGTAGCAGCAGTCATCAGGGGGTCCTCAGACCTATGTTTCCTAATTGAATGTGTAGCTGATCAAATGGCTCCTCAGGCTAATCTCATGTTGATGCCAACTGTTCATGACCTACAGGCACATGATTACATCCTGGCAGGACTCATGCAACCCTTATTCATTCTGAGGATGCTACACAGTGTGCCATTAAAATATGTAGTGGTAACCAATGTTTTTTTACAGCATGATAAAACTGCAGATGTGAGTGTCATTTAGAAACAAATAATTGTTCTTATCCTTGTAATCATGGTTGTGGACCCATATGACCCTGTCTGAAAGAAACCTTTGCTCAGTTGCTGTGACATAGACACATAACACCTCCACATGTCAATCAACTGGGCATCAGATCTCCCAGCAGCACACAGACTACTACCATATGAGTTGTAGGTAACGTCCTCTTCATGACAGATGAAAGTTCCCAATTCATGCCTTCTTCATAGTAGATGGAAGTGCCCCTGGTCTTTTCATCTTGCATGATGTTTCAGTAGCCTTCCACATTATTGATCACCAAGTCCTCATCGACATCTTCTTATTGTGCTTGGGATTCACCAAACAGAGCTCCAATGGTTCACTCAATATTTAACTGGAATTGTTTGATCGGGACTTCGAGAGGAACAAGGAGTCTCTGCCTCATGAAATAAATGCTGGTGCGAACCACTGGCAACCACCAGCTCCCATGAAGCCCTGTCTCTATTTTCTCCTGTGGGAAAGTGTCTGCTAAGAGCTGAGGTATCTCTCTGTCTTACTACTCCTCTTCACCGTAGCCTGCTTGGGTGTCCACATGTATTCCTTTAACCCCTTCCATGCTGCGCAGATTCCGCCGCTGTGCTGACGGAATCTTGCGCGGGCGTGGTCATGACGGAACGGTTCCGTCATGAGCACAGCTCAACCGTGGCTCATGACGGAACCGTTCCGTCATGAGCACCGAAGGGGTTAACCGACATGAGGAGCTGAGAATTTTGTGACAAGCTCCTACATCATATTCCTTTACTTTTCCTCCATATTTTTGACAAGACAACATGGTTGAGATGTGAATGCATAAATCGGGTACACTTGTCTGTTAATGAGAGCCAGCAATCAAACACAGTTGTGGAGGTATATTTATTTAAGCTTAAACCTGAGAGATACAAAGCATTCGGCCTTCAAGTATACTCTGCCTGACGCAGCTGTCTCAATCCTTTTATACCATTTAAACATCATTGACCTATATTGGAATAGCTGAGTCAGACGTGTGCACAAAATACAATTTGTAAGTTAAGCTAAAGGAAAACACTGATAGTAATCTTTTCAAAGCATGAATACATTCTCACAGTGCCAAGTGAAGGTGCGGTTTCGACATCTGCTAATTGTTTACCTTTCATATCTACCTCTTATTTACCTGATATTTCAGTTCTTGGAAACAAATGTGAAGCTACCATAAATAAACAGTTCATGGACTTTTATCCTCCTTAGCCTGAGTGCAGAAACCAGGGTTTTTAGAGCTGCATGGCTCATGAAGTCACAGTGAAAACACAACATGATGAACAGTTGCTCAATATTACATTTATGCTCCTACAAACCACCCCTTGAACAGCTGTTCAACATATTGTTTTAACTTTGATATTCAATATTTATTTGCATTGGTGCAGCCACTTCTTCCTGCTGTATAATGACACTTGAAACATGAACATTACTTGCTGGGGGAATGCACAATTTGGCACATGCCTGACAGTGAACACAAACTATATTTATACACAAACAACAAATATTGCAATAACTATAATTATTATTACCTTGAATACAGTCCAACCCGATGCTCCAAATAGGGAAGAAGTAGTATTCCTAGCACCTAATTACTGAACTCATAAGCAGAGGTATCTGTCTGATATATTTCCCTTCTCCCTGTAGCTACATTTTTTGTTGCAGATGCTTGATAACATGTTCCTTAAAGTTGTGTCTAATACTGGGAACCACTAGGCCCAAATAACAAGAATCATTCAGCATCAAACTCAAAAACAACAAAGGCATCACATGTTGTGTTACAAAAGGAAATTTTAGGCACATCCAATAATCTGAGACATTTTATTCCTTTTAATAGGCGTTCATCATTTGTATGGCAACATTTTCATGGTACTATTTGAAATGGTGGTCATGTGGATTTTCAGGAAGCGTGGTGTTTGAACCCAGTAATTTCGGGAACTATAGGTTATATAAATAGATGACAACGGTAGTTATGATGATCATGGCAAATGATATGCTCAATTTCTTTGTCAGCATGGTTCCTTTCCATCCTGATTGTTCGCATTTGGGTCCCTATTTTTCCTTATTCTTTACCATCACTAGGTTGTGAGAGGTATTCAAACTTTGTGGCTCTGGGCCTGATAGTAAACTATCATTGGTTGGGTAAAGAAGATGGAATTACTGTAGGGCGTGAGCACAGATTGTATCAAGGGCAAGTGTCCTTGATGGGCTAAGGTGGCCTAATGGTTGGGGCAATCCTGTGTGCTGCAGCCACTGGCAAGGTCTCAGGCAAGGGAGCTCTTTTCACATTCGAAGCAAAAGATTTGTTCTGCATTCCGTCCATCAATTGTGTGTCTTTTGCTTTTCACATTTGAGGCATGAATCCAATTCCCATATCCTGTATAATTCATGTCTGTTTGTGTTGCCAGCGAACTTATTCGGGACCCTTCCAATGTGGTTGTAGGCAACTAGATCACTGAATGTGTATCATTTATTTGTGTTGTTAGCAATGTTTTTGGGAACTCCATAACAGGTGAGGGGCTGTCCATCACTATTTCATGTGGACTGAGATGTGTTACATTATCTGGGGTAGTTTGCATACTCATAAGCGCATCCACCCAAATCAATGTGTATTCTGTGCATATTTGAGCTATATTGGCCTTCGGGGGCACTGGCTGCTGCAAGGTGATATACACAATAAAAATCTGTTGTACTTCTGTTGCCTTGCTGAATAATTCAATTATCTGCATTATACTGTTTGCATACCATGCAGTTTTTACACATCTTTTTTCTGCAAATTTCCGTATATTAACTTTTTACAAAAAACAGTATCATTCTGTTTATAATGCCATCTCTTCCCAAATGGGAAGGGCCGTGTATCATTATTGTCATAGGATATAATATGTCAGATAGCATTAATCAATGACCATGATGAACCTTCCATCAGCCATTCACCAAAGTACCATATTGTTGTCATTTTTGTATCTCGTCTTTAGTTGCTCGTTTTTGCAAATCTACTATACCCCTATCATTGAAGTCAGATGCACCTTCTTTCTCTTCAATAATATTTGATGGAAAACACCAGTTAATAACATAACATTACGTGCTGTCTCTTTGGCGATCTCATCAGCAAAAGCATTCCCTTTGCCTATGTCATCTTCTATCTTTTTGTGTGCATTACATTTTGATGATAGCTACTCTTTGGTAATTGTAAGCATTCAGTAATTTAACAATAAGTGGACCATGTTGTATTTTTATTCTTCAAGAAGTGAGGAAACCTCTTTCTGCCCAAAGCCTGTCAAAATGATGTGCAAATCCAAACTCATATTGGCTATCAGTATATATATTCACAGTTAATCCAACGCTCAGTTCACAGGCTCTTGTTAATGCTATTAATTCGGCTGCTTTTGCCGATAATTCCAACAGATTGCAAGTTAAATGACATTGTGTTAGGTGGTAACAGCATAGATTGCAGTGGTTGTCCCATTCTTGAGCGTAAAGCAAGAGCTATCAACCCACCATCTCTTTCTTCCATTGGTGTGTCCTGTAAATTTATTCTCCCTTTGGTCTTTTCCTCTGTGATCAGTACACAATCATGGAGCATTTCAGTATCTTTCAAGGGAAGGGGCCAGGGTTTGGCTGGATTAAGTGTGTTACATCGTTATATGGTAACATGAGAACTGAACAAACATAACTCATTATGTGCTAATTTGAAATTTGTCAAATTTTGAGTTTGTGTTTTGTTTAGCAATATATCTATAGATGGAGGCACATACAGATGTGCTTTGTGTACAACAATCAGTATTTCTGCTTGTTTTAGGAGAACAGCTGCTGCTTCAGTTGCACACAGGAATGCTGGAAAAGAAATTAAGTGCATGGTCTTTTCCTGGCACCATGTTGTTGTGTAAGAATAGCAAGTGTGCACCCACCTTGTTCATGTACAAAAAGAGTAATGTATTTAGTACAGTCAGGCATTCCATGAGCAGGAGCCTCACAAAGTGACTCTTTGATTGGCAGAAAACTATTCTGGTGTTCAGTTGACCATAGTAAAGGTTTGGAAAAAAGGAAAAGTTAGGAATCTATTTTCTGCAATAGCCTGCCATACCCAGGAAGGCTTGTACTATTTGTTGGGTTGTAGGGGGTTGAATATTCAATATTGATTTCACTCTTTGAGGGTCATGTCTCCTTTCCCCCTGCGACAGGAGGTGTCCTAAGTAGGCAACCTCTTGTTGAACAAATTACAATTTAAAGGGAGATAACTTGTGTCCATGTGTACCAAGGAAATGTAATAGGGCAGTGGTGTCAGGACCGCAGTCCTTTTCGCTGGTGCTTGCCAGTAATATTTCATTTATGTATTGTATGAGAGTGATGGCTGGTGTCAAGTGAAAGGTGTTTAGTTGTGCTTTTAGTGCCTGTGAATAAAAACCACAAAGCTCCAAAAATCTTACTTGGTGGAGTCTTCGCTGTTTTTTTAATACAGGGAGGATCAGGGTATTGCATGGGGAACCCTGTATCTCTCTCATCACTCTGTTCCTAAGTAAGTCCTGTATCACTTTTTCCATTCACTGTTATCCTTCTGGTGATATTTTGTACTGTGGCACTCGTGGAAGAGGAATATTTGATTTCACAGGTATTTATACAGGTGCAATTGTCATACATCCCACATCATTCTTACCAGAGACTCAAACATTCTTGTTTACTTAGTCAAACACCTAATAAGGTACTGTAGTTTGGGGTCAGGCAAAGTAGACATTAGCCGGAAAAGAAAAGTTTTCGGTACATTCAAGATATATGTCATCTGCATGGCATTTTACTGTTGCGTGCAATTGTTTGAAGTAAGTTTATGTGCAACAAATTAAGGGCACATTTGTCTGTCAATACAAAACAATGATTATCAGTTAACATTACAGTTTTGAACTAACATAACCAAAGACATTCACCAGATATAGCTAGAATTGCTTAATATAACTTGCGCTCACGCCATGCACTGCTTATGACCTCATCCATGACATGCTCCATGACATCATATATAACCTCACTGACATCTCAAATGATTTCATTGATGACATCATCCAATGAGGGTGTTAGTTTGCTATATAGTTTACATAGTGGTGGGTAGCTACCATATTACATGTCTACCTAATTTTGTACAGCCTGTGTCCAGCTAATTGGTATAAGTGTTAACGCATGTGCTCATAATGCACCATAAGTGAGCGGAGGTATTGTACGCAGTTTAAATCTTTGCATTGAAGAGTAACTCTGTGTTGCAGGTGACAGATGACTTGTGTTCTTTATGTTCCACGCAAGATTTTTGGGAATGCAAAAAACTTTTCCAGCAGGGCAAAGCTTCTATGCACTGCATACTAATTATTGTAAGCAGCCTTTAGTTATTAGACAGAATCGTCTCAGCATGACAATTTCTACTTAACAAAGAAGTCTATGTGCACCAGGTACTAACCTATGTACATGGGCTTGTGCTGCTTCAGAAGATGGGCTAGCTGTAAAGTTTTCACCCTAGTATGAAGGCTGCAGGTAGAATGATCTTTAGCACCTTCAGACCGTGGTTATTTTGAGTGAATAGTCGCTCTTTGGACATATTTTGCATCGAGTGTACACTGTGCTCAGTAGATACTTTTTAATACTCTATGGTGTATTTCGCATGAGAGTTTCACTGTCTGCAAACAGTGTGGTACAGTGTAAACTCTCTCGATAGAGCAAACACTGTTAACAGTACCCACTTCTTTTCTATTCATATCCAGTTAATTTCTCAATGTAGGTTCAATGACTGTCAGATTTTTGATACAGGTAAAGAGTGTCTGTAGTAGGCCATTAGTTATGAAACAGGGCTTGATTATCTGGAGAAAGTTGGTTTTCCCTGAACAGTTGAATACCCATTAAACACCGTGTGCAGAGTAGGTTATCCTTTCATCTGTAGTTCATAGTCGACATGAACTCGGCTACCAATGAAGTGTATGCTATAGGGTCAATGTTGCAAATAACACAAGCTTACTTTACCTATGAGCTATTTTGCACTTACTTTCATAGCTCTAATGGTATACCTGTTTATAGAGCAATGTGTGCGAAAGAAGTCTGGATGATGTCAGCAGTGATGTCATCAATGATATGATTTGAGATGTCATGAGTGATGTCATAAATGATGTCATAAAACATGTCATGAGTGATGTAATATGTGAGGCCATAAGCAGTGCATGGCATGTGTGCAAGTTATAATTAGCTATGTGCTTCTGTGTTTTTCTTAGTTCAAAACGATAATGTGGTCACTGACAAACTCACCTAACTACAACGTTATAGGGGTTGGCTGTAGGGCCTGGCCGACATCCATTCCCTGCGGCCAACCCCCAAATGTACCAACCCCACGCTGCGCATTGCCTTTGGCTGTGCTTAGTGGGGGGCTGGCCAGACCGCCTGTAGCCACTCTCATAAAGGCAACCAACCCCACACTGTGCAGGGCCTTTTGTTGTGTATGCTGGGGGGTTGGACGCAGGTCTTTGCTTGTGGCCAGGCCCTGCGGCCAACCCTCCGCATTCAGCCAACCCCACGCTACGCATGGCCTTCATCCATGTGTGGTGAGGGATTGGCCACAGGGTTTGGCCTGTGGCCAGACCTTGCGGCCAACTCCCTGCATGCCGCAAACCCAACACTTCATTCGGCCGACCCCACACTGCATACAGCCAACCCCACACTGCATACAGCCTTCAGCAATGTGTTTGGTTGGCCACGAGGCCTGGCCTGTGGACAGGCCCTGTGGCTAACACTCCCAAAGGCAGCCAACCCCACACTGCACATGGCCATAGGCTGTGCGGTGCAGGATTTGCCACAGGACCCTGCACTGGGGACCCCACCAGAGCCTTATTTATTTATTATTAGGCCCACTGGACCCGATCCCCAGGGCCTTTTTTGTTAATTAAGGGGTGGGCAGCTTGTCTCTCGTCCCCGAGCCTTATGAGGTCCTGGGGACTCCATCCCCCAGGGCGGTTATTTTCATTAAAAGGGAGGGGGTCATGTGGCCCCCTTTCCAAGCTTTATTAGGCCCTGGGGACCCCATCCCCAGGACCATTTATTTGTATTAAGGGGGGGCACACGGTCCCCCTCAGTGAGCCTTATTAGTCCCTTGGGACTCAACCCCCCAGGGCCTAACTTATTTTAAAGAGGAGGGGGCTGCATGCCCCCTCTCCTCGAGCATTATTAGGCCCTGGGGACCCCATACCCCATGACCATTTATTTTTATTAACAGGTAGGAGGCTGCGTGGTGCCTATACAAGCTTTACTAGGCCCTATGGACCCCATTCCCCAGGGCTATTTCTAAAAATTAAGCGGAGGGGGGCCACCTGGCTCCCCTCCCTGAGCCTTGTTAGGCCCTGGGGACTCCAGCCCCCAGGACCATTAATACAAATAAAGGGGAGAGGGGCCTCAAGACCCTCCCCCATCACAGAGCCTATTTAGGCCCAGGGGACCCCATCCCCCAGGACTATAACTATATATGAAAAAGGGGTGTGCCACGCGGCCCCTTCCCCAACCCACTAACAGCCCTGGAGACCCCATCCTCCGGGGCCCCCATTTGTAAAAGTTGAGTGTCTTAATGTCCACCCAGGGCACCCACCATACTCTTATTGGGGTTTGCAAGGGGAGCCCCAACACCCCCGCAGCCCTAGCTGCTTCACCGCATGCGGCAGGAGCCGACATTGCACCTGCCCACGGGGAGCAGCTACTAATGCTGCTCCCTGCACCCTGGAGCAAATCTTTGATCTGTTTCCATGCCTGTATCAGTGCGGGCAGGAAAACAGATCAAAAGTACGCTTCCGGAGGGCGGGAGCATTTTCAATGTTCCCGCAAGCTGGGAGCGGACTTGGTGTTTGTGCCGCTTGGCGTGAAATTAAAAAATGCTCTCACCAAGAGAGAGCAAACACAGGCTTCCCTGCGCATGCTGCTGCGGGCAGGGAAACCGCTCTGTCTCAGGGGTGGGCTCACCGGGACATAGCTACTGAGTGGGCCCCAAGGGATAGGACCCCCGGGGCCATCAAAGGCTCAGAGAGAGGGGCTGCAAGGCCCCATCCCTTAAAGTAATCAGTCCTGAGGGTGGGCCTCCACCCAATTTTGTCAAATGTTAGCCCCGGGGATGGGGTCCCTGGGACTTTGGAGGCACGGGGAAGGAGGCTGCGCAACCCTCCTTTATGAATACAGCCCCTGGGGTGGGCTCCTCGTGGCATAAGCTTTCTAAATGCAGCCCAACCGCCATCTGTTTTTTTTAATGTTTTTTTTTTCTGAACTCGCTGGATCACTTCATTTTTTGTTGATTTTTTTTCTTTCTTTCTACCCTGCCCCCTTCTATATATATATATTTTTTATTTTTACTTCAGGACAGGGGACAAAGTCCCCGAGTCCTGTAATGACTGCCAGCAACATTTTTCTCAAGTTGCTGGCAGCCAATCAGAGTGCTCGTTCATGTGGTAGTTTGTCTCAAAAGCAATGAAGCTCCCTGGGCTAATCAGAACGCTCTATTGTCAAATTGGCACTCCCGGGAAAGTCTCTTGAGACACTCATGGACCTGACAATCCAGATATACAATTATTTTTGTTACTTAATGCTCAAAAACTACTGACCAGTTTTACACCAAATCACAAAAAGCACAATCTGTGGATCAATATCTAGCTCCCTGCCAAATTTGGTGTAATGTTGTTCAGCAGTTTTTGCGGTAGCCCGTCTTAAATAAATCTATGAAAAATGCATGGGGATTTTGCATTTTGGGACCCCCATTTTTCTCGGCTGGATCACCCTGAAACTTTCCAGAAAGGAGCTGAGGTGGATGAACTTTTTTATTTTTGTAGGAAAGTTTTGTGAATATTCGTCAAACAGGGCCAAAGTTATTAGAAAACCAAAAATCTCTCTTTCTATGGAAAAGCACCCTAACTATAACTACATAGTGGCAACTGCCACTAGGTAATGTATATGTATGTATACGTGTGTCATTTAAAATTCAAAATAATTCTACCCTGTGAAGTGGTATTTTACATTTCTCTTTTCTACGTTGGTGTGTCTTTACGTTTTATGAATCTTCACAAAATTTTCCCAAAACAAGTCTCATCCACCTCAGTTCCTTCCTGGAAAGTTTCAAGGTGATCCATTAAGTGGGGAGCCGAGAATAAGGGGTTCCTAAAACACTTTTTCCCCATATGGAAAATTGAAGAGTGAAATCGCAAAACCAGTTAAATGGAATTATAAATGCACAGGAGGTTCAGCACTATGTACTATGGTTAGATATCCAAGTACCTAAATACTTTTGTATCGTTAACAGTTAACGAGTAAAATTCTGATAAAGCACACGACACATTAAACATATAAGTTTTTTTTCCTTTTCTTCTTTATTGATTTTGTATGAAGATTTCTTCCATGTCATATTTCATATTTTCATAGCCAACGCGTTTCGTCTCCCATGAGACTTCTTCAGGGCTATCAAAAGAGCATACACGAAAGAGTTTTAGAGTTCAATGTTAGCATTTCTAAACATTGTTTAAAAACATATTTCGATTCCTTCACATACAAATCTTTGCTTATAAAAACATAGCAGCTCTATATAATTCTACACTGACCATATCATTCATAAAGCGTTTTACATACACAGATAAAGGACCTAGTCTATAATAACATTGGACAGCATTAGTATTATTATTTTTTAGTATTGAGTTGTTGTCTGAATTGATAATTTCATCAATACATATCACGTCTTCCTTAACACCTAAGTTTCTTAACTTGCAAGTATATAGCATCCTATTTGCCTAAAAACCACATGATGGTCAAGAGCCTTAGGGTTACAAAAAGCTTCACTTAAAAGTATAAAATACATAGTTTTGTTGTAATACAAATTCACATCCTCATTGTCAATATTCTATGCTTGATTTATATCTTAATTAACAATCATAAGTAGACCTTTACATCACTATTGCATAATATTCTTTAAAATCATATTTGCTTTGCATACCTCAATGATATGGTGAATCTAATTCCTTTTTATCGTGTCGTTCTTTGGGGTATGGTTTCCAAAATTCAAGTATTATCTAAATCATAAAGTAATCTATAATAAGTATATCTGTAAAATCTTTCAATATTCAAATCATATTTAGTGATACACTGAATTCATTTAGAGAATAAAAACATACCACATAGTCATGTAGTTCTATTATTTGGAAAATATAAAAACATCAATTCTGTCTAAAAAGCTATAATACATAGCCTGTTATGATAAGCGATGCTGTCATCACATTGTGGACTCATAATGTTGTCAAACTGTCTTTAGCGAAATGACAATGAGATAGACACGTTACACAATTATCATGGAGACATCTCTCCTTATTCACACTTTTTTACAAGACGAACAAGAAAGGGGGACATTTTTCATATCCTCACTCCATACGAAATCATATTCGCATGCGCTAGACAATACCACCATTTCTTTCATGTATTCGCAAACAGAGTATAGTGGCGTGTTACGGGGAGTCATGAGCGCACAATCAAACATAGAAATCGTGCCTCTTGTGTCTACACCCCGCCCAACGCCGTATAGGTATAAAATACTCACAGTATTAATCGCATCTATTTGAAAACAACAGAGACCGCATATATATATGAGTAGTTCTCATATTTAAAACCTACAATTATATCGAGTCCATGTTGCATTTAAATTAAACAAAAATATATTTAGAAATGGACTGTGACTGCATACAATCAGACATAAAGATCGTGTCTCCTCCGTTTACATCCCACCCCATCCATATTTGTGTAAGACGCTTGTGGGATCGGTTGAATCTATTTCAAGGTACAGACACCGCATATATCCGTTTGAACAAGTGCAGGAGAGTGTCTCCTCTTTTTAACCTGTAACTATACCAAGCACATATAGCATTTCAGTTTAAATAGAGAATCTCTATCTAGTTAACTTACTTGCGACGATCTAGTAACCACCGACTCCGGACATGATTTCAGCGAAGCCGTGTACATGTTAGCTACGGCTTTTTAAACCCGGCGCCAGGTGATATCGTGGTCACATGACCTATGTCTCATTCAGAATGTTTGTTAAAGTTGTTGTTACAAATATGTCGGCCATCTTGGAGTGGTTAAAGACACATAAGTTGTAAACAAGATCATTTAGAGTTTATGGGTGAAAACTGAACGCAATATTCTAGGTAGTGATTCAACTCGAGAAACCTTTTTCGATTATTAAAATTAGTTGTTTAATTTCCTCAAATATGTTTTGTAACAATATGAGCCCAACAGCTAGATTTTATTCATGTCACGTGTACCGAGTGACATCCGATTCGTTTTGGCAAGGCTGTCGGGACTACTAGCGCGGCCATCTTGGGATGGTAAAGAAAGGTCTGGTATCATTAAAACGGACATTATAGTTAGTTGATAAAAGCCAGTCCTTTTATTGAAAACAACATGCCTGATGTGCAGTAATGGATTATGCACGTATAATAAAACAAATATATTGGGCAAAATTTATATAAAAGACAACGTATAGACGAAAATGCACGTGAGGTATCTTTGAGAGGTCAACGTATCAACATGTCAAGAAAGAAATTGTTCACAGTAATGTTGTATTTGTTCATTTTCATAACATTATTTTTTATAACATATTCAAGTTGGAAGAATGTGGCAATAGATAATCCTGACATGTGTAGGTCACTCTCTTTAACAATTAGATTATAGGAAGTGATGCATCTCATCATAGATGTTAAGACCAAACTGCACAGTTCTAAGACGGCATATCCATGACGCCTCCCGTTGTCGCAAAATCAATTGTCTATCGCCTCCACGTTCTGGCATCTTCACATGATCGATACCAATGAATTAAACATTTTTGTCATTGGGATGTTCACATTGAACATGTATTGAAACTGGATATTTATCATTGCCATTTTTTATGGCTCTTGCATGTTCTTGTATACGCAGTTTCAAACTGCGTATACTGCTTCCAATGTATTTTTTCTGACAGGCACATATAATCATATATACCGTGAAATCGGTATTGCAATTAATAAAACAATTTATTGCATATTCTCGTGAATTGTTGCTGAAATTCCTATTCCTATTCAGGCCAAATTGGCATACGCAACAATTGCCACAAATATGGAAACCCAGAGGTTTGTCTGGTAACCATGTGTGTATAGGTGTCTTTGAGTCCCTGATGTAGCTCGGACTCAAGATTTCTTTTAGGGTTTTACCTCTACGATAGACAACTTTCGGTCGCTTAGACATATGTGTGCTTATTTGATCATCTTTAGAGAGAAGATGCCAATTTTTCTTTAAGATGTTGTATACAAGATGACTTTGAGCGTTGTATTCCGTAATGAAAAGTATCCCTGATTCATTACTTTCTTTGGTTAATTCATGTGTGCCTCTCGCAACCAAAAGTTCTTTCCTTTTAAGGGTCATAGCCCTTTTTTCAGCCTTATTTAAACATGCCTGGTTATAGCCTCTCTGTCTAAATCTGCTCTTAATTTTGTTGATGTTGCTTCTAAAGTCAGTTTCCAAACTGCAATTGCGTCTTGCGCGAACCATTTCACCATAGGGAATGGCTTCTATGGTGGATCGTGGATGCGCGCTAGTTGCGTGTAGGTAGCTGTTACAGGCAGTTCTCTTCCTAAAAATGTCGCTATGTATATTTCCATCTATGACAAATAGCTTTAGATCTAAAAACTCTATATTTGTTTCAGAGTGCTGAATGGTGAGCTTTACATTAAAGCTGTTTGCATTAAGGTAAATATGATATCCCTCTAGCTGTTCAATAGTGCCATGCCATATCATAATGATATCATCGATATAGCGAGCGTAAAAGATTACATTGAATTACACCAAATTTGTCAGAAAGCTAGATCTTGATTAAAAAAGGGTGCTTTTTGTGATTTGGTGTAAATGTTAGGTAGCTTTTGAGAAATTAAGGTTTAAAATGTATGTATATATAGGGATGCAGACCCTCGGTGGATCCCACCGATCTAAAGAAAAGGTCAGATTGGCTGCCACAACATCAATAAAGATGTTGCTGCTGTCATTTAGGACTTGGAGACTCAGACCCCAGCCCTGCAAAAAGAATATAAAAATCCTATAGGGGGCAAGTTAGGCCTGGTGTGGGGTGTACAGTAGTGCTGCCACAAAAAATCACACAAAGAGTAATTGCACCCTACAAATCACTACATGAGGCCGCAGATTAAGTATCAACCACACTGCCTGCCAATATTACCCACCATGCAAATTGAGAGAGATTAATTGGAAATGCAATTCACTGTGATATCCACTGTGAAATGACAAACTACAGGAGAGACGGGCAAATCCATGGAGCAAATCACATTAGTGTATCTCATAAAAGGTATAAATAGTTAGAGAGACCTCAGTGTAAGACTGACTGTTTAGAAGGGAATATAAGGATCTTTTTGTTGGACAACCTAACAGTTCTTGCACCCTCATTTGGGCAACATACCTGGAGCAGTAAATGCATATATTTTGCAGTAGCCTAGAGGGACAGAAATAGCTGCACAATGTATAAGCAAAGAAGTGTATGGGACAGGTGTAACCAATACTCCACACTGGTGCTTGTTTTTCTGGAGACCTCTTCACACCTTCCTTTGCAATAGATGTCTATAGTTTGTGTACCCTTAAATAAAATCTTAAAAGTTTCTTTCATCCCTGACCATGCAGAAAGAATGATTAACACTGAGGAAAGAATATAACGTTGGATAATTTTTCTTGCCTCACAATGATATTGAGAGACTCTCATATGGCACCAATCACGTCTTGCTTTGATTTCCCTAATGTAATTAGTGATGAAATGTTAACAAGGATTAAGGCAACTTATCAACTGTAATGATACTTCAGAAGATCAGCATTCCTGTTAATATGAAATGTGCAGCAAGCTGAATTATACCACAGTACACCAGGGATAGCCACACCAGACTCATCTGAGTCATCTGAAGCAGCTCTAATGGACTTTTAAGAATGAAGAAAACTTGGCACTTGTTCAAAGTTTTCTACTAAATATATCAAACATTTCGGAAGCTAGTCATTTGGGGGTAAAGCCTTTACTTGTTGTAATTAAAATATGGTTTAATATCCATTTTGAATCCAAAGTGCGTTGGATGCTCTGTTTTAACATTGGCAATGGAATTCTTCGGTCGTGTTTCTGGAGTGGTCTGCTTAAGTTTTGACGGAGCCATGGATACAAGATGTGGACTAACATAGAGTAAATGTACAGTATGTGCTTTCATGTCTTTGAGGTGGAAAATGGGAATTAGGAGTACAAGTGCTCTTGTATGATTGCATCTGTGTACCTCCTGAGAGTAGCCACAAAAGAGGCCACCAATCCAGAATATTTAATACCCACCAAAGCAGGTGATGCTTTTATCCACCAGGCAGTAAAAACCTTTTTGCCTTGGGAGGCAATAGAAAGTGGTTAACTAATAATGTTATCACTAACCAGCTGTTTCTGCTCAGTGGGTCCTACAGATCATTATTATTATTGCGTCTTATAAAGCGCTCAGCTAGCCCAGCGTGTTTCCCAGCGCTAGACTCGGGTAACGTGAAATCAGCCCCCTAGTTAAAACAACCAGGTCTTCAAATCCCTTGGGAATCTCCATAAGGGAGAAGCAGTGTCACAACGATTATGGAAGGTTGTTCCATAGCTTCAGACAAGGTACAAGAACGACCCCCACACCATGCGTGCTAGATGAATTCTAAGCAGTTTACAGGGGGACTGGTTTGATGACCGGAGCATACGTGCGGACTGGCAAGGCGCCACCCGATCTCTGATGTATCGTGGAGCTGTGCTGAATCTAGCCTTGTGCGTATAGCATAAGGCTTTGAACTGTATTATTTTGTCTAATGTCAACCAGTGAAGCTCTTGAAACAGATTAGACACTTGATTTGGGAGGCAAAAGAGCAGGTTGGCCGCAGCATTTTAAACAACTTGGAGGCACCAAATGACTGCCTTCTCTACCCCCAAATATAAGAAGTTCCTGGAGTCCGTTCTCGACAAGATCGGGGCTTGAATCACTGTTTTTTGGACGGAGAGTGGTATTATGCAGATCTCTTTTACCCACTTCTGTACAGTCAAACAGGTAGAATCCATCTTGTCTACCTGTGGCTTCATGGTTAGCCGCTTATCTAGCCAGAAGCTGAGATTCTTTACCTTACATGACAAATCAGCATGGTTACCCAGAGCCTCAGGCCAGTGCTAAGGTCCACATAATTGGGGATGTTTCCCCCAATACTATGTCCTCAGTCTTCTTGTAGAGCTTGAGTGTGTGTACACCCATCCATGTGGAGATCCTGCTCAAGCTTAAATTCAGGGTACCAGTGCTAATTCCTTGTGTAGATGACAAAGCAAAGATGATCTGTGTCTCATCTGCATATGAGAACAAAGTTAGACCACAGCTTTCAGCGACCTCCACGATGGGCAAACATAAATGCTAAAAGAGCATCAGACTTAAAGCTGAGCCCTGAGGAACACCATAGGTAAGGGCTCATGGTTCTGATCTAGAACTGCTGGAGAGGACCTGAAATGAGCGGTCTTCAAGGAACGAAGACTTCCAGGCTAGAGCTGTAACCTGCAGACCTAGTGGCGTTAGCCTTTCCAAAAGGATGGAATGGGACACAGTGTTGAAAGCCGCACTGGAGTCTAATAAAATCTGTGCGGCTGTACCACCCTCATCCAGGAGCCATCTGAGATGTTCCGTGACTCCTAGGAGAGCAGATTCAGTGCTGTTCCCCACCCGCAAACCTGACTGCGATGGATGCTGACCATTATGCTCTTCCACAAAGGTAGTGAGCCGTGCGCTTATATGTTTCTCCAATATCTTAACGAGGATGAGCAGCATTGAGATTGGTCTAGGACTAGACCAATTACTGGGGCCAAGGTTGGGCTTTTTTAGCAGCGGTAAAACAATAGCATGTTTCCAGGCCGCTGGAATGCGTCCCTCTCTCAGTGAGTGAGTATTCCAACCACTTTTTAAAGTATATCCGGGTCCAGCAAATTAACTTTGGATGGAGAGAGCGGGTTGAGTTGGGAGCCTGATTTAATCGACAGCAGTATGGTCAGAAATTGAGGAGCGTTCAACAAGGACAATTCCATTTTCTGAACAACCAGAGGCACATAAGGCGGGTTTAACACCCTTCTTGGGCTGTCTTTTCCTATGCGTATGCTAGACCCTTTGCGATATGAGCCTGAATATCGACCACCGTTTTAACAAAGAAGTTGGCCATTTCTTCGACGTGGTTTTGAGATAGTGAGGGTGCAGGATATGTTTTGCTAGGGTCCTAAAGTTTCTTAACCATGTTGAACAATGTCTTAGGGCAATTTTGTGTGTTAGCAATTTTGTCTGGATAAAACGCCACTCTGGCAGCCTTACAGAGCTCATGGTAATGTTTCAGAGCGTTTTTTGTCTAGCCGCAGGGCTTCACTGAACCGTGGGGAGGGCAGATAAATTGTCTGTGAGGATCTCAGTGTTGCTGGCAAGGTTGCCTACGAGAGTTTGCAATCCACTGACCCACCAAGTGTTGTTGTAGATCTCCTATCTTTTCTTGATCTGGTGCAGTGCAATGCAATTGTGCGTTCAACTCGGAGGCATCCATTCTCACCCAGTTTTGAGATTTACCCAGAGTAGTGGTAGGTTTTATGAAAGAGGTGTCCTGATTAGCAACTAAAGAAGGCACGGCCTGATGGTCTGACCAGGGTAACGGCAACGAGGGGTCTGTAGTGAGATCCTCGAAATTAGAAAAGATAGGATCGAGGAGGTGTTCTTCCTCATGGGTGGGTGCTAAATTGACCAGATCTAGATTTGGGGCACTCAGATCCCCTATAACTGTCATTGCCATATTATTCATGGGGGCTTCGGGGTGGATGTTCAAATCACCTACAAGTGTAAAATGTGAGTATTTCAAAATGTAAGGGGCAAGTAGGTCAGAAGCCTCTGAGCACCATTTCCCCACATATCCTGGTGGCCGATCACTTAAAGCCCCATCTACTGTAAATTTCTGAGTGAGACCAAATGAGAAATTCTGAGCTTTGCAGTCAGTGATGGGTAGCTCTTGTGTCTTACATTAGTACTCATTCTTAGAATGATTGCCGCCCCCCCACCTACCCCGCCTTGCCGATCCCTCCTGGTAATGGCATAACTGGATGGGAGTGCGGCAGTCATGTTTCAGTTACAAACACGGTATCCGGGTCGTTGTCCCAGATAAAATTATATACGTGCTTCTGATTTTTAGTCCGGGATTGGACATTAATATTGTAAAATCTGAGTTCTCTCCCTGAGATACTTCTCGATATGCTTGCTTTCTTTCTCCTCTGGCCGCGGCTGCAGGAAGATCCCCTAGTCTGGTGGCAGTCAGGCGCTCTCCAAACGAAAAATAGGAAACAGCAGGCAGGCTAGGCGTAAATAAACCAACAACTCGCCTGCCTGCTGTGAGACCCTTCTTTTTTGGCGCAGTGGCGAGCCGCTGGACTTATACAAGGAAGAGGTCGCATTCTGCAAATTTTGATGGCTTTTTACAAAACTGCTTTTTTCAGAATGCTAAATTACGGAATCCTGGAGGGTCTGCTTAGATTGACACACTAGCTGTTCCTACCAGAATACACCAAGAGCTCCATTATTGTTTGGGACTTCCCATGCACACACACATCTGATGAGAGTACAGTATTTTTGTTGTGATGACTTCTCTCTGGGTTCATTACTTGGACACCCTTTACAATCTAACCAATGCAGTTTCAAGGCTCTTGAAATGAGCAATAGGCCACACGATGTGATGCTACGGTCACCATCTAGACCGGCGGAATAGCACCGGGCTCAGCCGTCAGACTCATGGTGGGGCATTCTATCCATGCCTTTGCAAAACAGGAGAAACTCTCACTAGAAATTAATTTAAAGAAGGAGATGATGCTGATAATACATGGAGTAAGATACAGCTACTGGCTACTAAAAGGATAACACAAGTCCGTTAAGACTTCTGAGACCAAATAGAGGAACACGACCACAAGCTGATCTTCTTTATAAACCAAGAGAACCATGAGCTGACTTGCAATATCAGTTAAGTGTATTGTAAGAGGCAGGGCTGGCTTTAGGGCAGTGCGACTGGTGCGGCCGCACTGGGCGCTGACCTGTGGAGGGGGCGCTGACCTCAGGGGGGGCTGTGTTTAGCAATAACTTATGATTGGAGAGATAAGAATCACTTTTGCCCAGTGGTAGTGAGAAAACCTGAGGAGGCGGTCATGGGGCATGGGGCCGCCAAAAGTGATTATCGCCATGGGCGCCACCAGTGCTAAAGCCGGCCCTGGTAAGAGGTATTTGTGTTTACATAATAGACGATCACAGCATCAGCCTCCCCAATCACTCTTCTAAATTCTTGGTCTCTCCTTCCTTCTGGTGAAAGAGATGCTGTGGTTCCAGATGTTTACAATAAATGTGGAATAGGTGCTGTGAATATAGACATGGCAATATGTAATTTGTAATTGTTTGCAAACTATAGTTCAAGCAGTGAAGTGTGCCACGTTTGAAAGTGGCTGTTGTTCAGAATGTGTACTAATATGCTAATAGTTCTTTCTGTCTTGTAATTAACAGCTGCAGTGCAAAAAATGTACATACTGCCACAAATACCTCCCAGTCAGCCAAGGGCAATACATTCTAAGGGAAAATCCTTCAGAATAAGTAGTCGATGAGCTGGTCATACCTTTATTTGTTAAACAAGAGTTGTAATTCTGCAATTGCTTTTCAAATCGCTTCATGGCTATGACTGGAGACACTGTGGTTCAACAAATCACCTGTGATCTGTTTTTGCAGTACAGTAGTGATGTCAGTATTGTATTACAGGTGAGAAGACATGTCACACCTAAACTGTGGAAAGTAAATTAGAGATGTGTTGTATACAATTATTACAGGCTTCCATGTATTGTAACAGAAATGTGATAAATATTGGAGTTACAGTAATATTTATACTTCCACATCTGCCACAATGTGTTATCATTTTACAGAAATGTCCGGGATTAAAAATGCCATATGTTATAACCTACACATGGTTCCAAAAATAGTTATCCTCGATATCATCCATACGTTTCTCAAACATTTTCAAACAGATTTAAAGCCATAATTCCTTCCCCCATTTGCTGACGAATTTGGCTTTAGTATTTTCTGTCCCCCATGATGCGCGTTTGCACATTCACAGGGCCGCCATCTATTCATTGTCAAATTGAAAGGAAGCACTAGATTATATATATCATGTCTAACACGTTTCTGACGACAGTGGTTTGAAATTTTGCCAAAATAACATTTAAGCGTCCCATTAGCCACAATAAGATTGAAACATTAGAAGGTAGAAAGCCTATGAAGTCGTAAAGCCCAGACTTCATTTAGTGATACTGAATGAAAATAGGATTCCCTATATAATCCGGTGAGATCCAACATAATCTCTGCAGATGCTATCACGTGCATGTATATTGTTGGTGGAAATGGTGGGGCACCACTACACATGATGGACAGAAGGGGGATGGGAGCACACTGCTACCTCCCAGCACAGTTCGCCCCTTTGCATCCTGGTACATGCAGTTCAATTTAACTGTTAAAAAAAACCAACGGGCGTTTCACGCGTCCAAAAGTGTTATATAGTAGATACTCCAAGATGTACAAGACACGAAAATGTCCTCTTGCAGTTCTGCCTTTGTGTAGAGAACAGCAAAATGAAGAAACTAGCGTGCAGAGAAAGAGCACAGGGCTGAACGCATACCAAAGTCCAAACGGAGCCTTAAATGAAACATAGCCATGTTATGTTTTGTCATATGAAATTTTTTGCTTCCGATAGCTTCTAAGAAGTCCTATTCGACACAGCTGATTAATAACATGAACATAACTAACAAGTAGCCCCTTTTGTGACACCTGTGTTTTTAGTGCATTCACTTGTTTTCAACTACCATAGTAAGCAGGGCCACTGACATTATGAGATTCTCCGCCTGCAGAGATTTCAGCACAATTTCACATAATCCACCATCTGTTGCATAATTTGCAAATTTAGCACACAAAAAAGAAAATCTGGCGCAACAAGATGCAAGTTAAGTCAATCAGTGGGAAATCCACCATTGTGCATTATGAAACCTCTATCAGTTAATGAACTACAGAGGTTTGTGTCTGTAACCAGAGAGCCACAGAAATTAATCCCTGGTTAAAGAGCGGAGAATAGTGACTTGTGTATGTTTAGTGCTATGAGGTCTCAGTGTGTTACATAATAGACTGTGAAAATGTAAGTAATTATTTTAAACTTGCATTACACACGGTATAAGATAGGCTGCCACAAAATGCGCAAAAAAAGGTATATGATAAAAAAAGTGCTTCCAAGATTTTAGTAATACCGAGATTGTACGTAGTGCATTTTCACAGCTCAAAAAGAATAAATCTGTGTAATCAAGAAGTTTCAAGTGTTCGCATCAATTAAAGCCAATACCAGCTTCCAAGCAGTCTACATTTTTAGATTGACCAGTTGGGCACATTTATGTTTCTTTCAAGCAATCAGGCACCAGTGCCCATCATAATATGGCACAAGCAGAAAAAACGTGTGTGCGGTGTGCCATTGGCTGAAGAAAGTGGACTGGCTGAAGGTGTCACCCATTAAATAGGGTCGCTTTCCGTCTATAAATGCCCTTATCACAAACAGAATTTTTGAAGCAGTCACAAGTTTTGCAACAACTTCCATAGTCTATGGAGATGCACAGTTATATGTGGCCCTGCTGAGCAGGCTGACCTTTTTAAAATATTCTAATGCTAATTTGCCCTATAAATTGATGATTAAGGCATTGGGATCATTGCATTGAGCCTCCCTTGTTCTCGCCTCCTTCTTTGGTAGGGCACATCTCTTGCTATCTCCTTTGCACAGTTTATCATGCTTGTCACTTAGCTGCGTGTCTTCAGGACACCAGGGCCCATATTTGTACAGAAATCTCTCAACACAGGGCAGCATGCAAAGATGTGGCACTGTGTTGCATGAATGGAGAGATTAGAACAGAGCCATACCTATTAATGTGGCGTTGATCTGCTTCCTCTCTGCCCTGGTGCTCTTTAGGCTGCCATGCACCAACGAATATACCCTTGCACTATAGCTCAAGGGTGTCTCCGTTGGATGAAGCATAGTTTTTCTACTCAAGAGGGTTCCTTCCAGTGCAAAAACTATGCTTTAGGCCTTCTATCACACTGTGTGTGTGTGTGTGTGTGTGTGTGTGTGTGTGTGTGTGTGTGCTGAACAATGCAACCCACATGCAACTTGGGGAAAAAAGAGGAGAAATTAAAACATTTTGCCTCGTTATGCCTGCCTTGAGTAGGTGCAGGATTTTGGCACAAACCCCTTTCTGCAATTATTAGTTAGGGACTTGTGTCAAAATCCATGGGTGGTTATTGAGGAACGCCCATGGAATGCCCCCTTGACACAAAGTAACACAGAGCAGCGCATTGCACAGCTTTGTTTTATTTTGAGTTACAATCCCGTGCAAATCGCGATTTGTGTGGCATTGTAAATCACACTTGGCGGGACCTATAGTTGTCGGTTTGGTGGCGGAAGGGGGACAGGGATGTGCACGCTCATGGCGCCCGGACAACCCATGTGCACGCTCACGGCATCTCTTTGAGCGTGCGCCTGGACAGCCGAGATGCACGCTCACGGCGTCTCTTTCAGCGAGCACGACTTCAGAGACTGCGGGTTCAAATATCAGCCACATTTTGGAAACAGCAAAGCAGGTCCGCAAGAAAAAAAGACACAGCAAAATACACAGCAAGCAGAACGCGTCTCTTTGCTCGTGGCGTTTCAGCACAACGCGCTTTCACTTTTTTTTGTGTGATATTCTCTCATCCCTAGTCTCGTGGGCGTCTGTTTTGCTCACATCCTATGCATTTGTTATTGGTTATTTTCACTCAGAGTTTGAACGGCGAAATCACTTAATCTCCCCGTGCCTACCAAACATAAAAAAATATTAATGTGTCCTCTTGTAACGTAACTGGTGCACATGTAAAGCGCTCCAACTAGCGTTTGTTATTGGTTATTTTGACTCAGAATTTGAACGGCGAAATCACTTAATCTCCCCGTGCCTACCAAAGATTTTTTTTTTAAATAACGTGTCCTTTTGTAACGTAACCGGTGCACATGTAAAGCGCTCTAACACCTTGGGGTCGAGTTCGCTCTATATAAATCAGCAACAAAAAAAAGTTTGGATGACGGAGCGGGGAGAGAGAGCAACACAGTCACAGAACCGCCTGCCGGTCATCTCACCAAAGAAAGGTATGTGTACAAATGCACTCAATATTGAACATTTCTTTGACTTTCAAAGTTTCCGGTTGCACGTATACACATATTCTATTTGCAGTTTTTAAGTATTTACTATGCACATATTGCCAGTGTTAGCAACACTGAAATCAAATATGTCCTCATTTAGCATGTGGAAATATACACTATTGTACAGGAACTGCACAGTCACCACTTCTGCTCCTCGTTTAACATGTATGTGCTGGGACAGAGGTGGATTGTTTCAGGCGAGTAAAAGGGGACAGGCGACTAGAATGTCTCAAAGGAAATGTGTCCTCCACCTCCGTGTGTCATAGTGCTTATGCTGCACTTCTGGGCAAAGTCCTCAAGCTCATTTGGACCCGCTGTGGGGTAAGCAACTGCACAGCTGCCAGTCCTCTTCTGGGGCTACTGTTCTGGTGGCACCTCCTGTCCTTGATTTTAGGTCAGGACAGTGGCATTACCCGTCCGTGTGCTACAGCTGCACACTACAAAAGGGACTAGGAGGCAGATCCAGGGCGTGCCACTCCACCATCCTTAGAACCACTCCACCATCCTTAGGGCCTACTCCACCATCCTTAGGGCCTACTCCACTATCCTTACACCCACTGCACCATCCTTAGAGCCACTCCACCATCCTTAGAACCACTCCACCGTCTTATGGCCACTCTACCATCCTTAGGGCCACTCCATCATCCTTAGGGCCGCTCCGTCATCCTTACAATGCCAATAGCTCAAACTCTAAACACTTTGAGACCTATTGCATTGTAAATGCTTGTTTAAAAGGGCAATAGGAGTGACCCGGCCTTTTTATAGGCCAATCTCTCTTATTGATGCCACAGCAAGGATACTTGGGAGGGTCCTCCTTGCCCGAGTAGAGGCCTGGGCGTCCACCACAGGGGTCATATCAAAAATACAATATGGCTTTAGGAGGTGATTGGATACTACTGAGTACATGAAGCCCATGAAGGGTTCTATCCACCTGGCCTTCATGGACCTGTCCAGTGCCTTTGACACTGTTAAACGGGACAAACTTTAGGCCTTGATGGGAAGAATGGGTGTAGAGGAAGCACTGATATCCCTCCTTCGCAGGTAACATGCTAATACCCCAGTTGCTATAAAATATGGCACCCAGGGTGAAAAGACCAAGCCGATTGTCTCTACAGAAGGTGTCCGGCAAGGGTGCATTTTTTGCCCCCTTTCTCTTTTTAATTTACACAAACGGCCTAGAGGCTTTTTTTATTAGGTAAGGAGATTGATTTTTCTCAAATTGGTGGTAACCCTGTCCCACTACTATCATATGCAGACGATACAGTGTTAGGCAGTGACAGCTAATAGCCTCCAAAAATCGCCTAATGATTTTATGTTGTCGCTTGACTTAAAAGTCAATTTTATCAAATCATACACCATGGTTGTAGCCCCAAATCGACAAAAAACAGAAACTTTCCCGTAAGAGGCAAAAGAATAAAAAATCCGAACAACTGTACTTATTTGGGGAACCTATTCATCAACCAGGTCATATTGGGAAACACTTATAACAGCAAGAGTGCCTCACACAAGCTGGGTAGTGGAGGGGCTATTTTGCTTCGCATGTAAATTAGGTCACAAGCCTGTGAGAGAGTTTGTTACCCTTTACAAAGCTAAATGTCTGTCTGTTGCAACCTACCGGGCAGGGGTGTGGGGACACCACAAAAGTCGCCAATTACAAGTCTTGGAAAATACATTTATAAAAAGATTATTGATGATCCCAAATAGTGCCCCCACACTCTTTTGTCATAAAGAACTGGAGTAGAGTTCATAGTAGACCGCATAGGTAGCACCCCTCTGCTCTTATGGGCAAACATTTGGCTGGCTGACAAATTAATGTTCTCAAGGGAAGTAATCAAAGATTGCATGAACTTGGACAGCGTCTTAATGATTCCATGGCTCCAATTTGTGAGAGACAAATTTCAACGATAGGACTGGGGCATTTTTATGACAATCCTGAAAGCATTCTTATGAACGCAAAAGTTATCATCAAAGAGGTGCATCACTCTAGGGCCATTATGCGCTACTCACAATATGAGGAGACGACCCTCCCACGTCCGCTCCCTGTCTAACAGTAATATTATCTAACTTTCACTACCAATGTGCAAGCAAGATACCTTTTAACGAGATTTCATTTATGAACTTTGCACTTTCTAGTGGCATTCCTGCGCCAAATAGGGTGGGCCGACAAGCTCATGCCCGGATAACTTGGCTAGCCAGAGAACTATGCACTTCTACACCTTATAGAAAGAGGCGAGGAGAAAATGTGTAGTCCCACTTTTAATGAAGATCCGCCCCTGTACATATATTGATGGTTTTAATTTTTTGCACACTTTGGCTACCCCTGTTATCTGCACTGCGATATCTAATTATATTAAAGTGTTGATGGCTATTAGAAAGCGCTATGAGCTATAGAGGCTGAATAAGAATGATGGAATTTCTTGCTATCTAAATTTATATTGCCGGAATGTTTTATGATCTGTGTAATACCATGTCGTCCTAGACCTTCCCTTTTATGTATTGAACTTTTTAATTGCAGATCCCTATGAACTGTTCCCCCTTTAGTTCTCAATTATTGTGATTGTTTTATGAATATTTAAATTGTAAAGCTTTTATTTGTTAAACTTTTATGTTTCTTTCCACCGAATAAGGTTATTCTTGACTTGACTATGCACCTGCCCTTCGACATTGTCAAAAATGGTCGGAGGATGGATAATGTTAAAATTATGCCCCCCCCCTTTTGATAAATTTCCGCAGACAACCATCAATGAGTATCAACTAAGAGAAGACAGCAAGGGATCAGATCGTCAATGGATTTTTGGGCCTTGTGAAGGGCAAGCCAGCTAAAAATGTTCTTGATGTTTTCCGGTAGAGCCTTGCAGAGTTATAGTGCAAATTAGGAAACTTCTTGATTCATGGTTTTATATTTTTGTCAGAGGAATCTCTTAGATCAGTCTGTGTCTATTTCTTGAATATTGGGAGGCACAAGAGCTGATATGTGATATATCATTTGTTGACTGTAGTTCAGGCAGCCGGGAAAGCTAGTGGAGGCCCATGATGGTTGGGGTGATGTAGTAGGGCTTCTTAGCTATTCTAACCAGACAAGGTGCTGCTTAAAGTATGGGTTTGATCAGGACAAAAACAGGTTGGACAAGCTATCTTTAATAGTATTATTGACATGAATGTATGATCAGACTTGACACGGCTAAGCAAATAGCATGGTTTCTCTAGATACCCTCATTACTTTATGGGGAGCATACTAAAGTGCCTGTGAGGCCTCTTCTAACTCTCTTGCATCTATAAATGCAAGAATCACTTGTACTGGAGCTAACTGTATGCACTCTTTATTAACAACACCACGTAAAATGTAGAATAATTGTTAGACCTGTCATCCTTGGTGTGGTCTTCCCCCTAACGTTTTGCCTTCACCACTCGTTTTCTGATTTCGTTTTTATTGGCATTAGGGCTCTGTGCACATTATCACTGCTAACCAGTGCTAAAGTGCTTGTGCTCCCTCTCTTAAACATTGTAAAATTGGTGTACACCTGTGTGGCACATTTACTTTACTAGGAAGTCCCTCGTAAAGGTATACTGAATGTAATCAGCACCTGTAAATGAAATGCTACTAGTGGGCCTTCAGCACTCATTAGATTGATGCAGGCAATCCAAATAGATTTTGTACCAACACTGTGTTCACTTCACGTGGGTTATCATCACTGCAGAATTCAGACAGAAATCTCCAGACATACCTCACCCCCGGGAGGTTGTGAATGATTTTATTAGGAGTACCCTTAGGAAGAGTCATAACGAGACTGACAATCGCGTTGCAGTCCATGGACCTTGGTTGGACCCCTCTTCCACAGAATCCTCCAATAATCATAGGAGGCTTTATTTAATTCTTCTAGACTTCAAGACCTATGATTTGTGGATCCATTCCTGAACATACTATTTGTCATTTGCTGCAAAAGTACTACCTAATGGGTGTTTCCCATTCTTCGTCCTGAAGATGACCCTGAACAAATAACCTCAAGGGGTCGAAATGTTGCCATTATAGCAGTGTACTGTACAGTTTATGAAATTCAGCAGCTTGCAACTCTATGTTAGAGTTTAGCTCAAGCAACTGCGCATCCTCCACAGTCACTATTTGTGTATATATTGTACAGCACTAGTGGTCTTCTTACTCGCTTACTTCACTTTCACTGCACCGTTGCGTTGTTTGGGAACACCGCTCTAATTTTGCATGTTTATGTTAATAGAGTTAAATGAATTCCTCTTCATAGGATTCCAACTGTTAAGTAATCAAATAAAATATATTGTTTCTAGTAAAAACCAATCTATTGATGTTTATTCGCTACATTTCCGTGGAAGATGAGGTCACACTTCCCGCTTCAGGGACCATTGTTTCCTATATAACTTTTGTTTGGGAGCAGGTAGAAATGTCACATTTAGGCTCAAATTAATTGTGATGTAAAACCCTCCTTAATGGTAGAGTCATATTTTAAGTAACACTTCTGTGGGTCCTAGTGGTCTCCCAATTGAATTGTACAAAGTGACCTCGCAGGTCCTGGCCCCATATCTCCTGCGAATGTACAATGAAAGCGTAGAGCTTGGGGGGTTGCCTGAGACACAGCGACTGGCGAATATTGTAGTTATACATAAAGAGGGAAAACCCCGGGACCAATCCCCCTTCTAGATCCAGAAATCAAAATCCTAGCTAAGATCTTGGCCCTTCGGCTGTCGTCCCATTTACTTAAGTTGATCCACCCGGAGCAGTCCGGCTTTATGACAACGAAAAACACAGCCCTAAATCTCCACCGCCTTTACGGGGTGCTGGGCAGGGCCTCCACCATACAAGAGGACGTGATAATTGTGTCCCTGGATGCCAAAATGGCATTTGATATGATGGAATGGCCCTTTTTATTTGCTGCCCTGGAGCGGTACGGCTTTGGCCCACGTTTTTTGGCTTGGATACGTTTATTATATACCAGGCCGATGGCTCGTCTAACAGTTAATGGTGGCAGATCGGCAGTTTTTGAGTTAGGGAAGGGAATGAGGCAGGGCTGCCCCCTGTCACCGCTGCTCTTTGCGTTGGCACTGAAACCGTTAGCGGTGTGGATTCGGGGTGATCCGTCTATTCGTGGATTAAATTGGGTGCCGGATTTGTCAGACAGGATATCCCTATACGCCGATGACATTCTTTTATATCTAGGCAAACCCTGGTCCTCGTTGCATTCTGTCCTCCATATTCTAGCCCTCTTTTGGAAATATTCGGGCTATGTTATCAACTGGGACAAATCCTTGATATATGTGCTTAGTGGGGCTTCTCCACGGCTCCCCCGAGATTGTACGGCCGGAGTGGTCACGGAGGGCTTCCGTTATCTGGGTGTTTATGTTACAAAGGATCAGGACTCTTTTCACGTGAGGAACCTTCTCCCGCCATTAAATCGCCTTTGTGCGGCTGTGCAGCACTGGAAGGGGCTGCCTCTCACCTTATTAGGACGGGCTGCCCTTTTTAAAATGATGGCACTCCCTCAGTTTTTGTATGCCTTGCAAAATACACCCTATCCAGTCTCGCCACAATTGACTCTGAGGTCCGTTCTCTGTTATGGAATGGTGGCACTCCCCGAATTGCATTAGACAAACTCCAACGCAGCTGGTATGACAGAGGTATTGCGCTCCCCGCACTTAAAATGTATTATTGGGTATCTCAACTAATGGTCCTTGTTAGACCTGGCATCATTGGCATGAGTCTCTCCTCCATTTTTTCTGTTTGCCTCCTCTGTTTACGATGTTTTTGCTGGTTTATTGCTTTGGGCACTGTGCCACTGCTGATCAGTGCCACAGTGCAAGTGCTCCCTATGTTAAATTGTTACGTTGATTGGTGTTACCATGATTGGCTTGGTTGACTTACTGTTCAGACCCTAGTCTAGTGCACTGCGTGTGCCAAGGGCGTGTAAGTTAACTGCTGCTGGTGGGCTTGCAGCACTGGTTGTGCCACCCACAGAAGCAGCGTGCAAAATGTGTCTCAGGCCTGCCACCGCGGCGCCTGCGTGCAGTCCCTGACTGCCATGTCGACTTGGTAAGGAAACCTACTTACCAGTCTCTAAACCTTCCCTTTGCCACATTTCAGACACCTCTATGGTAGGCCCTAGGGCAGGGTGCATTGTTGGTAAAAGGTAGGTCATGCCCTGATGTGTGTGGCATGACCTAATAGTGAATTACAGCCATTTTCGTTTTTCACTATTGAAGGGCTACCTGCCTCCAATAGGCCAGACTGGGCAGACTGATTATTAACTCCATTATAATCTATCTGACTCAGGGAGCATGGTAGCAAGTCGAGTTTAGTATCCCTGAACTCAGAATTTAATAACACACCCTTTAGGCTGGATGGTTTTTAAATTCTATGTTTGAAAATAGCACTTTTAGAAAGTGGCTATTTTCTTGTCCAACTATCTACCGGTCTCTGCTGGTTTGGTGTGTGTGTCAGGGGCTGAGTGGCTCCAGAGGTCTGAGTGAGTCAGTGTGGGGTGAATGGGGCGTTTACACGTAGAGTGAGGGAAGAGTAGCCTGCCCTGCCTGACACAATACTGGCCCCGCCTCCTGCTGGGCGACTGATAGCCCTGCTCCTACCAGTGACAATACTGGCTCCGCCTCCTGCTGGGCGGCTGAGGACTCTGCCCTGCCCAGTGAATAGGCCAGGTGCCTCTGCCTGGCAACACCCACAACAAACCTGAGATGGTGGGAATCGCCCTGCTTGGACAAAGGGAACAAAGGGAAAAAGGGGTATAAGAGAAGGACCCCTGAACCAAGAACTCAGATCACTTCTGACAAGGAAACCTGTACCAAGGACAAGAAGCCTGCTGATCTAAGGACTTGCCTCCCCTTTCTGCCAGAGGGCTGTGTTGCTGTGGAGGAACCTGAAAGCTGCTTCTTTATTTTTGCCAAGGAACAAGGAGAGAGGAACTTGGTGTGTACTCTCTGAACACTTGCTAGAAAATCTCCAAGGACTGGAAGAGTGCCAGTCTCCTGTTGAAGTCACAGGGCCAAAGGACTTCACCATCTACTGAATTGCTGAATTGCTGGAAAGTGTTGTTTCCAGTACGCAAGGGAAAATCTGCAGTCTCGACGCCGCCGGGCCTGATCGACGCCAGCAGCAACGCCAGTGAGCAGGGGGTATCGGCCCCGGCTCCAAGTGACCCCGTCTCGACGCCGGTATCGACGCCAGTGAGGAGTGAGTATCGGCTCTGCCTCCAAGCGACCCCGTCCCGACGCCGCTGCTGATCGCATCGACTCGACGCCCTTCTCGACGCCGTGAGCGCTGCTCCGGCCCGACATCCCTCGACGCCGCTGCGGATTGGCCCGACTCCGAGGCACGATCGACGCCGACCTCGACGCCGACATCTCGACGCCGTGGATCCTCGTTTTCTTCGTTTCTCAAGGTACTGTACTTGTGGGGTCTGTTGCGACTCCAGGCTCGACGTAGCGCTCCTCGCGGTCGACGCCGAACCTTGGGAATCTTGTAGACTCGACGTCGTGTGACTCCTGTGGGGGTTACATTGTTGCCAAAGAACTGTGCTCAGAAGAATACTTTGCTAACGAACTATTTGCCAAGAAGAAACCTTACTTGAACTATTATTTTTCCTTCCAAAGAGTATTTATTAAGACTGTGGTATATTTTTGTCGTTATTTGGTCTTGTGCTAAGCCTTATATAAAAATACTATTTTTATAATAACTTCTGTGTCGTGTCCATCTGTAGTGTATTCACTTTATTACTGTATGTGGTCATAAATGCTTAACACACTGCCTCTGAGATAAGCCTGTCTGCTCTGCCAAGCTACCAAGGGGGTAGCAGGGGTTATCTGAGTGTGTAATCCCCTTTCCCTGACTAGAGTTGGTTGGTCCCTATTTGTCAGAAGTGTATACCTCTGCCAACTAGAGACCGCCGGTTCTAACATTGGTGGTCAGCGGTGAGGATTTGAACTTTGCATTTATGACTCATGTGCAGTGATTAGTGTACGCTACATAGTGAAAGCAGACCATAACGCAGCCACATTCTGTTTTGGTAGGATTGCCTATTTTTGTTCTCCGCTTTCCTGGAGCTTATTTTCTTAAACACTGCCAGTTTTGACCATGGAGAATGCCGGAGCTGCTACACCTGTGGAGAATGTTGTGGGGGAATTTGATAAGGAGAAGATAGATTCCTACACGCTAAAAGATCTAAAAGGATTTTGCAAGCAGTTTAAAGTTCCTACCACAGGTGTCTCAAAGAAAGAGGGCTTCCTCAAAGCGCTGAAGGCCTGGTTAGAGGCCAGAAATCCCTCTGATCCGGTGGTGGTACCGGAAGAGGAAGAAGAAGAGGAAGAGCCCACAGGTGGGCCAGTGTCATCTCCAGGCAGTAGTGCGTCCTCTAGGAGCCTTTCCCCCGAAGAATTAGAAGACAGGGAGAAGGAGAGGGGGTACAAGTTGGAAATGGCAAAACTTAAATTAGGAGGGCAGTTGGAATTAGAGAATGCAAGAAGCAAGAGAGAAGCTGAAATGGAGAGCAAAAGATTAGATTTTGAGAGAGAGAAATTAGCGTTTGAACGTGAGAAGATGGTGAGGGAGATGGAGCTTAAAACTAAGAGTTTAGAGTTGAATCCCTCTGGTGGCAGCACTCCATCCGTGCCTGCAGAAAGTAGGTTTTATTTTCCTAAAGATGTGATCAAAGATTACAGTAAGAATGAAGATATTAGCCAATGGTTTAAAGCATATGAGTTAGCGTTATTGGCCCACCGGGTCCCTGAGAAGGATTGGGGAACGGGGTTGTGGAGCCGCTTTACAAACGAGGGGAGAGATACCTTGTTGAGCCTTCCTGCTGAGGATAGGATGTCTTATACTCATATGAAAGATGCTTTAATGCTGAGATATGGCTTAACTCCAGAAAAGTACAGACAAACCTTTAGAGAATGTAAGAAGTTGCCTGGTACTACGTGGGTTGAATATGTGTCTTTTTTCTGCAGAACCATGGATGGTTGGATAAAGGGTAGCAAGGTTGATAGTTATGATGCTCTTTATGATTTGTTTGCTTGGGAGCACTTGTCTAATAACTGTTTTCCAGAGCTACGCCAGCACCTTGTTGATAGCAAGCTATCTAACCCTAGAAAACTTGCTGAGGAGGCGGACCGCTGGGTCAGTACCAGGGTCCACAAGGGTCCAGTGGGAGACTCAGCCAAGGGTGGGCAGGGTCCCCAGCAGAAGAGTGGGGGGGACAGGGGTAAACAGAGGGAGTTTCAGAAAGGGCCCCAAAGTAGTCCCCAAGGGAACCAAGGGAAGGGTTCCCAGCCTCCCCCTGTAAAGAAGCCAGAGGCCCCGACAGGTAAACCTGTTCACAGGGGCCCCATGACCTGCTATGCCTGTAAGCAGGTGGGACACCGTTATTATGATCCCCAGTGTCCCATGAAGGATTCGAATGCACCGCCGCGTGCACCCCCTCGGCAGGTAGCGAGTGTAGCCCTGGGAGGGGATGAGATGGGTGCCCCCGGTGGGTGGGGTCCCGCAGAAATGTCCCTGGTCTCTTTAGGAGACGTGGAAATGGTCCCTCCAACCCCTCTGCCTAGTAACACTAAGAAATATAGGCAGTGGGTGACCATTAATGGCCATAGGGTGGAAGCTCTCAGAGACACCGGAGCGAGTGTGACAGCTGTCAAGTGTCACTTGGTGTCCCGAGAGCAGGTGGTCCCTCATGCATTCTACCCCGTTGTAGCTGCTGACAACTCACAGAGTCAGTGTGAGGTAGCTCAAGTTCCCTTTGAGTGGGGGGGGGTCTCAGGTACTCTTCAGGTTGCTGTGAGGCCCGCCATGCCTGTTGATTGTCTCTTGGGCAATGATTTGGAGGACTCCCCTTGGGCTAAGGTGGAGAGAAAAGCGCATCTGGAAATGTTGGGTCTGCCTGAGTGGGTGTGTGCGACCACCCGGTCCATGTCAGTCAGTAAGGGTGTTGATGGGGGCCCGGAGCCTGAAAGTATGGCCCAGGTCCCAACCGTGAAGAGAAGAGGCAGGGGGCGCGGGAAACCGTCCCCCATCGTTCCCGCGGTCCAGGAGGGAGCAGACCCTGAGGGGGATGCCCTGGAACCGACAGGAGAACAAGTGGCCGAACTGGGAGACCTGCCCGAGCTGACCCATTGGCAGCAGGATGGTGGTCCCTCCAGGGAGGAATTTTGTGCTGAGCAGAAAGTGTGCCCTTCTCTTGTGGGTATGAGGCAGCAGGCCTCAGCCCAAACGACAGGTGATCAGTCAGGATCACATTGGGTCTACTGGGAGAACGATCTCCTGTATAGCGAGCCTAAGGCTGCTGAACCTGGGTCAGCCCGTGTGCTGGTGGTACCCCAGCGCTTCAGAGCCTTCCTACTGGGGTTGGCTCATGACGTTCCGTTAGCTGGACATCTGGGGCAGGACAAGACCTATGACAGGCTTGTCACCCATTTTTATTGGCCTCAGATGAGAAGGGATTCAGATATCCATTGTAGGACCTGTCAGACTTGCCAGGCAAGTGGGAAAAGTGGGCGGAAGCAGAAGGCTCCCCTCCAACCTTTTCCCGTCGTCAGTACCCCCTTTGAGCGAGTGGGAATTGACATTGTGGGGCCACTGGACCCCAAGACAGCCATGGGCAACAGGTTTATCCTGGTCTTGGTGGACCATGCCACCCGGTACCCGGAAGCCATCCCTCTCCGAACAGTGACGGCCCCCGTGGTGGGACGGGCACTGATGGGTGTTTTCTCCCGCATGGGGTTCCCCAGAGAGGTGGTGTCAGACCGAGGCACCAACTTCATTTCGAATTATATGAAGTCTCTGTGGAAGGAGTGTGGGGTAACCTACAAGTTTACCACTCCTTACCACCCTCAAGGTAATGGGCTGGTTGAGAGATTCAACCGGACCCTAAAAGGCATGATCATGGGTCTTGAAGAACCAATGAGGCGTAAATGGGACGTCCTCTTGCCATGCCTGCTGTTTGCTTACCGTGAGGTGCCACAGAAGTCTCTAGGGTTCAGCCCCTTTGAGCTCCTGTATGGTCACCCGGTAAGAGGACCTTTGAGTCTGGTCAAAGAAGGCTGGGAGCAATCTCCCAGGAAACCTCCCCAGGATGTATATAGTTACATGCTGGCCTTTAGGAACCAGACTCGGCGCTTCAGAGATCTTGCTCAGGCAAATCTGGAGGCCAGCCAGGAAGAGATGAAGCGGTGGTACGATCAGAATGCCACTCTGGTTGAGCTTCAACCTGGTCAGAAAGTTTGGGTCATGGCCCCTGTGGAACCTTGTGCGCTCAAGGACAGGTGGACTGGACCATTTGAGGTTGTGGAGAAGAAGAGCGATGTCACCTACTTGGTGGACTTGAAATCTCCCAGGAACCCCTTAAGGGTCCTGCATGTCAACCGGTTAAAGCCCCACTTAGAAAGGTCCGAAGTGGGCATGCTCCTTGCCACAGATGCTGGGATGGAGGAGGAGAGTGAGCCTCTTCCTGACCTCCTGTGTGCAAAAGAAAAAGATGGGTCAGTGGATGGTGTTGTCCTCTCTGACACACTGACCCCTGAGCAGCAGCAAGATTGTCGCCATCTGTTGGTACAATTCCCTGATCTGTTCTCCTTAATCCCTGGTGTCACTCAGTGGTGTGTCCATGATGTGGACACCGGGGACAGCACTCCTGTGAGGCACAAGGCCTACAGGGTGACTGACAAGGTCAGAGCATACATCAAGGAGGAGGTCTCCAAGATGTTTGCCTTAGGGGTGGTTGAGTCCTCTAGCAGTCCTTGGGCCAGCCCAGTGGTCTTGGTCCCAAAGGCTGCAGCGCCTGGTGCTTCACCAGAACTTCGGTTCTGTGTGGATTACCGAGGACTCAATTCGGTCACCAAGACTGACGCGCACCCCATCCCCAGAGCTGATGAGCTCATCGATCGGTTGGGGGCTGCCCGGTACCTTAGTACGTTTGATCTAACGTCTGGGTACTGGCAGATCGCCTTGACTGATGGGGCAAAAGAGAGGTCTGCATTCTCCACACCAGATGGGCACTACCAGTTCCGGGTGATGCCCTTTGGGATGAAGAATGCCCCTGCCACATTCCAGAGGTTGGTTAACCAGGTATTGGCCGGACTGGAAGATTTCAGCGCCGCCTACCTGGACGATATAGCAGTGTTCAGCGCCAGCTGGGAGGAACACTTGCGCCACCTCCAGGAAGTGTTGTTGGCCCTGCGCAGAGCAGGCCTCACAATCAAGGCCAGTAAGTGCCAGATTGGGCAGGGTTCAGTGGTGTACTTGGGGCACCAAGTAGGGAGCGGCAAGGTGGCCCCCCTGCAACCCAAGATAGATACCATCCTGGCTTGGGAACCGCCCAAAACCCAGACTCAGGTGAGAGCCTTCTTGGGTCTCACGGGTTACTACAGGAGGTTCGTCAAGGGGTATGGCAACATTGTGCACCCCTTGACCTCGCTGACTTCCAGGAAGCAGCCGAGACTTGTGATCTGGACTGACGCCTGTCAGAAAGCCTTTGACACCCTGAAAACTGCAATGTGTACAGCACCGGTCCTCCAGGCACCCGACTTTTCAAAAGAATTCATTGTCCAGACGGACGCTTCAGAGCATGGTGTGGGGGCTGTTCTAGCACAGATGAATGAGGAGGGCCGAGACTTACCTGTAGCCTTCATCAGCCGGAGGTTACTTCCCAGGGAACAAAGGTGGAGTGCGATAGAGCGTGAGGCATTTGCTGTGGTCTGGGCGCTGAAGAAGCTAAGACCCTACTTGTTTGGGTCTCACTTCCGGGTTCAGACGGACCACAGGCCCCTCAGATGGTTAATGCAGATGAGGGGTGAGAACCCAAAGCTGTTGAGGTGGTCCATTTCCCTACAGGGGATGGACTTTACGGTGGAACACCGCCCTGGTACAGATCACGCCAATGCTGATGGTCTGTCCAGATTTTTCCGCCTTAGTGATGAGGACTCCCTGGGTGAAGGGTAGTTCTCCCCACATTTCAGCTGGAGGGGACACGTGTTAGACCTGGCATCATTGGCATGAGTCTCTCCTCCATTTTTTCTGTTTGCCTCCTCTGTTTACGATGTTTTTGCTGGTTTATTGCTTTGGGCACTGTGCCACTGCTGATCAGTGCCACAGTGCAAGTGCTCCCTATGTTAAATTGTTACGTTGATTGGTGTTACCATGATTGGCTTGGTTGACTTACTGTTCAGACCCTAGTCTAGTGCACTGCGTGTGCCAAGGGCGTGTAAGTTAACTGCTGCTGGTGGGCTTGCAGCACTGGTTGTGCCACCCACAGAAGCAGCGTGCAAAATGTGTCTCAGGCCTGCCACCGCGGCGCCTGCGTGCAGTCCCTGACTGCCATGTCGACTTGGTAAGGAAACCTACTTACCAGTCTCTAAACCTTCCCTTTGCCACATTTCAGACACCTCTATGGTAGGCCCTAGGGCAGGGTGCATTGTTGGTAAAAGGTAGGTCATGCCCTGATGTGTGTGGCATGACCTAATAGTGAATTACAGCCATTTTCGTTTTTCACTATTGAAGGGCTACCTGCCTCCAATAGGCCAGACTGGGCAGACTGATTATTAACTCCATTATAATCTATCTGACTCAGGGAGCATGGTAGCAAGTCGAGTTTAGTATCCCTGAACTCAGAATTTAATAACACACCCTTTAGGCTGGATGGTTTTTAAATTCTATGTTTGAAAATAGCACTTTTAGAAAGTGGCTATTTTCTTGTCCAACTATCTACCGGTCTCTGCTGGTTTGGTGTGTGTGTCAGGGGCTGAGTGGCTCCAGAGGTCTGAGTGAGTCAGTGTGGGGTGAATGGGGCGTTTACACGTAGAGTGAGGGAAGAGTAGCCTGCCCTGCCTGACACAATACTGGCCCCGCCTCCTGCTGGGCGACTGATAGCCCTGCTCCTACCAGTGACAATACTGGCTCCGCCTCCTGCTGGGCGGCTGAGGACTCTGCCCTGCCCAGTGAATAGGCCAGGTGCCTCTGCCTGGCAACACCCACAACAAACCTGAGATGGTGGGAATCGCCCTGCTTGGACAAAGGGAACAAAGGGAAAAAGGGGTATAAGAGAAGGACCCCTGAACCAAGAACTCAGATCACTTCTGACAAGGAAACCTGTACCAAGGACAAGAAGCCTGCTGATCTAAGGACTTGCCTCCCCTTTCTGCCAGAGGGCTGTGTTGCTGTGGAGGAACCTGAAAGCTGCTTCTTTATTTTTGCCAAGGAACAAGGAGAGAGGAACTTGGTGTGTACTCTCTGAACACTTGCTAGAAAATCTCCAAGGACTGGAAGAGTGCCAGTCTCCTGTTGAAGTCACAGGGCCAAAGGACTTCACCATCTACTGAATTGCTGAATTGCTGGAAAGTGTTGTTTCCAGTACGCAAGGGAAAATCTGCAGTCTCGACGCCGCCGGGCCTGATCGACGCCAGCAGCAACGCCAGTGAGCAGTGGGTATCGGCCCCGGCTCCAAGTGACCCCGTCTCGACGCCGGTATCGACGCCAGTGAGGAGTGAGTATCGGCTCTGCCTCCAAGCGACCCCGTCCCGACGCCGCTGCTGATCGCATCGACTCGACGCCCTTCTCGACGCCGTGAGCGCTGCTCCGGCCCGACATCCCTCGACGCCGCTGCGGATTGGCCCGACTCCGAGGCACGATCGACGCCGACCTCGACGCCGACATCTCGACGCCGTGGATCCTCGTTTTCTTCGTTTCTCAAGGTACTGTACTTGTGGGGTCTGTTGCGACTCCAGGCTCGACGTAGCGCTCCTCGCGGTCGACGCCGAACCTTGGGAATCTTGTAGACTCGACGTCGTGTGACTCCTGTGGGGGTTACATTGTTGCCAAAGAACTGTGCTCAGAAGAATACTTTGCTAACGAACTATTTGCCAAGAAGAAACCTTACTTGAACTATTATTTTTCCTTCCAAAGAGTATTTATTAAGACTGTGGTATATTTTTGTCGTTATTTGGTCTTGTGCTAAGCCTTATATAAAAATACTATTTTTATAATAACTTCTGTGTCGTGTCCATCTGTAGTGTATTCACTTTATTACTGTATGTGGTCATAAATGCTTAACACACTGCCTCTGAGATAAGCCTGTCTGCTCTGCCAAGCTACCAAGGGGGTAGCAGGGGTTATCTGAGTGTGTAATCCCCTTTCCCTGACTAGAGTTGGTTGGTCCCTATTTGTCAGAAGTGTATACCTCTGCCAACTAGAGACCGCCGGTTCTAACAGTCCTTAACCACTGGGTGCATCGCCCTATCACGGACCCAGCTTACAGAATGGACCGATTTAACATGACCGGGGGTAACTATCTGAGGGCACTATACGGCGGGCCAAAGCACGCACCTTTGTTCACACCCACCTCTGCCACAGTCTCAATCTGGTTAGCAGCTACAACTGCGTTGGGATGGAAGGGTAGAATCACACGAGTAACCCCACTGCTATAATCCTGTCACTTCGGGATGTTGTCGGCTCGGCCCGGTTTTGATAAATGGGATCTGATTGGCCTCACCGCGGTCGGGGATGTAAGGGGGAAGGGCGCGGTGGTCCCGTTTGCCGAGCTACAGGCCAAATACCAGCTTCATGAGGGGGAAACCTTTCGCTACTTACAAGTACGTAGCGCACTCACCAAGGCCATCCCTAAGGGCTCGGAACTCCCGGCCTCATCGCCTTTAGAAGATAGGCTCCTAGACGACTACCTGCCAGATAAGGCGATTTCCTTAACATATCGCAAGATAATTAATAATCTTTCAGCATCGATGGATAAAATCCATATGAAGTGGGTGGCTGACCTGGGGGACATATTGGATGACGATTGGAGGGAGGCCCTGGCTTCGCACACGGAGGGGGCTATCAGTTCCGGGTTTAAACTTATCCAACTAAAATTGCTACACAGAGCTTATTACACCTCCACGGCTTTGGTCAAGATGGGATTCCTGTCCTCCCCGGTTTGTCCCCGGAACTGTGGTGGGGTTTGTACTTTCCTGCATCAAAGGTGGGAATGCGAGGTCCTTCAGCACTATTGGATTGCGATTATGTCCCTTATGTCCCAGGTATGCCAAAAACCAATAGACACCACCCCAAGGTTATGTCTCCTAAATATCTGGGATGCTACAGATCTGAATCAGTCCGAGCAAACGTGGGTCTCTCTGGGCTGTATGGTAGCCAAGAGGAATGTTGCGAGGACCTGGAAGGGAGGTGCCGTGCCCCGTAGAGTGGAATGGGCAGCGGATATGGACTGGTGCATGCAGGCTGAGAGGGTGGTGTATGAAGGGAGGGGTTGCCCGGGCAAATGGACGAGAGTATAGGGCCCATGGAACAAGTACAGAGGACTCCTATGTACCCCATTTGCAGATGGTGCCCCCTACATTGCAGATGGAGAATCCCTTTAGATGACGTGGACTGCGTAATGCCTTTACGTTGTTGCTATTGTTTTCTGTATTTATTTTTTTATCACATCTCTGCGGCTTTTTGTCCTTTGTAATGTATCCTCCTGGACGATTGCTTTATTTTATGTTGTTGTTTATGTTGTTGTTTTTTGTGATTTTGCCTTTTTGTTCTATAATAAAAAGAATTTTTTTTTAATAAAGTGACACTTCTGAAAAAAACGCTCTTAGAAAGTTAGGTTTGTCCTGTCTTAACCATTTCTGTGCCTCTGCCAGTGGCCTGGGTCACGTGACTGTAAATGGCTCTGCTGTTGGGATTTGTGTATTCCTCCCAGACAGTGATAAAAAAGGGATTAAGTGTGGACAGGATGGTCCATACTGTCAGGATGACTGGAGGCAGGACTGTTCCCTGCCCCACTTAGATTTCAAAGGGGCTTGTCTCCAGCACACACAAAGGAACCTGACACTAGCCTTTTATCACCCCAGACTTCGTGGAGGCTTGACGAGGGAGAGGTAGAATGTTCCAGAACCAGATGTGGGGGTAATGTATGAAATCCCCTCACTTCAGAATCTGGCACCAGGTATAAATATTGGACCCTCAGAACACCTCTCCAGTACACTTCTGGACCTGTGGAAGACTTCAGAAGGACTGGCTTGGGCCTAAAGAGGAATGCCCTGCTGCTACCAGAGGACTGCCCTGCCGCTTGAAGGCTTACTTTGCTCCCGAGAGGGGAACTGACCATCTCCTTTAACCCAGGACCACAAGAAGTAAGTCCAAGGGCTAGTTGACTCACCTCCTGTGTGAGCTATAGGGATATGACAAGCTCATGGGGCCTTGAACCCTGCCCCTGCCACAGTGAGTCCTAACCCCCACCAGCGGTGCGCCCCAGGTCCAGGACCCTTGGTTGTGGTGTTGGTGGTACTTCTCCAAGAACCTGGGACTTACAAATATTTTCACCAAAATGTGGCAGGAGAACCGACAGAAGAGTGAGACCTACTTGCCAGCCGATCTGCACTAGGTGCATAGCCGCTTGGGCTGACTTCGCTGCAGCTCCTTCTACATTCTTCTCCGCAACAGCGAATCCTTTTCAGCTGGACCTCTCGGCAAAGGTATCTGGTTTCATGAAGCCCTCGCCAGCTATAGCTTACAGCTTTGCCCCACTGGAGATTTTCAACTTCCAAAACAGTGACAAAGTTCAAAGGTAGAAATCTTTACCGTGACTCCGTCCATTGGCTCCCCGATGATGAAACTTCTTCCATGGACACGGCCTGCTGCCTTGACTGGCTGAACTTTACCTTCTCAGGACATTTTCTTTTAATTTTCTTCTAAGTCCATAGGTAAGCAGAGACCGGGCCCAATCCACCTCATGTGCTCCTTCATGGTAGGCCTTAACTTTAGACTATGACCCGGTCTTGCACGATCATATACCCACAGTTGGCGCTTTGATCTTTTAGGTGATATTTTACACTTAAAACATTACAAAATCAAAACCAAGGTTCTACGGATTGGATTTAATTTGTTTGGGTATCATTTTATTTATTAATTTACTCTATTTTCCTAAATTGGTTTAGGATTTTTCTTGTGTTGTATTTTCACTTTATTACTGTTTGTGAGCTACATAAATACTTTACACACGCTTTTCTTTGTGGGACCTGCCTGCTGCCATTGTTACTTACCTGCCGTGAGGGGAACGGCTGCTCCAGCGAGGTATCTCCTTGCCTCTTTCCTCCGCTGTGCTGGCGGACGCCTTCAGAGACGCCGTGAGGGGAACGGCACTTCGGAACTAACCATCCCGGCATCCCTTGCGAGCGGCGCTTGCGGTGACGACACCTGGCAGCGCCGGATCACTACTTAGGCCGCCAGGTGTCACCGCAGCGCGGGACGCGCGCGGGCGGCGCCCGGGCGAAGCCCGGGCCAAGGGCGGGCCCGTCCTTGCCCGTCCCTGACCGGACCAGACTGGGCTGGGCCATCCCTCTAACGTTGGCTCAACGATTTTTGTGCACAAAAGGGGACTTGAGCGACGCCATCACTGTGGGCACAGAGGTTGAGTCAGGTTCCTTAAGGGAGCTTGTCTTACAAAAAGCGCCAACGACTCTCGACGCAAGAGAGCGCCCTGCAGACGTATCAACCATCAAGTATTGTCTTCTAGTGGACTTGCCTAAACCCGTCAGAAGTTCGGGTAAGACTGTTTTCGGACACTCCTTTCTGATAATCCTTTTTGAATCTTCTAACTTGGAAGTACTATTCCTCCAACTGTTGTTCTACTGATTGCCACTTCTTATTTGGTGTTTAGTTATCCCTTCTCTGAGTCAGATCTGTCTCAGCTTATCCAAGTAAAGCAGCACAATGATGACGAGGGGTAGCAAAAATGGTCTAACACACGTAACAGGTCCAATTGACCAATATATCACCAGAGCGAATGAGGCTATCGACCAAGGCATATCACTTCTAGAACGTAGGGTGTCCCAAGATCTGGCCATGGCAAGACGCTCTTCATTAGGTGCATTAGCTCTATCCAAGTCTCCTGTAAACCCTAGGGAGTCTAGGCCCTTAATGTTAGTACAGGCCGAGACACATGGAGTCCCTAATACCGTCGATCTCTCGGCATCTTTGATATCTTTAGACTCGCAATCTAGCATGACCCTCGCGAAGACGCCAGCCCTCCTTAGGAGCCCTGGCCAGGCGCCCCCGACTACCGATGTATCAAGGGGCAATGGGGAAGGTGCTATCCCTAAAACCAAGAAGGCTAGGGAGGCAAACAAGCGTAAACGCAAACTTGTCAAAAAAGCCCCTACTACTTGCCAACACAGAAATAGTATTCTCACACAGGGAGGACCGATGGATGCCCCAGTTTCCCCCTTGAATTCAATCATACCTGGGGTATCTACAAGATTGGGAGAGGGGTGTAAGACTTGTGAGGCCAACAACTTTCTTTTGTCCAGAATAGATGAACTTATTAAATCTTATTTACGACCTGTAGAACTGTCACTTCTGAACATTGAAAAATTGTTGTCATCTAGGAACATATCTTCATCGATTATCCCTCTTAATGCAGGGTCAGGAGGCGAGATGACTGTATCTAGGGAACCCATCAATCCACCCACTGGGACGGGTTTACTACCACCTAACAATTCGAATAAAAGATCTGAGCCACTTGTGGGTGAACGCAAGAAGGCTGTCGAATCAGCCAAACCCCAACCCCCAATTGTACACTTGAATTCTTTACCATCTAAATCTCCTGGGGGAATGAATAATCCTGACAACGATAGGGATTTGAATGGTCAGCACTTAAACTTACCACCTGAAGCTGACCCCTACGTTGTCATAATGACAGGTGTCCCGGGCCTAAGGTCTAATACAGAGGAACCCCTGGGCTCCCTAAAAAATAAGGTCCAACACTGGCTTACCCATAACAGACCGCTCCCGCCTTCTTGCGCAAGTAAAATCTTAATGGTACGAAGGGTGTCCTGGGTAGGTAGTGGAAAAAAACGGACCTGTGGGGATTGTGTTGTTGTAAATTTTGACAACCCATACACGGCGGAATTTATCTGCCGCCGTGGCTTAAGTGCCAAGCAGGATGGAATTGAGACAAGAAGGCTTTCCTTCTTTTATCCCCCCTCTAATCGCTACCTTGACTCAGGAAGGGATGGCCCTGAGGACTCCAATAGGGTTGGCAGTAGGGCGTGGGATGGCTGGCAGGATCAAAGGGGTAGGATGGTACCCTCCAACTTAGGCTGGAGTGACTTGCCTTTGACCAATAGATATAGTTGCCTGGATTTGGTGGATTGACCATCACCATCTATAAAACAGGGCATGGTGGCTTCTGACCATATCCCCCACAGCCACTCGCTGTCTACTGATGGCCCTCAAAATACTTTTACAGATATTAATCTCATCCCCTCGATCCAGAAGCCCGCCATTTATGATCTTCCGCAGGTACAACACATAAGTCCATGTTCAATTTCAACAGCTGTTGTCCCTATACTTTCCAATGATTGTCCTAGCTTCCCTAAAATTAATTCTTATCCTTTGGATACGATAAAGATCCTAAGTTGGAACTTAGCGGGCATTCAAAGGAAATTGTGTTTACCCGACTGGAGTGCTTTTGTGGAGTCTCACATGATCTGCCTGTTCCAGGAGACATGGACTCTCGAACCGACCTATCGGGTTGGTTACGTTACATACTTTGTCCCAGCCAATCTCCCCAGGAATGGCAAAGGCCGACCATCTGGTGGCTTGCTTATATGGGTAAACATCGCCCTGAATTGTCGAATAGACAGGAAAAAGATTAATTCATCAGACATCCTAGGCATTTCTCTAAGAGGCCCCCATCTGGGTCCCAGTCTTGATTTGTATAATGTCTATGCCAGAGGCACTAAATATGGAGCATTGTCCCCGACAGTGGCTTCCCTTGAAGGGGAACTTAGGAACAACATAGCTGCAACCCAAATCCTGGTCGCGGGAGACTTCAATTGTACTTATGAGCCTCTCACAACGGATGATTCTTCTGACCCCGGTGAAGACGATGCTAGATGGGGTATTCCAACCCTATCTATCCCCCCGATTAGAAAATGGACACAAGCAGCAATCCAGTTGAATGCTCTTACTTTGGAGTTCGGTTTAAGAGCTGCTAATGGCCGCACAAACTCCGATTCCATGGGAGCGGTCACATACAACAGAGACAAGCATACCTCAAGAATTGATTATATTATGCTTGATTTCTCCCTCTGGAGCTTTGTACGGGACATGATAGTTTTGCCCACAATTGAAAGCGACCATAATTCGCTCTCCCTTTCTCTTAAGAATCCCTGGCCTAATGAAGCGACTAAATTATCCTCCAGGTCGTCAGACACTATCTCTGTCGCGCCGTGCGGGAGGCGCTTAAAGTGGAAAATGGTCGCAGGGGATGAAGCCAAGCTTAATTCTATTAATGCAATGCTTATGGCTTCTCAAATTGAACTGGACATTATTGACCCAGCCCCTTCACATATAGAGAGGACAACATCTATCTTTGAGGGAACTCTGGAAACTATTGGAAACGTTTTTAAAAAAAACTGCGTGGGGCAGAAAACTGTAGTGCGAAATTCTAGGGGTAAGCAGGAATGGTTCACACCTGCCTGCAGAAAGGCCAAAACTATTCTAATCCAGGCTGTCAAAAGCAAAATTCAAGCAGAGGTTCAGGCAGCCAGGAAAAATTATAATGCATTCCTGGCACACGCTAAAAAAGAATGGGACTCAGAGTATTGGTCTACGTTAAAAGAGGCTAGTTCCGGGAAGGATTCTAGACGCTTTTGGGAAATAATTAGAACCAGAAACAGACCAGACAACGAGCTTATAATTTGCAATATCACTAGCCAGGCTTGGACTACTCATTTTGCCAAATTATATTCCAACCATGATGGTGATATTGCCTCAACTCCGTCTCATCGAGAACAAGTCCAGTTGTTGGAGTGTATCAACTCTGTTGCCCCTTCTAGGGGATTCGATCAACCCGCCGGCAATTTATCCCCGCCTACTCCTTGTATTGCCCGAGGGCCAGAGCTGGTGTTTCATGCTTTTTCCATTAAAGAAATTGAACATGCAATTAGCTCCATCAGGCCTCAAAAAGCCGCTGGCCCCGATGGCATTCCTGGGGACCTGCTGCGCTTTGACATCAAGAAGTGGGGGAAATTGATCCACACTCTCCTTAATGCCATCAACAGAGGTGCACCCATTCCCGCCTCATGGAAAGGTGCAGAGGTCGTACCCATTTTCAAGAAAGGGGCTAGGGATGATCCATCTAATTACAGACCTATAAGCCTCCTCGATGTAACGCAAAAGGTCGTCGGTAAGGTGCTGTTGGTAAGATTACTCCACTGGATTGAGGAAAACAGCATCCTTTCCGACCTCCAGGCAGGCTTCAGATCAGGTACTGGCACAATCGAACAGGCCTTTAGATTGTTGCTAGTGTACTGGAAGGTCATGGTCCTGGCCAAGGGCAGTCTTTATCTCGCATTTATCGACCTGAAGACTGCCTTTGACCTCGTACCGAGAGCGACCCTGTGGAGAGTACTCACTGATTTAGGGGTCCCGTATTACCTTTTATCCATTGTCATCAGGATGCATGAAAACACCTATGCACAGATCAGATGGGGCAGAGATGGAGAAAAAACTGATAGAATTCCGGTGGAGAGAGGGGTTCGCCAGGGTTGTGTGTTGGCTCCCACCCTGTTCTCTTTGTATGTGAATGGTGTGGTAGAGCATCTGCTGAAAGATCCTGCAGACGAACCCTCCCTGGCTGGGGATCGTATTCCGACCCTCCTCTTCGCGGATGACACACTCCTACTCTCTAAATCCCCTATGGGCCTCCAAAAGTTATTAAACAACTTCCAGTCCTTTTGTGGAGAAAGGGGTCTAGTAATTAATACGAACAAGACAAAATTCCTTGTGATGAATCCACCCAAGAAACCTGTACGTCCTCCAAGGCTGAATAATGTACCTTTAGAGAGGGTGGATGTGTTTGATTACTTAGGCATTCGCCTCTCACACAACATGCTTTGGGCCCCCCATTTATGTAAAATGCTGTTAGCACATAAGAGGGTGACAGGGGCACTCCTAAAGGAGCAGCGCTCTTGCGCAATTAGACCTATAGCCCCTCTTATGGAAATCTATGCAGCAAGGGGCGTCAGCTCCGCCCTTTATGGGTCTGAACTCTGGGGTTCATGTAACTCTAGTGAGTTGGCAAGATCGGAGAGAAAGTTCTGTAGGGCCATTATGTCTCTCCCCCAGGGTACTCCTACGACCCCACTGATGCTTGATCTGGGCTGCCGCCCAATTGATGAGCTGGCGAAATTTCGCCCCCTATTGCTATGGGCCCGACTATGGCGTGTCCCGGAATTAGTAAAATACGCTAATGGCCTCTCTGAAGTCTTGTCACTTCCCGGATGGTACAAGATCAAATGGTTAAAAGACATGAAAACCCTCCTTTGCAATCTTGGTCTAAGTACAGCATGGGAAAGCAGGTCTTCCCCTCCGAAAGCTATGCTAAAAACTCTGTACTGGAACTGGATTGCATCCCAGCAGAATTCTAATCATGCTTTGGGCAGACTTACGGAGGATTTTCTGAGCTTCAAATACCTGCCGTTCCGGGAACCTTACCTAGATGTTATAGAGAGACCGTTTGATAGGACCCTTTACTTTAAATTTAGAACTGGGACCCTCCCACTCTATGCCTTTACATCTGGCTGGAATTTCCCTGCACAGACCACAGAATGTTGCCCTTTCTGTATCAATAGACCTGAAACTGTAGCACATTTTCTATTTGAATGCCAGGTTTATGTACTCCCTAGAAACAGATGGCTCAAACATTTGTGCCGCTTGTTAGGCACCCGGAAGCACACTGAGGCCCTACGTATTTTAAGGTCTGACTCTCGGCCACTCTACGCCTGTGTCCTTTCCAAATATTTATCTTGGGCATGGCGTATCAGAATTAATAGGCTTAAAATAACTGTTTAATACGTTTTTACCTATTTATGACATTTCTCACTTTTTAATGTAAATATAATGATGATTTTTAAAGCTGTGATGAACAATTTTCTTATTGTAATGCTTTTATGATATATTTTTTATCGAAATAAAGCCTTGACTGACTTTACACATTGCCTCTAAGTTAAGCCTGACTGCTTTTGTGCTAAGTGAGCAGAGGGTTAAGCACAGGTTAATTTAGTGATGTTTGAGGTTGTTACCTGAGTGGGGCTTCCACCCCCCTCAATCAATAACACAATTTCTTACAATATTTTATAATTATTAATTGTTTTATTGCATGATAGGGGAGTAGTATATGCAAATCTCTTTGGTCTTGCATGGCCTCAGCAGCAAATGGAATCATATCATAAAGCAGTAACTGTGATGATGAAATTATAAAACAACAGTATATATGTTATGTTAGCGACATTTGTAAAAGCGCAGCGGTTACCCAAGGGTGTCCTGGCGCTACAAGTAGATGGGCTCTTGTTTGACATAGCACAGTGAGCTCAATTCTTCTGAGCTCTCCTTCAGACTTTGTCTCTGGTGCTTTTTTGTCTTCGTTTTTACGTTTCCATATTTGCTTTCATTGACTTAGCATTTTGTACTTAATTTGCTTCTTCCTTGAAATTGTGTGCCCTTACCTTGGGCTCCATGCCATGGGCTTCTTGTTTCCTTCAGCCTTCTGGTGTTTTACACTGTGGCCACTGAATGAAACACCCCTTTGCCCTCTTAGCATGAATTTGCTTGTGCCAGTTTGCCTCATTGGTTACTTTGCAAATGAGTGCTTGTGGGCAAGAGAGATGCCACGCAGCAGCCTGCCAACATCCTCGCTATGTACTCAGTACCCGGTACGAGTTCCCAGAGCAGGCACTAGTGTTGGTGTCCAGCACACCATATATGCACACCACACATGCATGCCATGGCAGGTATGAGGGTGCACAGCCTGCGTCTTCTAATAAGCTGACCCTGCACCATGAAGAGTACTATCCTTATGTGGCCACTAAAGGATACACCTGCTTTAGTTGCACTGTGCAGTCTAATTAATCTTTCATCCATTAACAATCCTCACCTGTCCGCGCTGTGGCCTCCATACACAGCTCATTGCTACACGTCTCTTACTTCCCTTTCCCCACATTTGGTCTTCGTATTTTCAAACCTTGTTTGTGTCTTCTCTGTTCACTTCTTCTCTTTCTGGGTCCCTTTTTTGTAGAATATAATAATGCTGTTTTCTTGTATAATCATTATCGAATCCTTAACATCCCAAACTTTTTCCCAAGGATTTTGAAATCAGCTGTGGGTCATTAGCTATTCAATTTCTAATGCGCATTCGAATTCCAGATATCAGTATCTTTGCAGCCATCTAACAAGTGATGTGAACGCCATGCAGAAATACTCCTACCAACTAGGTTTCAATAGTTTATTACACATTAATCGCACTACATCAAGTAATTGTCAAACATTTTATTACATAAATTAACCATGTCATTCCAATTCAATTTTAATTTTGGGCAAATTCAAGAGATGTACAAAATTACCTGCACCTTAGAACAATCCTAAGGGATCTTTTCACGAGCCTGTTGTCCCCCTTCCCTTGAAGCGCTGAGAAGCAGCAGCAAAGCGGTTGGGGGCATTATGAATCATTATGTTCATTATTGTACACCTTTCACATATTATATAGCAACGCATGAGCAGAAGGGGTTAAAATAGTCAGCGAGATTGCATCTCCGTTCAGAGCACGCTGAAATAGCAAGGGCCCGAGGCAAATAACTAGCAGTACCTGGAGGAGGTAAACAAACATGCCAAGGGAGAGTGCGTGACTGAGCCCGGGCGGCACCCGTACCTGTTATTGTTAAACAGATGCCGGCCTATGGACACGTTAGCATCTAATTTGCCCGTCATCTGATACTGCAGCTCGGGTTCCCTTCTTTCGAGGCTCCTCTGTCTGCACATTGACTGTACTGATCTAGATTGTTGCTGAATCCCAGTGCGCAATGCAGGCCGGAGGAAGGCTGCTAAAATACAATGAATTATCGAAGCAAATAAATCAAAATGTATAGATTTATAAAAGCTGTGTGAGTGGAAAAGCTCAGAGCTTAAAAGTTGGTTAAAATGTGATGCTGCAAGAAGTTGATGGCAAAAGACACACAGGTGATGAAAGGAATGCAGAGCAAATGAAACATTCACACCCAGTCAACAGATGTGGGTTTAATCCATTGTTCTTTTGCTCACCATGCACCCCAGTTTATACCCAGCCATCTGCAAATCAGCCTTGACCCTATGCCTCATGGGAACAGTCCAGTCCGTACTGCCAAGCCAGGTCCTCTCTGGACCTGAAAACAGGCATGGGGCATTACCCCTCATCAGCCATGCTAGCTTGAATCCAGTGACAGAGTGAGAAAGCAAAATACATACAGATGATGGATGGACTGCAGAGCAAATCAAACATTCACCCCTAGTCAATAGATCTGGGTTAAAACCATCCTCCATTTGCTCACCATGCCTTCCCAGTTTAGAACAGTCCAGCCCTTGCCAAGCCAGGTCCTCCCTGTATCAGAAACAAGCATCCTGAGACCAGTTTTGGGGCATCACTCCTCATCAGCCAGGCTAACTTGAATCCAGTGACACCGTGAGCCTGGAACCTGCATCTCGGCATACCCGGCACACTTAGGGCGAGAAAGCAAAAGACACACAGATGATGGACAGAATGCAGAGCAAATCAAATTTTGACCATCAGTCAATAGATCTGGGTTAAATCCATCCTTCTTTTGCTCACCATGCCACCCCAGTTTAGACCCAGCCATATGCAAATCAGTCTTGACCCTGTGCCTCATGGGAACAGTCCAGCCCAACTGCCAAGCCAGATCCTCCCTGGACCAGAAACAAACATCCTGGTACCTGTTTCGGGGCATCACCCCTCATCATTATCATTATGAATCATTAGGTTTATTACTGTACACCTTTCGCATATTATATAACAACGCATGAGAACAAGGGGTTAAAATGGTCAGTGAGATTGCATCTCCGTTCAGAGCACGCTGAAATAGCAAGGGCCCGAGGCAAATGACCAGCAGTACCCGGAGGAGGTAAATAAACATGCAAAGGGAGAGTGCGTGACTGAGCCCGGGCGGCACCCGTACCTGTTGTGTTCTGAACAGGCGCCGGCCTGTGGACACGTTAGCACCTAATTTTCCCGTCATCTGATACTGCAGCTCGGGTTCCCTTCTTTCGAGGCTCCTCGGTCTGCACATTGACTGTACTGATCTAGATTGTTGCTGAATCCCAGTGCAAAGTGCAAGCCGGAGGAAGGCTGCTGAAACACAATGAAATATCGAGGCAAATAAATAAAAAAATAATAGATTTATAAAAGCTGTCTGAGTGCAAAAGCTCAAATCTGAACAGTTGGTTAAAAAAAATGTGCTGCTGAAAAAAGTCGATGGGCCTAAGTACTGCCCCGTTAGCCAGGTTAGTCCCAGGATTGCATAGCCCCAACCAGACGAGTCCTCCCCACAGCCCCTGAGCCTTTAACGCCTTCACTTTATGTACCAGCTTGGCCAGTGCTTAATTTGTAAAAGAACATGTGCCGGTGCCTACAATGTTTCCTAGAATCCCGTGCCTTGCTACTATAGAAAGTCAGGGGTGTTGAATACCACGGCCGCACCCCCCACCTGACACTCCCTAACACATTATCTCACTCTTCCAGAGATTCTTTTCCATCCCAGCTTTTGCTCTTTGTCATTATTTTTCCGTCTCTCTCTCCCTCCTTATTTTATTTGTTTTTTTATCTTCTCTCTCTTGCTCTGGGTCAAAGTTAGACGAGGAAAAATAATCTCCGGTCCGCAAAAATGAATGCTGGTGGGCCCCACCTGCATCCGCCGGTTCTAATGAAGTACTGAGCTTTGCATGCGAAAGGCCTGAGTGCAGCCGATTGATTACATTTCTTCTGTCGCTTTTCCACAGAATTATCAAAGGGAAGCGCGGGAGGGAAAATGGCGGGAGCAGGAAGTAGCCGCGCGCTGAAATATTTAGTTGCCCGGCTCCTCACTGACAGAAATGTGATCCTAGGCGCTTTCTGTATTTGTGATTGTCGAAGTCAGAAGGGAGGCGAATCACGTCAGTGGAACAAACAGGCACATAGCAATCCCCACCAAAGTCCAGCGTGTTCTGTGCGCTCGCTGCTTCTGGTGGAATGATCCAGTCAGGGGCCCCCGGGGTGAGGAGGGGGCTCCGCTAGTGTCGGCTGTGCTCCGTCCGCTCACCCCCTGCTTGCTTTCTTTTCAGCGGGAGGATGGTGTAAGCTGCCGCAGATGGGTAGCACTTCCATCAGCCTCAAGAAGCTGAGGCTCGGGAAGCTGAAGGTGGTGCGGCGGCGGCTGCTCCAGCGCTACGAACACCAGCCCTTCGTCTCCTTCCTGGCCGGGCTCTACAGCTGCCGCTGGAAGCGCTACCAGCGCGAGAAGACGCAGCCGGGCGAGTGCTGCTGCCAGAAGGTAGGATGAATGAATGAATGAATGTCTCATTCTAGGCAGACCTGGGGCGAGGCCATTGCAGGTGCACTCGGGAAATGTGAACGAGGAGCCTAGCCCCCACCACAGTCACTAATACCACTTCGAGTCTATCTGTTGATTGAATGTACACAGCGCCCTGTTTGGCTGAAAGACCCGTCTCTAGGTGCTAATGTTATCCACCAAAAATGAACCAAATGGTGAACCAGATGATGCAAAGCACTTGCAGAACCACATTTGGCAGGCCAGGGTGAGGATGATGTTTGCACATGTGCGATTCACGAGGTCCCTGGTTGATATGGTTGTGCCACAACTAGTGCTAGGAAGCCCCGCCCCCTTCACCGCAAGAAACACCACCCTATCCTCATGTTAGATACAATGCCGTTTTGTATTGTATTATATTAATTATTTACACAACACACATCCCCAAAGAATCATGGCCCTCAGAAAGATGCAGTACCAAAGAAAAATCTAGACCACAGGCTAAAACAAGCATTGTTAAAGCCAGTAGGTCTGGCGTTGGCCACCTGCCTTTTGGCAATTCTTGTTTTAGCCTGTTTTTTTGCACAACTTTATTTGTTCGGGCAGCTGCAGGGCCCTCATCAATCTAAACGAAAACATTGGCTAAAGGCAAAAATGTTGTTTTGGCATCAAAAAAGCACACAGAAGGTAACAGCTTTGTGTGTTGATGTGGTCTTTTAAAAGGGCAGTAAGCCATAAGTCATAGTGAAGTCTGCCAGTGGCTGAAGTGGGCTGACACATTGCCCCTTGATGCATGCTGAAGTAGGTGGAAGAAAAAAGTGAACAACAGAATGACAAACTAATGGATGCAGTCTGGATGAAAACCCCTTTAGGGAAAATCAAAAGGTCTTGGTTAACACTGACGTTAAAAAAAGCCGGTCAGGTTGCATTGGCTGCTAAGATAGAAAGAAGGAAAGAGAGACAGGAAGAAGTAAAGAAAGAAGAAGTAGAGAAAGGCAGGAATGAAGAAAGAAAGAGGAAGGAAAGAAGGAAAGAAAGGAGGAAGATAGAGAAGATGAAAGAATTAATCAATCATTTTTTTATAAAGCGCGACTACTCACCCGTATGGGTCTCAAGACGTATCTGCCGTTCAGTTGAAGAGTCAGTTCTTGAGATCCTTTCCGATTTGCAGCCGAGATGGTTATTGCCGGAGGTGCAGAGGCAGGGTGTTCCAGGTCTTTGCTGTGAGGGAGGAGAAGGATCTTCCACCAGCGGTGGTCTTGCAAATCTGTGAGGTGGTGGCCAGGGCCAGTTAGGCAGAGAGGAAATGTCTAGTTGGAGTGTAGAAGGAGAGGCGTTGGTTGAGATATGCAGGTTCGGCGTTGTGGGGGGCTTTGTAGGCATGCGTGAGGAGTTTGAAGGTAATTATTTTGTTGATAGGTATCCAATGAAGGTTTCTCAGGTGGCCCGTGATGTGGCTGTGGCGTGGGGATGTTCAGGATGACTCTGGCGAAGGCATTCTGGGTGTTCTGCAGTTTCTTTAGGAGTTCCTGGGTGGTGCTGGCATAGAGTGCGGTGCTGTTGTAGAGTCTGCTGCTGATGAGTGCATAGGTGACGGGTTTCCTGGACTCGGTGGGGATCCACTCGAAGATCTTATGACGTAGGCAGAGCGTGTGGAAGCAGGAGGGAGAAACTGCATTGATTAAGCAGTTCATTGAGAGCGAGGAGTCAAGGATGATATTGAGGTTTCATGCATGGTCCGGTGGTGCGGGGGGTTCAGAGCGCTGTGGGCCACCAGGAGTTGTCCCAGGCAGAGGGGGTGGAGCCCAGGATGAGGATTTCGATCTTGCCTGAGTTAAAATTGAGGCAGCTGTCCTTCATCCAGGTGGCAACAGTGGAAAGAAGAAAGAAAGGAAAAAAAATGAAGGAAAGAAAGAAAAAAAGAAAAAGATAGAAGAGGAAAGAAAGGAAAACGAAAGAAAGAAGAAAGGAAAGAATGAGAGAAAGAAGGAAAGGAAGACCGAAAGAAAGGAAGAGGAAGACAAGAAAGAAGGACAGAAAGAAGGAATGGCAGGGTTGCAAAGTTGTGATTGTATTCAGAGTACTTGTGAGCTGCTGATGAAAAAGCAACAGTCAGATAAACAAAGGAATTTACAACATCATTGGGAGGAGACAGAAAATGATAAAGCTGGAATGTACTCTGATGTGGTAGAAGGCCTCCTGCTATCAAATCAGGTTTTACAAACAAAGGCAACACTAAAGTAATAATAAAAATGTTTAAAAATAACCCAGAAACACTGACACAGAAGGGACCTACCTCATGTGTGTGGATGTGCTTCTTGAAAAGGGCTAAATGCAGTCACTCAAAAAAAGTTAGCTAGTGGCTGATGTAGGCTGCCCAATTGCCCCATGCTGTATGCTGTAGTGGGCGGGAGCAAAGGGTGAATGACAGAAGAATAGATGAATAAAGGAACAGAGGGAGCTGAAAGTTCCTTATGTAAGTATATTATATATATAATTTTGGTAAAATCAAATAGTCTTGACTAACCCCAGATCTAAAAATAGTTTTTTTTAAATCGAACAAAGGGATGTAATGACACCAAACAGATCATTGGAGCCTGAGAGAAAGCTTATATTAAAACCCAAAATAAAATAGTTAAAGAGACACATGCAATTCTAACATACAAATTGATATTGAACTAACACAACATTTAAATGTGCAAAAGCCACAATAGACATATATACATAATATTATCCTTTAGTAGTAGGCCTCAAGATGTTTATCGCAAGTTTAATTTTTCCAGCAGCAGAGTTGAATGTGCTGAGACGTGCACAAAATGTCTAGAATTAACCTTACTCCAACATGCCTTTAGTGACGACTTCATATTGTATTAAAGAATGTATATTATTTTATTTTATTTTTATATATTTATTTTGTTTAGAGGTTTTATATAGCGCTGGCTAGACCCAGAGGTATCAGAGCGCTTTACATAAGTGTGAAGACAGTAACGGTACAACAATAATAATTCAATAGCATGGAATTCGGACAGGTTAATAAAGGAGACATTGGTTACGGTTATACAGAACAAGTATAACAGTCAGATAGTACAAAAGCTATTTACATATAAACATGAAGGCGCATTTGGTAATATGATATATGAGAGGAGGTAGGAATAGAGGGCTACAGGTAGAACGAAGTAAGACGTTGAGCAGGGGTTGGAAGACAGATGGAGAAGGGGGTAAGCTGTAAGAGAAGGGTGTGTGTGTGGAAGGGGAGGAGCAGAAGGGCAACAAAGGGGGCAAGTGCAACTGTGTCAGTGGAAAATCGAGGTAGGAGAGGGCGGATGGAGGGGGACAGTAAGAGAATGGGGGGGCCTAAATGGGGGTAAGAAGGGGGAGATTGCAGGGCAATGGATACTGACCCTCAATAATTATTGAGTAGATGGCTTTTGAGGTCTTTTTTTAAGTTGATGTAGGAAGGGTTACATCGCAGGTCTTTGGGGAGGGTGTTCCAGATGTTTGGGGCATTACCGGAGAAGGAGCGAGATTGTGTGCTTTTCTTTTTTAGCTGGGGAGGGACAAGGAGGAGAGCGTTGGTACTTCTCATCAGCCGTGAGCTGCCCGCTTTGCTGAGTTTATTGGAGCGGTAAAGGGGGGTATTTTGATGGAGGGCTTTATGTGTGATGCAAGCAGTCTTGTAGGAGGATCTATCTTTAATAGGAAGCCATTTAAGTGTTTTGAGGACTTGGGGGATGTGGTCGGAATGCTTGCTGTCGGTGACGAGCCTGGCGGCAAGGTTGAGCACAGATTTGAGTGGGGCTAGGTGGACCTTTGGCATTCCGGTGAGGATGGCGTTGCCGTAATCAATTCGCGAAAGGACCAGTGATTGGAGTACTATTTTAAAGTCATTATTTGGAATGAAGGGTTTAATATTCTTGAGATGGCGGAGAGTGAAGAGGGCTCCTTTAGCTGAATTTTTAATGTGGACATTGAGAGTTAGGTTATTATCAATGGAAATTCGAAGAGATTTTACTGAGTTAGATAAGAGAGTGAACAATTGAGAGCATTGAGGTCAGAGATCCAGGTTTGGATGGGAAGAGAGTTATTTTTAGGGGAGAAGAGAATGATTTCCATTTTGTTAGGGTTGAGTTTGAGATGATTTGAATGGAACCAGGATTGGATCTTTGTCAGGGTGTTGTTAAGGTGTAGGACATCCAAGTGGGATTTAATCTTATAGTAGAGTTGGGTGTCGTCGGCATACAGGTGGTAATTGATTCCGGCTTGTTTTAGAATGAGGGAGAGAGAATAGATCCCTGAGGGACCCCTAGAGAGACCGGTGTGGGGTTAGATAGGCAGTCTTGGAGTTTGATTTGCTGTGTACGGTGTTGTAGATAGGAGACAAACCATTTGTGAACAGGAACACCGAGCCCAAAACGATCTCTGAGCACATTCAGAAGAGCAGAGTGGTTAACCGTATCGAACGCTGCTGAAAGATCAAGGAGGATAAGTAGGCAGGTCTCGCCATTGTCAAGGGAGTGGTGGTGAATGTCATCTATTATGTTTAGCGTGGCAGTTTCCATACTGCAGCCATTCCTAAAGCCTGATTGTAAGGAATCCAGTAAGTTGACATTTTCGATGTGTTTGTCTAATTGTAGCAGGGCACATTTTTCAAGGGTTTTGGAAAGAAAGGGCAGGTTAGAGATGGGACGGAGATTGTTTAAGTAATTAGGGTCGGCATTAGGGTTTTTAATAGTGGGGGTGATTTGTCAGAGTTGGAGGGAGATAGGTACATAGCTTGTGGCAAGGGAGGTGTTGATGATTTTGGTCCAAGATGGAGCAGTGATGTGCTTAAGGTCATGGATAAGGTTTGAGTGGAGGGGGTCTTTAGTGTGAGAGTACGGTTTTAGTTTGGCAATGATGTTAAGAATTTTAAGCTCAGTAACAGGGTGGAAATTATGCCAGGAGGCATTGTTTTTAAGTTGAGTGTAAGAGTGGTTGGTTTCAAGAGGTGTGTTGGTGGGTAAGAGTGGGGAGTAGTCAAGGGGAGGTGTGGTAGTAGGTAAGTGTAAGGAGTAATTAGGGGTAGGTGTAGTATATTAGATTAATATAACATTTTGAAATTCTCTGCATGAAACACTTCATCATTGAATAGAATGACTTCATATTATTTCACACAATAAATACAATGCATGAATAGAAAATGTTGATTTTTTTTTTTAACCTAATGTTACTTATTTCATAATGAAGAAATGTGCTGAATAATATTTGTTGCAGTTGATGTTTTTATTTCACATAGCCTATTGTTTAGCCTGACATACAATTTATTTCATCAGATGGTTAAGAATGTTCTCATATCGTTTGGAAGGAGGTCTAAGAGTCGAAAAGCCTCATATGTAGACATAGTTTAAAATGTGTTTCATACTTCAAGATAATTCTTAGTGAACCCATTGTGTATAGACGTGGAAAGGAATGGGACTAGACTGCTCTCAAGAAGAATCGAAAGATGATTGGACGAGAGGAGGAGGTGGAGAAGAAGCAACATGAACTGCAATATTTCTTTCGACTGTTTATACTAGTGCGGGTCCCAGAGTAGGTTAACACTTTTCCCTGATGCTTTTCAAGACCCATGCCATATGTCTGCACTGAAGCTAAATGGCAGCGGCTTTATGCTGAAGGCTGTGATGGTTGCAGTTTCTACTGTATTGCATGATTAATTTGCTTTGTTGAACCTCTCTTTATTAGAAATTTAAGCTGATACTAATTGATCGAATTTGAGCTTCATGCTCTCTCTCACTCTTGCCTCTCCAACTTGAACTCTCAAATGATTCCTGCTAACACCCATTTCGTCCCATTCTTTAGAATAGGGATTCTTTCCTTTATGGAATCCTCTGCATTGCATTATTTGATATGACTTGTTCTAACCACATTTTTTTACTATCAATTGTGTAATCTGATTGATGCATTTTGTACTAATTGAATAAAAGAAGAAGTGCTTACTAAACCTTTTAATGATAATAAATCCCTTAAAACTTATCAACACTTTCATTATTGACTGAACTTAGAAATAGTATTGTGATTTTAATTTATGTGATGTATAGCTCCTGATCTTCTCATAAATGACTGCAAAGGTCTGTCGCCAAGAAGTAAAGGGAAACACCACGAGCAGGGATCCATCCTGTTGGTGTGAGATAGGGATGTTAAACCGTCTTATATAAATTGACTACCGCTCCAGCAAGCCTATTCTGTTCTCTGGCTGCCAACTCAAAAACGTTTTGTCAAGAAAGGTTTTGGTCTGGATTCTAGGGATAATAAGAACATAAGGACCTCTGGGGTTTGATGACCTGGGCATCTGGTACATAGTACATTTACTTGCCAGGAATTGAGGGGCTAAGCCATGGATTATACAATGTAGAATTCCAATGGCCTTTAAGTTAATCCTTTTCTTGATGCACAGTCAATGTAATTGGAGATATGCATTTGTGACAAGGGGTACCTGCGGTAAAGTGGACCACAGCATTTTGAATTGGTTGAGGACATAGCAGGGAGATTTCTGAAAGTCCCAGATATCAATGAAACCATAGACCAGAAGGGATAGTACCAGAGCTTGTAAAATTGAAACATGGAAATTATTGTCAATCTAAGGCGAGATTTGTTTGGTACATTTTAATTGCCAGAAGCACGCACTGGAAATTATGGAGACTTGATGCTCCATGGACACATCAGCATCCAGGTAAATACCTAGATTGCAAACTACCTTGGAGGACTCAGGACAAGGACCCATGATGACCGATAGAAGGCTGCAATTTCAGAATATCATTCCTGGCAATCAGTTACTCAGCTTTTGTGGGATTTAACTTGAGGTAGTTGATTGACATCCTACGGTGAACTGATGTGAGGGTATATGTGCCAGTTGAGCATGAGCTAGGGTTGAAGCAGAAATGGGGGGTTTGAATGTTGCAATTTAAATAAATGTGAGTGTCGTCGGCATACATGTAGTATTGTACATCCAGCTCATGCAAGAATGATGCTAGAGGGGCTATATAAATGTTTAAAGGTGGAAGCTCAGACCCCTGTGTGACCGAACAAGATGCCGACTTCGAATCAGATGTGAAAGAAGATAAATGGTTTGCAACCCTGAGGTGAGAGATGACTTAAACCACCAGATCGCCTGATCAAAGCCCATAATGTTTAGTCTTGAGAGGAGGATAGTATGGTCAATGGTATTAAACTCTGCTGATAAGTCTAATAAAATTAGAGCAACTGTATCTCTCCTGTCCACACTGCGTCTGAGGTCATCTAAAAAAAGAGAACATGACTAACTTGGAGCCATTTTTTAAGCTCCAAATGCACCCGTCATCTCCAGTTAAATATAACATACTGTGTTTTGTTGTTGTTGCTAACCTGAATATGTGCCCCTTAAGAGATTAAAATGAGCATTGTCAAAGTCAATCATTCTCATTTGGCTAGTGCTCTTCAGCTGTTTCTAAAACGAGCCGGCATTGGCAAAGTCAGTATTTGCTATCTTTTCTTTAGCGTTGATTCACTTATAGATTCATATTTCATGCACAATTATTCTCTACCATTGTGCTTGGCATTCTACATACATAGCAGTTCTAAAACATATTTGATACAGCAGTTTATGTAGCCTATTCATCACGTTTTGAGTCTTTCAGTCAGTCTGTAAGGTGCATAGTCTTAAACTCCACCCATTAGGGATATCTCCAACCTTCCTATTGCACAACATTTAAAAGGAGTCTGAAGGGGCGATGACCTCCTCTCCAAGAGATTTTGCCTCTACCATTTGTTACCCTTCTAGGCTTCTACCTCCGGGTTGGTCTCTGAATTGCAGGGCCAAAGCATTTATATTCGTCTGTGAAGCCAGTGCATTTCATATATATAGAAAGGACTAAACACCTCATAAAACTAACAAATCCTTATTCAAGCCTTGTAAACTTGTGCTGACAGAAAATAATTTCCTATCACTTTCTTAAAGAAGAGTCTTTCTGTTATTTGCACCCAAACTGTCTTCCAGGGTATTGTGATATTTGGTAGTCTTTTGAAAGCAATACCTTGATGGACAGAAAAAGGTGGGTGGCATTTTCGCTTGAAGAGGGAGCAGCTCCTGGGGGCGTTTAAGATGGCGGCCAGAGCAGTCACAATCCGCGGAGCTTCTCATGGGGCCTTGGGAAACACCCTGATGCATTGGCTCAACGCCTGTTCCACCCGAGAGCGCAGACACACTGGTGCCCACTGGGTGTGAGGAGCGCAGGGGGGCATTGGGGTGAGCCCCGTGGTGGTGCCATCCTGGACGGCGGCCAAATTCATCACCCGTGTGGCTGATATACGCGGGCCGACCAGTTTGAGAGCCCAGGAGTGCTAGACCGGGTGCCGCGAGCAAGCGGAACCTGCATATTAAAGTTGGTGGTGCGGCCATTGGGGTACCTTGCTGGTATTCCCGCTGCTGGGCAGCGAAGCGGGGTGGGCCCCAGGCAGACCCCGTGGAGGCTGGCCTGTGGCTGATGGTGCGGCTGGGGCGGCTTTCAGATTCATACTCACCTTGAGTTGTTTTGGTTCTGTGGGAGCGAAGAATACTTCCTTCAGTCCTCTAGAAAATCCGCACTGACATCAGTATGGAAATTGTGACCGTAGACAGTACAGTTCACTAGGGGACAACGGTTGTGGATGGAAAAGAGACATCTCGTCCTCGACTTCTGAATGCTGGTCAGGTATCACTTGACTACCTCACACGCAATACAAAAAATGCCAAAGAAATTTTTCACTTTGTCCACAGATATAAGAAAAGCATCTTCTAAAAGGAAGAATTGAATACAGGTTTACATTAGAAAGTGCTCTCACCAGGTTATTGTGTCCAGGGATTGCTGAGGTGTCACAAAATAAAGAATCCAGCTTCTGAAGCTGATGAAGTCCATGGAGAAATAAACCTTAATTCCCTCTGGGGTTCCTTAGTTGACAAAAGAAGAACTCAAAAATATTCCTTGAGACCACAACAGCTATATATATTATTATTATTATTACTTTATTTCGGCCAATTTGGCCATAAAAGTCACATACATACATAGAAAATCAAGCTGTAAACATGGCAGCAATTTAAGAAAATGGTACATGGAGAAAGAATAGCTTTTACAATTCATTTCATTTCAATTTTAAAAATATATAAAAATATTAAAAATGTAAGAGTTATGTAAACATATACACCTTTCCAACTCAGAGTACCTGTCCTTGTTTCTTACGGGTTATGTAGGCAGAGTATAGGAATTTACTTATGCTAAATACAATGTACTGGGTTGAGTTACTTTTCATGATCCTAAAAGCTATTGCGCAGGACCTAGTTCCCAAGAGGTTGCACATTGGTTTTAGCCATTTCTTTCTAGCATTCATGTAGGCGCTACAAACAAAAAACATGTGAACCTCATTCTCAGAACGGACGTTGGAACACATAGGGCAACACCCCGTTTTAACATTCAATTCTCCCAGTCTTTTTTGTGCCCATCTTTCGGTGTTGTAATTAAGCATAAGTATCCCGTATCTGAACTTTAAGTAAAGGGTTTTTGCAATGGGTGGCTCTATCTCGTCCAGGAATGGTTCAAAACGGAACCCATCCTTAAATGACAGAAAGACCTGGACTGCGGAGCCAACACTACTTCCATCCACTACATTTCCGCTCATGTGGATCCAAAAAGCTCGCTTAACTATTAGTTTGGAAGAGGTGGACATTTTGTCGGGAGTCTCCCACATTGAATATAAGCCCAGGAGTGTAAACCATTTTTTAATATGCACTAGCCATTGGATGGAATTAAAAGAATCAAGAGTCATCAATTCATGTAGACCATTTCTATATTCTATCAGTTCCGGGGTGGACCAGAGCCTAACCCAGAATATTAATGGTCTTAAGATAGCTAGGTGGTCTGTTCTCCTAAAGTTCAGGTCAAGTTGGAGAGGTAAAAGAGGTGTACTATTAGGGACCCTTACAGAAGCACGCATGAATTTGTTGTCCAGATTTTGAAAACTATTCTTGGCCCATGTGCCCCATATCTCTGCTCCATATAGCACAGCAGATTGTATTTTAAATTTAAAAAGTTCTAAAACCGGGGTTACACTTTTGCTCGTGCTAGTATTCATTTTACATAAAATTGGCTTGACATTTTGGGCATATGTTATCTTGCTTTTCTCGATTTGGGCTTTCCAACTTAGTTTGGAATCGAGCACAACACCCAAATAGGAGAAGTTTTCCACAATACCTAATTTTTGGCTATTCAGGGTCAAGAACCCTCTATCTGGCATACTGGGATTTAATGACATGCATTTTGTTTTGTCAGCATTAATTTCCAAGCCCTTTGTCTGGCAATAGCAACTGAAGGAATTAAGGAGTGCCTGGAGGCCCTTTTTTGTTTGAGATATAAGTATTGTGTCATCTGCGAAGAGCAACGCAGGCACCCTTTCACCATTGAGCTGCGGCGAATCATTAACACAAACATTCAAATATTCGGGGACATCATTAATAAACAGAGAAAACAAGGTAGGGGCCAGGACACATCCCTGGCGAACCCCGCGTTCAATAGGAATATTGCGTGTCAACTCGCCATTAGGGCCCCACCTGATATTTGCAAAGTTGTCAGCATGCAGCTCAACTATTTGGGCTAGGAGGCATCCCGGTAGACCTATTTCTCTTAAAGTTTTCCAAAGTAGACTGCGTGGGACAAGATCGAATGCAGCCCTCAGGTCAACGAAGGCAACATACAGGTGACCTTTTTTAATGTGCACATACTTCCAAATCAAACAACAAAATCGAAAAATTTGGTCAATAGTGCTGGTCCTACTCCTAAAACCAGCTTGAAATTTGGAAATTATGTTCGAATCTTCCAGCCAGTCATTAATCCTGAATAGCAAGTGTTTAGCATATAATTTTTGGAGCGTGTCCATCAGACTAATGGCTCTGTAGTTAGAGGGTATCAGTCTATCCCCCTTTTTAAATATTAACACAACCTCCGCTGCACGCCAACTATCAGGAAAGTTGCAGTTTGATGATAAAGCATTAAACAGGCGGTTCACATATGGGGCCCAGACGTCAACTTCGTGTTTGTAAAGATCCCCCGGTATTTTATCCGGGCCAGGGGCTTTGGTGTTTTTAAGTTCGTTGATCGCCCTTACTGTCTCATCCAGTGTAAAGTTAAGGGGTTCAATAATGGGGGATTCAATAAGGGGGGGGCACCATAAGCTCCCTTTACTGTCGCCATCGTATTGTTTATAAAGATTTGTAAAGTGAGTTACCCAGGTCATCTCATCCAGGAATACATCTTTCACAGCTCTCCCAGCGTGCCCCCCATTAGCCACCAGCCTCCAGAAGCCAACATTATCATTAACTTTTGCAGCAGCTAACATTTCAGCCCAAATTGATTCCTCCCATAGTTTTTTGGATGTTTTTAGTATACGTTTGTATTCCACCCTTGCAAGTTTAACTTCTTCTTTTGCCTTGTTTTTAATGGCAAGCAATAAGTTTCTTTTAGCAATCCTGCACGAGTGGTCATACCATAACTTTCCGTGATTGGCCACTCTTATGTTTTGTTGCTTTTTTCTCGGCATTTTTGATAGATACGTTTTTAGTTCTGAAAAGAAGACTTTGTGAAGATCAACGAAATGATCAAAATGTTCAGGTAAGAAGGCATGGTCAACTATATGTGCAAACGTTTGCTCAAAAAGAGAGTACACCAACGCTAAGGCCTTACCATCCGCCAGAACACGTGGCCATCTTACTGCACGTCTGTTGTTGTTTGTGTGGACGTCCTCACACATGCTTACATGGATATTCTCAGTTGATGTTGTGATGGTGTCACTAACCATATTCATGTTGATGTAAAGTTCCAAAGGATAGTGATCGCTTTCCCCCCTACTTATTACTTTCAGATCAATCAAAAAATGCCAGATGCTAAGAGAAACAAGTACAAAATCTAGATTGCTTTTAGCTTTAGAGAAGGTTGGTTGTTTTTGCAAGTCCGATGGGAGACGGCCATTGCCTGCTCTAAGGCCGTGATCTGCGGTGAGTCTTAATAATTGGCTGGCCAATGTGGAGTATTTAACAGATTTTGTGGTATCAAGCTGGGGGATATTATACGCTTGGTCCTCATCTTCGAACACATCAGAGATGCCCGGAACAGGTTCGTAATTACAATTTAGGTCTCCTCCCAAGATAACCGGGGTGTCTCCAACTACGTTTTTCAAGAGGAGATCCAGGGCTTCAAGTGTTGGTGAAACCTTGGAGTGGCCGATCGGTCTGTTATAAACATTAACGATGTAACATTCGTTTCCACAGGGTGGAGTAACCCTTAGGGCCAAGATATCAGGAGAGCCTGTATCAACAAGATCAACCTGCATGACCAAGGTGATTTTTAGCCAAATTATTAGGCCCCCCGATGGTCTTCCTCGGTCGGACTGGACTGCCTCAATACCATATGTTTTATATCCTACCCGATGTGGAACTTCTGTAGCCCAGGTTTCTTGTAGCAGACAAATGTCACAGATGTCAATGTAGTCTGCCCAGTCAGGGTCTTTTAAGTTCTTGCAAACACCTGCGATGTTCCACGATAGAATAAGTAAGCGAGGTGATAGGCTCTGAGTGTCAGGGGAGGGATTGACTACACACTGTTTAGATAAACTGCCTAGCTGTGGGTTTAGCATGTCTTTCTCTGCATCCCTGGCTCTTTCTTTCACTACAGTATTAGATCCCCCATCCGGACCACCCTTAGCTTTACTATAGCATACATTTCCGGCTTTATAAGATAATTCCACTTTCTGGGGATTTGAAATGGTCCTATGCATCCTAACCTTAATGATCTGATCATCATCATGCAATTGTAGGACATTTTTTAGTTTGGGATTACCTTTGTCCATGCTACAGAAGGTGTCATATAAATTAGAGATACAGTCAGGCATAGTGGCAAGTCAATCGACAGCGTCAAGGCAACTGAATCTATTGAAGGTGGGGATGCCAGACCACATATTATAATCACCATGTCTAGCCGAATTGGGAGCACTGCCATAATAATGGTTGACAGGGTTCCACTTGGGGACATGATGAATGGGTCTAGGTGAAGGGTAAAAGAATGATAGGGGTCTAGCTTCAATGGGAGGATTCGCACCGTACGATTTCCAATTGCATATTAGTTCAGCACTTTGGGGTTCTTCAAAGGATATGACAATACAGTCACCCGTGGTTGATTTGGCCGTTGGCCCTACCCATGGTACCCTCCTAACCATAAGGATCTTACTTTTCATCTGGTTAGGAATGGGTTTATATTTGTCTAGCCAAAAAATCACTTTGTTTTTTAAAGATTGAAAGTTTTCTTCATATTGGCTATCCAATTCTGGCACCCCTGTGAGGACAGCTACAAATGGACTAGCGTCTGGTGGCAGATCTATATACCCTCCTCTAAAATTACTGTACATGTGGCTAGACTGATGGTTTGACTTATGAGTGGTATTTATAAAAGATTTATCAGGCAAGGATTGATTGCTTGCAGAAGTAATGTGAGAATATGCAGGCGGATTGGATCGGGGTTTATTTGGGACTAATACGCTCTGGTTGGAAGAGTGGGTAGAGGGAAGAATTGGCAATTGAGAAGTATTACTATGTACCTGATTTTTCTGTGAAGGTTTACTAGTAATATTTACAGCTGTAGAAGTTGAGGGAGTTGGATTGGGTTTTTCTTTAGTGCTAATTGGTTGTTTAACATTAGTATTTCTTACTATCCCCTCCTTTTTTTGCTGCACATTCGATGAATTTGTGTTTATTGTTAAGACCGGGGCGGGGACTGGAGCTTGCTGGGTGGCTCTAGGCACTTCAGTACAGTTAAGGCTTAAACTTGACAAAGTGATGACACTTTTCTCAACTTCAAGTAGCTGGTTCACAATGCCAGTTAGCCTGATTTCTAGTGGTTTAAGTAGTCTCTTTAGCGTCTCCCACACTATTTTTAAGAATTCTTCCCTTCCACCATCTTGTTCTGCCATATCAGACGAGACTCTTTGCCCCTCACTGGCTGAGTGATCAGACATGACGATAGAAATTTGTTCATCTATGTTAGCATTAGTATTTTCTACAGTTGCTGGGGCTACATCGTGTACAATGTTATCAGTTGTTACAGTAGGCATACTTGGTGTTCCCCCCGTGATATTATGGCTAAGGGCTACTTTTGCTTTTTTCCTAGCGAAAGCGGTTAGGTGTTTGCGCTTTCTTTTATGCTTTGATGGTGCCTTGGCGGGTGACTTGCTTTTATTAGACTCTGTCTCAGCTGGTAGCTGTCAGGGCACCTCATTTGCGATATCCTCAGCACTCTCCTTTGGAAGATTCAGCGGTGATAGGCTTTCAGATTCGGCTCTAACGGAAGGCCCAGGAGGTTCTTGATTAATAGGAGGGGTTGTTTCTTCTACTGTTGAGTAAACCTCGGCCGAGGTTATAATTGGTTTTGTGCCAGTAATGCGTTCAGGCGTTTTGGAGGTTGCAATGCTGCCTAGAGAAGATTTTTTTCTGAGTGCAAATTCAGTTGAAAGCCTCCTAGCACACTCAAGTTCTATTGAGACTTTGTGCTGAAGTTTAGTTATTTCATTATCAATAGAGAGGCTGGTCCTGGTGATAAAATCATCTAAGGTGCCTGTAGCCTTTTTGGAGGTCTTAGTAGCCTTACTCCTAGTTTCGCGCGAGGACATTGTGTGGAAGGGATATTACAATTATATATGAGTAGTGCAGGAAGGCCAGCTAATGTAACACAGAAATTAAAAGCCAAGAGGAATGGCCCGGTCCGGTCTTAAACGGTCTCTAACGGCCTAAAACGGCCCTGTCTTTGCCCCGTCTTCGCCCGGGCTGCGTCCCGCGCTGCGGGAGTAGGATGTTGTTATGAAGCCTCAGGAGGGCGGCGGGCGGGCCAGCAGGGAGAGCGGACCGGAAGCTCTCCGTCGGTCTAGCAGGGACTTCTGGGAATTGAAGTCCCCGCACGCTCGCAGCCCCGCTGCAGCCACACGCCTGATGCCGCTTTTCCTCCTTACCGCCTCAGTGCTCCTCACAAATGTCAGGTATGTTCCCCTCCTCAGCACAGGCGAAGGGGCACCCGCGAAGCGGGTGCGCCAAGTGGTGGAAGTGCGCCGAGTTGTAGAAGGGTGAGCCGCTGTATCACGCTGGCAGTGCTATGTTCCTCCGTTTGGTGTGCAAACAATTTAAGAAAGTGTCCCACTCGTTTGGCAGCAAACTGATGTTATGAAGCCTCAGGAGGGCGGGGGGCGGGCCAGCAGGGAGAGCGGACCGGAAGCTCTCCGTCGGTCTAGCAGGGACTTCTGGGAATTGAAGTCCCCGCACGCTCGCAGCCCCGCTGCAGCCACACGCCTGATGCCGCTTTTCCTCCTTACCGCCTCAGTGCTCCTCACAAACGTCAGGTATGTTCCCCTCCTCAGCACAGGCGAAGGGGCACCCGCGAAGCGGGTGCGCCAAGTGGTGGAAGTGCGCCGAGTTGTAGAAGGGTGAGCCGCTGTATCACGCTGGCAGTGCTATGTTCCTCCGTTTGGTGTGCAAACAATTTAAGAAAGTGTCTATATATATATATATATATATATATATATATATTACCTACTGGCGGTCGCCAGTAGGTAGTTATAGTTAGCACCCTCTTACCATAGGAAAACCGCAACATTCTATTTTGAATAACTTTGGCGCCGGTCGACGAATCCTCGCGAAATTTTCAAAATAGGTGGGGCACTACGCTCCGCTCCTACCCTGAAAGTCTCGGGGGGATTCGTCAAGCGGGGGCTGAGATAAAAGGGGGGTCCCAAAACGCGTTTTTCCCATGCATTTTTTCATAGGACCTTTAGACACAGCTACAGCCCGAACGGCTGAACAGAGTTCCTTGTAATTTGGCAGAGAGGTAGTCTACAGGTCAAGGAAGTGCCTTTTGTAGGTTTGGTGTAAATCTGTTCAGTAGATTCTGAGAAAATAGCCTTTAAATCAATATATATATCTGAGCCAGCTTACGGTGCGCTTACCGTACGCGTACGGTGACGTGCGCGAGCGCGATTCTGATTGGCTGTTAGATCTTAGTAAACATTCGAATCGGTCGAAACCAGGAAGCGGCGGCCGCCATTTTGTGTGTTTCACTCAGAAAAAAAAGGGTGATAACTTGAAAAGGGGGCAAGGAAGAGAGTTACAGACCCCCTAACATTTGAAAGGGGGTCAAAGAAGGACAGAAAAGTACAAAAAAAAAATTATTCATTTAAAAAAAAATCGCGGAGTACGCGTACGGTAAGCTCACCGTCCGCGTACGGTAAAAAATAAATATATATATATATATATATATTACCTACTGGCGGTCGCCAGTAGGTAGTTATAGTTAGGACCACGTTTCCATAGGAAATCCGCAACATTCTATTTTGAATAACTTTGGCGCCGGTCAACGAATCCTCGCGAATTTTTCAAAATAGGTGGGGCGCTACGCTCCGCTCCTACCCTGAAAGTCTCGGGGGGATTCGTCAAGCGGGGGCTGAGATAAAAGGGGGGTCCCAAAACGCGTTTTTCCCATGCATTTTTCCATAGGACCTTTAGACACAGCTACAGCCCGAATGGCTGAACAGAATTACTTGAAATTTGGCAGAGAGGTAGCCATAAGGTCAAGGAAGTGCCTTTTGCAGGTCTGGTGTAAATCTGTTCAGTATTTCCGGAGAAAATAGCATTTAAAAGCATATATATATCTATATGCGCGCAGGGTGCGCGCACCGTGCGAGCACCGTGCGAGCACCCTAACGTGCGCGAGCGTAATTCGGATTGGTGGTTACATGTTAGTCAACGTTCGAATCGGTCGAAATCAGGAAGTGTCGGCCGCCATTTTGTTTGTTTTCAGTGCGAGAGTGAAAAAGGAAGGTGGCGAACGTGAAAAGGGGGCAGGTTAGAGAGTTCCTGACCCCCTAGCCTTTGTCAGGGGGTCCCTGAAGGACCCCGAAGGCAAAAAAAAATATTTTATTTTTTTTAAAAATCGCGGGGGTGCGAGCACAGTGCGCGCACCCTGAAAAACACAAAAAAAAATAATTTTTTTTTACAAAAAATAATTCGCAGGGTGAAAACCAAAAAAAAGAAAGAAAAAAAATTTTAATACGTAGTTTATTGTAAAATAAATATATATAAAAAATAATACATAAATAAATTAGCATTTAAAAAACCGTACAAATTCACTGAAAAAACCATAGGTTTCACACACGTTATAGTTAGGAATTAGCATTTAAAAAACCTTGCAAATTCACTTAAAAAACCATAGGTTTCACACATGTTATAGTTAGCTGGACATTTCACTCATAAAAAACCAATGAAATTCCCCCGTTATAGTTACTGCAGGCAACTATAACTCACGCGACCGTAATCCTCTGCTGATGCTAATACTGTATTTAGACACTTATTTACCCATGTCTTCTTTTCAGATTTCCTATGGAAACTCGGTCCTAACTATAACTATCTACTGGCGACTGGCAGTAGATAATATATATATATATATATATATATATATATATATATATATATATATATATATATATTCACTGAAGAAACCATAGGTTTCACACATGTTATAGTTAGCTGGACATTTCACTCGTAAAAAAACAATGAAATTCCCCCGTTATAGTTAGTGCAGGCAACTATAACTCACGCGACCGCATTCCTCTGCTGATGACGTCAGATATTACATCACTGTATTTAGACACTTATGTACCCATGTCTTCTTCCATTAATCTTTAGCTATACATATATTACAAATATTTATTTTTCATAAAGACACATATGTCATCAGTGATGTAATATCTGACGTCATCAGCAGAGGATTGCGGTCGCGTGAGTTATAATTGCCTGCACTAACTATAACGGGGGAATTTCATTGGTTTTTTACGAGTGAAATGTCCAGCTAACTATAACATGTGTGAAACCTATGGTTTTTTAAGTGAATTTGTACGTTTTTTTAAATGCTAAGTTATTTATTTATAATTTTTTTTTTTTTCAGGTTTTTCACCGTGCGCGCACCGTGAATTTAAAAAAAAATAAAAAATCGCAAGGTGCGCGCACGGTGCGCTTCGCACGGTCGTAGTGCGTGCCGTGCGCGCTAGGTGCGCGCACCTCGCGATTTAAAAAAAACAACAAAATTGTTTTTTTTCTCCCTTGGGGGTCCTTCTGTGACCCCCTGACCAAGGCTAGGGGGTCAGGAACTGTCCACTCTGCCTCCTTTTCACGTTCTCCACCTTTTTTTTTCACCCCCTCAGACTGCGAGAGACAAAATGGCGGCCGACACTTCCTGGTTTCGACCGATTCGAATGTTTCCCGACATCTAACAACCAATCAGAATTGCGCTCGCGCACGGCAGGGTGCGCGCACAGTGCGCGCACGGTGCGCGCGTATAGATATTGATATGCTTTTAAATGCTATTTTCTCAGGAAATACTGAACAGATTTACACCAGACCTGCAAAAGGCACTTCCTTGACCTTATGGCTACCTCTCTGCCAAATTTCACGTAATTCTGTTCAGCCGTTCGGGCTGTAGCTGCGACTAAAGGTCCTATGGAAAAATGCATGGGGAAAACGCGTTTTGGGACCCCCCCCTTTTTCTCGGCCCCCACTTGACGAATCACCCCGAGACTTTTAGGGTAGGAGCTGAGCGGAGCGCCCCATTTGTTTTGAACATTTCGGGAGGATTCGTCAACCGGCGCCAAAGTTATTCAAAATAGAATTTTGAGATTTCCTATGGAAACTCGGTCCTAACTATAACTATCTACTGGCGACCGCCAGTAGATAATATATATATATAGATATAGATATAGATATATATAGATATATATGTATATATAGATATATATGTATATATAGATATTTTAAGTCCTTCCTGAGTTTGAGATGATGGACAAAACAGAACAAGCATTGGCATAGCCAATATGTCTCGCTTTTGGGACTTTATAAGTGTTTAGCCATGCAACAGTTGCATAACTAAATACTTATAAGGTCCCAAAAGCGAGACCTATTGGCTATGCTATGCGAAAGTGAAAGTGATCGCGATCAAACATCAAAGCAGCCGTGCGGCCGCGAAAATGAGGCGCGCGCGCCCGCACACATGCACTGTAGCTCTAGGCTACAGTGGTAGCACTTTTTTGAGCCCTCACAAAAAGCCTCGCCAGAGCAGCGCATGCGCTGGGTCAGGCGAGACCTAAAAAACAAAGCTTTCAAAATAAAAACATCTGTGACAAGTGCACTGACCTACAAATTTAGGGAATTGATGATTGCATACGATGGGCTCGTTATAAGAGAAGAGTACGCACTGACAAAAAGCCAAAATCAGCTGGACAAAGCCAAAATCATCTGGAGTGCAAATAGGGGCACTTAGGGGCATATTATCAAGGACGGCGTTAAAATTATCGCCGGTTTAGCGGCAGAAAACTGCCGCTAAAGCGGCGATAATGGCCTTGATAATATGCCCTTGTGAATTCCCATAGAAGCCCATGTTCTGGTGTGAACATGGGCTTCTATGGGAATTCTCCAGCCCATTATCGCCGCTTTAGCGGCAGTTTTCTGCCGCTAAAGCGGCGATAATTTTTAACGTCATCCTTGATAATATGCCCCTTAGTTCCTGCAACAGAAGCAAAGGCCGGGAATCCATTGGCTTTGGACTCCTCAACTGACTATAAAATGTATGAGGCGCCCGACTGGGCCAATAACACACCAATGGATCTATAGAGTATCGGGGAAGGCATGTGGTAAAGAGTACAATAAACTCTCAGTCGTCCTTTGGTTATATTTATTCAGGAGAAGAAAGTCAGACCACCAGCCCACGCAGCAGCTAAAATCCAACTCCAACAGTGCAGAAGGACAGAACAGACCATTGTGTTGTCATGGATGACACATGGAATGCAGAGGTGCTGCCCAGCAACAGGGATAGGTAGCAATGGAAAAAACAGCAGAACATAACTAATAAGTGAACAGTGAAGGCACAGCAGATTATAGCCCATAACAGCATGGTAAAAAACCATGATGGAGAAGCATGGCACGCTGACTGCACTGCACGTGGCAATGTAAAAGTGGAAAAGGAAATTGCGGTGCAGCCAAATTTCTAAGTACCTTTGACTTAACTGTAGGGTACTGGCAGATTGGCATGGCCCCAGGAGCAAAAGAGAAAACCTCATTCGCCACACCTGATGGGCACTATCAGTTCACTGTTATGCCCTTTGGTTTAAATAATGCTCCTGCTACCTTCCAGAGGTTGGTGAATCAAGTCCTTGCTGGGTTGGAATCCTTTAGTGCAGCTTATCTTGATGATATTGCTGTCTTTTGTTCCACCTGGCAGGATCACCTGATCCACCTTGGAAAGGTTTTAAAACCTGCAAACTGCAGGCATAACTATCAAGGCATTCAAATGCCAGATAGGGTAGGGCACTGTGGTGTACTTGGGCCACCTTGTTGGTGGAGGCCAGGTACAGCCCTTACAGCCCAAGATCCAGGCCATCCTGGATTGGGCAGCTCCAACCACCCAGACCTAAGTCAGGGCATTACTTGGCTTGAGTGGATTCTACAGGAGGTTTGTGAAGGGATATGAGTCCATTGTGACACCCCTCACAGAACTCACCTCCAAGAAAATGCCCAAGAAGGTTAACTGGACAGTTAGTTACCAAAAGGCTTTTGACACCCTGAAAGAAGCAATGTGCTCAGCGCCGATTCTGAAGGCTCCAGATTATGCCAAGCAGTTCATAGTGCAGACTAATGCCTCTGAGCTAGGGATAGGAGCGTTCCTATCCCAGACCAATGATGAAGGCCAAGACCAACCTGTTGCTTTTATAAGCAGAGGCTTCTCCCAAGGGAGCAGTGTTGGAGTGCCATTGAGAGGGAGGCCTTTGCTGTGGTTTGGTCCCTGAAGAAGCAGAGACCATACCTGTTTTGTACATACTTCCTAGTTCAAACTGATCACAGACCTCTCAGATGGCTAATGCAAATGAAAGGAGAAAATCCTAAACTGTTGAGGTGGTCCATCTCCCTATAGGGAATGGACTTTGAAGTGGAAGACAGACCTGGGACTGCCCATGCCAATGCAGATGGACTTTTCAGGTTCTTCCACTTAGACAATGAAGACTCTCTAGGGCAAGGTTAGTCTCATCATCTTTCGTTTGATGGGGGCGGGTTGTGTGAGAAAGTGCCCTCTTTCTTGCATGGTATGCCCCCACTTTTTCCTGAATTGCTGATGTTCTTTGACTGACTGTGCCCTGGGCGCCTGCTAATCAGGTACCCTGGGCCTATGTTCCTTCCCTAAAACTGCACTGAAGCCTAAACCCAATTGGCATCTCTGGTTACATGTCAGCCCCTGGTAAATGGTGCCACAGGTACCCAGGGCACTGTGACCAGAGAAGGCATCAAAGGGCTGCAGCACTTATTGTGCCACCCTCAGCGGCCCTGTACCCTGACACTCACACACTGCCTTTGCAGACTGAGTGCCTTTGTGCAGAACAAAGTGAAGAGTTGATGTGGCACACCTCCCTGTGTGCCATGCCCACAAACCACTGCCCTGGCATACATCAGTCACCCCTCTAGCTGGGTGCCCTATGCCAGTGGTGAGGGTACAGGAGCATGAGCCCTGTACCCCTACAGTGCCCAAGTCCATTCCTGAGCACTGTAAATGCAGTGCTGCCATTAAGAGTATATGGTGCTGGACGTTTGTCATTACAAACTCCACAACACCATAATGGCTACACTGAAGACTGGGAAGTTTGGTATCAAACTTCTCAGCACATTAAACGCACACTGATGCCAGTGTGGGATTTAATGTAAAATGCACAAAAGAGGGCATCTTAGAGATGCCCCCTGAAACTTGACCAACTTCTAGTGACCTGACTGAGTGGCTGCCTAGGCTGCCACCACCAGACATGTTTCTGGACCCCTGGGTCGAGAGCTGCTGCTCTCGGGGGCCTGAAACAATGCACATCCTGGAACGAGGTGCCAAGCCTCCTCCCCAGAATGGGCAGGGTTCACTAAGGAGAGGCTTCAAAGGCCTGCCGCCTTTGTGATCCTCTCCAGACCATTTGCTGCTTTCAGCAACTGGTCCCCACTGGTTCTACCCCCCCACTTTGGGAGGGAGAACCGGCGGGAAAAACAAGTGAGGAAGAGAGGTGTGCCCACCTCTGCCAACTCCACCCCTCAGGTGGGGGAGGCGAGGTGAAGAACAACCTCGAGTCCCCGCCATCTTGAGGATGGGGGGACCCAGCCAGTCAGAGACAGGCTCCTGACCCTCTCCCACTGGAGAGTGGCAGAATTGGTCCCTGCCCTTACCTACCTGTAACGCCCCTAAATTTAGTATTTAGGGGGCACCCTGAACCTTCCTTTCTCAGATCCAGCCAACCTACAAGAAGAAAAGAAGAAGGACAAAGAGCTGTGCAGAGCTAACAAGAGGACGACGCCCACTGACTTAGCCCCAGCCCTACAGGCCTGTCTCCCCTCGAACCTGCTCCTGCGAAATCCTGGCGTGTCCAGCAGCCAGCAATCTCACAAACACCGGAGGACCTGCCCGCTTTCACTTCCCACACTGTTTCTCCCTGGAACAACGGATGTGTTTAAACTGCAGCTTCTTGTGCCAGCCAGGGACCGCGAATCCAGCCCACTCTGCACCTGCCGAACCCGGCCCGAGTTCGAGTGGAAAAACACCACGAGGAGGTCACCCCGGCGATCCTGACCCAAGATCCGGCGACCCCTGACCTGCCTCGATCCTCCAGCCGACGCCTGCAGCCTAAATCCAGAAGGCCCCCCCCAACCACGACCAGTAGCTGGTAAGAAGATCCGAGCCCAAAAGGCACCCCTGCACCCGAAGCCCCACTGCCTTGTGTGCCCAAACCGACAGTGCCTAGCCAACCCTTAACTTCCTAACTTACCTCTCCAAGTGGTGGTCGCACCCAGAAGTCCTTTATCTCCCTGCCTGCAGTGCTTTTTCAAACCGGAGGGTGCACCTTTTGTGCTACTTTGTTTTCCCCTTTGCCCTGACCTTAACCCTAGGAGCTTTGCTCCCAAAACCCAGTGGCCTGCTTGCCAGCAGCCACCAACCGGAGGCCCCCTATCCCCCTTTGGATAACATTGGGCCTCAACACTCTGCACCCGGCCGCCCTAGTGCCACTGAGGGTGTAACAACAGTGCATCACTGACCCTGGGGGACCCCTGAGTCTAACCCCAGAACCTTAACTCCCACAACCGTTTACTTACCTGTGAACCTTTAACCTGTTTTCCTTCCATAGGATAACATTGACACTTTTTTTCTCCAAAAAGTTTCTAAGTGTGGAGTTTTGAAACCTAAAAATATTCTTTAAAAATCGCACGAATGTGTTTACTCACCTGTTTGCAGGAAATATCCTTTACTGAGTTAGAAAAGTAACGTGAAAAGTAACTTACCTGCAATTTACTGTATAAGCCTATTCATTCCAATGTACTGTATTTGCTAAGTGTTGCATACTACTGCTCCGCTGTAAATCAAACAAAGTACAATTCCTATTGCATTTTCAAACTGTTCTATATGCAGTAACTTATTACTGAAAAGTATTTAATGCTTACCTGTACCAGACTTGCTTGGTTCTAAAAATAAACAACAGTATATTTTTATACAAACACAATTGGCCTAGAGTTCAGTTCTTGAGTGTGTGAATTAATTTACTGACTGAGTGTGTACATCAAATGCTTAACACTGTCCTCTGATACTGCCTTACAGCTCGACCAAGCTACCGCTATTAGAGAGTACGGTTCTATCTAACTTTAACCTCGGCCTACCTCTGGGGACACTTGGACTCTATACACACTATACCTCATTTTAGTGTAGTATATATAGAGCCGGTTTCTTACACCCCTCCCTGCGCGACTCCCCAATCCCTGACCAACCCCCCCCCTTTGCGCAATCACCCCCCCTCTCCGTGTGAAAACAGTTTCACTCAAACGTTAAGAGCACATACCATCTTCATTTGAAAGCTGGGATGTCTACCATTCAATTTATTTGTGAAAAACATTATATTGAAGGAACGTCAGGCCACTCCCCCTAATGTTTTGCACTGAGGCCAACGCATCATCCTACATTGGCTGTAATTATATTGTTTTATATTGTATTGTGCTGTAGCATTTATATAGCATTTCATACCCTTGACTAGGCAGCACAGTGCTCCAATTTCCCTTGGGTTCCCTTTCGGAGTGAATGAATAATAGGCCTTGGATGCTGTTTGACCCATTTGGGAGGTGTTGGGTGAGGTGTGTGAAGACCTGGTGCAGCGCACACTGTGCATAAGCATGCTGCTGGGGAGGTTTGCTTTGTTTGTTCTCCCCAAGGCATGTGGAGGGTTGCATCTCTCCAGCTCTTTTGTTCCCCTAAAGAGGTGGAGAATAATATGAAGCTAATCCTCTTGTGAGGACCTTTGCATTGTAAGTTGGAGATAATGAAATTACTCTGCCTGACAATTCAATACACCACTTGGAATTTAACAGCATTCTTCTTATCTGCTTACACAAAAGCTTTCTTTCTGTTTGCACACTGTAAAATGCAGAAATACTGCTGTCCCCTCTAAAGAGGTCAGGGATATGAAATGGGCAATAACTGCCTTATAAAGCTAACCCTGCAGGATTGCGTGCCCTCTTTTTAAATAATGCTTTACTTTTGGCTAACACAGTACTTTTAAGCCTCACACAAATAACACAAACAATTCTGCTATGGGAGTTTGTTGCTAGGCATTTTAAGCAGGATGTGCTGGTGATGGGATATTTATACTGTATTTATTTCCCCTCTGCAGTGGGAGCATGTGTTCTTTCTTGTGCTGATAGGCACATTCTGTCTCTCTTTGATATTCCTCTACTTCTGGGGTGAAGCACAGAATGACTACAATGATTTTGACTGGTAAGTGTCATAAAAACCCTCATCAAAATGCCCCTTATAGCTTACAAATCTGTTTATTTCGCCCATAATATATGCATTGACTTCCCCTGTGCCACAGGAGAAAGTGATACCTCCTTAGAGCTCGTATGAAGTAATAAGGGGTTCTTTCTTTTACATAACTGTGTTGTATGCCATGCTTTCTTCTAATTAACCAGAAAACCAGAACATTGCAAAAGAAAAAATGTAATTGCTCCATGTAAAATTCCTGATGAAGGTAGTGACAAAAGACCTATCAAGCCGAAATGTCACTTTGACTGCTTTGCATCTCATCAGCTAGCAAAAGCATGAGCTACTTGGAGGTACTGAAACGACCTGTTTGATCTCTTCACATGTCACCATGCAATGTGTCATCATGCTATTTAACACGGTGTGCCTTCAAGTGCCAAGATTGGGTTTGTTCATATCATAGTATGCGCATGTTATTCTTGACAAAGTCCACTTGAATGTCTAATTAATCATTGATCCTGATGACTACAACATTATTCCTCATGTAATGGTTTTGTTTTATATATAGTGTGGTTTAGCAATAGTAATTCACTGATCTTTGTGCATGCACTGCATCTCTTTTCTTTCAATCTCCAAAACAGTACTGCAAATGTGATCCAGTAACATGCTCCAGCATACTCTCTACTGAAAACAGAATCCAGCACCAACCATAAACAAGCATTTGCAATGCAATAGCTCTCGCAATAACATTATTTTGAGCTACTGACATTGTAAATAAAAAGAAAATTAAAAGGCATTGTTGTTTACAATACCAAAAGCAACACCTATTGCATTGCATAGCACGGTGTCCGTGAAGACGGCGCCGTGCTTGTTAAAGTTAAAAATAAATAAAGAGTGCGTGGGGAGGGGGGGGGGCAGAGAGCATTGGCATAGCCAATAGGTCTCGCTTTTGGGAACTTATACGTTTTCTTTTTGTTTTAGCCACTCTTTTTTTTTATTTTTTATATTTCTGTTTATTGAACTCAAACAACAAGAGTCATGCGTTACAGAACAGTGTATCGTACATTACCATAGTTGCAGTTCTTTAAAGGCATCAGTACATTACTTTCGTAATAGCGTGTAGAATTACCAGTCATGCAGTGAGATTTACACCATACAGTGATCATCTGGTGATGGGATAGATGGGGGTTCGCACAGTTCCCCCCGATAAACATTCCATTTAGACCATATTGCAATCCATTTTTTGGGACATCCCCGAGCTACATAGACTGTTTTCTCTCTCACCATACACCAGTCCATGTCCTCTTTCCATTTCTTCAGTGTCGGTGGTACGGCGGCTCCCCATGATTGCGCTATATTGCGCTTAGCGATCATCTGCCCCAGTGTGGCCCATATCCTCCCCTTCACATTCAGATCTGTGGGCTCCCAGATGTTCAACAGGCATCTCTTGGCCTCGAGCAACAGAGGGACCCCCCAAATCGTACTCATACATTTCAGGATTTTTTGCCAGTAGTCTTGAATTAACGGGCATTCCCAGAGGATGTGCAGGAACCCGCCCTCCATCCCACACCGTCTCCTACACTGCTCATCCACGCTTTTGCCCATAAGCATTAATTGCTTCTCTGAGAGATAAACCCTGTGTAGGATCTTGAGTTTAGCCGATATGGCCACTTCTTTCGGCGATGAAAGTGCCTCCTGCCATTCCTCATCATCAATTTCCAGACCATCCCTTACCCATTTCTCTCTAAGTGCTGTGAGGGGGTCAGGGGTGTGGTGAATAAGCTTTTTATACGTGAGGGATATGCATTTTTCTGGCATATGCCCATCGAGCAGTCGGTCCTCGAGTGGGGATGCCTCAGGCAGCTCCGTACCAATTGGGATGTTGGCCTGCAGAGAGTGTTTAATCTGTGCGTATCGAAAGTGCTCCGATTCAGCCATTTCGTATGTCTGTTGTAGTGTCGCGAACGGTTTCACTCCATTCCTCCCCCAGAGGTCCCTTATATGTGAGATACCTATAAGGTCCCATTTGTCAAAACCCTTCGTTCGCCCCAAAGTTCCCAGCCGTTCAGTATCCCATAGGGGGGTGGCCATAGTGAGCCTATTGGCCCACCCTAGCGCTCTATTGACTACGTGCCATAACTGTACCGCGTGTTTCGTGGGGCCTGTGAGTGTGAACCTGGTGGGTCTGGAGTACAGTGCTCTTGTGAAGTCACCACCAGGCAACAACCACCTATCCATTCCGTATGCTGGGTCATCCCCATTTCCGTATTGGCATTGGTTGATTGCAGCCAGCTGTGCTGCCCAGTAGTACTTCCTGATGTCAGGCAGGGCGATACCCCTATCGTACCATCCGAGCGTAAGCTTACCAAGTGCTATACGCGGTCTACCGTCCCATAGCAGATCTCTCTGCAGGGACTCGACCTCCCGAAAGAATGTATGAGGTACCACGTCCGGGTAGTTCTGGAGGGCATACAAGAATCTAGGCAAAGCCATCATTTTAAGCAGTGCTGCTCTCCCGAGCAGGGACAGGGGCAACTTCCTCCAGACTTCTACATCTCTTCGTAATCTCTGCAGGGGGGGAATCAGATTCCTCTCATATCCAGCCCTGGCATCGGCGGTTATATATATGCCCAGATATCGAAATCTGTCAACCGCAACCTGTATCGTGCAGTCTCTAGGAAGGGAGGGAGTGGTTCCATGGAGCACATAGAGCGTCGACTTCTTCCAGTTAATTCAGAAACCTGAGTTTCGTCCGAAACTGGCAAAAATATCTAACACTACTCTCAGGGAACGCGCAGGGGAAGAAAGATAGAGAAGGATATCGTCAGCGTAAAGCAAAATTCTATCCTCCCAACCCTCGGTCCAACGAAGTCCACGGATAGAGACATCACTTCGTATCCATGCCGCGAGCGGTTCAAGGGAGAGGGCAAACAGCGGCGAAAGAGGACATCCCTGTCTGGTGCCTCTGCCCAGGGTGAACACGTCCGACATCTTATTATTGACCATTACTTGTGCTAACGGGTCGGCATATAAAAGCCGTATCCACCCTATAAAGTTGGGCCCGAAGCCCATCTTTTGAAGCACCGCAAAGAGGTATGCCCATCCAAGGATGTCAAAAGCCATGGTTGCGTCCAACGAGACCACCACTGCATCCTCTTGGATCCCGGGGCAGCGCCCCAGCACTCCATGAAGGCGCCGTAGATTGAGGGCCGTATTTCGATGGGGTATAAATCCTGATTGGTCCGGGTGTACTAGCTTAGTTACGATAAGCCGGAGTCTGTTTGCTAAAAGTTTGGCAAGTATCTTAGGCTCTGCATTTAGAAGGGATATTGGCCTATACGATGTACATTCATCTCTCGGTTTCCCGGGTTTGGGAATGGTGACCAATATTGCTATGCGCTGATCCCTTGGCAGCTTACCTAGCTTCTTACTATCATAATACATAGCTTTCAAATGAGGCACTATCTTATCTGGCTTGATCTTGTACAGTTCAATAGGGAGGCCGTTGGGCCCTAGCGCTTTGCCTACCTTAAGATCTCCTATTGCCTTGGCCAGTTCTTCCGTAGTGAGGTCCTCCTCCATCATTTCGCGATCTTGTTCAGTGAGGGTGTGCAGCTTAATGTCGGCCAAAAAGTCGGAAGAGTCGCTCTCTGTGAACTCAGAGTCTCTCCGGTACACCCTCTCAAAGTGTGTAGCGAATTCTCTTGCTATATCGTGTGGCTCAGTTAGGACGACACCCGAAGCACTTTTAAGTTCGGGCACAACTCTCTGCGCCCTTTCTTTTTTATCTAGCCAGGCTATCAGCTTGCCCGCCTTGTCACCCTGATCATAGATACGTCCATCCCTGTCACGCGCCAAGGTTTTTGCCGCGTCTGTAGCGATTGATTTGTACTCCAACGCTTTTAGTTGCAATTGGTGGGTGATGTCGTCATCTAGACCGTACCCTGCTCTCTCCTCCAGCCGAGCGATGTCACGTTCGACCTCAATCAACTGTTTTTCTTTATCTTTACGTCTGCCTGCGACCACTGAGATGGCCTGACCCCTGAGCACCGTCTTAAATGCCACCCACAAAGTAGTCGGGGAATCCACAGTGCCCTCGTTGTCGTGGAAGTATTGTTCAATGACCTTACACATTGCGGCTCTGGTTTTTGGACCTTTCAGATACCAGGGATTTATAGGGGTGATACCTCCGACTCTCTTGTCCCCAATTATCAGGTGGACCCATATTGGTGAGTGATCAGAGATTCCTCCAGGCAAGTGCCTGATGTCTGCTGTGAGCATGTCTGCCTGTACTGGAGATAGGATGTAGTCAATTCTCGAGAGCGTACGGTGTGCCCCCGACAAGAATGTATATTCTGTACCTTCGTGATGTCGCTTCCTCCAGAGATCGACAAAGCCGAAGGCTTCAAGGAAGTTAGGGAGCCACTGCAGCCCCGGTCCTATGTCTCGGGGTGGGTGCCTGTCCAGCGCCCCCGAAAGGACAGAGTTGAAGTCACCCCCAATAACGAGGTGTCCCTCCGGTAGCCCGAGTAGAAAGGCGCCAAGGTCTTTATAGGATTGAACTTGCAATCCAGGGGGAATGTACACCGCCACTAGTATGAGTGTGCACCCCTCCCACCGCCCCGCGGCCGCCACGAAGCGTCCAAGCGGATCAGTCCAGGTTCGCTGAACCTCGAAGGGGAGAGTGTGGCGAAGGAGGATCCCCACTCCCCTAGACCCAGTAGTGAACCCCGCATGTGCAACCAGTTTATAGCCCCACCTATTGAGCGCTTTACATGTGTTACCGATTAGGTGTGTTTCTTGTAGTAGTGCTACTTCTGGGGAGTGTCGTTTAAGGTGCTGCAGCACAATACTCGTTTTTATTTTGTCACCCAACCCGTTGACGTTCCAGCTTATAAGTTTAAGACTTTTATCCAAGTGCATGTCTGGTGTGAAAACAGTTCGTCCCGAGCCATTCATGTACCATGCATACTGTCCCTGGTACGAACACACTAAATTTGCATGACAAACGATAACTCCCCCCTCCTCCCACTCCCCCCACAGCCCACCGCCCACCATTTCCAACCCGCAAATATAGTAACTCCGACGTCCAACCCCCCCTCCCTGCTACCCTGCCACGTAGGTTCCAAACTACCCACATCCCCAACCAGCAGAGGGCCTATCGCCCCAAAGAGTGAACAACTGTGTCCTGGGGAAGTGATCAGTAGCCGACCCCAGCCGCCCAAGGTCCTCTCCCCCGATTTGCAGTGAAATAAGTGCCAAGCACGGGAACATGAGTGGCCCTTCCGCTCCCGGGCAGAACCGATCGTGGTAGTAAGTGATGCACCCCACCCACAGATATAGGATATGAAACCAGGGCGTAGACATGTATCTCCCCAGCATCCTCAAGGTGCAAAACAAAGGCATACGATCATTACTTAAAACTGCGGGCCCATTTTCTACTGCCCTTTAAGATAGAGCCTCCCAAGTTGTACATTACGGTTTTGTGCAGTCTTCCCCTGGCGGGAGCAAGGAAGCCCTGTTCTTCCCAGTCTTGCTATCTTGGCGCACGGCCTGGGCTGTTGGACCGCGATCTCCATATGCGCCCAGTACGTAGTTCCTGGTCAACATATTCCTCCGGAGTCGCTTCCTCTCGATGATCTGGCTCTTTCCGTCTCATGTTGGCTCTGGAGCCCTTCCTCTGGTCTGACTTCCCTTCCAGCCAGTCCTGGACCTCCTGGGGTTTGGTGAAGAAGAGTGACTTCCCATCCGCAAGGATTTTTAGCTTCGCAGGGAAGAACATCATATATTTGAACCCGCGCTGCCGCAAGGTTGCTTTCACCCCTTCAAATGAACGCCGCTCCTGTTGAACCTTCAGCGTGAAGTCCGGGAAAAACCGGATAGTCGCGTTCTCATATTGAATGTCCCTCTGGGTTCTTGCTGCCTGTAATATGGCATCCCGGTCTCTATAGTCCAGGATCTTTGCAATGATAGTTCTGGGAGCCGCTCCCGGCCTTGGTTTAGGGACCGGTGCCCTATGTGCCCTTTCCACCGTGAAGAGCGAGGAGAGCCTTGCAGGCTTGAGGTGATTTAAGATGAGGTCCTCCAGGAAGAGGTCAACACTCGGCCCCTCCAGTCCCTCCGGGACCCCCACCACTCTGATGTTACTGCGACGGGCCCTCCCTTCTTAATCCTCGAGTTTCATTGCCATCTGGCGGTGTTGGTGAGTCAGAGTGTTTAGTCTCTCCTCCAGTCGTTTCGTGGTTGTCTGGAGGTCCGTGACATTTATTTCAGTTTCTTTGACCCGCTCTGTTGTTTTATTCATATCGGCCCTCATAAGGTTCATTTCAATTGACATTTTGTCCATTTTTGTTTCAAGGGTGGTTCCCAACCCCTTAATGGCCACCATGATGGACTGCAGGGACGGGGCGGACCCCCCCTCAAGGCCCCCCTGCGCGTCGTCGGATTGCGTCGTCGGCTTGGGAATGGCGTATTTGTCCAGCTTGTTGGACTGTACCGTGGCACCATTTTTGGGTCTCATACTTATGGTGCGTCTGCCGTCTCTGTGCCTCCAGCGGCCCTACCCAGTCGTCCCTACGCGCAGGTCCGGGCGGGAGGAGTGTTCCGCAGTCCGACCGTAGGGTACCCTTCAGTTCTCTTGTGTACCGGCGTGTTTTTAGCAATATTGGCTTCTACCTATATTCGGATGCGATCAATGTTGCCCATTAGATGTAGCGCAGTCCTTCCTGACCCATGTATGCATATTCAGACCTCCCAGACTCCTTATGTCTGCACCCACAATGCGTCTTCGTCCAGATCTGGAAGTCAGGTTGGTAAGGTCCTTCCTGGGGGAGCAGTCATGGGCACCGCAACGCAGCCGCGAGGTGCGCGCCACCCACAGACCGAGCCGCGGCCGTCACATCAGGCCCCCACTCCCCCGGCAACGGTGTCTGCCGTCCGGGACCCGATTGGGTATGGGGCGGGCAACGCAAGCCTGCTCCGGACCCCCGCCGCTCCACTGACTTGTCCAGGCGCTGCACCTGCTCCCGCTGCGTGACGCAGCCCGAATCTCCAGCCCGGCACAGGACGGGCGCGCGCCTCCCCGGATCCCTTCACGGTCCGCTCACCGCCGTATTCATTACATGCAGCTCCGGTTGTATTCCACGGCACTTAGAAGTTCTTCAAACCTGCGCCTGGGTAGCAGCAGCCGCCCCCAGCAGGCTCAGTGCACCGCTATTGGTCTTGCGCAAGGACCTCTCCTCCGTTTGTTCCCGCCGGTCTCCCAATCACCTTGCCTGCAGCAGCGGGAGGTAACGCCTGGGAGAGCGCAACGATCCCCGCAATCTCTGCTTCCTCTCGCGTTCGTCCGCCGGGCCCATGCGCGACTCTCGCGCCCACACGTCGTCCTCCTGGGCACGCCCACTCAGAGGCGCCGCCGGCGCCGCACTTTCCCGGCTCTCGCTGGCTCCCTGCTCGGGGCTAACGGCCTTTTTTGGGATTTTGGGGTGCTGTACCACTTCCGACGGGTAGATCGCCGCTCTGCCCCCGCTCAGCCGGATTTTGTGAGGATATTACAGGGTTTAGAGCCCCAGCTCCGGCGGAGCTTTCTCGTTAGGCGGCCATTGCTGTCGGCGCCAAGCCACACCCCCCACTTATACGTTTTTAGTTATGCAGTAATATCTTTGGTGCAACAACATCAACTGTTGCATGACTAAACACTTATAAGGTCCCAAAGGCGAGACCTATTGGCTTTGCCAATGCTTGTTATTATTATGTTATCTGTTTGCTGGATATATATTAGGAGTGGAATGGCAAAGAGGGGCGAAAATGCTTTGTTTCCAAATCAAGCTCAGGGAAATGTAGGCCTCGAAAAATCTACTGCCCACTCACTAGGACAAACAGATTTTATAATCGTGATATATTTTTAGGGCCTACTGGCCCCTTCTGGCAAGAGAGCTCAAGCAAACAAAGACTAGGTGTTCTGCTCATTAAGAGAGTGGATAAACAATAAAGATACATGTATATTTTGTTTTTATCTTTTCATATTTGCTGTGCAATCAAAGAGAGAAGTTAAATGTCAAAGTATGTCTTATTACAAATTGCTTCTCATTTTATCCTGTAGATTGGTGTTTACTTTGCTTTCGGAACGGTAGGATGGCTTTTTTTTATAAACCCACAACATTTAAATATCTTGTAAATTAACAGTACAAATATTTCGAAATACATCAGCAGATGCATATTTTTTTGTAATTCAGACGTGTGATGGAAACAAAGATTTTAATAGGATCAAAATAATGTGCAAATAATAAACATTAGCTGAAACTCAATTTCCAAACAGTATTGTTGTATGCTATACAGTTTTATCAGTAAAAGTACATGTCGGCGGTCAATTATGTGGCCATTTTAATGTAAAATATACTATCTGTAAATGGCAGTGCGCCACCACATGACACATGAACTAAGAAACATTACTGGCCCCACTCTGATGATAATGCTGTTAGAAAACTAAGACGCAAGCCAGGGTTTATGTGTAGCATATATGTGAGATAGATTCGTATACATGGAGCAAAAGATTGGTTTATTAAATCAAACAAAATAGTCTTTTGTACTGCAGATATGCTGAACTCACATATTTGAAGGTGCTCCCCTATGTCATAAGAAAGAAAATGGAGGTTTGTTGAAATAAAATAATTGCCTAGGATCACACACTTTGAGACCAGTTTATGGGTCAGGGGGATTACTTTGAGATTGGGTAGAATATGCAAGTCAATAGACCAGCAGGTCTGGTGACATTTTTATGATTCTATTGCCTCCTCTCCAGCCTGAAATGTTAATATTGACTTGTCATCATGGTAACCAAATAGGTAGGCGATGGGAAGTCCACCTGCCCTGGTGCACACCCATCAATCAGGCTTCCCCATGGCCGTCTAAGAGTGTTCAACAAGATTTCTCTGTCGACTAATCTCCGTTTACATAAAGGACCATTGAACTGTTAGAAAGTGACTTTCTAAACTGCTTTCACCAGAAAAACCAGTTCTGAAACGGGGTTCCTTTAGCTCAAGATGCTGTATACAAGTACAGCTCACACCTAATGCCTTGGACCGTTGATTCTGTGCTTTTAATAGTTAATTGACACACAATCTGAAATACTGAAGCACTGGGTGCAACGATACAGGCAGCCAAAATGGAGACCACGAAATGGCTTAATTTTCCTAGGCTTTGTGGACGAAAATAACAATAAATAATTCTAAATGTGCTGAATTTCACTGTTGCTATAGATATGTAAATTATTCCATGGTGACCCGTTACTTTATTCTTCTTGAGTAGCAAGTCCTCTGCATACGTTTCCATGTATCGAGTGCAGCGGTAATGCGCATGCTCGTACATTCCAATTAGTTTCCCCTTCAAATACAAATCTACAAAATCTGAAAATGGGCAAATTCTACGCACATCACTTAGGGGCATATCAGCAACAACCGGCGATAATTATCGCTAAGCGCACTTAGCGCTAGGATAATTATCGCCGGCTAACATGGATTTTTATCGCTGAGATAGCATGCTATTAGCAACGCTTATCTCAAAAGCGATAAAAATCCTAGCGCTAACTGCCTAACGTGAGATTATCACTGGAAACCCAGCGATAATCTCATGAAATGTGGCGTTAGCTTGTTGATAGGGCCTCACAAACTTAGCCATGATATCGATCTTCCATAGGATATCATGGCTAAGTCGGTCCTGAAGCAGGCGAAAGGAAAGTAGCGATAACAGGGGTTATCGCTGCTTTTCTTGCCGCTATGCTTCATAGCGTGGGGCTTGATGATAGGAGAAATGTCGCTTACCGACATTTCTTCTGTCATGTCAGGTCAGGAACGCCCACTTTGCATCTCATTAGAGATGCAAAGCTGGGCATTAGGAATTCGTGCGCTAATGCAATGTTTCACGCGTTAGCGCAACCTTGCTAATTAGGCGATAAAATTATCGCTGCTTTTCGGCCAAAAACGGCGGCAAAAGCGGCGATAATTTTCTATCGCCGCCTTGTAGATATGCCCCCTTGTGTCAGTCAGTTGTAGACTGAAGCAAATCATGAACTTACCCTAGAGAAGCAGCCTTTGCTCCAATTCAATCAAACTTCGATCCCGGTGGGATGGGCAGCGCAGGGCTCTTGCCGATGAAGAAGATGCCAACCCGCCTCACACTTCCAGCCCTAACCCTCTGGCAATGCAGATAACACCTGATGTTACTTAGAACACAGTGATTGGCAAATGGCCACAACGTGTGCCAAATTTGTCAGGTCTGAGGATGCATGGGGGGATTCTCAATGATCCCTCCCCACTTAAACCCCTTCCATAAAAATTGTTTTAGAATTAGGCGCATGAGTTGTTATATGTGTTTTTCCTCGTGCTTGCATGCACGAGCCCCTTCATGTGTTATTTTCCAAACTCTTGGTCCATGGCACGATCAGCATGTTCTAGAGTAGGACATCTGGTCGGTCCCATAGATCAAGAGTGGACAGTTGCATGGAGCCCGCCGGAGCTTGAAGTCCTGTAACTGGCAGTGCTTCCTTTTCTTCTTTATTGGATTAAATCTTTTTTGAAAGCTCATTTACTAGTCTTGAATCCAACTTAACATGAGTCTGCAGAAAATAAAGTAATTCTTTCTTTCAAACTAGTGAGTTGTCCTTTAGTGCGGTTACTTAAACCCGTGGCTAAAAATTAGTAGGATGGCTTCTGTATTTGGCCCCATTTTCATAAAGCTTTGCGAAAACCAAATATGTTCACTTACGTGCCTATTGCTCTAGGGGGGAGAAATTTATAGAAGATCTCAAAACTTAATTCACTGATAAACCCCCTTAACAAATTATTGTTAAAGAAGGATACAGAAACATTCACAAGCACAATGCCCCGTTACTGATGGTAGAAGAATGCAAGAAGATGATGATGAATGGGCACACCCTATGGGTAGAATGTTTACAGCATGGCCCAAAGGTCACGTCTGTAACCAGTAGCCACTAGGCATAGTAAACAAGCGTAATATGACAATATTCAAGATTTTATAACCCCCATACAGAAACAAATACTTTTAAAACAAAAACAATATTTTGACATAATGGAAAATATACTAAACGTATGCTTTATACGTCATTAGACAGACTGCCTGCCTCACATTAATTCACTTCACACCACTCGTATCGATTGACCGCCGCTTCCCGGATGTCTCTGCACACGCAGCCTGTCTGGCTGCGTGCACCCACATCAGCACATGCACACAAAGGCCATCCAACGATAACCTATCCCTACGCCTTAAAGGGACATTGCTCATATTTCTATCATTATACCATAAGAAAAATAGAAAAGGTACAGGTTTCCTCAAGTGCCTGCTGCTGGTAAAATCTGCCCGAGCGTTGCTGGGTAAAAAGGACAGATTCGATATTCTGAGGCAGATTAAGAGCTTCGGTGCGAAAGGATCCAGAGACCAAGGTTCATGTTTGAACTGAAAGGGAGAGGCCGGCTAACCGTAATTACATTTGGAAAACCCTGCACAGGCAATGATAACTTAAAACACCTAAAGAACGGCGTTTACCCACTTCTCGTGATCGCTATTGTAAAAAAAAAAAAACGCCCGTGAGTGGTGCACGCGCGCGCCACAGCGAACATGTGTTTTCAATTATCGCGCCCGTGTCTGGGCACGATAATTGAAACCACATGGCCTTTGGTGCGCGTAACAGACACCAATAGGCCATGGGCGGAGCAATGCGCCCGTCTTTGGCCTATTGCGTGCTGTCTTTCAGAAACACACGCACCAAAGGCCAATCACGGAAGCCAAAAGGAAAAGCACACGCACGAGCGTGTGCGATTCCAGGCTCCATTTTCGGACCCCACACAAAAGGGCTCTCGCTGCGCGAGCCCTAAAAAGTACTAACAACTTGCTTTCATTGTACATATAAAACGACATTAAATACAATAACTTTGATGTTTGAAGTGGTAGAACTTCCTCGTTTTATGTCATCCTAATCGATGCTTCCTTCTAACTGATCATAGAAAACAAAAATGACATATATACTTTCCCCCCTCAAGAACCCAAAAAAATATCGTACACTTAGAACCCGATTGGAATCACCTTTTGAAAAATAGGAGATTATAAAGGCAACTCTGAAACATATCTTCGCTTAGTTAAATCTTAAAAAGACACAGATGCATTCGCTCTGTAATTTTAAACTGAAGTGTATGGGGTAAAGTGCCCCCAACTGTATGTGATTAGGGTATAGGAAGCCAGCAAGTAGTCCTGTGATCATATAGTGACTAGAGGCTAAAGACCACGTGTCTTTATAAGGTAATAAAACTCCAATATAACATATAAGGCATATATTTAAACACTTGCAGATTTTAAATCAATCTTTTGTTTTCTAAGGTTGATAAAATGTGTTCTTTCTGCACATATACCGCAATTATTGAGTGCCAAAATATCAGTTTTTATGATGTGATATGTTAATGGTTAATATATCTGTTTGAACAGTAAACTGCATCATACGCAGGTCAATCTACTGGACACCTGTTGTGCTTATGCAGGGGTGGGACTAGCTGGAAGGGTTCCAAAGGTAGTAAAAATGCAGCGACACGTGTTGCAGCGAATTGGAAGGCCCTTTGCAAAGGTTGGCTGGTCTCCTTTATGTAGCTTATTGCTATTTTTGGGTGTTTAACTGGTAGAAATGAGGTACAACTAACGCCCAGACTCTGTTAACAAGCTTAATAATGTCAAAATAATGAAGTAACACTATCACAAAATGTGCCGCATAATTTGCACAACCCTGCTGCACAATTTGACCTTCCTCTGCCACATAATTCCAGTGCTTTGCCTATAACCAAGAAAAGGGAGACAAGAAGTGTTCCATTGAAGCAGAAGGGAACCTCAAAGAATCTGGATATTGATTACTTTCAGGACATGGAATCAGGAGTCCTGGATCATTGCACTAGCACTTTGATAAGCTGGAGGCTTAGTTGACTGATTTTTACTCCTCCTTTCACAAGAGAATTTCAGACCTGGAGGTCACTCTACACATCATGATTACGCCCACCCAACATGAGGGGTTGAGAGATCTTAATTCTGTGCAGTTTTTACCAATCCTACCACAAGAGCTTACTAGCCGACACACAGGGGACAGTACAAAATTGACAGCCCAACAACCTAAGAGTAAAAGACACACAATTGATGGACGGAATGCAGAACAAATCAAAACATTCATCCCCAGTCAAGAGATCTGGGTTAAATCCATCATTCTTTTGCTCACCATGCCACCCCTGTTCACGCCTGACCATATACAAATCAGTCTTGACCCTGTGCCTCATGGGAACAGTCCAGCCCGAACTGCCAAGCCAGGTCCTCCCTGGACCGGAAATAAGCATCCTGGAACCGGTTTCGGGGTTTCACCCCTCTTTAGCCAGGATAGCTTGATTCCAGTGGCACAGTGAGCCCAGGACCCACGTCTGGGCATACCTGGCGCACTTAGGGTGAGAAAGCAAAAGACACACAATTGATGGACGGAATGCAGAACAAATCAAAACATTCACCCCCAGTCAAGAGATCTGGATTAAATCCATCATTCTTTTGCTCACCATGCCACCCCAGTCCTAGGATGCTTGTTTCCGGTCCAGGGAGAACCTGGCTTGGCATGTCGGGCCGGACTGTTCCCATGAGGCACAGGGTCAAGACTGATTTGCATATGGCCAGGTCTAAACTGGGGTGGCCTGGTGAGCAAAAGAAAGATGGATTTAACCCAGATCTCTTGACTGGGGGTGAATGTTTTGATTTGTTCTCCATTCCGTCTATCAATTGTGTGTCTTTTGCTTCAACAACCTAAGAGGGCACAAACGTCAGAAGCAAGACCAGAAGTCCTCGCTTGTAATAGTATGCCTTTAACTCTGGTAGGTCCAGTACAGTCTACTCACAACTACCCCCAGAGTGTACACCTTATCTAATTATCTTAAAGGACGTCCCAGTGCTACCACCCTAAAGAGAAGAGGATCACGCAGCTCTCAAAAATAAAGTAATCTTTTGGTTGAAAATAATTTCAGGGTGGTCACAGGATCTAACGAAGGAAGTTCTGTTTATTAGGAGGATTACCACGCTAGGTGTTCATCCTAAAGATACCCCAGGGGACTGTATCAATATCTTTTTTTATGAACCCTCAAGTTGTTGAACTGCTCCTTCAGCGCCTTACCCAGATGACATCGGCTCAGAGTAAATTCAGAGCTTTACGCCTGGGGTATTCCTATAGACCTAGTAGGTCACATAGGGAAGTAAACCCTGTGGTGGGTACGTGTGTCTGTCCCGGCCAGTCACTTTTTAATGTCCCTACTAAGAACAGCTTTAAAGCCCTGTCTTCTTTGGAAGTCCAGGACTGACTGCCTCCTGAAAAGGGGGGCAAACAACAAGGAAAGCTGTGTAGGCACGAGATTCAAATGGGGGGTTTGCTTCACTCTCCTGCTGGCCATATCGCAGTGAATTCTGCCTGTAATGTGGCCTCACAGGGAGACCCCAGCAAATCAGTTTCCTTATTAAAAGGGTTGGCCGACCAACAAACAAGCAATCCCTTTAGATACATAATTACATGGGTAGGCTGTATCTGAGGTGGAGGACACGTGCTATGTTTTTATACTTGTAAAATGTATTTTTTAACTATTTTAAAATATTGTACTGTATTTTTTATGAATTGTGCTTTTATGGAGGGAATGCCAGTTGAATAAAGTTATTTGATGATGATGATGAGTCTGCTTACATTGACAGACTCACTTCATATTTTCAGAGAGAATGCATAGTCCTTCATATCTGGCATACATAATGAGCTAGAGACAGTCCAAAACATTTCAGATCTTAGTTTATCTCTTCGTAACTCGTGAAGTGACATGCTGAGAGCTTCCTAGCTTCCTGTGATGGGGAAGGTGTTAGGCTCCAGATGTGCTTGTGATCATCACTTGCTCCCAACTAGGACACAACTAAAACAGAAAGGAGTCAATCGTTCATTAAGTGAAGCATTTACATTTGCACCGCACGCACCTTGGCGGCTGCTCCTCTGTCCAGCAAAGCACACAGTGAATGTATACTGGACCTGCTGCTGGTGCCAGCTGAGTGCATGAGAATAGACTCAGATTTGCATCCCTTAAAGGGAAACGAACAACTTGGAAAAAGAAAATTCACATGGAAGGGATGACATTGGGGAGAGGATGCAGCGGACCCGTCACCCCATGGAGAACTGCACCCAGCTCCGGTGCTGCCCTTGGAATGGCAGTCTCAAAACATTGATACATTTCATAGCAACTTGCAAATTGGAGCGGATCCGCCTTTCATGCGTCGTCCTATTTGTGATTCAGAAGGGTTGCAAATGTTGTTCTGGGTCAGAAATAATATTCTGAATTACAAACTAACGTTTGTACATTGCAACATAGTTTTTGTGGTCGAAAACCCTGTGATATAGTGAACCATAAGATTTGAAACTGCAAAAAGCTTGTGTACATGAGATCCCTAATTCTTTTTTTCTGAATAAATCTTCATTGAAATAAGTTTGATATTACAAGGACAAAAACATGACCTGAAGGGCCTCCTCCAGTGGAAACATGTTAAGGAATATGGCACGTCACAAAGATCATTTCTCTAACATAAAGAATCCTCAAGTATGGTCCTGTAGTAACTGATGTCGAGTGGGTGCTAATATAACAAGCATTGGCAAATGTATTAGGTTTTGCCTATGTGATTAATAATATATATATATATATTTTAAGTTTTAGTTTGGTGAGCAGTTGTTCAATATAAGTTAAAGGTACTCCGTATAAGTGTTATGACTTGTTTATTGAGAGAGGCAATATATTGTGCAGTAACTGGTGGCAATAAAATTCGCTCCTGTACCTTCAGGTGATGTTGGCACTATATAAAACTGACCCAAAAATAAAATTGTGAAAAGCATGTTTAAAAGCGGAGGAGATTAGTTACCTGTGTGCTTGTATGAAGTAACTGGTGGTAATACAAAGTGCTCCTGTACCTTCAGGTGATGTTGAAGCTAAATAAAGTGCCCCAAAAATGAAATAAATAAAAAAGTTAAATTCAGTGCTGTAACATGTTTTTAATTTAATGAATTTTAATTAATGTTTCCTCACTGACTAAGGAATCGCAAAGGGTTCTGGTTTTGTTGTAAATTGCAACACAGTTTGATATTTTATATCCATACTGCGGATTGCTTTTCTTATTGTTTGTGCTATTAATATCTTTTTTGCCAGGAATGGTGGATGTTCTGCTGGATTTAGAATACTGAATGTGATCTAGTGTATGTGAAGGATAAATGCAAATAATGTACTGGTTATTGTTTTCTTGACCTAAAACAAAATATAATAAAAAGATTTGATCCAAAAAAAATTGTCCGTCTCATATGTAGCTGTTTCTGTGTGTGTGAAGCAGTTTGTTTCTCTGTGTGTATGCACATCTGTCTACTCGTGTCAGTATGTCTATGTATGTATGTATATGTCCATCTACGTGTAAATGGACGTGTTAATCTATGTGTGTACATATGTGATGTTATGCAGATCTGTATAGCGCACTATCACCCATTCGTACAGTTCTGCATGCCTGTCAGCTTCTGCTTTTCTCTGTATGCAATGCACTTGTTTCTTTAGCTCTTCGTATTTATATCTGTGTGAGCCCATCTCTGTTTTCTTAACTTAATATAGAAGCTCTTTGTTCACTGTTGGCGTTCTGTTATTAAGCATGTTTTAAAACTCATTGTTACACCCAGTTCACCCCACGAAGAGCGGATTAACACATTTTCACTGTGCCTTTCATGTGTGCATGTCCATCAAGCTCCTGTTGTGTTGTGTTTAAAAAACATGTTACACAGCAGCACTGTAACAGGTTTTTTATTCAATTAATTTTTGGGGTGCTTTCCTATAGCCCAAACTCGACCCGAAGGTATTGGAGTGCTTTACATGAGCCCCACTTACATTACACAGGAACACTCTCGTTTTTAAAAACATGTTATACAGCTGCACGAGCGTCTGTGGTTTCGAGTTAAAAAGAAAAAGCCCTATGACGCAGAACACTGGCCGCGTCATAGATCTTTTTTAAAGAAAAACGTTAAGCTTTGTGGTACAGCAGCTCGCGCCGCTGTGCGGCATGTCTTAACACTGTTTTGCTCACTGCTAAGCAGTCCGGGCTGTCCATTGGATGGGCTCAGCTGCTGGTGTTCGGATTGCAGATAGTTCATGGCTGGTTTCAAATGCCATAGGCTCCAAGCAACAAGTGATGAGATGGTTGGTCCCAGCTTTAAGGTCCTCCACTCTTCAAAAACAAGAAGGAAGAAAGGAACATAGAGGAATGATCGCAATAGGGACGTGCCTCGAGATTTCCACTCCGCTATATGTGTTGGTGTCATGTTGGATAAAGAGCTACCAGTGGAGCGGTGCGTGACCTATTCTACCAGACCACATGGACAATTAATCCACACCATGGCCTACCCATAGGAGGGCACTGGAGCAACCAATGTCAAGGCTGGTATTGGGTCTGGTATCGCTTATGGACTCTGTGCCATGTCGTGGATTAACAGCTCCCAGAAAGGGTATGCAGAGAATTCCATTGCACATAAAAAGCACATTTTGCGGCAAAATGCTACAAGCGGTAGTTGCAAGGTATTGGGACAGGTTTCCTGAAATCAATGGGAAATGAGAGAAAACTGACAACAAAAAGATGAGAGGGGGCGGGGTAGGCTAAACAGGGTTGGCTGCATAGATAAAGAGGAGATGGCAATGCAGAAAGGGCCATGGAGGTACAAAGGAAGAGAGGATTAAGGTCTGCAGGAAAAAAGAGACTGAGCAACTTCCACACGATGGACAAACCTGTGTCAGAGAGCGAAGCAGGGAGGCACTGCGGAAACAGGTCTGGAAGGGGTGGGTGGAGGGATAGAAAAACTGACGACAAAGCTCACCAGACAGTGGATGACGGTATGAAGACATAGGGCTGTATGTGGGAAGAATCCCAGAGCAAACTAAGGTTCGCTGCGCTTTTACACTGGGCTTGGGCCCTGCTCTTGACAGTGTCAGGCAGCACTGGTGCTGCTCACGCTGCTTCCATATTGGAGTGCACATTGAATAACCTGCTTGCGCTGGTTGTGTGTCACTTCGCAAGAGTTACCCCACGCCAATCCTTTACAGACTCTGAGTAACATTCTCCCTTCAACAGGCAACGAAGCACGGGGACCAGGTGCCCGAACAGGCGTGATAATATGGTTTATGTCACTGCACGTCACAGAAATCCACCAGGATAAAGCTATTCTTCTCTGAGTGATGCCAGAGTCCGTCACAGCGATACAAGCTGAGAGCCTTATGTCCCTGCTGCCTTAGGGGCTGCTTAGAAGCATGCCACTGTAGAGAGCAAAGCCGAAAAGAGAGCAGAACGGCTGTTTGATCTTTACTTCCGGGTCACAGTTGAAGCACCTGGCTCTCTGTATTGATATTAACATAAACAATAGACTAATTGTTTGTAAATGCAGACTCACACAGCAGCTGGTTTACAAACACTACGAACCCTGTGCATTCAAGCACAGACAATAATCACTCCTAGAGCAGTGTAGTCTTCCGATTTCTTATTTGCGCGACTGCTGACTGACTCCAAGATGGCAGCAGTCTCACAATAGCCGAGACAGGGATGTTTTGAGATGGTTGATGATTGTCACTGAAGTGGTGTGTGGGAGGAGGGAAAAGGAGAGGGAGCAATATGAGTGATGGAGACGAACTGTAGAGAGCCATGCACTCGGGAGAAAGTAAACAACAAGCACAGGGCAAGCTCTGCGCAGGCAAAAGCTTAAAGAAAAGTCCCACAAAGAGGATGAAAACAGTACTTGGGCCATGGGAGACTGATAAAAGACACAAACAGAGGAACAACGTGAAATAGTATGCTACAGCAAATAGAAACGTAGGAAGTGGCAAGTACAAGAACCAATGAAAAGCAAGAGAGGGATGTAAGCCCCTTTTAAGATTTATATTAAATACAATTGATTTCAGAAACACAGTGCAAGAGCTGTGCAGGCGAAACCTAAAAACCCATTTGGGGACCCTCCCCATTCAAGAAGGAAGCAAATATTTACTCCTGGTGGAAATTCTGCATATCCTAGACTCCAGTAAGGGGGTGAAACTGAGAGAACAGATTGGCTGAAAAGGAGGATAAAAGGAAGGTGAAAAATGGGCAGGGTAATAACAAGAGTGGCAGATGAGTAAAGATCAAAGAATGGAGGAGGGACCCAAGGCAGGGGCAGCTGGAGAGGGATGTGTATGACTACTGTGGAATGAGAATGTTGCATAGTGTGGTCTAGGGAAGAGAGTGTACACAGTTGATGGATCCTGGAATAAAGTTTGCACTTTGCAAAACCTCTAGTGTAAATCCAACTGCAAATGGCAGTTGGGTGGATAGACCTTTGTCTCTAAATTGATACGTAAACAGTAACAGTTCAATAACATCACTGACAGTTACGCACATTTTACACCATAGTAATGACAGAGAGTTGTAGATTTGCAAACCATAATAATCTAGAGTTATGTTACACTAAATAAGTGTTGTAATAAATGCCAATAAATAAAATAAAAACAATAATCACCTGATTACAGCAGGTCAAAATAGCAAATGCGGAAACAAGTTATTTAAAGATAAATATAGAATTTGAATAAGATTTAATTCCCTTGAAGGAAAGTTCCCTAAAACTAAACTAAGGTTTGGGTTTGGAGGTGATTATGGTAACTATGCAGCAGGTGTCAGCAAGGAAAGCCTCCAAAATCTGAACCAAATGAAGGTTTAGTCAGACAAGTGGAAGAATAGACTTGCTCGAGAGTTAAACTGGGTCAGCCGGGCAAACTGAGTATGAGGGTCTCAAGAGAGGAAGAGACATCTACTCTTAAAAGAGTAGATGGGAGCATCTGCATTCAGAAGTAGACAGGAGCAAACAGAGCTGACCAACTTAGCAATGCACAATTAAAACACAAGATCCAGCAAACGGTAACGCATCCCACGGTTCCCAAGAGATAGGAACTAATCAAAATCTAACATTCGACGATAGCATGCATGCGTTCTCTTTCCCAGGCATCACACAAAGGAGGCCCACCGGTGCATGGACTTCAGAGATATCTCATTTGGGCTGGTCAGAGTCCTGGGGACAGATGCATGAAACTAATTATAAAGTTACCATCACCCATATGTACGAAGCATTTTTCCGGTCATAAACAGGCCGAATCACAGAATCGAATGGTTTTTGGAATGTATAAAGCCCAAATTGTGATTCTCTAACTAGTTACCAAATCTTAATTTGGGTTTTGTGATTCGGTATTTGCTAGGTGTGTTTAGGGCATCCCATCCAAATAACGAATCGTGTTGGTATGTACAAATGTTTTGTGACTGAAATGTCTCAAAACATTTGCATTTTACCACCAATTCAAAGTTGGTGGTAATGCATTCGCAAATCGGAAGGGGTCCTCATCGGAACCTTTTTCCCTTTGTGAATGTTGGGCAAACTTTTTTAAGAGTAGGCAGTGCTTCCACGAACCACTGTCTGCTCCTAAAAAATGAAAACAAAACATTTAACTTTTTTATTGTTGAAACGCATCCCTTTTTTTCCTTTATGGAATACAGGCTGCATTTCAACAAACAATTGCGACCTACCTTATTAATATTCATGAGGTAGATCAATTTGAAACCCTCTAAGAATAGCAGTTAACAAACAAAAAGTTCTATGCATAAGTAATAGCGGTTTCCAAACAGCAATTCGTATGAAATCGCTATTCCTATTCTTTGTACATCTGGACCAATGAAACTAACACAATACGGTTCTCATTCAGATTAAAACATCTGAAAACAATTATTAGTCAATCTATGGCAGTTAGCTTGGCTCCTTGAATGAGAAAGGAAAATGTGATAATGCACAGTAGCCAAGAGCACATTCTAAAGTTTAACATGAGTTATTTCAGCTGAAGCCTACATCGACTATGGCTAACTTAACGTGAACACACACTCCTTGGGGAGAGGAGTTGGCCTAATGGCTAGGGCGCTCAACCTCGGACCTGGGGGAACTGGGTTCGAGTCTCGGTAATGACGCTAAACATCCTGTGATTCTGGGCAAATCACTTAATCTCCCTGTGCCTAACAAAAATGAATGTGTGTCTTCATGTAACGTAACTGGTGCTATGTAAAGCGCTCTGATACCTGATTGGATTCGGGTCAAGTTCGCGCTGTATAAAACTCTGCAAAAAAAATAAAAAACTATGGTTATCTATTAACATGAGAATCCCTTACATGTGATCAACTGTGAACACAAAATCTAATACAGTTACTCCTTCCAATCCATTCTGGAAATGGCTGCCTGCCTCTTCCCCTTCCCCTTCAACTGCCCGTTGGGTGCTGATACAGCTATACCAAATGCAACCGTCACAGGTCACGCCTATCCTCGGTCATCACAAGACAACGGGTAGATCTGCAGCCGCATCTCCTCAGTTGTCTCCTAAGCAGAGTGGTTGTCCAAAGTTGTGCTCTGGCTGTAGGCACAGGCTGCACCCACTCTCCTGCTCATATCTAGAGACCCATCTTCTTGTTGCGTGCTGCAGCATCAGTTATCACAGGAGGAGAATGTATTCAGTATCACAGCTTACAACTTGTCCCAGGTCTGCAACATGGCCAAAATGAGGCCACAGCTTAATTCCTTTTTGTCATCTGCCTAGGACTCTGGGCATCATACCAGTGCATGGCCATCCCTGATGGGGATCCACGCACAGCTTCACTATAAAGCTTTTTAAAATAATAATGGTATATGACATAGATTTTACACCGAGAATATAAGGAAACTTATAAGTAATTTACACCCATCACAGATTACAAGTTGGAAAGGCTATTCTTTTGTTAAAACAACAGTTGATGGACAGAATGCAGAACAATGTCATACATTCACCCCAGTACAGAGATCTGGGCCTAAATCCATCGTTTTTTGCTCACCATGCCATTCCAGTTTGAACCCAGCCATATGCAAATCAGTCTTGACCCTGTGCCTCATGGGAACAGTCCAGCCCGAACTGCCAAGCCAGGTCCTCCCTGGACTGGAAGCAAGCATCCTAGGACCGGTTTCGGGGTTTCACCCCTCATCATCCAGGATAGCTTGATTCCAGTGGCATGGAGAACACGGGACTCACGTCTGAGCATACCCGTCCCACTCGGGGTGACAAATGCAAAAACAATAGTTGATGGACAGAATGCAGAACAATGTCATACATTCACCCCAGTACAGAGATCTGGGCCTAAATCCATCGTTTTTTTGCTCACCATGCCATTCCAGTTTGAACCCAGCTATATGCAAATCAGTCTTGACCCTGTGCCTCATGGGAACAGTCCAGCCCGAACTGCCAAGCCAGGTCCTCCCTGGACTGGAAACAAGCATCCTAGGACCGGTTTCGGGGTTTCACCCCTCTTCAGCCAGGATAGCTTGATTCCAGTGGCATGGAGAGCACGGGACTCATGTCTGAGCATACCCATCCCACTCGGGGTGACAAATGCAAAAACAACAGTTGATGGACAGAATGCAGAACAATGTCATACATTCACCCAGTACAGAGATCTGGGCCTAAATCCATCGTTTTTTTGCTCACCATGCCGTTCCAGTTTGAACCCAGCCATATGCAAATCAGTCTTGACCCTGTGCCTCGTGGGAACAGTCCAGCCCGAACTGCCAAGCCAGGTCCTCCCTGGACTGGAAACAAGCATCCTAGGACCGGTTTCGGGGTTTCACCCCTCATCAGCCAGGATAGCTTGATTCCAGGACTCACGTCTGAGCATACCCGTCCCACTCGGGGTGACAAATGCAAAAACAACAGTTGATGGACAGAATGCAGAACAATGCCATACATTCACCCCAGTACAGAGATCTGGGCCTAAATCCATCGTTTTTTTGCTCACCATGCCATTCCATTTTGAACCCAGCCATATGCAAATCAGCCTTGACCCTGTGCCTCATGGGAACAGTCCAGCCCGAACTGCCAAGCCAGGTCCTCCCTGGACTGGAAACAAGCATCCTAGGACCGGTTTCGGGGTTTCACCCCTCTTCAGCCAGGATAGCTTGATTCCAGTGGCATGGAGAGCACGGGACTCACGTCTGAGCATATCCGTTCCACTCGGGGTGACAAATGCAAAAACAACAGTTGATGGACAGAATGCAGAACAATGTCATACATTCACCCCAGTACAGAAATCTGGGCCTAAATCCATCATTTTTTTGCTCACCATGCCATTCCAGTTTGAACCCAGCCATATGCAAATCAGTCTTGACCCTGTGCCTCATGGAAACAGTCCAGCCCGATCTGCCAAGCCAGGTCCTCCCTGGACTGGAAACAAGCATCCTAGGACCGGTTTCGGGGTCTCACCCCTCTTCAGCTGTGGCTTGTTCAGCCGTTCTAAGATTGTCCTTAAATGGCCAGACGCCTTCTCTATTGTGCGCTCTGAATATGGGTGTAGCTTAATACCACGTTGCCTGCAGGTACACAGACACACAGACTTTGTGAAAAAGTACTTTTGTGCATGTGCCTGTAAAGGTGCTATTGTGTCTTAAGAGCCCAAAGCTCTTTCTAAACATTGTCCTACTGGCAGTGAATGGGTATGAATACCGATTCTTAAGAGTGACCTTCTTCAACTATTAAAACACTGACAAGAGATTAAAGTAATATGCCATTTGGAAAGGGGTGCCAATTGGCCCCAGAACAATAGAGTCATAGAGCAGAGCACATCCTTAGAGAGCAAGTCCTGATTGCAGGGACCTTCCTTTGAGCTAATCTTCAGGCTGTGAGTGCTGTACTGGACTAGTGAGACTGTAATTTGGTAAGCAGGAATAGCCAATTCAAGAATGTGTGGAAATAGAGCCTTGAAACACTTGACTTGCAGCACTGAAAATGCCAGGCCTCCATCATAGACATCTGAGGCTAGAAGAAATACTTCCCAATGAAGGGACTGGGGTCAAACGAACAGGGTGGATGCATTTCAGCAGAATGAGGCTTAGCTCTAGGCCTGCTAGGGCAGAGTAGAGCTTACTGTGAATGAGGCGATGGTCACCTGCTGCTCTGAGTACCAGGTATGTGCTCAACCAGTTCACTAGTGATTATTCCAGTTGCATCTCCGGCACAAGTGTAGTATGTGCCTAAAGAGTGATGAGAGACAAGGCAAACCGCAGTAGCCACTTTTAAAAAGCACACTGAACGAAAAGTACTTCCTTCTCAATGCGCTTTGTTTGCTCACACAGGCCAGCACACGTGTCCCAATGATGCCCACCGGCTTCTCCACAAGATTAATCTATAATTTTAGGTTTAAGATCCCTCTGTTGGCCCACCTTATATGCAACAGCATTGGATAATGTAAACGTTTGATCATTGGATAATGTAAACATTTGTTATATGAAACTTTAGATTCTGAAATTTGTTTGGTAAGGTCTTTCTTCTAAATCATGTAGGAAAATTTGCTACCATAACTTCAACTCAGCCACTCCACTGAAGCATGCATGCCCTGTTTTGACATTCGTTGACACATCGTAATTATCAGTGGCTTAATTACAGTCACCCATGAATTGCAATGGGTTAACCGTGTTTGTGGATTGCTATTTGATAGTCATCTGCAAATGAACCTGCTTGGGAAGCTCTGCCTGGAATATCACCAGCATTGGCCTGGCACATTGTCTTTTTTGTATATCTGCCCATCGCAAGCCCCTCTACCCCCCCACCTGCCAGCTATAGATTATTAGCACTATTTGAGCCCAGCAGCAACAATATTGGGTAAGGCGCTGATTTATCAACATAGTTCCTGGACTACTGAGACGAAGGTATTGCCAGTGTCTTAAACTTGTTTTTGGAAGAATGTGGCCACTATGCATAGTATGACGGAACTGGATAAGCCTTGCTGTGCAGAACATGTCATTTAGTGAGTGTTCCCAAGGTGCTAGTTATAATCATTGGTGAGTTCTGCAGAAATATGTGACCAAAAGTGCCAACTGAGGGATTGTGGGAAACCGTGAAGTTTCAGCACCAGTGAAGCATGGTTCTGTGCTTACGCTACTGCCCTTACATCTATATTTTTGTGGCATAAATAACCTTTTAAAGAAATACTTAAAAAAGCTTCAGCATATGCTGAGTATAAAGTAGTCCTCCATTGTACCCCAATACGTTGATATCGCGCCATTGACACCTCGAGCAATCACGCTTGTCCAAATCCACTTACTGTTAATTTGAAGAAAGCTCAAGAGATGTGTTTTGAGGAATCTAATAAAGAAACCTGAAGGGCCACAAATTGCAGACAATCGAACACTATAAATATTTATGCATTCTGCTAAAGAATAGATTACATTGGTGTCCCTGTTAAGCAGTAAAGACCGCAAGCGCCCAAATGACAGCAAATGGATTCGCTGATTTGACTCCAGGTTGGTGCTTATTCCTCGAAGTTGCTCACGAATGCCTTTTCAGCAAAACCAGAACCGAAGAATACTTAAAGTTGGCCATTCTTACCTTTTTATTTCTACTCAGTGCATTTATGTTCTAAATGCTCAGGGTAAAGCCAGTCTGTTGCATCTCACCAGCACTGGTGTTGTGTTGGTTTTCAATGGTTTTAGAGAAAAACAAAGTAGGTGATCTACACTGATATTTGAAGAACTGACAAAACAGCATCTACTGGGGCCAGGCACATTGATGGCATTTTGTCTTAATTGGGCTCAAATCTTGAAATATCAAACCGTATTATCTAGAAGAATTGAGCTCAATAAGTCAGTTTAAGAAAGACACTGAGATAAAAGTGTATGTTGGTACATGTGAGGACATATGAAATGATGGGAGCATTGAGAGGCATCCAGAATGAACAGCAGCTCCTAAAAGTCTGTAAGTGTAATTCTATTGAATCCAAAACTCACAAACCTTTATATTGTGCATATAAGAACATTTTTACGGAAACTTTTTATTAAAGATTGCTTATTGACACATAGGCCCTGATTCTATATGTTGTGCAGGGCATAACTCTTGCATGGAATTCCACTCTGCACGATTATAAGGGTTTCGATGTTCCTGTACCCAGATTTTAATGGTGTGGAATCTCTGGACCTGATTTTACCGGCCAGTAAAATTGAAGTTGACAGGGCTGTTTTCCCAGAATCCATCCTACCTCTCAGCCAAGGCACAAGAGCCTCATGTAACTTTCCACCGGCCAGAGGACATGTTCCCATCCCCTCTCCTGCCTTCCTCAAAACCCTCTCTACTCTGTGCACTGGTCTCGCACAGGTAGTGATCACCTGCTCAGAATAGTTGGTCAATGTTGTTAACTTATTCTGCATTCCAAGAGGTTTAACTCGTGATTGGAGGAATTCCACAAGGAGTTTCTGCCTGCTATCAGTCATTACGGCCACCCAAACACTCTGCATGGAATTCCATAAAAATGTGTAGCACCTACTGTCGTAATAAAAAGATAAGCATGATGATGTGAATGCTACCTAAGATGTGTTTACATATTTTTTTAATAAGCCTAAATATAGTGCTTGAAGTGTTTTCTGTGTTTTTCAGATTTTTCTGCTGATTATGTGATATGTATATGGTTTAAATACAACATAACCCATTAATTAATGATATATGCTCTAAATTCATGACAGCTCTGCTGCTTCTAAACTCTAATATGTAGATCATTCATGTTTGAAACGGAGCTACGCCAAGAACTCGTTTCCCATTCTCATTGCATGTAAACCAGTCTATCAACCATCATGTTGAAAAGCCTTAAAACTACTTTCACAGTTACGCATACTAACTTGCTTTCGAACCACAATATATGAAATTTGAAATTATGTTTGTGTTGGACTTGGTTTAATGGGTTAGAGCACAAGACTAGACCTTATTTTAGAGATAGGGTGTGCTTTAGAGTTGACTGAGGCTAGACTTAAGCTGATGTTTAGGGTTGGTTTAGGCTTAATGTTAGTATTCATATTAGGTTCAGTAATAAGGTTAGCAATAGTCCTAGCGTCATGGCACAGCGGTAGTTTTTTTGTTGGATTAGTATTAGTTTGTGAGTCTGGTCTATGGTTAGGCACAGCATCAATGTTAGCCTTGCACAGAGTTAGGCTTAATGTTAGAGTTCATATTCAGTTCACGGATAAGGTTAACTATAGTCCTAGCGTCATGCTACAGCAGCAGGTTTGTTTGTTGGATTAGTATTAGTTTGTGAGTCTGGTCTATGGTTAGGCACAGCATCAATGCTAGCCTTGCACAGAGTTAGGCTTAATGTTAGAGTTCATATTCGGTTCACGGATAAGGTTAACAATAGTCCTAGCGTCATGATTCAGCAGCAGGTTTGTTTGTTGGATTAGTATTAGTTTGTGAGTCTGGTCTATGGTTAGGCACAGCATCAATGTTAGCCTTGCACAGAGTTAGGCTTAATGTTAGAGTTCATATTCAGTTCGTGGATAAGGTTAACAATAGTCCTAGCGTCATGATTCAGCAGCAGGTTTGTTTGTTGGATTAGTATTAGTTTGTGAGTCTGGTCTATGGTTAGGCACAGCATCAATGTTAGCCTTGCACAGAGTTAGGCTTAATGTTAGAGTTCATATTCGGTTCACGGATAAGGTTAACAATAGTCCTAGCGTCATGATTCAGCAGCAGGTTTGTTTGTTGGATTAGTATTAGTTTGTGAGTCTGGTCTATGGTTAGGCACAGCATCAATGTTAGCCTTGCACAGAGTTAGGCTTAATGTTAGAGTTTATATTCGGTTTACGGATAAGGTTAACAATAGTCCTAGTGTCATGTTTCAGCAGCAGGTTTGTTTGTTGGATTAGTATTAGTTTGTGAGTCTGGTCTATGGTTAGGCACAGCATCAATGTTAGCCTTGCACAGAGTTTGGCTTAATGTTAAAGTTTATATTTGGTTCACGGTAAGGTTAACAATAGTCCTAGTGTCATGTTTCAGCAGCAGGTTTGTTTGTTGGATTAGTATTAGTTTGTGAGTCTGGTCTATGGTTAGGCACAGCATCAATGTTAGCCTTGCACATAGTTAGGCTTAATGTTAGAGTTCATATTTGGTTCACGGATAAGGTTAACAATAGTCCTAGCTGTAGGTTTGTTTGTTGGATTAGTATTAGTTTGTGAGTCTGGTCTATGGTTAGGCACAGCATCAATGTTAGCCTTGCACAGAATTAGGCTTAATGTTAGCATTCATATTAGGTTCAGGGATAAGTTTTGAAATAGTCCTAGTAGTAGGTTTGTTTGTTGGATTAGTATTCGTTTTTGAGTCTGGGCTATGGTTAGGCATAGCGTTAATGATAGCCTTGCTCAGAGTTAGGCTTAAGGGTAGCATTAACTTTAGGAATGGGATTAACAGTGAGAACGAAGCTCAGGCTGAGCATCAGCTCATTCATTTTATTTTTCTATATTTTTGTATTTTGGAATTACATTTCCAGGATGATAATCAAGTTCAGTATTGAATGGTTTTCAGAACAAGTATTTCAAATTGTTGCTCTCTGGGTAAGGTTGCCTTCATCTTGCATGTCTGCTCCAATAAGACTTTTTGATGTTTTATTCTTCCAATCAAAAAGGTGTATCTGAGATGAGAAGTTAGCAACTGCAAAAACTACACCAACGCTGAATCAGGTTTCCTCTACAAAGCTGTGAACTAATATTAAATTTGAAAGTTGAAGTTTTCTTCGCAAGCTTGTCAAATAACTGTATGCCATTCCTCTAAATTACACAACTCTTTGTTTTTCAGGTACACATATGGAAGCGTGGGATACTGGTTCCTCTGGTCCCTTTTAATCCTAGTTGTAGCCGCAGTCTTGTTTACATACATAGCAGTTTTACTGGTAAGTAGCAGTATTTTAAACTTTGCAATTTCTCATTATATTATATCATTTATATACATTTTTCAAAATTATGCCCCTATAACAACAAATACAGAACAGGCAGAGGCAGACTGCGCCTGGTTCAGAACACACGAGCCTTGTTTCATTTTAAGATTTTTATAAATTATGAAAGAGCTGGAGACTGAGCAGTACATGTGAATGCAATGTAATATGTTTTGGAACCATGGCTAGTTTATTAGCCTGGATCAGGTTTTTAGAATATCTGCAAGAAGATACATTGCATACAGTCCATTTCACTGGACTTGACTTGCACATTTTTGGGTCATTCTCAAAAGGTGACCAGGTTTAGTAATGGGTAGGTCGACACGTGCTGGCCTCACATTTTCCTTATTGGAACTGCATTGTTTATTTAAATATGTAATGAGCAATGCTGCCGAATTTATATAATTGTGAGGTAGAAGAAAGCTCTTGTGTTACCTGATGGATATGTGTTTATGATTTGCAGGGTGCTATCAGAGGCAAAACAATATTAGTATATATCAATAAGAAATATAAATAATGTAACCATAATGAAGAGGATTGACATGGGTTTTGGGGAATTTCCCTTTTCCAGTAAGTTTCTGCTACTAGGAAACAGAAGCTAAATAGTCTGCCATCATGAGAAGTTGAACTCAGCAATCACATACTTGTTGTCAAGGGCATGCAGCCCTCAGCTCACACATTTCAAGTTACCACAGACTGGCTGGCGGAGTGTCCCAGGAGCTGTTACTCCCTTGTAAAACTTGTCCTCTCTACCTCTGACAGATCATGGCATCCTATTTATAGTATTTTTCTAGGGGGGACTGTGAGAAGTTGTTCTTGTGATACTGATGTTAGCATGTGAAGAATCTTGTTGGAATTTGTCGCGTCCTCTTTAGATGCAAAGAAATACTAGGTATAAAAAAATGATTATGGCACTTTAGATATAGGGATATATGAACGAAAAGCAGATTATCAGAACATAAAACAATGCAGCGTATGTATGTATATATGTATGCATGTGGCATTTCTATAGGACAGACCTATCCAAAAGGCAGCAGACCGCTACACAGGGTCAAAGACAAAGTCAATGAGTGACAGAAGAGATAGCTGGGTTGGGGATGGTTAATGCATTATGATGCAGTGTTCTTTAAAGAGGTGACTTTCTTAAATTGAAGCAGTGTTGGGGCGGTCATGATAGATACAAGGATGTTGTTCCGATAGATGGAAAAGGCCTGCTGCCTGTTTTTTTTTCACTTTTTAGTAAGCAGTCTGAAGGTACTCTGGCTGCAGATGTGCCGAGAACCACCAGAGATGGTGAGCTTGTCCACTAGATAATTGGCGTTGCTGATGGTGATGGCTTTGTAAATGATGCAGCTGGTTTTGAAGATGTTGCGGTCCAACAAGGGGAGCCAATGGCATTACATCAGGATGGAGATGATTCGATCATACTTCTTCAGGCCCAGAATGAGACATATTGCAGCCTGTAGTGCCAAGGTGGAGTCTGGTAGTCCACGGAGTAGAGTATTGTCTCTGTCTAGATGATAGTATGAGGGCGTGAACGGCAGTTCTCAAGTCTCTTTAGCAATAGAATGTTATATACATAGTTCAATAAAAGCAGTCGGGGAGAAGAAATGAATGTGATTGATGGGTACTAATACACATTGATAAGTATGCACACAACTATCAATATTATGATGATTTTTATTATTACTTGCACCATGTGCCATTCTCAGAAGTGAAATAAATGTAACATTTTATCTCCACCACTTCCTTTGACATTTTTTTTCATTTAATGTTTTTCTGTAATGATTGTGCAGTGCTAAGGGCATTTTCAAGATAAAGAGGTTTTAAGGGAGTGGGTGAAAGTAATCGGAAGACATCTGCATTGCAAGGAATTGGTGGCCTCTGGAGTCTGTGTGGTCAGCTGAGATGCTAGACACCAGCCATATTTGACCACCGCCCCTTGTCTGACTGGTTTCTGGTTTTTTAAGTCCATATTCCAATCGAATTTGTGCTTGAAAGATATACCGGGGGATTAAAAACAGACTTGAAGAAACTCGATTGGGCTTGCTTTAAGGCGACGGCATCTTTTGTGTTCATGATTTCCGACCCATACGATATAGTTGTTATGAATTTTACTGTGATTATCTTCAGCAGGTGACCTGTTGAACAGCCTTTTAGCTTCCTCTCTAGGATTTTAAAGGCATAGAGGAGTTGTTTTGCTTTCATTTTCCCTTGATCCAGGTGTTGATGACGATTGAGTATATGACCACATTGTCTTTTTTTCTTTTGTACCTTACAAACGCCCATTTTAAATCATTTTGTATTGTATGTTTTTTCCATTCTTTTACGATTTTTAACGAAATCAAATAAAATTATTATTGACTTGACTTGACAAAGAAAACTCTAATTGCAAGGGTGGATTAGCACATATGTGGCCTGGATATTATATAACTTTTCACAACCATCGGACATATATGCTGTAGAATACATACTCCTTCTTTTGGAAGGAAAAAACTTTTATCATATTGATCAGTAGCAAATCTTGTTTTTTTCTCATCTATATTTGAATTAAAATGTCTTTATATGTAGGCGTCCTCTCAATATTTATTTTTGTTGATGTATTCTACATGAATTGTTTAGTTGAATGTGTGGTTCCACACTTTTCAATTTTTGGCTTACTGCAATTAGTCACAAAAATAGTTGTTTGAAGAAATTATGCCCTTGGTTGTTACAGTTTATACCCAAGCTCTCATGGGGTTGTTGGGTGGCCCTTTCTTATGTACACGCCCTTATTTCCTTGCAATATATGTATCTAGCAGACATTCTCCTGAGCTCTGAAGAGTACCAGGATTATACTTAAGTTTACATCCTCGGGGTTATGCAAGAACACCTAGAACAAAAAAGGAAATCTGGAGATTGCCTTGCCCTTACCGCGCCCAAGAGATTTTGAGGATTTTGAGGAGTAGTTTAAAAGAGACATCATCTGAAACTGCAGACCAGGCACAGACTTCGACAGTCAGAGCGAGAACAGTCGAGATGCTGCAGAGGAGCAACAAGCCACAGCAGATTGCAGTGGAGCAAAGGCAGGCATTAATGTCCAAAAGCTGTGGAAGAGCAGTGCCATCTTTGGACTGCCAGAAATATGGAGTTAGAGACAAGGTAGCCTAAGAGTCAGAAGCAGCTGAGAATTTAGAGACAAGCTGATAAAGTGCGTGACAGTCAGAGACAAGTTAAAGGCGGAGTGCAGGAACAAAGGACGCATGACAGCCGAGGCACAGATAGCATGCTACAGTCATGGAGAGTGGCCTTCCCACAGTGTATGGAAGAAGAGACCGCCTGGGAAAAGGAAGGTGAGCGAAGGCGAGAGGTAGAGGAGGGAATCAGTCTGGGTCAGCTGAAGAAATTGCATTGATTCCGAGAGAAATGAAACACAGGCAGAGAGAGCCAGAAGAAAGGCAGGGCTGAGAGAAACTGGCACAGTCAGGCCAAGTGAGCAGGGGTACTTCAGGCAGCCTAGAGGTGTTATAGACAACTCAGAGACCGAATATAACTGTAGAGGAGAAATGGAAGAAGCACAAGCAGGCAGACATGGATTTATGAAACAAGGTCAGTGACTGCATTGTTGCACACAGAGGCAAGGTGGCGAAACAGACGACAGACAGACGGACTGCAGGAGAGGGTCCAGCGCTGCCAGACAGAATATTGGGCTGCCAGAGAGACAGCAATGTGTACATTTCCCAAATAAAGAGTTTAAGAATACAGTGACCTCAAATTATGTGTTTCCAAAATATAATTCTTTTTTTTTTTTAACATACTTTATTGTTTTTTTTTTTTTACATCGTTTATAAATATAGGCACATATATTTGCTGTTTTTACATTTTATGATGTTATGCAGTATAGGTACAATTATAGGATGCTTAGGGTTTACAGTTTGTGTCGCTAAACATAATTTATAGCATATTGAACCAGGAGTAGCCATTCGATTGGAACGGTAGTCGGATTTCCAATTGCCTATATGGCTGTATTAACAGTATTACAAAGAAGGAAAAAGAATAACGCAATTTGTCCCACCCCTCCCACCCAACTACCCAACTCTGCTGGCCCTACCCCATCCCATAATGTTGTCAATAGGTTACGACTCATACCCGTCCCAAACACACCTAGAGACATTATGCATTTGTTCGGTAACTTTGTTCAGCAGAACTATGCTGGAGTTTGCTTTGTGCGGGTGGGTGGGGGGACTGAGCTGCAGGTACAGGTGCAGGCTGGAGCGCGTTAAACGCTTCCATTATTAGGCCCCAGTCCATCGAGATTTCCAAAATATAATTCAGAATGAGTCAAGCAAAACGTCCTCACATAGTTTGAGTTCCTAAAATACTTGTAATTAAACTTAGCTCATTCAATTCTGTTGTTAGGTTTGACTTTAATGGAATGAAACAACCCGCTGTGTGCCACTCAACACTGCCACCGAGGAAAAGACAGTACCTTTACCACCAAATGCAAGAGAAACAAACAGAACGATCTGAATTGCAAGGAAAACCCAATCCCCTCTGCTTCACATGCATCATGGGGGAAACATTTGTGCTGAAAAGAATAGAACAACATCTCTGGGGTGGGCGAACGACTCACGGATACATGGGGCATCTGGACATCTCTGGGGTGGGCGAACGACTCACGGATACATGGGGCATCTGGACATCTCTGGGGTGGGCGAACGACTCACGGATACATGGGGCATCTGGACATCTCTGGGGTGGGCGAACGACCCACGGATACATGGGGCATCTGGACATCTCTGATGTTGGTGACATTTTCACACAGGTCTTGGAACAGCCTGAGAACAGGACATCTGTCAGTTGTCATCGTTTGCCATTGCTACTCCTTCATGAAGGGCGTATCAAAAGCTTTAGGATTCCAATACTTCTTTCATAACTGGGCTACTTTATTGAGAGTTTGTGGACAGATCAAAACATCAAAATTAGGCTGGAGTAAAAGGCAGCAACAATCAAAATGTGCTAATAGTAACTGCAAGTGACCAGAGAAGTGTGTCTGAGTTTGGGATAGCGATAGACTGTGCTGAAAGATCAGCCTACTTCTCAAAGTAGGGATAGGGGTCGATAGTCCCTACAAATATGGATATCTCGCGACCTGGGGCGGCAAGGAACTCTGGGCCAGTGGCTCTACACTCCGAGGGGGACCAACATTGATGAGGAAGGACACTGAGCACAGTCTGACCCACAAGGACAACAGGCTTGGGCCACAGGATGCTGGGGTGCGCGCCAACCGACTGCTGGATCTCTGCTCACAATGCTAGGTCAAAGGGAAGCAGAAACAATAAAAGGCGGTGGAAGGAGGGAGTGTTCACACCGGGTAGAGTCCCCACTCATCTCACCTGCATGGGTAGCAGTGGTGTAACAAAGGACCCCGCAGCCCCTGCGATGCATCCTGGCCTGGGCCCCCTCGTTACGCTAGTGATGTGTAGTGATTGATTCATGAGTCCTCCCTCTTCTGATCTCTGATGAGGGGTAGACTGGCCTTCTCAGCACTGTGTCTGCAGCCCTCCAATAGTCTGCTAACTGGGGGCTTCCTTGCAGCCAGGGTCAGCATCATGACAGGCTGGCACAGCTTCAGCAGGGCCTTCAGGTCTGTGTCTAGCCAAGAGGAAAGGGGACACACTCAGATTCACCTGTGGAAGCACTGCAGCAGCTAGGTCTGTAAAGGTCTGTGTCCCAGGAGATGTTTGTTATGGTGTAGGAGTGATCCTGCTTCTATTTCCAGGTTGTGGTAGTTGGGCAGTAGCCAGTTCAAAATTCCAACCAAGGTTGGGGAAGAATTTTCCCTGCTCAGAAGATACTGCGGTGGCCACTGCCTACGTGCATGTAGCCAGCTACAACCCCAGAAGCCTACTGTGCTGGAAAACCTTGCGTACTACAGCTAAGCAGGTCCTCAAAACAAAAGAACGCGAGAGGAAGACAGAGAGAGGGGCGGGCTGTCCTTGTAGTCTGTGGGTAGAATCCATCCTTCAACTTGCAACGACCATTCACACCAACATACACAACTACCTACTGTGTGCAAAAGTATTGATGTTCATGATCATCAAAACATATTCACATAATGTTAGCAAACAGTTCTATGCAGCAAATAATAAAGTAAAACACTGAGGCAGGAGGAGCCCGTGTATTCTTCATGTCTTATATAAAGTTGTAAAAGAATAATAAAAAGATTTGAATAAAGAATAAAATAAATACAAATGTGATCTCATTTCAAATTAATTTAGGAGGAAAAAGCTAGAAGCTGTCCACTCCTGTTGTGAGAATAAAGTATTCAATTATTTTATTTTACCTTGAAACAGGTGACTCTACACCATATAGAGAAAAGGCTCGGTTGGATCAGATTATTTTAATAAGGTTTATACGATATATTTTTACATGAAGTCCTTGACACGCTTTTTACTCATTTTATAAGATTATCACAGCTAGTTGTCATATAGATAACTTCTTGGAATTAATCACATTCGTTATGCGTTGTAACTGGTCTCATCACAGCTGGTTCTCATATAGATAACTTCTTGGAATCTTTGTTATGCATTGTAAATGCCCAAATGTCTCACTACAGTGTTCCATTCAATAAATCATCTTCCCTCTAGTTTACATTTCTGAACTTCGATAGATTTTCTTTGGATGCTCAGTGCCTGGCTTCTTCTCCCTCTCTGGCACCATTCATAATTTACTGAGGCAACTCTCCATACGTTCCCACAAAGTTCAATCGTGTTTCACTTTCTTTCAGTCCTGTGTCATCTGGCACATAAAGAAAAGAGGCTCAGTTACTTGGGTGCTGCCAAACTGTGGAATCCTCTTGGTTCACCACGTCCCTAATGACCTCATAGTTCATCTCTGAACCTGCATCACTCAAACTTAGGGATTGAGTGTTGTTCACTGAAACTGTTTATTGCCCCAGGAACCTGCGATGCACCAAGATGCCTGAGAGAACCGAGTAGTGCTGTAAGTTAAGAGCTACTGAAGGGCTACATGTGCACATGTATTTTTGAGGCCAGTGAAAGCAAGCCACCCTCTCTCTCTCCTGCTCCTTATACCAAATTGCCTTTGGACCAGTGCTTAATTTGAGCCAGTGATTTCCGGTGCTAGCCTTGGTACTTAATTGTCAACACCAGCGCTTGTGACAGTCTGCCACAAGGTGGCGGTGTCTGGCTAATTTAGAGATGACCACAACAACAGTTATTTATTAATTGAATATTGTTAGAACCGGCGGTCTCTAGTTGGCAGAGGTATACACTTCTGACAAATAGAGACCCACCTCCTCTAGTCAGGGCAAGGGGATTACACACTCAGATAACCCCTGCTCACCCCCTTGGTAGCTTGGCAGAGCAGACAGGCTTATCTCAGAGGCAGTGTGTTAAGCATTTATGACCACATACAGTAATAAAGTGAATACACTACAAACGGACACAACACAGGAGTTATTATAAAAAATAAGTATTTTTATATAAGGCTTAGCACAAGACCAAATAACGATAAAAATATACCACAATCTTAATAAATACTCTTAGGAAGGAAAAATAATAGTTCAGGTAAAGTTTCTTCTTAGGAAATAGTTCTTTAGCAACAAAAGTAAGTATTCTTCTCAAAACACAGTTCTTGGCAACAATGTGACCCCCACAGGAGTCACACGACTTCGAGGTTACGATATTCCCAAGGTTCGGCGTCGACAGCGAGGAGCGCTACGTCGAGCCTGGAGTTGCAACAGACCCAACAAACACAGTACCTTTAGAATGAAGCAACACGATGATCCACAGCGTCGAGAGGTCGGCGTCGAGAGGTTGGCGTCGAGAGGTCGGCGTCGATCGTGCCTCGGAGTCGGGGCGATCCGCAGCGGCGTCAAGAGGTGTCGGGCCGGAGCAGCTCTCACGGCGTCGAGAAGGGCGTAGCGTCGATGCGATCAGCAGCGGCGTCGAGACGGGGTCACTTGGAGCTGGAGCCGAACTCACTACTCACTGGCGTCGATCGGGCCCGGCGGCCGGCGTCGAAGGCTCGGAACACTGGAGCCGTACTCATGATGTCAAGCTGGATTCGGCGGCGTCCGGCGACGTCGAGATTGCAGATTTCCCCTGTGCACTGGAAACACCACGTCCCAGCAACAAGCAATTCAGCAGAGGGTGAAGTCCTTTAGCCCTGTGACTCCAACAGGAGGCTGGCACTCTTCCAGCCCTTGGAGATTTTCTTGCAAGCTTGAGAGTACACACTAAGTTTCTCTCTCCTTGTCCCTTGGCAAAAATAAAGAAGCAGCTTCAGGTTCCCCCCGGCAAACAGCACACTGGCAGAAGGGGGAGGCAAGTCCTTGGATCAGCAGGCTTCTTGTCCTTGGTAGAGGTTTCCCTGTCAGAAGTGATCTAAGTTCTTTGGTTCAGGGGTCCTTCTTTTATACCCCTTTTCTGCTTTGTTCCCTTTGTCCAAGCAGGGAAATTCCCCCCATCCCAGGTTTGTTGTGGGTGTTGCCAGGCCGAGGCACCTGGCCTATTCACTGAGCAGGGCAGGGTCATCAGCCGCCCAGCAGGAGGCGGAGCCAGTATTGTCACTGGCAGGGGCAGGGCCATCAGTCGCCCGGCAGGAGGTGGAGCCAGCATTGTGTCAGGCAGGGCAGGCTACCAGGGACTACTCTTCCCCCACACTAAATGTAAATGCCTCATTCACCCCAAACTGACTCATTCAGACTTCTGGAGCCACCCAGCCCGTGACACACACACCGAACCAGCAGAGTCCGGTGATAGTTGGACAAGAAAATAGCCACTTTCTAAAAGGGCTATTTTCAAACACAGAATTTAAAAACCATCCATCCTAAAGGATGTGTTATTAAATTCTGAGTTCAGGGATAGTAAAGTCGAACCGCTACCATGCTCCCTGAGTCAGATAAGATTATAATGGAGTTAATAATCAGTCTGCCCATTCTGGCCTATGGAAGGCAGGTAGCCCTTCAATAGTGAAAAACGAAAATGGCTGTAATTCACTATTAGGTCATGCCACACACATCAGGGCATGACCTACCTTTTACCAACAATGCACCCAGCCCTACGGCCTACCATAGAGGTGTCTGAAATGTGGCAAAGGAAAGGTTTTAGAGACTGGCAAGTAGGTTTCCTTGCCAAGTCGACATGGCAGTCAGGGACGGCACACAGGCTCTGCGATGGCAGGCCTGGGACACATTTTACAAGCTGCTTCTGTGGGTGGCACAACCAGTGCTGCAAGCCCACCAGCAGCAGTTAACTTACATGCCCTTGGCACACGCAGTGCACTAGACTAGGGTCTGAACAGTAAGTCAACCAAGCCAATCATGGTAACACCAATCAATGTATCAATCTAACATAGGGAGCACTTGCACTGTGGCACGGATCAGCAGTGGCACATTGCCCAAAGCAATATTCCAGCAAAACATCGTAAACAGAGGAGGCCAACAGAAAAAAAATGGAGGAGAGACTCATGCCAATGATGCCAGGTCTAACAAATATATATTAAAAATAACTATAACTTGCCGCCCAAGCCCTTCTTACAGCTTCGGGGGCTGAAATAGTCCGAATTGTCACACTTGTAGGAGGGAGATGGCTGATAGTTCTGTTGTTACTAACATTGGCAGGGCAATGTGTGGGGCAAGCTGCCGTGGCCTCCTGATGAGAGCCCTGGCACTTAATAATTTGCAAATTAAGCACTGTTTTGCACTGTCTTCCAACTCTCAAGGGGTCATCATTCTCCCTTACCTAAGGACAGGCTCGAACATTCCAGCTATGACATCATCATACACGTCAACATTGTGGAACAGGAAAGTGGGAGATTCAGAAAGAAATCAGGCGAATGCATTTTCCTTGTTGACTTTGATTAAAGCAGAGGCAGTTTTAGGCAGGAAGCAGCAAAATTAAAGCCATTTTACTGGGTCCCCCTCCTGAATCGGGTCTGATGGCATGTAAGCATCACGAGACGTTCTGCATAATACATCATACACATCTTGTGCAGATAAACAGCAATTAAAAGCCTTGGTAAAATGTACACCCAATCAGTAAACAGCACAAATGTATCTTTGAACCCTGTGCAGACTGAATGACCCTGGACTCTAGTGGCACCGCGCGGTGCTGCTGCACCGCTCCTGTTAAACAGTAAATACAATGTAAAGGTGAAGTGTCAGCTGGGTCACCCCATTGTACATGGGTAAAGGAGGCAGATGTACATTGTGCGCCAGCCCCCACCCCCAGTCTCCATCAGCAGGACAATGCAGATGTGCAGTGCCATCCAGAGGGGGACGCGCTGTGGGGAGGCACACGTGATATCACTGGGCTGGCTTTATGTGTACCTCCTGATTCACGACAATGAAAAGTGTGATTATATTTCCCCTTTCTTGGGAGAACATTGAGTTCTTACAACGCAAAGGGAATTGGGCAGCAATTGAACAATGCTGTACAGCGTGGATCGAAGGAATGCGGACTGTAATGTTGTCACTGCACATCTTCACAAGACTGTAAGGCTGCCCGGGGTGGGGGTTGCGCAGCGGCCCGCCCCCTTGAGGGCGGCCGCCTTAGTGCCACAGGAAGGCACAGGGGTGAGAGGTCGTGTCCCTGGGCTTGACCTAGGGAGACCCCAGTCAGGTAGCTCCTTCCGGCGGGGAGGAGCCAAGGGGGGGGGTACATATTCGGTCCCCGCCCCCTCCTCGCCCTCTTGTCCGCTCGTTTGCCTTGCAGCTCGGTCCTCGCGTGCCCAGCAGCCTCGGAGCCTCTCGCTCGCGGTGAGTTTGCCTGTCTTCCCTCCCCGCCCCGGCCCTGTCCCTGGGCAGCACCAGGTGACGGGGCCCTGTGGTCGGAATGCCACGGGCGGGGGGGTTGCGGGCACAAAGCCAGGCCCAAGCGCCGGCTAGAGAGGTTGCGGGGGCTGCGGGGTTGGGGCGCGCGTGTGTTAGTATCGGTCGGGCATCGGCAGGCCATCGTATTAGGATTTAGTGTTGCGGCTAGAGCGGGGGACTCCCAAGCTGGGGAACCAGGTTCGAGCCTGGCAACGGCGCTTAGCATCCTGCGAGTCCTGCGAGTTCGGGAGATCGCTTAACCCCCCTGTGCCCAACAAAAATGAATGTTTTCATTGGTAATGGTGCGCATGAGCGCGCTGATACCTGATACAAATATACAGCTATCTCTTAGCTGTCGTGTCTTCCCGTGTGTTATCATTTGTAAGCCACATGTATGCCTTTGGTGCGTCTCTGGGTGCTGACTACTCTGTCACTAAGCCCCCCCACGTGATGCATGCAGGGTTTCCTCGCTGGTCAGGTTTGTGTCTGGTCGGTGTAGGGTTCGGTCTGTTTTTGGCCGTGTTTATTTTAGGCTCCTGAACAGGAGCAGCTCGGAGCGGTTCAGTAGCTCCTACGCGTGTGTCAAGTATGCGTGCTAGACTTTTTGGGGCCTGTAGGGCGCGCGGACACTAATTCCTCAGCTGGGAGAGGCCAATGGCTCTGCCCATTCACGCCCGCAAGGTGTGAGAGTGAGCGCATGCGCATCTTTCCTCCCAGCCTTGTTTGTGTATAGAATTCAGGCACCAGGACAATCTTACCCTGTCGTTTTTTCGGGCCAAGTGATTCGAAAGAAAGAGCACCTCTTGTCCGCTCGTTTGCCTTGATGCCGTTCGTTCTGCCTGGGCTGGCGTCGGGTTTTCGTATCCCGGTGAGTGTTGGTGGTGACGAGAGCGAGAGTCGGGGGCATGCAGCTCAGTGTTAGAGCTCATGCTTTGCATGTACGAGGCCCCGGGATCAGTTTCCGGCATCTCCGAAATTTTTTGCCATGCGTGTCTTGGGCTTTTGGGCAGAGAGCTAGGCTGGTATCACGAGGAAGGAAGAGATAGGTTCTCCATATGGGTGGAGGACCCGCTTAATCTGTCAGATGTCGCCTTGAAAAAACGTTGTAAATTGGGGTTTTCTCATTTAAAGTTATCGGCCCACTCGTGCCGCCTGCAGTCTATAATTAGGCACCAGTCCGACCTTACGGCTCGAGGAGTCTGGCACGACCTGCACGGGGTTCGGAGAGTATATCCGGAACCTCATGCTTTGGTGGGCTGTGGATTTGTAAAAGTACCTGTAAATTGGGTGTCCACACTTTAATATCACGCATAGCATTATTTTTTCGGAACGCAACTCACCTGCCACTCCCACCCCCCAGAGCAACAGCCCAAAACGTTAGTGGGGGCTCGCACAGGAACCAGCCTGCAGTCCGGAGGGTTTGACCCTAGCCCCGGTTCACACCCCAAGTAAAACCCAGCTCAGGGATTTCGTGGAGGAAGCCCCGGCAGGGCTGGATTTAGGACGGTGCGACCGTGGTGCTAACTACTTGGGGGCGCCGGGTTTGGGAGTTCATTAGCCCTTTGAAGCACCAGAGGCAGCGCCGCTTCCCGCGGCGTTTACCAGGTCTCTCACATGTGGGTCAAGATAACTTGTGATTAATTTTCTTCCGGGAGAGAGATCAGCATTTTGTGGAGTGGAGGTTTCGACTGAGGGGATGTTAGTGCAGAGTGTCGATGTCCCTGATAAGAACGTATGCCAAGTAGATTACAGAGTGCATTGATGTAAATAGGTCAGCAGGTACTGTTTTCAAAGGAGGCGCCCCTTGTTACGTGCAAGTTATAACTTAAGTCCGTATATGTGTTGTAAAGGCCACTAGGACCTCTTCCATCTTTGTGACGGGGAATGCTACCTCCCCTTTCATACAATACTATGTGTACATACCAGCATGGGAGGTAACTGGTGCTAAGAAAGCGCTTGCTGCCCGATCAGGGTCAAGCTCGCGCTATGCAAACTCCCGCCTCACAAAATTAACCTTTATACAACAGTAATCCATGTTCTATTATGTATGGTTAGCGGTGTGTATGCTGTCATAGGAGGAACGTTTATCGTTCACGGTTGAATATACGGACTTTAAGGCACGGTCACTTACTACGTGGCGTCTAACCATGTTTTTATGCACAGCAGGCATGATGCGCGCTTTTATTAATTCCACTGTGGGCTAGAGAGGCCGGGTCAGGGGCCCCCTCCTTTCTGGGTCAGCACAGCATGTGCTGGGTCAAGGGGCACTGAAGCGAATTATGCGGTGTGTTCCACAGCTCCAGGTTTGAGTCCGCATCCGGGTGAGGGGGGGAATTTACGCATTTCCCACTCGTTCGGGAGTTGTCTACATTTGACGCTGTGTGGGAGGGGTCCCGCGGTTCGTGGTTAGCGTCTAGGCAGTAAGGGAAATGCCATCTTGGTTTGTACATTTGTTATGCATTAGATCAATGTGAAATAACTTTAGCCAGGCGGTCGAGGCCCATAGCTCTGCTTCCTGTCACGCCGGGGCACTCTTAGTAGTGCCCCTTTTGGCCTCCAGGCATGAGTTCCTCATGTGCACGTGACCGGCGGGAGTGAGGGGGGGCTACTACAGCTCGGCAGGTTTGAGTTGGACGCGCCTCGGGGACGCGGCCGGTGGCTGTGGTGACTGTCCCCGGGGCCGAGTATTGGGTTATCGCGGCCATGCGGTCCAAGGCGCTGGTTTTCGGCTCAAGTCTCTCGGGAGCCGTAGGTTCGACCCCACCGCCGCCATTTGCGGGCATTTATTTAAAATGTAGGTCTATACGGTGCTCAAGCACAGTGCTCCGACTTCTTCCGGGGCGGGTTCGGCGGTGATTCAATTTCTCCCAGTGCGCGAATTGTACTTAAGACGGCGCTCAGGTCAGCGCTCCTACTCAGTTCGGGTCGCGTTCGTGCGGTGTATACTCTCTCCCTGCGCCTGTACTCGTGCGGAATTTGGTGCTCATTTACTGCGCTCCAGTATCTTCGGGTCGTGTTCGCGCTGTGTCTCAAGGGCAAATCACTTATCTCCCCGCGGCAGATATTCATGTACAGACGGTGCTTATGTACAGCGCTCCAACACCTTCGGTTTGAGTCGTGCAGTGTCCCTGGGCAAATCACGTTAACCCAGTGCCCGAATATGCATGTAAGTATGGTGCTCTTGTACAGCGCTCCAACACCTTCGCATTCGCGCTGTGTCCCTGGGTAAATCACTCTATCTCCCCGGGCCCGCACTTGCCAGCACTAGGTGCACACCGCCAGCAGCCTGCTGCTTTCCATTATCGTTTTTTAAATTAAAAAAAAGTTTTAACCTCTCGCTTCTCTCTTGGATCGTGCCAGGTGTCCGGCAGACCAGTGGGTCTCGCTCGGTACTGGACGGATACCTTAAGCGTTTCTTAATCTTTGCACTTTTCACTCTAGCATTGGACACTACCATGCTAGGTGTAGCTACCCCCCTGCAGGGCATGCTGGGAGTGTAACGTCACTATGTTTAGCTAGTAGAGTGCTTTAATAAAGGCAGCACGGCGGGATTATGTATGGCGCAAGATAAGGGGCCGCCTAGTGTCAGCCCTGACAGAGTTTTATACGAGTTAAGCCTTGACGCGCTGAATTGTGAGGTCTTTTGACACAGCTGGGCCGGTGTTAGGGCAAGGAGATTGGGGCGGTCACGGTCCTTCATGCCCGGGTCTCAAAGGATGGGCGCAGTCACATGGGCAGAGCTCCTGGTTGATGCAGTTCTTGAACGTATTGCCAGTTGGGACGGCACGACGTAGTGGGAGACATACAATATTCGTACATCCTCCAGTCCTCCAGCCACTCATTTCTCATGCTTTCATTACCTCCCCCAGGTGCCGCACCACCAGATGTGCGGTACCCTTCCTCAAGGTTGGGGTCCCTTAGGGACAGAATTTGGCAAGCAACTAATTTTGTGACCTATAATCGGGTAGTTATGTTGCATGACCAGATCCAAATTGCCACCCGTTACTTTTATCCTTCACCGGATGTGCTTGTTCGCAGTAATGGCCGCCCCGCACGTGAGGTGCATTTACGGGGAATCGAGCGTGGCGCTTGCTGGCAACACGAGCAAAGGTATATGGCTGCGCGCTTTACCAGGAGCTATTGCTCAATGGTACGTCTTGTACCGGTGGTTGTACGGGCCACACAGGACAAGGGTTTGAGTTCCGCAAAAGCTGTCAAAGTGTCATAAATTGGCAAAATTTCTAACTCTTCTTTATAGTCTAAGTAACGCTGCAATAATCTCGGCGGGCCGGTGCCCGGCCCCGCGCAGGCCTGGGAGGCAGAGTGATTTGAGGAAACAATTGCAGCCGAGGTACTTTGCTGTATGTGTGGGAACGAGTGTCCGCCTCTAACTGCAAGGGAAAATGCCCTGGGTCTCACACAGAATCGGCTTTCATTCGGTTTAAGGAGATGAGTGTTGATAATGCGTAGGGATTGTTGGCCCAATTCTGAGCTTTTAAGATGTGCTGCGATACTGGCACAATTGAGAAATGGAGTTTGTGTCTCTTGTGAGGAAAATTTTCCAGTTACAGTTGCAGCTTCATTAAAGGTGTGATTAAAATGGTATCTAAAAGGAATGTCGGCCATGCGGCTGATCACATACCACAGTCAGTCTGCCCTTTCAAACAGCGAACTTTTCGCACCAAGGGCCCTCCTGCTTCTGGTGCCTTGCGGCAGGGGTGCGATCCTCGAGGGGTTTTTGTTTCTCAAACTGATGCAAGTGCCGAGAATTTTTCGCCGTTGTCTTTTTTGGATTACGCTCGCGATAAAGTGTCACTCATAGGTGCATTCTCACGAATTACACTGACTTAGGGAACGGTCACACATAGCAGTCTAAACTTTGGATGCTCTGTTCACTGTGTTTTTGAACCAAGATCATCTGTGTAGGCTTGGCTGATGCGGCTATTGCATAGCACCCAATCTTTGCCTACTGGTCATACATCAGTATAATTGTTCTATCTGCAGCAGTCTGTGGGGAATGTCTGAGAAGTTTTGCAGAAATGGTGAGGGAGGTCAGGTTCGGGAACTGGTCCCCGGGACATGGTTTGGGCCATTAATCACGTTGATGGTTTCTTATTTACGGGCACATTACAGCCTTGGGTACAGTAGCCACACGTACCTCTGCTTTACTGCTATATTTAATAACGCACATACGGTAGGTGCATTATGTGGTGGGCAGTTGATAGGCGGGATGCATTAGTGTTAGAGCAAATGTTTGGTCTCACGTCCCCTTCCCCTCCACAGAGGTCCCAATTCTGTCTTAATGCCTTGCTCCAAGCTGAGTTCACCAATTTCAGAATTCATCAGGTCAGACTTCCACAGTTGGCAAAGAGTAACTGAGCAGAACCTCAACCACTCTGCGCTGCAGGTCACGGTTCGTTGCTGAAGATAGATGATAGCTCTAGCTCACTGAAGGTACCACATACTGGTCCAGTGGCTACCGGGCTGACCACTGCCCATGATGTTTGTATTAATTGGGGGTTTCTGAAGACCTCGAATAGTCGCACTTACACACAGGTACTTGGCAGCGTTGGCACTGGGAATAGGTGAAGGAAGCTGGAGTGGTTCTTGACGGGTGCCCTGGCCTGACAGCTATTTTTTAATTATGCACTGCCTAAAGTAAGTGTGGTGTGATACAGTGGAATTTATTTCCGTTGTCGTGTGCTGCACTGTTTGACCAATATTAGGCCATAGATGAGCATGTCCATTGAACAACAGTCCCACAGTGTCGAGGTCAGCACAGGATACGTCACGTGTTTGAGCGCCACGACATGAGCCATGCTTCGCAGACGCCTCACACAAGCACACAATTTGATTAATTTCATTATAGGACCACTCAATGCAAATACAGTTAGGGGCACAGTCTGAGGGAGAGTTCTTTCCCATGATGGGGTTGACTTCTGGAGCCAGCGAGACAATTTGAACTATACCGGCAGTCAGCATCACAGGTCCCGCCGCCCTAACATGTTTCAGTAATGTGCATGGGTAGGTTGGACACGCGCCGTATCAGTGACGGATTTCGCTCCCACTGTAGTGTCATTTATAGTCTGGGAATGTCACCCACAGGGGCGCGGTCATTATGAAAATGTCATACATAGCAATATGAAACCTTGGCAGCTAGGGATGTAGGCGGCGGGCCCTCATTTGGCCACTAAGTGTGCAAAGACTTACTTGCGATGGTGCAAGGGGCACTCAGCAGTGAGTTAGTTGAGTGTCATCACACCCCGATATAACGTCAGTGATAAAACGCAGGTTGTGGCCACACACGACCAGGCATTCTAGGGCAGCTGGGGCGGGAGTGTGCCAGTGCCAGGAGGGTGCGGGTTGCCTGGTTAGGGCGGCTGGTTTGGAGGGAACACTAATACAGAGCACATTTTGCATTCATGGAAGGCTGAATTGATACGTTTATGGCATGGTGCCAGTTGCTTTAGTTATGCGCATGTTTCTGGGCCGCGTCAGGAACATTCAGAATGCAATGCTGGTGGTTAGCCTGTTTCATGCTGTTCAGAAGTGTTTTAGCTCAGGCTTGGCCAAACATGGGTCATAGGCCGGTGGTCTGCGCTGGGGTTCATGTTAACAATCAGGTGAAGCAGCAGAAGGGGGGCTTATGGTCCATATGATCAAGGGAAACCCCGGGGTGACACTATGATAGCCACTATTTAGCAGGAGACTAATTGGCTTTCACAGTATCCAAAATAGAGAAGAATTTTACACGTTGGTTCTCCGCTGTGGGCACCCTGTCCTGTCTCTCCCTGGTATACTAGCAGAACTTTGGGAGGGCAAGGGTTTACAGTGGTGGTGACTGATGGAATATGATGGGCGTACTCCAGCTGAGTGGAAGAGGAAGCAAGGGCGCTTGCAACGCTTACCTCCTCCCGCATTGGCACTGCCAGGCAGGAGTGTCTTGTCAAAGGGATTGTTCTTTAGCCAGGCAAAGGCAACTTTGGACCATCGCCTATTCAAGGTTTAAGGTCATTTCAGTCAATTCCACGGGGGATTTTTGAATGGTTGGGGGAACCTGTCCTGATGGTACATGCTGGCCGTCGGCCCGGTTGGGCGGAGACTTGTCTTGGCTGGACCTGGGAGAAGTCCTAGTTTAGGCATGGATCTTTTCCTAGTGGCCCTAGGGGAAGCGTTGGCTGCAGCTGGTTGTAGGGAAATAGGTCTACCTTGGTGGGGGGCCATGGTAGTGACGGTGGCCACTCCCAAGGCTGTGGAGGAGTTACAGGGCGATCCAGGGTCTGCACATACCAAGGGGTATAGCATGCAGCAGCACCGTGTGGTGCTAAGCCAGGATACCCAGGGATCTTTTAGCGTGTCCACTGGAAGACCTACGGCGCCCCGCTAACCGACAGGCGGTTGTGGGTCTGAGCAACCGGGGGCTGCCATGTATGCTCCGCCCACCCATCACGGGGGGCGTGGTGAAGCATGTGGACTGGAGGTCCACGGATGGGAGGGGTGGACCCTCCCAACATTTGGTGGTCACCAATTGGCGTTGCCATGGTGACTCTAGGCTTATCAGACGGGCAGGCGGCATGGGGCTGGCCTGCCCTGGGATCGCCCGTAAGATAACCCACCGTGTTTGCATATTTATTATGCTAATAAACCTGCAGCAATATTTCTCCACTTACATTCAGTGTCATGTGTTTTATTATGATTATGTACTGATGTATGCTATGTAACGGTTGCCGATATTGGCACTATGTAAGGCTGCCCGGGGTGGGGGTTGCGCAGCGGCCCGCCCCCTTGAGGGCGGCCGCCTTAGTGCCACAGGAAGGCACAGGGGTGAGAGGTCGTGTCCCTGGGCTTGACCTAGGGAGACCCCAGTCAGGTAGCTCCTTCCGGCGGGGAGGAGCCAAGGGGGGGGGTACATATTCGGTCCCCGCCCCCTCCTCGCCCTCTTGTCCGCTCGTTTGCCTTGCCCGCCCATCCGCTTACCCGGCATCAGGAGGGACAAGAAGGGGGGGGAAGGTTTTTTCTAACAACTTTCACTTTTGTGTTGCAGGAGGAGTTACAGGGCGATCCAGGGTCTGCACATACCAAGGGGTATAGCATGCAGCAGCACCGTGTGGTGCTAAGCCAGGATACCCAGGGATCTTTTAGCGTGTCCACTGGAAGACCTACGGCGCCCCGCTAACCGACAGGCGGTTGTGGGTCTGAGCAACCGGGGGCTGCCATGTATGCTCCGCCCACCCATCACGGGGGGGCGTGGTGAAGCATGTGGACTGGAGGTCCACGGATGGGAGGGGTGGACCCTCCCAACATTTGGTGGTCACCAATTGGCGTTGCCATGGTGACTCTAGGCTTATCAGACGGGCAGGCGGCATGGGGCTGGCCTGCCCTGGGATCGCCCGTAAGATAACCCACCGTGTTTGCATATTTATTATGCTAATAAACCTGCAGCAATATTTCTCCACTTACATTCAGTGTCATGTGTTTTATTATGATTATGTACTGATGTATGCTATGTAACGGTTGCCGATATTGGCACTAAGTTGCTTTCACGTGACTCTGGTTTCTAAAGCGCCTGTCTCACATTGTCTTGTAGATTCTTGCAGTATGTCTGCTTTCAGAAGGCCAGCGATTGTATTTACACTGGAGTCACAAGGTAAGCCATTTTGTTTCTCTTCATGTGCAGGGGAAGCCATTTTGTTTCTATTCATGTGCAGGGTGAGCCATTTTGTTTCTATGCAGGTGCAGGGTAAGCCGTTTCGTCTCTATTAATGTGCACTGGGCTTTGTGGGTCTGCACCGAGTGGTGGCAACAAACTGCGCCTGGTATCTGCCTAGTATACTGTCAAGGTTTGCACTTTATGTTGCGCTGTAGCGCTTGTCATTTTAGCGCTTCATGACTCTCTAGAGTTGCCTGAAAGTACAAAGGCTGATAAGACAGCAGAGTGAGAGAAATTGAGGGGACAGACTTCTGAACGGAATGCTATTTCCTAAAATGCTTGCATCTCCCTGGCGAGTGTGATTGTGTTAAGCAGCTAGACAACCTTTAGTGTTTGCTGGCAAGTAGGACACAAGAGAGATATAGTAGTGAGGAAGTGAAGGGAGGGAGGAGCAGAAGGTGGAAGGGGGTAGCACTCAAGGGGGAGGAGAGCACAGTGTGAGGAATCAGATCTGACAGTGAGATGTTTAGGCAGCATCATTTTTCTTTTTTCTTCTCTTCTTTCATTTTACCTTCCATATACTTGTTGAGGTTGTGTCTGTGTTTTATTTTGGATGGGTCGCTGGGTGAATGCAAGAACGAGTGGGAAGATGAATGGATTTCTGAGTGCAAGGATGAGTCACAGAGAGCATCTGTGGCGAGTTATTGAGTGCCTAATCTCACCAGTGACTAAACAGACTCTTTCCGTCCTATGACGGGCCTACTGGCATTGCCAGTGTTTGTTGCAAATGTATGGAGGGTCATAGAGGTTTTAATAGCATTTCTTGTCATCCTCTCTCGTGGTTCAGATGCCTCCCTTCATAGTTTTGGATTGTTGCTTCCCTTGGACTCCCTGTTTTCTTCATCTAGAAGCGTAGGTTCCACAATGTATGGATCTGTACATTCCACTTATGTACCAGAGTATGTTGATCAGCATATTTCACTTCTACCCTATTATTTCTAACTTGTTATCATAATATTTTATGTTTTATAAGCCTAACCGGTAATATATCTTTTATGATAAAATATAAAACATATAGCAGTGCTGACAAAACAACAATATTTGACTCTGAGGCCACTATTGCTGTGGCGGTCAATTTGGCTGAAAGAAGAGACATCTTTAAACTGTTGATAACCATTTAAAGATCCCATGGATTAAATATATTATCAACAGTTTCCAGGAGATCTATGGCCTTGATATTAAAACTGATAGATATGGGACTTCAGAAATTCCAAAGTCAGAAATGAAGCATATCTTTTTGATGTGTATAACTGAGAGGTGGGCCTGTAATACTGGCATTCTATCCACCTGTGTGCGTTACAGCAATATGAATAAAATGGAGGGTTATCAACCTTATTTGACCCAAGTGACCAGAGTTTCTCATCAGTTTGTTTTATCTAGATTAAGAATGGGGATCGTGCATAATCTGGTTGCCTTCCCTTCCGTGAACAAGCAGCCTGTTGGTCCCTGTCCGTGTGATTACTTCTCAGCACAAAGCACTATGCACTTTCTCTTGCTGTGTCAATTATATGGGAATTTCCGTAAAGCTTTTTTAAAACCCATTTTTGTTAAGTTTGGTGTCAGGACAGTACACGATTCTTGAAATTGCTCTTTAATCTGCACCACCTCGACATCTGTTTTTTTACTGCTACTTTCCTACTAAAAGCTATCAATGTCAGGAAAAGTATGAGTTTTTAAATATTTATTTTGCCCTCGCCTGTATTATGTTTTATTTTATATATCAGCTGTCTAATGCGATTGTAATTGTACTGTTATTGTCTTTTATTATATGTGTGCTTTTATGGACATTGTTTTTTTGTTCCGAATAAAGCCTTATGAAATGAATGAATGACTCTGTAAACCTTCTAAATTGAAATAAAATGTTAAACATTTGTAATTAAAATAAAGGAATTTGTAAAATAAGCATTTCAAGCATCAGCCTGAACTGTGGTGACACTTAAAGAGGCTGCATGTTCCATCTACTCCTAAGAAGGTATACCTTAATAGGACACTCACCTAAGGGTGTGATTTGTAGTAATATCCAAATCAAATTTGGTTAATCTGATGCTCATCCTTCCACTAGAATAGATTCTTTTGTTGGTGAGTATACTGTTTACCATTTAGGATTTCTTTCACAACTATCACTGGAGGGTTTTACAATTGTACAAGTTCTCTGTGGTTTATTTACAATTTGTGGATATCCAGTATTAGTGATTTCTCTACAGATTTTTCAGACCAATCGTCCTTCAGAAGTAAAAAGAACGTCAACTGGATTTCTGCTCCAGTCGTTCACCGAATCTCATAAATCCACTATTTTGTATTATAATACATTGGAATCTAAATGTATGTGATACTGAGAGGCTGATAAAATATGTTAATATTTTAAAGAGTTTTCTTTTTTACTTTGTTTAAAGCAAACAAGTTGAGACAACAAAAACAATTATTATCGAGGAAATTGGTTTAATATTATAGCTGATCACAATCATTTAAAGAAGTGAAAATTTAAGAAAAAGGTCTGGCCTGTTCCAACCACGAGATGGAGGTTGGATTATATGTGAACTATAATTTTTATACTCTACTCTATGTATCCTGAAGATTGTATCATGATGCGGGACCTTGATCGGACACCAGTCCAATCAATGGGGAGAGGATGTAACCTTACGGCTAGAGCGGTCGACTTCGAAGCTGAGGAACGGGGTTCGAGTTTCGACAACGACGTTCAGCATTCTGTGATTCTAGGCAATTCACTTAATCTCCCCGTGCCCAACAAAAATGAATGTGTCCGTCTGTAACGCAACTGGTGCTCGTGTAAAGCGCTCTGATACCTGATATCTTCAGGTCTAGTTCCGCTGTATAAAAAAAAAAAAAGTACATAAAATTGGATAAATGGTCTGGTTAACCCCTTCTATGCTCATGACGGAATGGTTCCGTCATGAGCATAAGTGCCATTGTGCTCATGACTGAACCATTCCGTCATGAGCACACATTAAAAAAATCCCTCAGTTTTCCCTTTTTTTTGTTGCTTTGGGAGGTGTGGAAGAGCTTTCCCAACCTCCCAAAGCATGGTTTCTGTTTTCATTGTAATGACGACCGTACTAATTCACAACAGGTGAAACTGAAACTTAGTTTCAGTTTCACAGTTTCAGTGCTTGTGGGGCTATCTCCCCGAGCACCGAAAAACATGGGAGAGGTATCGTTGGAAAGGGGGGAATCCCCCCTTTCCAATGGTACCCTTCCCTAGTGGATTCCTACTTGGGGATCACCCCAGGAGGGCGATCCCCAAGCAGGGATCCACCCACTAGCCACCAGGGAGGGGGGAGCGACCCCTTGGGCAAGGGCTTTTGCTCCCCCCTATAAAATTATGCCAGACAGCCTTTCTGTAGCCCTCAATCTGCCCCTCCAGCGGGGGAGAAAGCGCCCTAGGTGCCAGGGATTTGTTTTTATATTCCAGGGGTGGGGGCTGCCCAGAATGGGCATGCCAGTGCCCCCACCCTACCCCCCAAAGACGGCACAAGACTTTCTGCCCGCCCAGGGGGCAGATGGGGGCAATAGCCACTGATCTGCCCCCTGGGGGGACAGAAAGCCCACTAGGCCCCAGGAATGTTTTTATTTTATATATACGTAAGGGCAGGGGCTGCCCAGAATGGGCATGCCAATGCCCCCACCCAAAAAAACAATGCTACAGTCTTTCTGCCCCCCCGGGAGGCAGATGGGGCAATAGCCCCATATTTGCTCCCCCAGGAGGCAGATGGGGCAATAGCCCCTTATCGGCCCCCCCAAAGGGTGGGGGTGGGTAGAAAGCCCACTAGGCACCAGGGATTTATTTTTCCAAAGTTCGCCACAGGAGTTGTCCAGAATGGGCATGCCAATGCCCCTAGCCCCCCATAAAACGCCAGTCTTTCTGCCCCCCCAGGAGGCAGATGGGGCAGCAGCCCCTGACCTGCCCCTGGGGGGCAGAAAGTCCACAAGGCACCTGGGATTTTTTAAATATACGTAGGCATGGGGGCAGCCCAGAATGGGCATACCAATGCACCCACCCCAAAAAAATATTACCACAGTCTTTCTGCCCCCCCCCCCCCGGGAGGTAGATAGAGGCAAAAGCCCCTTATCTGCCTCCGGCGGGGCAGAAAACTAATTTAGGTGGTGTGGGCTCCCCAGAATGGGCATGCGAATGCCCCCAACACCCCCCCAAAAATGCCACAGTCTTTCTGCCCCCCCACCCCAGGAGATAGATGGGACAGTAGCAGGGGCGTCAGAGAGGACACTAGGCACCAGCGATTACACTGGCTTATTTTTATGCGTGGGTGTGGGGGCTGCCCAGAATGGGCATACCAATGCCCCCACCCCCAAACAAATTGCCACAGTCTTTCTGCCCCCCCTGGGGGCATATTGGGGCAAACCCCCCTGCTTCCACCCCCAGTGCGGCAGAAAGCCCACTAGGCACGGAGTTGTTTTTAGCAATGTGCCTACCTGTGGATTTTGGGCCCTAGCGCAGCCGGCACATAGGGAAATTCCAGATTCCAGAACTGTCCCACACAGAAATTTGAGAAAAATTATATTTTTTCAGCTAAATTTGAGGTTTCTAGGGGTTTCTGGGTTGGGAAACGTTGGGGAATCCATGCAAGCCATTCCCAACGTTAGGGGATCCAAGCAAGCCATACCTCGCTGGACTCCCCTGGGTGTCTCATTTTCAAAAATGTGTGGGTTTAGAATTTTCCCATGGTGGCCGCCGAGCCCGGGGGCTAAAACCCAGGTGACCCCCCTTGCAAAACCAGGTTGTTTTGTGATAGGTAATTTTGATGTCTCCTCAATACGTTTTGGGCCCTTTCCTGTCGCGGGTACTTGACCCACCCACGCAAGTGAGGTACCATTTGTATCGGGAAACCTGGGGGAACGCTGGGTGGGAGGAAATTTGTGGATCCGTGGAGATTCTAGAACTTTCCCACACAGAAATTTGAGAAAAATTAGATTTTTTTCAGCTAAATTTGAAGTTTGCAGGGGATTCTGGGTAGGAAAATGTTGGGGGGTCCATGCAAGCCATTCCTCGCTGGACTCCCCGTGTGTCTAGTTTTCAGAAATGTGTGGGTTTGGTAGGTTTCCCAAGGTGGCCGCTGAGCCCGGGGCCAAAAACCTAGGTGACCCCCTTGCAAAACCAAGTTGTTTTGTGATAGGTAATTTTGATGTCTCCTCAATACATTTTGGGTCATTGCCTGCTGCGGGTACATAACCCACCCACGCGAGTGAATGTACCATTTTTATCAGGAGATCTGGGGGTATGCTCGGTGGTAGGAAATTTGTGGCTCCATGGAGATTCCAGAAGTTTCTCACACAGAAAGTTGAGAAAAATGTAATTTTTTCAGCTAAATTTGAGGTTTGCAGTGGATTCTGGGTAGGCACACTTTGGGGGGTCCATGCAAGCTATACCTGGCTAGACTCCCCCCGGGTGGCTAGTTTTCAGAAATGTGTGGGTTTGGTAGGTTTCCCATGAGGGCCGCCGAGCCCGGGGCCAAAAACCCAGGCGACCTCCCTTGCAAAACCAGGTTGTTTTGTGATAGGTAATTTTGACGTCTCCTCAATGTTTTGGGCCCTTGCCTGTCGCGGGTACTTGACCCACCCACGCAAGTGAGGTGCCATTTTTCTCGTAAGACTTTCGGAAATGCTGGGTGGGTGGAATTTTGGGGATCCACGCAGATTCTAGAACTTTACACCACAGAAATATGAGGAAAATGTGTTTTTTTTTACGAGGTTTGCAAGAGATTCTGGGTAACAGAACCTGGTGAGAGCCAGACAAGTCACCCCATCCTGGATTCCCCTTGATGTCTAGTTTAAAAAAATGTATAGGTTTGCTAAGTTTCCCAGATGCCAGCAGAGCTAGGGTTCAAAATCTACAGCTAGGCACTTTGCAAAAAAAGGGTCAGTTTTCACTGTGATAACGTGGTGTGTCCATGTTGCGTTTTGGGCTGTTCCTGTCGCGGGCACTAGGCCTACCTACACAAGTGAGGCAGCATTTTTCTCTGAAGACTTTGAAGAATGCGGGGTATGTGGAATTTTGTGGATCCACGCAGATTCCAGAACTTTCCACCACAGAGATGTGAAGAAAATGTGTTATTTTTTTTACAAAGTTTGAGGTTTGCAAGGGATTTAGGGTAACAGAACCTGGTGAGAGCCAGACAAGTCTCCCCATCCTGGATTCCCATGGGTGTCTAGTTTTCAAAAATGTATAGGTTTGTTAGGTTTCCCTAGGTGCCGGCGGTTCAAAAAATCTACAGCTAGGCACTTTGCAAAAAAAGGGTCAGTGTTCACTGTGAAAATGCGGCGTGTCCACGTTGCGTTTTGGGCCGTTTCCTGTCCCGGGCACTAGGCCTACCCACACAAGTCAGGTACCATTTTTCTTGGAAGACTTTGGGGAATACGAGGTAGGTGGAATTTTGTGGATCCATGCAGATTCCAGAACTTTCCACCACTAAAATGTGAGGAAAATGTTTTTTTTTTTTTTTTTTTTTTACAAAGCTTGAGGTTTGCAAGGGATTCTGGGTAACAGAACTTGGTGAGAGCCAGACAAGTCACCCCATCCTGGTTTCCCCTGGGTGTCTAGTTTTCAAAAATGTACAGGTTTTCTAGGTTTCCCTAGGTGCCGGCAGAGCTAGGGTTCAAAATCTACAGCTTGGCTCTTTGCAAAAAAAGGGTCAGTTTTCACTGTAAAAATGAAGTGTGTCCACGTTGTGTTTTGAGCCGTTTCCTGTCGCGGGCACTAGGCCTACCCAAACAAGTGAGGTACCATTTTTATTGGGAGACTTAAGGTAACACAGAATTGTAGAGCAATTATTAACTATTGACTTTCATGCATTTCTGCCTTCCAAATGAAAGACAATGGGTACAAAAAAAGTCACTTTGAAAAATGTCTAATAATTCTCATGCTAGTACGGGTACTCACAATTTCGTAAATGTGCAAATAGCTACTGTTTCTAAACTCTATATTTTTTTACAATTTCAGAAATACATGGGTGTCTTTCATCCCAATTTTTCACTGTTTATATTTTCCCAAATTGATTGCTAAATACCTTGTACATTAAAAACCATTGCAAGATGCTGCTCAGTTATTAGCCCTGGGTTCGTTGAGTTCTTGGTGAACCTACAAGTCCTATATATCCCCACAACCAGAAAGGTCCACCGGATGTAACGGTATATTGCTTTCAAACATCTGTCATAATTAGAAGAGGTTACAGGTGACAACGTTGGCACAAAAAGCTGTTTTTTTCAACTCATTTTCATTTTTTCCCTATTTTCAACTGTTAGTTTCTATAACAAAACCTTGAAGGATCTACACAAATGACCCCTTGCGGAATTCATAATAGTATCTACTTTTCTAAAATGTATAGCTTTCCAGGATCCATTATTGCTTTCATACCTATTTCTACCATTAACTGGAAGAAGGTTGAAAGCACAAAAAATAGCAAAAATATGCTATGTCCCAGTAAAATGCCTAAATTGTGTAAAAAATGTTGGTTTTCTGACAAAAGTCTGTCAGTCCCTGAAAGTTGGGAAAAAGTTGATGTCAGCCCCACAAACCCTTTGTTGATACCATTTGCAGGGAAAAAAATAGACGCTTTCATTTGCAGCACTTTTTTCCCATTTAAAAAAAAAATGTAGCTGTATTTTGGCTCATTTCTGGATCCTCTGCAGGGGAATTCACAAACCCTTTCGAATTCCCATGATGTTGGAAGAAAAGGATGCAAATTTGGCATGGATACCTTATGTGGTCAAAAAGTTACAGCGAAGGGGTTAAACCAATTCTGACAATTACTTTCAATTGAACTGGTTTTCTCATATTTTTCACTGTATATGCCATTCACAAAGTCCGCCTGGTGGTTAATTTCTTTAACGGAGGGGGTGGCTCTCCTCCCATATCCCTAGTGTTCCCTCTGGTGCCTTTATCTTTTTTCATCATTTGTTTTAGCTGGAAACACCCACATTATCCTTCACCTTTTTTTTCCTTCTTGCGACCCCTACTTTATGCACCTTGTCTCTTCCCTTTTCCATTGTTTTATGCTCACTTTTTTATTTTTCTTCCTAACACGTTTATCCTGCCCCCATATTCCACTTTCTTTGGTCTTTTTAATCTACTTTTCTTACTATAGCTCCTTTCCTTACGGGTCAACACAGAAAACAGACTACTTTTCTTTACTTTGCCCATTTCGAATTTATTTTAATCGATTGTTCTTATACTTTCTAAATGTTTTTCTTGGAAATTGATTTTTCCTATTTACCATTTTGGCATTTTATTGATATGAGGTATAGTCCATCAGATCATCCCGCCTCTACAGCTTGAATTTCATGCATAACAAAAAAAAGTAAAGACCCACCCCCCTCAAAACATTAAATTCTGAGTTAGGGGTAAAGTATAAGGTTTATACATATGATGTTAGTACCTGGCCAAACAATACAGGTATGTCAAACTAGCTAATGCATGGAAGAGACTGCAAGCGAAGGGAAACAACCAGCACTCGTGACCAATAATAGAAAGAGTAGTATAGTCGAGGTTGAAAAGGTAGCCAGTGTGACAAATTACACTCAAAAGGAGGTGTAGCTGCCTGCCTCAAATTTATGTTTGAGTATTCTGCACACATTCAATGTGGCGATTTTTGTACTTTCAAAGTGGAAAAAAGGGTTGTTTAGAATATAATATAAGTCCTGCCTTCCTCTCTATTACTTATACTGCACTCAGTCAGGCTACCCTTGCCTGGTCTGAGACATTATTGATCTTTTAATTATCCTGATAGATATCCCCTTGTGAGTAATTGTGAGGCTTATGCATTATTTATGTACAGAACATAGCTTAGATGCCAAAAGTAGTAGGAGATCAGACGGCCTGCTGTGAGATCATGTTAACTCATCATGTTCGTTTTGTGGAAGCATCTCATAGCATGATTTGTATTTCATGGGAGTCATTGCTGTATGTTCTGTGTTCATAGATTGGAACTCTGCTTGTTTTGGTCTTCTCTGCTGTTGCCTTAGGAGTTTTGTCGCACCTTTGGGGAGAAGAATGGGCAGCAGTCGTCCTCTCCTTCCAGGTAAAAACCCTCCTTCTTCCATCCTAACTTGTATCCTAAAAAGTGTTGACAAAGCCCATTGGCTTGGCTTCTGTACAGTGCATGGACACAGCGACAAACAGCATCCTTAGCATAGATAGCAAGGGCATTTGCAGAGATGGATCGTACAGGTAGACATCAGTGCACACGCAGCCCAACTTCACCTGCGACATCCACATACTCGGGCACCCATGCATGCAAACCAACATAAAAACATGCACGTAACACGTGGTCAGAAAACACGCACTCAGGCACATATAGATAGACAAGAGGGCAGACAGATGGCCGAATGAACAGATGGATGGATAGACACATGGACAAAGCTTCATATCCCCATATGATTTAGCCCTCTTTCCAAAAGGAGTGCATATTCTAGCATGTGGTGCATGTATATCCAATGGTTGTTAAAAGTCTTATAATGTCCAATAATGCAGGTAAAACATCTGCTAATTCACTCTTGCAAATAATGTTTTCTTTGTCAATCTCCCATTCAATGTAATTGCATATTGTAGATGATTGAGCACTTGATGGGTGAAAAACAAGATTTGCAACTTCTTCCACTTCTTGTGCACTCAATGTGTGAAAAACAAGAACTGGAAGAAGCTCCACTTCTTACATTTCACGCATCAAGTGGACATGAAGCGTATATTTGCTTATTTATAAGTCCTGACATTTGGGCAGTAGCCAGTTCAAAAATCGAATCAGCCAGACTGGGCTTGAATTGTCCATTCGCAGAAGCCACTTTGTTGGACACTGCCTATGTGCATGTAACCAGGGGCCAATTCCAGAAGCCTGCTGTGCTGGAAAACCTTGTATATTACAGCTAGACAAGTCCCCAAAACAAACGAGGGTGAGAGGAAGATGGAGAGGAGGGTGGCTGTCCTTGTACTCTCTGGGTAGAATGCATCCTGTGTCTTGCAATCAACATTCACACAAACAGATCAGTAAAGGTGGACCCAGGAACTTTATTAACTTCAAAGGGGCCTGTCCTTTCACCAGCAAAGGTCAGGTGACAGCTAGAAAGGCAAAGCCTCTGTCCTCATAGTCAGGCTGGGACATAACCCAGTGGGAGGAAAGCTACCCCAGAACCGGTTTTGAGTGATCACTAAAGAGGGGATGACTCATTACCCTGGCTACACCTCTGGGTGGGCACACAGGCTCTGCACATGGTGAGAAGGCTTTCCCCAACCTGAATTTTAAGAGTGTGGGGTACTGTGGGTGTGTTTGCAGTAAGACAAACAGTAACTCCTGAAAAAGTGGGTAGGGTTACCCTGGGGAACTGCAACCCCAATGGTTAAGGAATGGCCAGGAGTCACCCCCACCACTCGGTGTGGCATCGCCTGGATCCCTCGTCAGAACATTTTCGGGCCATTCAGATGATCAGAAGAGGACCATACCTGCTGTCTGTAACCCGAGAAGAGTCCTGAAGTACTCAATATGCTCCCACTTGTACCCAAGACAAAGGAGTGGGCTCCAGGGTCACTTGGCTGACCTGCTGTCTGGGTACTGGGACACATCCAGCTGCAGGATGTGTTTTTTTCCTGAACTGTCCAGCTGATCAGTAGCAACTGGACGTGGACTGGACCCTGCTGTATGCCTCTGCCCGACACCCTGACAAGCCCTAAGTGCCTTACCTGAGGTCCTTGGGGCTTTAGAAATGTATTTCCTTAGTTGTTTGGGAACCAGAAGAGGGTTTGGAAACTTTGAAAAACTTTTCCTCAAGAGCTTTAGCAGACCCGGGGGGAAAAAGTATCTGAGTGGCTGTTCTATGGTGCCATATTGAATTTCACCTTTATCCCGCTCAAGGTTCCCAGCACCTCCGGAAAAACGACGGGGTCCCATTCTGTGTTGGCACTTAAAACATTTCAAATCTCTAGAGCCTCAGTGGAAACAGCCTGCTTCAGGTATCCACCCTTCATTTCCACAGTGGTGACTACAATTTCTGTGGCAGCCTACTCTGGGAGGATTATTCTGATCAAAAAATGACAAAGTGCTTTTCTGCATTGCGACTTGGAATACATTTCAATGGTTTTCTTTAGAAAAGTGACAAAGTCCCTTTCTCTGTTGGACTTCCAGACTTTTACTGGGATCGATCCACTTGTTGTATCCAACCAAGGCCTCATCTCTGTCTGCCTCAAATCTTGCTGAGCCCCCAGACTACTGCTTTCATAGACTATCATTGGCGCTTTGTACTTTTTGGAGCTATTTTCATTGAAATCTTTGAAAATTCATATCTCCAGTTTCTCTTATTTGATTTTTGTCACTATGGTTTCATTGTACTTACCCCGTTTTCTCTTTATTTCTAATAGGTTAAGACATTTTATTATGTTTTGTGCAATGTTTTCTATTTGTATGTACTGATTAAATACTTTACACATTGCCTTTGATTTAAACTTGAATGCTCTGCATCATGTTACCAGGAGTTTGGCACAGGTTTATTTAATTTGTGTGACATCTAGCAGGTGGTGGCCTTATCATGTGTGGTGGACCCTTGATCACCCCAACTATTAATCCACTTTCCTGCAATGATTATTATTTGGTGTAATGACACTATTTTCTAGATTACCTCTTAAAAATAGATTAAAAAGGTTATACATGCAGATTTTGCCCTAGGGATATTTTTATTAATTAATTCATCTTTCAGCAAGCTGAAGAATAATCTAAGTAATCTTTCTTGCTAGGTCACGGCTCCATATCTCCATATTGGTGCAATTGCAGTCATGACTCTGATGTCTTGGCCAGTAGCTCTTTACTTTGTGAGAATGACCAGAAAAGGTATGCCTTCCATTGAAAACTACAGGACTGTGTACACTTGGGTGGTCCAGCATGGGGGTTTTCTAAGATTGCATGTTGCTAGTAAATAACAGAAAAATGAAATCTTTGTCATATGTGGTGTTTTTTATAGAGCATTAGTATCAAGTGTTGTAAAACTGAAATCGATGAAATATTGTACTGCTAATGAATGCCTTTTTTCTTGAAAGCAAACTTTACACATGGTTAAAATTGTCGGAATTCGTATGCAAGTTTTGATTTGCTCCTAGACTTTGTATAAAACCTTAAAATGTTTGATTTTAAATTATAATAAATCCCGCAACACATTATGCAATGTGATGTATTATCAAATTTCTGGAACACCACTGCCTGTCGAAGAACAGCATTCATTTTGGAGTCGTATCACTTTTTTGTTGCCCTTGCACCAGCCTGAACGTCCTCCTCTTCAGAGGTCCTGAAGCAACATAGGAAGGTGAAGACCTTGATTAGCCATGCAAATAGCACTGTGTATGAACAATTACCACACAATTCAGCTTCATAGAGGCCTTCTGTATGAAGAAGAAGCATGTGAAATTGAGGGGCATAATTTGATGACATGCATTCCAAGTATTAATTCAACCATACCCACCACAACACATTATCCTGCAACTTGCAGCATCAGCCTGCTGTATACATGTTCAAACACCATTCTTGCACACGCTTGAGCACTAATTTGGTATACTTACATCTTTGTGCAATATCTTGACCTACAATATCAGTAAAAAGGGAGTGTGAATCTTAAGAGAATGTCTGGCTAAGAACATTGATATTTGCTTCATGAACGCTATTCAATGATTTTCTCCAAAATCCTGGAATCCTGATCTTGACTATAGGGAAAGGTCTGTTACATAAAACCGGTATGGCATCTGGAAACTAAGAAACAGAAGAAATACATAACTTGATGAAACCTCACCATTTCCATTAGCTTTTTTCCATTACAGACTATTGGCATTTGATTAGGACATCCTTGAAATTCATCACACGTATACCCCCATAAAGTCTAATGTTTGACTAGGTAAAATCTTTAACCCAATAACTCTATCTGGCCATGCCTAAATACCCATTTATTTTGCCCAGACACCATGCCAGATGGTAAGGGCGCTCCACGAGGTTCACCAGCCAATGCCAGCTGGAGTCCCTCGCATATCTAACACTACCTCTTGTCTTCTGCTACGGATCCCTGGGCAGAAAAGCCATCCACATTCTAATCGGCCAAGCCTCAACTTTTATTGATTTTCAGTGACTCCAATCTTACCTAATGACCATGCAGATTTTGACTCCCTGAACCTATGGTTGAACCCTAGCCAATGAGACCAGTCAAAGAAAAATTCAGAAGACCACTGTGGCTGACCGCCAGGAGCCTATGCCTGGACACTTGCAAATCTGGCTCAATGGAAATGCTTCTGCAGGCCTGTAAGGATGTATGACATATTTGCACATGCTTTTACAATCCATGCCTTTACAACATGGGCATTATAACGAACACGTCATTACCACACATTCCATTACAACGCAAGTATTTACAACAAATTGCCTTAGGGAAGTGTTGTACTTTGGAATAGTATATTTTACTGTTCCAACTCCAGTCCGTGCAACAGTAGGGAAGGTGTAGGATTTAAAATCTCACAATGCTTTCCCTAAAGCAAGTCGTTTTAACGACTTGCGTTGTAATGAGACGTGTGGTAACAATGCATTCGTTGTAGTGCCTGCATTGTAATGGAACTGCTGAAGGAAGTGACCTGATTAGGGCCACCCGGGTCACTCGCGACCACCTCTCAGCCTTCCATACAAATGAAAAGTCGGTCAGACCGTAGAGAATACAAACCAAGTTATTTATTAGTCATTCACTCGAGCGGTGTCCAGTCTGACCAGCCTCCTTAGATAACTGCTGAGGGACTGACTCCCACCAACATGGTAGTAAAAGATATACATTTTCAGCACCCCTAAATACCCGCCCAGACTGGAATTTTCCAGTCTGGGAGCTGATGCAAAGGAGGTACAGAAGGACGAGCTACCATCCTGAGATCGGGTACATGCTATCTTAGTTTCAACGTCTCTCTGAGAATGGGAGCGGGGCTACCTACTGGGAAAGGCATGCAAGGACAGAATGATCTATTCATTAGTGCAGTGAAGCTCAACCTTGTATAATAAAGAGAAATAATCGAGGCTGTTTTCTGCAAAGTCAGACCGTATGAGACAGAAGCTTCATTTCGATCATAGTACAAAATGGCGGCTAAATACGAAATGGTGCCGCAAATGCTAACTTAACTCGCACAATGCTATAAGGAGCCAGCTAGACGCATTTTCTGTCCAACAGACCCTCCTTTTAGCATTTGCTAACAATTTTTTTTCTAGTCTTAGGAAACCAATAACTACGTGCAAATTAAGAGGACCAGTATTATATGTCAATACACACATTATCAATATTAAAAAATACCCTCATCAATGGACATTAGGTCGTGGACAGCCTGCATCATCATGGCCGAAGACTTAGCATCATGTATTGGGGCCTTTGTTGTGGGTGTCAACTTTCCAACACAGTAAGCACAGTAAGCAGGAAGGCACTGTACGCATAGGCAACATGCGAAAATTACACCTGCAATTACTATCAGGAAGATACGAATCTTCCACCCCCAGGATGCTATTAAACCCCAGAACCAACCAGAAAGGGTCCAGGTACCATTCTCTTGGCGGATATCAGATGCGAGCCTATGCAGCTTCTGTATAGCAGTGCATACATTAGGGGCGTGGTCCGGTATGTACACGCAACAACTGCTGCCTATGACGCGGCAGGCCCCTCCCAATCAGCAAGGATGACTTCTAACACCATCCTGTTCTGAAGAGCAACAAGCCTCGTAGCCTGGAGCTCAGCTGTAATATTTTTCAAAATCCCTGCTGTGGTGTTAATTACCCCTTCCACGACCCTGGTGAGTCGATGCATGTTAAGGCTATTGGACATAGTGCCCCAAAAGGGCAAAGTATCCTTCATAGCATCTGTGAACTGCTGTAGAGTGGTGTCTGTCTGGTCTATGTCTTCTGTGTTAATAATCCTTCTAATTCAGGACAGATGGACACTCCTACGCTGCAATCGATGGTCCTTCTGATAATTGGATAGTGCTAGGTACACTGGGAGAAGGAGGAAACAGAGGTAACATACACCTGTCCATCCTCTAGTAAGCCAAACTTTAGCTTGAGATCGACAAGCAAAGTGGATATTATGCGGTGGAAGCAAAGGTGGACTATTACTCATGCTTAATGTATATGTATAGTTGCAATTACTCTCCCCCACTTTCACCTTCCCAAACCCTCGTACACAAAATCCAGCTGTTGTGTTGACTACTGGCACTGGTATTGCCTCATCTTGAGTAATATTGCGCATCTGGACTGATCGAAAGTATTCAGTGACATTAAATCCCTGGAAATCCAACATTTCATTTTGAAGCCATGTTTCATTTTTCTCTCTTTCATATACATTCATACAGGCTATTGGGGATAATGTATCAGGGGTCCTTTGTTCTCCCAGGATAAATCCTTGGTGGACACGTATATATTCTAACACTGTGTGATAATCAGCAGATGTCATATTCATAGAACAAGAATGATAATGAATGTATACCATAGAGAACAATTCGAACCATCTTTCACAGCTGCCTAAGTAGTACATAGGCAGCAATAACAGGCTATCACTCTTATGTGTAACCAAAGGGAGCAGTCCACATATCCAACAGTTTGTAACATTCGATGTGTCATGGGCTTGGTGAAATGTTTGCAAAAACACACTGTCTACATATGTTTTTCTGTGTTCACCTTTATGGGGGGCTAAAGTAACAAACGTGTGTTCAGGAGTGACATGCGTTGTACCAATCAAAGAGCGCACAGGATATTTCTCCTCTAGGAACCATACTGTTCCAAGAACTGTTATCAGGGAAATCAGAACAATTACCAAGAAAACTATTTCACTCCTTGTAGACCAACCAGGCTCATTCTGCCTGAAACGTGAGGCTGCAAAGGGCTGTTCCTCCTACCTAATGGGGTGGCCAAATGGATACATTTTAACCAGAGGAAAGGACATGCAATGGAGCCAATGACAAGATGACAAGAAAAGGTGCAAATGTTCCCAGTGTTCGGGCAGAGCCTCACTGGTAGACTTCTATTGTTCATCAATCGTTGGCGCTGTTGAGCACCGGCGATGGAGCTGTCGGACCAGCTTTTTTCTTGAAGAATCCCACGTTGCTCACGATAAATCACCCCCCCCCCTTCCTAGGGGAGCACACTCGATCAATCCTGTTCAATGTTCGAACAGTGCACCAATCTCGTCTCTCCCTATGCTACTGTTACTAATCTGACTTTTCCTTTGGTGCACTGTTCTTCCGTCGGGGGCGCACCATATACCTAGCTACTCCAGGGACAGAGGGAACAGCGAAAAGCAGCTCAGACACAGAGGGGCCAATGGACTGGGGCTCAAGCACAGAGGGGCCAATAGACTAGGGCTCCTAGATGGCCCTCATCTCAGGAGGCACTGCCTTGTTCAACATTGCGTTGTTTTCTTCCTCCGTTTGTGCCCACTTCAGCCGGGCATCCAAGAAAGCAACGAAACGGGGCACCTGCTCAGTTTCAGAGTCACCGACTCCGTTAAGCACCCATTGGTTGTAGGGTAAAGGGAGGGGCACCTTGCGGCAGTGTTGGCAATGGATCCAGTTCTTCTGGCCAGCCACCTTCACAGTGGTGCGGGTGGTGAGGAGCACCTGTGCAGGCCCCTTCCAGCAGGGCTCCAAATAGCCTTTCCTCTGGAAGTGTCTGGTCAGCACAAAGTCCCCAGGCCGAATATTGTGTCCTGGCCCCTCGGATGCTGGTGGTAGTGCTTTGTGGATATGTTGTTGAATAGAACGCAATAATTTAGTCAACTTATACAGATAATCCACCGGCAAAGGGTATTCAATCTCTGAAAACTGTTGAGGTCACGAGATGCCCTAGACATTGACCTCGTACGGCGACAACTCTGTCCTAGAGTGAGCCGTAGCTCTTGTAGACAAAAGGGCTAATGGTAAAGCATCTAGCCACTGCAATCCTGTGCTATCCTGAATCTTTGCCAATTTCAGTTTGAGAGTACCATTGTACTTCTCAACTAGACCTACTGACAGGGGGTGAGTTGCAGCATGAAATTTTAGTTTGATGTGCAGACCATCACATACCAACTGAATAACTTTTGAATTGAAGTGACTTCCATTGTCACTCCAAATAAAACGGGGCATACCGAAACAAGGGAAAAACTCCTTTAGGAGTGCCTTCGCCATGGCTGTATTCTCTTTAGTGGGGTAAGCCTCGACTCATTTACTGAATGCAAAAACGACCACTAACACATATTTCAGATTGTTGACTCGTTCCATTTCGATGAAAACCATCTAAAGGGCCTCGAAAGGGAAAGAAGGTGGTGCAAAATTACCAGGGGGTGCAGGGGTGCCTTTTCCAGGATTATACATCATGCATTCATTACAGTATTTAACAAGATGAGCAGCGACCTTGGGATTGGTATCATTCTGCCATACAGGATCTAACAGTGTCAAATACCCCTTGCACTGATGTGGGCTGGCCCGTGCGCCATAGTGACCACAGGGAGGACATATGCATTTGGTAACATCCATCTCTGTTTTCCTGACTTATCTGTCCAACACCCATTCTCATCTAACCGTGCTTTGCTTTCCTGCCATACTGCTTACTCCTCAACAGTTGCCTTACTCTGGATTTCTTTCACATTGTCTAGCGCATCCTCAAACATAGTGACCTCGGGCACCCACCTGGCGGGACCTGCTACAAACATCTTTTTTATCTTCGTTCCAGCTGTCTCCTTAGCTGTCTGGTCTGCAAATGCATTCCCCCTTCCCACGTCATCAGTAATCGCCTTATGGGCGCTGCACTTCACAATAGCCAATTTCTTAGGAAGTATCAAGGTGGACGGAAGCCTATGTATAAGAGGGCCATGCTGAATGAGTGTCCCATGGGAAGTAAGGAACCCTCTCTCTGAGCAGAGCCGCCCAAAATTATGGGCGACCCTAAAGGCGTACTGACTGTCAGTATAAATATTAACAGCCGGTCCCTCACTCAATTCACAAGCTCTAATAAGGGCGACCAGTTCAGCTGCCTGAACAGACTGATAGGGAACTCGTGATTTCTCAACTACCGTATGCAATGTAGTATGGGCATACGCTGCAGTGGTGGTGCCATCTGGTAATTTGAAACAAGAACTATGGACATATAGTTCCCCTTGGGGGTCAGATAAGGGAACATCAGTCAGGTCTACCCGTCCCTTCGGCTCTTCCTCTGTCCGAAAAATACAATCAAGTATGTCAATTTTCTCACTCTCAGAAGGGAGGGGTAGTAATGTGGCTGGGTTCAGAGTGACACATCTTTTTAACGTGATATGCGGGGCAAAGAGAGTTAGCTCATAACCAGTCAGACGCATACTAGTTAGGTGCTGCGTCTTGGTCTTATTCAAAAGGGTGTCCACCACATGCGGGACCATGACTGTGAGATCAGTATCAAGTACGAGCCCAGCCGATTGCCTTATGGAGACGGCCACAGCCGGAACCGGTCTTAGACAGCTTGGGAGGGCTCTGGCGACTGGATCAAGCAAAGCAGAAAAATAAGCACACGGCTGTTGCTTACCTCCAAAGGCCTGTGTTAAGACAGAGAGAGCACAACCAGCCATCTCGTGTACATACAGTACGAACAGCTTCAGGTAATCAGGCGTACCAAGCACAGGTGCAGAGCAAAGCGCAACTTTTAATTGCTCAAAAGACTGCTGACATTCAGGCGTCCAAGGCAAGAGCTCATGCACATATTTAGTGGTTAGCGCAAGCAAGGGCTTTATTAGTAATGAGTAATTAGGGATCCAATATCGACAGTTGCATGTGATGCCAATAAAAGCAGGCACATACCTCTGAGTGTTAGGGATAGGTATTTTAACAATGGCACTAATGCGTTCAGGGGTCAATTTCCTACCCTCCTTCGACAGTAGGTGACCTAAATAGGTGACCACCTGTCAATAGTATTAAAATTTAGAAACGGACACATTATGTCCATGGTGAGCCGAATGTTGCAACAACTTAACCGTACTGTCTTTGCATCCCTGTTCAGCGTCAGAGGCTATTAGTATGTCATCCACATATTGAAGCAATACATTACCTGGGGAAAGCAGGAGGGAGACCAATTGGGCTTTCAAGGCTTGGCTATATATACTAGGGCTCTCAGTATAGCCCTGTGGAGTGCGACAGAATCTAAAGCTCCTGCCAACTCAAGTAAAACCGAACAAATGTCGGCTATCAGGCTGGATCGGAATACTAAAGAAAGCATTTTTCAAATCAGAGAAGAATTTAGCAGAGGTAGGAATCATTGTCAGAAGAGCAGTAATGTCAGGGACCACCGGGAACTGAGGGACCACTATTTTGTTAACTGCGCGCAAATCAATCACAAAACAATAAACATCTGGGTGGTCATTGGGGGAGTCTGAAGATGCCTTTTTTAGAATAGGAAGAATAGGGCTATTACACACATTCGCCGCTGTCTCTTCAACCACTTCTGACTCAATGAGATCCTGTATAATTCGCAGCCAAGCTCATTTTCCTGCTTGTGGAATTTTGTACTGGGGAATACGAGGCAAAATGGCATTGTCTTTAACTTTTATGGAAATCGGGTGAATTTGCAAAAGTCCCACATCTGTATCCCCAGTGGCCCACAACGTGTGCAGCACATCTGTAAATTCAGCAGGGAGGGGTGCATCTTTTGACAGACACTGCTTAGTGCTACCTACATTCGAGCCCATTGTCATGTAAACACCTTCCGGGGAACACACAATTGTAGCATGTAGCCTCTTTAAGAAATCCAAGCCCATCAAATTCTCTCCACAATAAGACATTAACAAAAATGGCGAGTCCATAATAAAAGGACCGATAGTCAAGGCAAGAGGTTTGGAAATGGGGCTCACAACCGGCACACCAGAAAAGGCTACTGAAACATTATTTTGGCCAGACAGAGCTGCCCCAGGGACCAGCGCACGAGAAACAGAGCTATTCATTGCTCCTGTGTTCACTAGGAATTTCTTAACTGAGCCTTGCAAATCTGCGGTGACATAAGGACCGCGCTGATCTACAGGTATCTGGACTGGTCCATCACCCTGTCCCTGGCTGTCCTACCTGAGAGACATCCCTGTCACTTCGTCTAGATCATAATCGTCGTGGTAATACTGTCTCCCTTGAGGGTCATCAAAATAGTTCTGGTCAGAGCGACCCTGCGATGTCCTATCCTCACAAACCTTATCCTGATCACCTTCTTCACGGCCCCATCCATGATAGTCTTTGGCGCTGCCTCATTAAAACACTTTTCCCAAAGCCCAATCAAAGTAGCCAACATGTTCTTAAGGGCATGCTGCTGTACAAAAGGCTCATAGTCTTTCATCCCCTCCCACACATCCTCTACACTGTAAATGGGGTTACGAGCCCACTGAGCTGCCTGATTGGCTACCGCTCTTTTCTCTTCCTCTCCCACATCAGATCCTATCAATATCCATCCCAATCGCTCCCTAGCAGTTGCCCAGTCCCTGTCCCCTGATCCACGTCCAGGTGTTTTGCTACCCAGTGCTATCGGGTAATGAAGGAAAAGGGAAGGATTGATAGCAGAAGGAGCAGGCACCAACGTTGTTCATGGCTGTGTAGTGGGTGTAAGGGCTGGAGAGAGGTGAGACAGCGACACACTAGGCGTAGCAGGGAGACTAGCAGTTATCACAGGTGCAGAAGGTGAAGTCACAGAAATGACAGGAGGCGCTGCGGCCAAAGCAGCTTGGTCGGTAACAGAAGAAACAGAGACAGAAGAGACAGACAATTGAGACTGCGGCATGGCAGGGTATATTCTCTGCGGAGCGTATGCAGGTGTAGGTTGGGTGTCTAACAATTCCTCCGCAAATGTATCATTTTCTTCTCGAACCACATAGGAAGTTTCGATTGCAATGTGAAAAATCTTACCAGCACACTCTATTCCCTTCTCAGTCTTCTCTTTATCATGCGCAACAGCTTTCTGAGTCACTGTGTGCATCCTTCCCTTTCAGGCCTCTTTTTCTGCTTTCATTCGTCTCTGTTTAGCTTCCTTTTGCCATGTTCTAAGAGAATCAAACATTGGCTGTCTACTTCTTTTCGCAAACAATTTATCCTGTCAAATTGTGCTTTTGCTTGTCAAAAGTGCCTGTCAGTGGCCACTGCAACTCGGCATTGTCCTTCGTATATTTGTGCCATAATGTACTAAACATAATGAGGCCAAGGCCATGCTTAACATACATTTAAAAATTTGGAGTGCCTTCCGGAGGCGCAGGCTGGATCTCTTCCAATCGAGCATCAGTAGAACAACAATGACAACTCACACAGCACAACTTACTGAAACAGGGCATTGTTAAACGCAAACGTGTGCACTATTTATGCCTAGCAAATATTTGCAAATTTCTTACCAAAGTTGGTCTTCAGACCTTACAAAATCCAAACCAAAGTGGTACCATGTGTACAAAGAACTCAAACAAATTCAAGCGCTTGTCCAAAAACGATCCTCAGACCATAACAAACACAAACCAAAATCGCGCCATAGTCACAAAAACAAAACGAAAGCAAACTCACCTGGTGCACACAGGTCAAACAAATTTCTCCACTGTCAAACGGTCAGATCCAAGGGTTTCGCCAGTCAGGACCCCAGCTGGGATGACCACTGGCCAAGGCACCGCTTGGTCAGACAGACGGGGCAGCTGCGAGTACTAGACTCTCTCGTCCGGGGGCAAAGAAGGGTCACTCACCTGATGGGGTCCCTGTTCAGGCGCCAACTGAAGGAAGTTACCCGATTTAGGGCCACCCGGGTCATTCGCGACCTCCTCTCAGCCTTCAATACAAATGAAGAGTCGGTCAGACAGTAGAGAATACAAACCAATGTTATTTATTAGTCACATACTCGAGCGGAGTCTAGTCTGACCAGCCTCCTTAGATAGCTGCAGAGGGACTGACTCCAACCAACATGGTAGTACAAGATTTGCATTTTCAGCACCCCTAAAGACCCGCCCAGACTGGAATTTTCCAGTCTGGGAGCTGATGAACAAAGGAGGTACAGAAGGACTAGCTACCATCCTGAGATCGTGTACATGATATCTTAGTTTCAAGATTATTCTGGCCGTCTCTCTGAGAGTAGGAGTAGGGCTACCTACTGGGAAAGGCTTGCAAGGACAGAACGATCTATTCATTAGTGCAGCGAAGCTCAACCTTGTTTAATAAAGAGAAGCAGACAGCATGAGACAGAAACTTCATTTAGATGATAGTACAAAATGGCAGCTGGATACAAAATGGTGTAGCAAATGCTAACTTAACTCGCACAATGCTATATGGAGTCAGCTAGACACATTTTCAGTCCAACACTGCGTAGTTCTGTCTGCGTTGTAAACTCTGTTTCCCGACCTGTAACCCTGGAAGGACCCCGGTTGTGGTTTCACACCCGTCTCGTCATATCCTAGCCCTTGCTGGGAGCCTCAAGATTCTTGGCGGAAAGCTTACTGTGTGGCAGAGGTCTTCAAACTGGGGGCTTGATCTCTTGGGGAGGGGGGATGATTTGATCTCAGAAGGGGTGCCAGGCACTGACAAAGAGCAGTAACATGCTGAAAACTATGCAGTGTTTTGGTGGAAAAGACTGAGTGTCAGTTAATCACTCTGTAATGGGACATCAGTTACATTTTTTGTCACTCATGTCCTGGCTGATAAAGGCGTCTAAATAAATCTCTAAGTCCCTCATCCTTTTTCGAATAAACGATCACACAGTGGATGCTTTTACATTTTAAGGAGACCAAGCTGCCCATGGCATGTTGTCAATCATGTATTTGATTGCATTTTTAAGATGGGTAACTTAGCATAACTGCAATGTTTGGATTATTAAATATGTTTAGGGCTAATTTTATAGAGTGATTGTGAAAAAATGTTTGTCATTCTGGGTGGCCCCAATTAAACATTTTTATATATGAAGGGTGCAGTATTAAAATGTTTAAAGACCACTGCTCCACGGTCTTGAATTGCAGGCAATGCCTTCTTCTGGTGTCTTTCTGCCTATGCTTCAAATTAAAAAATACCCTGTTTAAACCCCACCACCACTCCAGAAGACAGTCTCAATCAATATCCCTTTTCCTTGGCCACTTCAGCCCCAAGCACGTTTTCTTCTATGGTTGCTCCCTCACTTACAGCTTCTCGTCTCACCCTTGCCGACCCCTGCCTAATGTATCATTTGGACTACCACTGTTAGTGGCCCTCGGTGGGAAGAGTGTTAAATAAATAGATCATTTCTTGTTCTGCAGGATACTTTGTGACCACAAGGCATTCATACACAAACTGTTCTGGTGCTTGGCCAACTTTTCTGATAGACATCAAACAACAGATTCCTTCCTTTTTGAATATTTCCCCAGATGTCATACTGGATCAGGAAATCCTCAAGAAGTATCCCTTCACGCTGGCAGGTGGCACCATGCAGCTCCGTGCCAATGTCTCTCCACTCTAGAAGTGACACACGGGGCCCTATAAAGCTTGCAGGCATGTGCGCTGACAGTTGCTTTCTTTCTGCATCAACAGACATAGATTCGGAGCTACCATTCATCTCTTACGATACTGTACTTTGATTTTTCCTATATTTTATACAGTGTGCAAGAGAAAATGTCACCACTGAAATCTACAGGTTTTAAACCTTGTGGGAATGTCTTAAGCAAATATCTGTGACAGACCCTCTGTTGGTTTGGTGCTTGTGATTAGACCACAAGTCCAAGGCCTAAAGTGACTGTGCCCAGATGCATCCCGAGGCCATCCAGGATCAGGAAGCGAAGATACTGGTTGTGAAGCACCGCAAGACTCCACGTCATGACCGGACATAGAGCCAAAGGGAAGTACCGCTCCCAGGGCCGTTTCCATGAAAGACCATCATTGTAGTCCAAACTTTTAGGTAAGTCGAAAAAGCACTAGATGTCTAAGAGGGACTTGGCTCCATGCAGCCATTGTCGATGTCATGAGAAGGTACAAGAGCGTCAGTTTGCCTCCTGTTCACGCTTCTGAAGCCGTTTCCCTTCAGAGCCAATTCTGACCCTTGTTCCACGGCTACTCGAATTTCCACTGGATTCAAGCTAGCGTGGCTGAAGAAGGGTGCGTACCCTGAAAACGGTCCCAGGATGCTTGTTTCCGGTCCAGGGAGGACCTGGCCTGGCACTTCGGTCTGGACTGTTCCCATGGGGCACAGGGTCAAGACTGATTTGCATATGGCTGGGTCCAAACTGGGGTGGCATAGTGGGCAAAAGAATGATGGATTTAACACAGATCTTTTGACTGGTGAAGAATGTTTTCATTGTCCGCATTCCGTCCATCATTTGTTTGTTGTAACACTCGAATTTCCGGGCTGTTATCGATGCCCCAGCAAATCGAAGAAATCCATGAAGCCATGCTGCTGCTTTTTGGCACATTACAGGTCCCCATTGGCATGCCTGCAAACCCCAAGGAGCCAAGAGACCTCCCAATTGGACTGCTGCCCTTGTTCTAGTTGGGCCCTCCGGTTTTGTTCCAGACCACAAGATGACGAAGGCCAACCCATAGCTGAGACGGTGTCACCCTGACTTTGACTAAGGTTTTAACAGAGCTGCAGCCTACTGGCCACCCTTCTGATTCCAGTACGCTGCCCTTGCCCTCCAGAAGAGCTCCTGCCCACCATGAGTTGTTTGGCACAAATTCTGATAGTGATGGGTATGATGCTGGAGACGAGTTTGCCCAGCCCTATCATGAGGACAATTGGTTTGAAGATCTCCAAGATGCCAATGGTCTGGATACTTCCCCAAACAATGGATTGGGTTCACCACCGGGCCATGCCACAGAAGAAAGTGTCTCCTTTGCAATGCTTGTTAGGAGTGCAGCAGAGGTTCTGCATCTTAGGAAGTTAAGGCCAATATCTAAACTGAGGTGCATCAGCCAGGCCAAACAAGTTTTGAGCCCCTAATTCCCTTTAATGAGGCTCTTCCAGATACACTTTTGGAGACTTGAGCTAAATCCTGTTCAGGCCCCCCTGTCAATCGGCAGTTTGGTGCACAACATAACCCTGCTCCGAACGACTGTCGTAGCCCAACAAGGTTAAGCCAAATGTATTCCTGCCTACTCCCCTTAACAGGGAATCAAAGGAGATATAGACCTTAGGGAAAGAGTATTTTCATCTACAAATTTAGCTCTTCACTTTGTAATTGCCAGCTTCCTTTCAGGCCGCTACTCTCATGCCTAGTGAGACTCAGTAGCCCAGGTGTTACACATTGTTCCAGAAGAGGCTTGTCCCGTACTCTCTCAGACTCTACAGGATAGTCATGATGCAGCCAAGTTTACCATTCACTGTGGGTTGGATGGCACAGACTCTATTGGTATAGCTATAAGTACCAGTGTGGCCCTTCCCAGGCATGCTTGCATGTGGTCCACTGGCTTATCTGGCAACATCCAGACCCATCTTATAGACATGCCATTCAAAGGTTCCGTCTTTTTGGGGATAAAGTAGACCCAGCCCTGGAGTGACTTAATGATAACATGGCCACAGCACACTTCCTGGTCATATATGCTCCCCATGCCATCCACATCAACAGTTTTGCCAGATCGGTGGCTATGGTAGGGGCTTTGAATACCTCCAGCCGATGTAGCGAGCATAACAGTTCCTCCAGCCCTTTCGTGGCTGTGTGTACCTACAGAAAACTATGACTACAGGGGCAGAATGCAGCCTAGTCTTCCACCCCTCCAGTTGCCGTAGCCCACAAGCCTCTTTAGTGTTCTCTTGATAGCACACAGCCAACCTGACAGAGTCTGGATCTGACATTTCCTGCTAGGGTGGCAGTCATTAACAACAGCAAATGGGTCCTGCGATTGTTCAGTGGGGTTACTTCTAACCATCCCTCGTAACTCTGCCACACCTGCCACCATCCTCAGACCAGCTGACGGAGGAGGATTTGTTGCTATTGCAGCAGGAAGGGCACGCTCTTTTTGGCATAGGTGCCATGGAAGGGGTACCAATGCCAGAAGCTGGTTGTGGGTGTTATTGCTGCAAATGTTTGGTACTGTAAAAAGCCTGCATCCCATTTTTAGACCTTCACCCTCTCAGTGCCTTCCTGTGGAAAAATAACTTCAATATGCTCACCCTGGCCCATGTCTTGTCTGCTTTCAACCTGGAGACTAGATGGAAGTGTTGGAACTGCAGGACACTTAATTCCATATTCCTCTCCTGAAGGCTGACAAGTGTTATATGTGGTTCATGGTGGAGTGGGAGCATTATCAGTTTACTGTGCTCCCCTTTGGCCTCACCAATTATCCCTCAGGTGTTCACAAAAGTGATAGTTGTGGTCGCAGCACATCTTTGGAGGTCATCGGTTTCAGTCTGCCCCAGTCGGACTTACCTATGGCAGTCGTCGCCCACCTCTGGACTACTGTGCACTCAACAGCTTTGGGGTTCACTACCCTTGTGCAAAAGTCGCAACTGATTTCTTTGCAGATGCTCCCCTGTAACGGAGCCATTCTGTACATGGACAGTTTCATGACCTCCCCCACCCTAGAGAAGAGAGTTTCAGGTATTCAGGCTATGATCTGGATGTTTCAGCCACTATCCTGACTCTCGGTGAGAATGACTCTGAGCCTGAGGAATTGATCGCCTCCTGCATCCTGCAGATGAAGCATAGCAGATGGCACATTCGGGCTCTACAGTAAAATCTGAAGTCCCAGTGCGCATAGCATCAGGGTTATCTCTCCGACCAGGTAAATATTTTGAAAGGGGACTGCAAAAGACCTGCGGTTATGGCTGCTGGGCCACAACTGGTGCAGCAAAAGACCCCTCTCCCTACTTCACCAAGTGCTGACAGCAGTGACTTATGTATCTCTTCTGTATAGGGCTCGTCATTTGGGAGAGGTAGAGATCAGAGGCCTCTTGTCACTGACAGTGGCTCGACTCTACATTAGTCTGCTGGAGCTCTGAGCAAACCACTTGGTGTTATAGCCTTTCCTTCCATCCATCAGAGGAAAGCCGGTGCAGATGCTCTTGGACAACACCATCGTCTGGAATGCCAGGGGATTTTCCTGGCGGTGTGCCACCTGGCCAGATCTCTGATTGCCAGGGCTGATAAATTCAGCCCTCAACACCTTGCAGGTCATGAATGGTAGTTACATTCAGAGGTGGCGCAAGGACTCTCTTGTGAATGGGAGGAACATTTTCACGAACATTTCTCCATCACTAAGAGCCCGCATTACCAGCAATTTTGCATGTTGGAGGTTTTAGGACATCTTTCACTCAGAGACACGCTCTGGACTTTTCTACGCCTTTCTGCCAATACTTCTGCTCTGAGTTCTGCAGATGATCAGGAGCGACTGGTCCTAAGTCATCCTAGTGGCTCTGGATGGACACAGAGAGCCTGGTATTCCTAACTCTTGGGCAGGAGCATCTGTCCACAAATCTGCCTGCCCCTTTGGGAGGATCTCCTGTCGCAGCAGCAGGGCAAGTATCTGCACCAGAAGCTGCGCATGCTCCACCTCATGCTTGGACATTGAATAGCGACAGTTGTGAGTTTTAAATCTTTCTTCTGAGGTTGTTGATGTTATCTTGGAAGCCAGGCAACCCTACACCAAGTATTTATAGGCCTGTTGCTGGGACTAGTTTGTGGTTTGGTGTTCTACCAAACAAATTGACCCACTTCACACTAAACTGTTTCAAGTGTTGTTGTTTGATTTGTCCCTCACCAAGCAAGGATTTGCTTTGTGCACCATTAAAGGGTATTTGCTCTTTTGGCCTTTTAATGGTTGCTGGACGCACCTTCTTTTTTTGAATCACCTATGGTCCTGCATTATATCAAAGGTTTGCAATATATATTTCCCCTTTTCAGTTTATTATCCCCAATAGGATTTAAATTTGGTTCTTACATTCCTCATGTAGGCTCCCTTTGAACCATTGCACAGCTGTCCTCTTCGGCTGCTTATTCTCAAGATAGTCTTTCTTCTTGCCATAATATTGGCATAGCATGTAAGTGAACTACAAGCTCTCCTTGTCAGCCCACCTTACACCACTTTCAACCCAAACAAGCTGTTTCTACAGTCTCACACTTCCTTTCTCCTGAAATTAGTGACTCCATTTCATGTCTGGCAGAACATCAGCCTTTGGGCGTTCTTTACTACACCTCATCCCTCTTAGGAGGAAGAGAGACTCCATCGATTGGATGGGAAAAGGGCATTCATTTTTATATTGATCGTACCAGAAAACATCGGGTGGATGAGCAGCTCTTCATTGGCTTTGCTGGAGCAAAAAAACGGCAGGGCTGTGCAATAGAGTACCATCCTTTGCTGGATCATGCTGTAATTAAGATCTGCTACACATTGGCCAAAAACCAGCCCCAGAGGGTTTGCGGGCTTACTCCATCAGAGCCAAGGCTGTTAGCACTGCGTTGGTCGGTGTAGGTTGGGCGCCTGTCCCGGGCATTTGCCAAGTGGCTACCTGGTCATTGCTCCCATATGTTTAGGAAGCAGTACTGTCTGGACAAACAGGTCTTTCAAGACAGGCCCTTAGCCCACTTGGTCCTGCAGGACATTTTGGTTCGAGTCAGTTCACAGACACACCACCTGGGAGCGACTCCTTTGGTATCTATTCAAAAGGTGAGGAATCTGCGGTTAGAAGTTTCTATCAGAAAAACATGTTATTTACCTTTGGTAATGCTCTTTCTGTTAGAAACTCTATCTAATTACAAATAGCTTACCGACCCTCTCATCCTCCCTCTCTGTGAACTGGACTATTTTTTATTAAAACAGGTTCCAAGTAGAGATCTGCAAGCTGGTCACTGCCAATCTGGAGATTAGATTCTATTTTATTTAGGGCATAGACAGCTACATGTCTCTTCCGGAGTAGAGCAATGTCGGTGTGGAGCTGCATAGTGTCTGCGCTCAGGGGTACTGGTTGAGATTTTACAGACACAGTCTGAATATTCAAAAGATGAGGAATCTGTGGATAGTTAGAGTCTCTACCAGACAGAGCGTTACCAAAGGTAAGTAACTTGTTCTTCCATGGACCCATGCCTCTGGACTGCTTGTTGGCTACACTCGCTTCAGAATAAGGGGTGGGATGTGAGGAAATGCGTGTAATATTTGGTGTGGTTGTGCAACCTCACTGTGTAATACACTTATCAACCCCTTTGCAAACCTTAGGTTTAGTTTTTCAAACCTTCAGCTTAGCCCTGGGTAGCTGTGGCTCTGAGCAGCAAAGCTTACAAAAAAAGGAATAAGTGTAAAGCATTTAAACAGCAATAAAACATTTTAAGAAGAAAGGAACACAACAATCAAGAAATCCGACCCCAATTTAAAAAATAGACCATATTTGTATAAGTCTTTAGACACTAGAATGAACTAGATCCACTAGAGGGTTCCAGAAATATGGAATATACAAGTAATAATAAATCACAGCATTGGGAAATTCAACAAATTTGACCCAGAAATATTTACGAGAAAAACGTAGGCAAGTGTCAATGCGGTCAGGTAGAGTTACTTGAGGTGACCAACTCCAGCCGGGAGGTTGTCCGGGGGACAAGCAAGGACTTAAGAAACAATTACCTCCACAGAAGAACCAGTCCTTAAGCAGCCCCAGGGACTTTATCTGCGTTGCAATGGATTCCTATGAAGTGGTCCTGATGCAAGGCATGAAGGATGCTGTGGATGCGACACGGTCAATGGGGGACTTCCTGCTGCCACTCCTCGGTCCACGGAGATGGTGCGGTGTCCTGGTTGCAGGGTCGTCATCCCATGAGGTCCTCTCTGACCTGGCCAAAGTCCAGTCGCCACAAAACTAACAGTCGCGGTCACAGGCCAATCCTTCATGGGCCAATAACTTGTCCTCTGAGGGTCCCAGTAGATCTCCGACAACACTCCTGGGCTTAGCGAACTGAGGTGCAACTCTGTGCATCGGGTCTGGGTCGCTGGTGCTGCACGGTAGCGGTGGTAGCGGCTTGAAGACTTTGGGCAATCACCTTGCCCCAGCAGGTTTTTAAGCTCTTGTGTCCCTGAGTTGCGAACAGGAGGCCAGTCGGCTGCCCAATGGAGTCTCTTCTCTTTTCTGGGCTCTGGAGACAGCTTCTCCTTGAGCAGGACACAGTAGGTACAGTCCATCTCTTTTCTAGCCACCAGGTGCAGAAGGTTCAGCCTCTACAGTGCAGCCTCGACAGTGCAGCCTCTCTTTGCTGGTCCCTTGTGAGGCAGGGCAGTTTTCTTTTGGTTCTTCTTTCAGTCAATAGAAATCTGAGATCTGGGTGCCAGGGTTGCCCCCTTTATGCTTGGAAAGTGCCCTCAGGGCTGGATGCGGTTGGTAGCCAATGGGCTTCCAGGTTCCCTCCCACCTGGTGACCACTTCCTGTGGAGTGTGGCATCTGGCTAACCCAGAATGCACCATTCTGCCCAATTCCAAGATAGCGAGACCCCTGGGGTTGGCTACCTCAGGGCTACATGCCCCTGGGGAAACTGGTTTGGCAACTGGTTTCCCCTTTCTGTTCCTGTGCCAGTCTGTCTGCTTAAACAATGGGACAGCCCTCCTCCCTAGTGCTACACATCTGCCCTTCAACGGCAGCTTCTCCTTTAAAGCCTACCTTTAGGGGCTGACACCCAAGTTTCTTCCTGCAGGAGGGAGTAACACTTCCCTGCAATCCCTCATTGTTCTCCTTCTTGAGAGTCGTTAGCACGTCTCCCCAGGAGGGCAGAAGCTGTCACATGGAACAAGCTCCATGTGTGTCTAGGAAGGTACAGAAGTTTTAAAGGCAACAAAGTGGCAGCTTTGTAAAAGCTGCACACTGCAACAAGTTAACTTTGACTTGCCATACAAGTCTGGTTTAATGTAATGAGTTGTTTGATACCTCGAAGAGCATACTTTGGTTGCACCGTTCAGGAGTTAGCACAGAAGCAGGGGCACTGTCTAATCCTTTGCTAATTGGACAACAAAATCTCCCCAGTAAAGATTCTAGTTTTGCGTGTTTACTGGTGGGGCATGTAAAATACATATCCTGCCCGTGTCATATGCAAGATGATGGACGGGGTGCTGAAACTTAATAACCACTCACCTCAAGCCAAGGGATCTGGGTTAAAATCATCAGCTGGAATTACTGGCATTGTGGGGTGTGGTAAGTATTGTTTGCAGTGTTACCACAACATTATAGGTTTTCACACAGAGAATGAGGAATTACTGCAGCTATTTGTGCTATCCAATGATTTCCTTAGCCGTTTCCACATTCGGGCCTTTTTCAAAGATACATTCCACTCGGTTTTCAGTCGTGATATGTGTCTGAGGAAAAAAACCTGAATGTGCGGATTTACTGCACAATTTGTAATCCTGATTTGAGAAGAAACTCCTATTTCTACCCGAATTGAGATGACCTCTAAAGTTGCAAAAAGTCCTTGAACAGAGATAATGGGCAATAGTTATTGAAATGGCTTAGAAATAAAAATGGTCTATGTCGTTCTAAAATATTTTATCCTTGCACATTATAAGGAAAAAAGGAATTTAATTTCCCGTTTAATTATTGTCACTATAAGAAATCTGAAAAAGGCATATTCCTGCAACATATTTGAGATTACTTAGAAAACATTCCACTAAACCTTTAGAGCACATGCAAGGAAAACTATAGTAAAAGGTTTCATGCTTGTTAACAATGGTGTATGAATGGTGCATATTTTTGCATTACATATACGTGAATAGGGGTATTATTTTGTAAAGTATTTCAGTGTGGTACCCTGGCTGCAGAAAGTAAACATTTGATTGGCTCAGTGATCTGTCATTCATTTCTTTCCACTTCCTGTAGTTTGTCAGGCGATCATCCTTGGTCCTTTCCTTGCTGTCCTAATCCTACTATACTTGATCCCACTGGGCATGTACTCCCCCTGCATCAGAGGCGAGGGCACACTGGGGCCCAAACCCGCTCTCTTCGGACACAGAGGCACGCCAGTGGTAGGTAAAAGGTGTTTATAATACTGACTCGTTCCTAGCTGCTTCCTTAGTTCTTCTGCCTTCTTTCCAGACCACAGGTTTACTGCATTTGAACCCTGTATGTTTCTTACTATTTGGTTCTGTCCATTCGATTACAAGTGGGCTATTTGAAAGAGAGTTGTCAAAGTATGTAGTGTGGCTCAATGTTTACTTTCTTAGGCCTATTTCAGTGTATCTGTTAAACACTTAAAAGGTGATGGAAGATGCTTGCAATACATCTAACCACTGGCAAACGCTCGGGTGGGATTCCAACTCATCGTTCTTTTGCCGACCATGCCACTTCAGGTCAGGGACAGCCGTATGCAAATCAGTCTTGGTCCTACTCCAATAGGAACAGGCCAGCCCGACTGCTAAGCCAGGTCCTCTCTGAACTGGAAAACAAGCAACCCAAGCCAGGTTTTGGCCTGATAGGGCCTCTTCAATCTGGTGTAGCTCGGTTCCAGTTGCACAGTGAGCAAAACAAGAATGAGTTTAAATGCTATCCAAGCAATCGCCAGGAGTTAGATGTATTGCAATCATTCCTCTCATCACCTGATGTGTGTTAGATGTTCAGTGTTTCTGTTGCCTGGCACCAGTCAAGGCATGAAAGACAATGGGATCTTTCACTGTTTATCTGGTGTAATATGTCAAATATCTAAGATTGCTGATTTTAGAATGTTTGTGTGTGTGTGTATGCAAGTTTTGTACACACACAATCGTTTTGTTCTATCAGTGGGTCTGGAACTAGGGGTGCTGGAGGTGCTTAAGCACCACCATGAAATCTGAAAGGGTTTAGATGGATAATGAGCAATAAAGGGGCCCTTCAATGGCTTTTCTTCTGGCAGCATTTTTGTGTTTAGAAAAAACACTGTCAGATATCCCCTATGCCTTTAGTGAGGCGATGTTACTGAACAGCACCCCCACTCAAAAATCGTTCCAGCACCGCTGGGTGCTATTGTTAAAGAAGAAATATCGTACTTTTATTATAAGTTAGGAGTCCGCAGTCAATAAAAAAAATATAGCAAGGATTACTTTCTATTGCTTGTTCTTTATGTATCCTTCGATCCTGTAAATAAAGGGACCTGTTTGTTCCTGCTACCATCCTAAGCCTACGCCCTTCCGCTTCTTTGTCTGAATTCTTCTGGGCGACAAGTGAATAGAACTATAGGATTACAAAACCCCACTGAGGCCTCCTGGAACTACAATTGAAGATAAAATACATCCCACCGGAATCATTGACATCTGGCAGATTACTGAAGATTTAAGTTCTGCAACTTCAAGAAGTGGTCCTACAACATGGAAGATGCAGCCGGCAACATGCTCCTCATGAGACAGAAATAGAGGGCGGGTTTTCTGCATGAAGGTAAACTCTCCCTGATTGAAACTCTAGTCCAGCGTGAAACTTACAAGTAAGACCTTCGACAGCCTTAAGTCAAGGAGCAACTTTCCACCCTAAATCTACCTAAAAGCGTCTGCCTATCTCCACTAGTCCCTTGGCCAATACTGAGGACAGTAATTATCTGAGTCTGTCATGTTTTCTTTCCACTTCCTTTAGTTTGTCAGCTGATCATCCTTGGTCCATTCCTTGCTGAAACATATACTTTAGCTTTTGCTTATTGGAGGTTAGGTTTTTAGTTCTAGCCTGTGCGTTAGACTTACTAACTGTGCTACATTTTGTATTTTGGCAACAGCATAGCTCTTTGGCAGGGTGCGCTGTTTCCAACAATTATTATGCTCATGCACTGTGCTGCATCACAAGCCCTTGATGATCATAAGGTTGAATAGACCTCTATGTTCGAAGGAGGCCGATGAGTCTTGGAAGCGCATGACATAGTGTGCAGTCTCTACTATGTGTGCTGAAGAGGTCGGCTACTGTGCTGCGTAGGCTGTTGGCAGAGAGTCAAGCCTGTGATACCCCAGATGTTCCAGCATGGTCTTGTGCTGACGGATATCCATGATTGTCGTTCTTTGAGTTTGTCGTTAAGTCCTTGTTTGTATTCTACTTTTGTAGAATAAAGTAAAACGAGCTGTATAGAAGAAACTGTGTCAGAGACTAGGAGGCCATGCAAACTAAATCCTGCTATAGTTAGGCTATATGGACTGAAGATGTGGTCCGAGTGAAAGTAGATGTTGATCTATGGTTGGTAAATTGTCAATTTTTCTCTAGGGGCGAAGTAATTGTCCTGTTACACACAACTACCACAAACAGACTGTGTGTGCTACAACTGTTGTAGAGTTCAAATCTCATAGCATGAATATGCTCAACTCTCCGTTGCTGCTGAGCTACTTACAAACGTAAGCTATATCCCTTGGCACATCAAGTTTATGAATATAACCATCACCCTAAATTAGTTGTATCTCCATACATTGTCTTTCACAAACCACTACTTTGTATTTATTGACAGAAAGAATTATGTTGTTTTTTCTCCATCCAAAGGTGAGACACATACAAAGGTAAGAACAAACAGTTCCTGCCATTGTAGAGGCCGTCACACAGGCCTATATGCCTGAAACAACCAGGTTTCTCACCTTCAATTTCAATTCAGGTAAATTTGCTCTTGATGAGATATCCTCTTACTGAGAATTGCATCCTGTTGTTATACCCCCATGACTACTCCTGTCCTTCTACATCTATTCAGTGCCCATCAACACAAGTTCATCTGTGTGCATGTTTAGGTCTGGCTTCACAGTGCAGCTGTTTGCAAAATGCATTGTTACATTTCTTTAAAATACACAGACGATTGGTTTCACCAAGAGGAGTTTTAGACACTCACCTGATGCGATTGGCTATTTGGTGTATCATTCTGCCTTCTAGGAATAGGAAGCGCTTCCACTGAAATGCATGAGGAACGATTTTCCATCAAAAACCAACTTAATCCTCAGCTGTTTGACGCATTCAATTGCATTGTATACAGAGAGTAATATGTTTTGCTATTTTTTCCAGGATTGGCAAAGTCAGTATTACAGACATTAATGTGAGAAATTGAATTTGTGCAGGCAACACATGTAAACAACGTTTATCAATGCCTGTGTCTAAATCAATACTTGTTTTTTGAAGCTATCTCCTCAACAGAAATTACATTTGAAGATGCTATTGTGTATAGATCAATATGCTATATGTTAGACAGAAGCATGAGAAATACTTTTGCCAGAATGTTTCTTGCATGTTGGGATTACATTGTGCACTTAGGTAAGTGAATCTCAAATATCTGAAGACAGAAGAAGGAAAGTGTGAAACTTGCTAAGATAAGGTCCAAAGAAACATAGGGTAGCATGGGATACATCTGTAATTTATGAACACGGGGTTTCCCTTTTTTGTCTTCTTGCAACAGCTGGCTCCTGAAAACACCAAATTGTCATTTGAGAAGACTATTGAGCATGGAGCAGCAGGCCTTGAAACTGATGTCACAATGAGGTAAGATGAATACAGCTGGGTTGTTGATGCAAGCACCACTTCATAGAGGAGGAGAAGTAAAATGTAGATAGTAATCACTGGTACTAATCTTATTGACCTTGGACAGCTAAACGGTTGAATTGGCCCTGCTACATATAAAGTTATGTTCTATAGATGACAAACAGATCTCAGAAGTGGTTAACTCACTGAGCTATTTTACCTGCTGAAATGGAAGCCACTCCTAAAAGATTGAGCACATATTCTAGTACTGGTTAACTAAGGGAGCATGGCAGTCAAGTTTCATCTCAATACATCCAAAACAGAATATTAAGAAAATATGAAGGTGTAAGAAATCGGGTTATTGGTTGAGGGGGGTGGAAGCCCTACTCGGGCAACAACCCCAATCCTTGCTTGGGTGAACTACAACAGTCACTATATTAACCTGTGCTTAACCCTCTGATAGCTTGACACAAAATCAGTCAGGCCTAATTTAGAGGCAATGAGAATGTTTATATAGCACACAAGCAGTAGTAAAGTGAAAACACAACACAAGAGATATCGCACACCAATTTAGAAAAATAGAGTACAAAAATAAAAATAAAATACCACCAAAAGGAAACAAATTAAATCCGTAGAATCGTAATTATGCAATTTCAAATGTTTAGGTAGAAATAGCACCAGAAAGCACTAATGGTCGGATTCTGGTCGTGCTAGACCAGGACAAAGTCACAAATTCAGGGTGACCGCGATGGAGTGTGGGCCAGATACAGGAAAAGCTGAAAAAGTTACCTTCTCAAAGTTTGATGTGCTGAGTTCAAAACTTCAGGATTTCACAGGAGGAGCTTAACTGCTGGCAGCTAAGGATCTAGGACCTGGGGAGGCACCTCTTGGGGATCATAAACTCATGCCAGCAGGGCCAAGTTGCAGCTGGTCAGCTGAGCAGGTGATTGGAGGCCTCTGGAGCTTGTTGTGTTCCTGTAGCCCACAACAGGAGGTGAGCCAACTGATCCTTGGAAGCACAAAAGTTAGCATGGGATGAAGGGAGCAGGTCCAGTCTTCCTTCTCAGGCAGAAGGTCAGGCCTCCAACAGCTGGGCAGTCCTCTGAATAACAAGGCAGCCATCGGGCAGCAGGACAGTAATCTAAGAACAAGGAAGTCCTTGTTCTGTAATGTCCACAGGTCCAAGAGTATACTAATGAGTGGCTCTGGAGGTCCAATATGTATACATGGTGCCACCCTTTAAGTTTGGAGAAACTTCCAACTCGACATCTGATGCTCAAAAGTTCCATCCTTCCCCTTACTTCCCAAGCCCAGGCTCCAAGAGGTCTAGGTTGACAAAAGGGTGGTGACAAGTTCCTTTAAGAGTTTGCTAGAGGCAGCCCATTGAAATGTAAGTAGGGCAGGTAACAACTCCCCTCCTAGCATCCTGTCAGGATGGCCCTCTCCCAGCTACACCCAGGTCCTATGGTCTGGGCCCGGTACGCATTCCTGATGGGGGAGCAATTAACAGGCTCAGCCAGATGAAAACTACTTCTATAAGGCCTCAAAAAGATTATGGCAGGAAAATGCCAACTTTCTAAACTTAAGCTATGAGACCTGGATGAATATCCAACGACTACAGATGCACTACTAAAACATCACTTAATCCTAAGTGTACAAGCAATTACATATGACCTGATTAGTATTTATTAAAGATTGAAATCAATCGTGAACTTAATCAACTTCAGTTCACACATGTGAAACAAAACATTAAAAAATTAACGATACGTGGATGAAAATGAGTAGTAGAATCTGCTTTTATTCTGCTGATAGCAGATAATCTTCAGAAAAGAAAGACACAAAGGTGCTTTTTCTCAGCAGTATAATTCAGCAAAACATCATTCCCAATGCATTTCGGGCTATGTTGCGCCCTTCATCAGGGGATTCTAGAACATTAGCAGTCACAATAAATGCCTTAATAATTAGAACACTGAAAGTGAACAGAATGCTTAAACAATACATATTAATGGGTTCAGAGGAGAGCAGGGCCGAAGATTTGAAAAGCATTGACTGAACAGAAAGAAAAATCCAAATAACAGCAAAAAGAAAAGCAAAGAAAAAAGAGAAGCAGGAAAAGATGATGCAAGACCAAGAGTTTAGAAATCACCCAATGTGCAACTCTATTTCTCGAAATAAAGAGAAGAGCCAGTCTAAAAGATGCCATGAGACTTAGCAACATGTCATGAAGTGAAGATATTGCATACAAGAAAAGCCACCGATCAGGAGATCACCCACTATACAGTGCTGATTAACACGAGTATACCAAAAAATAATGTACCTGCAGATAACGCCAAAATCAAGGCGCCGTGAATATTCCAGCTGAATCAAACTTACTAACAGCTGTGGAAATAACCAGCATAGCAACATTTAACTACAAAGAGGTATGTACGACAGAAAACAATGCCCAATAGTAAAAATTGCATACCTCTAAACGGCTATACGAACCTACCAAGAAGTGAAAGGAAAATCCAGTAATAGAAAAAATTTATAAAGATTGTAACTGCGACCCGTGGTGCTTAAGCCAAAGCTGAAAAGTGAAGTATGAAAACACGAGTCTTACCGACATAGACTCGCATATAGCCTTAACCCAAACGCTCAACCGTGGGAAACAGCGTCTCACAAAATGTGTGAATGACCTTTTTTAACAGATCACTTCTTGGCACTTAGGATAGGGTCAGACCCGGATCAATACTAAGGTATTCAGAAAAACCACAGACTGAAATAATGCTCTGTTATATCAGAGGTCCATCCGTGATCCTTAAAACGCCACCTTCCGTACTCCCAGTTTACCAGGATAAGGCAAATCACATCTGTCCCAATCCTAAGTGCCAAGACTATACAGGAATACAAATAAAATTTTATGGCCAGGGGTTATCCTCTGGATTCAATGCAAAGAGTTTCATCACTATATACATTAATATTAACGTGGCATATCGGTATTCAACAACAATAGCGCATGAAGAAGACGTCCAGCTCAAGATGTATGTTTCTTAGTAAATGTTCTTCTTTATTTTTCACAAGTAGATGTTCTTTACATTCCACATATCATAGCCTCATAGCCAACACGTTTCGTCTCCAACGAGACTTCTTCAGGGCTTACACGTATGGCATACAACGTATTCCTTAAAAGTTCATATGATTCAGATCCAATGGTCATGGGTTATCTATAGATCACACAGTTCTCTGCAGAAGTCCAAAGTGTGGAGTGAGCCTGTCTGTCTCCTAGGAGATTTCTGAATAGAGGAGCAGCTTCCAACTCCCAGGCCAGCAAACCTTGCCTGAGGTCCACTGGATGTAGTGAATCAAGGTGAAGCAAGAGCACTGCAGGTTACAAGAAGTGATCTGTTGAAAAAGGTAATTCACACACGAACTACACCCAGAGAGGTATTTATTTCAACTTTCTCATCACATTCGCATTTGGTCAAGAGGATTGTGTTAAACCTTTGGGAGTTGCTTCAATCCGAATCTAATATTGGTGGTATATTTGCCAATATCCTGTTTTCATATAAACGTTCAAGAAATCTTAAGGACATATTGACATCACCCTTAAACACCACAGAGTGTGCACACAAGGACATGACCAAGTGTTTAAATTGCTCGCATTGCAATAATAATGTGATAACGGGTAAACAAATGTCTCATCCCAGATCAGGCAAGAATATTGCATTTAATTTTACTGCTAATTGCAATAGTTCTCACGTCATTTTTGTCATCAAATGTCCGTGCGGTCTTATGTATGTTGGAAAAACTGAGAGGTCCCTTCGGACCAGAATCACCGGTTACAGAGTCGAATACGCACTAAAACCATGAGTTTGCCTTTGTCACAACACTGGTTAGCTAATAACCACACCATAGCGCAACTCAGATTCAGTGTAGTAAAAATTGTCAAACCATCACCAGAGAAAGATGTGTCTAGACTTCTGTTGCAGCGTGAAACTCATTGGATTTGGTTTTTGGGGTCTTTCGAGAAACAGAGTTGCATGTTGGGTGATTTCTAAACTCTTGGTCTTGCGTCATCTTTTCCTGCTTCTCTTTTTTCTTTGCTTTTCTTTTTGCTGTCATTTTGATTTTTCTTTCTGTTCAGTCAATGCTTTTCAAGTCTTCGGCCCTGCTCTCCTCTGAACCCATTAATATGTATTGTTTAAGCATTCTGTTCACTTTCAGTGTTCTAATTATTAAGGCATTTATTGTGACTATTAATGTCCTAGATGCCCCTGATGAAGGGTGCACCATAGCCCGAAATGCATTGGGAATGATGTTTTGCTGAATTATACTGCTGAGAAAAAGCACCTTCATGTCTTTCTTTTCTGAAGATTATCTGCTATCAACAGAATAAAAGCAGATTCTCCTGCTCGTCTTCATCCACGTGTCGTTAATTTTTTAATATTTTGTTTCACATGTGTGAACTGAAGTTGATTACGTTCACGATTGATTTCAATCTTTAATACATACTAATCAGTTCATATGTAATTGCTTGTACACTTAGGATTAAGTGATGTTTTAGTAGTGCATCTGTAGTCCTTGGATATTCATCCAGGTCTCATAGCTTACATTTGTATTAGGCGGCTGACAGAGCCTCCTACCAGTTGCACACTTTCTACATATTAAAATTTGGAATAATTGAGTACTATAGTTGAATTAGTCTATCTTGAGCGCATCTTAGCTGCTACTTCTTTTTTTGTACATACAACTTTCTAAACGTGGCATTTTCAAAATTGTAATATAAAATCTGTTTCTTACCTTTAAGAGGATTTAAAATTACAATTCATTTGAGTCTAAACATGACATTTCTACCTGCTCCCATTCAAATGTTAGCACTTATTGAATGTAATATGGTAACCCAATGTTATCCCATGGGAGAGGTAGGCCTTGCAGAAGTGTAAAACGAATTAAGAAGTTTTTCACTACTAAGTAATGTAAAACTTAAAAACACATGTCCTACTTTTTAAATACAATGAACCCTGTCCTATGGGCTGTTAAGGGCCTACTTTAGAAGTGACTTGTATACATTAAAAAGGAAGGTTTACACCTGGCAAAAGGTTCATTGTGCCAGGTCGAATTGTCAGTTTTGAAATGCATTACAGCTGCTATGGCAGCCCTGAGACATGTTTTGAATGGCTACTTTTAAAGGGTAAACAATAAAAAGATATCTCAAAAATAGAGTGGGGGTCTAAGGGATATAAGTTTAAAGACTCAAACAGTAAATAATCCCCAATTCTACATATCAAAACAAAGAAAACTGTGTCTGAAAAATCAAGTGACCTTGAGAAATGCTACACCGCAAATACTGCAACAACATGAATGTTCATACCAAAATATCACACTGGATATATATAAGCATTAAAAATCTGTAAATGCATAAAAGGTTCCCATCACCCACTAGAAGTGGCTCGCTTCATCATTTGGGAAACCAGGGACTTATCAGAGAACCATCCACCACCAAATGAACGTGGATCAGGGTTCAGAGTTTGTCCCGGACGCAACTGGAAATGTTGCTTCAATGGAAGGAACCAATCTACAAAATGGTATTGGGTGATGTGTGCAGTGCGAGTGAAATAAGTGTGATTGATAAAATTGGAAAACAAGGCACAGAGAAATTTTATTTGAGTGCTGCCTTGATGCCAAATTAAAACAGTGCTGTGACAGTTTAAACAAATAACTGTGTTGGATCTGGTCTACATGTTTCAGCTGATGGGTAGATTATACCCCAGCTTTCGTCAGGACCATGACAAGCTACTGCATATTATACGTGAAAAACCAGGTAAATCATACAACCTGAACCTGTGATAGGTATAGGAGAAATTACCTGTGGGAGTGGAAACAAACACAGTGAGAAGTAAATAGAAAAAGTGCAGCAATATATTTTATAGGTCACAAGACGCATAAAAATGTTATTCAATTATGCAAGATACATATTAGTATAAGCACCACGTCAAATAATTGAGATGCTAGCTATTTGTCACTTACCCGATCAGTTCTGGGTATGCGCCTCGCCTCACCTGGCAACTGCTCAGGCTTAAGGAGGCACCGCTCTAAGAAATAAATGAAAGGTATAGTCCAAAAATAAGAGTCCAACAATACCTAAAAATGAAAACGCTTATCCTTAAAACCAAGTGGGGAAAGCTGGGAGTCGACCCTCGAGAAGAAACTAAGCCCTGTGTGAGCGTGATGTCCAAACATTCATAATGGTTACTTTATGACAACAACACCCACATTAGTGTTGTTGGACCGTGCTACAAAGGGTATCTATAGTAGTAGGAGCACATAGTATATGAACCACATTGCTCGCGTATGCAATGTCGTCTCTCATGTTACAAAATGCCGAAAAAGCAAGAAATCTAGCTAGATATTATGACATTATAGCATGTTGGAATATAAGTATAATAATCTAGTCAAAAACGTGGAACTTGCTCTACTGCCAGTAAGGTAGCCTATCTCAGAAACTGTATCATGAGTGGAAGTGACTATATCTGCCCCGTGATCAATTCACAGTAGCAAACAGTCGAACAAAAGGCATGTTTAAATTAAAACAGAGGTCCGTTGTTTAAAAAGTGTGCGCACAGGTCTTACCTATCCGTCGGTACCTCAAACGGCTGCCGAGCCAGAAGGGGAGGTACGCGATCCTGATGGTATCGACCTTTATAGAACAGGGACCCGTGATGTCGGATCGGCGTGGAGAGGAGCAGAGTGATGACGTGAAGACGTCATTACGTCTAGCCCAAGTTACCATGGGAGTTGTAGTCATTCATATCGAGTCTACGAAAGACCAACCAGGTAGTTTAGTAGTCGTGCGTAGGAATTGCGGGTATGTCAGAATTAGGATGAGGATTCCAATTATACAAAAACAACCTACAAGTTATATGAATCACCATCAACTAGGGAGTTGTACTACTTTTAAATAATTTCTTGTACACGGTAATCGATCATTTGCTCACTGGACATCACTTTGACTATCTCGACATCGCTTAAACCATATGAGCTCTCAAAGGAAGATATCTTATGTTAGTGACCTGAGCTGGCATAAAGACGACCGATCAGGTAAGTAAGCCAGAGTGGTACAAATGGCATACCAATACAGACCCAAATCGAAAAGCAGTAACTGGAAAAGTGTGAGTGAGAATCCACAATGTAGAGAGCAATTAAGGTTGTGAAACTAGAAAATACAGGACGACTTGCAGGTTCAGTAAATCGCCATCCACTAGAGAGTAGTACTGCTTTCTACTGGTTCATCACAGCGATGTCCATGGTATTTGATCATTTAATCCCTGGACATCGCTTTTGAGTCTAAAAACCCATTTCTGCTGTCGGAGAAAAAGAAATTTCTTTATATCAGTGATGTGTGGTGGGATGAAAGGTTGTTCCAGAATGAGCCATCTCAAATCCTCGGGTTTGTGATTTAGAGCAAGAAAATGACTGGTTAATCTGGTAGCTTGATTATTGCGTCTTATGGTACTCTTATGTTCACCGATACGGACTTTGATCTTAAGTGTTGTCATCCCTATGTATCGAAGTAAACAAGGGCATGTTATCTGGTAAATCACTTTTTCCGAGTTACAGTTCGTATGTTTACGTAAGATCCAAGGTTTATCCAACCCTAAATCAACTGATTTGATTTGTTGAGTCTGAGGGCATGCAGAACAAGAGCCACACGGATAGTGGCCCTGTATTGGTGGCAGATCCCAAAGTGTTGATGCTTTCAAACCTGGTTTTGCTTTAGGTCTTGTGTGGACAAGGTTGTCACGCAAACTGGAACCTCGTTTGAAGGAATACAAAGGGAGTGGAATCTTGTCATTTCCAAGATTAAGTATGTGCCAATGTTTACGTACTGACTTTTGTACATTATTGGATAATGTACTGAAGGTAGTGACTAAAGTCATTCTAGTCAATGGTTCCTTAGGACCTGGAGGTTCAAGCAGAGCGTCTCTGTTATTGTTAGACGCCCGTTTATAGGCTTGTTTCACCAAGTAGGTTGGGTATTGTCTGACTTTAAGTTGTTTAGAGAGTTCATCAGCGTGGAATAGAAAACTATCTTTCGTGGAGCAATTCCTGCGAATGTGCAGGAACTGTCCTACTGGCAGATTTTGTCGGAGAGATTTAGGATGGTGACTGTGAAAGCTCAGGTGAGAATTCTTCGTCTGAGGTTTTTTGTACAATTCACTTCCCAAGGTACCTAATGTAGGGTAGATAGTGATGTCTAAAAAGGGGAGTCTGGTCTTTTCATGCGTGACTGTAAAATTCAAAAAGTTGTTTTGAGAATTCAGCCAAGAGTGAAAATCCAATAGGGTAGCCACAGTACCGTGCCAGACCACCAAGATATCATCTATATATCTCTTCCAGCAGGCAATCTGCCCGCGGAAGGGATTCTGGTCAGTAAGCACAATATCCTGTTCAAAACAGTGAACATAGAGATTGGCCAGACTGGGTGCGAAAATACTCCCCATTGATGTACCGGAGACTTGGAGAAAGATGGTTTCTTCAAATCTGAAGAAGTTCTCCGTCATCGCCAGTCTGGCACATTCCATGATAAAGTGTGTGGGTGTTATGGTGTCACGGTCTCTGTTATCCAGGAGACCCCTGATGGCTTCGAGGGTCTCTTCTTGGGGGATGCAAGTGTACAATGATTCCACATCGAAACTGACCAAGAGGTCAGTCTCGATATTGAGCAATCTGTGGTAGTAGTCGTAAGACGTCCTTAGTATCTTGTAGGAAAGTGGGAATTTCTCTGACCATAGGTCTTAGGAAAAAATCGACAAAAGTAGATAGGGGTTCCAAAAGAGAACCAATGCCAGATATGATGGGACGTCCAGGTGGTGGTCTTGTTGTTTTGTGTATTTTTGGCAGTATGTAAAAATACGCCATAATTGGAAATTTGGTGATGAGAAACTCGGATTCTTGTGAAGTAATCCACCCTGACTCTCTCGCTTCATTGACAAGATCATGAATCTCAATGGATAATCTTGTTGTGGGATCCTCTGCAAGGACCCGGTATGATTTGGTATCATTAAGTTGTCTAAGGCACTCGTCTCGATAGGTGATAGTGTCCAGGATGACTATAGCACCGCCTTTATCGGCAGGCTTGATGGTGATACTATCGTCATTCTGGAGAGTTTGCAAGGCCTATTTCTCAATACTGGGTAAGTTTTGATATACTCGATCACTCTTAGAGTCAAGTAGAGTGATATCATGTATGACTGCTTGCTCAAAAACTTTCACCTGGTCTGGTGTAAGATGAGCAGGAGGATTGAAATTGGAAGGTGGTTTTAAACCAGTATTTGAGGAATGCAGAGGGTCAGATGTATCTACGACCATTGCGTCTTTGTTTTTAAAGAAAAAATGCAAACGTATTTTTCTGAAGAACTTTTCAATCTCTTGTCTTAGCTGAAAGGGATCACCTACATTAGTAGGTACAAAACCTAGACCCCTATTGAGGACATTCAGTTCTGCTGTAGTACTACAGCATCCTGCTGTAGTTCCTGCGAATGTGCAGGAAATGTCCTACTGGCAGATTTTGTCGGAGAGATTTAGGATGGTGACTGTGAAAGCTCAGGAGAGAATTCTTCGTCTGAGGTTTTTTGTACAATTCACTTCCCAAGGTTCCTAATGTAGGGTAGATAGTGATGTCTAAAAAGGGGAGTCTGGTCTTATCATGCGTGACTGTAAAATTCAAAAAGTTGTTTTGAGAATTCAGCCAAGAGTGAAAATCCAATAGGGTAGCCACAGTACCGTGCCAGACCGCCAAGATATCATCTATATATCTCTTCCAGCAGGCAGTCTGCCCGCGGAAGGGATTCTGGTCAGTAAGCACAATATCCTGTTCAAAACAGTGAACATAGAGATTGGCCAGACTGGGTGCGAAAATACTCCCCATTGATGTACCGGAGACTTGGAGAAAGATGGTTTCTTCAAATCTGAAGAAGTTCTCCGTCATCGCCAGTCTGGCACATTCCATGATAAAGTGTGTGGACGTTATGGTGTCACGGTCTCTGTTATCCAGGAGACCCCTGATGGCTTCGAGGGTCTCTTCTTGGGGGATGCAAGTGTACAATGATTCCACATCGAAAATGACCAAGAGGTCAGTCTCGATATTGAAAGCAATCTGTGGTAGTAGTCGTAAGACAAGCATCCTGCTGTAGTACTACAGCAGAACTGAATGTCCTCAATAGGGGTCTAGGTTTTGTACCTACTAATGTAGGTGATCCCTTTCAGCTAAGACAAGAGATTGAAAAGTTCTTCAGAAAAATACGTTTGCATTTTTTCTTTAAAAACAAAGACACAATGGTCGTAGATACATCTGACCCTCTGCATTCCTCAAATACTGGTTTAAAACCACCTTCCAATTTCAATCCTCCTGCTCATCTTACACTAGACCAGGTGAAAGTTTTTGAGCAAGCAGTCATACATGATATCACTCTACTTGACTCTAAGAGTGATCGAGTATATCAAAACTTACCCAGAATTGAGAAACAGGCCTTGCAAACTCTCCAGAATGACGATAGTATCACCATCAAGCCCGCCGATAAAGGCGGTGCTATAGTCATCCTGGACACTATCACCTATCGAGACGAGTGCCTTAGACAACTTAATGATACCAAATCATACCGGGTCCTTGCAGAGGATCCCACAACAAGATTATCCATTGAGATTCATGATCTTGTCAATGAAGCGAGAGAGTCAGGGTGGATTACTTCACAAGAATCCGAGTTTCTCGTCACCAAATTTCCAATTATGGCGTATTTTTACATACTGCCAAAAATACACAAAACAACAAGACCACCACCTGGACGTCCCATCATATCTGGCATTGGTTCACTTTTGGAACCCCTATCTACTTTTGTCGATTTTTTCCTAAGACCTATGGTCAGAGAAATGCCCACTTTCCTACAAGATACTAAGGACGTCTTACGACTACTACCACAGATTGCTTTCAATATCGAGACTGACCTCTTGGTCATTTTCGATGTGGAATCATTGTACACTTGCATCCCCCAAGAAGAGACCCTCGAAGCCATCAGGGGTCTCCTGGATAACAGAGACCGTGACATCATAACACCCACACACTTTATCATGGAATGTGCCAGACTGGCGATGACGGAGAACTTCTTCAGATTTGAAGAAACCATCTTTCTCCAAGTCTCCGGTACATCAATGGGGAGTATTTTCGCACCCAGTCTGGCCAATCTCTATGTTCACTGTTTTGAACAGGATATTGTGCTTACTGACCAGAATCCCTTCCGCGGGCAGATTGCCTGCTGGAAGAGATATATAGATGATATCTTGGTGGTCTGGCACGGTACTGTGGCTACCCTATTGGATTTTCACTCTTGGCTGAATTCTCAAAACAACTTTTTGAATTTTACAGTCACGCATGATAAGACCAGACTCCCCTTTTTAGACATCACTATCTACCCTACATTAGGTACCTTGGGAAGTGAATTGTACAAAAAACCTCAGACGAAGAATTCTCTCCTGAGCTTTCACAGTCACCATCCTAAATCTCTCTGACAAAATCTGCCAGTAGGACAGTTCCTGCACATTCGCAGGAATTGCTCCACGAAAGATAGTTTTCTATTCCACGCTGATGAACTCTCTAAACTTAAAGCCAGACAATACCCAACCTACTTGGTGAAACAAGCCTATAAACGGGCGTCTAACAATAACAGAGACGCTCTGCTTGAACCTCCAGGTCCTAAGGAACCATTGACTAGAATGACTTTAGTCACTACCTTCAGTACATTATCCAATAATGTACAAAAGTCAGTATGTAAACATTGGCACATCCTTAATGTTGAAAATGACAAGATTCCACTCCCTTTGTTTTCCTTCAAACGAGGTTCCAGTTTGCGTGACAATCTTGTCCACACAAGACCTAAAGCAAAACCAGGTTTGAAAGCATCAACACTTTGGGATCTGCCACCAATACAGGGCCACTATCCTTGTGGCTCTTGTTCTGCATGCCCTCAGACTCAACAAATCAAATCAGTTGATTTAGGGTTGGATAAACCTTGGATCTTACGTAAACATACGAACTGTAACTCGGAAAAAGTGATTTACCAGATAACATGCCCTTGTTCACTTCGATACATAGGGATGACAACACGTAAGATCAAAGTCCGTATCGGTGAACATAAGAGTACCATAAGACGCAATAAACAAGCTACCAGATTAACCAGTCATTTTCTTGCTCTATATCACAAACCCGAGGATTTGAGATGGCTCATTCTGGAACAACCTTTCATCCCACCACACATCACTAATATAAAGAAATTTCTTTTTCTCCGAGAGCAGAAATGGGTTTTTAGACTCAAAAGCGATGTCCAGGGATTAAATGATCAAATACCATGGACATCGCTGTGACGAACCAGTAGAAAGCAGTACTACTCTCTAGTGGATGGCGATTTACTGAACCTGCAAGTCGTCCTGTATTTTCTAGTTTCACGACCTTAATTGCTCTCTACATTGTGGATTCTCACTCATACTTTTCCAGTTACTGCTTTTCGATTTGGGTCTGTATTGGTATGCCATTTGTACCATTCTGGCTTACTTACCTGATCGGTCGTCTTTATGCCAGCTCAGATCACTAACATAAGATATCTTCCTTTGAGAGCTCATATGGTTTAAGCGATGTCGAGATAGTCAAAGCGATGTCCAGTGAGCAAATGATCGATTACCGTGTACAAGAAATTATTTAAAAGTAGTACAACTCTCTAGTTGATGGTGATTCATATAACTTGTAGGTTGTTTTTCTATAATTGGAATCCTCATCCTAATTCTGACATACCCGCAATTCCTATGCACGACTACTAAACTACCTGGTTGGTCTTTCGTAGACTCGATATGAATGACTACAACTCCCATGGTAACTTGGGCTAGACGTAATGACGTCTTCACGTCATCACTCTGCTCCTCTCCACGCCGATCCTACATCACGGGTCCCTGTTCTATAAAGGTCGATACCATCAGGATCGCGTACCTCCCCTTCTGGCTCGGCAGCCATTTGAGGTACCGACGGATAGGTAAGGCCTGTGCGCACACTTTTTAAACAACGGACCTCTGTTTTAATTTAAACATGCCTTTTGTTCGACTGTTTGCTACTGTGAATTGATCACGGGGCAGATATAGTCACTTCCACTCATGATACAGTTTCTGAGATAGGCTACCTTACTGGCAGTAGAGCAAGTTCCACGTTTTTGACTAGATTATTATACTTATATTCCAACATGCTATAATGTCATAATATCTAGCTAGATTTCTTGCTTTTTCTGCATTTTGTAACATGAGAGACGACATTGCATACGCGAGCAATGTGGTTCATATACTATGTGCTCCTACTACTATAGATACCCTTTGTAGCACGGTCCAACAACACTAATGTGGGTGTTGTTGTCATAAAGTAACCATTATGAATGTTTGGACATCACGCTCACACAGGGCTTAGTTTCTTCTCGAGGGTCGACTCCCAGCTTTCCCCACTTGGTTTTAAGGATAAGCGTTTTCATTTTTAGGTATTGTTTGACTCTTAACTTTGGACTATACCTTTCATTTATTTCTTAGAGCGGTGCCTCCTTAAGCCTGAGCAGTTGCCAGGTGAGGCGAGGCGCATACCCAGAACTGTTCGGGTAAGTGACAAATAACTAGCATCTCAATTATTTGACGTGGTGCTTATACTAATATGTATCTTGCATAATTGAATAACATTTTTATACGTCTTGTGACCTATAAAATATATTGCTGCACTTTTTCTATTTACTTCTCACTGTGTTTGTTTCCACTCCCACAGGTAATTTCTCCTATACCTATCACAGGTTCAGGTTGTATGATTTACCTGGTTTTTCACGTATAATATGCAGTAGCTTGTCATGGTCCTGACGAAAGCTGGGGTATAATCTACCCATCAGCTGAAACATGTAGACCAGATCCAACACAGTTATTTGTTTAAACTGTCACAGCACTGTTTTAATATGGCATCAAGGCAGCACTCAAATAAAATTTCTTTGTGCCTTGTTTTCCAATTTTATCAATCACACTTATTTCACTCGCACTGCACACATCACCCTATACCATTTTGTAGATTGGTTCCTTCCATTGAAGCAACATTTCCAGTTGCGTCCGGGACAAACTCTGAACCCTGATCCACGTTCATTTGGTGGTGGATGGTTCTCTGATAAGTCCCTGGTTTCCCAAATGATGAAGAGAGCCACTTCTAGTGGGTGATGGGAACCTTTTATGCATTTACAGATCTTTAATGCATATATATATCCAGTGTGATATTTTGGTATGAACATTCATGTTGTTGCAGTATTTGCGGTGTAGCATTTCTCAAGGTCACTTGATTTTTCAGACTTACAGTTTTCTTTGCTTTGATACTTTTAAAGGGTGGCAAAATGAGTGCTATTGCCCACTAATAGCATTTAATTTACAGACCCTGTGTACCCATGGTACAATATACGCGGGACGTACAATTAAATTAAATGTAGCAATCAGGTGTAAACCAAAAAGACCATGTTTTAGGGGGTGAGCACTGGTTAGCAGAGGTAAAGTGCACAGAGTCCTAAACGACAACAACAAATGATTTCAGAAAACAGGAAGGATGAAAGTAAAAGGTTTGGGGGTGACACTGCAGAGAGGGCCATGTTCAACAGATGGTTTAAGAATCTTCCACGAGTCCAATGGTAAAATGAATTGTGTAACATGACGATTATTGCAGTTAATGCATGATGTTTGTAAAAAAATAACAATCAATAAATAAATAAATAGGCACCAATAAATATAATAAAGGAAAGAGGAAATGATCGCATGGATCCCACAGCATTTCAGCTGTATTCTAACTTTTTTTTTGCTTAGTATGATTCTATATTTTGAGATCAACTGGTGCCTGGCTCTGTTAAACTGCCGCCAAGGATATCTGTTTTAGCAAGGAATAGCATAAACTCCTTTCTGGACTATGTGGCCCTGTCATTACTTCAATAAATATAATAACATTTGTTATGGAATGGAAAGGTGCCACTTGCAAGTTGAGCCTCCTGGTATATCATATGGCAAGTATCATGATATGGGTTATAGTCACACAAAGGGGCAACAGAGGGCTGACATTGTGGAAGATTAAAGTTAATTATTTATCAGTAGTTAGAATTATAATAAAGATTTGTAAAAAAACGAGGAGGGCCTTTAACCCAGCGAGACCACAGATGTCCCACCTTCCCAAGACCTCTGCAACAAACTCTGCACCTTCTTCCACTAGAAGATCAAACAGATCTATGACAGCTTCAATACACAGGACCCTGCCACTACGTTCACCACCATGACACGCAACCACGCCGCACCCCAACCGATCCTGCTCAACTGAACTCCGCTTACCACAGTGAACAACACACCCTAGACAATGAAAAGCATCCATTTAGGAGCCCCATCGGATCCTTGCCCGTACCACATCTTCCACACAGCAGCTTCGCCACACCATCAACTGCTCCATCGAAACCACCACCTACCCAGACTCCTGGAAACAAACCCTTGCTGAAGAAACCATCCACAGACATGACTGAACACAAGAACTTCAGACCAATCTCCCTCCTCCCCTATCCAGCCAAAGTCATTGAGAAGGCCATCAACGCCCATTTCGCAGAGTACATCGAAGAGAACCACATCCTGGACATCACCCATTCAGGCTTCCCGAAGCAAACACAGCACCGAGACCATACTCCTCGCCGCCACTGACGACATCCACTCCCTTCTCGACCGGGGAGAAACCGCAGCCCTCATTCTACTGGACCTCTCGGCTCCCTTCGACACCGTCTCCCACACCGCACCCTAATCATGAGATTCCATGACGCCGGCATCTGTGACAAGGCACTGGACCGGATCAACTCCTTCCTGATTGGCCAAACACAGCGAGTCAGACTACCCCCATCCCTCTCAGAACCTGCAGAGATCAGCTGTGGAGTGCCCCAGGACCCAGTGCCCTGACCTCACCCTCTTCAACATCTACATGGCTCCCCTCACAGCCATCGTCAGAAGCCATGGCCTCAACATTGTCTCATACGCCAGCAATACCCTGCTGATCATCTCCTTCACCAAAGACCCCACAACCACCAAAATCAACTTTTACAACAGAATAAAGGCTTTCGCTACCTAGATGCGAGACAGCTGCTTCAAACTCAACTCGGACAAAACCAAAGTACTCATCCTGGGACCCACCCCCTCAGCCTGGGACAACTCCTGGTGGCCCGCCGCGCTAGGACCCCTCCCACCCCCATGGACTACGTACGCAACCTTGGCATCTTAATGGACTCCTCGCTCTCAATGAACTGCCAAATCAATGCAGTATCCTCATCCTGTTTCCACATGCTCTGCCTGCTTCGAAAGATGTTCAGATCGCGCCCCAAGGAATCCAGAAAGACGGTCACCCACGCACTCATCACCAGTAGACTGGACTACGGCAACGCATTCTACGCCGGCATCACCCAGAAGCAGCTCAGGAAACTACAGAACATCCAAAACACTGCTGTCTGACTGGTCCTCGACATCCCCCGCCACAGCCACATGACACAACACCTCAGACAACGCCACTGGCTCCCAGTCAACAAGAGAATCACCTTCAATCTTCTCACACATGCCTACAAAGCTCTCCATGACGCAGGACCAGCATATCTCAACCACTGCCTCAACTTCCACACACCCGCCAGACAACTCTGCTCCGGCCATCTTGCCCTGGCCTCTGTCCCTCCCATGAAACCACAAGACAAGCACCGGAGGAAGATATTTTTCCTGCCTCGCCACAAAGACCTGGAACACCCTGCCCCTCCACCTCAGGCATGCCGCGTCGTTCATGAAGGACTTCAAGACCTGGCTCTTTGACTGAACCTCCACACCCAGATGGACCAGCACCCCCCCCCCCCCCGGGTGAGTAACCGTGCTATACAAACACCTAATTGATTGATTTAACAACTTGTATTGCCCAAGGTAGAATGGCAATAATGCTATTAGGACATTTCACCCATTGAGGATAGAATGTTCTAAAATAAACAGGGAGAAACAGAAAGTCATTATTAGCCCCAAAGCACTTTGCTGACAGTGTACTGGTTGATGTTTTCAGGGAGCAGGCATTGTTACTGCATAAGCTGCTTTCTCTGAGTATTGTTCCTTGTTTGCACCTGGAGTCTAGACCAAATCAGCCTGTTCCAAGAAAAATTTCCAGGAAAAAATAAATGACCTGCTACAAATTGAATCTTAGTCAATGCCACCAGGAGAACATTTAGTGAGCATAAGCTGCCTAGAGGTGTCTTTGGCAGGAATGCTCAGGTAGCAACATCTAACTCAGAGTGTATTGGGAAGAGGATGTTGCCTAACGGTTAGAGCGGCTGACCTTGAAGCTGTGGAACCGGGTTCGAGTCTTGGCAAGGGACGCTCAACGTACTGTGATTCTGGGCAAATCACTTAATCTCCCCGTTCCTTAAATGTGTCTGTCCGTAATGCAACTGGTGCTCACGTAAAGCGCTGTGATACCTTTGGGTCAAGTTCGTACTATATAAAACTCCGACAAAAAAAAAAATTCAGGCATGTACGAATGATCATGATCTTATTCAGTAACTCATCGAATAACATCTCAATTATAACAACCTTCGTGATATCCCATAATTAAAATTCAAAGAATAAACAATCATTAACATGCGAGTGCAGACAGTACAAAGTGTATTACGTCCCTGTGAAGCATTGCCGAGACCCCTTGCTGGCTTTCCAAAAGCCAGTATGGCAGAGGGACGATAGTGCTCTGGCACATAGCAGTATGCACTACTCTGATTCAAAGTCTCACAGATGTCCTGTGATGCAGCCTTTTATAGCTGATAGGTTGACAGTCGTTGTCATTGATAGAGTGGTAAACTTTAATGTGTTCACCTTAGTTTTTTCCATTCTTCAATGATGTGGCTGTTAGTCCATATGAAGCAGGAGATTGACATCTGTTTATGACAAAAGCATATCTCAATGTGTTCTCCTCCTGCCCTTTGGAACCAGTACAGTCTTCCAGATTTCCTAAATGTCTTTATCAGTGATGTATATGTTCATAACATGTCAAATCAGGCTGCCCTCTTCCTCCTGGAAATGGTCCTAAACTTGGTGATCTAACTAGGGAACGGAAACTCGACTCAACTGTTTCTGATCATACGTTATTTGTTGAACATTTACTGATGTAAAGCGCTCCGATATCCTCGGGTCTTGCCAGTGCTATATAAAACTCTTAAATAAAATAAATAAATAGAAACTGGGGCCATGTATTTGGCTTCATTACACAATCCTTGGCAGTGTGTATGCTAGCAAAGGCAACATGTTTAAGAGGCTCTTAGAACATGCAATAGGTCTTCACATTTGCACATAGACATCAACTAAGCCAAGTTAAGCATTGCGTGACGTCAAGCTTCTTGTGCAGACAGAACCCTTCATATTACAAGGTGTTCGGATGCTATACAAAACACCTTAACCATAAATAATTCAGATATGATTTCGTGAGTTGAGTGCTCGCTGCTGACATCTGGTGTGACAAGGATGGTCATAAATACAAAACATAGCAGGGCCAGCTCTTCATACTGAGTTTGAGAAATTGATCATCAATAAATTAAGTAATATTAATATTTGTTATTTATACCGCTGACCTCTCGAAACTGCAGTAGTAAGTGCTATGTAAAAAGAAGTGATTATTTTCATTATTATAAGTAAACATAAATTAATTGTTGTTGTAATAAGTGGCTCCTGTGACCTTTTTTTTTTCTCCGGGTGTAGTCTATTGTGCGCCCAGGGTGACAGTGCTTTGAACTAGAACAAAGACATACATGGGAATGTTTCTCGTTGCTTGATTTGATCTTGATATTTTATAAAACATGGGTGTATTAGAGATATTCTGGTCATTTGAAATTAGTGTCTCTAAACATTGTATTCCATTTTTAAAGCTATGATGGTATCCCTTTCTTAATGCACGACGGCACTTTAAAGAGAACAACCAATGTCCACGAGGTCTATCCAAACCTAACCAAGGAGAATGCTGCTATGTTTACATGGGATGCACTGAAGAGCTTGAATGCTGGGAAGTGGTTTGTTAAGGTAAGATTGTGATGCTTATTAAATCAGTGCACTTTATCTCAAGTTGTTATTGTAGAACCAGTAGCATCAGAACATTGAGGACTTGCGTATGTTTCTGCTCAGGCCGTGTCTTTTGAGAACAATAGCAATAGTGGCACATAGCAGTAAATTGTCCAGATGTTAGCACATTTCATCTTTAAAGCTAGTGAAAAAGCACCCGTGATCCAAATACAGGATTAGATCAACGGGAAAAAACGTCCACTGGACTTCCAGTACTGCTTCAGACCACTCTGCAGTGCAGAGATCGCTTCCCTTCGAGTAGACGACAATGACCCCCACATCAATGACAAAAATGACCCTGCCTCCTGATCACGTTTGATCTCTCAGCAGCCATTGAGACGGTTTGACACCAAACTGTGATCCATATCCTAGCCTTCATCACAAGCCTGGACCACATTGTCCAGATGGAAACCACAAAAAGCCATAAACTCACTGCCCTCCTGTGGAGCACTCCCAGGATCTTTTCCCCAAGGATCGTTCCCTCTCAATCATCTCCAGCATCTACATGGAACTCTTTGATTTCACACATTTCAAAAACATCAAGGCCCTTTGTTATGCTGATGGCACACAACTCGACCTTAAAATCTCCTCCATCAATAACATATAGCAACTCAAAACCTGCCTCGAACTAATTCTTATCCAGATTTGAAGCACCTGTTAAAACTGAGCCTGAAACAAGACAGAATTCATCCAGTTTGCCTACAGAAACAGATAACCACAGATTCAAAATTGGTTTGCTGGCATGAATTTAGAGAACTTCCCTCACCAGCTGAATCGCAACACGAAATCACGTAGAGCACATTGCCAAGAAAATCAAGACTGCATGATACCAACTCACCCTCTTGAAAAGCTGAAGTCCTACCTACCTGATACAGACTTCAGAAGAACAGTGCAGGTTTTGGTCCTTTTCCACATCACTGTGCTCAAAGGCCTGCTCATACCATACTGATGCCCCTGAAAGGCATCCTGCATGCTGCAATTTGTCCTTTTAAAAAATTACCTCAACAGTGAACATATAGGTATACATTTTAATAGAAAATGTGGGAGGAATGAGGGAGTGGCTGGAATATGGGGATTATTTATGACCAGTTTAGAGAGGAGTAAGAATGATTTAGGTGAGGGCTAGGAAGAGGTTTAGAGAGGGCAAGGCACCCACCCGCAAAAGAATGCCCATTCCTGTTCCCAAATGTTCCCTTTGTTAGTTTCTACCAAAAAAGCACCAAAGCAGCTGTAAAGAAATCCAACTCAGAGGTAGAGTAGGTCCCACACCACACTGGTCAACCACTGGTCATGCAACCAATCAATCAATCAGTCAAGTAGTATTTGTAAAGCACTGCTTATCATCCTGAAGGGTATCCAGGCGCTGTGCTGCAGGTTCAGTTGAAGAGCCAGGTCTTGAGTTCTCTCCCATAGAAAATAAAGGTGAGAGAGATTAAAATAAAGCCCCATAGGAAATAATGCTAAAATAAATTAATTTATTTTGCCTTTTTACTATGCATATGTAAATGTAGTTTAGCGTTAAAAATACATTTAAATTATAAATAAATATTATTTTAATTCTTAAAATATTTTAATTACATTTTAAAATGTAAACATAAATATAAAGTGTTTTTTTAATTAAATTAATTCAATGCATGACTTAATAACTTTTAATGCACTCATTTGATTTACTTGTGATTTGGGTGCATTTTCTAAAACAAACATTAACATTTTTTATTTACTATAATTACAATATATTAAACTAATTAAATATTTAATAAAAATTGGGATAATCGTGCTGCAGTATTTTTTTTAATTTATCCTACTTTTAAATAAATGTATAAAATTCATTTTCATTGATATTTTGCATACTTTTTGTTAACGTTAATAAACTTTCATAAATTTCTCTGTGCTTTACCATAGAGAGATCTCAGCCCCGATAACGGAGGTCTCTGGCAAGAGGTCTCCACCAAATATGGCTGTAAAGTCACTACTGGTAGTAACCTTATGGTCGTCTATGTTTCAAGGGGTGGTGACATGTCTAAACTTTTGAACTGCTTTTCAGTTGTAATTGGTGAATAGTCAAAAACAATAAAGTTACTCAAAAGTATTAGAGTAAATTTACGTTTGTAGATTAACTCCCATGCGTAGCATCCTCTCCAGCCCGGGTACATGCAAATGATCAAGCCACACACGGAGCTTGATATTGCACGCCTTTATTCCGCAGCTTTTAATTATTAACTGAACATTCTACAGCATGAATTCTATCACTCACGCACTTATGTTACTGTTCTACGGAGTACATCAGGAACCAAAAGGGTCCCGTCATGTCTAACCCACAAGACTCTACATCTCTCCCCCTTTATTAAATAAAAAGTACAAATAATACATAAATACATCACAACCCTTCAATAAGTCATTTTGGTGCTCAAATCAATAGCCCAGATCTGGTTATGTGCGGCTGCGGAGATACCGAAGAAGTGTCAATGATTGACATTGTGACATACACATTGATACAGTCGTTGGGCTCTCCATATTCTCAGTTGGATAAGTCTCACTTCTGCTATCTGGATTTGGCAAATGTCGAGCCAGGTGTTTGAAATGCGAAGAATCTTGTGCAATGGACTTTTCAGGACATTGAGCAGTCCCCATGTGTCCTGTACTAGTCACCACCCTCAGTGGGTCAGCATCAAAAGGAGCATCAGACTTGCGTTCCTGACAATAACGTGGTCTCCTCTTTTGAACACAGAGCTCCAAGCACAGAGGCGTCTGTCCACATAGGCCTTCATTTTGCGTTTGTGAGACGAATCAGTGGTGCTAAGTTTATCAATGTCAATAGATCTTTCAGTGGTTCATTTTGAAGCAATTTGGTTCCCTTTGGCTCTCTCAAACATCAATGTTACAGGACTTTCACCCTTGGTAAAATGGGAGTTGACTTGTATGCACAAAGCATAGATTGGGGAATTGATTTGAGATGAAGCTTTTCCAGTGCATCACTCTGAACGGTCTTCTTGAGGGTGCTTATAAAGCTCTCAACAAAACCATTCACCTGTAGCCTGAGAGGGGTACTTTTCTGATGTTTGACATTTAGATGAGTGAGAAAATCTTTTAATTCTCGACACTGCAACGGCAGGAAATAGTAAGATTTCAAAATCAAATGAACACCCCATATTTCAAAAATACTTTCTAATCTCTCAATGACTCCGTCATGAGTAGTTGATGACAGATCTTCCACAAGGGGATAACAGGAATATTCATCATCAGTTACAAATAGATGATGGCCATTGTCACGGGGTCCAAAGAAATCAACTGCAATCTTCTCCCAGGTATGCTTTGGAAGATCAGACATGTTCAACGGATGCAGTTTTTTTTTGGATGGCAAGCAGTTGCACAAATGACATGCCGCTAACTCTTTTTCAACTAAATCAAGATGAGGGACCACACTTGGTCCCGTGAACTCGTTTAAGAGCAACAACTCCACGATGTCCCTCATGGGCCAGTTCAATAATTAGTCTCAGATGCTCTGGTATGACAAGTCTTGACCCTCGTAAGATGATGCCCTCTGGGGTAACTGAAGGTTCTTCCTACACTTTTTTTATTTTCTGGTATTCAGGGTCATCATGAAGACATTGAATATGTTTTCGCCACGATCGATGTGTTATGATGTCTTTGAGTATTTTAGCAAATCTCTGTCAGTGCTCGTGGTAGCAATGATTTGTTCCACCAATATGGTAGCAGGGGTGATGGATTTCACGATTAAGTTAACATAAGCGTTAGCCACTTTAGAAGTGGTGCCATGACATAGTATTGATACACGTGAGAGGTAGTCAGTAGGGGTTTGATCTTTTCCTGGACGATGTAGAATCGTATAATCATACTACTGCAGTCGCAACCTCCACCTCTCAATGCGAGGTTGCATCTTGGCTTTAGGATTGCTGAAAATGGTGAGCAATGCTTGGTGGTTGGTGGGAACTGTGAAATGCTTTCCATACAGGAATACATGAAAATGCTCACAAGTCCACATCACAGCGACGTTGTGAATAGACCTGTTTAGTCGATGAATAACTTCAGCTAGTATAAGCCACATTGTATCTTGGTGCATTGGGATGTCCAGTGTGCTGGGCAAGGATGGAACCCAACCCCACTGGGCTTCTATCAAATACAACCTCCGTCTTCAATTTTGGATCAAAGAATGCTATTTAGTAGCATTCTCAATTGCATGCTTGATTTTCTTGAAGCTTTGTTCACATTCATTTGACCATCAAAATAGAAAATTTCGTTTTGTTGTCTCTCAATGGGACACTTACAGTGGCAAAGTCACGTATACACCTTGAACACTAACTGTCCATACGAAGGAAGGATTGCAGCATGGTTACATCTTGTGGGGTAGAAGTGGATGGCAAGGCTTGTGCTTTATTTGGATCCGGAGTCATTCCCCCATCAGAAAACATACAACCAAAGAACTTGAGATTGGTATTCTGAAACTCATACTTTGCTGCATTTAAAGTGAGATTTGCATCGGTAAGTACACAACACACTTGTATATCATATTCCTTTTGGATGGTCCACAAAAACTAGTATGCCATTACTGTAATTGAAAGCATTTGTGACTGGCTATATTATGTGACGAATGACATCCTGAAAGAGTTCTACAGCTGATGACACTCTGAAACTTAGTCTTTTATATCTAAACAAACCAACATGAGTCGAAAAGGTCATAATGTACCTGCAAATGTCTTCCAGTTCAAGTTGGTGAATCCCTTTTTTCAAATCAAGGCAGGAAAAGACTTTAGCTCCATTCAGCTGTTTAATCATGTCAGCAATATGCTGACCTGGATGTTGTTCTCGTTCCATTGCCTTCTTCGCTTAGCGCATATCAACGTGGAAGCGCACAGCTCCTCCACTAACCTTCTTCGACACTCACACTATGGGTGATACCCATGGCGTTGGACTAGTGGATCGCTGAATGATGTCATGCTTTAATAGTGTCTCAAGTTCTTTTTCAAGAGCCTCTTGTAAATGAAATGCAATTCGATTATGTCATGGAGCAACAGGATGATTGTCCTCATTTATGTGAAGTTGCATTTTCATGGTCATAAGCCTTCTTAGTCCAGGATGAAAACTGATTCACTATCTCATGATAGGCATTGATATTGTACTGTACAGCAATCAGCACATGTCAGCAGCAGTACTGAAACAGAGTAAACATGCACTCGGTTAAGTGCCATGCAGGACATTAATTGGTGCTTGTACTTTGGTCTTTTTATGTTTCACAGGTAATATGAATGAACCTTGAGTTTGCCGTGGCACCGAAGCAGCCTACGTATACACTTTGGTTTTCAATGGGGTTAAAGGGGGCACTGGGGACTGTTCATTGTACTTTTCGGTTGGGATGATGTTTATCAATGCGACGCGGTCTATGATAAAAGGTATGGAGCACCCATTCACTTTCAGTAGGATTTTGGGACAGTGTCCAAATTAATTTTGCACTTTCATTAGTCGGCCTAGCTTCAACCAGCATTCTTCCTTGCAAGAAGATAATTCGACATGCGCACCTCATTCAGGCGTCAACATTAACATCGCACACTCAATTCAATTCAATAAGCTTTATTCCGTTAATATAAAACAACCATAAAAGCACATAAGAAAACGTAATTAAAAGACAGTATGGTACATTAAATTGATACGATTCTGACAATTAAAATATATTTAAAATATCATGCTTTTCCTTGCATCAATTGATCTCAAAATATTGGTCACAGCATAAAAACATATATCCGGTGCCCGCATTGTTAACAGTAAACTCATAGCAGCATTTGTAGTTAAAGTGCAGTATTTTTTAAACAAAGGTTTAAGAAAGGCAATACGAAAATTTAAAAACAAATCACATATGAGGAGAAAGTGCAGAGTACTTTGTTTGGTACGTCCATCACATGGGCAAGGGCAATCAGGATATTTTTTAACACAGGGGAACGCTACCAAGTGATGGGCGATGCCTAATCTCATTCTTGTAAGGACAAATCGATGTGAAGATCTAGTTACCTGACTCAAATATGCTTGAAAACCCTCTGTGTCTGAGAGTGAGTAGTAAAACTGGCTAGTTGTTAAATGCCCGCTGTTTTTTTGTCTTACAGACTTTCTCTCCCTCAGAAATGTGTTTTTCAGTTCATTTTTAGACATTATTCTTACTTCATTGGGGTTTTCTAGGACGTTTAAATTGAATACATCCTTAAAAGTTTGTACTATATAATTGAGCCATGGGATCTTTAAGCAATTATCTAGTTGGAAACAGTCATTAATCATTTTCCTGTTAAATGCAGTTTCTTCTTTCAACCATATAGATCTCCAGGTTAATAATGGTCTGAGCCCAATAAGGTCCGTCAGGTAGCTAATCCCCACTTCGCTATGTACTAAATCAGAGGACGCTGAAGTGAGTAGACAGAGCAACCTTTTAAGATACGAATTTTCCTCTATTTGCAAATCACCATGGGGGTAATGGCCCCATACCCCGGCACCATAGAGTGCAATTGAGGTACATCTTGATTGATAGATATGCATCATATCTTTAATGCGACGGTCCCCTATTTTTGCGGCAAACCTGAACACACCATGCACACTTTTTGCCATCTTGGACCTAACATTCACCATTTCCTGCGACCATTTACCATTACTTGAAAAAGTTATCCCTAGGTAACAGAACTTGTCTACTGTTTGTATTCTCTGCCCTTCTATGAAGAAGGATTTAGATTTCACAGGCCGTAGGCCACAGACCATGGCATATGTTTTAGTCCTATTGATCTGCAACCTTCTGCCCTTAATAAAATCCACAAACTTGTCTATTAACCTCTGTAAGCCAATTGCTGTTCTTGCTAAAAGTACTGCATCATCTGCATACAGCAGAACAGGCACAGCTTGTCCTCCCGCCTGGGGTGCATCAGACTTTACAAGTTTTAGTGCTGCATCCACTTTATTAATAAAAAGGGTAAAAATTAGCGGGGCAAGGACACATCCCTGCCGAATACCTAATTTGACCTTAAATTTAGGAGTGCACTCGCCCTTTTGGCCATACCGTACTGATGTTACTAATTTTTCATAAAGCCTGGCCAAAAAGAAAATAATAGATTCTGGGGCACCAAGCTCTAGTAGAATCGGCCATAGCATGGCATGATCCACTAGATCAAATGCACTGCTTAGGTCAGCAAAACATAGGAAGAGGGACCCTTGCTGAGCACGTGTATATTTTCCTATTATTAAATCCAAATTTATACACTGTGCAAGGGTACCCCGTCCCTTCCTAAAGCCATACTTGGATTGGGTTAAAATCCCGTTGTCCTCCACCCATTCCTCTAATCTGACAAATAGAACCCTACTCATAATTTTAATAGATGAGTCTAGGAGAGAGAAGAGAGATCGGCCGATAGTTTTTTGCCCCAGATCTGTCCCCTTTCTTCAATATGGGGATGATAATAGATTCGCCCCATGTGAGAGGGGCACCTTCAACAACGGCAGCATTAAAAACTCCCCATGGAGCCCCAGAAAGCAGGTGTGGCTTTATAGACGTCTATTGGGACACCATCAGGGCCCGGGGCTTTCCCTCCCTTACTACTGCTAATTCCTTGTTCTACCTCTGCTAATGTAATATTAAGTGGTAGAATCGGCCAGGGACTAAGTTCACCAGCATCCATCATGGTTATATTCCCTGGATTGAATATACTGGAGAAATGCACGACCCATGCCTCACTGCTAACATACGATGTCATTTCGGGAACAACCTCGTTTTTTAAAAAGGGTGAATTAACTGTTTCCCAAAAAAGCTGGCTATTTGAGGTATCCACAGCCATTGTGAGTTTATCCCAGGCCTCCTCTTGAATCTCTCTCTTTCTGCGTTTTAAATGTAGTTTATAGGCCTGTCTTAGGGTCTTAACAAGCACCGGATCCCTACTCTTACTAGACAGTGCTTGTTTGAGCACACTCATCTTCCTCCCTGTCACTTGACAATGACGATGACAAACCTTTAGATGAGTAATTTGACGGCACTCAACATCATTCAGTTTCTTCTTGCCTCAAGTGGTGTTGCTGCTTGGCCTTGTGAGCGTGGTTGGTACGTCTCTGGAACTTTCTGGCATCCTTTTTGTTTTTTCGATGTGATGCACTGGATCTATACCTTGCTTTGCAAACCATTACATAATGGTTTTCTTTCCCGCTGCCTTTGCATATCTGACCTTCATTACATGCCCCTCATTTACCTTCATGTGGAAAGGAAACACAACTTCTTTTTAGTTGGAGACATTACTTTATGGCCTTCTACCTTGTGTTTCGGCTTACTTTTCACACTCAGCGTGGATTTATTTTGGGCTGTTCCAACCTCCATGTTAGCTGCTTGTCTGTCCGCTCTTTCTTCCATTCTAGCTGCCATGAGTACCCACTCCAAGCTGAGTGTTTCTTTCAGCATTCGTCGTCTTAAGGAATTGGAGAGACAACCGTCTATTAGTCTTGGATGCATGGCCACTTCATCATTGAACTCGTCGAACTTGCCATGCTTGATGAGCAAATAAAGTTTTTTTCCAAACTCATCCATTGTTTCACCAGTTTCCTGCCTTTCCTGGTTGTAAATGTACCTTTCATAGTCGATATTTGGCATTGGATTGCACTTGGTGTTCAGCACCTCCTTGATTAGACGGTACGTCACTTCACCATTGGGTGGCATTTCCTTTATCACTTTTTTCACTCCTTCACCCGCTAAATTCTTCAGATGTTTATTGATCTTTTTGTCACTTATTTCTTAACGCACATCAATGAAATCATCGAAGGTTTCAATCTAGTCAGTCCATCTGTCACCAATATTTTGCTTTTTGATGCTATCGAAGGGAGGCAGTGGTTTCAAGAAGCCAGTGGCGCAGTATTTGACACTTTTCAACAGCCATTGGAAAAGAACATTTCACTATTCCGACCGCTGCTCACGGCCTTTCAGTAGGTCCGACGTGATTCACCAGCCTCGTAAGCATAACCCCCATGCTTCTGCTTGGGTTGCAGCGCCTGGTGCTGAGGTTGGATGGCTCTCTTTACTGAGGTTCTGGTAAGCGTGATTGTATTCTCTTTATATATGGTTAACGCCACCTTTAATGTTTCTCTGCATTTATCTGCTTCTACTCACAGCATTTTCTGGCACCTGGCTGTCGCCGCTCTTTGCACTTTCCTTACCTAATTGTTACTGCCTTTAGCGTTGTCATACAGTATGAATGATAGCTCTGTGTTATGCTATGGCGTAGTATCTCTTTCCTTAACTTTACTACCAAATTTCTAGCTGACGATAAACATACTGTACAGAAGGTCTTCACTTTCTTTACAGGACTTGCACTGGTTTGAGTGGCTCTTTGACTCCACATATGCCAAATTTCACTTCGACTGTGGCACTCGTGGCATGGACGAGCAATTTGCTGGACCACGGCAAACTCTCCAGGAGAGCACTCTCAGTTCTTTGGATTGCGGGGTGTACGTAATCCCCTATCTCATCGCCAGTTGTAGCGACTTCCCCAGCCTGGTACATGCAAATGATCACACCACACACAGAGCTTGGTATTACACATCATTATTTCTCAGTGTGTAACCGTTAACTGAAGATTCTACGTCATGAATTCTATCACTCACACACTTATGTCACTGTTCTACAGAGTCCATCAGCAACCAAAAGGGTCCCGTCATCTCGAACTCACAAGACACTACTAGGTTTACCTTTGTGAGCACGTAGGCCAAAATTATGAATCCTTACTGACCCATCTTGCTTACATCACGTGGTTGCATCACTACAGTACATGAATATGCTTTAAAATTAACAAGTAGAAACTGTAATTTTGCAGAGCTCAACTCATTCTACTGTGAGAATCGTAGGGAGGATAGTAGAATGTTCCAGTCTAAAGTTGGTTGATACATTTCAAGTACTAAGAATGCTCTTTTTTCCAGTGGTGTTATCTGCTGTACCAGGGTCAGCTTTTGCATTTTGCTAATTAATTCTTACTGCACTCTTTGAGCCAACTGAACTCTTCGATAAAATTCCATTGCTGGAGAATGGTATCTGCCCCAGTTTAGGAAATTGTGTTAAACATTGCTGTAGCTACTGGCTCAAGATGTCATTCAACTGACTAAAACTTGGCTCTTAAAGAATAATCCAGCTACTGAGATTTATTTAAAACTTGGGCATTGTCACCTTTCTGAATATCCCCTAAAGAGTTTTGAGTAGGAACATGAATGTGCTTTGTCTTAGGAAATGTGATGAACACCCTAAAAATGTTAACTTTGTTGGTATTCACAAATGTTCGCAATGGTTTTCCCATTCTGTTTGCACACTTATATTTAGTTATTAAAAAGGTGGTGTAGGAGATGAAACATGTCGAAAGGATGTCGAAAAACAATATTTTCTGAGGGTCTATTACAGATAATATATCTAAATGGAAAAGTGCTTTCAATATGGTATAGATAAAAGGTCAAAAAAGTTAAATGTGCAAATGCACATTTCTGCAAAACTTTATCCTGCAGATGGCCACCAATATGCCTGAAAACCTTGTATGGATGTTTAGGTATTATCCTGGGAATGTTTGAGAAACTTAAAGAAAACCGAAACCTAACCAGATTGTAGGCAGACTCCTACAGCATAATCTTTTGCACATCTTTTCTCTACATCGAAAATTTTTCTCCATGTGTAGAAAAAAGGGAGTAAAAAAGTTAAATGAGCAAATGCACATTTTTGCAAAAGTTATTTTCTGCATGTGTAAGTTTAGAAGAACAGTAATATGCCTAGTAGTTCTTTGACGAATTAGATCCCTTTGCAGGGATTCGTGAGAATCTCTGCTAGGTGAGATCTCTCTAATCTGCAGGCCTGTTAACTAGATATAGTAGATGTACAACCATTTGATTATTGAAACGTTTCTAGGTGATTCTGATATGAACTTGCTGCATTAGGTAGCACATATGTTTGTTTGATGTATTTTATTTTACCTTTGTTTACCTACGCTTTAAAAAGGATTCATGGCTATTGGCATTCAATATGATAGCTTCCTGTCTTGTTCTCTCATGTTATAAATAATACTGAACACTATCCTTTAATCTCAGAAGCGACTGTTTTTAGTCGGGGGATTGAGAAACTCTAATGTGGAACTGTTCATTTCTGCTTGCATATGTCTCTGCCCCTAGATTCATCCATGTCTAAATCTATCCATGCTTTGATACAGCATCAAATCCTTTATCCCTGTTGGAAAGTAAAGAGCCTTCTCATCTAATGTTAGTAGTGAAAATGTTAGAGAAAGGAGTATGTCTTTAAGGTATATACTTTTTCTGTCAGTCTGAATAAAAATTGTGCAATGTTACATTAGACAATTGATTTTTGTCAACATTAAATGTGAAATATTCTTGTTGTTTTTCTAGGACAAGCCATTTTTGTCCACGGGCTCTTTGTCAAGTGAAGATGAAAGATTAGCAATAAATCAATCTATTTACAAGTTGAATGACTTTTTAAAACTCGCACATCATGCAAGGAAGTATGTGTTATTTGATCTCTATCGACCCCCCATTTTCCATCCTTATCGAGATTCCTGGATTAAACGAACCCTGCAGGTCATCAATGAATCCGCAGTGGATCCACATCTGGTAAGATTTCATTTCTCACTTAAACATCACCCAATGTAGAAAGACATCTAGGCAACATTTACAAAATGGTATTTTTTAAAGCAAATGAAAAATTAAATTGGATTTAAAACAGTATCGGGTAATATACCACATCAGCACCTGGTCAAAAGCTATGATGTATAATTTATCTTTACTGAAGGGAAGCACTGTTGTTGTTTTGCAGATTCAATGATGTCTCAACTTTGTCTATCTTTTTAGTGGCATTTTATTAGAGTAACATAGTGGGTGAAAAGGATGGACCAGGATGTGGCCCTGTGTAATGCGAGCGGCTGAGAGCAGTTCAAGCATTCCAGCCATCCCTTTGTTCTTGTTGCAGTAGACACCCTAGTGTAATCTGTTTGCCCAGAGGTGGGTTCCACTTTGACTGTACCTTAGCACTTCAGCTATTTGTCATTGAACAGGCCTAAATAAGCAAGAACCAGTTTGAGACTGCTTGTGTTCCTGTCTGGAGGGGATCTGGTCTGGCAGTTCAGGCTGGACTGTTGGAGCAGGACCAAGACTGATGTGTGCCACTCTCTGTCTAGAGTGGCACAGTGGAAGAAAAAGAATGGGCTGGAATGCGTGATTGCCAGTAGTTCAGATTAATTCAAGCATCCCATCTTACCTTTTGTTCATGTTGCTTCTGCCATCTACCTCCTCTAACTCAACCATCTCCTCCTACTAGCTAGCCATACCATATGCACGTCCACCTTCAATGGAAGCCTTGAAATAAATGGTTCATGCCTCGTATGTTGGCACTCTGAAGATTAGCTTGGGGCAACGCTATATGGGAAGATTAGAGTGCCATGATCATTCCACTCCAGTGCTTCACGCTGACTACTTCAAAACCTCTGAACTCTGAACCAACTTCTGTTCACTCGGGTTCCCCTACCAGCTGTCCATTTGCCCCTTTCTGAGACTCTCTCCTATGCTTCTCTTTGGATTCCCATACTCCGGCAGTCATCAGCACCTGCCTTCAACTAGTCTTCCAATGAATGCCAATGTAATGCCTACTTGCAAGTCTCCTTCTACCTTTCGGGCACAGCTAGACCACCAACATAAATCTGTCTGCTGACTCCTGCAGAGGCCTGTGTCTTTGAAAGAGTCATTGCTCATCCTCATTGGGACTCCATTGCTGTTGTGGGTCTAACTGTGGCCCATTAACAACCGATGCAGATTTGCAAACAGGTCATTCTTTGGCCATCTACTGCTCAGTCATACTATACGTTCTATTTGTAATGAAAACAGTCAGTTTGAGAAAGTTTAAGATCAATGTACTCTTTATTATCGCAAGCACACCTGCACCTGCACTTACCAAGTTGCCTCTCTGATCTGTGAAACCTAATACAGTCCCTTAGCACAACTTACCTATCAGTCCCTTTTCACACTAAGCAGTTCATGAGATCTGAACTTTTCCCAGCGATTCTTTAGCAAATTGCGGTAATGAAAGCACCACAAGAAATTCATCCCAGTGAGTCCCGGCTGCTGTTATAGAGCCCTCAAAGCATGGACTTCAACTTCTCAAAGAACCTCAGCCACTGCTTGCACAGACTATGGTGAGCCTGTGCAAAACTGTGCAAATCAGTCCTCTTTCTCCTTATTATAGGCAATAGAATTTGCACACCGGAACCCAGTGGCATATAATGCACTGTTCCTATGTGAGCTGTGCTACTCTTTTGAAGAAGTAACACCACTTAGCAACTTCCTTGAGTCCTAACTTCAGACTTTAAGTTCTGTTTCTATGTACTAGCACTTCCACTGTGGTCTCAGTGTAAAGGATTATCTTATGTTCCCAAACACTCCTTTTGCTTACATACTTCACTGACAACTGTCACCCAAAACCATCCTCTGCTATTAGACACCAGAGCACAAAACTCATTTTACTGACCAAACGAAAGATGGTATGACCTCAGTAGCAGTGCAACATTTTTCTAAGATGTTTCTGGAACATTTTGACATCAATTTAATTCATTATAAAAAATTGTTGACTATAGATCTTACAATTGCCGTGTAAGTTTAGCAACTGGCAGCACCTCTTAACAATTCTCAACTGTCCCTTTACTCAACAACGGTAATATCCGTGATCTAATAATGTCACATTATTACATGACAACTGAATATTTTGAGCTTGACTGGTCAGACCGCTCAGCAATACCTTTCAAAAAAGGCCCTCTTCTTCTATTGGTGAACAGGCAAACCAATCATTAAAAAGACCTCTAAGGAACATGTGCCTTGATGGGCTCTGTTAAGCCTGCCAGATGTTTGGTTGCTGAATATCAAGGTTGTCTAGTCTTTATTTTACCTCATGACCAATGTACTATTCCTTCCCTTATCCTGCACCAGTGTAGTTCCCTATTACCCTTGCTTTCTCTCTTTGTCACTTTTCTTCCTGCTTCCCTCTGTGCTCCTTTTTTTTCTCTGTTTTTCTGGGTCAAAATCTGATGATTAAAAATAAGTCCGGGTCTTCAAAAAAGGCTGCTGACAAGCCCCAACTCCAACCACTGCGTCAAATTAAGCACTGTAGTAAAGCACAAATGCAATGTAAGAAAACAGGAGGATATATCAGGGTCTCACCTGAATCCTCAAAGACCTCAAGAACCAAAGGATGTTCCCCCTGTAGCAGACTCTCTGCTAAGTTTCATTGCTTCAAAAATCAAATGGAATTATGTAAGGTGTTTGGTGAATCTATGGACTCAATCTCCTCACCGTCTGTCAGCCGTCACAGGGTTTCTCTCGAGCTGAGAGGTTCCCTCAAGACTTACAGTCTCCTCGATTATTAGACAATGCCTCTTCCCCATCCCTATAACTTTGCCACATGCTATGCCAGAATCTGGACAACGATCCTCCACACAGGCCTCAACTGGCTTACACAGATTCTCCCCTTCACCGCTCATTTTTCCCTCACACCCTCCACCCCTAGCCCAACACTCAGACTTGGCTGCGCGCCATGATGAGATATCTCGCCAGTTGCACCTTCTCACTTCTGAGCTACATGACCTGAAAGCCCTCTCAAATGATCTTTTCCCCGTGATCAGCTCTCTCCTCACCTCTTTGAATTGGCCCAGAGCGTCCACCAAGGATAGCGACCACATGGTTCAGCCTCTAGCCCCCTCCATCTCGAAATCCATTCCCCTACCCAATGCCTCCGCCAGCCCCAGAGGATGTGAGACAAACCCGGCGTCCTCTGACCTCCTGGACAGTCACAACTCTTGTTCTTCTTGGTCCAAATCTAACATGGTCCAGCCGAGACAAATACATTCCATCCTTTCTAACCCGAACAAAGAACCTCCTTGCAATCCTAGATGCAGCAATTCTGACAACCTCACCCATGTGAACATCACCCAGACTCCTTCCCCCCCGAATCCACTACGACTTAAATGTGTACTACTTAATTGCAGATCAGCCAGTAAACATGCCTCCGATATCTTCGACCTCATCAACACAATGAGTTAGACATTATCATCCTCACTGAAACTTAGTTAAATCCCGCTTCCACTCCTATCTTAGACCTCCTAGTACCTCCCACTCATGACATAATTAGGCTAGACAGAGCTCTGGGTGGTGGCCTAGCCTGTATTCACAGGAACACACTCTTGATTTCTCACTTGGAGTCCTCTGCGCCTTCCTCCAGTGAATACCTGTGTCTCAGCATCTCAAATAAGAACCTACCGGTTTGCAAACTTCACACCTTTTACCACCCCCTGGGTGACAATCTCCCCTTCATTGAGCAACTAATGGAAATCATCACTAGCAGTGTCGACTCAGCGGTGGCCCAAATCTTCCTTGGTGATTTCAACCTTCACTGGTCTAACCCCAACGACTCCGCTGCATCTTGCATCAAATCATTCTTAAATGATCAAGATCTGACTCAGCACTGCGAGCAACCAACTCATATTAAAGATGAAACTCTAGACCTCATCATCTCTAAAGGGTAGACCATCACCCTAGACCATCACCCTAGATTCCATTACCACTTGTGATTGGTCCGACCACCATAGCATCCTCTTTTACATTAACAGGGAGGTGTTGATGAGGAAGGTTCAACCATTGAAATCAAAGATATGGAAAAGAGACCTCAGATCAATAAACTCTGACGACCTAGCTGCCCAAAGTAAATCTGCCTAAGTTGACTTGGTTGAGGTGCAATCACTCACCGACGCCTACAATTCGACAATCACCAACATCATGGATGACATTGCTCCACTGCAACATAAAAATGCCTCAACAAGAATATACAAACCGTGGTATAATGACAACTTAAACACAGAACGACGCAACCTTAGGGCAGTTGAACGTTCCTGGCGATCCAATCCCTCCTAGGACCAACTAAAACTCCTTAGAGATGTCAGGAGCCTCTACAACAAACAAATCAAAAGTGTCCAGGCTAACTACCTCAGACACCAACTGCATCAAGCGGCAAACCCCTTCAAGAAACTGTTCGAATTGGTCAAACAGCAATCAGTCGTTGGCCAAACCACTCTGAACCTGGTGGCAGCCCACCCTCATGCGACGAACTTGCCTCTTTCTTCTCTGAGAAATCTAGACACATCTCTGCTGACCTCGCCTCTAAGAAGGCTCTATTGCCTTCCTCAAGTGTCGCCTCCCCCTTTGACCCCTTTGAAAAGGGCAAACGGACCACCAAGAACAATGCGTCGTGGGGCACCTTTACCCCATTTACTGAAAATGACATCCACAAGATTCTTCAGAATATCAACCCTTCCAACCACTTCAGTGACCCGTTGCCCCCACCCATCTTCAAAGAAATCAAGAATGCACTCATCCCCAACTGGACAAGGATAGTAAATGCTTCTCTTTCACAAGGCACCATCCCCAATTGCCTAAAAGCAGCTCAGGTATCACCTATTCTGAAAAAAACTAACGCTAACAAATCTGATCTCAATAAATTTCCGCCCCATTTCCAACATCTGCACCCTAGCAAAACTTCTAGAAAAATGTGTTCAATCTCAACTTTGTGCTCACATTGAGAATAATCAACTCCTAGACCAGCATCAATCTGGTTTTAGGAAGGGGCACAGCACAGAATCGGCTCTCACCCACACCCAAAAATGCTTGACAAAACGAATCCTGCCTCCTCATTCTCCTTGACCTTTCCTCCGCATTCGACATGGTTAATCATGACAACCTCCTATCCATGCTGCAAAACATAATGGGTTTTGCTCATCAGGTGTTACAATGGTTCTCATCTTTCCTACATCACAGATCACAAAGAGTCAAGGCTAACCACTCTCTCTCCCAGCCCTCTCCTGTACTCATGGGGGTCCCCCAAAGGTCCGCCCTATCTCCTATCCTCTTCAACCTTTTCCTTGAACCTCTCGCTAACTCATTAAACTCCATTAAAATTCTCTTCCACATGTATGCGGACGACACGCAACTCTATTTGAAAATATCATCCCTGTAAAACATCATCTACACACTACCCTAACGTCTACTCAAAACTGGTTAACAGAACCATCTCCTGCTTAACACTTCCAAAACAGAATTCCTGCTCATCTCCCCTCCGAACCACATCCCCAAGCTAGACCTATGGCTGAGTCACCTCACTGCTTTCAATTGCACTCCTCCCATCATAGACTCAGCCAAATCTCTTGGAGTCACCATGGACAAGCACCTGAATATGAAAAATCATATCAGCAATGTATGTAAGGGAGCAAACCATTTGTTGAGGTCACTCAGAAATATCAAACCTTTCCTTCCACTAAATGATTTCAAGCAGGTGGTCCAAGTGCTTGTCTTGCCGAGGCTAGACTACAGCAGTGCTACCCTCTGTGGCCTTCCCAAATACGCCCTGGCTCCACTAAGGTCATCACTGAACGCGGCGGCTAGACTGGTCACAGGCACCAAACGATACGAACATATATCACCAGTCCAAAAATCTCTCAATTGGCTGCCCTACGAAGCACAAATTCAGTTAAAGATTGCTGTTCTGGCGCACAAAGCCCTTCACTTCAATACTCCCAGGTACCTAGCGCAAAAACTTGAACTATCCTGTGGTTTAAGAGCCTCAAGAAGCGCCACTACCTTCCTCTTGAAACCACTCATTCTTAGCAAAAAAAGAACTTGTCACCAAGCTTTCTCTGGCGCTGCACCAAAGATATGTGATTCTCTTCCACCGGAATTACGCAGAATCTCTTCAACGAAGGCTTTCAAATTGGAAGTTAAACTATTCCTTATGAACAAATTCTTACCCTAAGAGGGTTAGGTTCACTTGCTCATTGACACTGTTCCCACTTTCATGATACCTTCATTTGTAATGGCTCTTCTTTAATGCACACTGGGACCCCCCCCCCCCTCGTTGCCCGTGTACACCTGTTTATTGTATTACCCTCCTAGGCGCAACTATCCTGCTTTCTGCGACCATTCCAGTCCTTTTTTTTTTCTTTCTCTCTCTACTGGATGTTGATATTGCATTTATGTTCTTCCTCCCATCGTATTGTAAAGCGCTCTGATATCCTTCGGGATCTTGTTCGCGCTATATAAAGCTTTATAAATAAATAAAATCATTGTTGCATTGCACTCCCGCTGAGCCCAGTGCCCACACTTTCATCATTATCTTTTTTTTAAATTCCTATATCTTCTCTGATCATATCTCCTTCTAAAGCACAACTCTTGCGTTGCTTCTTGGATGCAGCACTGCACGTCCTGTGTAGTCCCTGTATGTATTATATTTATTTTATTTTGAATAGTTTTGACTTGTTTCTCCTCTTTGGAGTTCCTATGAAACCATCCCATCCTCTCTCTCACACTCCAGTTGTGGGCTTCCGGTTCATGCGGGAGTTAGGGCTCTGTAATCTTGACTATCTTCTAACATTTTCAGCTCATGCTGGCGTGTTGGCACTAGGTATTACATCTGGCATCCTTATTCCTGCTGTGGTTTGGGCCTAAAGCATAGACACAGTTTCAACCTTGTATGGCTCTCTCTGTCAATGGACAATATCTGAGATTTCTATCTTCATACATATCTTTATGGCAAAGCCACATTTCTTCACCTGCAATGACGGCACTTTGATTCTATGCTGCTAAAGCCCTTTGATCCTGGTTGTGAGCGCAGAGCTAGATTATACGTTCCCAGTAATTCATTGGCTCTGGAAACGTGCCAGTCCTTTACCCTAATCTTCTAACATTTGAGGCAAACCTATTATATAATGAGCAGTGAGAGGGCCATTCTGTTTGTTCATCTGCATGATATAAATATATAAGCGTGTCCCCATAGACTAGGATTAAAAAGGCTAGTGATATATAGGACTGAAAGAATGTCCTATTCGTCAACATGTTTCTGTCAGATGACCAAAAAGTTTGCGCCATTCATCAGGACCTAAAGCGATGTCACTCTGCTTGGTTTTTACCAGTTTAGCGAGGACGCAGAGGAACATGAGAAATCTGTTATCTGAGGTAAAAAATCCCACAAGGTGGAGGTAAATTTATATTACCGCCTAGACATTGGACCGGACTGCAGCTGGTACCATTGTCATATATAACATGACAATTAAGTATGGTTTTAAAATATATTATTTTTCACTAATTACTAGCAGAGTGACATCGCTTTAGGTCCTGATGAATGCCGCAAACTTTTTGGCCATCTGGCAAAAACATGTTGACCTCTGACGAATAGGACATTCTTTCAGTCCTATATATCACTAGCCTTTTTAATCCTAGTCTATGGGGACACGGAATAAATTTAGTTTAGTCACCCAGGAGCTAGTTTTAATACACATTTTTTTTTTTTTGCACTCTGCCCCTCACCCCAATCGCCTAAATTGGGAACATTATAAAACACCTCACGCTCCTCTCCACAGGGAGAGTTGTAGCCCACACTGTGTACCTTGCGGTCACAGAGTGCAAGAGGGGACCCAATGATGAAGCATGTCACCCTTGGGTGAGTGAGGGTTCTCGTCTTTAACCCCTTCGGTGCCCGCCCCTTTCCCCGCCCTGTGCCGGCCGTTACATTAGCGGGCGGGGTTTGTGACGAGCTGGACTCGTCATGGGCACAGCGCCACCGCGGCCCATGACGAGTCCAGCTCGTCACGGGCACCGAAGAGGTTAAGATAAGGACTCCCCCTTTTCCCCATACACAAGTGTGATCTTGTTTTGTTTGAATTAGCGTCCCATTACTTTGTGTGAGTACTATATTCTGGAGTGGTGATGTGGATGCTGATACTCACTCCATATGGTATAACCCTCTAGTGTGAAATATATAAATATATAAGCACCAGAACTGCATTCTTGTTTTGTATATCGCATTGGGTTTATGTATTTAAAACCTACACAAGGAAGTGAACTCTTGAGAGTTTAAAGCAGTTGCAAGTTGGTGTTTACAATTGTCTTTTTTTTATCGTTCCCTGCATGAAAGTGAAACACTTAATAAACCAACTTCTGGCAGTGCGGTTTGTTTTTACAGTGCCTTCAAGTAAAACTCTATTTTATGAAAATCGGTTCTAAAGCTATTATTTCCAGACAAAAAGTGGCGAGCTGCAGGCTGCGATGTGCAGACGCCCTAGCGGTTGTCGACTCGTCTGTTGACAAATCCGAGGGCAAAAAGATAATTATTAACAGATTACAGCTGTAAAGGAGATTGTGACGGTCCCTGCACGGCCTGATTTATTAGCTGATTAAAAATGAGCTATTAAGTTTCAATTCTGTAGATCCATAAAGCTGTGCAAATGTATTTAAACAGATAATTCTCTGCCTGTTACTCTGTTGCTCTTTTACAAGGGCGTGTCCTAAACGTGGGCTCTGATTGGGCGCAAAGGTCAGGCCATAGAAAGCGTAATAATCACATCTGTAATGCCTAGTCCTTCTTGTGCCTTCTGAAAGCGGAAACACTTTGCTCTTTAACAGAACCTCCTGGCCCATTGAGTCAGAAGCCAGAGAATCCTCTGTGCTCTTTTTGCAATATTGCATCCTTTAATAGCTTAGGGCTTTCGACCAATGGCGCACATACATTGTTTGGTGAGGCGGTGGGTGCTGGCTAGTGGGCGAACACCTTGTGACACTCGCTCCATACCATGCACTGGGTGGTAGGGAAGATCACGTTCTGTATGACCGGTGGCAGCACATTTATTTTGCTAAATGTCTGCAAAAGTTGGGATGGCATGTTTATTTCTTTCAACAGCACAACCGTGCACATCGCACATAATCCACAGGTGGTGCAATGGGCCATTTACTCTCATAAACAAGCCTGTATGTAATTGGTGTAACCTTCCCACAAAATAGCATCATGTGGGATGAAGCGATGCCGCCTTGCAACATGGCAGACTTGTCACGGGCGCCGATGCAGTTCAACATAATGGGTTCAAGGATGAGGCTGGACTGTGGACTCCCAACAACATTACAGATTTAGGAAGGCATGTATGGACTCTCCCTACAATCTGGCAACCCTAGGGCTGGGCATCTGCCAGGAGAGGTGTGGACCCAGTGAGGGAGTCCTTTAGCCAGATGGGATGGAGCAGCCACTGTCAATAGTGTGACCACCTGCCAAAATGCCAGGGATCTCATTGGTGGGAAATCATACCTCTCCTCGAATTCTGTGTCATCAAAGATTGAAAATAAAAATAATGGCATGACGTTTTTAAATGTTAATTTCCACTAAATCCAAAGGCCTTAATCTATTTAATACAGTGGTCCTTAGTTGGACTCAAAGAAGATGGGAGGAATTTGAGAAGTGAGAGAAGAGCGAAAAAGGTGGTAATTAGAAATTATGTAGGTGCCAGCTTCTAGGGCTCACTTTCCCAAATAGAGACAGCTACTTTTTAGATTTGTTTACTGGGATGGTCCATTTGATCCATGGCTTTGGGTCTCTTGCATCTCTTACATTGCACCTGAAAGTCTCTGCTTCCTCATCTTGGATAAAAGTGCGTTTCTTGTTGACACCATTTCAAAGTTTCAGGATATCCACTGTGATGTCTAAGGTAAATGGGAATCATTTACACAGTAGTAAACCTGAATATCTTGCAGTAGCCTTGACTCTGTGGATTATGGATTTGGAACAATGGCTCATTTTTTCCCCAGTGCTTGTCCTACCTCTATTTCAATGTTTGGCATGAGTGAGGTTAATGCAAGCAGACCTCTTAATGGTATACTGCTGATTCAAAACTATTTTTCCTCATAGGTTCTGTGGCTTCCCAATGAAGTTAGGGCAGAGGTGGCTGCAGTAGCTCCAGGATTTCACCAGACTCTGGGGAAGAAGGCGCCCATCGAAGAGCTTGTGAAAAGCAATATAGTGAAACTGAATCTGCACTACAGTGAAATGTCCAGCGAAGACATCAGGTAGGCAGCATAGCACATATTACAACACTTTCTTCTAGGATGACTTCACAGAAAGAACGGGCTTCTCCAAATTTGTACGAATTTAACGGAATTTACACTACCTTGGATGATCTTTGAGCGAATGAGTGGCGCATGTTGTTAAAGCATTTTGTTTCAGAGTGAATTGTCCTCACCAACTCTTCTCCAAGAGAGATTTTACATAGTAGAAAGGAATTAAGTTATTGACATTTTAAAAGAATCCATTAGCAGGCACTGTAGTGACACATCTCAAAAAGCGTGTTTCATAAAAATTTATTAAATCCCATTTGTCTATCTCTTAATAAAAACGTTCAGTGCTTTCCTCTCAAAATCTACATTTTGTGGCACTTACTGATGGAATAGATGCGGGAAGAAGAGAACTAAAGTAGGAGTACGTAGCCTTGAACACACTTCACCCAAACTGCCCCCACAGTCGCAGGAGATCTCCTGGGTCAAATCCAGTTAAAAAATGTTTAACAATGTGTGATTTCAATATTCACAAAATGACCTTCCCCTTTATAGAATGCAGTAGGAGAATCAAAATACTGACATAATGACTTTAACAATGCTACTCAAAGAATGTCACAAAAGTTCCCTCTAGCTCACACTGGCATCCTCTCCCAGGCATTGTGGAACACAAATCATTCAGTCTAACAACAACTCCACCTCATATTAGCCCTGTTGGACATTCTTAGTCGGATGAACTCCATAGTTGTACACCGTGATCACAACATTCATGTATTTATTTCCACTCTAGTGTACCTTATTGCATATTTGATTTAGTCTGAATGAAAATCCTCGGTTGATACTTATATTGCACAGAATCATGGAGGCCACCCAATGTACATTTACATCAGGGTCTGTCTATCAGCAGTTCAGATTTCATGAAGGCGTGTCCAGAGTAGCAGAGGTTAGCACCTTGGGGTGAGCCCGTTTAAAGAGTCTACACCGAGGGCATCTCTTGTATCGGCATCCTTATGAACTTTACTGGTGATGTAATGTGCAGCAGGTAATAGTCCGTTCAGGCAAGGTAGTGGAGGCTTGTAGTTGGTGCCAGGCAGACTAAAGCCTACCATATTTATAGATCTCCACCTATCTGGCAGAGATCTCTATGCCTTCAGAAGAGCCACTGCCATGCCATTGTAGCAGCTCTGAAGGCACTGTACCTTGGCTGAGTGGCTGCCATTTTGTTTTTCAAAAGCAAACTCCCAAAGTAGGAGTTTGTATTTGAAAATAAAACTAATAGCCCTAACACTATGGTAGTATTCTCACATGATGGTATATTAAAAATAAAATTACAAATAGTAAGCAAAGGTCTACATAGTAAGATCTCTACTACAGAAAAACACAAAACAACAAGAAAACAGTATGTGTAAATTCAACATAAAATCGTTCAACTTCTAAGACCTTTTCCTCACTAGAACACTCTTCCTTTCTTGGCTACCTGTCCATTACAAACTAATAATGTTGCACCAGGGACAGATACAAAGTTTCTTCACCAATCACGTCTATTACAAACTCGTTGCAGCTTTTCTCCTTAACTCTTACCTCCTTAACCCTGACTCAACTCTCATTTTCAATCCTGTTTTCCCACAGACTCCCTTTCTAATCCTAGTTTTTGAGAGAACAAGGGCAACTACATATAGATACCTACCTCACATCCTCAATCCTTCCATCTTGTGTTATAACTCTGTTATCTTGACAGCCATCACCTTCAGAGAATTGCACCTGTTTCCTGTTACTAAGAAACACCACTAAATGCACCCTTGTCCCTTCCACCCACCTGATAATGGGTTTCTTTAAATATTTAGTTTTGTTTTTTAACCTTAACATGGCTTCCCTTGCTTGACTGCTGTGCCTCTTCCACTTTAGGAAGCACTAAATCTTTTCATCTTAAACTCACCTACAACCCAATTCCCGTTACTTCCTCGTCCATCTTCCTCGATACTGTCCTCACATGCAAGATTTTACCTGCATCTTGAAGAACCTGTTTCCTAGCCCACCAGAAAATATTTCCTCCATCATGGCTGCCAGTACCCAGAAGGCAATAGAAAAGGGAGGAACTACCACATCACTTACTGTTTTTTCTTTTCTGAAAACCTGACTCCTTAGCTGATGTGATAAGTTTATTGTTGTTTTATGATGTATGTTTGTCACTTCCTTTCTTCAAATTCGGTTATTTCGTTTTCAATAGTTTGCTTTAGTAGCTTTCTAAAGATTTATATCTGGACGCCATGCTATAGCAGACGGCACATAGGCCAGTCAAGATGCCAGACCGGCACTTGCTTCAAGTCAGACACATGTCAATATAATATGTAATACTCGCTCTTGGGGGCATTATATTCTGACATTTAAACCTACAGCACTAAGCAAATAATTGTGCAGGCTTTACTACTCCACAGACGCCCATCCTAACATGGCACGTTCGGCTCAGTCTCCTACGAGTGTTGCAGCAAGAGTGCTGGTTGTTAACGAACCAGCCCAAACAGGAAGCTTCAGTTGCATTCTTCTCCCAATTGCTGCGGGAACTGCCACATGTGCTTGTTGGTTGGCATTTTGGCTAAATTTCAGAGCTTTCTCTCTCCTTATCTGGGCAGTTCCTTCCTTACTTTGGAGGAGGCAATAAATTGGTACCTGGGCCCTCTTCAGAAGCTCCATCTATGTTCTTCATTCAGCAGATGATTGAAATGGCACTGGAGGCAGGCCTTAGAGCCAGGGAGGGCCCTTCACCCAAAAAGATTTGTGGGATACAAGATGGAGATGATCCTGCAGCTGATATGGAGGAGGTGGAAAGAGGTCGCCTCATTCAGGAGACTGACCTTTCAAATGTAGCGCTGGGAAGTTGATCCAGGTAGCCATGCACTTTATAAGTTCTGAAGAATGGAATAGAAATGTGCTCCAGTATTTGCGAATAATCTCAATCTACCCACTCCAAATACTTCTGTTGATGAGCCTTTCTCACAATACCTGAAACAAGAACTGGAGTCTGTTCCATTCCATGCAGCTATCTGACGAGTCCTGGCACATGAATGCAAGGATATTGAAAAGTCAACCTTTCCACAGATTTTGCCCAAATGGCACTAAATAGATATATTTTCAGATGAGTTTCCAGCCGTGCTAAAAGTGGGTAATCTTATGGCAAGCCTTTAGTCTCAGGGCAACATCATATCTGAGGACGCATTAGCCCCCAATTCTGTCGACAAGAATGTTGAAAGTGCGGAAAAGAGTTCATATGCTGCCTCCAGTTTCGCAGTACAAGCAAACATGTACACAACCTACGCAGTATAGTCGTTTTTGAATTATTTCCAAACTTTAGCTGACAGCATGGAGGAAGGTTTGGACTGTACATCCCTCCTTTTCCTCAGGGAGCAGAAGTTGTTTTTTTAAATCAGATTGGTCATTTGATAATCTGTGTGCTTCAGCAGTAGCTGCAAGGGCAGCCATTTCTGCTCGTCATCTGTGGATGAGGTCTTGGAAAGCTGATACATTGCAGAAATTGGTGTTAATGAAGTTGCCCTTTGATGGTTCCAGGCTCTTCGTCCAACATTTGGAAGATATGATAAAAAAAGACAGTTGAGAACAAAAAGCTTGTAGCTCCAGTCAAGTCTTTCTCGGGGCAAATGCCTTGGCTATAAGAGAGCTTTTCTGCCTACGAGTTCTAAACGGGTATCGCAGCCCTTTTGAGGATGGGTTTGTGGCCAGGGGGCCGAAAATCAACTGCTATGGTTTGCAGTAGGAACCGATCATTGCCAGTTTCGAGTCCTTCGTTTTGGGTTGACTTTGGCCCGTAGGTTTTTAGAAAGCTCTTGGATCCTTGGGTATTTGTCCCATTGCTCATCGAATTGGCGGCGGTGAGAGCTGATCTATTGTTTTTTCTTCTCCTGATCAATGATCAGTAAGTCTGCATTCAGACCGACAACCAGATGGTGAAAACCTACATGAATCGGCAAGGGGGAATGGTTCAATCTCTCCATCTTATTTCCAGAGAGATTTGTTTTTGAGCGGCACTCACTCTCCACTCTCTGAAGGCAGTGTATCTTCCGGGGAGAGGTACTGGGCCTACTGACCAACTCTGCAGGACATTTCCCTATTTAATATCTGTAGGAAGGTAGGATCCTACTACATGTGTACTCCCACTTTTTGCCTGGTGCTAAACTGGTTTTTGACTAGTCTGACTGGGATCCTGCTAATCAGGACCCCAGTCTACCTGCTTTCTCCCTAAACTGTTATGTTATGTACTTTGGTACACTCCAGATTGGAAACTGGGGTACCCTTGTCAGTCCTAGTATATGATACCCATGTACCCAGGGCATAGGTACCCCAGAGGCCTCCCATGGGCTGAAACATGTATTATGCCATCCATGGGAGGCCATGCAAAATAGAACTACAGGCCTGCCATTGCAGCCTGTGTAAGTTATAGGTTTACTATCTCTAAGGGTCATTGCACTTAAAACCTATAAGTCACCCTTATAGCAGGCCTTTACAATCCCGAAGGCAGGGTTCTTGGTCCCTAGTGAGAGGGTACCCCTGCATGAGCAGGACACCCCTGCAGCCTACGGAGTCCATCTCCTGGGTTGTCAGTAAAGCAGCTGCATACTAATATAGAGGGGCATTATGTGACAGCGTGATGACCAACTCTAAAACGGCTGCAACAAACACTATCATGTTTGGTGTCAAACATGTTGGAATCATACCCCCACACCGGTTACCGGTGTGGGATGTATAATTCCACCCATCAGAAGCATCCCTCATGGAGCTCCTGGTGCTCCTGGTACCAGCCCTCTAGTCCCAGGCAGCACAAAATGGTTGCTACCGACCAGAGACACATGTCTGCCCTACTGCTGCTGAGCCAATCTCGAGCAGGAAAAGGCAGGACAATAGGCATCCTGTGTCAGGGAATGTGTGACCGCCTCTCAGACAGAATTTAGTGTATTGGGGCTGGGTAGGTGAGCTTGTAAGCACCTGAAAGTCTGAATGAGGGGCACACTTGGTGTCCCTGTGCATAGTCCAGTTCAGACTAGTCCTGCGAGCCGTTGGCTCCTGCTCTGGTGCAAAACTGGACAAAGGACATGGGAGTAACCTCCCCCCTGTCCAGGCCCTCCCCTGGAAGGGTCCCCTGAATCTTTCCAACGCTCTCCCGTGGGTACTTTAGGGCTTACCGGACTGTAGGACCTTAGATTAGTCGTGGACAAGATTCAGAACTGAAACCACTGCACTTCGACCGTCTGGGTACTCTGGACTTTGTTTGGCCTGACGTTGTTTCCCTCTGAGTCTGTTGCATCATCTGTGCCTGTGCACCATTACAGGATCAGTGCAGGACCTGTGGAGCATCCAAGACACCTGAAGATAATCTCCCTTGGAGTGAAAGAGTCACTCCCCTGCATTCGCAGGCACCGCGACACTGCTGACTGGTCTGCTGATCCCGAGCTCCTACGGACTCCAAACAGTCCAGCAACACAGTAGGTGGGTTCTTACGTCCCTTGAGGCCTGAGCTACCCTCTCACTCAGTTTGAGGCCAGAATCCCACGTGGGGGCTGCAATACGAATCCCTGTGCACTGCGTACATTTGCAAGTGCAAGTGCCTGTTGGCAATTTTGCAACAAGTGCATTGGGCTCTGAGTAGCCCCAACCTCTGGCAACTTCTCCTGCAAAGATCTTCAACCACCTCGCACCGAGTGCTCCGTGGCCTGGTATTTTGTGAAGCTGCTCGAGGTCCTCTTGCGACTCCTGTGCCTCTAGTCTGTGGGTCCAATACAGGGTCAACTTTGCTTTCCTTGGGCTCCCCTGATTGCTCGGGCCTGCCCTGACTCCCCTGTTTGTGGTGAGTCCCCTGGACCTTGCTGATCCAAACCGTACACTTCCTTGACCTTTGCGTGGGTTGCCGTTGCCAAGGCTTGTTGGTGCTCCCGCCGGACACCGACCCCTCAGCACTTAACCTCCTTTGTGGGACAGCTCGCATCCGGCTCCTGGTTGTCCCCGACATCGCCTGGTCCCCGCAGCTGCCGAGTCAAGGTCACTGTCCACTATCCTGAAGCACCCGACATCGGTGGGCATGCATCTACCGAGCCCCTGGTCACTCTCAAGTGACCCAGACTCTGTCCCCTCTGCTTTCAGGTATTCTTCGACAAAAATCCACGTTTGGATTCCAACAGACACTTTCTCCTCTTCCAGCAGTGGCACTCTCTCGAAGTCCTCCATTGGGTTCGACGGCGGTTTCCAACACCACTTCACACCTATGCACCAGGCTTCCCTGGGATAGGTAACTTGGATACTTCGGTATCCATGGGTGGGGTGGCTCTCCAACCTTCGGTCTTCCACGGGGTTTCTTCGAAGTCCACTGGGAAGGGTCCATAAACTTAAAAAATCCAACTGCGATGTGCACATAGACTTGTACGGAGCACGCAGTCGTGTTCTCACACTGCACACGCACTCTATGGGGTCCCTATCTACTCACTTTGGCTGGTTCCTTGGGGTCCTAGCAATTCTACGTCCTCTCAACACTGTCTTGACTTGAGGCGTGGTTCTTATACCACTTTCTTAGTATATGGTTTACCCCCCAGGCCCACTGTGTACTAGTGCTATTTACTGTCATTTCTTTGCTTAAATATTGTGTGCTTTGTGTCTATCTCCGTGTAGGAGATACTGTAACGTACTAGAAAGTGTTCCATAATAAATACATATTTTTATAACTACTGTGTGGTTCTCTTTTCATTTAATCTATACTATAAGATTGCATTCTGGTAAAACAAGCTGCTTTACACTCCTTCAAGACTAAGCTTGAAGGCTTCTCTCCACAGCTACCACTTGGATAGCTTTCTAATGTTGTCTGAGACCTCTTAAATCACCATAAGGGTTGCCTGGACTGGTGCAAGGTGCCCACTGTAATTAGTGGACATCATATACCAGGCCAGCTTCTCACAGTTTTGAAGTCTTGGCTGCAAAGTTTTAATTTTAGTTTGGAATGCTGGTGAGGATCCTTCCGGCTGGAAGGTCCTAGATGATGGACGCCTTTGCAGCTTAGAATGATTTATCACACATAGCATTTAGGAAAGCCCTGAAAACTTCCCTGTTGATCTGGGATCGCTTGTGCACGAGCTTCATCTTTTCCTGGATTTTCCTCTTTACCAGAAGCTGTTCATTACTGTTGGCTTTCTTATAGTAACTTGTTGAAGTCCTAGAAGTGTGCGGAAACCATTGCTGTTGTTTTCCTTTTTTAATGATTATTGTTGTTACAGCACTTACGCCAGCGCCAATATCACCACAAACCTCTATGTGATAAGTGAGCCGTGGCTGTTCTCATTGGCTTGGTGCTCGGGGGCTCACTCTGTGACCACCAACGCCGCTCACATCCTGAGGAAGATAGATCAGCCACTATTTCTCATGGCAAGTATTAACTCAAGACCCTGCTTTTTCACACCCTAGAAATATAGCTACAGGTTTCTTGCTGCTTACTGTCTTCTAACAAAACAGAATGTAAAGACACTGCTGTGGTTGTGTCAAACATTGGAAAACGGACACCCCGGAGTGGCACTTAAAGACAGAGTCACAGCTAAATTGCTTTATTTAATTTATTGGTAATTTTTTTTAAAATTTTGAGTTCCATGTAAAGTGCTTTTTCACCCACAGGGTTTCGAGGCACTGGTAGCAACAACCTCAAGGCTTACAGTGATCAAGATCAAGAACTATTGGACTGCTTCATCGATGAAACATTTGCAAAGTCAATCGTTCACACCTTCGCCAATGGTTGTTAGCCATTCTGCACAGCATTGCCGAAGCTGTGCAGCATGGCTAAAGTAAATTTTGTAGCTCCTGATCTGAGTCAGACTAGTAGGTAAAAACAAAATGAATAAAAATATGAGGAATGCGAGATTGGAAGCAACAGGGGCACAAACAGCGGGCGAAGCAATGGGGGGGTTGGTTAGAAGCAACAAAGGGGAGGACTGAGACCACAGAAGCAACAGGCGCAGGACAGGGGGAGACGTAAGCAACACATGGGTTCAGGAGATGGGGAAGCCACAAGGGGAGGGTGGGAGAAGCAGACACACCATAGGGAAGGATAGATGCAATATAGAGAAGCACACAGGCAAGCACAACATGGAGGAGAGCTGGGTGAGGCACACAGGGACAAACAGCAGAAGGGGGAGAGAAGTACATGAGGGAGACAGCTGAGAAACACACACTCTCAAAGAGTGCTTAAACACAAATAAGGGCATAAAGTAGAAGGTGGCAAGCAACAGTAGGGGCAGTACAAGGGAGAAGCAACAACATGGGCAGTGGATAGGGGTAAGCAACAACAGACAGCAGGCAAGGAACAAGAGGGACAGCGTCTGGTAGCAAACCACAAGACGGACAGCAGGTGGGGCAGGCAACAAGACTTACAGCAGGTGGGGGCAAGCAACACCATACAGCGGAAGGGGGGCAAGCAATAACACACAGCGGGTGGGGCAATCCACAACATGAACATTAGGAAGGGGACAAGCAACAACACGGATGGGGGTAGAAAGAAGAACATGAAGGAGCCAGCTCTCAAATACACAAAAAGAAAAAAGTAGCTCCCAGAATGCGAACAGTGGAAATATAATGTTTTTTGGGCATGCTCCAGGGGAGTGTTAAACACAAGAAGAGGACGAGAAGTCCTCTTTGGTTAACAAATGAACAAATAAGAGTGACTATGAAGCAACCAATAGTAAGCAGTGGGCGGGCTCAAAGGCCACAGTCTGGACCTAAAAACATGTTAAGATAGGAAGAGGAGGACAAGGTGAGATTTGGTTGATTAAAAGGCAAGTTTGTAGATGTGTTAGGTCCAGCAATACAGAGTCCAAAATAATTGTTGCAGCATCTGTGAATGTCTATTTTTTAACTTTGAAGAGTTGTTGCAGCACTTGTACATGACTGTTTTTTCACTGTGAACAGAGCCTGAGAAGGGCGATTTTTTCACTTTAAAGAGGCGTTGCAGCACCTCTGTATAAGAGACTTGGTGAACCCCTGAGAGATCTTGAAAAAGCTGTTGTTAACCTAAAATTAAGTATGTGAAGAAACTTACACTGCACCCCATTGGCACTTCACCAGTCTCAAGATTGAACAATCCAGAACAAAGGAAACTGTTTTTAGGTTAAATGTGACCTACTCTAAATTCCCTTGGACCTCACAAAAATAATGCCATAAATAGGAAGAAAGTATATACTGCCTCTGTGTCCATACATCACTAATGAGCCTTTGATGACACTTTTCCTTTCTTTTCTAGACCCCCGATCAGTATAGGTTTGTATGGATCCTGACAGACGTCCTCTCTGCAGTACTCATCGGACTCATCTTCACTCTTCATATGTAAGTTAACTCCTTGGCACTACTATCTTCATTCAATTGTAGGCCATACCAAGGAAATATATGCCATCCATTTTACTTTTTGATTGCTTTCTAACTTTAATGGCCTTTTCGCTGGCATGTACTGTACTTACCCCAAGAGTGAAAGTCAACCCCAGGTTCAAGGAACACAGGAAAACTGCCTGTTTAGGACAATGTTTGTGCAGTTTATACAAGCACCAACATCCATTTCCCTTTACTAACCATGAAGGCACCAAGTGAGGACTGAGGGATGGCTCTTTTGGCAGCTGGTCTTTGGTCAGAATTAGGTTCATTATGGCTTGTTTGGCCTTATGCCCACACAAAACAGTCCACTATATGAGCTGAACTAAGCAGTCTGGTCAGCTGACCTGCACCTTCCAAGAATCCCCAGATTCAAGATGTCCTCGAAGACAGGAATATATTTACTGCCCCAAGTCACCAAATACAAGGGTATCATCAATCAGAGGATTGTAAACCCAGTAAATCAGAGGATTGCCCCAGTTAGAGGCTTATAAACGTGTTATGCCAGCATCTGGGGGTGCTTCTCACCACCCGATTGTAATATGACTAGGATGGAGGAAGGATGGTGGTGGGACTCGCCGGCACTTGCTCCTTTTTCAGCTTGCCTGGTTCTCAGCAGAAGGGGGACATTGGACTCTTCATCCCAACACTCCCAAGGGATCATGGGAAATTTTAGGGTCATCTTCCTTGGGGATTAAAAGCCCCCCAATAAAGAGTCCAATTCCAGCAAATCCCTCACCATTCCCAATTGTGGATTGCATGACTGCCTTCAGTTCACTGGGTCCTTGAGGTTCTGGGGGCGCTGGTTCCCCAATATTACCCTGCACTGCCTTGGAAGGTAGAGTTGTAAAGCAGAGCACAGGCGTCAGCATGGCAGTGCTTTCAACACCAGGATGGACCAGTCACCCCCACTCTATTCTCCCACCTGTCCACCAGTGTCATTAAAGGGATAATACTTCTGGGACCGATGGCTGGACGTGTCAGGGTGGTGTTGGAGGTGAGGACTGGGTGAAGCGGTTCCCCTGCTTAAGTCTAGATAAACCACAAAATGCTCTGACGTGGCTATCAAAAAACAATAAAATAACACAATATATTAAATTCACAAGAACGTGGTCAGAGTCAATTTTGATAGCACTTTGGGGAAGTTGAAGCATTTACTTCATTTAAAATGCAAAACAGGAACTGAGTGGAACAACTCAAACAAAGGGGCCTATTTACAACAAAGTGATGGAGTGCGGCGTTAGCCTCCTTGGCTTAACGTCAAGCTCCGAAACTTCTGAAACGCAGGGCTGCACCATATTTACAACAATATGGTGCTGTCTTATGTTTCCCCCTGCGCCTAGCCTAGCACCAACACAGGCACCCATGCACCATAGTGCAAGTGTTTCTGCATTGAGAATGGCCAGGATGTGGCAAAACATGTAATTCGTGCTAGCCTGGATACAACTAGTTGCTTGAGGCAAGCAGTCAGTACCAGTGTGATGATTCATCGCCATGTCTGGATGTAGCCCACTGGGTTTTCAGATGTACAGGCATCGCTTATAGATACCCCTTTTGATGGATTTCTCCTATTTGTTGAAAAAGCTGACTCCACCTTAGAACATCTCAAACAGAGTTGAGCCACGCCGCTTTCTTTGAGCTTCGAATATACTGCCAGACAGTTTTCCCAGCACTTTCCGAGGCTACTCAAGGGAGTTGATATACAGGCAGTGCCAGGTCCCTCTGCCCCACAGCAGGCACCACTATGCTTTTGTGGACAGGGAGAGGGATCAAACAGGCACCATACAGGTCTGCAAGTGCACCAGTCTTACTAGTCCCTCTCCCCTGTGACATCAGCTGCCAAGCCACTTTAGTTTGTCCTTAGCAGCGCATACCAACCCAGTAGGAGACAGGATCCAACGTTGTGTGGCAAGGCTTGATGTATTTAGCTAGCTTACTTTGCCTCGGAGCTGGTTTATGTTTTGCCATCTCCGGATATTTGTCTGTCAGCCAGACCCCCACCTGGGGGCAGCACAAGCAGCACCAAACCTACCCAGCAGGGGCCCGCCGCCGCGCCAAATCACAATTCTTATACTGTGGCACTGAGCCCAGAAGACCCTATCAAGCAGGTGGAATGAGCGGCTCAATACAGTTCCAGGTACTCAGGGCAAATGAGGATCCTGCAGGGGGTAGAGACTAGCAGTATTCTGGCCTTCCAAGGCCCCCTCATCGGCAAGGGGTAGTCCGTTACATATTGCCCTCCCTGCTCTGGTTGTGGCCTACTGATGGTTGGCAGCCACCAGGGGTGTAAGGTTAAGCCCCTTGGTGTGGTTGCTCCATGCATCCTCTGTCCCCTGGGGGGGCATTACCTACACAGGCTTTGCCGTGTCCCTCGGATCTGCTACCACTCTAGTGTGAGACAGGAGGAGGGGTAGCAAGCAAGCCGAGTGCTTAAAGGCCTTGAATTTGATGCCTCCCACCTGGGCTCTGTACTTTTTTTCTCCCAGCCATGCCTGGCCCTTAGTGCCCTGTATCAGTGCGCTGACCACGCGCTCTACCCGGTCTTGGAGAGGAGACTTCACCTCTGTTGGGTATTGTGTATCTTCTTTCGTGATGGGTGCAGCGGCATCACCGCAAAGGCTGTGGTGCTGCCCAACCCGCCTGCCCGGTTTTCCCCACGATGGAGCATTCTCTGTCTCTAAATTTAGCTCCACCACCATCAGATTAATTTATTCAGCATTCCAGGGGTATCTGTAACAGTGATCTAACCTCTGATGGGTCAAGGTTTATTTAGGATGAACGGCGCAAGCAAGGAGCTTACTTACAATGAGGCTGCCATCTTGCCGATCCAACCATGCTGCCCAACGAGCATTTTTTTTAAATTGTGGTGGAGGACTGCAGGTAGTGCAGCAACCCCCCAGCAAAATTAAAAACAGTATGTCTCCTAGGTAATTAAATTCATGATCCCAGGAGAGCTTACCATATGTTTTTTAAAGCACTCAGAGCTGGGCCTCTAGTCTCTGCAGCTCGAGTGTAGTGCCATCTTGTGGTTGTTGTTATGGCTAAATTTTGTAGCTTGAAAAATGTTTTTTTTAAAACAAACTCAGACATGTTGATTTTTAATACAACTGAATTAAAACTTTTTATGACAATCACTTTTATTAAACATTGCAATGTGTGAATTAATTAAATAAACATTTGATTATAATTATTGGTGGTATTTTGACAAAGACACTAGATTTGCTTTATATCTACTGACTCCTTGATGAAGCTAATAGGCCCACTTGTTATATTTTGGTGTTCTAACCCTTTGACACAGTCAGTAAGTCTTCCATAATTAAAATAACACCCTGTAAACGGTAACATCACATAGTCAAACTTCGGGGGTTGGGGCTGAATACCCTGCACTATGGGGGACAGGGCATTTGCAAGGTGTTGAGCGCAGGTCTGGCTGCATGCCTTGCACCCTACCCCACAGTGTGCACGGCCAAAGTCTGGGCCCGGCACAGGGTTGGCCAACCATGGAGGATTGAATGCAGGGCCTGGCATGGACAGCCAAGGCCGTGTCCGGTTCTGGGTTGATCTCCCAACCATATACCACATGCAGCTGAAAGATGTCCCTGGCATAGGGGTAGCCCCCCCCCCCAACCACGCATCGCCTTGGCCACATAGCCTGCACAAGGTTGGTATAGTAAAAAATAATACTTTAACTTAAAAGGTCCTAGAAATTTACTAGAAAAACCAAAGGTTAAAAGTGAATTTATAGTTAGGTATGGAAATAATATCTTACTTTACAATAAAAAAGTCTTAGACATTCACTGAAAAAATAGAGTGGAATTATAGTTGAGTGAAAATAGTTACAACATAGATTGGTAAACTAAAAAAAAGCCAACATTTACCAGTATTAGTTAACTGAAATAACTATAACTTGTGCCAGAAACTACCTATAACTCTAGCCCTCGCCATGCACTGCTTATACTCTCACATATTACATCACTCATGACCGGTTCAATGCATTGATAACACAGCTGACGACATCTGAAATGACATAATTTATCACAACACTATGCACAGCGAAGGCACGAATTACAGTTAGCTCATAGTGCGAGTTATAGTTACTTCAGTTAACTATAATGGGTGAATTTCAGTTTTATATATATATATATATATATATATATATATATATATATATATATATATATATATATATATATATATATATATATATATATATATATATTTATTTATATATTTAGTTTTTTTAATTTATATTTCCCTTGGGGTAAAAAATAAAAGTGGCCCAATAACACCTTATTTAGAGCAACTGTTCTAATATTCACACATTCTGCTAGACAGCAAAGGTGAACTTCCATGTTTTTAGCATGAGAAATCACTGTTTAGTGCCTCGCAGATTGGATGTTACAATGCCTTTCTACAGGGACATATCTCTCCTAATAGCCACAATGTGATTTTTTTCTTACTACATCAAGGCAACCCCTGACTGACTACAAATACACAAGAACACAATCTGTGACATAAACCAAATGCATAGATGTGCATAACATGCAGCTTACTATCATTCTTGGAGAAGGGGAGGCACATCATGATCTACTCAAGCTTTTGTCTTCCATGAGCCATGCCCCTCCTAAAAAGCATCAATGGTAATAAATAGCATATAACAACCTGCACAATTGCATATATGCTAAATACACCATGATATACAATACGTGTTATGTGCAGGTGCTTTACATTTTCCTTTATATCCTCCAGTAAATTCTGTATTTGTATTTGCAGGTGGCGGGAGACAGGTTTTTCCTGTTGTTCTAATAACTCCATGCTCCTAGAAAGAGGTACAGTGTGCTTGAATGTTTTACATTTGTGTATGTGGATTGGGCAATATCAGCTAAATGTATATTTATAATATAACCATTCATCGGAGTGCTCTGAAGCAGCCCTAAGACAGCACGTGGTCCTATCCAAGGACATTAAAGCATGCCATGGATGGATATCAGCGCACCATCCAGGATAAGGCATTGTGACTTTGGATCAATATATGGTAATCCTGGTGCCAGATTACTCAATTCTGGATCAAGGTCCCGTTCTACAACAGATAAATCTACGTCTGTTCCCATATTATGGAAGTGGCCTGGGGGCACAATGGGAGATTGCATGTGAGTCCATTCCCATTAGAGGGAGACCACAGATATTTGTTCAATCGGTTTTGGAACAGTAATATTGTGATATGTTTTCCTGTCACCTTAACCTTTTGATTACTGGCCACAGGCAATGTTGTCTATTTGTGGGTTTAAGTTAAGGTAAAACCAGTGGCGGCTGGTGACATTTGAAAGTGGTGAGTTGTAAACGTGGGGCATGACTTTTATAAAGCGAGCGATGTGAACAAGTTCAGTGGACAAACCGGAGGTCCAGGGTGAGTGCCTCTCCCGAGAAAGAAATGAAAAAAACATGGCAAATTGTGCATTTTAAAGCAAATGAATGCAACGATAAAGCAAGGCTTATAAAGCAGTCGTAACATATAGTCTTGAAATATTCAACCCATTAAAAACTGTCCCATATCTTCCTGCATTACTATGTTCCACAGTTACTGTAATGTGTAAATTGTACAGCATAACAACGATATCCCTTTAAAATAAAGTCTTGTCCAGTGTTTTGCACTGCATGCAGCATTAACTTTGGAAGAAATATGCTCTAACCAGAGTTTGAGAAGCACCCACAGCTAGTGGCTGCAACCAGTCATATAGAAATATGTGCAGACAGGTCTGGGATGAAAAAAGTGGGGGCTCTCTATAAAGGAACATATCAAATACATTTCTGTTATTCCCATAGTGTGCCACCTGACCGTTATTTTGGTTTCTCTCTGAGATGTAATTGTATCCAGATAAATGACACAACAACTGACATATATCTAAAGCCTGTCAGTATGATTGGCTTTGTCAACAGGTGTTATAAATAATTAACATTGGAAATGTTTCAATTCAAAAACTGCGAGTCTGTGAATTAAATAGCATCGAGGCCTGTGGAAGGAGTTTAGGACTTCCGTAATGTGTGCTTTATGTTAAATATGTATCCTCTTTTTCTCTGCACATCTTCAACCACCTCTTTCCTCTTCAGCATCCTCTTTTCACTCTTCCCCAAATGCATTTCCTCGCATCTCTGTCACTTCACTGCCCCCAAACATGCACTGCACTCCCTCAAATGTTTCAGTTTTTATGTCCTCATCTCACCAAGTAGGCATCTGCAATTCTATGATAGCCGCCTTTCCAACCTGTGCACCCCGCGGCTGCTGCATTCGCTTTGGTCTGTACCCAGGACAGACCTGCACCATTGTTGTTGGCTTGGTGTAATCATAGGACCAAGAGGAGTTCTACAAACCCCAGACCTCTACCCCACACTGTAAAGGCCTGCCAGATATTCAAACAGTTCTCATTTCCTCCTCCCTGGTGCAGTCGAGCCATTTTGGAAGCAGCTTAAGCCCAGTCTTCAGGCCTGGGGGGCAAAGGGTCTCTCCACTTCATACAGATTTCCCTCCATGCTATTAAAACAAGATATAACAGTTAGCCTCTATGTGTATGTCTCATCTTCTTACTTAACGTGCCATTGTCCCCCAAAAAGAACCAGAGTCACATTTCAAATCATTTTCTCTCCAAAAATACCACATAGAGCTTCCTCAACTCCTCTCCAAAAGGCAAAGAGTCTGGGACACTCATAAAAAATATGGAGGTCGTTGGCTTTAATAAGGTCACATCTTGGGCATTTAGGGGTGGAGAGTGGAGTAAACTTTCCTATCCCAGCAGGGGTGTAGTATAATCGATTAATAACAAAGAAATGATTCTTCTTGAGGTTTGTCGGCTTGACATACATGTAGCTTCAGAGAATGTTCATATAGTTCGCATTCCAAGGTAACCTGGTTTCATACTAGATGTTGTGGGGGTATTCCTTCTCCTCTGCCTCTACAGACATCTTATACCATTTTGAAATTTCCTTGCTCTTTTACATCTTGGAGGGATTGCTCCACCTCCAGGGTCCCATGTATTTTCCTCTTCTCCGCTGCAAACCAAGAGACTAATTGCATGTATTTAAATCTGAAGAAGCCACTTTCCATCCTGGCTCTTAATACCTCCCATGGGTTGACTCCCTTAGAAGATACCAGATCTGACCATATAGTCATACCCGCTCTTTTAATTGGTGTTGCAAGAATATCCTCAAGGCATTCCGGGGTCCCAGGGGATTCCCAGATTGGGGCAAACTCAGAGTAATACCCTATCCCCCATCTACTTCTAACCTTATACCACAGACTAAGGGCAGCCTTCAGTACTTTCAATCGTACTTTTTTAAAGTACCTAAGTGCCCCGAATTTATACAAGAAACCATCTCCACCATCCTGCCTTGTCATTTCAGCCAAAAGCCTACCTCAAGATGACTCGTCTGGTTTCGTAAGCAACATCCGAATATTTTTTAATTGAAAGGTGATACAATACCACTTTATATCCAGAAGGGCCAACCCCCCTTTGATCAGCCTATGCCTAAGCTTTTTCCAAGCTAGTCTGGCGCCTTTATAAGCCCAAATGAAACTTGTGACCGTACTCTGGATTTTACTAATGTCTAGTTTTGGAAAATTACGGGGGATGGCGTTAAAAAGATACAGTAGTTTAGGGAGAATAACCATTTTAACTAGATTGACCCTGCCATAGATTGTTAAAGGGAGGTTTTTCCACCTGGCTAGTAGTCGGTCGACTTCTTTTATAGTCCTATTTAGGTTAATCTGCAGGATTTTCTCAATATCCTTGATGATTGTAATACCCAATTATTTAAACTCCTGACTTGTTCTACCCCCCAATAGTCGATGTTCCAGCACATCACCTCAGTTTTAGAGGTGTTGGCTGGATATCCCGACAGAGATCTGAATTCCTCTAACAGCACTTCAACCCTTGGTATTGCCACTGCAGGGTTATCCGTATATAGCAGTAGATCGTCCGCGTATAGAGCAACCTTGCTGCTATATTGATAAGATTTAAAAGGTGTAATCAGATCATCTGCCCTAATTGCTTGTGCCAAGGGTTCTATGTAGATGTTAAATAATAGGGGTGAAAGGGGGCAGCCCTGTCTCGTTCCTCTTAGAATGTTGAAGCTAGATGTTAAAATCCCATTTAATAGTATTTTAGCGGAGGCCCCCTGATAACAATTTACCAGATTCTGGATGAAAATGGGCCCAAAGCCCATTGACCTTAACACTTCCCAAAGATATATCCAGCAGACTCTATCGAACGTCTTGGCCGTATTTAGTGCTACTACGGCCAGGGGTTCGGATCGAGCTGTGGCCAGATCTATATTGCCAATTAGTTGTTGTGTTTGTTCTTGAATATATCTTTTAGGGAAAAAACCTTTCTGGTCAACATTAATCAACTGTGGGGCAATTTTGACCAACCTCCCTGCTAGGATGCTCATGAAGATCTTATAATCGGCATTCAGCAGGGAGAACGGTCTATAGGAATCCGTCTTTAGCGGATCCTTTGAAGGTTTCAAAATCTGCACTATAGTTGCCTCTTTCCATGACCTAGGTATCTTGCCCTCTGACTGATAGACTGAATTGAATAAGACTCCCATAATCGGGACCAGCTCTTCCAGCAGAAGTTTTTATACCTCGCTAGGAAGCGCATCCGTACCTGCAGCTTTGTTATATTTACATCTCCCGATTTGCTCTCTAATTTCACCCTCAGTTATTGGGGCATCTAGGCATTCGCAGCTTTCATCTGTTAAGGTCGATAGGGATTTCTCCCTCCACCAGGTCTTAAGGATCTCCGTATTTGGTGTAATTTCCTCCTTATACAGCTCAGAGAATAGTGAAATCAGCCGAGCTTGCATGTCCACCGGTCTGCTCAATGTTTTCCCATTTTTATTTATAATTAGTTAGTTTGTGATTTTTTTACAGAATCTGCTCTTGCTTTCCATGCCAAAAGTGCTCCTGCCTTTTCTCCATATTCAAAATCCTGCATAGATTTTGTCAGCCACTGTGCCTTACATTTCTGATCGAACCTTACTCTAAATTCCTGGCGGGCATTATCGAGGTCCCTTTGGACTTGTAATAATCTTTCCAGTGCCCCCAGATTAAGCTGGATCTTTTCTGCCTCTAATTGGGAGATGTTATCCTCCAACAATCGTAACTCTTGTGATTCCTCCCTATTCTTGGTACAAATGCGACTGTGTAGAAAGCCCCTCAAATAAGCCTTGAAAGTTTCCCATACATAATCCATAGACATTGACCCAATATTATCAGAGAAATAATTTTGGGATGCACATTTGAGATCTCTTGCTATCTCTGGGTCAGATAGCATGGATCTTTTAAGTGTCCATCTAGGTCTTACATTATCCTGCTCCCTTTTAAGTTAAATACAACAGAGGCATGATCTGATATGTGGCTGGGCTGGATGACTATTGAAGTCATATCCTCTACAATGGACCTGTGAATCAGAACCTAATAGATTCTGGAACATTGTCCATATTTCTTACTGTGGAAGATGAAGCCCTGCTTATTACCCATCTTTGCCCTCCACAGATCCGCAAGCTCCAGATCAAGTATCATATTATTTAGAGCCTGACGTACCCGAGGCGCCCCTACATAATGACTCTGATTAGATCTATCCTTTAGGGGGTCCAAAAGTACAACAAAGTCCCCACCAATTATTATAGGGGAGGCTACTTTCATCAGGATCCATTGCAGCTTACAAATATATGTGGGTTCATCACTGTTAGGGCCGTAGAAGGATACGCATACCAACTCTGACCCTCCAAAGTTTAATTTAGCCATTATCCATCTCCCAGTTTGATCAGTTTTTATTAATTTAATTGTACAGCCCGCGCATTGTTTAATCAAAATAGCCACTCGCTTACAGTGGGCTGTCTGTTCTGAAGTGCAATAATATTTTATCCACAAGTACCTTGCAAATATGGTGCGGCTCTCTAGGTGGCTCAAATGGGTCTCCTGAATTCAGTGGCGTAGCTAGAGCATGTGGCGCCCGGGGCTATCCCTCAGATTGCCGCCCCCCCCGGGGGGGGGGGGAGGGCATGCACTTCAAAGAGGTCCGAGAGACACGTAGTATCGCCGCTAATAGTTACCTTGATCATGCAACTTACATGCACATACATGACACAGTCCAAGGCTACACAGTTGAATACAGCGGTGACTGGCAGTACAAAAGAGAACACACAGACTGCATGATCTATCTGGGGACTCAGAAAAACCGCATGTGACATCCATCAGAGAGCTGCGTGAACAATGACCTGGTAATCCCCTCAACACAATGCAAACATGCACATACATGACACTGTTCATGTAACCTTCATCTACAGCTGACATTAAATGACCATACATCTCTTCTTAGTCTTATAAGGACCAGTAAAACTCACTCTTTTCCAAATCTCTTTCTAAATATTATCACTTTCCATGTAATGTTCCTTTGATGTGAAGAGGAGGTTTCTGAGGTGGGAGTATCAGGCAAGTGATACTACTCAGGCTCCATCTGTTCGAGCCTTCATGGAGGATCCCTCTTCATTACTACCTCCACCTGACCCCGGACTCTGCAATGCACTCCCTTACAGGCTCCCTCTGTGCGAGCCTTCAGGGAGAATCCCTCTTCATTACTACCTCCACCTGACCCTGGACTCGGCAACGCTCTCCCTTACAGGCTTGATTATCCACTACTCCTCTCTCCAGTGCACCTTATCTCACATCTGACCTTCGGCCCCAGCCCCATATCAGGCACCATCGGGCTCCACTTTGCTTTTTCCCAGTAAAAACATTAGTAAAATCACCTTCAAACTTAAAACATTGAATATAGCAGTAAATATAATTAGCATGCACTTTAAAGTATGTTCCACAGTAGCCCTTATGACCCGACTGCTAATTAAATAAACAAAAACAGAAAGGCCATGACAGGGCCGGCTTTAGCGCTGATGCAAAAGTCTTTTTTGGCGCCACACCAATAACCTCTTTCTCCATAAATACCTTTACTACCACCTTCCAACAGTGCCCCTCATCTCTCCATGGCCCCCCTAGTGACCTCCTCCTCAGATTGCCTCACGCCACAAGTGCCCCTCATCACCCCATAGCCCCTCCCCCTCATGACCTCCTCCTCAGACTCCCTCACTACCACCCTCCACCAGTGCTCCTCATCTCACCCTAGCTCCCCCTCCACACCATGACCTCTTCCTCGGATTCCCTCACTGTCACCCAGGGCACAAGTCCTAAAAAAAGAAGTGGGGGGACGCTGACGTCACAACAGCAAGTGATGTGACGAAAGGTGGCTTGCACCATCAGACTCATTGCCTCCCCTCGCTCACCCCTTAGATGCCATTGCATCAGAGAAGCCAGAGCGTGAGCAGCGTTCTGAATGAGATCCGATCTCGCCCCAGAGAGGCCAAAGACTAAATGTGTGGATCCATTTGCTCCAGTAATCGAGCTCCCGTTAAAATAAGTGAGGGGACGCCATCCACCCGCCTGGTACCCCGACTCGAGCCCTGCAGTCACCCTCCACCAGTGCCCCTCATCGCTCCACAGCCCCTCCAACTACCTCCTCCTCAGATTCCCTCACTGCCACCCTCCACCAGTGCCTCTCATCGCTCCGTTGCCCCTCTCTCGTATGCATTTGTTGTTTAGCGCTACTCATATCAGTGTACTGTGTCAGCACTTTACACTACGAACACATTATAGAGAGACAATGAATCATACAAGTATGTAAATCAGTCTACAGGGAATGTCACATAAGCCAATGAGGATTACAAGGTGTAGGAATCACATGTCATCCATACTGATGGGCAGTATATTTTGAGAGGGTTTGGTCTGGGGAAACAAAAATGTATCTCTGCCCAAACATACTAATTTTAGCAACATTAGAATGATGAAAGACCGAGGAAGTTCTAACTATATCACAAAACAAATCTATACCATTCATGTTTGTATGCAGCTCTTTGGTGACAGTTCATTGGTCACTGCCCTATGTTAGGATTGTAACTTCTGAACTGCAAGTAACACAAGGATCTCTGTGGCAAAGGCAGCAACCCACTGAGCTTCCACACAAAATACAGTTCATCTGCATTTAAAAACTACTAACAGACAAATAATTGCTCTCCAGCGAATCATTAATCACCAGCGTTATTGGGGCATCTTTCATTGTCTTATTGTTGTCCTGCATCGGCCAAGATAATGATAAAAACTATTTAAATAAAGCGCACACGAAGTACGTGTCCTGCTGGACCTGCGCATTTTTTTAAAATAAAAGTAACACATTCTCTTACCTACTACTGCACTGAATTATCCACGGACGCAGCAGAGCAGACTGCCCCAGGCCAGGTCCTCACGAGAGTGCGTAGTGGTGACGCGCGTGACGCGTCACCGCTACGTTCTCATCGCGAGGGCCCTGAGCAGGCTGGGATGGGAACAGTATACGCGGGCGGCGCCACGCGGGCAGATTAACGGTCATCAACGCGCTGCTTGCACTCAAAGTGGGCTGCCCGGCCGCGCGTTGCGGCCGCGGCGGACTTTATAATTAATTTAGTGACACTATGTCCCTAAATAAATTATGAAGGCCGCCGCAGCCGCCCTAAATATAGTGCCGCCTGGGGCGGTCCGCCCCCACCGCCCCCCCCTAGCTACGCGCCTGCCTGAATTAGACATATTTGGGCGGGAGTTTGCTCTAGATATTTCATTGCTAACCTCTGTCTATGGGGGCATCGTAAGCCATTAATATCCCACGAAAGGAATTTTAGATCTCAATATAGAGAACCCAAAGCAGACCACCTGAAATTGAAAATGTGATAGAGGATTTTTTTTTTTCCCCACTGCTCTCCCACCAGTGCTCCCCCCCTCTTCCCATCCCCCATCCCACCCCGTGCCCCTCGAACCCCCCGGGAACCCTCCCTACTATTTAGGCTATAAGCCTAATCAGCTTCAGCCCCTCGGGCCAAACAGACAAAAAAAAGAAATAATTAAGCATTTTCCTTTCCCTGGTCCCTCTGATCACTGATCACTTATTTCAACTTACGCCTTCCTTACACCTCCGCTCCCTTCTTAATTTTTTCAATAAGATCATCTGCCTCCTCAACCGAGCGGTGAATGTACATGTGATTGTTCCACATGGTACGAAGTGATGCAGGAACTTCAATTGCGCCCTAGCACCCAGGTTATTTAATTCCACCATTCGTTTGCCCATCTCCCACTATTTCTGTGCTGTGGTATGACATATATCGGACCTGGTATTAAATGAAAAGGAGTTAGAGAGGGCATTAGATGTTAATGTTCCTTCCTTGAGTGCTGTTGATAAAATTGCCTCCTTAACAGTATATGTGTGAAAATTTATCAGGATTTTTCTGGGCTTCTGTTTTGCTGGTTTCTTTTTATAGGGATCACGATGCACCCGTTGTATTTCTTGCAACAGATCTATATTTGGGGAATTTTTTTAAACTGTCTCTTTTAGTAGAGATATCACAAACCCCCTGATATCAGAACCTTCTAGGTCTTCGGGAACATTGATCAATCTCAGGTTGTTTCTCCTGGAGTGGTTCTCCAGCCGCTCCTGATCATCCTTCATTTCCCTATTTTGGCTTACTAACTTAGCCATTTCTGCTGAAGAAGTATTAAGAGCCTCTTTAATTTTTGGAATCTCCTGCTTGAGAATGTCTGTTCTTAAAGATACCTCTTCCAACTTCTGGGCTAATATAGCACACAATGCCTGAATTGCCGCTTAGTTGGTTTCGGAGACAGTAAATCTGTTCCCCATCTCGTCCTTGAGTGCTAAAAGAATATCAGCTAAAGAGCCTAGACTCGATGTAGAAGGATGTTGGAATGATGTTACTTGTTGCGTTGGTTCTAGACGGGGACCCGGCTGACCTTCTTGCACCTCCAACACACTAAAGCGGCTTGAGATAGAAACCGCAGGATGAACAGATATCTGGGGACTACTAGAACCTTCAGACAGTGCCACTAACGTGCTATCAGTAGCTAAGAGTGTAGGGGAAGATTGTACTTCTTCCAGCGGCGTGATTGACATAGTTGGCGATATATTTTGTGGTTGGTTTGATTCCATCCTGCCGGAGATACTGAAACAAGTGCCTTCTCTGCTGGAAACACGAGTAGCGGGGCAGTAAGAACTTTGTGATATGACTTCAAAGAAGGTGTTATCTTTATTTTGGGGGCCAATGGTTTCTTCCCTCTACCTCTCCCTCCGCTTTTTATGAATTCAGAGGAATTAATTCTTTCTCCCTTCTTTTCCACCCTTTCTTCTTCTCTGCCTCTCTTCTTTTGTGTATTTGAAAAATTTACAATCGCTGTGGAGGGGGTATCCTAAATAGACAGCCCGGTGCTCAAGGGGAGCTGAACAGCCCTAGTTCTAGGAGTGTATCTGCGTGTTTTTGGTGCGGGTGCACCTTTTACCTGCTGACCTTCTCCCCTCTCCATATAGTAAGGGATTCCCCCTCCTCCTCCTGATTCCCAAGCAGCAGCAACAATCTCCCTCTGTTGGGTTCAATTTACACGAGAAAGGTATCCAAAAAAATCCTTACCTTCCTTTCCAGCCTCAACCACGGCCTCTGTGTCCAATTCGATCCCCTTATGCCCTACCTGGGGGGCTTGCTCCCCCACCGTGAACCACTCGCGTCCTGGATCCACCACCAAGTGGTCTCCAGTGCTGACTCTGCATCCAGAGGCCGGGACCAGGAAACAGGCAGTCCCGCTCCGGAGCCACTCTCGAGCCGCGCCCTCCCAGCGCGAAGCGCGAAGTGCTGGTGTTCCTCCCCGGAGCTCCGGAGCCATTCACCAGGCTGATAAGAAAAAGGGAACCGGAGGCAAAATTCCAGAAGTAAAAAAGGTAATGAGGCACTAATCACGACGGGGGAGAGGTGGGAAGGGCAAATAATCATGCCAGAATCATTGCGGGAAACCCCTCAGAGAGATCGGGAACGCGCCGGAGGACTGTGAGCCAGCGGCCGCCATGTTCCCCTCTTTATTTTTTTTTTCACTCCCTCAAAATTCAGCACTTTAATTTCGCTAACTTTTGCCTTGCAAATATTTTGACATCTGATTCTGTATACCCCTTTCACACACATATCCACAGAATTTCAGTTGCAAATGGAATACATAAACATTGTTCTGTGTGCTCTGTAGAGATCCCAACCCACTGACAGGCACTTTGTTTGGTGTCAGCCTTAGCGCCTGCGCACTCAATCAAAGCCCCTCATAAACACCTGGCACGGCTCAAGACTCAAATTTTGCACTGGACAGATACAGATAAACAACAGTATTAGAAAATTGCTTACTCTTGGGGAATGCAAGATTAAGTAAAGCATGTGAAATGCGAGAGGCACTAAATCGTTGACTTTTTTAACATTCATTGTTTGCAAGTCAGTCCATGTTTTTGGCATCAGTGTTAACTTAGGGGCATAAAGACGGTCAGTTTTAATGTCATACATCAGAGAACTGTCCACTGTAAGCACATATAACTCGCCTTGTTTGACTCAGATATTTGGATCAACTTCGCAAGGGAACAAGAACCCTGCTTGTTATTTGGATCCATTTCACGGGGGAACAAATACAGCAGCTCCACTTCTAAGGGAGCTAGCAATCTGCAGCGAGGGCCTGGGGTGTCACAGTGGGGGAGGTTTGCGTGATGAGGGGTCTCAGCACAATATACATAACACAACGTTAGCTTGCAAACACTTACCATTACTGAGAACAAGGCACCAGATCAGAACTGCTTACATCCACTCTCACGTATGACGAAAGAGTGGGATCTATGCCTTTGAATGACAGACGTCTGAAATTACGCAGGGATTAAGTCTCCGATGCCTGAAACAGTGACGCTGAATGCACAACTGGCCTAGAGAGTGCATACAACCATAGACCACAATGTCAATGAAGGTCTTTAAAACAGAAAGCCCTGTGTCATGCATTACAGTCCAGAACGTTGATTTACTGCCTGGCTTCCATCTCCTACTTCAGAGCGAGGCGGGGCAGGCAGCCTGAAACAGACAGCCCAAACTTAAATACTTCGATTTAGTTAGAGATACGATCGTATCTCTAAATAAATCGATCTAATTAATATGTTTTTGTATAAATGTGTAGGAATGTCAGAGGGGCGCAGCCCCTGAGCCCTAATGGAGACACCGCCCCTGGGCTAACCAGCAGAAAAATAGAGGACATCATGCATGGCACCCTACTCAAGTCATTGTAAGAGCTACAGTCTGATTTCACGATGCATCGTAGTCAGTTTGATAAATATTTGCAGCTGGGGCACACCCTCTCCCCATACCTGCATGATCGCTCAGTTCTCCAGGAGTTCAGCCCGCTGGAGGGCAAACCTGAAAGGGGTCTTAGGCAGCCATAAATTGTCCACATTTTACCAATCCCTAGTCACTAATAGTTCCACCACGCTACCCACCCATTAAATGAAATGGCAAGCCATTATCGCAGATCTAGTCGACGATGATTGGACAGAGACTCTGGAGGCCCCTCGTGGGGTGGTGATTTCCTCCCATCTTAGACTGATCAATTGAAATATCTACATAGAGCATACTACACAAGGAGCTGTCTGCGGCGCATGGCCCTCATTGATTCCCCCAGGTGTTTACGCTGCGAGGTCGAGGAAGGCACATTTTTGCGTACGGTGTGGGATTGCAGCATGTTGACTCGCTTCTGGACGGGGTGGTGTTCCTGTTTGAATGCAGTCTTAGCCTGGGATATCCATCTTGTCCAAAAGCTGCTTCTCCTACATAGTACAGATGGAATTGGGGGGATCGCTTCAAAGGCCACTTACTATTTCTCAGGCTCACGCTAGCGAGGAGGGATACAGCCAGGCAGTGGAAGGTCAGTGAAGCGCTGCATCTTGTGGCCTGGAAGCAAGGGATGGACTTCTGTATGGGGTTGGAGTTCGCGGTAATCCAGGTAAGGGGGAGCCCCCAAAAACATCAGACAATTTGGCAGAGGTGGGCCGAATATAGGGGCTTGGTGCTAGGGCCAGTATGTTCATCTGAATCCTATTTTGACACTGAGGTTAGGCAATATGGCCAAGACACAATAGATACTGTGGAAGGATCTAGATAAGCAATTGTATAAATCCCGATAAAAATTGTTGCGAAAAAACCAAAGAACAGCAGAAAAATGGAAGCTTAATTTCTACTAAACAAAATGACTGGATTATTTTTTAGGCTTCACTGTTACGTACTACATACCACCAAAAGGATAATGACTGATGAAAGACTGTCCATTGGAAGTGTAAAATGTGTACACTCTGCATCTGATGTGGGCAAGGACAGAAATCAGTAAGGGGTGGGAGACAAAAGAGGGGAGGGACAGATATGATAGAGAAATCTAAATTTCAAGATCTACAATACAATGCAGAAGGTATGTTTTGGTAGCACTACCACATGACAACAGGACAATGCAACATTTAAATTAGTGGCCATGAGAGGAATTGTAAATATAATTAATAGGACCTGGTCTCCCTGGCCTCCATTTTTAGATTATTGCTTCCCCAGCACTTTTTGGTTTGTCTGTAGGGCATGCCTCTTCCCACTGTCTTTCAACAGGGATCGTGCAAACAGTAATGCCACTTTAAGAAAACTGACATTTTTCCATCTTCCTATCCTGTTAATGAGGCTGTATTTTCTATTTATAGTGGCAATCAACAACACCTGTTGGCGGGTTCTACTCACCACATATTCCACAGACGGAGAAAAAAACACGTTGGTAGCAATTAGTATAAATCTCCCCAGTGCTTGGTTTCCTAGAAGAAGCTGATTGGGGGCAGGCACTATTGGCAGCTGTTCCTCCATTTTATTTGACAACAGACTCCACTGTTGTCGCTCATCCAGGTTACAGCACCCAGAAGCAGGTATCCCAGGCTCATGGACAAGACCAGAAATCTGGATTAAAGAGCCCCTGGGCAATTCCTACTCACATTCCTTAAACTGGCAGATCGATCTGGGGCAGAGGCGCAACTAGAGCCAGATTTCGGGGGGGGGCTGAGCAAAAATTTCGGGGGGGGCTGAGCAAAAATTTCGGGGGGGGGCTGAACTTTAAGCAATAGGCAGAGTGGAGCTGCAGGGGCTCTTAGAAGGGGTGAAACAACAGCAAGGCCTCATTAACGTGCAAATGGTCTTTTAAAGACCTGTGAAGTGCTCGGGTGCGGCTGTTTTTTTGCCCGGGAAGGTGTCTCATCCCGGGCTGCCACACACGAGGGGGGGGGGGGGGGGGGCTGAAGCCCTGTGAGTCCAATGGGTGTTGCGCGCCTGATCTGGGGAGAATTCATGCCTCTGGCCTACAGGTGGAAGAAGTGTGGCGCCGCGGCCAGGGCAACTGACTCCGGAATCTGGGGATCATGGTTCGATCCCCGGCGCCGGTGGCAGATTAGCCCAGCACCATGTGACTCTGGGCAATTGCTTGCTTAATCTTCCCTTACGGGTGATTGTTTGCGCTTTACAATTGTGGATTACAGGATATTTACCTATGGCTGCAGGGGATAAAGGGCGCCCTAATCCCTTATTCTGGAAACCATTTCATCCAAGCTTGATTGCTTTATTGCTAGGACGCATGTTTGTTATAAGAAGGCATACCTCACTCTTACCACAGAAAACCATTATATTAATCCTATTAAATAGATAAAAGTCCACAGAGGTACATGTTGATCTGGACCCTGGCCAAGCAGTGATACCCGCTGCCTGGTATTGGCTCCTACTTGCATGATAGCGCGTTGACACTCTCTTCTTGTTCCCGGAGACGACTGAATTGCACCATACTTGAAATGGGTGCTTAACATTAGTGCTAAAGAGGTCTTGTGCAGCTGTGGGTGTGAATCCCTATCTACAAACAATCACAATGTTAACATTTCCCTTTGTCCAACTGAAGACTCTTCACACTATGGTTTGTATATTTCTTTCAATGTGAAAGTCTGAATAAATAAGTTATATGGAAGCAAATACTGCAGTGAAAGTCAGAAGTGGTTTAGTGGCTATTGGTTTGTCTAGTAGCCACACAGTAGGACCATAAGTCATAAAGGTGCCAAGCAATAACAGAAACAATTCTGTTCAACTATAAGACCGAGTCTGGTTTTCTCTCGCTCTTCCACTTTTCTCTTTTATTATTTTCACTGCACACTCCATGTTGTGCAATTTGGAAATAGTCTTATGTACTGAAAATCTCTTAATGGAGAAACAGCAAGAGAACTTTTTTGGCGCGTTTCCCTGTGCAGTGGAAAAATGGGTGTGCCATGCATAGAAAGACCGGCAATTGTTCCAAATGGAGGCTTTGGGCAATCTGCAATTATTTGCCCATTAACTATTTCTAACTTATTGTTCTAAAGAGTGAAAACCTAATTTCCAGCCCTTATTTGGAGTGTATGCAACAATACAAAACATTTGCACTACATCAGTCTGTGAATTGAGGGACACAGAGTGCCTTTATACAGCAGATATCTTCATAGGCTATGTAGTCATAAAACCACAATAAAGAAACATTTATGAATTTTTTTTTTTTTTGGGAACAAATTTTATTAGTCAATTTTACAATCAGCGGAGCTCTGTACCCCAGAGACAACCGTAGCATCAATGTACCACATCTTAATTTTGACCATTTTACCATAGAATAACAAAAGTGAAATACATAAGGGCCATGCATATAAAATACAACCCCATTCAACAAGCCCCCCCCAAACCCCCTCCATCACCCCAAACCCCATCGCACACCCAGTCCAACACCATCCGCAGGTATGATCCAAACAGCAGCTATACTCTCGCCATGAGACATGCCCCACCTACACCCTGTCACCAACACTCGTGTTTTACATGCCACCCCCAGACAAACGGGGAAGATACAGCAAGACACATAGATTCTATTCTGGGGGGGTTCCAAATCCAATCCCCTGTAATCCGCCCAGCGCTTCCAGATTTTATAGTGCTTGCGAGGGCAACCTCGTGCTAAAAAGATGGGGGCCTCTAGACCCATGCAGAAATCCAATCCTGCTTTCCACACCGAAACGGAGGGTGCGGCCGTCGCCTTCCAAGCCCTTGCAATGTCATGCTTTGCAATGGTAAAACCCAGGAGCATCAAATGGCGCTTGTAAACATTGCCCCCTATATACATTTATGAATTTTTGTCAAAGGGTTCAAGACAAAAGGTACTTTTGGAATTAATTTGAGGCTGCATTTCTAAAAGAGAGCTAAAAGAGGAAACGCATCTACAGGCTGTGAAACTGGAGTCATAAAAGATCTACTGAATAGTTCATGGGACTTCTTTATAAGTACATAATTGTATTTATGTAGTACAAGGTTTGGTGGGAAGCTTTTCAGACACTTCTGTTAACATGGGCAGCATGGTGAAACATTAGAGCTTGTAAGTAGTGTTTCCACCAACCTGACTAGTTCCCACCTGGCACAGTAAGTATGCTGATAGTTTGAATAGGTTCAAATGGGCAGCTTAATTACCAGTTCTTACTTTCACACTGCACCTTTCTGGATTATTCTTATTCTAATTTTTGAGTTTTATATAGCGCAGCTAGACCCGAAGGTATCAGAGCGCTTTACATGTTATGTGGTAAAGCCCACAAGAGGTACATGAGGGAATTCACAAGAGTCATAGTTGAACAATACAGTATTAAGTGGCTATAGAACCACACAAGTATAACACAAGGCTTCATTGAGGAATCGGGGACAGAATAAGAGACTGAAAGAGTCATGTGTCCATCATGAAGGAACTAATCAAAGAGGGAAACGTAGAACAGCTTGTGCGAATGTTGAAGTAGTTGTTGAGGAGTAGAAATTAAAGGTCCAGTGGACATTGCCTGTTAAAAAAACAGCAAGAGTACAATAGACAGTCATCTTCGTAGCATGTGGCATGCGCATTCTGACATGGACTGTGTTAATAATCCCCTACAAACACTTTTAAAAACAAAAGTGTTTTTAAAGCATTTTGTCAGCATAAAGCACCTTCTTCCATGCCCAATCTCCCATTCTGACTCATAGGTTGGTATTGCCTCTATGTATCTGTATCTACTCCAAATGCAACCCACGCAGTTGCTAATGTGCAATTGCTGAGAAGCGCCCCAACGCCCTTGGGTCAAGTTTGCACATACAAAACTCAACAGACAAATAAATAAGTGACTTATCCTCCTTATCTTTTCTGAGACCCCATAACATGTAAAGCACTTTGATACCTTCGGGGTCAGGGTGCTCCAATGTTTAATGCCCATCCACAGGCACAGTGCACATGTATGACGGGGACAGTCAACCTACCTATACAGAGGCCCAGATTTACTAAATCTTTGCGCCGGTGCAAATCGACGCAAAGCCTGCAAGGGTATTTTCGATCCAGCACAAAAGTTGTTCTAGCCTGGAAAAGCACCTTTTTCTCAGAGCAAAAAGAAACTCTTTGTGCTACTTTGAATCGTTTTGCATCAAGGGGTATTACTAGGATTTTATTGGGATGGAGCAGCACAGGTACCCGTAGGTTTTGAGTCAAAGCCCAATCTACTAAGATAGTCAGACGATCATTATGACAAAACTAATGTCCCCCAGAAGGAGGCGTTAACAAGGGGAAAATGCTTATTTCTCAAAACACCCACTTATGCATGTGTACTGCAGTGCACAGCACACATCCAATGAGTAGCAGTCTTCTAATTTTACCTTGGTATAGGAATGTGTAATGGAAGGGTATGCTTCCATGCCCAAATCCTATGTTATTACAATCTAATGGGGTAACCCATGGTGAGCCACAGGACCTAGATAGATATAGTATCATACAAGCAATAAATAAAATGGTCCAAATGGCCAAATATACTGTGTTAATTCACGTATTAATGGTCCTACTACTAGATCTTTGGGAGAGACAGAAGAGAAAGACATACTTGGTTTTTTGAAAAATAAATTCAATTTACATTTCGAGATTGTTCAATATCATTCAATACATTAAGAAATGTACTGCCTTTGCTCTAGAATAGTGCATAGAAAAGTGTAAATAGAAGTGCCCTTGTGCAAAGTGATATAGAAAAATTGTCAGTGGAAAAAAAACTTTTACTTTTTCAAAAATGGAACAATGGCTCAAGTGGTTTCCAAATAGCAAAAGTCGAGCGGTCTGCTTGAAAGATAACTTATTATCTAGGGATTGAGTTCATGATTAAAGATAGGTGGTCAAGGAATCCGGACACACCATCCAAATGGAAAGGATCTAAGTATTCAATCCAGGCCAGACAATGAATGTTGACTTTTCGACCCGACTGATGCCTAAAACTGATTTTTCGACCTGGCATGTGGGTCTTCATCAGGACAAACACAAAATCGTAAGAGAAAAGGCAACCTGAAGTAGTGTGAGCAAAATTAATCATTGTGGGTTACTAATTATTATACCCACACAGGGCGCATTGTTCCTTATTCTCAAATACACATTGTACGATGTGTCCAAGCCATTTAATGAGGTCCACGTACCATCAAAGAACCGAAACGGGTCTCTAGATGAAAAACCAAATGAATCAGTGTGGAATACAATGATCAATCAGAGTGTGCAGGGCACATGGGCTCCTAGACACAACTACACCTTCTTCCTAGCAGTGTAAAGACAGTCCTGTGTCCCCAGAAAATCGCAGCGGATCTCTACACAGGACAGCTGCATCTGTCAGCGCATCAGTTTTTGGATGAGAATCCGATCCACCATTCAATCACGGCGGGTCTCTGGAACAACCTCAGTGGACGACAGCAACTAACAGCGTGTCAGTTGCGGTCGTCCCACTAATGTTGTTCCAGAGAACCGCCGCAATTGAATGGTGCTTAGGAGATGACAGCAGCAGAAGGTGAATGTTAGCATATGTGGCTTTGTGTTGTGTTTTCCCCCCTTATGCAAAGTAGCATAGATAGTAAATGTGGTTGCTGTAATGTGTGAGAAATTTGAAAACCTGGCCATGATGGTGCTGGATGTCTGGGTCCTCCATATTTTTAAACTTGCTTATAGGTCCCAAACTTCTTCGCCCATTGGATAGAAGAGACCAGCAGTCAGCCTGCATAGCTCAGCCATTGAATGAGGAAAGCAGACAGATACTTAGACAGAACTGAAGCTAAGCAATCAGTTGCTGCTTATCCTAGCTGCTGCCTCTAGTTACCCTTTGTTTACCCAGACAGTTCTCTTTCCAACACAGGCTGCATCTGGCTGTGGATCCAATGGCAGGGCGTGCCTTGGATGAAAACATATGGAGTGAAGCTTCCTGTCTCTAGCGACATGCTGGAGTATACCACTGGACTTACATTGGCACTTTGGAAACAGACCCATCACGTGGCCCTGTACCTCAACTCCCATCCAACCAGTGAGCTGGTTCCAGGGTTCAGCAGTATGTATGTGCTAGTATGTGTGTGTGTGTGTGTGTGTGTGTGTGTGTGTGTGTGTGTGTGTGTGTGTATGTCTGTGTGGGAGTTTGAGGCTATGGGAGATTTGCATTCTCATGAGTATGCATTCAATGCAGCGATTTGTGGCAGTACTATACAGCATCATCCCAAGATGTATACACTTGAATGGCATTAATAAATCCGTTTACTGTGTTTTTTCCAGAACTTGATGGTTCCCTTTCTGAAGAAAGTGACCTGAAGAGCCTGCCAACAACCCCCAACCGATCGCCCCATGATGAGATTCCAGGAACCACCACAAATGCTTGAAAAGAGAGCACCTGAGAACTGAGTGATTACAATGCTGTCATATTTACAGTAACCTCTCTGTGAGCATCCACACAGTGGACGTAGTTCAAATGACTATAATGAAAAGGGGCATTATATGCCTGTCTTTGCATACCTGCTCTCCACTAAATGATGCTTGTTTAGATGTTTGGCCTCAAACACATCCTACTTTAATGAACCAAATGACTTACAGAAAATCCAAACAGAAAAACTGGAATGTAAAATTGTAATTATGGTCGGAGCCATTTGCATGTGGATTAGTTCATCTGGACGCATATCATTTAGGATTCAAACCATATATGTAGAACTTCATTTGGGCAACTGTCGATGGAGGCGTGGCTGCGGCAGTACCTCTTGACCAAATGCTCAACATGAAGAGAAGCCGGTAAAGAGGCATATTGGTAAATGTAAACTGGGTGAAGTGATGGAAACAGTCATACCGCATTCAGCAAAGACTTGGTCAAATAGTTTAAGAGCAGTACTGAGAAGATTTGGGTGTTAAAGTTCTGGAATCTTGGCGGCTCCTACGACAGCTGGCCTCTACATCAGTCACTACGAAGTAACTTGTTGCATTAGTAGGAAGAAGTCAGTGAAGAACCTTTCTGTTTTCAGAATGCTTAGCTAAATAGAAATTGGATAAATATGGTGGTTGAATGTCCTTGCTAGCTTTTGTGCCTACAGTACATAGCAATCTTTATGTTGCAGTGAATCATTGCGCTCAGTCCTCAAAAGTGGGACTGAAATGGAACATTCAATATCCTCGAGGATCAGCACATCTACGGCACATCACTTTAATGTTAATTATCATTAACTATTGTAAAGGAACAATATGAAAAAACCTTGGAGTCGACCAAGCAATATGTAGAACCTACATACGCCTAACTTTACACCAATATATATACCTAGAACATTTCCAAAGTGTATAATTGAAAGTATGTGTTTTAAGATGCCATATTTGAACGCTGATGTGAAACAGCTGAGTGCCTAATTTAATTGTAGTCATCATTTGAGGGAGTACCCTGATTGACTGGGGTGAAACAGGCAAGTGGCTAGTTTGCTTGAAGTACTCCTGGTGGTTTTACTCTATTGACTGAGGTGGTTATAGTCATCACGGCGGTAGTGCTCTATTGAGTGACATTTGTTTTATCCTCACAGTGGTATTACTCTATTGAATGATGTTGTTCTAGTCATCATGGTGGTAGTACACTATGGAATGACGTCCTTGTAGTCATCATGGTGGTAGTACTCATTTGACTTAATAGCCACCTATTGACCCAATAGCTACATATAGTCACCTATCAATTGATAGAGGAAAGCTACCTCGAGGCACATCAGTTTCCTGTAATCCAACCAATGGTTACCATTAATTTCTCTTTTATATCATATCTGGTTCTTGGGTTTCTCACACGCTGAATAAAATCCTGCCCAGTTTGTACTGTATATATTCCACTCAGGAATATTAATGGTCTTCGTACATGTGCCTAATACAAGTATGCTTCAGTCCTTAGGTACTTCCTGTAGGACTTTAGTTTAAACCTTGCGCTCTTTGGGTGCCTACCTGTTGCTGATCAACGTTAGCCCAACATAAAAAAACAGTGTTGACCAAGAAACATATTTTCATGCTACTGTATTTACAAAAAAATATTTTTAAAAGATGTGTCACTTTATTGTACTAATTAAACATTGCGTTTACTGAGTACATTTTAAAATAATATTGTCACAAATTGTACAATACACATTTATTGTTGTACCCAGAAGCAATATGCTTACTCTACCATTGTAAACAGCTGCCAGAATACACGACCACTTTATGTGCTGCAGAAAGAATCACACTTTTTGAAATGCGAATATAAAACAAATCGCAATGTCATATCCAACAACACGGCCACTTCTATGTGCTTCAGAAAGAATCACACTTTTTGAAATGGGAATATAAAACAAACAGCAATGCCATACCCAGCAACCAAATTTAATGTGGGTTAAAATGTGAGTTGCAATTAAATACATTGGAAACTGTTAGATGATACTGGAATGGTTGGATATCAGGCGTCTATAGTCCATTTCTAATTATGTTTAAATGATGTGTTTTGGCCACACACAGTAGTACTTTATGAATACATTATCCAAGCTCTACAAAGAAAATTCAGACCCTTATTAATAGACTACATAGCTCTTCAACTTCTCTGGCCTTCACACTGCCACAGACCCATCCTAGTGGACGGGAAAGAGGAAATGAAGAGGGAATGCAGAAGACTAATTGTTAATCGGGAGTCCAGCTATGGTTATACATCACAACTCATCCCACTTGGAGAAATGCTAGAAAATCATGCAGGCAACCATCTGCAGGGAAACAATAGGGATCAGAAACCCTAACTTATTCTTCTTTATCATGTTGTGTTTTCTTGCTGTTGAGAAAATATCTTGCTGCCTGTGGATCAGTGAAGACATGTTTTAGTGTCCCAAGTTATTCTAACTTTTCTCCGGCTGAGATCCAGATCACCAAAATGTTGGAGCCTCTATATATTAAGCTTTCCAGATTGTGGATTAACCCGACGTGAACATGACCTCAGTCAGTGTTTACCATGTGTTTTCATTATGTTTTCCTTTATAAGCACCAAGAAATGTGACTGGCAATTAGGCCTTTATTAGTTAAGTTGCTCCTTGTGGGACTGCCAAGCCATGAAAGCTGCTCTTTGAATTTTATTTGAGGAATATCTCAGAACACACAGTCTGGAACTACTCTGATGCCTAAAATGATAAGTGACCTAGCTTAAAGTAGTCTTGCAGAAGACAAAATTGCTTCAGTTTTGACCCCTCTTGCTTGTATTTGTCTGGGGGTTATGTATAGAGGACCTCCCTAAATGCAATGGGTAACTTTACTGGAGAGGAGTTTATTGTGAGTAAGGAAGAGGGGTGTAGGCGGGTGCCAGACACTCGGGGAGAGGAGGGTGGTCATATTGTTATTAGACTTGATTGTATTTTTCATTACCTAAATAATCTGCCCAGAGATATATTTTAAAATATTGAATGAGTGGATCCATAATCCCTGGACATGCCTTCACACAAAAAATAGTGCTGATGTGCTCCTAAAAAATAAACCATGCTTTTAAAACATCCCTGCATTCATTGTTATCAACATTTCATTTAAGTAAATTATGTGCTTGTGCTTTGCGACTGGATTTTTTTTTCTCTAATATCATTTGTCATCTTACCATTGTTATTAGATTTCGCACTATAAGAATACTATACTAATATTATCTATAGATTTTCATTAAAGCTTTTCAGAGAACTCATTGGGTTCTTGTGACTGCAACAGAGAGGTAATCTTTTCCCCTGCAGATGATCCAACTTTTATATCCATCACCTGTGTATGAAAATCATGAATTTCACATCACCGTGCAAATATGTCAACCTAAAGTGCGCTTTCCTCTGTTTGAGCAGGCAAACTTTTCTGCCCCTCAAGCCTTCAGCCATCTGATAATGTTGCTGTCAAAACTGAAATGTAGATATATCAATAATGGGGCTGATTCTCAAAAGCATCCTGTAGAACTCTTTTACATACTGTTACATGCCTTGAGAATTGGTCTCAAATTATCTTAAATGGGAATACATTTGGAATGTTATGAGAATATTCATAGTACGAATAGAAAGGGATGTGTCCTCTTTACACTCTTATGATTAAGGATTTGGAAGTTTTGTAGATGATTCACAAAGACATGTAGGAGTACTTCTGTATTACTAATTATCATACTCCTAAATGCTTTTTTGTAAGTCGGCCCCAATGTGTGTAGTAGTAACCATAGGGAAACATCTGCCCTTAGGCATGTCAGCATGTCTCTCACTCCCCACAGTGTTACCAACTATTTGAAAGCATTTATTGCAATGGAGCAAGACAATTGCAAATGTATTCTATTATGAAATCAGACAATAAATGTCTACCTTTGCTATGTGCATCCTCTGGGCTGCTCCACCGTCACCGCCTTCCATTGTGCTCTCTCGCTCTACTGTATCCAACACCATCCTCATTTGCAGCACACCAGGAATGCTGACAACCCTTGGTGACTGCAACAAACCATAAACTGATGTTACCAAAGTTATCCCTCAGGTTGACCTGACTCTTTGGTAGAGTGTCTTAAACCCTTTGCTTGCATCCCTTTGAGTGAGTTAATGTCCCCCCTGCAATATTAGCATAGTTCTTACCTATGCTGAGGGCATCAAATATCATAGTATCACCCTCCTGTATTTGTGAAGTAGATTTTAAAACATTAAAGGGGTCTTCTAGTGAATTATGTCACAAAAGTCATAAACTCAAAACCCAAGCAGGTGTTCTAAAACAAATCAACTATTCCAGCAGAGGCTGCTGCCAAAATAAAGATTTGGGGCAGCACGGGGCAAATTATTTTTAAAAACGCACTTACCTGCTTCTCCCGCTGCCGGCTCCTCTCTTCTGGAAGTCCCTGGGCCAGCACAGGCTCCCAGACTCCCCACCCAATACAGATGCTGCTCTCAAACTGTGAGAGCAGCACCTGGATTGGTCTGAGCATCCTGGTTAGGCACTCACGAAGGGACTGGGACCTGTGCCATTTCTCCACCCGGCAGTATAGAATACAGCCGGTTGGAAAAATTCTAAGTGCAGATGTCTGCTTGGCTGGCATAAAACGGCCTGCCAAACTGACATGCACACTTACAAGTGCCCTCCAATCCTCCTTTCGGGCCCCTGGCTAGTATCAAGAGAGGATTGCCTAGCCCCTCCCTAGACTCTGCAGCGGTTGAACTACTCTACAATGCTTTATGCTAGAGCGATGCAGGGTGGGGTTAGGTTATGTTATTGGTTATTTATAGAGCGCACGATCACCGGGTAGGTCTCTTGGCACTAGGTAATGAAAAGTCGAGAATCCCTACTATTTATAAGCCTGTGTAAATAACCATGTCTTCAGAAGTTGCCTGAATTTGGTGTAGACAGATGCCTGCCTAATTTCCAAGGGAAGTGTGTTCCAGATGCGAGGAGTCGTGATGGAGAACCTACGTCCTCCGATCCCGATTTTCTTGTAGGTGAGGGTGGCCAAGTAATGAACGTAGCTTGATCGCAGTTCTCTCGTCGGGCAATATTTTACGATTTGAGCTTTCACAAAGCCCGGGCATCTCAAATGCAGTGCCTTGAACACCGTGCAGCATGCCTTAAATCTGCATCTTTGCGCCACCGGCAGCCAGTGGAGGTCCTTAGTCACCCGCGTGATAGAACCCCCTCTTGGTAGCTGAACTATAAGCCTAGCAGCCTGGTTTTGAATTACCTGAAGCTTGTGCAAGAGGGATTTTGGGAGAACCAGATAGAGAGTTCGCATAATCCAATCTGGACATAACCAGTGCCAGGATAACTTGGATCAAGGCCTCTCTCGTCAGGAATTCCCTAATCTTTTTTATCCAGCGAAGATGCAGGAAACAGGCCGAGGTCACTGCACTGACCTGCTGTTTACATGATAGATCCTCGTCAATGACCACCCTCAAACTTTGTACTGCCCTTTTTGAAGTGGGAGGGGAGCCTATCTCACTAGGCCACCACCCCGGATTCCGACATACCGTTCTATTCTTAGTGAGAACTATCTCAGTTTTATCTGAGTTAAGTTTCAGTTGGTTATCATTCATCCATCCCCTGATGAATAGCATGGTGTTTTGGAAGTGCAGCCTAGCTACATTGCTGTTGTCGATCGCGAACAGCAGTTACATATCATCAGCGTAGTTGAAGACGTTTACTTCTATCATCTTAGGAGATCAGTCCAAAGGTTGGATGTAGATATTGAATAAGTGGGGGAAAGAGAAGACCCTTGGGGCACATCACAGCTCACCTTACCCTCTTTAGAGGAATAAGGAGAGAGTCGCACTGATCGAGATCTATCCTTCAGGAACGATTGCATCCAGTTCAATGCTGCACCCTGTAACCCTGCGGCCCAGACACGGTCAGCCAACAAAGTGTGGTCCACCATGTCAAAGGCTGCCAACAGGTCAAGCAGCACTAAAGTTTCAGTGTTCCCCTTATCCACTTCCCTTCACAATTCATCCAACACCAAAGTAACCACTGCTTCAGTGGAGTGTGCTGGTCGAAACCCCGCCTGACACGGGTTCAGAAACTCTGACTTCTCTAAAAAAGCGCAGAAATGGTGAGCAACATAGGCTTCCAAGATCTTGGCTAAATACGGGAGGCGGGGCACAGGGTGGAAGTTCTCCATGTCTGATGGGTCTGCCACCACTTTCTTCAGGAGGGGTACGATAACTGCCTTTTTAAAGGATTTAGGTACCAGGTCCAAGCTGATAGAGTAGTTTAGAAATTGTCGGAGACTATCTCCACCAGAGGTAGCCACCTCTCTAAAGACTCTTGGAGGGCAGATGTTGGTAGGCGAAACTGATTTAACTTTCATCATAAGTTCCATCAGATCGTCCTGCGACACATAGGGGAAATGCGAGAGCGTAAGGCTATTCGTTTTAAGGGTAAAGAGGACTGATTTATTTCTTTTCAGTTCGAGAGCTCTTTAGCTGCTATATTGATCACCAATTCGTCAACCATAATAAATATTCTTATGAGTAACAATATGTATCAAAATGCTTTAGCCGTCCATAAATAGGCCTCTTCATTTTGTCCCAGTTGTTTGGTTTGTGGGTTTATTTAGGGTGAAAAAATGATGAAATTATAATAAATTCTAATGCGGGTTGTAAGACCTAAGAAGTGTTGCTATTTAACTATTAACTAAATTGTTCCAGAGTACTGGAAATCGAGCAAAAAGGGACAGAAGATATACTTGTAGTCAGTTACACCCTGGCTGTTGAAAGTAATTTCAGTTTGTGTTTCCTCCCACAGCAGAAGCATATATTTATGTGAATCCTCATTTACAGCACTATGAAATGAACTGACCACATTATGTAATATCTGAAACAATATTTTTCTACTGTACTCAGAAGTCTAATTTCTTCTTCTTCGTCCATATTAATTGTTGCTCATGAAACGCCTCATCTAAACGTTGATCCAGAACGTCAAAGTGGCTTACCTGCTTATAGGTACATGTTAAGAAAGAACATTTGTGAAGGAATAGGGGTATCATATCTAGGAATACAGCAGATCTGGAAAGAAAGCCATGGATCATTAAATAGTTTTTGCAAATAAATGTTGGCAAACAAATAGTTACTTTTAATTGTGGTATTTTATATATTTTACTGCTGCAAAACAAGTTTCAATAATGCTACTGTTGAAGTGGAAGAGTGGAGAGGAAATTGGAGTAAAGTATCATAAAGTAAATAATTTATGAAAATTCAAAAATCGCGTGTATAGATCTCTGCTTCAGGCATCGAACCCACTGCTATCTTGACACATTTTTGTATCAATTTCTCAGATTTCTAGGTGGAATTAGACATACTCCCTTTGCAGTTGAAACAGAATATGTCTAGTCACACTTTGTTTTTCCAAGTCGTAGGTTCGCACACTGGGGTGACCCTGTTCAGACAGTATCCAAAAGGGCCAAGGACAGGGACGGCATGACTTCAATGACCGGTTTATCACTCTGTGGCAGGCTATAATACTATTTGAACATTGAACATGAAGGTGGAAACAAATTCCCCTTCTTTCACAGCTCCTGCTGATCAACTTTGATAGTTGATGCTGGCAGAACAGCCACAGATAACAAACATGGACAGCAGGAGCTGAGAAAAAAATGGAACAGTTTCTGCACCCCTTCATGCTCCTCAGCTCTTCCAAATTGCTTTTTTTCATTTGACAAAGCACAGAAGAGATGGTGATGTGGAGAATTAGCACCTCCTCTGGTTCAGAGTACAAAATATTGCATAAAAGCACAAAAATTGGTAAGAGATGGTACTTACAGAGTGCTCTTGCTTTCAATGGTAAGCACAATAGAGCTGGCAACAGGCATGCATGTGCATTGATACTAATTGAAGGTCTGTACAGCCCTTTGTGAGCATTTACGCAATATTTGTTTCTCTGCAATAGTACTTTTTTGACAGAACTCATAAGGGAGTCTTCTTTGATCCTGCTTAAGATTCAATCGGGGTAAGCGTAATCTCCCTTTTCTCCATTTTGTACCAGGCCACTACCAACACTGAGTGTTGGTCACGTTAGTGACTTTTAAAGTAAAATCTGAATATATACTTTTGGCTACTTATTCTGTAATTTCCTTTGATTTTTTTTATACATATGAAATTCTAATGTTCTACCTTTTAATTGAGTAAACATTTAGGAGAGCAGCATCATTTTTCTTGCTCCTGTATTGTTAACACCATCACATTAATTATTTTTATTCTCCCTTTTTTTTTCATAGTGTAGGGGGCAAGTACTTCCACCTAATGCACAACCTCACTTGTCCTGATGAAGGCCCCTCACTTAAACAGTTACAAGGGTTGAAACATCAATAATCTATCATCCAATGCTCCAGATTATGCAAAGACAATTTGATTTTATGTTACTAGGTCTGCGAAGAGTTGATTCTGGACAGCCAGAGCACTATCTATTGCAAATGAGTTTTTCCTTCTATCATGTTTTTACTTACAACTCACGTGCACTGCGTTGCCTCACCTTCATATGGAGTACCATTGTTTTAATCACTATTTCTTGAATATATATATCATTTATTGACATCTGTGTGAGTTTTATTTGTTTTGTTTAAATTTGTTTATTCTTATTTTGTGTGATAAACAGTGGGTTCAACACATGTAAATACAATCTGTGTTCATAACATGAGCTGCTATGCCAACTCAACAGCTGGTCAGAGGAACAAGAGTGCATATTTACCTTTGTGCCGCGGCGGGAAGTGATGAGGTAATGTTATTGCGGGCCTATTTAGAGACATCTGTGTGAGTTTCTTATTGCTATTGAGTGTTATGTTTTTATAGCTATAATATCCTCAAATATTCTAATTGGTTCAAATAATTGTTGTAGTTATTGCATTTATTACCCTATGTGAAAACCTATGCGAAGACTGACTCAAAGAGAAAACATGCATTAGATCTAAGACGATCTGCAGCCCAGCTGAAATGAACTGAATTGGAAACACATGATTAACATGTGCATCATGAGAGGGCCTAGGACACCTGCAGGAAAGCCTGCTCTGCCACACTGACACACCTCTGATACACCTGCCTAACAAACATAGGTGAGCACCTGGTTTAGTGACCACATGCTGGAAAGTGAGAGTGACTTGAAGAAGGATTCAGACCTCCCTCTATCATAATTTGTGTACCTCTATCACACTTTTTCTGATCACAGGAGAGGCTTTGTGGGGCGGTGTCTTAGTTTGCTTCTAGGATCACCAAAAGTGCCATTAAAAAAATTAAAGGCCTCTTTCCTTAATTAGGGATACATGGGCACATGTAATGCATATATTGTTATCCGACTGTAAGAAAGGAGATTAACCAACTGAGAACTGCTATGATAATGTTGTCTGGTAGAGTGTTAAGCAGAACATTACCAGTCAGTGGTGATGAAAATCACTGAGAGATCACTGAGGAACAGTAGGCAGGTTACACCCTTGTGTATAATCATCAAAACATCATCAATGGTCTATATTTTTGCAGTTTTTCATGGTACAGCCGAGGTGGGAAGTGATTGACAAGCCTGAAGTGTTCTGCGAATTGATGTGTCCTTGGTGTTGAAGCGCTGAAGCACCACTGTTATTTTATCTAGAACCTTTCCATGGAGGGGGAGGTGGGTGAGGGGACAGGTGTTGACAAGGGCTTCTGGAGCTAGGTGTGGTTTCTTGATTTGCGGATTCAGGTGGTTGTCAATGGGAATGGGCCACTGGAGTGGGAGGTGTTGATTATTCAGTTATTTGGTAGAAAACTATTATTAGAAAAACAAAGAGAAAGTCCTATTACCATCTGTGAGGAGCATAGGGTCTGCTTGTTCTCAGGGAGTTCTGCCGGATTTTTTTTTATCTGACTTGCCAACCCATAGATTAAAGTTACCCAAGATCAAGATTTTGGTATCTTCAGACGGTAGATGGAGTGTCGTTTTGAGAAACTGGGGGTGTGCTCAGGGGGCAGATAATCTATTGCTATGGCGAAAAAGATGAGGGTGTCAGTACTGCAGCGGCAAATAAGCACTCAAATGATGTATATGATATGTCGGGGATGTTGCTGTAGTTTAGGTGATTCAGATTTGCCAGTGCTACCCCACCCCTTATTTGAGGTAACTTTAAGGGATGGGGTAGGGAAAGTCATTGAGTGTCGCTACGGAGTCAATTCAAAACCATGTTTCAGTGAGGATAATCATATCACAAGTGGAAGCCGTAGATGAGATCATGGGTGTCTGGTGAGTGCTCATAGTTATAGGAAAAAAACATGAGCTTAATTTGGGGGTAAATAGAGGTTGCAGACTGACATAAGGCAGTGCAGCAAGTTGCCTTTCTGCGCTACGTCAAAGTGAAAAGGCAGGAATACACTGTATTTATCTAATACAGTGCACACCTGTTCTTTCCCCCAGCACTGGTGCCGTTTCAGCAGCCTAGCGCCAATGCAGGCACCCTTGCACCATGGTGGAAGGATGCCTCTGTTGTCGGCAGGATTGTTTTTGTGCAGGAAGGGGCACCTTGCTGCACAAAAACAATCCTGGAGGCGTTTTCCTCTTTCTATGTGTGCTGCAGAATGTAGCGCACATGGAAAGAGGAATAAACGAGGAGAAGGAATATATTACCCTGTAAGTATCTGTTTGTGGCATGTAGTGTTGTAGATTTACATGCTCTGCTTACTCCTGCCATCTAGTGTTGGGTCCGGAGTTGTACAAGGTGTTTTTCTTCCGAGAAGTCTTTCGAGTCGTGAGGTCGAGTGACTCCTCCTCTTGGTGGTAATACGAATGGTAATAGACTTCATTGTTGGTTCCCTTGGGTTAGTAAGGAGTGTAAAGTAAATGTCAGTAAAGGGATGACCATGCTGAATGTATAAACATTGAAAACTAGTAAGTGTCAGGAACTGTAATGGCTACAGGTGTTCCGGGAGAAGAATGGGGTGCATGTGATTCTACAGCACTATATGCCACGAACCGACGCTTACAGGGTAAGTAACATATATTCCATTCAATGGCATGTGTGGCTGAAGACCATGTTCTGCATAGACTGTAAAGCAGTCTCTCCTTATAAGTGGTGGCTAACCATTGGGAATTGCAGTGGTCTGAAAAAGCGTAAGTAGCACTGCCATTCCTACATTGGCTTGTTAGTATGCTAAAACATCCACACAATAATGTTTGGTGAAAGTGTGTGATGTGGTCCATGTAGCTGCTTTACATGTCAGCTATGGGAATATTTCCTAAAAAGGTCATGGTTACTCCCTTTTTGGAAGAAGAGTGGAAGAAGAGTGTGCTCTAGGAGGAAGAAATAAAGGTATTTTGGCCTTAGCATAGCAAGTTTGAATGCACTTTACTATCATTCTGGCTATGTCTACTTTGGATATAGGGTTGCCTTTGTGTGGTGGTAAAAAGGCAACAAAAAGTTGTTTTTGAAGGTTTTGGTTCTATCAATGTAGAACATAAGTGCTCTTTTGAAATCTAACGAACGCAGAGTTCTTTCTGCAACAGAGTCCGGTGGAGGGGAAAAAAACTGGCAGTTCAATGGAATGGTTAAGGTGAAATTGAGAGACTACGATAGGTAGGAATTTAGGGTTAGTTCGACAAACCACCTTGTCTTTGTGTATTTGGATGAATGGTTCTACTAGGCTTAATGCCTGTAGCTCACTAACACATCTGAGTGAAGTAATGGCAACTAAAAATGCCACCTTTCAAGATAGGAATTGATGATGGCATGAGTGTAGGCGGTCAAAGGGGGTCCCATGAGTCTTGTGAGTACTATATTAAGGTTCCATGAAGGTGCATGTCATCAATATATCTAAGCATGCCCTTTAACATAGGCAGGTATTGGGTAGCCCTATGTATGGTAGATAATGTGTCAAAGAGGAAGTTGTCTTCTAAAGGTTATTTATGAAGCTCCACATTATGAAAAGCAGCAGCCCTTGCTATAACCTAGTAAGAGGTCGCATCTTTAAGAGACGAAGGGCACGCAGGATAAACATCAGAATCTGTGTCTGCTGTGGGATCATCTCCCTGAGGCCCACCATACCCACCAATATCAGTCTGTGAAGACCCTTCTGGGGAGTCATGTAGTGGCTCTCCTGGAGGAAATGGTGGTGTAGGAGAGTGTGGTAGTGGTGGAGCTGGTATGGAAGGTGGGAGAGGTGGTGGACTGGTAGCTTTGTCCATAGTCTTCTTTTAGGAGGGACTCGCATGTCCAGAGCCTCTTCAAACGTAAGTTTCCTTTTAGGTGGTGGAGGAGTGCAGCTGTTGCCAGTATACTTCCAGTATGCACCTGGATATAAAAAAAAATCTGGTGTGCAGTTACGGTGCTGAGCCCGACAGCGGGGAGTCCGTAGCGGTTTTTCAGTGCCAACCATGGCTAGAAAGCAGTGGTGACCCGGGGACCTGTGATTTTGAGACCAGTAGTGCTGATTGTTTTTTGGTAGGATTGGACTGGTTGACAGGAGCAGGGGGAAGCATACTCACAGGTTGTTGAGCTGGTGTAATGTCCTCTATGTCAAAGTCCTCCTCAAGTTCGGAGTCCAAACTTTCATCGACAGAGAAGGCCCCCTCCTCGTCAAAGATGGCTGCTCTTGGGCATGCTCCTCACCGAAAATGTACAGACTGTCATCTGTAGCTCTGAAGGACATCTTGAGGCGACGAGGTCTACAATTCCGAAGGGTCTTCTGGGAGCGTAATGACTTGTGCGCAGACTGCTTCATTGTGCTCGGGTGACAAACACAAATTACCAACGAGTGCTGGTCTGTGTGAGGGTACTTTGAGTGGCAACACGAGGAGAAGTGAAAGGGCATGTGTTCAATTAGTAGAACATTTTTGGGAAGACTTGTAATAATGGGGGAGGTAGGCCCGAAGGGGCTTCGTTCAAACAGAGTTGAAAGGCAGAGTTTTTTTTATCAGTCACGGATGGAGCAGCGTGAGCAATAACAATACTGTTGAAGACTGAGAAAAGAACTGCAGAATCGAACCAAAACAAAGTCGAAACACGGATCGGAGGTATATAAGCGCGAACCCAACGGCGAATAAAAAACTATCTAACAGTGGTGTCAATGCCCATGCGAAAGATTTCTTTGAAGAAAAACAACATGCACAACACCGGACCCAATACTAGGTGGCAGGAGTATGCAGAGCATGTGTATCTACAGCCACACATGCAATTGAGCATAAAGTTATTTCTACTGGTTATGCCTCACCTTGGGAGGCGTAAGGTTTTGGCGCTTCCCCACGTTTACATGCTCTTGCAAATCTGGGGAAGCATCAAAATCAATGGATTTTGCTTAGGACAACCCACTGCAATGCCCGTGGAATGCCTCCCAAGCGCAGAGTGAATCAACACAACGATTTGCACTGCCTTGCTATACTTCATAATAATAAGGCCATTCAAAGCCACGCAAAGTGGATTTGCGTGGCCTCATAGATATGATTTCAAGGTTTGCGCCGCTGGAGCATCACAAAACGTGATGCACAAAGGGATCCTAAATATGCCCCCAGTGTTTAAAATCAATTCACAAGCTTCAATAGTTCAGTTGTTCCCAGTTCTTATTAAAAATAATTTGCTTCTGGATGTAAGACATACTGTCAAAGAAGAGGTAATGGATTCCGTAGCAAAAAGATAGCATTGACAAAAAAAGGCCAATACCGGTCAGGATTATTGAAAAACCAAATGTTGACTTCCCTAGAATTAGGCAGTGCAGACTTTCAAATGAAGCAGAAGAGTAAATGAAGCCCTTTCGTGAACAAATAATAGAACAAGGAATTTGGCAAGAGGTTTTGGGTAGTCCTTGCAATTCACAGATAATGGGCATTAAAAAACACGAGTGGTAAATGGGGAATAGTGCAGGGCCATGGAAAAATGAATAAAACGGTGATACCGTGCAGTAATATTGTTCTAAATTTCAACACATGCAGAATGGTATACAGTCATCAACTTCTGCCTAGTGTTCATCTCCTTTCCTCTAAATGAGGATACCCATTCCTTTGCATTCCAGTCCCAAAATAAAGTTTTAGTTCGGTGTATAATCCCTCTGGGGTACACTGAAAGTCCTTCGATTTTTTGTCAGATCCTAAAGAAAGATTTTGAGAATCTACAATTGCCAGGCCACTCAGCCCTGGTTCAATATACTGATGAACTATTGGTGGCATCAAAGACAAAAGTGTACTGTAAACTAAACACAGCTGCACTTCTGAATGTCAAAGTTTACCCCATAAAGATGCAATACTGTAAAAGAGAAGTGTTTTATCTCGGTCATCACTTTGAGAAAGAAACCAGGAAAATATTGAAAGAAATTCTTTCTGCAATCCTGAAGATAGGTTCCCCAACCACCCAGAGGGAGGTGAAGCTGTTACTGTGAATTGTTGGCTTTTGTCATCAGTGGATTCCAAACTTTTTGTTGACTGCGAAAGCTTTAATAAGATTAGCTCACAGGGATATCAAGGATCTGGTACCATCTGATGATGAATGTATGAAGGCCTTTTGAGATTTAAGAGAATTATATAAAGCACCCACCCTTGGAATGCCTGATTATGGGAAATTGGCCTTTCCAAACCTAATTATCAGAGGGAAGGGAAGATGGCAGATTGACTCCGCTCCCTCTCAAGTAAAGCCGAGTTAACACTACCGAAATGAATTGTTCAAATTGCTTGAACCCCCGTTGCCATTCAGATGATAGAAACTCTTTAAGGAGGGAAAAAAACCTTTGTAGCAGCAACATTAATTTGCTCGAATGCAGTACCTGTCTACTCAGCCTCCATGCCGCCTCTGGAGACTCTACCTAAAGCCGCGCCAACTGAGCTGCTTCAGTGCTGGCTTTTCTGCGTTCTTTCTGCCTCCAGTCCGGTGCATGGCTCCTCCTAAGACTGGCTCCCCGAAGGGTGGGCGCTCTGCTCGGAACTCCCATGGCTGCTTCTGCTGGAGCTGAGTCAACCGCGCCGACGAGACCGGCTGGAGGCGCTAAGACTTGCCCCCTGGATTTACAGGCTAAAAGGAACGTGTCCCGTATAGGGAAGTCTGCTGCGAGGCTGTTTCAATCTGGTAAAGCGGCTGACTTATCTCCAGCGGTTCCTGAAATGGATATTGCAGATGCTCCATTGGTGGCGAATCATCCAGGTGCAGAGAGGAACTTTTGTGAACAGGTCAGTGAGAGTTCAGATGGCTTAAATGATTTGCCAGCTTCTATACACTTGGACTCAAAATTTAGCAGTTCTGAAACTCCTCTACAAGAGGGTCCGCAGTTATACTCACTACCTCAGCCGCCGTTAGCACTCTCAAAGGCTACTTTGCAATACACCACCAATGAAGAGGCCAGTCATGATGTTACTATTTCTGGCTCTTGTACTGCTAGTGCTACATTGTTGCAACAATGCTCCCTTCCATTATTGCCGGCCTCGATAGAAGGGCTTGGCAATTTGGTAAAATTTCATATTTCAAATGCTGATACTGAGACTATTGCTACAATTAATTCAATAGATGGGCCAGCAATAGCTGCTAGAAGGGGGGGGGGGCTGACATCTCCTTCAAAAAGAGCTGAGCAATTGCATGACACAAGTATTATCCTGTCTAGGGATGCTAACGTTTCCCCTGCTGCATCTTGACTACGTCAGAGAGAGCATTGTCCAACATCAGATGTATTGGAGGATTCCAACGACCTGATTAGTGCTTCTCCTACCCCCAAAAAAAACACACTTTTAAGGTTTGCCAAACCTTTACGTAGCTGTAAGATAAATATAGCTTCTCAAAGCTAACCATGACTACAGGGTACCAAAGCAGCAGCACGTGCGAAGGGAGTGGCAGAGCAATAATTTCGAGACTTTCAAACTCTGGCTTGGAAAGCAAACCTAATGCTAGCTGGGACCTTACCCATTCCCCTGATACAGGCAATAACAACACTTACCATACACTGCCAACATTCAATCCTCCCCGATCGGGAACTAACCAAGATATTAAGCTTTTGGCATGTAGTGGCGACCCGCCAGAGCCACACGAGCCATCACTTCGGTCTATGTTTCAGGCCTTGCGGGAGCAAAGAGCAGACGCACAGGAGCATTATACGCAGCTTAGGGTGGACAATCTGTCGATTCAGCAATCACTCTCGGAAGTGACCGGCAAGGTGGCCTCTCTTACTACCGACATTGTTGAATTATTGCAGCATCTTGCAGATAATGAAAAAGCTGTGACAGCCACCACTAACCTAACACTCTCTCACGATGATCATCTAGCTGTCATACAGGGGAAAATTGAGGACACGGAAAACCAACAGCACGGGAAATATTTAAGGCTGTTTGGAGTGCCCGAGGGAAAGGAGGGATCGGACCCAATAGCATTCGTTGTACGCTGTTTCAGACGGCCTTCGCAGACTTGGCAGATTGGGACTGGGGCTCCCAAATACAACGGGCGCATAGACTACCTATTTTTATGAACCAACAGGACCAGGCTAATTCTGAACCAACATGACCAGGCTAATTCTAACTCATGGAGACCACGTCCAATCCTCATCTTCTTTCACAACTTCCTTCTGCAACAGGCAGTCTCTATTGAAGCCCAGCCTTCAACACCTGCGGTGGCTGATTCAATTTATTTTATGGTGAGGTCAGATCTGTGCAAGGGAACAACGGAAAACAGATGGAGGATGCAACCGCTTATTGATCCATTGAAGGCTACCGGTGCACAGGTGTTTTTGCAGGCACTGGCTTGTTTTTGTTTGAAGGTTATTAAAGACGGACAGGCCCAGATTTTCCATTTGGATTTGGACGCTAGTCAAGTATTAACACGCTGGCAAAAATACTCCCAAAAATAAGTGATCTTTTTTTTTGTAACCTAGGTCCCTTTAAGAGTGCATAATGGGGGGATGGAAAGGAAATAGAAGGGGTAGAAAAAATGGGGGGACAAAAAAAAACGTTAAAATTAAAGGGGTGTAAGAGGAAAGAAATAGGGGTGGGGCAACGAAATATTATTGAATAGCATCAATCATTCTAAAATCACCTAAAAACTTCCCTTTTTTTCTCTCCCTGCTTAATTTTTTTTTTGTTTAATTGTGTATAGCACTGATGCTGCTTGAGGGGGGGCTTGGGATGCTGGGCTCCTTGGTGGCTGTCATTCATCAACAACCATAAAGGGGGTGATTCCTTTCCTAGAAAACTGGGAGGCAGGGAGGGCTTGGGCAAGGGAGGGGGTGGGCTCAATAAAGGCCTGTGCTCAGGCCCAAGGTGGGTATGGGGGGGGGGAGTCAAAGGGTACTAAGTAAATATGATATAAATAATACACAAATAAATAGTTGGGATATGGGGTACTTTTTTCCTAGATTTTTTTGTAGAGTACTATTACAGAGAACTGGATGGGAGTCTAGACGATGCTTACTGTATTTTTTTATTTTAAATTAACAACATTTACTGATGGGTCAATTAAATGTATGTGTTGGAACGTAGCTGAGCTGAATGCAGCAACCAAGCGGCAACTAGTAAGGGAGGAGCTCAAACTATATAAGCCACATATTGTGCTTGTTACAGAAATGCACCTGGCTTACAAAGATAGGGGTCTGTATAAGCAGTTGGGTTTTGAGTTAGTGGATTGTACATCCCAGGGCGCCTCAACCAGAGGGGTAGCTATTTTCAAAGATGAAGGACTAGGATGTAATGTTTTTAAGGTCTCTTCTGATCCATGTGGCAGATGAGTAATTTTACAAATCAAAATTAGGGATATAAGATATGTATTTTGTGCAGTGTATGGGCCTAATGCAGATAATCCCACTCTTTTTGATACTATAATGTTGGAATTATTAGATTGGAAGGGAGAATTAATAATCATGGGGAATTTCAACTGTACCATGAATTATAGGATTGATTTCACTAATAGGGCAGCTTTTCCAAGAATGGCAAAAGTTAGAAGTTCAATTCTAGAGATGGCCCGGTTGCACTGTTTAGTCGATGTATGGCTGACACTATACCCTACATTACCCGGGTATACTTACTACTCTGCCCCACACAAGCATTACTCCAGAATGGATTTGGCTTTTGTCAATAGTAATATTCAAACGGCTGTTAAAATTGAGGTATGCCCCGGATTACTTCAGATCACAACCCTATATTGCTTAGCCTTCAACTAGCAATGACAGATAAGAGTAAACGGTCTTTCACGTTTTCTAGGTACCTGCTGACTGACGAGGGGTTTATTTTATTTATCCAAACTTCTCCGAGTTTTTACATTCTAACATGAGCTTAGCTTCTCCCTTTGGGGTTTGGGATACAATGAAGGCACATGCACTGGGGATTACCCAGCAATACATCTATCTCCAAAATAAAACAAACAATATTGACCTGAAGGTGGCTTGCCATGCTTTAACGCAGCTAGAAGCCTGTCTTGCTGAGGAGATTAGGCTTGGGGGCCCAAATAAGGAGCAGATATATATATCATTAAAAGATAAATGTCTATTTATGAGCAGGCTGCTAAAAGAAAAGATTGCAGTTGTTTTTAATAAAAATCTATCTATGCAATATGAATATGGGCATCGAGTTGCGAAAGTACTGGCATACCAAATAGTAGATAGGAACTCAAAAAAACAGATAAAAGCCATCAGGGGAGAGGATGGAAGTAGGTATACATCTCCTCATCTGATAACAGACCAATTTTCCCAATTCTATCAGAGACTTTATACTCTGACCTGCTCACCTGATGAAATAGAGCTCAATAATTACTTAAAAAACTGCAATCGCCCACGCCTAAGGGAGGAAGAAGCTGCTCTTCTTCATAGTGAAATCACTAACGAAGAGATTCTGACAGCTGTGGCTGCTCTCCCCTCGGGCAAAGCCCATTGAGTTCTATAAAACTTTTAAGAACATTGTCTTACCATTGATAAACGATGTCATGCATCAGATTGGGATTCGAATGAAGGTGCCTAACTCCTGGGATATGACAAACATTTTATTTTTTTCCAAAAGGGAAAGCCAGCTGAGAAGTGTGGATCATACCATCCCATCTCGCTTATTAACTCTGACGCCCCAAACATTTCTACGGTCCTGGCTAATCGGCTAGCCCCTCTTATGCCCGGCTTAGTCTTGAACCAGCAACATGGTTTTATACTAGGCAGAGATACTACCGCTCATGTAAATACTGCTATTACTGCCTTTGATGTCACAAAAAAAACTGCACGTAAGGTAGGGATGGTTTTACTAGATGCTGAGAAAGCATTTGACGGCATGGTATGGGAAGGTCTATGGGCCACATTAATGGCCAACGGGCTCAATGGCAGATACAGCAAATGGACTTGAGCATTATATAGGAACCCACAAGCCAAATGAATGTATAATAACCTTTGCTCTGCTCCTTTTCAGATACAGCGTGGCAATTGGCAGGGGTGTCATTCCTCCATTTATTGTTGAATCACACAAATTAAATGTCACTGCTTATCCTGACAGTATCGCGTTTTTTTCCTCTAACCCGGCGACGGCACTTAACTCAAACCAAGAGGAGGCAAAAAAATTTGCCCGCTTTTCAGGCTACAAAATTAATGCTCACAAATCCCAGGTTCTTATTAATTATGACTCAAATTTACCAATATCAGGGGGGGTGCACATCTGCAATTTACCTTGGGGTACGTGTTTCCTCTCAAGTTGAAGATATATGGAGGCTTAATTATGAGCCATTGTTGCAGTCTGTTCTCTGAAGTTTGAAAAACTGGAATAAACTTCCAATTTCAATAATTGGCAGATGCAATATCATTAAAATGACTATTCTACCTAAGTTTGTGTATTTGTTTCGGGCTATTCCCTTACGCGTTCCTAATGTTTTTTTAAAAGAAATTGGAAGGTGCGATTAATAGCTTTCTATGGGGGTATAAGCATGTACATCGAGCTATTCGATCACTTAAAATTCCCTATAAACTAGGAGGACTTCAGCTCCCTGATTTTAAGCTATATTATTGAATGGCATTTACTGTGCCTTCAAAGTATTTTGCTCACTTGGAATCATCATTATTTTTGTTTTTATCTTGCACTTGGGTTGAACGCTAATATGCTTTTGTACAAACCGAATAACCCGAACTATTACAAAAGAGTTTCATTTAAGACCATTAGGGACATAGTGCGTATATGGCACGAAATTTTAAACTTTTGTTCCTTGTCCTCAAACGATTTATTGGGTGACTCTAACTTTCCTCTATGGGACAACTCTATCCTCCCAGAAGTATACCATGACACTGTTGGGCGGCTTTGGGCAGGTTATGGCATTGAACGACTTGGGCAACTGTACGATCTTAATGGCTTTCATACTTTTGCTAGCTTACAGTCTGTATTTAACCTCCCACAACTATTTTACAGTTAAGAGACCATTTTTTAAGACAACAAATGAGTCAGATACCGCATAAACCAATTTAATGGCATATTTACTACATACTAATCAAAAACCACGAATCAGCGCAATGTATTTGTTATTTTTTCAATATAGGGGGGATGATTGCCATCGCCAATAAGTGGAGCCAAGCTCTAGGGCTAGACATTACTCCTGCAGAAATAACCTCTGCTTTAGGTAGTTTGGATGGGGCTATTCATTCTACCAATTTAAAACTACAGCAATTTCGCACTATCTGCATGTTGTACTATACTCCTGAAAAGATTGCAAAATGGGCACAAACGGTATGGAGAGACTGTGGCGGTAGGACGCTCTGTCTGAAATGTGCAATGGCAGCCGCTAACATCGTACATATTTTTTTCACCTGCCCTATGCTTATTAATTTTTGGGTGGAAATGGTTAAAATTATTGAGAATCGTTTGGGATTGGATTTCTCTCCCACTGTTAAAAAAATGTTGTTAGGCTGCAAAGAGTGCGCTAACAGGGGATTGAGATCTTTCATCTCTAATATTTTGGTGGCTGCCCGCCTCTGCATTGCAAGAGTATGGCTCTCGCCGAATCCTCCTTTTGCATTTGAATGGTGGGCCATTATGAAGGAATCCGTATGAGAGGGAGTGCGCACTCGCTAAAAATAGAGGTACGCGCTCACTCCAGAAATTTCACTGCATATGGAACAGATTTGCTTGATTTCATGTATAGGAGCTAGATTTAAAACTGAATTGATGATTTTTCTTTCCTTTTCTTCTGTTTTTTTTTCCTTATCACTATGCGTCTCCTGTCCCTTTCTTTTTCTGTCTTTTTTTTCTCTTCTTTTTCTTTTCCTCTATTTCTAAAAGTTTAAGCAATGTATACATGCAATGTATATTGTATGTAGTAAACTTTTTTTTAAAATTTTCTCTGTACCCTTTAAATAAAATAAAAAATAAAAATTTTAAAAAAGGAATGCCTGATTATATGAAGTTTTATCTCTTTTGCCATGAGAGAGGCACTGTCAGTTCTGACCTAAAAACATGAGGTAGTCATGAGGCCAATAGTGTACTTATCAGCTGTGTTGGATCCAGTAGCTGTGGCTGTTTCTGGCTGCATGAAATCAGTTGCAGCTGTTTGCACTAAAATTGAACAAAATGAAGGAATTGAGATGGAACATATGTTAATTGTGTTTGTTCCACATTCAGTTGACCCACATCACAAATAGTTGCATTACTAGATATGAGCAAGTCATATTGGCATTCGAGAAAATTTCTATCAGAAGATGTAGTGTTTTGATCCTGCAACGCTGCATCTTGTCTGACAGCAATGAAGATAGAAATGGAAATGATGACAATAATGATGAAGATGATGACAGTGAACCTGAGCACTACTGTGTGAGTGTTAAAGAATTATGTACCAAAACAAGACCAGACATCAAAGAAAATCCTTTTGAAATGGCTGATCTGATTGTTTGTAGATGGCTCGTGTTTGAGAGACAACCATGAAGCATTGTAGGCTGCCTAGGCACTATGTTCTATTTCCAAAATTGCTGAAGCATGATACCTGCCTTAAGTAACTTCAGCACACGTGGCATAGTTGATTGCATTGATAAGAGTTTATTGCCTTGCAAATAATCTGAATGTGACAATTTCTACAGACAGCCAGTGTTGTTTTGGACTGGTCTGTGATTTTCGTCAGTTGTGGCCAAAAAGAGGTTTTATGTCGCCCACTGGGGTAAACGACCAAAATATAGAATCCAAAATATAGACAGGACAGAATATCGACTCTAAAATATAGATAGGACAGAATATCGAATTATCAAAATATAGATAGGACAGAATATCGAAATTGAGGTATGAAATATAGATTTCCATAATATCGAGTTTAAAAATATAGATTTCCATAATATCGTTTTTTTTTTTTAGTGTGATGTATGGGAGTCTATGTGTTAAAATTATGTATTATTTTTGTAATGTATGCTTAATTTTTTTAAAGTAATGAATGTTATGTAATTTAATTTTTGCGTAATTTAATTCCGTAGCGGGTTGTGGGTTTATAGGGGAATAGTGTGGGAAGTAATTTAATTATAGTAAATTAAATAATTTTTATTTATATGTTTTGATAATTAATTGATTGATAATTAATTATTCATTGGTAATTAATTTTTATTAATTGGTAATTAATTTATATGAATTAATTGATAATTATGTTAATTGTATTTTTTATTATTAGGAGCGGGTTGTGGGTTTATAGGGGAATTGGGTGGGAAGTAATTTAATGTAATAAAGTAAATATACATTTTTCTTTAGGTGTATTGATAATTAATTGATAATTAATTATTAATTGGTAATTAATTTGTATTAATTGGTAATTAATTTGTATTAATTGGTAATTAATTTGTATTAATTGATTAATGGCTAATAATGTTAATTGTATTTTTTATTATTGGGAGTGGGTTGTGGGTTTATAGGGGAATTGGGTGGGAAGTAAATTAATTGTAATAAAGTAAATATTAATTTTTATTTATATGTATTGATAATTAATTGATAATTAATTATTAATTGGTAATTATTTTTTATTAATTGGTAATTACTTTTTTTTCTATGGTAATTAATTTTTCTTAATTGGTAATTATTTTTAATTAACTTTTTATTGGTATTGATAATTAATTTAATCTTATTTTAATATTAAATCATTACTTTCCCTACTGTTGCACTCTCAGGAGTGGGAATAGTATTTTTTACCCTTCCGCTATCCAACGCTTTCCCTACTGTTGCACTCACTGGAGTGGGAATAGTAATTTTTACCCTCCCGCTATCCAACGCTTTCCCTACTGTTGCACTCACTGGAGTGGGAATAGTAATTTTTACCTTCCCGCTATCCCACGCTTTCCCTACTGTTGCACTCTCTGAACTGGGAATAGTAATTTTTACCCCTACGCTATCCAACGCTTTCCCTACTGTTGCACTCACTGGAGTGGATATAGTCATTTTTCCCTTCCCGCTATCCAACACTTTCCCTACTGTTGCACTCTCTGGAGAGGGAATAGTAATTTCTACCCTGCCGCTATCCAACGCTTTCCCTACTTTTGCACTAACTGGAGTGGGAATAGTAATTTTTACCTTCCCGCTATCCCACGCTTTCCCTACTGTTGCACTCTCTGGAGTGGGAATAGTAATTTTTACCCTCCCGCTATCCAACGCTTTCCCTACTGTTGCACTCACTGGAGTGGGAATAGTAATTTTTACCCCTACGCTATCCAACGTTTTGCCTACTGTTGCACTCACAGGAGTGGGAATAGTAATTTTTACCCCTACGCTATCCAACGTTTTCCCTACTGTTGCACTCACTGGAGTGGGAATAGTAATTTTTACCCCTACGCTATCCAACGTTTTGCCTACTGTTGCACTCACTGGAGTGGGAATAGTAATTTTTACCCCTACGCTAGCCAACGCTTTTCCTACTGTTGCACTCACTGGAGTGGGAACAGTAATTTTTCCCTTCCCGCTATCCAACGCTTTCCCTACTGTTGCACTCTCTGGAGTGGGAATAGTAATTTTTACCCCTACGCTATCCAACGTTTTCCCTACTGTTGCACTCACTGGAGTGGGAATAGTAATTTTTACCCCTACGCTAGCCAACGCTTTCCCTACTGTTGCACTCACTGGAGTGGGAACAGTAATTTTTCCCTTCCCGCTATCCAACGCTTTCCCTACTGTTGCACTCTCTGGAGTGGGAATAGTAATTTTTACCCCTACGCTATCCAACGCTTTCCCTACTGTTGCACTCACTGGAGTGGATATAGTCATTTTTCCCTTCCCGCTATCCAACACTTTCCCTACTGTTGCACTCTCTGGAGAGGGAATAGTAATTTCTACCCTGCCGCTATCCAACGCTTTCCCTACTTTTGCACTCTTTGGAGTGGGAATAGTAATTTTTACCCCTACGCTATACAACGCTTTCCCTACTGTTTCACTCACTGGAGTGGGAATAGTAATTTTTCCCTTCCCGCTATCCAACGCTTTCCCTACTGTTGCACTCTCTGGAGTGGGAATAGTAATTTTTCCCTTCCCGCTATCCAACGCTTTCCCTACTGTTGCACTCTTTGGAGTGGGAACAGTCATTTTTACCCCTACGCTATCCAACGTTTTCCCTACTGTTGCACTCACTGGAGTGGGAATAGTCATTTTTACGCTCTCACTATCCAACAAAATCTCTACTTTTTTTACATTACATTTATTATTTTTACATTTTAAGCTTTTTTATATTATATTAAGTATGTTTTATTTAATTGTTTTTAATATTTAATTACTTTTATATTATTTTTAATACATTTAAAAAATTCGATATTTTAGCTAACTATATTTTAACATTCTATATTTTGGAATCGATATTTTAGTACTTACCTGTTTGTAGATAGGGATTCTATATTCTGTACTTCTATATTTTGGAGTCGATATTTTGGGCATTCTATATTATGTCCCTCGATATTTAGTCACTGAACCGCCCACTGGTACACCCATCAGGGACGGTTTCTGTATTCTTGATTTGTTAGAGGCAATACAACAGCCAAAATTCTTTGCAGTTGTCAAGTGTGCTTCCTATAAGGTTGGAAGTTATTTAGTCACACTGGGTCACAAATATATTGAAGACCAGGTGACAAGATACTGTACACTTGACAATGAAACTTTGAGATCAAATGAGCAGATTGAAATACAAGAAAGAGATTAAAATGAATCAAAGTTCTAATAAAAATGTAAATTGTTTCTTGCTGAACCAAATATAGGCTCATTTACGTTGATAGTGGGAACACTAGGAGGAGATACCAGAGGATGAATGACAGAGGCAGGAAAAGACCAGATGCAAATGAATATTTCATGAGGTTTGGGTCACTCCTAAATATGATTATATTCTCCCAAATTCAATGCTGAATTGCATGGCCAGATATTTACATGGCCAAACACATGTGGGAGGGATGCTAGTCCAATCCAAAATGTGGTAGTGTTGCAGAAGATTTATACCAGAGGTATCTCAATAGAAAAATTATCAGAGAAAAAGGACTGCTGTGCCTTTGAGTTATATTGGCAAATCAGTGGGCCCATTTATGTGACTGCTGACAGACTTCATTGAGATGCCAGTTCGCAATGGCCTTAAGTATATTCTCATTATTGTCTGCCTATTCTTCGAATGAGTTGAGGCCAACCCTACATGACGGTTGCCAAACTAACGTTAAGGGAATTCATTCCTCGTTTTGACCTATCGACCTCTATTGAGACAGATTATGGGACTCATTTAAAAAATGAGATTCTCAATTTCATAAGTAAAGCTCTCCAGATTAATCAAAGGGTCCATTGTATAAATAATCTGGTCTAGTGGAGAGGGTGAATGGAACCATCAAAAATAAAGTGGTGAAAGTGTGTGCATCTACTAGTCTGTAAGAGCTCTTCCTCTTGTTCTGATGAGTATTAGAGGTACCCCAGACAAAAAGATCGGTCCCTCGCCCCATGAAGTGCTAATGGGCGGAACAAAGAGATTGGCCCACATTCCTTCGGCTACCCTTATGTCAATTACTAATGACATCCTGCTGGATTACTGCAAAGGTCTAGCTGATGTTGTAAAATCTGTTGGTTACCAGGTAAATTTGGCAACACCATTGTGTGAAAAAACTCTTATGTCACCCAATGCAGCCAGGTGATTTTTTTGTTGTAAGGAAGCATATCTGCAAAAATCACCTTGAAGAAAGGTGGAAGGGACCTTATCAGGTGGTACTTGAGACTAACACTGCTGTGAAGTTTGCCGGCATTCCACAATGGATCCACAACACTTACACAAGAAGAGTGAAGGCAGCAGATGAAGGGGTGGTGATAACAACCACTGATTCACAGAGTCAAGCTCAAGTTCGCAGCGTGGATTCAAAGGGGGAGATTAAGAAAAGTTTGAAACTGGTGAAAGTGAAGGTGAAGATCTTGGTGAAAGTACCAGTAGACAGTTTCAAATTGAGGGTCAGTGTGAAGAGCTGTTGCAAAGCCATGAGTGCCAGCAAAAAAGTAATCTCTAATCTTCCCAGTGAAGGGTTCCAGCAAAACAAAATTGAGTAATGAGATTGACCAGAGGGAGAAAGTGGTACACAGTGAGCCAAGGTGCTAATGCAGATCAAAGAGAAAGTTCACTTCTGAGAGAAAAAGACTCAGTAGTAGTCCCAAGCGAAGATGCAAGAATTGAAACAACAAAGGCAGGTTTACTTGTGAAAGAAAGACTTGTCCAAATGAAAGGCTAGAATTGATCAAAGAAGAACCAGACACAGTTGAAATTGATTCAGAGAACAGTGAGAGTGAATCATCTGTTATTAAAAGACCAACAAGAAACAGAATTCCAAACAGAAAGTAAGCTTCACCTGAATGGGCATATCTAGCATTTATGGCTGAGGAAGAGCCATATACAAAGATCTATAGTTGAGTTAACTGTTGGAAATTCATCTTCAAAAACTAGTTGGAAGAAGAAGAGTCACCTTGATCTTTTGGCAAATGTTACTAGTGGTGAAATAAGGTTGAACTTTTGAGAAAAAAAAGCTTTGAAAAAATGAGTGAAAGAACTGAAAAGAAGGGTGTGACTGTGGAGCTGAATTTATATTGTTTATAAGATCTCTTATTGTTTTGTAAAAGTTTTTTCTTAAATTGCCTTTTTGGTGTACTACATCCTTTTCATTTTTGTGTTTGATCGCAATTAAAAAGGCATACAGCATATGCTGAAAAATTGTTAGTTTTATCTTTTTCATATTGATACTAATACACTCAGTTGGCCTACTGTTGTGTTGGTGGAAATTGTCCCCACAGATGGTAAATTGACTACAATACAAAATGAGTGAGGGGAGGTGTGGCAAGATGGTGGCAAAGTGAGTCGGCCGTAGGTGGCTCCCAAGGTGGCGGCATTTTCTTTATGAAAAAAGGGTGATGAATGGCTAGAATGATGAGCCCCAGGTGGCTAGCAGACTCACAGAACCCGGTTGGGCCTTACCTGGACTGCGGTGCTGGGTCGCGGTGTTGGTGAAGCGGGCCGAGCAGCTGATTGCCGGCTGCAGGAGCTTCGAGCGGGAGCTGGTCCTCACTTCAAGGCGGAGCGTAGCGGTCGGTTCTTCGCTCGGTTCTCCGATAGTCATGGGGCTGAGAACAAACGTGAAAGGGAGAGGTGCAACTTTGCATGCTGGCCCCCAGGAGTTCCCACAGAGGATTGCGGCAGAGTCGGAGATGGCACCCGCTGCGACAAAGACGGGATGCAGGCAAAAGACCCGGGGGGTGAGGAATCCCTCTGATGAGAAGGGGAGGGGCGTGGGTGCGCATCCCCAGCCACTTAGGACCAGCATTACAGTGATCGAGATGCTCAGGGGAGCAGGGAGCAGCTCCTCAACACAGGGAGTGGGACAGCGGATTGAACAGACTGAGACCCCGGACCTGGCAAGCGGTCAGTGCACTACACAGACCGGTAAGTCCCTGATGGGTCCAGGGGAGCCTGGGGGGCCCTCGTAAGTCGAGGGTGAGACATTCAGTGTGCATAAAGCAGGGCTTCCAGAATCTGGTTCCCAGGACAATCTTGTAGCTGAGCAAATACAGTATGAAGGGGGAGAAGACCAAGCTTGGGAATCAGTGTTGGCAACAACCAATGAAGGGGCCCCAGATGAGGTAGAGGACAGTTGCAAAAGGCTAGATACAGGGATATCCGGGCAAATAAAGCCAGGCCAGCTGGAAACAGGTCAACTGGTATGTGAGAAGTTGGCCTGGTATATGCTGGTCACTAGTTAAAGTGGCCAACTTGCACCAGTACAATTCGACTCTCATGGTAGATAGGTTTAAGACAACCTTTTAAAGAAAGCTATCCTAGTGGTAGCTGTGGAGAGCAGCCTTCAGGCTAAGTCTTTAGAGGAATGTAAAGCAGCTTGTTTTACCTTATAATCTCTTGAATCTCTAAATGAAAGGACACCACACAGGTATATATATATATATAAAATATATATGTATTTATTACTAACAACTCTCTGCTAATCTCTTTATGAGATTAGAAGTCAGGAAAATATGCACAAATCAACATTTCACAACAAGTTAAGCACAAATATGGCTGGGGCCCTAGGGGCGTACCAGACCATATACTAAAAAAGAGAATGAAGTATAACGACTTGAGAAGGGACAAGGTCTAGGGCCTTCAGAAGCGCTGGGGCCTCACTAATCCACCCAAGGCAGGTAAGTAAAGGACCCACGGGAGACGCATGCAGTGTGAGAACACAGCCGCGGATCCCAATTGACTTCAATGGAGCAAGTCGCGATTGGAAATTTAGATTTTAAGGCTACTTCGGGAGAGTCTACAAGCAAGTCACTTACAGGGTAAGTAGTTCTAGAGCCAATGCCCACAGAAGCACTGTAGTGCTGGAGTTACCTCACCCAGGGAAGCCGGGTGCATAGGTGCCTTTTGGTGTCGGGTCGCGGCGTCGTTTTCAATGGGAGCCAAAGAAGATTTGCTGCTTGTGACGGCAGGAGAAGTGTCCAGTTGAATCCAAGGCTGGATTCAGAGGAAGGAAGACCTGAAAGCAGAGGGGACAGTGTTCAAAGTCACTTGGCAGTGACCCGGGGCAAGGAAGATGGATGCCCACAGTCGTCGGGTGATTTCAGGTGATCCATGGGTGTCTTGACTCTACTGCCATGAGGTCCAGGAAGCGTCAACGATGACCAGGAGCTGGATTCAGCGTGTCCCACAAAGTCTGCAGCTTACTGCGGTGTCGGCGACCAGATTGGAGCCAACAAGCCTTGGCAACAGCAAGTCTCGTGGAAAGTGTAAAAAGTCAGCGGTGCAGACCAGCAAGGTCTGAGGGACTCACTCAGCGAAGGTAAGTCAGGGCAGACCTGGGGCAACCAGGGTAGCCCTTTGGAACTGTAGAAAAGTCTTCTGGGGACCCACAAGCCAACCGGCAAGGGATCTCAAAGACGCCTCGGGAGGATTCACTCAACAGGGGCCCACGGTCACTCGGGATGGGGTAGGCCTCTGATCTTTGGTGGAAATCCTGCTGGAGGCTTGGACCACACGTGGTCCAATGCACAAGTTTGTAGAACGTTGTGAAGGGGTTGCACTCAAAAATAGTGCACGGTACCCAGGTATTGCGGTTCATCGTCACTCGTGGGGTCCACTTGCCTCAGCGTCGCTGGGGACTCACGATGGCCTTGGAGAAGTCAGGGAATCCACTTCCAGGGCTGCAGGGACTTCGGACTCTGGCGGGAGCGGGAAAGTTTGCGACCATTGATTTCAAGATTGGGTGCCTGCCAAGCAGGGGAGTCACTCAGGGGAGATTCTTCCGTCTTCCAGAGATAGTGGAACATCGAAGGTCCATGATTCTTCTTCAGAGCGTCGTCCAGGGATATCTAGTTTGCAATGGCAAGGGTTCCCTACACCCACTTCCCTTTGTCCAGTTTCGCGCCAGAGCAGGGTCAGGTAGCCCCAGAACCGGTTTGAGCTGGCATATGCACAGAGGAGCCTACTGCTCCCCCAGTGCAGGACTTCAAAGCACTCTAGGAGTGCACCCACCCAGCCCCAATACACTAAACCCTGTCTGGGAGGTGACCACACCTCCCTGTGACAGGATGCCTATTGTTGGGCCTCCTCCACTGCGAGTTTCGGTCATCAGCAGGAGGGTAGCCCAGTGTCTGTGACTGGTGGCATCCATTTTGTGATGCCAGGGCTCTTCAGGATTCTACCGGGTTTCCACAGTAGGTACATATCTATCCCTCTAGAAGGGTGGGATCATACTCCCACCCCAGTTACTGATGTGGGGGTATGATTCCATAGCGTTTGACACCAAACACAACATGTTTTGATGCAGCCATCCCAGAGTTATCATTTACTGCAAGGTTATAATGCACTTAAGAGTATATGGTTTGACCGCATTCACAAACAGCCACAGAGAATAGACTCTGAGAGCTGCAGAGGGGCCCTGCTCAGGCAGAGGCACCCCCTCACATGGAAACCAAGCACCCTGCCCTCAGGATTGATAGGGCCTGTCTTAGGGGTGATTGATAGGTTTAAATGTGTGTGCAGGTGAGATATAGTGAACCTATATCTCAGTGAGGAGTGCTAACACTACCTCACCCAGGCTGCAGTAGCAGGCCTGTGGTGTCAGATTTTAGTCTGCTTCCCAGGGGTGGCATAATACATGCTTCAGCCCCTGGTAGGCCTGTGAAGTACCTATGCCGTTGGTACCATATACTAGGGGCTCATAAGGTACCACAGTATCCAATCATTAGTGCATCTAATATGCACTCCAAGTTGTTTAGAGAGAACAGAGAGGCTGGGGCCCTGATTAGCAGGGTCCCAGCCAGACTATAGCCAGAAACCAGTGTAAACATCAGAAGAAAAGTGGGGGCAACATAAGGTGCAGATCCTACTCTCCTACATGGTCCATCAACAGGAAAAAGATGGCCTAACCATGAAGGGGAAGAACACGGGGTCAAAAAAGGGCCTCAACAAGGGATCGAATTACCCCTTCAGGTGTCTGAGCGGAATCCCCCTATCCAGGAGCTACGAGGAAAGCAAAGACCAGGGGGACTATCTTTTCACTGTCAGATGCCAACTGGTCAGAAGCAGGGTCAGGCACTGGGTCCAACTCAGATTTAAGTGAGACGGATAGTGTACCTGGTACTAGCGGCAAGGATTCTATCGCCACAACTCGGAAGACGCACGCCAGAGTGGGCAGAATTGACAACCAGAGGCAACTGAAGTGAGACTATTCCCTTTGGGATCAGCTGGTGGGGGGCATCAATAAGACCCCCCAGTGATGAACAACCCCCAATACCCACAACACTGGAGTCTATTCTGCAGTGTGTAGCAGCTCATCGGGAAGAAGCTTGTCTGGAAAGCAGACGCTCACAGACTGCCGCTCGTAAACTTCAAGGGGCGGTAAGGAAAGTTGCTAAAACTTGTAACGCCATTAGTGACTGGATGACGGATCTGAAGTCAAAAACAACCTCCTTGGAGATGAACATAGCAGGCTCGAAGGATCAAGTAGAAGCTCATGAAGCACAATTAATGGACGTCCAGTGGAAGCTAAAAGAGAACGAAAATCGTCAGAGATGAAATAATTAACGATTTCTGGGAATTCCAGAAGGAAAGGAGGGGTCGGATGTGCAAATGTACATGGTTTAACTGTTGCAGAACTCCTTCCTGGAACTAGAAGGCTGGAACTGGTTTCAGGTTAATTCAAAGGGCACATCGAGTTCGGTTTACTCTTCGAAAGCCAGTTAGCCCAGATGTCAAGCCACGGGCATTTTTGGTGTACTTTGGAAACTTTTTGCTGAGACAAAATGTGTTTGAAAAGGCAAGACCCGAAGCTCAGCGTTCTGTGGATGGGTTCTCATTTTTCTCTAGACCGGATTTCTGCCATTTCACAGTTGAGTGCCGCTGGCGTTTGCGCCAAATGATTAAACCCTTTCAGGAGAAAGGTGCACAGGCCTTCCTTTTAAACCCGGCCCGATTGAAAATAATCTGAAATGATCATACCAGATTCTTCACGTCGGAGATCAAAGCAAAAGAGTTTTTAAATGCAGGGGGGATATCATTTTGTGACTTTGACTAGGACTAGGGATTCGAGACTTATTTGATTAACTAGGATAGGCTTGACTAACTGGTTCTCTATTGCTTAGTGTCAAGTCGTCTGCTTGTCTCTCCCCTTTTTTTTTTTTTTTCTTCTACTCTCTTATGGGTACACTATTTTTTACAGGAAATGCAAGGGGAAAATGTAAGGTCTTCAGTGTGTCTAGTTAGCTGTTATAAGATAAAATGATATTGGAGTCGTTTGGGGGTATCACATAAGTCACATATATGTATAACAGATGCCACTATTGGGAAGGCACCACCCACCATCATCCACAAACCGCAATAGGTCTGTTGCGTCACAGGGCAGGGTGGCGGGGTAGGGAGGGGGTGGGAGGGATAGGGGGAGGGGGCGTGGAGGTGGGGTGGAGTAGGGGGAAAAGCACAGAAAAGTAGAATGTTGGTGGAACTTAAGTAGGGAAGCAGGAGTAAGCATGATTTAATGGTACGATAACCAAATTGGGTGCCCAGAAAGTTTTTGGGATGGGTAGGCTGACTATTTGCTCTGTAAACATCGGGGGCTTGAATGATAGGAGTAAGAGAGGTAGGGTAAGTGGGGTATTATGATCCCTGGGCGCAGATATCATATGCCAACAAGAAACCCACATCCCTTGGCAAAAGAGAGGGCTCAATGTTATCCCGGGGTATACTCAGGTAATATGTTCATCACTATCTACCACGACCAGAGGTGTCGCAGTACATGTTTCCAATCGGATCCTGCCTATAAAATGTACACTACTCGATAAATGGGGCCGGTGGGCAATCGCCTCAATATCAAGTGGCTTAACACCATGTACGATTTATGGGTCAAATTTAGATGATCCAGGCTTGATGGAAGAAATAGAACTGGAGCTGGATTCCTGGCCGCCCCCCCCCCCCCCTCATTATCTGTGGTGACTTTAATATCCATCTGGATGCAAATGGTCCTTTTAGGGAAGAGTATCGGGGGAGAAAGCCACAGGTTTTTAAGGCGCTAGAAGCGCTGGTGGCTAGCCATAGGATAGTTGATATGTGGTCCCTTAGAAAGCCGGGTGACTTAGGCTATACATATTTCTCTTGCCCACATAGAAAACATGTCAGGCTCGATTACTTCTCTCTTATAGAGGGAGCCAACATTAGGAAACTGCCTAAGGTTCTGTCGGATCATAACCCTCTGATGCTGGAAATCATGGTACAGGGCCATGATCGACCTTGTACAAAATGAACCTTCGATAGGAAACTTTTGGCTACCGAAGGATTCATAGAGCACATCAGGGGGTGGACCCAGCAGTTCTTTGATATAAATAGGTTTTGCACCTCCAGAGAAATCGTCTGGGATGCGTTTAAAGCGGGATTAAGGGGGGAGATAGTCAGTTTTGTTGGGCAATGTAGGAAGAGACAGAAAGGGGAAATATACCAACTATCGGATGAGCTGTCTAAGTGTGAGGAAGAGCATACAGCAGCTATTGCTCGAAAACAGGTGGAGCGACAAACCCAGTTAGAACTTGAAGTCATAAGAACTAAGGCTAAAATTAACGGGTTTTATAGTAAATCAGTGGTGGAAGCATACCAAACTCATGTTAGAGATAATTACGAATATGGGGAGACCACAGGGAAACACCTGGCACTTCGCCTAAGACAAAGGGCAGCGGCACATAATATCCCGAGACTAAAAGGGAAGGACGGGAAAAAGGCTACAGAACTACAAGATATACTTAAAATATTTGTAGATTTCTATGGGGATTTGTATCGGACTAGGGCCGAAATTCCAATGGCAGTATGCACGGGAACTGATGCAAATTCCCCTATTATTCACAAGCTAGAGGAAGATATCTCAATAAATGAAGTTATCGAGGCACTCCAGGCTCTGGTAAGTCGGCAGGCCCTGACGGGATCCCGATTGAAATCTATAAGGCTCTACAGGTAGAGTTAGCCCCTCTTCTTTTAGACTTGTTCTTGGCCGTACAGCAGAAGGGGATCCCACCTCAATCCTGGCAGGGGACTAATATTGGTATTTTCCTGAAGAAGGGAAAGGCGGCAGAGGATCCAGCTTCAGACAGACCCATTTCTCTGATAAACGCAGATGAGAAATTATATTCTAAGATCATGGCGATTAGATTAGCAAGAATTATAGCCTCTCTGGTTAGCCCCTGGCAACATGGCTTTATTCCAGGGAGAGGGACTATGGATCATGTCCGCCGGGTAAAATCATTGTTTGATATAGCGGAAGCCTCAGGGGAACAGATGTCCTTAATTCTTCTTGACGCTCAAAAAGCTTTTGATCAGGTTGAATGGGCATACCTATGGGGTAATTTAAGAACTAATGGATTCGGACCACGTATATTAACTGCCTTAAGGGCTATGTATGTACAAACTTATGCAAGGATACAATTGATGGGTAGGGAGTCCGAAAGGATTCCGATTGCTCGTGTTACAAGACAGGGCTGCCCCCTGCTCTCCAATCCTTTTCGCACTTTATAAAGATACACTAATTAAATCAATTTTACAAGATCAGGCAGTTAAACAAATAGTGGTCAGGGGATATAACACAAAAGTGCTAGCTTATGCTGACAATATAGCTGTCGTCACCCCTGACCCAGTGGGAGCAATAGTAAGGATTGAAGTCTTGGCACTGGTATTTGGGAGGCAATCAGGGCATGGCTTGAATACTGACAAGACTAAGATTGTCTGTACTAAAACTACTTCATGTCAGGATCCACGAAAGACAGAGGTTGCTACATACCTTGGGATAAATCTCTCTGCGGATGTTGGATCCATATGGGATATTAATTCGGCTCCGCTCATAGAGAAGATATGTGGAGAAGAAGAATGGATAATTTACATCTGTCTATTATAGGAAGAGGCAATGTGCTTAAAATAGTAATGTTTCCTAAGGTTTTTTATCTATTCCGTTGTATTCCGCTGGAACCATCAACTGCTTTCTTTAAGAAATTAGACGGGATTTTCTCACAATTTATATGGAGTTATACAAAGATCAGGAGATCGATGACATTTCTGACTCTACCACAAGACCCTGGGGGGGCTAGCTGTTCCCAACCTATTATATTACTACTGGGCCAAAACGCTGCAACAAATGGCCATATTGTTTAAATCTAAAACGTGGGCAGAAACAATCTCAGGAGGACAGGAAAGTGAAATCCATCCCTCCATTTTTGAGCTAGCCATAGGTGGCTCAGCACCAGGGGTCTTATTGAGGCAGCTGGAGGGTAGCTATTACAAGAAAACACTCTTCAAGCCTCCTAGAGCAGCCTGGAACATTTGGCACAAAGTGTGTAAGATTCTAGAAAACCCTAAGTTTCCGAGATACTTATTATTGTGGCAATCACCAGTTTTTACGGCTCCACTCTATGACAAAATAGGTCAAACCTGGGAACAGGCTGGAATCAGTAATTTAGGAGATCTTATTGATTTCAATGGAGTTATGTCGCTTATAGAACTTCTGGAACGATATAGTGTGGACTCCAGATCACTCTTTAAGTATGATCAACTTAGGGAGACAATCAGACCTGTCGTATCACAGACCATCAATACGGCTCGAAAAGGATTTATATTCCATCCTGATAAGTGCTAATGCTGATGACTTAGTCAGGACCGAAAGTGTTTCGGCAGGAAAACTAGAGAATTAGGATGTTGATTTAAGTAGATCTTTAATGTTGTCTAAGAATGTGTTTCTATCCGCTAATTTAAAACCCCAACATTTTAAAACCGTATTTAGTTTATATTTTAAACCAGCAAAATTGTTTGCATGGGGGAAAAGGGAAAATGACCAAGGTGTGGACAGGGCTCTGAAGATATGGTCCATATGTTTTCCGATTGCACCAAACTAAATGCATTGAAACAGGGGATCAAAAACTTTTTGTATAAAGCTTTAGGGCAGGTTGTTCCTCTAAAATCGACCATGATGCTATTAGGCTGTGATGAGATTTTACAGCTGGAATTGACTCAAGTATGTTTTTGTTTCATGGTAACAGCAATAATTCGTATAATGATTGCATCAAAATGGAAGGATGTGGACCCTCCGACATACCAAGCTTGGTATACCAGGCTCATCCACGCATATATCTGGAGATGGCTCTGTATAAATGTAAATGTCGGAGAAGGAAGAAAAGGGTTAGTCAAGTCTGGGGACCATTGATGGATCAGTAGAAAATATTATATCTTGGTGTATTTTCCCTCTTTTTTAATGATTACGGTACTCTGCTGAAATTGGCCTTCTCTCTTCTTTTTTTCCTTTTCTCTTCTTCTCCTTTTCTCTTTCTTTCTCCTTCTTAAGATCTAGGTATGGTATATTTTGTAAGGTATTACTTGGTCGAAATGATATATGTATTATATATAGAAAAGTTTGTATCGGTTATTTTCTTTTTCTGGATTAATTGAAATTACTGCTTTTCTGAAAAAATAATACAAAAAAGAAAGAAAAAAATCAATACAAAATGAGTTTGAATATTATTCACTGACTCATAGGAAAAAATTAGTGGATTTAGAGATAAAGCATATATCAAAATGTTAGGTGAATATATTAATAACATGGGGCTAAGACTTGCACCATGTGCACATTTCTACCTTCTGCAGGTGAAGCTGCTCCTTACTTACAGCTACCAATGTCTTATGGTCTCCCATGCAATGTGCTTGTTAGTATCTTTAATAAGTAGGAGTTTCTATCACCATACCTATTGGACTTCAACGTCTCGCTGGAGAATCATCCTGTTTCCAAAGAAAATGGGGGTAAATTACCTTATAGTAAATATATGAAAAAAGTTGCACAAATTAATCATAAACCAAAAAGGACTAAACAGAAGTATTGTGTTCAGTGATAGTAAAGAAGGACATCAATTTGTTAAGAAATAAAATGAGAGGAAAATAAATGAAAATCTTGTGGGACTGGAAATATGAGAAGAGACTCAGAGAGCAGATTAAGGCTAAGGAAGAATTTAGGTCTTCAGATTTGCATCAGAGATTGAGAATGGAGCAAGAGAGAAAGGCTGAATTGTATATGGTGCGGCATGAGCCAACAGGAGTTAGGATAATAGAGTTGCTGTGAGAGTGAGTGTGAAAGAAGTTATGTTGTTAGTGGTGATTTCTTGGTTGGTGAAGAACCTATTTAGGGTTAATCACCATGGTATTCAAAGTGAATGTCCTACCCCAGTGCATTTCAGTGATCATTATTTCTGCAGTACGCTGTCATGTAGAGACATGTTTGTATATTTCCATTGACCTTGTCCTCGCTGTTCTTCATGAAAACTTTTCAGCATGGTCACAATACTGTATCTTTTCTCTAGGACTTTCAACTAGTTCACTTTACTTTAATAATTCATAATAGTATGCTGTTGTTGTTGTAACTACTTTGTTCTGCCATCTTTGGATTGCATTAGCATAGAGTGGGCAGAATTAATATTCATGCATTGGGATAGTACTTAGGTGCTAAGACAATATGCCACTCTATACAATTGTGTTCTGATTTGCTGAGAATGTAACACTTACATGATGATTTTACAGTTTTAATGTTTCCCTACGTAGAAAAAGAGTGTATGAACTCTTGAATTTGGGGGTGATCGAAAAGACTTTCTGATGCTTCTCTATTGATTTTGCTGCTCATTTAGGACATATGATTTTTCACTTTTGAATGTATGATTTCAGTACATTTCTGTACCACAACTTTTGTAATAAATCTTTAACATTTATTTCTGATCTAGAACTAAGTTAATCACTAGGCCCTTTTCTTAATTGACTGTATTATTTATGTGTAAGGAGGTTCCTTAGGTCGGGGACACATTGCCTCATAAAAAAAAGGTTCAACTCCGTCTCTGATCCATCAACCGGAGGGTGTGCAGTTTAGGTAATATTTTGGGGTGCAACATTTTAGGGGTTCCACGCACCCATACATGTATGATTTAACGGTTCACAATACATTTTTGAGTCACATGCTGCAGTGGTAGTTCTGTTAGGGAGTTTTTATCTGAAAAAGGGGTATTTATTCAGTGCGCCATTCAATATTTGTACTAGCAAATAGAGAGATGTTTAGTGGCTGGGGTATCCCTAAATCTGCTATCCTAGATATCCTATCTCAATGTTGTTTATCAAGTTAACTGCATTAACTGGATTATTAAATGTAGGCATTAAGATTATATGGATAGGACATGTCTTCTAGTTGATGGATAGTTACAAAAAAGCATACCCCAGACATTCCATATGCTCCTAATATTCCACTTTACAGACCCCATAATTAAATGGATCTTGTGATGTCAATTAAATCACTGCAAATCTTGTGGTGCAGTGTACCACTAAAGAACCCAGTCTTACATAAAACATATTATACATAAAGCATAATAGTATGCAAGTCAAGCAATGGCTACCAATAAAAATGCTTAGTTGGTGTGGGACAAGGGCTCCTATGTTGCACTCGCCAAGGGGTATGGAGTCCCCACAAAATGGGCCTTAACCGCTGTAGTAGGGCCACTGCTCCCCACCCCCAAAATAGTGGCCTTAGGGAGGGTGGTATATTCCCAACCAAAATGGCTGAATTGGAGCACAATATTGGAATCAGGGGGAGGAGGCCACAGAGAGAATAGTTTAGACAGATGGGGGGACAACTGAGGGAAAACTTTGAAAATGCTATGACTTCACTTGATGTAATGTATAACCTTCCCTTTTGCGTCAACTTCAGAACCTACCTAGGAAATCAGAGCCCCAGATAATTCAATGATACTTAGCAGTCAAAGTACAAAATCTTTCTTCTAGTTTCTGGCAATGCCCATATTTAATAGTGTGCATTTAGATAATCTTAAATGCATTGTATTACAAAAAGCAATGCTCTTATTTGTTCTGGGTGTATTTGATGTGTGTATACAATGTTGATTAGCAGGACAAACGTGCACAAACATTTAATATTTTTCACTCTTATAGTATTTAATCAGAAATAATTTGTGTCAGCTACCATCATTAGATGACAGAGGATGACAACAAAAACCAGGGCCAGAGAACCAGTGTGTCAATTGATGCCAAGTTTTATCCGAAATATTCACTTTAATTTTATCACACCAAGGAAGCACAGCATTCAGGAGAAACAGGAGCAAGGAGACATCTTTTGAGTGAATTTTGTGCGGTCCTTCTTCCTGGTCACTCTCATGGATCATTACTCCATAATAAGGCCCCAATCAGCCCTTTAAATTAAATAAATAAACACATAAGATGAGAATTTTAGCGTTTATGTAAATATCCGAAATATTTTCCTGGGATTTTATGTATATCTCTCATGATCTCATCACAATGTGACCCTATGTTTACTTTTTGCAATAAAAATAATGTATTTTAAAATGCACTTTCAGCAGCTTGTAGAATCATTGTTCAGTTGTGTCCATCTGTAAACTGTTCTTAACTTCCAGTTCAAGTTGATAGAGGCACCATCCACAAGCCACAGATGTAGTACCCCACAGATGTTTGCAGTGACACAATTCTTCTTTAACCATCTGAACCTCAACCTGCCTCGACCAAACCAGGTGGTTAGATCCAGACATTCAACACTACCTTGGCCAAAACAGTTAGCCTGGTTGTTTTTCTGATTAGACCTCTTGTTTCTTCTTTCAAAGCTCTGCTTGTCAAGAAAATTTCCTTGAGATCCAACGTGAGTGTTCCCAGCCACTGTCACAAGTAATCGTCTTCGCTGGAGGGAGAAGTGACAGCCGGCTCATCAATGTCTGAGTCAGACGAGCTGCTGGATGGAGTCCGGCTCATTTTCCAAACCTGTGGGGAGAAGGTCTTTCCCCAGCTGCACGGATAGCCTACCGACTGTGACTGGCGTATCAAATCCACCGCCAAGTGCCAGTAGTTCTTATTCTGATCAGTTCACTTGCTACTTCTTGCACTCCTCTGTTTACTCATTGTTGTCAGCATCTGACTTATGTAAGAGGTCAGCAGATCATCCATCTTGTAGCCCTGAAATATAAATGATAAGTTCTAGGTGAAATATGTGATCCAACTACAATTGGTTAATAGCGCAACTTTGTTTTTCCAAGAACAGATTATAGAAATGGTCCATTTTACATGGTATACAGTTCACATCCACATGCAGAAAACTTTCTGCCTAAGGAAATAGTCTGCAGTAAATAAAAAAAATACTACTCAAGATTACTGACATCCACTGGCACATTCAGCACCAAACTGAACAATTTGCATTGCAGCAGCCAATGTGGTTTGATATTAAATAATTTGCTTAACTTGGCGCCAAATGCCAGTTTCAAAGATAGACCTTAGTGCCTTTGGGCAAAGTATAGGAATTAAATAAAGATAATAGATTTGAGAACTTTATGAAATTAGAAAGAGAGCGTAAAGAGGTACAGGGGTACATTCACTAAACTTTCACGCATGGAAGAGCAGCACGCAAAGTTACTGCACTGGATTGCATGAAAGGGGGAGAGCATAAATGCTCCATATTTACAAAGATATGGATCATTTCTGCTCTCTCCTTGTGCTGGTGCACTGTGTGCTACCTAGAGTCAACGCATGCACCCTAGCAACATAGTGCAAAGGGGCCTGTGTTACAGGTAGGATCGTTTTTCTGCAAGAAGGGGCACCTTCCTGCACAAAAACAATCATTAGAGGTGTTTTCCTCTTTCTACATGTGCTGCAGAATGCAGCATACATGGAAAGAGAAAATAACGAGGAGAAATAAACATATTTCTCCTCGTTGTGCCTCACTTGGTAAGGTGTAGCATTTTGATGCATTCCCGGGTTTACAAGTCTTTGAATATGGAAATGCGCTGAAATCCATGGGTGGATGCATGCGAACGCCCACGTTCCACCCATGGAACGCCTCCCAAGTTGAATGGAGCATAATTCAGTGCAAGCAGCTGCCTTGCACTATATTTGTTTACAGCCACGCAAATCAGACCTTGCGTGGCTTTGTAATATCACTAACACCTTTGCATTTTCCTTGCGCTGCCTTTCTGTGATGCAAGGACAATGCATACACTTAAAAAATATGGGCTCCAATCTTGTACAGACCTTTATACAACAATAATTTGATTACATGTTATTTGTCATACAGAGCTTATACCTTACAGTCATCAAAAGTTGTGATGACAGAAGATAATTTTATCTAATACAATAATAAACCACAATCTTTTCAAATTGCATTCAAAATCTAGTAAAGATGGAATGCCTTTTTTCCATTGTGATTGCTAAACTGGCAAATGTTCTCACATCTGCCTTCCACCATTTTTATTTGGCTTCTGAACTATAGTATGTTTCTGACTTCAGACTCAGCTAACAATAACAGGTGAGTGTGTGTGTGCCCAGACTTATTGTAGAATTCTTAGCTTGCAAACACAGAACAAAATCTGTCAGTGTGTGTGTCCTGTGTCCTCTCACTCACACAGGTGGTAGGACCAACACCTACATAGTGTGACATGCTTCATCATGGGGTTTTCCCATCTTACTTTAGGACTCCTGCTGTGTGCATCATTTCAACTTTACTGTCTGTCTGGTAATGAGTGAATGTTAGATCTGGCATCCTTGATGTAGTTTTCCCCCTAATTTTTCAACTTCAACACTTTTGGTTCCTGACTTTGTTTTTGCTAGCCTTAAGATTCTGCACTCTTTATCTCTGCTAACCAGGGATAAAGTGCTTGTGCTCGCTCCTTAAAATATGGTACACTTGGCGTATACACAATTGGCATATTTAATTTACTTGTAAGTCGCTAATAAAGTGGCACAACCTGTGCCTAGGGCCTGTTAATTAAATACTACTAGTGGCCCTGCAGCACTGATTGTGCCATCCACTTAAGTAGCCCTTTAAACATGTCTCAGGCTTGCCATTTCAGCCTGTGTGTGCAGGTTTAAACTGCCTTTTTGACCTGGCAAAATAAACATTTTGCAAGACCCAAACCTTTTTTAATACCTATAGATCGCCATTAGAGTAGTCCCTGGACAGCCCAGAGGACTGGGTGCATGTTATTTAAAAAGTTGGACATGTACTTTTAAGTTTTACATGTCCTGATAGTGACAAACTCTTAAATTCGTTTTTCAATACTACAAGGCCTACCTCTCCCATAGGCTAACACTTGAGGTATATTTTTTCATTTAATAGGCTGTCATTCCCAAATGGAAACAGGTAACTAGTTCATGAAGCTAACCGCCCTTTACTGAGCCACTATGGAAGTGGACTCCTATAGCGTAGACGAGTGGATTAAATCTTCATTGGATGTTGTAGCTCCTACATGTAGGAAATATCATAGAATCCTCCTCCTACCCCGTGGTTCAATGATGCCCTGCATCAACTGAAAAAACTGTAAAGGTCTGTAAAGAATGCTGCACAAAACCTACAATAATGAGGTGACCAAAATTATAGGATGGTCTTAAAGGACTATCAGAAAAACTGGTGCGCTAGTAGAGCTTATTACTATTTGGATGAAATTGCATTGGCAAATAACTGCCCTAAAACTCTTTTTAGGGTAGCAAAGAGTCTGTCTGACCAGGGGGCGTGGCCAACTGCCGGGCATGGAGGACGTGAGGTGAAAGAGCTCCGTCTCCTAACCTGACACATAGCTAATTATCCTGCATAATACCGGACCTGCGGAGTTGGGTCGAATATACTAAGGCGGCGGAACCTCTCTGGAACCTGCAGATCGGATTAAGGCTCCCAGCGCCTGATGCAAACTGCCGATATCGGCGCTGATCCTAGACGACTGGCGACAAGGGAGGAAGAGGGGCAGATCCACGTATGTTGAATGGCTGCCCGTCGGATTTGGCAGATTGAGCGGTGCTCCCGCTGTTACTGAGGAGGGCCGTAGTGCGGGCGTGGTGGCAGCTCCTGTTCGGGAGAGTCGAGACGTCATTGGAGGTGAGCGCTGCATTTTACACTCTACTGTGCCACGGTAGCAGCCTCCGGCGGACAAAATGGCGGCCGCAACCAGCCCGACCCAGAACTGGCATGAATGAGCGTGGAGGCTGTTAGCGCTTTCAGAGGGGACTGAGTACGTGCTGGCACTCTTGACACTGTGGTGAGTGGGGTCTGTGGGCATTTCACCCCCCTACTTCCCCCGCTGCCTGGAGCATGATCAACTGACTGAGAGTGCTGAGAGGCGCGATATCGAAACCTGCAGAGGGCCGCTCCCAACACTGTGCCGATCTCCTCTGCTCCCTGCCCCAAGTGATGGCGTGGCATTATATGGTGGCACTTTACATACACTGGCCCGATTGAGAGATACCTACTGCATCCTTGTTGAGTTGGATTCCGCTTTGCTGCATGGGGACTCTGCGAGTGTTTACACCCCTGCCCACCCTGTCCAATGCACGCAAGAACTGACTGTTGTGATGTTTTTCGCCTGCGGCTTGCCCTGGAAATGGGGAGATACACACGCCTGCATTGTTGATATGGTACACCTTACACCACTCAGGCTATCCTGTTGAGCACTGGGGATATGGCGCCTGACATCCCGGATAGGGTACACCGGGAGTGTGCAATAAAAACCAGAAGAAGCTGAATGCTCACGGCCTACGATCCTTGCGCCTCTCAGAGTACTTGGGGCACGCCGCAGGCCTGTATTCCACTGGGTGTGTGGTCGGTGCGGAGTGGGGCCCTCGGGACCACCTCAAGAGACCATCCTAGGAAAGCGACGGCCGGAGGGCCGTTGAAGCGCGATGGGTCGCACCAGAAACAAACATGCGGATGCCACCGCAGATGATACACCGCAGCTCACGTTTGGCAGTGATCCCTCTAACGCTTCTGACAATGACGTGATACCTCCTACTGGTACAGACCCCCATGATGCCAAGCTGGACTTGATCCTGAAGGTGATCCGCGACTCACGTACGGCGTTGGAGACACGCAAAGACACGATGTCCACTAGTCTCAACTTACTACAGGCGGATCACAAAAAGCTAGCCGATAAGGTCAAGTCGAATAAACTAGCACTGGATGACCTTATACCCCAGCAGACTATGCACTCCAAACAACTTGACCAAATCCAGTGACAACTAAATGGTTTGCGGGACAGGGTGGATGATGCGGCAGGGAGGTCCCGCCGCAATAACGTTCGCATATTTGGTATACCGGAACGCAGCGAGGGATCCAACCCCACACAGTTTGTGGAGGACTGGCTGAGAAACCATGTGGTGACGGAAGGCCTGTTACTCACAACAGGTACCTAATGGAACAATCACTAAAAATCTGAATCACAATGTGTACAACCCTAAGCTCAAGAGATTTTCAGATGAGCATGTGCTTTTTAAAGACGAGAACCCTCACTTACCACTTGGGTGACATGCTTCATCATTGGGTTCCCTCTTGCACACAGTGCCCGCAAGGTGCACCGTGTGGGCTACAACTCTCCTCCTGGAAAGGAGCGTGAGGTGTTTTATTCACTCCAATGAAAAACAGTGCATGAGGGGCAGAGTGCAAAAAATAATATCAAAGGTGTCTTAAAAACATCTAAAAAGGAAACCAAACTTTAATAACTTTCCTAATGGATGCAATAAAAAGTAGTGTGACGATAGGATTAAAGATATTTCCTATCTGACTGGGTCAACATGTTTCTGCCAGGTGATCAAAAGTTCATGGCATTCATCAGGACCACTGTCTTGTCACTCTGCTAAAAAGTGAAAATCAAAAACCATACTTATATCATGTATGTATATTGTCGAGACCAACTGCAGTCTGGTCTTCTAGCTGTAACACATAAAAAACAACATTTCTAAGTTATTTACATATTCATATCAAAAACAACTATTACCCAAGTGATGTGAAAATTGTGCCTGCAAACATCACCACTGTGAGAACACACTAACAAATCATTAATCTCACCAATTGCGGATAAAAATATCCACCTCTACCTTACACAGGTCCTCTATCTGTATGCAGGTACCTGGAGGCAAAGTCAAATAACACATAAAAGTCGTGAAGGATCAATCTTTTTAGAAAAACGTATGGACAAAATGTTAAACTGGTGTGAAGGGTCCTCTTAAACTCTCATATTGTCACTAAGAAACACTTCATATTATTTCTTAACCATTCATCGATCTCAAAAAGAACAAGAACTGTATCTCATCTTCTATCTCATTCATAACGGGACAGAAATGAAATCAATAGCCTCGAAATGGCCGTTAAAGAAAACATTTCAGAAGTGTTTTTATCCTAAACTCAATCCAAAGCCATATCACATTAATTCCCAACTCTTAGTCAACTTTACATATAAACCATTAAAATGGTCAAGGCCTAGGTCGCGCACATATTTCTCGTACGCTAACCAATGTGAACAAATACTCGCATTGAAACATTAGCCAACCGCTCTGTTGCTACGAGCGAGACCTATTAGTACGGAAGGGCATTTTCGTATTCGATTAAGACGCATACTGTCACAGTATATGCTTATTAATATGGGCCAACATTTTTACGCTCACCAGTTGTCCCAGCATCGCTCGTCTGCGGATAAAGGCCAAAAACAGGAGGGGAGATCATGTTTTTTGGCTCCGTTTAAAAGCGTTATTGCTTACTCAACCCGGAAGTAAAACCAACTATTTCCGGTTCACGGACCGTATATACGGCAATTCACAGTGTTTACAATTGAGTTTGGCGCATGCACTTTTACAGTCATCAGGCTCTTATCAAATGTAGAAATCAATATTATCTGCCTCAAAACTAAAAATAAAATTAATAAAAAACGATCCATGTATGAAAGAATAGTGATTACTGTTCCTACCAGCATACTGCATTGTGGGAGTTGTAGTAATCATAACTCCCCAATGAAAATTATAATTAAAAAAAGTAGAAACAGAGAAGGAGGCAACCTTTACCAATTTCAGAAGAGTGGTATTAAGTCAACAATCAGAACTCAATTGCACAGCCGTCAATGAATGTAATTAGCTATAATGTATTCCATGGTATGTCTTCGTTTAGACCCAAAATGTGACTTCTCAAACGGAACACCCATCTTTGTTCCCTATGAAGGAGTACTCTATCCAGAGGCCCCATATTAGTGTCATATTTAGGTTTATCGATAATTATCCAAGTGAAATCATCCTCAGTATGTGCCTTATCAATAATGTGTCTTGTCATACAGGTGTTCGTTTTTTTACACCGAAAAGCACTACGGTGTTCCACCATCCTTTGTTTTACCTTCCTGGTGGTCATACCAATATAAATCAATGAGCAAGGACATGTGATCATATAAATGACCCCGCTCGTATTACAATTGGTATGTGAATTCAATATCCAAGGGGTCCGAAGACCTAAATCCAATTGTGTCACTTTTTTTGTAAAGGGACACACTGAACAAGACCCACACGGAAAGTGCCCTATCACAGGTACAGCACCCCAAAGTGTGGTTTGTCTAGTCTCCCGTAGTTCAGTTTTTGGTCTAGTGTGTACTAGTAAATCTCGAAGATTACTACTTCGTTTAAAAGCAAACAAAGGTCTTTCTAAAGACAATGTCCCAGTATTCAAAATATGCCAAGCTTTATTAATGGCCTTTTTGACATTGTCTGACAAATTACTGAAAGTGGTCACACAGACCAACCTTTTATTTTCAGGTTTCTCGTATGACTCTAAGAGAGACTCTCGATGGTTATTACGTGCTCTCTTTTCAGCCCCATATACCAGTTTACTTGGATAATTCCTAGCCAACAATTCTTCACTTAGGTTTTTTGCATGTCTCCTATACTGTGACACCTCACTTCAATTCCTGCGAATTGTCCTATCAGGTGATTATTTAATAAGGCCCGTGGATGGAAACTATAATAACTCAATAAAGAGTTCCTGGCCATAGGCTTCTGATATAGTTCGGTTTGAATCTTCCCATTCTTAGGGAACAGTCGTAGATCTAAATACGATACAGAACTGTTGCTGGATTCACCAGTAAATCTTAAATTAGGGTCTTGGTTATTCAGCCATTGGGAAAATAGATCTAGAGAGTCCTGGTCACCTTCCCAGATGACCAGGATATCATCTATATATCGTCTCCACAGTTTCAGGCGTTGTACAAAGGGATTGCCAATCTCAAAGATGACCTTACTTTCAAACCCATACATATAGGGATTAGCCATACTGGGAGCACACTTACTGCCCATCGAAGTGCCAGTCGTTTGCCAATATAGATTTCCCTCATAGCTGAAGAAGTTGTCTTTAAGTGCTAATTTAGCACACTGCATTACAAACAGATTTGGTGTCTGATCATCACGAGGATGATTCTCAAGCAATTGTTCAATAATTTCAAGAGTGTCATCCTGTGGAATGTTTCTATATAACGATTCCACGTCATATGTGACCATCAAATCTGCTGAAGGATCAAAAGGTACTGTATCTAGCAAAGAGAGAACATGTTTGGTATCCTGACGGAAGGCCTAACATCTCTGTACAGTGTGGCGAGAGCGCACCGGGTGCCTTCCAGACCTCCTCGGCCGGGCGCACCACCTCGCCCGCTGATAGTGCGCATTCTACCCTACAAGGACCGCAACACTATCCTGCAGGCTGCCAGGGAGAAGGCTCCCGTACGCTTCGAGAACAAGACAATTTCACTTTACCCGGATTTTGGCCCCTGCAGTCCAGAAAGCTAGGGCCACATTCTTGGGGGTGAAGAAAAAACTGCGCGACCGCAACTTGAAATACACACTGCTCTTCCCGGCTAGACTGAAGGTTGTCTACGGTCAGAAGTCGTACTTTTCTGAGAACCCTGAAGAGGTGGCGGACTGGCTTGAAATAACTTTTACACCAGAGAACTTTCAGATTTCACTGCCATCACGACAACTACGTCGTGCCTCCCCGATACGAACGACTGGACTACCCCGATCAGGTCATGGCAACACTATGGTACCTGTGGACTCTGGCCCAACCTCGGAGCAAATCACGACCAGCCAGAAAGATGCACTCCTTACAGCGGCGGCCCTGGCGGTTCATGATGCCCAAGCTGCTCTATCTTCGGAACGCTCGTCTGATGCCGACACGGTACGCTCTGAATCGGACGCTAGCATGACACTGTTTCCCTCGATCACTTCCCAGGTTGCCAGAGACTTCTGATGTTCTGCTTCGAGATGCCCGGGATTGGTAATGTATATGTAGTATATGCACTGTATATATCGCTGTTGAGGCCTGCTTAGCGGGTCCGGAACGCATATGCTTTACAAGGAAGTATGTCAATGTAATCAGGACATGCTTGAATGCACATCATGTTGTTTTCACGAACTGACACGGTTTTGGCCTCCACCCCCTGGCGAATGCGATAACGCATCTCTTGTCTGCAGTCCATGTTGGACTTTTGTTCATTGTTTGGTCCTCTGTGGTTTTATGGGGGAACCTAGTATTGGGGAGTTTCTGTGTAGTGACATGCTCGGCTTTTCTGCAGTTTTTATCTACAGGGTCTCGATCTACACAGGTCACAGTGCAATTTCACCTTTGACACCACGATGGCTTTACATAACACGTACACCTACTGCACATGGAACGTGAAAGGGCTAGGTTCAGTTCATAAAAGACACCGGGTTCTGGCACAGCTTAATAGAAGGAAGGTTGCCATAGTCTATTTACAAGAAACTCATCTTAGTAGTGGTGAGGCAGCCAAATTACAGAGAAAATGGAGGGGACAGCTGTTCGCTACAACATATTCAGCTTTCTCCAGGGGAGCAGCGGTGTGGCTGCGGAATACTATCCCTTTTAAGCTCTTAGAGCAGAAAATAGACGTAAATGGTAGATATGTGTTGCTTCACAGCTTATTAGATGGGACGCATGTGGTTATGGGCTGTATATATGCACCGAACATCGATCAGGATAAATATCAGACTACACTGGGTGCAGCCTTGACGGAATGGGCGGCATAATCCTGGGTGATTGTAGGCGACTACAATGCTGTGTTAGATATTGATCTAGACAGGTCCCATCCCCCACTATATGCTACTGAAAGCAAAAAACAAGCGGAGGCGCTTAGGGGCTGGGCAGAAGGCTGGGAACTGCAGGACGTATGGTGAGCGAAACACACTGGAAACAGGGAATACTCTTTTTAATTACCAGCACATGGACTACACACTCGGATGGATCGATTCCTATGCTCCGGCGCCCTGTTAGAGTCCATTACTTCGGTGCTCCATATGGGGAAAACCCTCTCAGACCCTGTCAAACCATAACCCTGTGGAATTAACTATGCAGTGGGGTAAAGTTCCAACTGCGATACTGACTTGGAAACTACAGCCTGAGATGCTGGAAGATGAAGTCTTCTGCACTATCCTCTCAGAAACTATAGTCAATTACTTCTCCAACAATACGGGGTCTGCTAGCTCCCGACAGGTAGAATGGGATGCCTTCAAAACGGTCATCAGGGGGGTGGCAATCAGCACCAAATCAGGAGTGCGACACGCACTTATAGAGCGGCTCACCGAGACGGAGGGCAGGTTGGCCGCGCTGGAGGGGGAGGCTGCGGGGACAAATGACCAATTGACACCATTGCGAGAAACTAACATTCAATACGCGGAGCTGCTTGAAGAACTGCGTGTAGTGGATTACAGGTTATAAACACAAAAACAACACACACACGCTGACAGATCGGGGCCACTGTTGGCGAGGCTGGTCCAGAACGCCCCCTTGCCCACACCTATATTAGAAATCCGGAACAACATAGATTTAGTGGTAAACACGCAGCTAGACATCAATACCACGTTTAAAGACTAATATGAACTCCTGTACGGTCCACTGCCCGGCCTTATTGACACTAACTTTGAACCGTTTTTTGATGGTATACGCATCCCTCAACTTACACAACATCAACGCAACGACAGGAATTACAACAGGCAATTAAGGCGTTACCACATAATAAGACTCCGAGGAATGATGGTCTTCTGGCCGAATTTTACGTAATGTACGCTGACTTGCTGACTCCTCACTTACAATGTCTTTACCGCGAATCATTGGAAGGAAGCGGGCTCCCCGCTACTACATTGCAGGCGTTAGTGGTTTCGCTTTTGAAGCCCGGGAGGGATGCTTTGCTTATTTCGAGATTTAGACCATTATCACTCCTCAACACGGACTATAAAATCCTGAGTAAGTTATAGGCCACTCGCCTTAATCAGTTTATACCCGCGCTGATACATTCCGATCAATGTGGGTTTGTGCCTGGTAGGAGCACAACACTCAACATCAGACGGCTACACCAAGTTATGTCAGGCACACACGGTACGGGAACTACAGAAGGCTGCATATCCCTTGATCTGAGGCAGGCGTTTGACTCCCTATGATGGGATTATATGTTCTATGCCCTCGCACGCTTTGGCATACCTGAGGAATACATAGCATGGGTACGCCTACTGTAAACGAATCCCACGGCGCGGGCACGAACGGGACGGCACGTCTCAGGATAATATGTAGTGGCTCGGGGGACAAGACAAGGCTGCCCCTTGTCACCGTTGTTGTTTATCCCTCAAAGGGACTAAATATACACCTCAAAGATCTGGCGCAGGTGTCCAGACATAAATTTTGTCTTGGACCTGTACAGTGATCTGCTGCTTTTCGCCTAGCGTTGGTCTACTGAAATAACGCTCTGTTTCAAACCAGCCTGATTCCCGTGGGGTGAGACTTCGTTCTGCGTTGTACTGTTTGGTGGGACTGCGAGGACCAGCTTTCCCTGCGCATCTCCTCCTTCGGCGCAGCTGGGGCATCTTCCCGCCCTCCTCCTACACCAGCGTGGACACGACTCGCGGCCCCCGGTTCGCGGGAGCCGCTCGCTGCTATAAGTAGCCTTCTCTGCCTGTGAACACTGGCGCTCTGTTTCAAACCAGCCTGATTCCCGTGGGGTGAGACTTCGTTTTGCATTGTACTGTTTGGTGGGACTGCGAGGACCAGCTTTCCCTCCGCATCTCCACCTCCGGCGCAGCTGGGGCCTCTTCCCGCCCTCCTCCTACACCAGCGTGGACACGACTCGCGGCCCCCGCTTCGCGGGAGCCGCTCGCTGCTATAAGTAGCCTTCTCTGCCTGTGAACACTGGCGCTCTGTTTCAAACCAGCCTGATTCCCGTGGGGTGAGACTTCGTTCTGTATTGTACTGTTTGGTGGGACTGCGAGGACCAGCTTTCCCTGCGCATCTCCTCCTTCGGCGCAGCTGGGGCATCTTCCCGCCCTCCTCCTACACCAGCGTGGACACGACTCGCGGCCCCCGCTTCGCGGGAGCCGCTCGCTGCTATAAGTAGCCTTCTCTGCCTGTGAACACTGGCGCTCTGTTTCAAACCAGCCTGATTCCCGTGGGGTGAGACTTCGCTCTGCGTTGCACTGTTTGGTTGGACTGCGAGGACCAGCTTTCCCTGCGCATCTCCACCTCCGGCGCAGCTGGGGCCTCTTCCCGCCCTCCTCCTACACCAGCGTGGACACGACTCGCGGCCCCCGCTTCGCAGGTGCCGCTCGCTGCTATAAGTAGCCTTCTCTGCCTGTGAACACTGGCGCTCTGTTTCAAACCAGCCTGATTCCTGTGGGGTGAGACTTGTTTTGTATTGTATTGTTTGGTGGGACTGCGAGGACCAGCTTTCCCTGCGCATCTCCACCTCCGGAGCAGCTGGGGCCTCTTCCCGCCCACCTTAATTCTCCTATTTTAAAACCAGTCCCTCCCTTCGTGCTAGCGGGACGAAGCCCGGGGCGAAGACCGGGCTAAGAGCGGGCCGTTTGAGGCCGTTCGAGACTGTACGAGGCTGCGCTGGCCATTCCTCTTGGTCAGCACATTTTAAGGTAAAAATACTATGGCTACTGGACTATTGAGGTTGGCTCCTAAGGGGTGTTCTGTTGCGGGGACTTTGGATAATTTTATTACCCGTGCAAGCAACGTTCTGGCTTATGAGATTGCGGCCACTGAACGTAGATTATCCCTGGACCCCTTATTAGGGAAACGCTCTTCATTGGGAGGCATCATGTCCGCTCTCTCCCCTGATAAATCTGACTCCTTGCAACCAGATGGCCCACTAGATGAGTTACTGATAACAGAGTCAGCTTCCTCTGCTGGTCTCATTATACCTAATCCTTCTGCTACAAGGTTTCCAGAGGTCAACCCATCATCGGCTGAACCCCCTTCCCCAGCTTCTATTTTTAACTGTGCTACAACAAGGTCCATGTCGGACCGGAGTGTAAGAAGTAAATGCCCTGGGGAGAAGCCACCAGTTATAAAAGGGAAGAAACGTGAAGGGGCCCCCATGAGATGTCCCTCTAAGAAAAAACAAAAAAGTATGATAGGTTCTAATCCAGTCCCTAACATCCCCATAAAGGAAATTGATCCACCTAGAGCCCCTATCCGGGACCCTGTAGTGCCCCCCATTTTTACATCTATAGGTGAGGAAAACCTACGGGGCTTGACTGAGGATGCTTTCTGGGAAAAAATGGCATCCTTAATTGATGGGAGTCTATCTCCCTTAATTAAGCGTCTATCTATACTAGAAAACAAAATAGCATTGATAGCTGTCTCCATTCAGCCTAATCCAGTGGTAATTGCTCACCCAGCCCAGAAGGTATTATGCCACCAACTAGCTATACCATCCACTAACAGTTCAAGTGAGCCGGGTGCTGATTACTCTCCTCATAGCAACCCACTTTCAATAGAAAGGGATATACCATCCAACAATGATGGGAGGATTGCTCTTTCTCTCCCCTCTCAACAGGCTCAAGCCACAGGCAACACTGGCCGTTTGACCTGCCCCCACCCCAACCTATACCCTCTCCCTCAGTAAACCCCAGTTCAAATATTTCCCCAACCTTAGGAACCTACAAAGAATTGATCTCCCCCCAGACTGTAGCCCATATGTCGTGGTCCTAACAGGTGTTCCTGAGCTCCCCCCCCGATAGAGCCGAACCATTCCTGTCCTTGAAGTATAAGGTAATCCACTGGCTGAATGAAAACAGACCTCTACCACCCAAACTAAATGGGGAAATTTTGATGGTGCGTAGAGTGTCTTGGGTAGGTCGGGCATGAAATCCATAAGGGGAGATTGTATTGTTGTAAATTTTAGGGATAAAAGGGTGGTGAAATATGTGGGGGAAGGGGGGAGGGCCAGATTGGCTGATGGAATCCAAACTTTTTCTCTATCACACTTCTACCCGTTGGGAGTATTTAATCATAGGATGGTTTCATCAAACTCACACAGGGCAAGAGCGGGAATGGGCTATGGCCACAGCGGAATCCTAGAGGCGGACTCACACGTTATACCTTTCAACATTCCATGTCACAATAGGTTTAGCCTGTTGGACTGTGTTGATTGACTGATGCCTGACTCTGACCCCGGGCCCACTCTCCCAATGCAGGTAGAGACGAATGCTAGGGTGAGTCGGCATGCATCTCCCTACTCCCAAGTGATAATCCAGCAAACTAAGGTGATGCTAGAGGAGTCATCCCTCTCAAAGTTAATTGTGACCCACCCCGTTATTCCTTTTACCAATCTGATGCCTTCAGAGCTTCCCACTAAATCAGGGCTAATCGATAATATTAGGGAAATCCCAAGCATTTCCCTTGGGAACACATCTATCCCCCATTGCTCAGATCTTGCCAATCACTCTACCAATCAGGTAGAGGGGTTAAAAATTCTATCATGGAATGTGGCGGGTTTATCCCACCTGTTAGATTCTTCCGACTGGGGGGAATTTATCGACGAACATGATCTTTGCCTATTTCAGGAAACATGGGCATTGAAGCCCCATCATCGCCTTGGGTATGCCACCTACTGGGAATCGGCAGTGAGGTCTAAACGGGGGAGGCCAGCAGGAGGGTTGACCATCTGGGTGCGAACACACCTGGGATGCGTAATCAGGAAAATCACCACTGATTCATCTGATATTATGTGCCTAGCCATGTCCTTTCGGGATAACCAGGAGTTGAGCCTGATTAATATCTATTCCCGTCCAGTGAACTATGGCCAAGTGTCTTGTACTCTTACCAGCTTGGAGACATTTTTGACCACATCCACTAACGTAGACCATCTTATAATTGGCGGTGACTTTAACTGTCACTATGAACCCCTGAATGGGCTGATTAGCCCAGTATCCCAGGAAGAGGACCAAGCGTGGGCTATCCCCCCGACTAATACTTATTCTACGAAGGCTTGGACACCCTTGGTCCTCCAACTTACTTCGATCACATTCACCTTTTCGTTAAGGGCATGTAATGGAAGGTTCCCAGCAGACAACCCAGGTAATTCTACTTTTGAAAGAAATGGGCAAACCTCCATTATTGATTACATAATGCTTAGTATGGGATTGTGGCCTAGGATTTTGGACTTTCAAGTAAAGAAACGATGTGAAAGTGACCATAACCCCATCGTTGTAACTATGGAGGGTTTTACTAGCTGCCTTCATCCAGCTAATGATTTAACTACCTTAGCCCCCCTGGTTACAGCCTGTGGTGCACGAAGAGTCAGATGGGAGAAGATCGCCCAATCCCAAAGGGATCTGAGCGCTATGTATACTGAGATCTATCCCCTTCTGGAGAAGTTTTTGGGTGAAGTTGCCTTGACAGAGGGCCATCTAGATCAGGATCTGATAGGATCAACCCATTTAGAACTTTGTGGTATCCTAGAGACCCACTTCCATCGGGTAACCAGGAGACAACCGGCACCCGTGAGGGGGAATAATACTTGGTATAATAAATCCTGCAGGGAAGCCAAGTCAATGCTTTTGACAACTCTCAAAAATGGCAATAAGCCACTAATTAAGGGAGCGAGGGCATATTTCAAGAAAATGACTGAAGAAGCGAAAAAGGAATGGGAAATAAGCAGATGGGGGGAGATTTCCTCTGCATTGAAGAACAGGGATTCAAGGTCATTTTGGAATCTGGTTAAAACTGGGTTGTCAGGCTCCCAGCAAGCAGTCCAACCTAACATCGGGGAAGAAATATGGCGTGGTCATTTTGAAGATCTATACACCTCCAAGACACTAGCAGTAAATCATCCTCCCTCCCTCCCTAACGTTTTTATACCACATAGCCAGGGGATGGCTCAAAAGTGCACGTTTAACGAAGTTAAAATGGCACTTAGTAAAGTCCTCCCAAATAAAGCTCCAGGCCTAGATAGGATCCCAGGTGATCTATTTAAGAGCGAACCGGACATCTGGGTGCCCTATCTATATGGTCTTTTTAATGCAATTCTAGCTGGAATGCCGCTACCACTTACATGGGCGGGTGCCGAGATCATACCAATTCACAAAAAGGGCTCCCCCCTCGATCCGGCAAATTATAGGCCGATCAGCCTAATTGATGTCGCCCAGAAGATTTTTGCGTGTATTCTTTTAGGGAGATTGCAAACTTGGATGGGTGATTCTAACATTCTAACCCCTCTGCAGGTGGGCTTTAGAGCCAAAATGTCAACAGTGGACCAACTGTTCAGGTTACAGATGATTCACTGGAAATCCATTATTTTAGAAGGGGGCAGCCTTTATCTCACGTTTGTAGATTTAAAGTCTGCCTTCGATATGGTGGATCGCCGCCAGTTGTGGGAGCTGTTAAAAGGGATGGGAGTCCCCCTTTACCTATGCGACCTACTAGAGCGACTACATAAAGATACCTTTGCTAGAGTGAGGTTCGGACTAAATGGAGAACTTACGCTCCCATTCGGAGTAGAGAAGGGAGTGAGGCAGGGTTGTGTACTAGCTCCAACCCTTTTCTCTCTTTTTTTAAATGGGTTGGTTGAGGATATCCTGGCCCTAAGAGACAGACGCACCTAGGCTGGCGGGCAGGAAAATACCTGCATTAATGTTTGCAGATGATACCCTGCTTCTGTCTAGGACTCCCATGGGGATGGAAAGAATCCTGGACGGATTCGCTTCATTCTGCAGGAAAAGGAATTTAGTTATCAATGTGAACAAGACCAAATATATGGTCCTGCATGCAGACACTATAAACCGCCCTACGCCAAAACTAGATGGTCTGCACCTAGAACGGGTGAACATCTTTGATTATTTGGGGTTGACACTCAATAACAAAATGAATTGGGGGCCCCAGATCTCAAAAGTAAATCTAAAATTTGCACAGATAACTGGAGGAATTATAAAGATGCACAAAAATAGCCCATTAAAGTTGATTAGCCCACTGGTGGAGGTATACAAAGTCCAGGCGAGGGGGGTGGTGGCCTATGGCGCTGAACTATGGGGCCACAACACAGTACAGATTTTAACTAAGTCAGAAAACCAATTTTTTAGACAATTATTGGCACTTCCTATGAGCACTCCTATGCAGCCGCTCAGGATGGACCTGGGCATACAACCTATTGCGGATTTGGTCGCCTCAAGACCGGTAATGTATTGGCGCCGACTATGGAGTACCCCCGAACTTGTTAATTTTCGGGAGGAACTTAAATCTATTTTGTTGATTCCAAAGGCAGGCGCCATCCCCTGGCTAGCATTTGTAAAAAAATCGCTGAGGGCAATAGGGAGAGAAGATCTTTGGCTCACACCTGAGGAGTCGTGCCCTTTTCTTTCAAAAAAGTCTCTGGCAAAAACCCTGGAGGAATACAATCTGACTCAGGTCTTTCGATCAGTGAATAGCCCTAACCTGTCCTCGGTATTTCTCGAGGTAAAAAATGGCTATTGTTTTGAGCCTGCACTAGATTTGATCCACCCGGTTATCGCCAAGAAATTATATATACAATTTAGGCATGGCTCTCTTCCCCTCTTTTCGAGAACAAACAAGTGGGCTGGTTCTAGTAGACAGTCCTGCCCGGGGTGTGGTGTTCACGAAGAATCAGAGGCCCATGTCATATTTTTCAGTCCAGCCTATAAAACGCCACGTCGAAAATGTATTATTCAGCTTGCAAAAAATACGGGTACTAGGAACTATAGAGACCTGTTTAGGTTGTTAAAGTATGACCCTTCTCCCTTATTTGTCACGGTGATTGCCAAATTCTTATTCTCAATGTGGTTAACCAGAAAACGACTACTACCACAATAAGGTAAATCCTGAGATATTACCCATCCTAAATATAGTGCCTTTTTTTTTCGTGAGGGTTTATGTGCTTGCTCGTATGTTCTTATATCTACATTTTTAACTCTGTATTATCCTTCTATATTTATTGTTTTTGTATCATTGTGATTTATGAACTTTTATGGCTGATAGCCGAAATAAAGTTTTTTTCTGACTCTTCTGTTTATCCTGGCGTTGGAGCCACTCCTACACAGACTTTGTACTTTTGCAGGCTGTCGGGGTATAACCCGGGATCGTGCATTCCACACTGTCTCGGCATATGCGGATGATCTTATTCTTTATATCAAGGATATGGGCGCTGCTCCTCATCCTATGCCCTCCATTTTTTAAGTCATTCCAAGGTCTTTCTGGCCTGGCTATCAATGCTGCCAAGTCATACGTGTATTTCTTTGACAGCGCTGAGAGGAACGGGATCTTCAGGTTCGGTCCCTGGACCTTTCACATAGCACCCGACACGTTTAAATATCTCGGAATACAAATCTATCGCACTACCTCGGACCTTCTGGATGGCAACCTGGGGCGTGCGATTGCCGCTCTAAAATCCCAGATTCAATTCTGGGTCTCATTGCCCCTGTCGGTGGCGAGCAGAGTAGCCATCACAAAAATGGTACAATTGCCACAACTCCTTTATTTCTTCACCAACCTGCCGCTACTTGTCCCCATGAGGTCCTTTAAAGTGTGGAACTCACTGGTGACAGGGCTAATCTGGGGCACAGGTCATAGACGTATTAGCCTGGCGAAGCTGCAACTTCCTGTGCCACAGGGAGGTATGGGGGTGCCGGATTTACATGCGTATTGCTATGCCAGCCATTTGAAATGGCTGGCATATTGGCTTGCAGGTCGCAATTTACACAAGCTGGATATGTTAGCATGAGATAGGGATAAGGGGATCATCCACAGACTCTTACTACCACAGGCCCCCCCGTTGACGTCGACGCCCCACTTATTGAAATTAGCTGTCACTTACTGGCGGAGTGCGGTAAGATATACTGGACGGAAGGCACCGTATGCCCCCACCATTCCGCTGCTGGGTATCCCCACACGTTCCGTGGTAACCTCTAACCGTGCTCTAAAGGTGTGGACTGAGGCGGGCATCACTACACAAGGAGACTTTTTTACGGAGGGTGTATTGATGTCACATGAAACGTTTGTACGTGTTCATGGGGCCCCAGATACATTGTTCCTATTACACGCACATATTTCTAGATACATACGCGTCACATGGTCGCCCGAAGACACTGAACCACCTGCGAACATACTTCTTACCATGCAGTACCTAATGGGTAACGGGGCTCGACTGACAAAATGGCTCACTCATGGGATTCGAGTTGAGAGGGCGATCTTATTACAGTCGCTACGCGACAAGTGGGAAAGGGACGTGGGTCGTACATTTACGGTTAAGGAATGGGACACTATATTGGGTTTCCCCAAGAAGGTCTCCCGCAATCCCAAGTTTAAATTTATACAGTTGATGTTGCTACACAGGGCATATTTAAGCCCACACAGACTGAGCGCTATGTTTCAAGGGCAAATGATGACTGCCCACGCTGCCACACATCCAACGCGGGATTGGTACACATGGTATGGGCCTGCCCTAGACTGGGACATTACTGGGCGACGGTGTGCAAGATATTGACGGCAGTGGCCCCGGTACGCTGGACTGACACCTTGGAATACTGTTTACTGGGTCTGGGACCCCGTGAAAAGAAGGGCAACCCTGTCTCACGTTTTGCGAACCTAGCGCTCCTTTTGGCCAAGAGAGCCATAAGAACACGCTGGAAAGCCACTAGAGCCCCGTCCTTACTGGAATGGCATACTGGAATGTTGAAATGGGGTAGAGCAGAAGGGACTGAATTGAAAAGGGAGGAATTTAGGGGCCTAAGGAAAACACAGATTTCACTAAGTTGGTATGCAATGCTGGAAGAATACGGTGCGATAGATATTTTGTCTTACTAGGATACGCTGGGGCCGTTGCAGAGGGGTCTGACCTGTGACTATGGGACTCTTGGGATCCTCATGCTACCTGTGTGCTGTGATAGGTAAATTAACAGGACTATACAGCTCCATTCAGACAGACTTTGAAGCCGAAATGCATACACATGTGGTAGTGGATGATATGCAAATACCATTGTTAGATGTTAAAGGCCGAGCATGCGGGGAGGGAGGGGGGGTGGGGTGATTGTTTTCTGTTACGATGTTTTTCATTATATTATATACTGAAGGCTTTCATAATTTGTCATTCGCTTCGCCAAACATCCTGGTACACACCAGGATACTGAGAATGACTTGTATCGACATGCTGTTTAAAAATTCATTTTTAAGGGTATTGGATCCTTGTATGTTGCCATTTGAAGACACTTCTGGATGTTTAACATTGTTAAAGAGTATTACCCTGTGCTGATGGTAAATAGGTCATGTTATATCACATGTCTATATGTCCTTATACATTGCTGTACGATGCTTGATTCATTGTTTCGTAAAACCAATAAAAACAAATTAAAAAAATAAAATAAAAAAAGAGTCTGTCTGACCAGGCTAGTACGGCCCTATTACTCCCCTCTCACTCCCCTCTCACAAGCCCAATGACGAAATTGTGGATTTCTTCTAAAAAAAAAAAGAAAATAGAAGATATTCTTAACACATTTTCTGAAACATCCACAGCCTGTTCTGATTAACTTTTCCATGCTTGTTTAGTGCATAGAATACTTCTACTACACTAGAGGTGTCAGCGTCTATCTCTTTGCTCGCTGCCACTTTGGTCAGGCTCCCTGCTAGATCCTTGCCCACCTTTTGTATTGGATAAGTTGGCTATGCCAACTATGGAACATCTCACCCAGCTTCTGAATGTCTCCTTGACGGAAGGCATTGTTCTTTTAGCATGTAAGAGGGCCTTAGTCAGACCTCTACTCAAAAACCCAACATGGTCAAACTATAGGCCCATTTCACTATTGCCTGCCCTAGCTAAGGAAAACATGTCAATCTGCAAATTACATCCTATATTGAGCTAAATGGGATACTGAATCCTTCACCATCAGGTTTCAGAGCTGGCTATAGCACTGAGTCTGCCCTACTTGGTGTGATGCAATATATACGAGGCCAATTAGACTCAGGCAGTTCAGCGCAGGCATTCTTCTTGGTCTCAGTGCTGCATTCGACACAGTGAATCATTCCACCATGCTTCACAGACTAGAAGGAATGAGTGTGCAGAGCACAGCCTTGTTGTGGCTGAGAATTTCCTGTATAACCGCACCTTTCAGGTACATTCACATCAATACAGGTCCAAGTCACACCTTCTAGCCTCGGTGGTGCCACAGGGTTCTACCCTTGGCCCACTCGTGTTCAAACTATATGTAAGGCCTCTTGCTGACATTGTAGAATCCCATGGGCTCACACTTTTTTCGTACGCCAATGACACTCAAATTGTGGTATCCTTATCTACCAGGGATAAGGATAACTGCAATGCAGAAGCCCTTAATACATGCCTTGCCCAAGCTTCAGCTTGGATGAACATAAATTTGCTGAAACTGAATGGAGACAAGACAGAGGTTTTGCTGGTGGGCAATCACCCCCAACTTTGGGATCCTCATCTTTGGCCATCTTCTATGGGTAGGAGCCCCTCACCAGTGCAGGTGGTGAAAAGTCTGGGAGTAGGGCTAGATGACAAGCCGCCCAGCGTCTCCAGATAAGTAAGGTGACTGCCACATGCTTTGGCATCCATAAATGGCTTAATACAATCTTAGCATGCCTTCCTTTCTGTTTAACGAACAGTAGTCCGGGCTCTGGTGATTTCCAGAATGGACTACCGTAACATCTTATATCTGGGTGTTGCAAAATCCTTGCTCAAACTGCTTCACATTGTTTAAAATGTGGCAGCTCGTTTACCTCTTCATCCACCCAGGTTCACCTCTTCAGCCAGTTTGCTACATCCTTTGCACTGGTTACCTATTGAGCATTGAGTCCAATTTAAGACCTTAGGCTACATGCACAAGTGCCTTGCCTACACTGGGCCAATGTATCTGAGACCATTGATGTCTAGATACGTTCCAAATCATGCCCTCTGTTCTATCCATCAGGCCCTGGCAATGGCTCCTAGGATTAAGACTTCCTGTCAGATTGGCAAGGCATTTGCTTATCTAGGCTCTAAGCTGTGGAATGATCTGCCACACTCACTGAGAGCCTGCAAATTACCCATAGCTTTTTGGATGCAGCTTATAACGTGGCTGTTTTAATCACTATAATTGTCAGGTAATGGTTTGATTGTACTTGGTTTAGTGAAGAGGCTAGCGCTGGGAACCTTATCTAGGTAGCCATGCGCTTTACAAATCAATAATAATAATAATAATAATAATAATGTTTGGTGTCTTTGGAATTGTGTAATGACAAATCCTCTCTCATGATGAAGTCAGATTTTAAATTAAACTTTTGAAAATGGCACTTTTAGAAAGTTGGCATTTTCCTGCCTTAGCCATTTAGTGCCTGAAGCTTTTCCCTGGGTTCCATGACGGGGTGTAGCTGACAGTTGGGCTTTGTGTATTCGTCCTAGACAACGACACACAATAGAGAGCTTAGGTGTGCGTGGATGGGCCATCACTGGCAGGATGAAAGGGCAGAGCTGGGCACAGCCTCACTTACACTTGAAAAGGCTGTGTCCTGTCTCCACACAAAGGACTGCATTCCCCCTGTAGTAAGTTTGGAGCCAGGACGGGGAAGGCAGGATGCCAGGGGACTTCAAAGGACATTTCTAGAAGCTTCTCCCAATTCAAAGGCAGAACTCGGTTTAAATATTGAACCTCAGACACCATCTCTTCAATACACTCCTGGACCTGTGGATACTCTGCCAGAAAGAAGGACTGCTGTGCTGCTCAAAGGACTTCCCCTCTATTGGACTGCTGCTCTGAAGGACTGCTGCCATTTTGTGCTGATCTGATGCCTTCTAACGTCTTGCCTAGGTCAGAAGGACTTGCATCTCTTAAACCCAGGACCCCAGAGTGACTCCAAGGGGTAGTTGACAGACCTCCTGACTTGAGCCTCGGGGACAGAAGGCTCCAACAACCTTGACCCCACCACCTGGACTCTATCTGTGAGTCAACCTACCAAGTAGTGCCACCCCAGACCTAGACCCTAGGAAGAGGGCCTAAGGTGCTCTGACAGCCTCTGTGGATCCAGCGGAACTGACGCATCCTGTCTGCTGCACGGTGCAATCCTGAGCAGAACCAACGCATTTCAGCTGCTGCTCGGTTCAACTAGTCACAAAGACCAGCATTGCTCAGTCTCATCTTGACTGCTGCTGTGCCATGCATCCTCAGCGCAGGCCCTCTTATCCCTCATCAACATCAGCAGCCTTGACAGCAATGCCGAACTCTGCATCACAGCTTCTCGGAACCGACGTATTGCCCTAACTGTGAGATGCATCCTCTATGTCAGACTTCGCATCACAAGGCCTTGTTGACGGGATCCTAGAAGACAATGCAGGACCTTGAATCGCAGTCTTGCCGCATGTTGGGCTTGACGCAACCCTTCAGCTGCACAACACATCTTTTACGTGGAACCATGCAATGCTCAGCAATCCAGGATTTAAGCTACTCTGTTCAGCCAGCATAAGTGAGTCCCAATAGCCGGCACACGCTCTATCTCAGTCGCTCTGAAGTTGTGACTTTTTCCCGGTCAGGGCGACCAGCTATCCACAGTGGGGGCCGTCTTTTTGGAGCTATTTTCACTGAAACATTTAACATTGCATATAACCAGTTCTACTGACTGGATTTTTGTTATTTTGGTCTTGTTTTCTTTATTAAAAATGTCTCTATTGTTCGAATCTGGAATGGAATCCTTTTTGTGTGGTGTTTTCACTTTATTATTTGAAGTGTTGCACAAATAATTTACCCATTGCCTCTTTGTTAAGCCGGACTGCTCTGTGCCAAGCTACCAGAGGGTTGAGCACAGGTTAATTTAGGGTTGGCTTGTGCCTCCCCCTGACAAGGATTGTGTTGCTACTTGACCGGGTTCACACCCCCAATCAACCAACAAGCCAATTTCTCACAGTGGACAATGATTATCGGATGCCTCAGTTTGTAGCAGGGAGCGCTCAATAACCCCTATTGGTAACATCCAGCCACAAAATTGAAATAGGAAGGTGAAAGTTTCTGAGTTCCTGTGCTGTATTGCACTTAGAAGAGAGAGCAGGTGACATATCTACAATGACCTGCTGCTTGAATCCCTGGTGCTGGTGCTCCTTGAGCCTGCCCAGCACCAAGCACATACCTCTGCACCACACTTCAAAGGTGTGTACGTGCTGTCCAGTATACGTTTTCTTTTACTGGAAGAGTACCTTTCAAGTACAAAATACTATGCTTAGACTAACCTAAAAACTTTTCAAACTGCTTGAGTTCTGCACTGAACCACACCACAGGAGGAGTTAACTTTTGGAACAAAGCCCTCTGTACCATTGTTAGCAGTTACGGCTTTGCATCAAAAACGATTGGGGATAGCATGAGAACTCCCATGTACCACCCAAGGGACGCTCCCTTGTAATGCACTGAGTTACTTATAGGCAACATTATAGCACAAATACGTTTTCCTCTGGAGAGCAAACAACAAATCAATATTTAATTCTCGTTTGCATCAATTCTGGTGACATTACACTGATGCATAGTATTCATAACTCTGCCCCTTCACATATTTGCTTCTGAGCTTTCATTTGTGCCTATTAATGGTTAGACACATTCATCAGTACCAGTTTTGTAGGATTTTGGTGTGAGTTTGGTAAATTCATATTGTATGTTTAATGTGTAGCCAGTTATCACTCCAGTACTAGCTCTGGTGCGGTTGTTTCCAAGGCAGTGCAAGCATTGCTGGTGGCTTAATGCACACAGAGATCAACTCAAAGCCTGTATGGCAATTGCTCTAGGTCCATATCCACCCACACCAGGTGGGCAAAAAGAATCAAACACACTGTAAACACACGCAGACAGCTTGCCTTCTGTATGTGTAAGCTAGGCAACCTACAGTTACTAGTGTTGTTGTAAATTGGGTTGTTTTACGAGTGACAGTCCATTGAAACACTCCTCTCTTCACACTTCTGTTATACAAGTGAGCCTCAAATGGAGCAATACATAATCAGACAATAAAACCCAATATATCAGCATTCAAAAAGGGAATTTCTATGGTGGAACAAAATTCTAATTCTGTCGCACAGGTATGGTAGGTGACTGTAAATCTCTTTAAAATATATGAATTCTGTTTGATTGAGGCACCCGCTGATCACTTACTCCACTTACTGGGGTGATAGTTTTACATTCAAGTAATATTCAGAGACATCGAAAGGGTTACTTTCCTGCACCAATCTCTGAACCTAGATGTTCCTAGCCCTTACCAGTGAGGTTTCACACAACAGTTTGCTTCCTCGCACCAGGTTACCAATTGTGATGTGGAAATAGGTGTTCCCGCTGCTCCAGTTGGAAATCTTTGTGAAGGGGTGGGTTGTGAGAATATCCTGCAAGCATAGTCAGAAGAACAATGAGTTAAATAATTAGAGACAAGAACATTTCATTAATTGTATCTGCGCCTGACCAGGGAGTTTGGCACAACACAAAGAGGGCAACACCCCTTTTCAGAACTCTTTGCTTCCATGAATACCCAGAGGCGCCATGACACCCTTGGGTGATAGTGTGCTTTACAAATACACATAACATAACATTCTCTTTTAGGGTGTGACAAGAAAGACAGGTAGCTTCAGAGTCCAGAAAATGCCTGGTTTGAAACAAAACATTTGCTCATTCAGTAACAAAGCGAACCTGATGAGAGTGTTCTATTAAATATCACAAACAAACAAAGCATTTACCTTCAACATAACCATTAAGGTTATTGAAATAAGCAATCAGTGTCTGTCATTATAAAGCAAGTAGTAGGAAAGAAAATGCTCTGACCTAGGTTTGGGTCTTAATGCTATCAAGTCACAGCGTGCAGATGGGTAGCATTGTACTTGTGAGTTAGAGTGGCACACGCTGCAACACTTCAGTACACTTTTAAGATATTTTTTTAACATGGCGGCGTTTATTGCAGGGTGGAGATCTTACTAAAGGGTGGAGTGTACATGTTAAACAAGAGGATAAATTTGATGACACTCCATAAGTGTGCACGCATATTTACGTACTACTTCACTTGCATCTCACTAGTTATACTACCGTGGAAAATAAGGCAATAGCTGCTCTGTGGATAAGAGCGGATCTACAGTATATCACAACTCTCGCACTTCTCAGATTCACCTTTTCAAGAAATGTATTGGGGACATGTTGCAATACAAATCCAGAAATAGAAGACTTCAATAAGAATTTCGTTTTGAAATTGGACCATGCAGTTTAGCTGTTGATCTCCATAATTTGAATCAACAATGGATAAATGTGTTAAAAGAAAATATATATTAAAATGTCATTAATGATTTTGAATTGATGGACAAGAAGAAAATTGTTAATAACATAATAGTTTAAAACAAAACTCGTTTGGTACCTATTTGTGTTAAAGCTTGGACAAACTATATAATTGTGCACTGTGGGACTTCTACCCAGTGTTGAGAAAGCGAATTTATTGACTATTAAAGAAGTAAACATATGAGTAGGAAAGGAAATATTCACGATTTTGTGGAATAAAAAGATGGCAACAGAGAATAGTAGCAGCACATGGTGGTGGGCTGGAGAGAAAAAGAGAGCGGCAACAGTATTCTATATTATGCCTCTTTAAATCTGGTCTTACCTTGGTTTTTGGATCAATTAGGCTGACCCCGTGCTTGTTGATAGCAATTAACAGGATCTCTGGAAAATTTGGCTCAGTTGTTTGCTGTGAGAAAGTAAAGAAGCTTGTTATGACGTACTTGAAGAGCTAAAGCACAGTACTTAGAAATCCAGCCAATGTTCAGCACACAAATCAATTATATTTTCCTGAAAAAACACATTTAACTTCTCTGCCCCAGAATGCCATAATCCCAGGTACACACTGCAAGATATTCTCCAATCCAAGTTAGATCCAATATGGGAGAGAGTTCATGCAGGTTTTGCATTTCAGATTTTTACAAAGAACAAATCCTGCTCTGTGCCTTTGTCCTACCTTAACTTCAAAAAATGCAGATCCAAATGTAGGCCACTTGAAGATAATCTTGAGGAAGGAAAGTTTGGCTTCCTCCCTGGTTTTCCCAGCATGCTTATTGAAATACGCCACGATGGACTGGAAAGGAAAGCGCTTTTTGTTATCACATGAAGCACATTTTATTTACAAAACAAGGGCAAATATCATATTCTACACAAACTAATTATCACAGATCTTTTAGCTTGTGACCAGACAGAGTCACTAAATCTTGATAATGTCTTCCTGTGCATGAGGCTCAGCCATCTAAAAACAAACCATATCAATACAACATATATGTGCCCCATATCTATCAATTGTGACTGAGAATCACACTATTTTACTCTCACTCAACATCGTTTTCACTCCCAACACTTGCCAGTAGGTAATAATTCCATAACCACCTATAGACCTTGTTATTCCACAGAACTAAAAAGCACTTTAATGGTACATAAGTACTTGTATTCAGTTACCCTAATATTAATTCACCTGACTTGATACCCCCTTTATGGTCACCCAGTGGCTGGATCTTCAGCATTTCTTTGCACACAACTCAAAGGATGCATCTATGCTTGGAAGGTGATGTGGACTAGTGGTGAAGTTGCCAATCTTAGAACCTGGAGGCCTGGGATCCAATCCTGCCTTCAGTCATCAAAACAGTGAGATCCTGCAGAAATCACTGTATCGCCATTTACTACAAATTGTGACATATTTCTAAAATACAACTGCAAAGGCCTCCATCTAGCAGAGTTCTGGTTAATATTGTCCCAATTAAAAATTCCTGTTTGCTCTCCTGTAATGTGGCTTCAACCAGACAGTATTCAGCAATGATTCTATGTAATATATGTTATATTTAAGATGCTTTATTTGCAACACAACTGTACTCTGTAAAACACTCCACTTCTTGGAAATAGGTGTATGCTATATCAAATATCTCAATGAAATGCCTCTACTCTAATGTGAATGTCATCCCTGCTATCCTCGTATATTCATTTTGGTTACAAGCAATCTGCAGTTGCTGCCCTAATAAATTCATCTGTCTCTTCGTCTTAGCCCTACGTGCAGTACTTTGTCCACTCTCTATCCTAAGCCTGCATCACTGTTTTGTAAACATAGAGTAACCAACTTAATGGTGGAGCATTTACTAATTCACTCTAGAGTGACTACCAACCCCAAGTTTCCAAAACGGTTGTCAAAGGAAATATAATTTTTCGTTATTTCGTTATGTAATGCGAAGCTCTATTAAACCACTCTGTAGTAGAAGTCATCTCTTCCCCAGAGCCAGTAGGAGAAAACGCTGCAAGAACCTCACAGATTACATGTAGGGCTTTCAGCAGTCAATGGAGATAACAGGTGGAAAGTTAAGTACGCATAAATAGTAATTTAACAAAGGGTAGGAGAGATAATTGTACTACAGAGTGTTGGGATAGTTAGCTGGAAGTATCTAAGCAGTGGAGAGAGTCAAAGGGAGGAAGAGTATAACCAAATCCAAAGTTTAGAGTCTTTCTTAGGTAGTCTTTTTTCCGCAGCAAGATGGCCGCCCAGTAGGAGCTTCCAGAGGAGCTCCTGGTTTGGGGACTACCAATTGGGTAGTTATCCCCGTAAAAACCATGCCACCAGCCCCCCACCCGCCTACCCTCGAACTGGACTGGGCACTCTGCCGATGTATACCACTGAAGCGGATATCAACAGTTAACTTACCTCGATTAACTGCTGTTGCTGCTCTGGTCTGTGCCTGCGCTGCCCGGACCCTGGCAGTTCTGGGCTGGTCAGTGGCTGCTCCGTGGCTGGTCTGCTGCTGGAGGCTAGGCCCTGGATTGTCAGTGCCGGCTTTCCCAGTTCCCGAGCCGGCCTCCTGGAGATCGAAGTCCCCCGGTGCTGGTGAGTTTGCATGGTGTGCAGAGGCCCGTTGGCCTCCCGGTGGCCTGGGCTGTTCTGTGACGTTTCCCAGCCTACTGCCGTCGTCCTTCGTCCTGAAGGACCCGCTGCCGTCGTCTCTCGCCCCAGAGGACCTGGCCGGGACTGTGCGCCCAGCACCTGATAATGGGATCATCTCTCCTCTGGCCCTTCTCCTGCAGGGGAGTGACGATCAACGACGCCATTGATCCCGGACACCGTTTTGGCTGCCCTTCTGTCGGTCCCTTGGCTCCGTTGCCAGGTGGTGGTTGCCTACGCGGTCTGTTCCCGATTGTTGTAGTCTTCTCATCGCTGCTGGGAGTCTGACCGGAACCTGCTCCTCTGATTGGATTGGTGTCTCCGTTTCGCAGCCCTGCTTTGCTGCTTTTGCATCCAGCCCAGAGCTCAGCTGCCCCGCGGGGGCTGCCGGCGTGAACTGCTCCCGCGATCCATGTGACTGCAATGCCCACACGCAGCCACAAATCCTGGTGCCTTTGGGTCGTCTTGGCCAGGGCTTGCTGTTTTGATCCAGGATTGTGGGCACTTGGTCTGCGGCGCCATTTTACTGCCTGCCTTTCTTCCCTTCTGCCCGGCTCGGAGCTGGGATACCTGGCTCCCACGACCCATAGGACTGCAACGCCCACTCGACGCCACAAGTCCCTATCGAACTTGACTATGGGCTCAACTGTTTACCTTCAGCCAAGGAGTGGATTTGGTCAGGTTAAATATTAGAGAATTGTCACGGCGGCCATTCCGTTTCAGCAGCACTGACTTTTGCTTTAATTGTGTATCTTTTAAAGCTCGATCTTGAGGTTGGCTGGCTTTCGAATTTCTTCTTTTTATAAAAAAAAGGCGTTACCAATGCACACTCCACTGCTGAAGCAAAAATGCAATATACATTCACACTTAGTTCCGCTTTCTCTGTTTTCTACAGAATTTATTATATCAGAGAGGGCTCAGAAGATGACATGCAGCAATAAAAGGGTGGCAGGCTACCATAACAGAGAAAGTAGTTCACGCAAAATCTTCAGAAAGTATCTTGATCTTCCCCTGACTTTCCTCCAAAGATCCATTGTGAGTTGCATTGAAATCATGCCCCCTAAGGCACCCCTCTCTCTCGACCCCGTCCAGCCTCTGGATGTTTTTCTGCTCCCGTCCTCCGGGACTCCCTGCTAGACTGCAGTCTTCCTGCGTAGTCCCCGAAGCTTTTTCCTCACGGCCAGAGCCTGATATTTCTGCGGACCTCCTTGGTGGAAGCCTCCCCACTTCTCTCCAGCATAGCAGGACCCTGCTTGACCTCCTTGGGTGACACCACCTACACTTTGGTCTATCCTGCTAATCACGCCAAAACTGCTGCTAAATCCTTTAAACATTCCATCCTGAAAAGACATCCCGAGACCCTGGTCTCCGACCTGCGATTCGGCGCAGACAAGGGCACAATCATTATTGACCTCATCTTCTACTCCAGGAAAACATCCCTATGGCGTAAAGCCTTCTCGGACCTCCTTAAGGTACACAAAGCCAGGAACATTCCATACGGCTGTAGACTCACAGAACCGCACCCTCCTCAAACCTTCGTGCCGACCTCACCATCACCCTATATAAAAATGGCATCATCCTGATCCAAGCTCCACCTAAATTTGCGGACCTCTTCACCCTCCTTAAAAATTATGTACACATTCCACCTCCGTCCACACTCCTCCCGCACCATCCCTCGCCCAATCCGCCAAGGGTACCAAGCCCGTCACAAACCATCCTTCCTAGGACTCATGACTCTGGTCAACCTAGCCCCACCACCAGGCCACTAACACATAACAACTGACGTGTGCCTATACCTCTGACCTCCCCCCTGCAAGCTCTTCCCTCTATCATGGTGTCTGAAACTCCTCCTAGGTCTATCGACTCTAGCCCGCAATTTCTTCCCTCTCTCACGGTTTCGGAAACTCCATCTAGGACTCTCAACTCTAGCCGACCCAGCCCCTCTACCATGCTACTAGCTCCTGCCAATAGAGGCTTTCCCATACCTTTAAACTCCTGCCCGCAAAATCTCCCCTCTCATAGGGACACTGAAACTCCGGCAAGGGCTCATGACACTGGCCGACTCAGCCTCACTGCTAGGCTACCAGCACATCCCATCACAATCGCTCCCACTCCTCCGGCCCCCTGCCAGCAAGAGCATCCCTCCTTTTGGGATTTAGATACTCTCCACCGCAGAGCTACGGAACTAACCCTTAGCATCCACAACTCCATTCTGGATCTAAAGAACCTCCTGCGCCGCACAGAACTCTCCTTCTCGAACTTCAAGCTCTCGCAGAACTCTACTCCCCCCCTTCCGCCGAGCCTCCCGCTCACCCTTTACCGCTAGCCCTGAGACCCCTGCGCCCTCGCAAGCAGCCTTGTCACCTCTCTGATGAGGAAACTCTGACCCTCCTCATTAGTACATACAAACCGCCACCACAACACCTAGCCCTCTAGACCGCACGGAGGAAGAAGTAGCAGACCTCCTCATTAGCTACGATTCGGCCCTGATTTACCCATACCCCCCAGATATGAGTGACGAACACCCTATCCACACGGTTGCATCCAACCCCAACAGATCAGCTACCCTCCGCGACAGAGGAGTGATCAATAGCAACCTAGCGATAGTACCAATCTCTGCCCCTACTCTAGACACTCACTACGACCCCCCACTATCAGGCCTCCTAATTAACTGCCGCTCAGCAGTAAAGCATGCCTCAGACGTCACCGATCTCATCCTGAGCCAAATATCAGACTTAGCGGTCTTGACACAATTACAACATCGTAAGGCTGGACAGGCAATCCCATAAAAAAGGGGGAGGCATTGCCTGCATCTACCGCTCCAACCTCCTTGTTACTGAACTTCTGACTGATCCAACAGACTCCTGCGAATACCTTGCACTTTCCATATCCAACATCCCCCCCAACTGTGCAGATTGCACATCTTTTACCACCCCCCAGACACTAATGACACCTTCACCGAACTCCTCATGGAAATCATCACAGCCAAGGCCTCCCCTAACTCTAATGACATTTTCCTAGGCGACTTCAACTTGCACTGGAACAACCCCAAGAACCCTCAGGTCAATGCCATCAGAGACTTCTTGGCCGACCAAGCCCTTATCCAAGCCTGCTCACTCCCAACTCACTCGAAAGGCGCCACTCTGGACTGAATGATCGCCATGGATTCAGCGGTCACACTTCTCTCTATAGACCCATGCGATTGGTCCAACCACCACTCTATCAGTTTCCTTCTACCTGGCACCCACAAGATTTGGACACCACAACCTATGATTCCCAAACGCTGGGTTAGAGACACCACGAACCTTGTCCACAGGAAACTGGCTGCCCACTGTGAGTCAAACCTACCACCCCCCCCCCATCTTTCTACAGTCAACAACCTCACTGATCATTATTCTACAGCGATATCCAACATTCTCGATTACCTTGCTCCGCTAAAACTAAAAAGAACCCAGATCAAAGACAGGAATCCCTGGTTCAATGGTTCCCTCAACATGGAGAGGAGATCCCTCCGGCCGTCAGAACGTAACTGGAAACAACACCCGTCAGCAGCCCATCTAAAACTGCTTCGTCAGTCCAGAAACGCCTACAATAGGAAAATCCTCAACACAAAAAAAGAATTCTTCAGAACAGAACTGGAGAACGCCACGAACAGACCTCGCAAGCTATTCGACCTGGTCAAACATCAATCTAACAAGCTGGCTAAAACCTCCAAAGAAACCCCGAAATCTCTAATTTCTTGCGAGGAATTTTACTCCTTCTTCCGTGACAAAATCACTGCACTAGGAAACTAACTTAATTCCGCAACGCACTCCCTAACTATGCCGGCTTTACCTCTTCTCTCTGCACTGCCCTCCCACATTTCACCCAAAAACCTAGCGCACTGGTCCTACTTTAAAGTCTATGACGAACACTCTGTCTAAAAAATTCAATCTTCCTTAAACCCGAACAATCACTACAATGATCCTCACCCTTCTAACTGCCTAGCCGCCGTCTCTCAGACAATCATCTCTTCTTGGACTGCAATAAGTAATGCATCCCTACTACAGGGATCGATACCTGACTCTCTCAAAGCCGGACAAGTCGCCCCCATCTTAAAGAAACCCGCGCTGGATCCTGCTTTCCCTGACAACTTATAGAGCGACATCGAACATCCCACTCCTAGTGAAAGTTCTGGAGAAATGTGTGCAACAGCAGTTGAGCCAACACATTATCAACTTCCGACTACTTGATGACTTCAAACCCGGGTTCAGACCTGGACACAGCACGGAAACCACCCTCCTTCACATTGTGGATGATGCCCTCCAAGCCCTTGACCAAGGCAAAACCTGTCACCTAATCCTCCTAGACCTATCCTCGGCATTCGATACGATCAACCAGGAAACGCTCCTGGACCTCCTCAAACTCCGGATGGGACTGAATGGTTTAGGTCCTCCCTCCAAAATCGCTCACAGAGAATCCTTATCAACGGCAACTTATCCGCTCCCTCTCCGATCACAGTTGGAGTCCCCCAAGGATCAACCTTGTCCCCTACCCTCTTCAATCTTTACCTGGAACCGCTCACAGAGGTGCTATGCACCGCCAACATCGCCTATCACATGTATGCCGACGACACACAGGTCTACATTAAAATCTCTTCCCCTGAGGACATTCACTCCCTGAATGAGGGCTTGAAGCTGACGGTGCATTGGCTCACCTCTAACCAGCTCAAACTTAACGTAAAAAAAATTGAATTTCTCCATATCTCCCCACCCAAAACCAATTCAGACACTCAAGAATAGATCAAGGCTATCACAGAGTTAAACTGCCCTCCGATCATTGTGGACTCTGCTAAATCCCTGGGAATAACCCTAGACTGCAATTTGAATATGTGTGACCATATCAACTCCATGGCCAAAACTGCCAGATTTCACCTGAGCTACCTAAGACACCTGAAACCTTTCCTTGACACCACCGACCTAAAAATGGCAACCCAGGCACTAGCCATCTCCAGACTAGAATATGGGTGCTCTACCCTTGCAGGTCTACCCAAGAACTCTTTTTGTCCTCATTGGAAGCCTGCCTCAATGCCGCCGCCAGACTCCTAACTGGTTCAAAGAAATTCAACCATATATCTCCCTACCTCAAAGCTCTAAACTGGCTTCCTCTCGAGGCCAGAATTCAACTTAAACTGGCTTGCATCACTCACAAGGCGCTATACTCCAAGACCCCAGCTTTTCTCGTCCAGAAACTCGTGATATCCGGAGGATCCAGAAACTCACGATCAGCCAAAGACCTTTTGTTTCATCCAGCACGCCTGCAGGAAAAAAAAACTTACAATTGGGCCTTCTCTGGGGCCGCCCCAAGAATATGAAACTCACTCGCGCTCACCATCAGAAGACTTCCATCTTTGGCACATTTTAAAAAGGAGACCAAATCTTTCCTTAAGGGCAAATTCCTCACTTAACGCTTGCATTTCAATCACCTCAGCGATTTTGTTTCTCCTTCTATTCGGATTACCCTTGGCTCTTCCGGATGATACCTACCCGGCACTTCTGGGCATCGCACCCGGGAATTGAGACAGCCGCTCTCTTATATAATGTATCTACTTGTTTTTATCCCTCATGTATCCGGGATATGTTACTGCCTATTATTTCTTTCCTTGCATAATGGATCTACTTGTTCCCATCCCAATTGTATACACCCGTCCTAAGACTGTCTGTACCACCTGTCAATCCTCTAAAGCCCTCACGGGTCTGGTTCGCGCTCTTTAAAACTCTAAAATAAATAAATAAAATAGTAATCAGCCTGACAAGCCCTGGCCTGAGAAACTTTGATGCTCTTCTGCTCTTAAACCTGAGTGAAAGCCACACCTCAGTCTGGTCTGGTATGCTGGATGCCCAATGAGCTGCCTCGATATCTGCGCTTCTGAACATTCAGTCATTGTGTGACACTTGATTTCATTGCCTTTACAAATCTGTCTGATAGCTTGTTTTCGAATCCTCTGTAAACTATTTTAGATCAGCCTATATGTTCCATCAATAGAGTTGTATTTATCTTCCTTGATTATTTGCAGGAGTGGAAAGATTTCCCATAACACAGGTGTAAATTGACAGCATTGCTTTGATGTATGAACAATATCTCTACGTTTAATATGATTTATAGAATTCTTGCTTTTTGTGACATGACTGTGGAATCACCCGTCTTGTCAGTAGAAAACCCAAAGTTGAATTCCGCAAGGTCTGTTGCATACAGCAGCAGGGTCTTTGCTCTGTTTAGGCAGATCAAAGTTTCTTTTAATCCAGTGGTGTTTGCCTGGTTCTCCAATTTGTTACTTAGTGGAGTATGGACAAGGGTGTCATCAACAACAACAATTAGAAACAAACTGGTGATATTCAAGTATGCCTAACAGTGGCAGCCTATAAATAGTGACCACTGAGAGTGGAGTGTGGGTGGCATGTGGCACATCACATGTACAATTTATATTGATGATTCCGGCAGTGTAATGCATGCCTGCATGTTTGCTTTGGAGGAAGAAACAAATCCAGCCTAAGGCAGCATCAGCTCCCATCATCAGTCCATTGAGTCTTCGAGATAGGAACTCTTGATCCACAGTGTTATAGGCCAGTCAGATATTAAGGACTATCTGGATGGCGTTTTGCATTCACTGAATGCATGATATTCACATACATAGTCTTTGTTCACTTCTGGGGCCTGAAACATGGTTTTAGGTCTTGTAGGAGATGATTGTGCTCCACATACTTTTGTAATTGATTGCTCACCTCTTTTACTCAGATGTGGCTTTGATAAGGCAGTTAAAAGTTAGCTGATCACCTGTGGTTTCCTTAGAAATGAGTGGTTGTGGCATATTTATGCGACTGGGAGCAAATCCTTTGGAGAGAGGTGCAGTGATCAGGCTTCGGAAGGTGTCTATGAGTATAGAGAATAATTGTGTCATGCATGTTGCAAGGCTAAGTTATACCTATGTTAAAAAGTATTTGCTTTTGGGTAATGATAATAACATGGACTATTCTCACTAGCTTGAAGGACAACACAAAAGGCAAAAGCTCCATCAGGAAGGTCAAGCCCACTCAAATGTACCATCCTTCTGGATGAGAGACTCGATGATGAAGGACATCACAGACAATCTGTGGGTGAAAGTCCCTAAAAAAACACTGTTGGAGTGTTTTTGCAGGGTAGCTATAACCATGTCTTGTTTTTTATCCTACTACTCAAAATATTAGTGAGCCTTATCCAATATACTGCAGAAATATCAAATTCAACAGGTCTGCATACTCGCCTTCAAAATCTCTCAAGGGGCTAAAAGTCAGTAAAGGGTCACTAAGCTCCACATCGTCTGTACCATAACTGTTATCTTGAATACAATCACCTAAAAATATTTTGTTTTATCCATGTTGATGGCAACTTCCTATTTAACATGTTGTCCACTACTTATCCTTTGCCAGTTTTCTGATTCTCTTGATTAAGCCTGGGCGAAGCACTACGCTACGCTCGCGTAGTTTGCGAAGTTCGCGCTACTTCGCACTACGCGAACTGCACGTAGCACAGTGCGAACACGCGTAGCGTAGTGTTGCGTAGTGCTGCGGTCATTTTTTGCTTGCTCGCGGTCCTCAACGTCATGTTGGCGACCGCGAGCAAGCAAAATGACATCCCGGCGAGACTTTTTCCTTGTTCGCGATCAGCAAGTTCAAGTTGGCGATCGCGAGCATGGAAAAAAAACCTCCCAGCGAGATTCCCAACGCAAGGAGGTCAGGTTTCTCATTGCGAGTGGTCGCGTATGCTCGCGACCGCTCGCGATGAGAAACTACCAGTTCGCGTTGAGAAAGCTGAAGCTCGAGTAAAAATCTACTCGAGCAGCAGAAAACTACAGCTCGCACTGTGCAAGATGCCATTTTCAATGATTGCACAGTGCCGGTTGCTTGTCCGCACTGTGCAATCATTGAAAACGACATCTGGCACAGTGCGAACAAGGTACTACGCAGTTCGCGAAGTGCTACGCGTAGCTCGCGTAGTGCGAACTTCACTTTGCGTAGCTTCGCGAAGTGCTACTTCGCGAACTACGCCCAGGCCTACTCTTGATATAAGAAAATGGGTTATTAGTAGGTGGGGATATTCACCCTCAGCCAGTAATAATTCCACAGTCTCTAGCAGATCCAGTGAGGTCTCAGTAAATTAATCCTTGCTCAACCTTTGGTAGCGTAGCAAACAACACAATACAAATCCAACACCAATATGTAACAATAGATAATAATTTTATCTTTAAAATGACAAAGATCCAATGTAGGGAAGCAGAGATATGAATTTTTAAAGATTAATTAAAAATTGTGCATTCTTGCACCAAAAAGCTTAAAGCACCATTCACAGCTATCTGGTAGCGGTGGACCGGGCAAAAGTCAAAGTTTTCGGCCAACCACGATGGAGTGCGGGTCAGCAAACCAACATATGCTGTCCTGCAGGACAGAATGGCCAACAATGTCTAATGTCAATGGCACAGCAAATGGGATGAATGACAGGTCATTCAGTATACACTCCAAGAAAGATTTGGTCCCCTAGTTGGCCGAATATATAACAATGTTATCAAGCTACTTCTCTGTAGTGAAGGTGCTTTGCTGCATAAAACACAATTGATCCATATCTTAAATTATCTGACTGTGCACAAATGATATATTTTCTTTAATAATGGTGTGATTTCAAGCTCCTTGAGTTTGAGGCAGCTAAACCTTTTACTAAAATTGGTAATAACTGATAACAGCCATAAACGGAGCACAGACTCATGACCCCAGAGTGACTTAGGCGAATTCATCCTGGGAGCTTCACCATTTTTCCATCCCTGCTAGGTCTTGCCAGCTGGCCTGTCCTGAACTGTTCCTGCCCCACTCCTCCCTCTGTCTTTTTTTTAGGAATTCTGATGCAGATAGAGGTGTCCCGGGTTCACTTCTCTGACACTGGCCAGATAATCTCACCCAGGGTTACTACTAGCGCTTAATTTGAGTTGGTGGTTGGAGGTAAAGACCATTGGCAGTTATTCTTTTGGGGTCTGCACCTATTTTTCTACTCAGATTTTGACCCAGAGCAAGAGAGAGAAAAATGCATAAGGGGTAAAAGAGGCGAGAAGAGAAAGACAGAAAAAACGTGACAGAAGGGAGATAGCAGGGATGAAAAAGATCCTGCAAGAGTGAGATAAAGGGGCAGGGAGTGTTTGGTGGTGGTGTAAAGAAGCATAAATGGAGCCAAGAGTACGCAGCCTTGGTCTTAAGCACACAGACATACAGTAGCGCCAGCTGCTGGCTTCTGAGCGAATCTTTGGTCCCGACGCTTACTCTTTAACAAATTAAGCACTGGTTCCTCCCCTTTAATGCTTAACCCACTCCAGGCCACTCTCTCCTATCTGCTACCACTGCTGCTATGCCAGATGCATTTGTCATGTAGCACTGGCAGGAAATACTCCGGTTTGGAGTTCACAGGAACTTGGCAACATACAGATTAGGAAGTTTGGAAATTTACCAAGCATAAATATAGTGTTAAGTGTAACCAACAGCTCACATGAACCCAAAGTTCAATCTGGTGAATTTCAAGTAGGTTACAAGAGGCTTTGTGTCATATTAGCAAGAGTAGCTCATGGCAATACACTGACACATTTCTAAATTGCAATGTAATCACTGACTCAGCCATCTCATATAACCTTTATGTCATAGAAAATAATAAAAGGGAAGGAATACAACAACATGATAAAGAAACTGTGTAGATTTACAATGAAGGGAGAGAGTTTCCCACACACCAATCGCAAATATTTCCTTTGACTTAAAACAGTAACACTTACTCTCTTCCAGTCATCTGGGGTAAGCTGCCGAAGAAGATCCTGAGGCACTAACTCCTTCAACATCTTTGGGATGTTTGGGAAATAGGACTTGTCATCTTCAAACTTGACCCTGTAGATCAGAGCTCCTAGCTGGAGCACGTCTTCCCGAGAGCATTTGTGGTAACCTCGTAGGTATTTCGGTAATTCCTAGACAGATGAATACAGAATTAAGAAGCACCCACAAATGTGCTGCAGAGAGTTTAAAGTAATGTGAGCACAACCCAAAAACCAGTTTGAATAAACTAAAGTTGTTAAAAGCTGGCCGAGCCTCTGGTTTTACTGTAGGTTTATTTATCACATAATGCTGTGATTTCTGCTGAATGCTATCAGTACCAACATTATGGCAAGCTAGAAAAATACAGATAGTTATGTTAATATGTCAGATGTTTGATTGATGTTTATTTGTAGGAAATTAAGAAATCTGAAAAGAAAACATTTTATACTAACGGCTTAACAACATATTTCAACTTGGACACGGCAGCTATCCACATATGTTCTTCACACGTTCTTACCTGTGTTTAATGGTGCTGTGCTCCAGAACAAAATTTTGAGCCTCAGCTCAAAAATATGTTTTGATTTAGAACTACAGCTCAGGCACTGGTAGCTGCACTAGCACAACCCATAGCATATTGGAGCTGTGCTAATAGTATCTCTCATCACGCCCCAATTAAACGTGGTCTCCAAAACTGCATCTCGCCAGCTACATCTGCTAAAACATGTCAGTCACTTTTCTACTGAGAAAACCATCTTAATCTTCATTGAATTACTGCAACAGCATATACACCAGTCTCTCCAGTATATCTCTCTCAAACCACCAAAGAGTTCAAAACTATGCAGCTCCCTTATTGCTTGGATTGAAATAGGATAGTCCCATCACACGAACCCTGAAATTACTTCATTTACCTTCAGTAAAAAAACAAATAACCTTTAAAACACATAACATTGTACACAAGGTACTCCATAGCTTCTTACCAAACTAACCTGGTTGTTCAACTGACCAGGAACCTCAAGTCCCCCGGTCGCTGCTTATTTTTAACCTAACAGTTTATGTTTAAATTTGTTTATTGTTGCTGGAAAAACACAGTTTAGATACAAGAAGTATGGTGGCCAATCTCTTAAAGTCAATGGCTCCTCAGTCTGTAATTGCCTACCTCTACAACTGAGACTGGAAAACAAACATCTCAAACTTGGAAGAACATTAAAGACCTACCACTTCATTAGTTCATGGATAAGTATACCTTAATCACAGCAGCCTTCTACAGTTGGATCCTTAAGTCCTGCAGGGTCAGGCACCCAGGGCTTAGTTTGAGTCGGCGGTTTCCAGTGCTTGGCACTGGCCCTTAATTGTCAGCACCGGCTCTAGTGACAGTCCACCACATAGTGGTGCTGTCTGAGATGTGCACAACAACCGTGTTTATTAGGTCAAATGGCATTAAAAATTAATATTATTTTTTAACCATTTCTTTTTAATTAGCATTTGATAGAAAGGACATTTATGCATGTACATATAAAGCATGTCTTCAATGTCACTGCCCGACGTGGGCAGCAATCGCCTGATACACATTTGTACACTTTGATGTTTGTACATGTGTGGTACATGGTTAACATATATGGTCGATATCACACATATATACACAACACAACATGTATGCTCATAGAAATAGTCACAACCATAAACAACCATTAAAAATGATTAATACCAGCCTATCACGCCATTATTATTGCTTTGTGGAGCTGGAAATAGTGTGAAGGAGTAGCCTGAAATAGTGTGAATTGTCACACTTGTAGGAGTGCGATGGTTAGGTGTTATGTTGGTTCTGTCATTGGCTACAAATTAAGCACTGCAGGCACCCAAGATAAACTTTAGCTTCTTCACATAAGCTCTAAAGACTATGGATGAGTGATAAATTCTGCTACACCGGTAGAGTTCTCAGGGTTTTGCCGACTCTTCGTTATGCATGTAATGCAGAGTTCCATCAAAACTCCGCCAACCACCACATGGCGGAGTTTTTTTCGTGTGCAGCTTGCCAACGAAAAGTTGGTGAGTGCATGCGAGAAAATCTACTTGAGTGGCAGCAAAGAAGCAGTGCACTCTGGCGCGCCTCATGGTGCAGTTCGCGCTGATTTTGCAGCGCAGATCAAGTACCTGGCTCTGAAAATCAGCATCACATGCCAATTCCGCCCACGGAACTCCGCATAATCTAGTGGAGTTTTTTTGTAACTCAGCAGAATTCTGCAGAGTGAAACTTTGCGAGTTCTGCCTACCCCTACAAAGGACTCTTGCTCTTTGTAAAGCTTTTTGACAGGAGAGGCACATTACATCTCTCCTGGAGGATTTACTGGTTTCCCAGAACCAGGTTCTTGAAAATCTTTAAAAATTCATATCTCTGGTTCCCCCGATTGGATTTGTCATTTTGATGTAATTTTACTCATCATATTTTTAGTTTTATTAATTGGGTGTAGCATTTTATGGTATTGTGTTTGACTTTTAAAATGTGTTACTACTAAATACTTTTACCAAGTTAACGTTACTTAATCTGTGTTTTACCTTGGCAAGTATTCCTTGTGGTGTACTCCCATCCTTAAATGAATATTTTATTTTCTTACAGTGGGAACCTATATCTAACCTTGAGTAGGATTCTAACTCTCTCTCACCCTAAATGAGCTCCTGAGTGATTGCTCAAGTCACCAACCCATGAGTATGCTCATGAAAGTTCCTACCTGTCACTAGCCTTAAGTGAGCTATGTCTCTACCTGAAAGAGATTGTGATTGTCTCTAAGCTTGAGTGAGCTCCTGAGTGGGTCCTTGACTGTCTTTAATTCCTGGGTGAATTTTGAATCATGGCCAGAGAATTGGTCAAATCAGGCATAGCAGGGCTATTTGGCAAATGCACCCTTGATTCATCTTTTGTGGCTGTGCACAACAGTGTTAATGCCACAACAGTACACAGTGAGGGTTGTCTCAGCAGTCGAAGATGAGTGTAACCATAGGAGAGTTGTGCTGCATCATAGTCACAGAAATGCTGTCATATTAAGGGCTGCTCAAGGAGTGCAGATTGACTCAATTTACACCCGTGCTGAGTGAATTCTGTCACAACAGTGCAGTGTGCAGGATACGTGCTGCCACAGCAGGGAGTGTGTCATCGCAACATGGCAAGCACTATCACAGCAACGCAGATTGAATGTAAAGAGTGTCAGTGGAGTTGACAGGAAGTACATTTCGGTATTCTCTTTTCTTTAAAAAAAAAATAAGCGCTACTCTATCATCTGAAGGTTGTATGTTAGAGATGGTGAATGCACTGTAAATCTTTTACTATAAACTTGGTGTGTTTTTATCCATCCTGGCAAGCAATTTTCTGTTAACATGAATTACAGATGTATTTCACACAAAAGATATTTCTTATCTTTCTGCAGCTCTTCTTTCAATCTAATACCTGATAATAGTGGAAAATGGAATCTGCCATAGAATCCTTTCCAGGCACTGTGTTCGTCCAGAGTTTCTTCATAAAGAACACCTGGTAGGTGAGGGAAGGCACTATACCTGCAAAAGAGAACATAACTCAGCACAAGTGGCAGAATTATAACACACTATAAGGGTAAAATAATGCAGCAATAGGGCACAAAACCATAAATGTAAGACATAATGACAATTTCAACATCACTGTATTTGCTACCCATTTCAAATATTTAAATCCATCTGTGCTCTGTAGATTCCACATACAGAATACCCAGTTAAAATGCAATTGGTTTTGCCTTGTCCAGCCCTCTCCCCAAAACCCGGGCTATGGCAAAGAGATTTGTCTTGTGTTTAGAAAGCCTAGTTAAACATGTACACTAACAAACTAGATACATCTATTCACTTGCAATGGTTCTTCTCTTCTCTCCCTACCTAAACGTTGTGTACTTAAAATTACTTACTTTTGCATGTTGGTAAAATAGTACCAAGGCTGCCCTCAATTCACCGTGATTACCACCATTACGCCATAGTAAGCATACTGCTGGGGCTTGGTTCTCCCAGTAGGGGGAGCACATCAGGCAGCCTAGGTGAGGTGGGAGCATGGGACGAGACAAAGCAATGTGTTGGGAGGGGGTAACCAAGAGGTAGTGCAGGAGAGGGCTAAAATGCCTGACTGAGCGAAATGGGGATGCAATGGGGTTAGTGTAGGGTGTAAAGAGACATCATATGTTCCAAGGAGATGAGGAGGCAGCCACAATGAAGGCACTGGTAGAGGGATTCACTCCCTTCCACAAGTGCATCTCCATGGGCAAGTAGAGACAGTGCAGGCTTTGCTGCACATCTACTCTCCAAACAAAAAGATACACATTTGAAGTCACTTAGCAATGTGTTGTGTCGTATGCCTAGTAACATGCCAAATGTCCATTTTTCTCTTCCTTACCAATAGATTTTACCTCAATTTGCAACTGCATAGCATCATTGAGGGGAAACCTAAAAAATATATCAGAGATGTATTTAAAACAAGTTTGTATATTGTACTAAGAGTGTCATTTTATAGTCACTTCAGAGTGCTGACTTACACCTAATTAAAGACAATAAATCAGGATGGTCAGAGTCTAACAGAATGTAAGAAGATCCCCTATCCAGTATTATAGCCACCATGAAGAGTTAAAAAAACATTTTTCAGCTGGCTGAATTCAGCAATCACCTTATTAGTCATGGCGTTTCTAGCCATAGGTCCCAAGACTCCTGTGCATCAATCTACCTCTGTATTATACTGCCGAAGTCGGCAACAGCTCTAACCCCTCGAAAACTATTTTCAAATTGATGAAGGATCTTCTAGCTAAGCGCCCCGATGCTCCGACGACCGGCTCTACTGCTCATTGTGAGGCTCTTGCGGTGTTCTTTCAGGAAAAGGTCCAAAACATCTATATGACCTTTCCTTCCACAGGACCCCCAGTTGAGTCTCCGATTTCCATCTGTGGAGACACAGCCCTGCACTCGCTTCCCCTGTTGACATTGGAAGGGTTTCACATCTTGGCTAAGCAGGTGAAATCTGGGTCCCCCGCCGACCCTCTCAGTTCGGCTCTCTTTAGAGATGAGTCGTTCGTGGGTCGGACCGTGGTACACTCCCTGATCAACATCTCGTTGGAGTCGGGCACGGTCCCCCGTAGCTGGAAGCGGGCGATGGTTTCCCCCATCCTAAAGAAGCCCTCACTGGACGCAGACAAGCCTGAAAACTATCGGCCTATCTCTTTGCTTCCCTGGCCTACCAAAGTAATGGAGGCCCATGTCAACAAAGTTCTCTCGGCCCACCTCATCCAGTTTAACATCTTGGATCCCACCCAAAATGGCTTCCGTGCTGGTCACAGCACGGAGTCTGCCCTTCTCTCCATGGCTGAACACCTACGCACAGTGATGGATGCGGGGCAGACAGCGGCGCTCGTTTTATTAGATCTGAGCGCCGCGTTCGACACCGTGTCCCATCCTATCCTGCTGCATCGCCTGGAGGAGGTCGGGCTGGGTGGCTCTGCCCTCCAGTGGTTTCGCTCTTTCCTGAACGATCGTTTCTTTAGCGTTGCGCTGCCACCGTACCAGTCCCAATTCCTTCCTCTGAGACAGGGGGTCCCGCAAGGCTCCTCGCTGAGTCCCACGCTTTTCAATCTGTATGTGAGACCGCTGGCTGAGATCGTCAAGCAATGGGACATGACTATGGTCTCGTATGCTGACGATACTCAGCTAGCGGTGACTATCAGCGGGGATGCGGATCGGGATGCCCCCAGGTTTCAGAGTGGACTTAGGGCGGTGGCAAGCTGGATGAAGAACAACTGTCTCCAGCTCAACGCGAAGAAAACCGAGATCATGATCGTTGGCAGGAAGGCGGAACTGTGGGGGGACAAGTGGTGGCCCATTGAACTGGGGCCGGTCCCTCTCCCGGTCACTGAACTTAGGAATCTGGGAGTGTGGATGGATCCCGCTCTCAGTTACGAGGGCCACTCGAAGAAAATCGCGGCCGGCTGTTTTGGCATCTTGCGGTCGCTGAGGCCCATTCTTAAGTTCTTTGACCGTGGTACCAGGCAGCTGATAGTCCAGGCCACGGTATTATCTCGCCTGGACTATGCCAGCTCGCTTTTGGTAGGGACCAACGTGGCGGAGACTACCCGCCTTCAACGAGTGCAGAATGCCGCGGCTAGAGCCATTGTAGGCTTACCCCGAAGGAGCTCTGTCTCAGGTGTCTCGAGATCCTTGCATTGGCTCCCCATTAAATCACGCATCCAGTTCAAGGTGTTGTGCTTGGCGTTTAAGATCTTGAGGGGAGTAGGTCCGCCAATTCTTGCTGACCTCCTGTCGTGGTATGTTCCTTCCCGCGCTTTGAGATCGGGAAGCCAGGCGCTCGCGGTGGTCCCCCGATACAGGTTGTGTCGGGCTGGTGGTCGCTCTTTTCGGGTGAGGGCGGCTGAACTCTGGAATTCCCTCCCAGTGGACTTGCGGCTACTGACTGACCTCTTGTCCTTTCGCAAAGCTCTGAAAACGTTTCTTTTTTAAATAGATCTTTTTTCTGTGTTGTGTTTCTGCTATCTGTTGCACATTGCCTGCCATGCGCCAGGACGCCCCTTAGCTGGGGCAGCTGTGCGCAATACAAAAGTGCATAACATAACATAACATTTTGATCTTTTAAGCCCCTTTGTTTAATCTGGTTGGAGGTAGCTGGTCAGAGCTCAGCTCTAGCAGGGGACTAGAAAGAAGCTAGCCTGGGTCTTGTGCTTGGAAGCCTCATGTCCACAGCATATAGCCTCAAATTTTATCTGTGGCTCCTCAGTGAGTGAGCGGATGATTTCCATAACATAGGAAGTTGAAAGTTGCTGCTCTTTACAACTGCATGGTTCTGGAGAGCAAAGGTGAGATCTAGTTAAAGAAACTCCTATGTTTATGAGCCAGTTGTTTAGTCAAGATTCGAAACCAGTATCACTCAGATTTTAGACCTCAGTTTTATCGTTTGAGCCAGAGAAAAGTATCTTTCATTTATTGTTAGACGTTATGCATCTGATAACATTGATGTTTGCCTGACTGCATGGATCATTCTACAAGCAGGTGTGAATTTGGGTAGTATTTACACAAATTTTAAAATGCATCTGGTATTGTCTCAGTACTGGTGTCACAGGATGTATGTAGAAAGTAACCAGTGATTGAGATAAGGAGGAACTCTGTAGTACTCTATGAGTTACCTTAGAAGTAGATGAATCCAGAGATCCAAATTCTCACCTGATGACTAAGGTTAGACAGGAAGGGATGAAACAATGTTATGGCACTTTTATGCACCCTATTCAATCTTGAAGCCTTTGAGAGAGATTAGTGTGCCAGCTGTGACGTACAGATCTAGAAATATAAGGTTGGATAGCTTGCATTCATGGAAGGGGGTAAGGACTTCCTCTTTGGTGTCTGAAAAATGTCTTCAGTGAGTGTTCCTGTTCTTTAGGTAATTGATTCTCTTCTATATCTTGACATAACTCATTTGAACCCATCATGTATTGCTTTATAAGATTTCCATGCAGACCAGCATAAAATAGAACTGGTCTGCGTATCTTCCCATTCTGAAAAGTTGATGTGTATCTTGGCTCAATCAATTAAAACCAAATTTTTGCACGTTTTATGGTAAAAAGATAAGCACATTGATGTTTTCTGTTCCAAGCTCACTAATCTTCCTTTCAGTTATTTAATGTACAAACTCAACAGCGCAAAAGCAGGAGACAGACTTTAAAAAAGTAGGTGACAACTTCTTGCCGAGGGTACTCTAGTTCGCGATGGGTAAAAAGATACCTGTGTTCTAAATCTAAATCTCAATCTAACCAAATTGCATGTTAGTGAAAAAATCAAAGTCCCTGTCTGTACCCCTAATCCCTTGTCTCCCAAAATTAGGTAAACATCCGATTTATTCCATAGTATGAGCCAGACATTTGCTTTCCCATTAAGTTGTTATCCGCTGTTATATCTTTTAAAGGCAAATCTCCTGGTGTAATGTTAGACGCATCACCAGACTTCTATGTAATTCTTTCTTTTTTTTTATTTAGTAGAAGCATAGAAAGATTTGTTAAATCATAAAAAAATCATTAACAATATTTATCTTTATAATAATAAATATACTTCATCATGAGAAAACAGGAATCAAATTATGGCTTTGATGCAATATTTCTGAGACAGACAGTAAAAACCATATTATTCCAGAATAATAACATTCGACGATGGCCCTCCCTGGCCGGAAGAAAGTGCAATACATCTCTATAATTGGGACTTCTAAGTAATTCTCCTACTCCTGGATCATTTAAAGATTCTAGGATTACAATGGTCCAGCAATGAATGTAAATGTAAATGTAAATGTAGTAGACTTGTAAAGCGCACAGCTGCCCCAGCAACGGGGCGTCCCGGCACTGTAGACCGCTGGGGAACCCGTCCTGGCTATCCCTGTGAGATGGTCCCATTCTGGGTATCTCCAAGGTGAAACCAGGCATCCCCGACCCTGGCATCATCTACTTCACTTGAAGTTATTGTTTATCATCTACTTCACTTGAAGTTATTGTTTATATCAGGCAAACACCCATAAAACAATAGAAAATATTATCGCTAATACATCCAATTGCCTAATCATAATTATTGTACAAAAGGGAAGGATAAATTCATCACAGTAGCAAATAATGTAATTCAAACCACAGACAAGTTAAAAATCAAATTGTTTTTGTGGCATAAATAAGCTTATAATTAACATAAAATTCAAAATGTAAAAATAGAAATTGGCAGGCAAGCCAGCTTGAAGAAGGCTGTAATTGTTTTATTCACAAAGTGTGACATGAAGACAAGATGAATAGCATCTAACAACAAGACAAGAGTTGTTATATGTGAAAAAAAATCTGCTGACCCAGTGGCCTGTAATTACCAATCTTAGGGACCAGTCAAGAATCAGTCAATCGATGGCTCACCCTAAATAAAGTTTTATGGATATAATGTTTGCTAGAAAATGAACATGCAGCAAGTCACTTATAAACAAACACAATCCTATGGTGCTAACAATATTTCTATTATAATAATTCTCCAGACAAGGTGTATGCTATGTGTTCTTTGTACCGAGATACAGATGGCCAAAGAGATGAATCTTGCCCTTTAGCGGATAGATTATGCTGAGGACTGAGGGGGTTACTTACTAAAGTTTTGCACTGGTGCAGGTGTGGTGCAAAGTGACGCTAAGCCTTGCAGCAATTTACTTATCATCATAAAAAGTAGCCACTAGAGACATCGCAGAATTGTGCAGCACCACATGAATGACCAGACAACTCCTAGCAACTAACTACCTCAGACTTCAAGAAACTGGTACACTTAGCTATATATTAGGCATATCAACTGAGTATGGGAGCATAAGCGGTGTAAGCTAGTAGTATATGCCAAATCTAGATGTAGTTCAAACCCAGCTTTACTTAATGCACTGAACTGAATTGCTTTTACAAGATGAGAACAATTTTTAACACATTCTCATCTAATTAGTTAAGTTGTGTTGTTGAACGGCAAAAATCAACCCAACTAACATCCATTCAACATTCTTGAATATGTTGTAATGATTTGCTTTTTGATGGCACTTTGGAAGTTTGACAGTGATTCTGTATATATCTCCCCTGATGGATTTAACTTAACATGTATGGAATGACATACAGGTCTGAGGTCGGAGACTCAAAACATCTGAGATTTTTGTTATGCACGTTTCATTGCACTCAGAAACTGAAGGAATTGGTCTACAGAGATGTAACAACTTTCTTTAAAACTAAGCTGAGTCTAAATAACATTTGACTGCAGAATAAGAAGTGTAAAAAGGCAAACAAAATCGATGCACCCAAGATCTCGAACATCACCCCCATTTCCTTAAGGACCACCCCAATGCTGCTCTGCTTTAGGAAAGATTTAAAAACCTCCTTAAAGAACACTACATCACAATGCATTAGCAGTCCACCAACCAACTACCTCTCCTATTACTTGTTGACTTAGGCTTGTCTTTAACCATATGCAGCACTACACTGCCTTTTGGCTACGTTAGCACTACAGAAATACCATATACAGACATACACACTGTAAAGATAAATATCTGTCCCAGGCTTATCCCAAGGTGCATAAAAGAGACCATTAGAAAATGTTGAGATGTGAAAGAATGTAACCACAAATGTCAGTTTAAGTTCAGAGTTTTCAGTTGGACATACGGATGGATTTAAACATTTAGGGGGAAACGTTTGTCCAATAACCTCTAGAGGTATATTACTAACATTTGCACAGGAGTTTTCTTTCTGGTGTCATCTGCATTGATGCTAGGCAGCCTCAAGTACACCTGAACAGCAACAGAGCTGAAGAGCGGCATATCTTATGTTCAGCTCTTTCCCTTTCACACAACACTGTGCAGCAACTTTGCTTGCTGCCTGACGTTGCATGAACGTTTAATAAATATGTCCCAAAGAGTGTAACATTGCAGTGCACACAAATCAGAGCACTACTCATTTTTGTGCGATGCTTGCTGGTGGCGGGCACAGGCACTTATGCTTGGCAGCTGGGGATTATTTTCAACATTCCACTTTGACACAATGCAGGAGGCAGCAAGGCAAAAAAGGGGGAGGAGTAAACAGACAAGAATACTTTGAAAATGGAGGAAGGTGGGATGAAAGGGAATCTACAAGAGGGAGGTAAAGAAACAGGAAGTGTATGCTGATGGAAGAATGGGTCATGGGTGTAATCAAGAAAAGGGAGGTGTGGTATCCGGCAGCATAATGGTGGACTTGTGAGAAAGTATCATTTTGGGTGGTGTTCTCACTGTCAGGCAGTCACAAAAATTTCATTTGCAATGCATGGATATGTTCTCAAGTGCATGGTGCTAATGCTGCAGAGGTACGCATGATGAAAATGCACATTTGATTATCTTTTCCTGTGTTGCTTTTTGCTGCACAATGTAAATATTTTTTCAAGCAGAGAATTCCTTTCCCATACATATCATGGAAAGGCATTCCTGCCTTTTAAAGTAGTTGTTTACATATGTTGTACATAAAAACCCATTAGTGAATACCCATACACTTACAAGTATTTCCCATGGACACTCCATGGCTCTTTTTGTAGACCTTACCCTATTCTTACCTCTTCTTCAGTTCCAGGCATGATGTTTTTCTTCTTAATGAGTTTTGAGAATGTATGTCTCCTGAAATAGGAGAACATTCCAAATCTCACCTCTGTTTCAGTGATCCTGTTTAAACTCTAACCCCATTCACCTTCTTTGAGGTATCATGGTTTTTCCACATGTAGATGAATACAGACCACATCACTGCAAAACAGCCCTCTTCAATATCGGCCACTTACCATCTTTCGCCGGCCGCGCTTTCTTTATCCAGTCAGTGAGGTGTCTCACAAAGTCGAAGAAGAAGTCTCCTTCTGGGACACTAATCACCTAGACGAAAAAGAAACTTGTTTAAACTATAAAAGGCAAACTCTTGACTTACAAGTTACCATTTTCTTAGTTGATCTGATGCAGTAGGATAGAGTTTAGAAAAAGTGACTGGTATGTCTGTTGTACCAACAAAAAACCATGAGCTGTTTTAGACTAAAGCGATGCCTGGTCTTCTATTACACTGAATTAAAAAATATGTTCTTTCCTCAGTGCAAGTGTGAACTTTCAGGTTTGCCCTTCAACAGGGGAGAGCACAGTTTTGAAAAATTAAGTCATGACTTGAAAGCGCCACTCCTTTCACTGCCAGCAACCCATCCTACATGCCTTTTGAGAACACCTTCTAGGTGGGTGAAGTGTGTGACTACACTCGTCTCTGTGGGTTTCTCTGTGCCCCATGAAGCTCCCATGCCCATTCCATGTACTGTGCACCCCTTTCTATGTAGAGCAGTAAGAAGACCTCCTGGAAGTATAGGCATCACCCCCATGCAAATGAGGAAACAACCCTGTGACATCACATGGGAGCAAAATGTGCTCCTAGATGGAAGGTATTGCAGAAAGGGCTGTAAAAGCCTCAAGACGTTTGGGAATACAAATGCAGGTGTAAATTCCTGCTGCACCCATGGGCACCTCTTTAATCCAGTCCCAGGACCTGGCTGCATAAAACAGCACAAATTATATTTTATGTGCAGAGTATACATAGCCCCAGGTCCCCCAGTTTTATTTTGCATTGCATTAGGGAATGCAAAAGTACCACATGAACATGATGACTTGCCTTAATATGCTTAAAATGTGCAAGTAATTAGGTCAGATTTTGCGCAACTTTGTGGTACACACTGCAACCAGGGTCAGACTGGAAACCTAAATCAGAGTTGGTGGTATCTCTTTCACCAGTGGAAAGCTTTGACAAACAACTTAACTAACATTGGGTCCTCAGTCACACTACCTCAAAGCACCCATCCTAATTAGGGCAGACGAAAAGTCTTGCGGTCCCAAACAGGAACCAAAATAAACAAGCATTTGCAATGCAATCGGTCTCGCCTTTGGAACCTTATATGTATTTAGCTATGCAGCATATTAGCCTGGGTGCTGAAACATCTACTGTTCTTTAACATGGAGGGAAAGTAAGCACCAAACTGCGTGACACGCCAGGTATGGGAACACATGGAGATAAATATTGCCTTTTAGCAGAAAATGGTATAGTCCAAAGCTCTGTTTTTAATATACAATCAGGGCCTTCTGTGGTCATATCACTGAAAATACAAGATTTGAAAAAAAATATATTGTCTACAGCTGCTCATGCATGACAATTTCTATGGACTGGAATTTAGAGAATTCTAACGTGATTCTGGTATTTTATTGACGTTTGCTGGTTATTTTCTATCAATAGTCGGATTAGTGACAACACGGAAGTACCCTGTTGGATTGCCACCAATTATCCTATTTACTGTATTCCAGGCCGGAGTGTGTGGTTGGTCCTTATCACTAATAGTTAAATTTGCAACCGTAACATCCACACGTTTTTGTGGAACCTCTCTATAACACTAAAGAAAAAGAAAAAAATGAAAATTACTGCAATGAAGATTTATGTAGGGCAAAAAAGTGAAAAAATAAAAATTGTCGCTTTCTGCCCAGAATGCATGAGCTCCTTAAGGCACACATGGTCTTTCTAAAGAGAGGGATCTTTAACCATGAGCCCCTTGTACTTTACGGTAATGTGTTTTATGCTTTTTACATTTGACAGCAAATTGCATCACCCTGCATGCCTGCCACTGAGTCTTCCAAAGAAGTAACATTGGTGAATGAGAAACGTGGGGAAATTCTGAACACACCTCACAAACTTCACATCAGTTTTTCTTTGTCCAATTTCAAGCTAACATTTGAAGATTAGTAGGTGTTTCATGCGGTTTAGCTTTATCGTTAAGCGATAATCAATATGATTTCCGACCCGCTTCTCTGAGGAAGCTGACATGCGCTTTATTAAGGGGAACAGAGTCCTGACAGGCCAGCAGACTTGCGAAGCTCTCAGGAATATTAAACTCACACCGACCTGCAGTTATCCCGGCAATCAGCCCTTTGGCTGTGAAGTGAAACAACACTGGTCAGTAACAACCACTGAAAAGGACTAACCAATGGCATGACACATAACAGAGATCCCTGTGCCAACTCCCCCCTCCTCCTGAGAAGGCGACAAGTCTGGCCTCCAGGCAGCAACAGATGGATACGGGTGCCATACGCGTGGCACTGCTGCGCCTGGCACCGCTCACAAGTTTAGCAGCTCGGCGGGCACAAAGCGGTGAAATAACTGCGAGGTGCCTACAGAGCATGGCACAGAATGCAGCGGCTGCTCTGAAATACCTGTGGGCGGAGGGGCGGTGTATCTGTTATCGTCTGCATGTGGTGCGGCTCACACTGGGTTTATGTTAATATTTAGGTATTAAGGTAAATACCGCAAGCTTTTTTATAGACACACAAGCCCCCCACCCCCGCCCCGGTAACCTGCCTCCACCACCGTGCACCGGTGCGGCATGTGATATCGGCGCTGCTCTCCGGGATCCGGGCGCTTCGTGTGATCTTGGCGGAGTTTTACCTGAGTTTGTGGCTGCAAAGCCAACTGCAATACAGGGCTCGGAGAAATTAGGGCTGGCCTGGCTTGCAAGGCAACATGCAGCCCACTGACTGCTCCTACCACACAGTAGGAAGAAACACAAAAGGCCGCAGAAAAGATACAAAACACGCAGGTGCGACGTTGCTGCTGTTCGGTTCATCCACAAATCCACGGGCACAGCAAGGTAGCTGAGAGCGCCAGTGGGTGGGTGAAATGTGTGTCTTGGTGATTTCTACGGCTCCGTTGAAGAGTTAAGTCTCCCTGAGGCATTGCTAACTAAGCACGCACGCTTGAGAAAGGGCCAGAACTGAGACACAAAAGCTGGCATTCAGTCAACACCCCCATATAACCCCACGCACGCATACAACTCTCATAGATCTCTTTGTAATCTATTGATTAAAATAAGACAAAAAACAGTAGTGGGAGCCGGCGCAGGGAAACAAGCATAATTAAATTAAACTGCTCTCTCCGCCGGCATACTCAACCGGCGTGCCTCTCATTGTCCTGTTTCGTTTCCCTGCTTGTGCTGTCTCTGCCATCCGCCGTGAATTGGCCCGAGTTGCAAACATTAAAGTAACTCCTTCAGCATGAAAAATGTTGTATGCGCATGTGTTGTGGACAGGTCAGGCAAAAAAGCGCGCAAACTCCCCCAGCCAATCCCAGCACAAAACAAGCAGTTATTAATGCAAAAGGACTCTTATTTACGCTAGACCTATTGCATTGTAAATAAAAGTGCAGGCGTCGAAGAAGGTACGAATGGGAGTGGGGGGTGGTGGGAAGAGAAGCCACGACTGCGGGAGGGAACGGGGGAGGCAGGGGGGAACAAAAAAGTTTTTAAAGTAAAGGGGCTGATAGCTATGGAAGGAGAAAAATGACGACATGACCGTCAGGAGGCGGGATAGAGTTGCTGAAAACCAATCAGAGTGCAGCATTTAGGATTTCAGCCAATCACAAAGATAGGCAGAAAGTGGGCGGTGCTTCCCCCACTATACTGTATACAGCATCTCTCGACGAGACAGTGCATGCACTGCCTAGTCGAGACCTAATGACACCCACATGTTCAGAGAAATCTCTCGGCATGTCAGGGAAATTTATTTTTTGTTTTTGAAATAAAAATCCTCCCACTTTGAGAGTTTGTTTGTGAAAAACAAAAACATTAGCTGTTCCGGAGCATTGAACATGGTGCCAGCACAGTAATGCTTCAGAATTTGAAAAGCTGTGGGCTTTAGTCCACCAGGACAACAGAGAACGTCCCTTTGTTGCACCTGTGAAATGGAGCAAAGATCACCATACACTAAATAGGTCTCTGTGAGCAGTACTTAAAATTAATGTGTTAAATGTTACCTATTGAAATACCACTGACAACAATAAAATACTCTATATGGAGTAATATTATACCAACATAAAGCACCAAGCAATTTGCTGCTTACAAATTAAAATATAGCCAACAGTTTTTAGTGTTGTTAATTTAAAGACAAGACAAAACTGTGTACGTGAAATAGCAAAAACCATCAACAAGTTAGAGCTCTCACCTTAAACAAGAGCCATAAAAGATTAAAAGTTCAAAATAACAGAAGAGGATATTAAAAACTGAAAAATTCAAAACACAGGAATGAATGTGGAATTTTCAAATAAGGCACATTTGTAATAAATAAATAACAACATTTATGTGCTTTAAATAAGTGTCTCTACATAGCAATTGCACAACAAATGCACATATACACATGGGACTTTTGGTATGTATACAACATATTTACACTGTCACAACAAACAATGACTGTTAGATATTAGGTTTCAATCAAAGGCTAAGGCTGAACCTTTTCCTTGGAATGATAATTAAAGTCTAATTTCTGATGCATCTAAAACATCGTTTCTGATTTCAGATTTATGGTGATAAGAGTAGTGAGCTTCTGCTTGCATGCCTAATTTCAGATTGCACAATCCTTAGGGCACTGTTTTTCCTTTTGTCATCATCTCAAGTCTGTTCTATAGCACAAGCATCTTACCTTATCAGAGATTTTCACAAAGAGGCTGAAGCCCTCTGGGGACTTCAGTAGCAGCCTGGTAGCGATGTCCTGGCAGAAGTCTTTGGCTTTCGTACTGGACTCTACTTCAAAAGCCTACGAAATGATAGGTGGAGTTAGCAGGCTCCCTTGCCAGAACATTCTACCAATTCCAATCAAGAAATTTGAGTCAGGTATTCCACCACATTCAGCAGAAAGACCTCAATGTATGTATGATGCTCTGTGACAATGTTTGGGTCTATCTCAAATGAATGTTCTCCTGATGTCAAGCGGCACACTGAGTAGAGAAGTCCTTGTTTTCATATAATTCAAATCTGGGTGTAGCATCTCAAAACATATTACATGACTCTAAATCACATATCCTGATCCACAGCAAGGGAAAACACCACTCACAGCTGAGAAAAAATCCATCATTTGGATGGATTTTCTGCTCTCCTGAGTTTTGTCTATTTCAAACAGGCATAAGTGGTGCAGTGAATGTACAAAAATGGAGCAAACAAATCAATTTTTTCATTTTTAATGGTGTGCAAGAGAAGCAATTTCTTTGCATGGATAATGTTTTAGATAGGAGGAAAACATAGAAAAAAGAACTGTGCTCTGCACCTATACATGTACTCTATGTCTGCAGATGTTTTGTTAATTTTACAACCATTTATGTCGATCATGGCCTTCAAAGCCATAAATGGCTCCCCCACCAACTAATACTCTTGTGTCCCATGCAGGTACCTCCTAACTCATAACCTATCCTCAGGTAATCTTAGCATTCCACTCAAGCCTAAGCCTCCTTCTGCACCTTCTGATTCTGATCCTTCTGCTTACTGGGACTCCTAAATTGGAACTTATTCGCAGCTGAAGCATAATGTGATACTTACCTCCAAGACTGCTGTCAAGATTCACCTCATCCTAGGAGAAGCCTATCACCTATACGCCATCATCAGAGTTGAAAGGCTTCTCAGCACTTGGGCTGAAAGAGGGGGCAGAAGTGTTGTGGATTAACTGGCATCCTTTATGAAACTATGATTTGTCTTCTAATGAGCAGCCTATAAGTTCTGTGAGAGACCCCACCCTTCGTTTAAGCTGGGAAGCAAGAAATACCTTTCTCATCTTTCAGGGCTTGTGTGGATTCTGTGGGTTGGGTGAGAGGAAGGATCAGGCTTGTGCGAGAGCTCTTTTTCAGTGAAGGTGCAATCTACAATTTGTATTTTTTCGCAAGCCCTCTGTGAGAATTGCTTAGAGATTAAATCATACTGTAGGAAACCTGAGAGTGTTAATGTTAGACCTGGCATCCTTGGCGTGGTTTCCCCATCATTTTGCCTCTGCCTCCTCTGATTTTTGCTGTGTGTTGGATTTCGTTTTTGCTGGTCTGGATGCTTTGGGCACTTTGCCACTGATGATCAGTGTCAAAGTGCAAGTGCTACCTGTATAAATTGTGTTTATGGATTAGTGTTTCCATGATTGGTTTATTTGATTTACTGGTAAATCCATAGTACAGTGCACTGTTTGTGCCCAGGGCCTGTAAATCAGATGCTACTAATAAGTCTGCAGCACTGATTGTGTGGCCTGATTAACAGCAGGTCTATGATAAAACACCACCAAGAGATTTCCAGCTTGTTGGAAGATTTGAACTTGGATGTACTATTCATTACAGAGACTTGGACTAACTCGGACTCCTCTGTGGAGATTGGCTTTGCGTGCCCAGCAGGCTATAAAATCTTCCATAAACCAAGGACTACAGGGAGAGGAGGGGGGGTTGGGGTAATTTTTAAAGAGAGATGGAACTTTGTACCGTTGCAGATAAACGAGATTGTAGGATATGAGCTCTTGGGCTTCATACAGCAAGAGCCAAAGGGAAGGCTGTTGGCAGGCTTGGTGTGCTACAGAGCCCCGGGCCTAGACTCTCAACACCAGGCACTATTCGACACCATTGCTGCCCTGGCTCTGACACACTCCAGATTGTTATTCCTAGGTGACTTTAACCTTTGGGATACTGGGAGTTTAGGGAACCACCTGCAAGCTCTGAGCCAAATTTGCGATAATTCTGGTTTACACCAGCTAATACAAGAGCCAACTCACCGGGGAGGTCATGTGCTCGATCTTGTGTTTGCTAATCAGTCCGAGACAGAAGTGCTTAACATATTGCCTCTAAGCTAGACCGATCACTCCCTTATATACTTTAGGATTACCATACCCAAGGCCACAACTTATAGGAAAGATCAAATTACCTATCGGTGGGGGAGAAACTGGGCGAAACTGCCAAAAGACAGTCCAGACCCTCTCTTCCCAAAACAGACCCTTTTTAACCCAGGCGATTCAGTAGATAAGAATAACTATAGCTATAGTAATTATATCACCAATATCCTTGACTGATATGCCCCTATGAAAAAGATTAAGTATAGGGGAAAACCTTCGGCCCCTTGGTTTAGTGAGGAGCTGAAATCGCTACGGTCTGCTCGCCGACAGGCTGAGAGGAGGTGGCGCAGATCATATCTAGAAATAGATAATAAAGCACTGAAATTAGCACAGGCGCAGTATGAACAGGCCATCATCGGGGCCAAATCACAGTTTTATGCCAGCTCCATCCTACAAGCATCCAATGGTACAAAGGTTCTCTTTAATATCGTGAGGGACCTCTCTAACCCCGTATGCCTGGCTAATAAAGTGCAGGCATCACAAAATCTATGTGACGAAGTCGCCACTTTCTTTGACGACAAGGTCGCCAAAATTGTGGGGAGGTTTGATCAGGGTATCACCAGCACCCTGTCACTTGACGAGGAAGCCTGGACTGATATATCTCTTGAGCACTTTCAACCCCTTACTGAAGAGCTCTTTAACAACATCGCCCAGGAGTGTTTCCTCTGGATCACCCCTTGACCCTCTTCCTCATAAGATCTGGAAGGAGTATGGACCTGATCTATTCCCAGGGTTGCGACAAATATGCTGTCAATCCTTGAGTGAAGGAGTAGTCCCTGAGGGCTGGAAACAGGCAGTGGTAACCCCCCTGCTGAAGAAGCCATCCCTGGATCCAACAATACCAACCAACTTTCGACCCATATCCCTCCTGCCGTTCCCCATTAAGATCTCGGAAAAGATGGTTAGTAAGTCCCTGTCACATTATCTTGAAGAAAACCATCTATTGGACAGGGACCAGTTTGGATTTTGGCCTGGTCATGGTACGGAAACCGCCCTGGCAACTGTGTTGGACAAGTTACGAATGCGAGCCGACAATGGTGACTCCTCGGTGCTGGTGTTACTGGATATGTCGGCCGCATTTGACACAGTTAGTCATGTGGTATTGATGGCAAGGCTACAGAGACTGGGAGTGAAGGGCTGTGCCCTGAAATGGTTGCAATCCTACTTGTCAAACAGACAACAGGTGGTAACCATGGCGCCATTCGCCTCCCCTAAGTCTCCCATCTGCTATGGAGTGCCTCAGGGCTCGTCAATAAGTCCAATCCTCTTTAATGTCTATCTACACCTTCTGATCCCCATTATAAACTCTCATGGGATCGACCTGGTTAATTATGCTGACGACACTCAACTGGTGTTTTCCCTGGAAGGGAAGCACGTGGTGTCTATGGACGCCTTTCAGGAGTGTATGCGCCAGGTCTCGGATTGGCTGAAGTCTTACTCTTTGCAGTTTAAAGGGGGGAAGACAGAGCTGCTGTACTGCTCTGCAGCAAGACGGTCTAAACCCCTACCGTGTGAGTTTAGGCTTAGGCTGGAGGACGATCCCCTAGTGGCAACAAAAACGGTTCGCATCCTGGGTGTTATGGTGGACGAGGACCTTCAGATGCAATCTCAGGCCAATAAAACAATCAGTATCTGCCTTGCCTTGCTAAGAGCTCTTCGGCAGATCCTACCTCTTCTACCCAGTGAGGCTAGATCCTTGGTGGTTAGAAGCATAATCCTGAGTAGATTAGACTATTGCAACTCCCTGTATTTGGGTGCCCCTCAATACATCTTGCAGGGGCTGCAAAGAGTCCAGTACATGGCAGCCAAACTAGCTCTTAACAGACAGCGTAGCTCTTCTGCCACCCTGGCCCTGAGGGACCTTCACTGGCTGCCCATCAGAGACCGAATCAGTTTCAAATCTCTATGTATGGTATATAGAGCACTGCATAACATAGGCCCGATAGCCCTGCAAGAGAGATTCTCCTGGTACAAGCCCAAAAGACTTCTTCGATCTTCAAGTCAAAGCCTGGTATCTACTGCCAGATTACAGTTGGCCAGGATGGGAGGCAGGGCCTTTGGTACAGCAGCATCATGTCTCTGGAATGAGTTACCCCAAAACATCAGACAAGCAGACTCCCTGATGGGCTTCAGGAAGAGTCTTAAGACCTGGCTATTTGCCAGGAATAGGAAGTAATACACCTGATTAATAGTTCAACCTGTTCTCGTTGACCTAATCCACCCTGGTCTCTAAGCGCCAGGATACCCATTGGGTGACAGCTGCGCTATACAAGAATTCCATACAATACAATACAATACAGTAGCTTTGTAAATGTATCTTAGACCTGCCACTGCAGTGTCTACGCACGGTTTTAAACTGCCATGCCGACCTGGCAAGTGTACTCACTTGCCAGGCCTTAATCTTCCTTTTCTTACATGCGAGTCACCCCCAAGGTTAGCCCAAGGTACCCCCCATGGGCAGTGTGCAGTGTACGTGAAAGGTAGGACATGTACTGGTGTGTGTGACATGTCCTGATAGTGAAATACAGTGTATTTCGTTTTTCACTATTGAAAGTTTATCTGTCCCATGGGAGAGCATGGGAGATACTTTGTAACATCTTACAGGTATAACTCCCCTGGGAACAAAATGGAAAGCTGGAGTTCAGGTTCTCTGAACTCAGAATTTAATAACACATATTTTAGTAAATTTGGTCTTTAAATTGTGTGTTTGAAAATGGCACTTTTAGAAAGTAGGCATTTTCTTGCTTAGCCATCCTATGTGCCTCTGCTGGGTCTGGTTTTGGAGTGACTGGGGATGTGCATTCACTGTAGACAGCCAAAGGGGGGTTGAGGTGTGTCCAGCCCTTCCTGGATGACTCAGAACTAGGCTGAATAGACATGGGTTGCATTTAGGGTAGTAGAAGGAGTTTTACTTGCATCCGATAGGCCCTGTTTCCTGTGCACAATGCTGTCTCCACCTCCTGCCAGGAAGCTGGACCAGAGAGGACAGAACAGGTTTAGACTAAGCTGAGACTTTTGCCACAAGAGAACAAAGGAAAATGTATAAATATTGGGGCCCAGACCCCGGAACTTTAGAAGTAGCTTGGATCAAGGGAATTGCCAAGAAGAAGAGCTGGGGAAGCTGTGAGGAGAGACAACCACTTTGCTGTGTTGGCCTGCAGTAGCTGCTTCTGTCTTTGGAAGAGAAAGGACTGAAATTAACTTTCTGTAACTTTTTTCTACTGAGTATCTCCAAGGGCTTGAATTAAAGCTTGCCCCCTAATCAAGAAGTCTCAGTAACAGCAAAGACTGCACCTTCCTCTGAGTACCACCTCTGGGACCGTGTGCTCCAGTTGGCACAGAGGGAAACAGCAGCCCGATGCCGTCCCCGACACTGCTGCCGGCTCCGTGATCGGAAAACACCGCAAAGGGCGCCGCCGCACTTCGCGCGGCAACCCTGGTCTAACTGACACCGACCGCTGCAACCAAGCCGCTGCTTGTACCGTGACCTGTGGGTACAGCACTCTGCACCGCCTTGGTTCATTCCACCACCCTGGTCTCACCATCGACAACACTGCAAGCGGACATCGTCGCCACTGCCTGCACTGTGGTTTGGGGGCACTGCTCGTAAGTCACACGACACACCGCCCTGTCCCACACTGCAGTCTGGGCCAACTGACGCCTGCCCCCATTGACAAGTACTGCGGCCTGCACCGTGACCTGTCAGCACTGCAATGAGCACCACCCTACTTTGCACCGCCGCCCCCATCTCACCGACACCACTGGACGACCGTCACCGGCCCGCTGCCTTCACCGCGAACCGAGGGTAACACACACCACACCGCTCAACTTCATACCGTAACAGTTGCCACAACCGGCCCGCACCGATGCGGTCGGCGGGAACCAAAGGTAATGTTTACAACTCTTCTGACACAGACGCTTTAATCGATGCTGTCTGCTGTTAGTTTTACATTGACACCCTCACCCAGCTTTAATTAGTACCAACATCCCTACCTCCTATTGCTTGTTTAAATTACCCTGCAGAAATGCGAGTTGTAAACAGAGGGTTTAGTAATGCATGAGTGCAGAGAAAGATTAAACTTGGAAAAACCACTTTTTTGGCAAACCCACATTAAATGTAGTTTTCCCCACAGTCACCTTTTCTTTCTCAAATACAAGAGTTTTGCAGCCATTCAGATGTTAAAAACAACTTCCATGAAGGTGAAGAGTGGCACTTTTCAAAGAACCAGATAATTTATGAAGTGCCCTCTCTTCTCCTATGTCTGCAGAGACAGTTTAGCAATGCACTAAAGACACATTGTGTCCAAAATGATCTGTCTCTGCGGCTATAGGAGGAGGGTAGGCACTTTATAAGTAATCTTGTTAAAGCAACATTCCTGCTGCTTTCTGAATACATGCTGACACCACAGAATTTTGTTTTCTAAACAAATAACAGGAAGGACTGCTGTCACGCTTTTTAAGTACAAATGAAAAAGTTGAGTAAAAATGCATTCCATGTACCGACATTAAATGCATTTTTACAATGTTTTTTCATTTTTTCTAAAAAAAAGGAAACAGCATAATCTTTCCTGTTAGTTGTAAGATTATTTATGAAGTGCCTACCCTCCTCCTATGTCCGCAGAGACAGTTTAGCAATGCATTAAAGACACATTGTGTCCAAAATACGCTGTCTCTGTGGACATGGGAGAAGAGAGAGCACTTTATAAATTATCTTGTTATGCTTATTATATGTGCATTAACAGCTTGCATCTTTCATTTACTGTCACTTAATGCAGTTTTCTGGCTTTAATGCAAAGGGAGTGTTTTTCTTTAACACACATTTCAGTTGCTTGAACACAAAGCTTTAGAAAATCTAAATGTCACTGCTCTGTGAAAGCCAGTATTTTGTTATTCTTCAGTAGAGTTTATTGCTAAGTGTTAATACTACTTGCAATCTTTTTTATGGGTGCTCCAGGAAGAAGACAGCCCTGATAAGATAAGGATCAGCAATCAAAGGCTATGTCTGTTTTTAGGAAACATGTGCTGCTTTTCTGTTATTATATTATGATACAGTGTGGAATTTTTGTCGAAATCATTCATTTATTTTTTATTTTTCAACAAACATTTACGTGAAAATCCCACACTACTAGCCTATCATAAAAAGTATTTGTGATATCTTCCAATGCTTTCTGTCTTTAATATGAGATAGTGTGCTGCTTTTGTAAAAATTGTATTTTTTTAAACTCGTTATTTTCTAAAGTGTCTACAATATAATTCAAAATTCAAGGCAACACAAAACCTGTAAATGGGGCATATTAGATGTAACCAATACATCTGGGCTATTTGTTATAAGGAAACAAACATAACCCACAGGTTTCTACAAAATGACTCCTCCTTTATTTGAATGAAAAAAAAATCTGTTCACTCAGGACTATAAACAGGGCAGCTTTCTTTCTAGAAATTGTACGTGATGTTTTCACCGTTTTTAAATGGAAGGCTTTTTAATATGTACTCAGTAGGCACTGCTGTAGATAGACAACATTCATTCAGCGCCACATAAATCAAAACAATGCCACACAATTCAACAACACACAATTTAGAGCCACACAATTCCACACCGCACAACATGATTACAATCCACATAATACCACTCAACACCACATAATTCAACTCCACCTAATTGTATACTACTCAATACCACATAAATACACTCAACATAAATCCACTTTATGACATATAACAATCCACATAAATACACTCCACACCATGCCACATAATTCCATTCAACATATTTTCCCTGAACGCCACACTATTCCATGCCACACTATTCAACTCCACACAAATCCATTTCACACTACATAATTCCACACCAAACCACATTATTTAATTCCACAGCACAATTCCACTACACACCACATATATTACATTTAGAACACAGAATTCAACATCATACCACAACATTCAACAGCACAGTACATAATAAAAATCCACTACATAACAATCCACAACACAAAATGCCATTCCACAAAATTCCAATACAGTCACAAACACCAAATTACTATTCACATAATACAACTGCACACCATGCCATCTAATTCCACTATACAAATCCACACCACACAACAATGCCACAACTAACAATTCCAATCCAAACCAAATAATTCCACTACACACCATATACATCCACTCCAGTCCATAATACATAAGTAAGGTATTTACATTTACAAGACCAATAACTCTGACTCTTGTTCTTTTTTTTAACACCCAAATGCACAGATCTGGAGTTTAGCTCCTAACTATTTGTTCTTTTTTGTCACAAAAGCGCATCGATATCCAGACAGTTCCACGCCACACAATTCAACTCCAAACATTTCCAATGCACACCACATAATTCAACACCAAACCACATTATTCCACTCCACAACACCATTCCACTACAACTCAACAACACAGTTACACAACACACCACATATATACGGTCCACACCACACAAATCCAATCCATGCCACACAATTCCACATCATGCCACAAAATTCAAAAGCTCACCACATAATTAAACGCCACTACATACCACTCCACAACACAAAGGAAAATGCTACTTACCAGTATGCATCTGTTCTTGGCATGGAGAGCTGCAGAATATCATACTTTTGCATAGATCGCCATCTGGTGTTGGGCTCGGATGCTTGCACTTTGTTGTTGTCTTGGAAGAAGTCTTTTGTAGTCCCTTGGACGATAGTGTGCATGGGCATCGACTCCATCCTAAGATTGTTTTTTGCCATGATGGGAAATGATGGATTTGTAAGAAACAGAAAAGATGTCCATGTGAATGTATCTAAGTAAGATAACACTGGAACAGATACAGGTTCCGGGGAGGCAGGTGGGGGTATGATGTTCTGCAACTCTACATGCCAAGAACAGATGCGTACTGGTAAGTAGCATTTTCGGTTCGAGGCATATGAGCTACAGAATTCATACTTTTGAATAGACTGTACAGCAGTGTCTGCCCTAGCGGTGGTCACCTGTATTTGTGGCAGTGGTTTGGAAAAGTGTCTTAAGAACAGCCTCGCCTACAGAAGCCTGTTGCTTCGCCTGCACGTCTACACAATAGTGTTTGGTGAAGGTGTGTGTAGTAGACCATGTCACTGCTTTACAAATGTCTTCTAGGGGAATGTTCCCTAAGAAGGCCTTGGAAGCCCCTAGTTTGCGTGTTGAGTGCGTTCCGGGGGGAATTGTTAATGTGCGTTTTGCCTTCTGGTAGCATATTTGGATGCATTTGACTATCCATCAGGCAATTCCATCTTTGGTGATGGGGTTTCCTTTATGAGGTGGAGAGAAAGCTACAAACAGTTGGTTTGTCTTTCTAAAAGGTTTAGTCCTGTCAATATAATAAAGTAAAGCTCTTTTGACGTCAAGTGTGTGAAGAACTCTCTCTGCTACGGAATCTGGGTTTTGGAAAAAGATTGGTAACTCTACAGATTGATTAGCAGAGATTACTTTGGGAAGGAATTTAGGATTTGTTCTAAGAACTACCTTGTTACGATGTATTTGTAAGAATGGTTCTTGTATGGTTAAAGCCTGGATCTCACTTATTCTTCTAAGAGAGGTGATTGCGACAAGGAAAGCAACTTTCCATGTAAGGAACTGCAGTTCACATTTGTGTAAAGGCTCAAATGGGAGACCCATGAGCCTAGTAAGGACAATGTTTAGGTTCCACACCAGAGAGGGTGGCAGTGTGGGAGGAATTATCCTTTTAAGGCCTTTCATAAAGGCTTTGATAGCGGGTACTCTAAACGATGACAAATGTTGTCTGTTTTGCAGGTAGGCGGCAAGAGCAGCCAGATGTAATCTTATGGATGAGTATGCTAGATTAGATCTTTGTAGATGTAGCAAATGATGTTCTGAATTGAAGCATCTAGCGGGTCAATTTTGTTGTTATTGCAGTAAAAGACGAATCTCTTCCATTTGGCTGCATAGCAAGCTCTAGTAGTAGGGCGTCTGGCTTCTTTGATGTGCATACAGTCCAGTGGGAGGTTAAGGTAACCGAACTTTAGGACTTCAGGAGCCAGATTGCTAGATTCAGTTGTGCTGGATCTGGTTGCCTTATCTCTCCATGGTTCTGCATCAGCAGCTTTAGGGAGAGACGTAGTTTTTGGTGTGGGACTACTGAGAGTTCGAGGAGTGTTGTGAACCATGGTTGTCGTGGCCATGTGGGAGCAACTAGGATCATCTTGAGAGACTGTTGCTTGAGCTTGCGTACACTAGTGGAATGAGTGGGAGTGGCGGAAAAGCGTAAAAAAATCTGCCTGACCAGGTCATCCATATCGCATTGCCTTTGGACAACGGGTGTGGAAACCTGGCGGCGAAGGTTGGGCATTTTGCGTTTCCGTGTGTGGCGAACAGATCTATATCTGGGTGGCCCCACATTTGGAAAAATGGTTGAAGAACTTGAGGATGAAGTTCCCAGTCGTGTATGCTGTGTCTGACGACTTAGCAGATGGTTTAGGAGATGGGCTCCCCAGCCGGTGAGTGATGCGTCCGCTGTTAGCACTATCTGTGGAACTGGATCTAGGAACGGCCGCCCTCTGGAAAGGTTTTGTGTGTTCCACCACTGCAGAGAGCGATGTGTGCGGCTGTCCACCAACACCAGCTCTGTAAGTTGATCTTGAGCCTGGTTCCACTGACGTGCTAAGCATTCTTGTAAGGGGCGCATCTGAAGTCTTGTGTGAGGCACTATGAAAATGCAAGAGGCCATCATTCCTATGAGCTGCATAATCACTCGAGCTGGAAGGGAGTGTTGGGGTTGAAATTTTGTGATGAGGGTTTGCATACTGGCTATCCTGGCTGGATTGGGGAATGTTAGAGCTTTGGAAATGTCTATTGTGGCCCCTAGATACTGATGTAGGTAGGAGGGCTGTAGATGTGACTTGGCGTGGTTTATTGTGAACCCCAAGTTGTGTAGCAGCTGAATTGTTTGGTGAGTGTGATGAACACACTGACTGTGTGACTTAGTTTTTATCAGCCAAACGTCCAGGTATGGAAACACATGGATTTGCTGTCTTCGCAAGTGTGCGGCTACTACCGCGAGACACTTTGTGAAGACCCTGGGTACTGTGGTTACCCCGAATGGAAGAACCTTGAATTGATAGTGTTGGTCGTCCACTGTGAACCTTAGATATTTCCTGTGAGCAGGGTGTATGAGAATATGGAAGTAGGCGTCCTTGAGATCTAATGTGGCAAGGAAGTCGCCTTGTTGCAGCAGTGGAAGGACCTGTTGGAGAGCGATCATGGGAAAGTGATCTGACTGTATGTAGAAATTGAGAGGTCTAAGGTCCAGTATTGGCCTGAGAATACCGTCCTTCTTGGGGATTAGAAAGTACAGGGAGTAAACCCCTGTTCCTTGATGCTCTTGGGGAACTAGTTCTATTGCATGCTTTTGAAGCAGTGAGAGAACTTCCTGTTTGAGAAGCGTTAGATGTTCCGTGGACATGGGACGCTGTTTGGGCGGTATGTTCCGGGGAGTTGCAGTAAGTTCTAGGCAGTAACCATACTGGATAATTTGTCTTACCCACCTGTCTGTAGTGATGGAATTCCAGACAGGTAGGAACTGTGAGAGTCTCCCTACGACCGGAGTGGAATGGTCTTGAGGGAGTGGAGGGAAGTAATTGTTTGTTAGTGGGGGAGGTGCAAGTGTTGTTACTTCGGCATCTCCCTTTGTTGTCATTTCCTCTGTTCCCACCTCTGAAATATCCCTTGTTGGGGGATGTTTGTGTGGGACATTTATAGGAGAAGGAAGCAGTGTCTGTGCTGATATTCTTGGATGCGCCCCTATAAAAGGAGCGTGTTATGATTAGCTCTATGGGAGCTGGTGATGGAATGTAGAACCTTTCCTGTGTCATGGAATGGTGTGATGCATGGTATGATGCACCACTCATTCCATGGTGGAAAGGAAAGATAGAGGCGGTTGGTGCTGTCTTATAGATCCTGCTGTTTCACTGATTAAACCTTCATATCAACTTAAAAGCGGATCTCGACTATCATTTCACTGGCGACGAGAAGACTATGCCTGATTGGGGACAGGCAGCACGGCGAAGCACCAATTCCCCTGACTGGATTTAACGTCTCTTCGAGTTCTCTTGCGGCCCGAGTGATCGGCAGAGACTCGTGATCGACACGAAGAAGTAACGCTCCTGTCGAAGAAGTAACCAACAGGAAGAAGGTTCCTCCGTGAGTTCGTTGCTATTTTTGGACAATTTTGAACTATATCAAGTATATTTTTAAAAAAAAGGAAAAAGTACCGTTAACTCCACGCGCTGGTCTTCGCGCTGGTCTTCGCGTGCTGGTTCTGTCGGCTGGAACGCAACGCACGTCTCGGCACGTTCAAGACGCTCGTCACCTAGCAACGCCTCAACGCTCCTGATTGGCCCATTCTGTTACCCAGCAACAACCCGATAAACAGAGTCATGAACGAAGCGTTGTTGTCAACAAAACTTTAAGCGTGAGCACACGCTTTGCTTGGAAACAATACCGATGTATTCTGGTATATTTTTACATAGAGTTGACATTTGAACAAGGGTTTTGGTGGAATTTTGGTGGAGTTTTGGTGAAATTTTATAGAGGATTGGGGGATTTAAAATCCTTTACTAGTTCTATTTTTTTTTTTTAATAAAAATGGCATTAGCCTCATCCTCTAGTATGTCACAACCACCTCCCTTTTTGTCCGAAGAGGGTGATCCCATTTTGCCCTGGAAAAGGTGGAAAAACCTTTTTGACTCCTACATTGTAGCCATTGGTGGGGAGAAGTTTTCAGCTGTCAGGAAACAGGCTATACTACTTCATAACTTGGGTGTAGAAGGAAGAAACACTTATGACAGCATGGATCTCATTCCAGTGGGCGAAGGTGATGCTGCTCCTAGCGATGTGTTTGAGATGTCCCTAGTTATGTTGGAAAAGTATTTTGGTCCACGTATCAACGTGGTTCTGGAGAGACACAAATTTTTTTACTAGGATCCAGGGTCCAGTTGAACGTGTGGGCAGCTATGTGGCAGCTCTAAAAACTCTTGCACGAACGTGTGAGTTTGGTGATCTTGCGGATTCGCTAGTAAGAGATCAGTTGGTAAGATGCACTAACAGTGCTCGAGTTCAGGAAAAGCTCTTATCTAAAAATCCCTCTTTGACTGAAGCTGTAGCCATTGTTGAGGGTATGGAGAACACTTCAAAATGGGTTAAGGAAATTAGGAAAAACAAGGAAGAGAAAAGTCAGAAACCTAATGAGGTACATGCCATAGAGGAAGAAGAAGAAGACAATTTGGAGTCTTGCAACAGTTTAGCGAAGATTTCTGCGTCTTCTGGTGGGAAGACTGCTGAGAAGGATGTACGCGTGCGCGTTCCCTTGAAGAGCACTCAAAGTAAAGTGGAACGTGACAATCATAGTGGTTCTTCTTCTGATAAGCCCTCTTCTTCAGTCTCTAAACCTAAATGTATGAGATGTGGAAGCTTCTCACATTTCTCTAATTATCCGCATTGTTATGCGAGGGAGGCAATGTGTAACAAATGTGGTGTCAAGGGGCATTATGCGAGAGTCTGCAAAGCTTCTGACAGAGCTCGCAACCCTCAGAAGAATGTGGAGATTGTGCGTACCATTCTGTTGAGTGTTAGGGCTGACGATGGAAAAATAGATGCAGATGGTATAACCATGCCAGAGTGTAAAATTATGGTTGATGGGTTTGACTTTTCTGTGTTGGCTGACTCGGGATCGCCTTTTACCATGATTGGTAACAAACAGTGGGATGAGTGTGTAGGTCTGGACAATGTAGCATTGTTGAGGCCAGATATCAATCCTGTCAGCTATGGGGGATCCAAGATCAATGTCTTAGGTTATGTTCAAGCATCTATTCAATTTAAAGATAGGTGTACTATGGGGAAAGTTTATGTAGCTGAAAGGGGTGACAATTTGCTTGGGTGGAGGCATCAGCGTGATCTTGGTATCATGCTTAACCCTTGTGCTAAGGATCCTAATAATCAGGTGATGCTGGTAGATTCTTGGGACTCAAGTTCTGATTGTTTTGAGAAATTTCCTGAAGTATTTTCAGATAGCTTAGGCTGTCTGAAGGGGTTTGAGCATCGCATTGTCCTCAAGGAGAAAGCTATTCCTTGTGTGCACAAGGTGAGGAGGGTGCCAAACATGATGATCGAACCACTGAAGGCTGAGTTACAGAGATTACTCAAATTAGGAGTAATTGAGGAAATTGAAGCCTCAGAGTGGCTTGCTCCCATTGTTCTTGCCCCTAAGGATGGTGGAGCAAGTGTCCGCATGTGTGTGGACTTGAGAGGACTGAACGAATGGATTTGGGTGGATCGGCAACCTTTGCCAAATATTGCTGAGTCCCTAAGTGTTCTTTCTGAGGCCAAAGTATTTAGTGTGTTGGATTTATCCTCGGCCTACCATCAGGTCGTACTGCACAAGGACTCAAGACATCTCACATCCTTTGTAACACCCATGGGGGCGTACCGGTTTTTGCGTATGCCCTTTGGGTTGGCATCAGCAGCGGCATGCTTCCAGAGGGTTATGAAGATGGTTTTGGGGGAAGTTATTAATGTGATGTTCTTTCAAGATGATATTTTGGTATATGGGAAAGATGAGAGGGAGCATTGTACAACCCTTTACACGGTATTGGAGAAGCTGAGGGATGCTGGACTCACGGTTAAAAAACAGAAGTGTAAGATAGGTGTGAGTTCAGTAACTTACTTGGGTCATGTAATCTCTGGGAAGGGGATACAACCAAAGTTGGAATTGGCTGAAAGTGTGGTGAAAGCACCTATTCCTCAAGATAAGGACCAAGTGAGGTCGTTTTTGGGACTCGCTGAGTTTTATTCCAAGTTTATACATGGGTTTGCTAGTGTTGCTGAGCCGATCAGGGTCTTGCTTAAGAAGGGGACACAATTTGCTTGGTCTGACGATTGTCAGAAAGCTTTTGATTGTATAAAGATGGGGATAGGAAAAATGCCTACCCTAGGTCATTTTGATGTTAATCGGAAGACCTTGCTTACAACTGATGCCAGTCTTAAGGGGTTGGGGGCTGTGTTGTCTCAGGTTGTGGATGGGGAGGATAGGGCAATTGCTTTCGCCTCTAGAGCCCTTAAGGATGCTGAAGTTAATTACTCATGTATTGAGAGGGAAGCTTTGAGTGTGTTTTGGGGGGTACAGCACTTCAGGTTTTACCTTTGGGGAATTCCTTTTGTGGTTCGAACAGATCATCGTCCTCTGGTACAAGTTTTCTCATGCAGGCATAATGAGAACATCACACCCAGGCTTAAACGTTGGAGTGAAGGTCTACAGGAGTTCAATTTTGTTGTTCGGTATATACCTGGTATGAGTAACAAATCTGCGGATTGTCTCTCTCGTTTACCTGTTGGGGAGTCCATGGATTGCAGTGAAGTGGAATGTGTGTCATGGGTTGCTGAGCCTGCGTTCTCAACTGAGGAGTGGGCGGAGGGAGTTAATAGTGACAAAGAATTTGCTTGCCTGAAGAGATGGGTGAGTCATGGATGGCCTGATTATAAAATCCTGGATCAGGAAATGAGACCTTACTGGACTGTGAGGGAAGAGTTGTCGTTTTGTTGTGATAATCTCATGAGAGGTGGAAGGGTGATTCCTCCTTGTGTGTTCAGGGACAAAATAATTAATCTTGCCCATGAGGGACATTTGGGCAGGAGTCTGACGAAAGCCCGTGTGAGAGAAAAATACTGGTGGCCTGGCATGGATCGGATGATTGAACTAGTGGTTAAAGATTGTGTGTCCTGTGCCTCTAATGACAAGTCTCATATTCCCAGCAATGTTCCTCTGTCTCCTGTGGTGGTTCCTGAAAAGGCATGGTCAAAGCTGGGTCTGGACATTGTGGGGCCATTTGAGCTCTTACCTTCTTTTGAGAGATTTGTTTTGGTTCTTGTGGACTATACATCTAAATGGGTGGTTACCAAGTGTGTGTCGGTGGCTAATACTAAAACGGTGATAGATTTCCTGAAAGATGTCTTTGTGTCTGAGGGGGTTCCTAGGTTCTTAATTACTGACAATGGGGTGCAGTTTGTTTCCCATGAAATGCACAACTTCCTTAAAGACTTTGACATTGTCCATCAAAAGACAGCTTTATATTCACCTCAAGCTAATGGGTTGGCTGAGAGAATGAATAGAGTGATCAAAGGATGTGCTCAACGGGCTCTTGAATTTAAGCTGCCTTTTAGTACTGTTTTGAGGGATACTTGGTGGGCTCACCGTACTACGCCTAATGCTGTTACTTTAAAGTCTCCTTTTGAGGTTTTGAGGGGGAGGAAAGCTTCTTCCAAATTAAATCCCAGTTGGTTACCTTCTAGTTTGGGAGAAGAGTTGTCTGTTGAGACTAGGAAAGCTAGGATTTCTGAATATCAAAGCAAATACAAGGCTAATTATGATTCCAGGATGAATGTTAAGTATAAGAAATGGTGTGTGGGAGACCAGGTCTTGGTGAAGAATCCCAGGCATACTCTCAAAGGTAAAACACGTTATTTGGGTCCCTTTATCATTGTAGCCACCAAGAAAAATGTGGTAAAGGTTGACACGGGTTACTGGTGGAGTATGTCTAGGTTGGTCAGGCACACTGGTGTTTCCCAGAGTGCAGAGTGTTCTGATTTGCACACTGGTGTTTCCCAGAGTGCAGAGTGTTCTGATTTTTCAGAAATGGGTGAAAATCATTCAGGAGGTGAGGAGGTTGGAGGGGAATCCGAACGGCATCCATTCAGGTCTAGGAGGGTACCTGTTAGGATGAAAGATTATGTACTGTACTAATGTCAACTTGGTTGAGTCTTCTCTTAATGTATGTTTAGATGATGGACCATGTACTGTACTAATGTTGCTTTGTTTGAATATGTTTTATATTGCATTTTCGTTTTTGGATTTTGTTTTAGTTATATTTTATTCTTTCATTTGGGTGGGAAGGGGATGTGTTATGTTTAGCTCTATGGGAGCTGGTGATGGAATGTAGAACCTTTCCTGTGTCATGGAATGGTGTGATGCATGGTATGATGCACCACTCATTCCATGGTGGAAAGGAAAGATAGAGGCGGTTGGTGCTGTCTTATAGATCCTGCTGTTTCACTGATTAAACCTTCATATCAACTTAAAAGCGGATCTCGACTATCATTTCACTGCGACGAAAGGAGCCTTGTGTAGATGGAGACTGTAATGCTCCCATAGATTTCGCAGTCTCAGTGTATTTTTTAATTTTCTCTAAGGCTGTGTATACAGCTGGGCCAAAAAGTTGTTCCTGATTGAACGGCTGATTCAGGATAGTAGTCTGCACTTCTTGTTTGAACCCAGAAATGCGCAACCATGCATGTCTTCGTAATAACACACTAGTGTTGATTGATCTAGATGCAGTGTCTGCTGCATCGAGGGCACATTTCATGGATGCGTTTGTGATTAACTTGCCCTCCTGAATCAAATCATTGGCTTCGGCCTTGTATTGGTCAGGCAAATGCTGCATGAGGCCCTCAAGCTCGTCGTAGTGAGCCCTATCATATCTGGCAAGTAATGCTTGTGCATTAGCTATCCTCCAGTAATTAGCTGCCTGGAAGGCAACTGGTTTGCCAGAAGCGTCTAATAATTTAGACTCTTTCGTCTGGAGGTGGAGCATCACCGGAGGTCTGAGAGTTGGCACGCTTCCTAGCTTTGGTTACTACCAGGGAGTCAAAGGGGAGATGGCCTTTAATGGTGGCAGGATCATTAGGGGCGGGTATATATTTTTTGTCAATCCGAGGATTGAGAATCCTGGTCCTGACAGGGTCTTTAAAGACGTCTGGAGCATGTTTGATGACACCTTTCAGCATGGGTAATGTTTGTACTGTCTTTTGTGCAAAAGTGTCTACCAGGAAGACTTCCTCTGTGGGGTCTGAATACATTTGAACGCCATGATATTGGGCAGCCCTATCAATGAGCTGACTAAACCCAATGTTGTCATCTGGGGGAGATGGCCTTGTTGGATATGCATCTGGATCAGGAAGGTCTGGAGGATCTAAAGGGTCATTGTAGTCATCCCATGTGTCCTGTGGTATGTTAGTGTCATCATCAGCATCATTGAAAGGTCATTATGTCCACCCCCACCCCCTAGGTCCTCATCATCCTGTGGTGGTGGTGAGTATGGAGGGAGTATGGAAGACTTTGGAGGAGAGAAAAGCTTAGTAGGAAGAACAGGAGAAGAGGGTCTTAATGGTGAAGTTGCTCAGTCTCCTTTCTTCACAGGCACCTCAGGAATGTGAGGGGTGTCCAATTTCCTCTTCTTGTTGGGGATACTGACAATTTGGCCTGTTTTAGGGTCCACATGTAGTGTCTTCTGTTTAGGGACGATAGGGTCTGGTAGAAACAGTTCTTCCTCATTAGCGTCTCCTTTCGGTGCTGATTTTTTCGGTTCCGAACGTGGTTTAGATTTCTGCTCTGGAGCCTTAGAAGGGGTTTTTGGGTCCTTCGGCTTCGGTGTCGAGTCCGAAATCTTTTTGGGATCCGAAGGTTTTGGAAGTGTCTTCGGATCCGAGGCCTTTTGTTCTTTTGGTGCCGAGGTGCTCGGTGCAGAGGCCTTTTTGGAGACAGCGGGAGTAGGATGTGTTCCCGCTTTCGGCACCGATGGTGTTTTTGGGGCACCGACGTGTGGCTTGCACGGTCCCAAGCCACCGTAAGGCTTCTCCTTTGTCTTCGGAGCCGGGCCTGGGGGCGGGGCTTCTGAAAGTTTTCTTTCGGTCGCGACTAAGGCCTTCAGGCGAAGTCTTGACTGGAGCCTTCTTTATTTCGGGTGGGGTCGGGGCAGGGGCAGTTGTACTCACTCGTTGACCTGGAGTGATGTGGTCATCGGAGTCATCTGCTTCGGATATGATGTCGAGATCCTCCGAATCCTCTGCCTCTGGAATGTCGGGGCATTCATTGAAGGTGTCTTCTGTCACCGGTGCAGCCTGGTGCGCCATAACGTGTCGTCGAGCCCAGCGATCACGGATAGTCTTCTTGGACCGGAAGGAGGCGCAGGCTTGGCAATCTTTTTCTTCGTGTTCGGGCGAGAGACAAAGGTTGCAGACCTTGTGTTGGTCGCTGTGTGGGAATTTAGCTCCACACTGGGGGCATTTTTTGAATGGAGTCCTTTCCATTAGCCGTAGGCCCGAATGGCGTCGATAGGCCCAGCGGACAGCGTCGGCGACCGGAATCGAGTATTTGCATTAGCGCGTCGAAAGGTACGCGAACGAAAACAATACCGGTGAGTTTGCGATGGTTTGCGCGTCAAAAAGGTTTGGAAAACATGGTACTGAACCGGAGCGCTGAAGTTACATCCGAACCCGATGGTGGAAAAAAACAATCCGAGGATGGAGTCAATGCCCATGCGCACTATCGTCCAAGGGAGAAGTCCCCTAGCTCGTGACTACAAAAGACTTCTTCCAAGAAAACAACAAGGTGCAAGCATCCAAGCCCAACACCAGATGGTAATCTATGCAAAGATATGAATTCTGCAGCTCATATGCCTCGAACATACCATTCCACAAAATTACACTCCATAACACAGAATCCCACTCCACAGGATTCCAGTACACTAAATAATGCATAATTACTACCCACATAATTCCACAGTACACCTTACCACATAATTCCACTACATAAATCCTATCCACACCACACAATTCTACGCCACACAATTACACAACTAACTAATCCAATACAACCCACATAATTCCACTACACACCACATACATAAGGGTGCAGTACGTTATATGGCTAATAGAGGTCCCTCCACAAAGACACCTAATAACAGCCTGTAGTACTGTATCCTTTTCTTGCTTTGTGTAGTTTTTTTTACTATGGGTTATGCTACTGCTGGGATATTTTTTAACAAAATAAAATCTAACAAACATTATCATTTGCAACGCGAATAGCTGAAACTTTCAGTAAAGGCGAGACCTATTGCATTGCAAATGCTTGTTCTAAACTGGTGTGGTGTCCATTTGTAGTGTTTTCACTGTGTTACTGTATGTGTGCACAAATGCTTTACACATTTCCTTTGAGATATGCCTGCCTGCTCGTGCCAAGCTACCAAGGAGGTGAGCAAGGGTTGTCTAAGGGAGTAACTTCCTTACCCTGACTAGAAGCAAGGCTCCCTACTTGGACAAAGGTGCAAACCATTGCCAACTAGAGACCCCCATTTCTAACAGTTAAGTATGGGTTACTATTTTGCAATCTCTGGCATAGTCACTGTTCTTCAGGTCAACATTTGGAAATGGCCCATAAAAGAAGAATTTTAGGTCTGTGACAGTGAAGAATTTGCATCTGTTTGTGAAGAAACAGTAGAAGAGTGATGCCTGTGTCTAGCTTGCATCCCTGCTCTAGGGACTTGTTCCAGAACTGGGAATACCAGTTTATTGATTTGTCTTCTAGGGATAGTGTGGTATGAGTCTGATGTGGCAGGTCTGCTGCAACAAACAACAAAGTAATAGAAGGAATGTTTGAATTAACATCAGCCACTGGCGATCACTTAGGGCAGCACTAGACTTCATAGGGCCTAATTATGATGCCGGACCACTGTCTTCACTGGCCCTTTTTGACCTCTGAGGCCAGAAAGTTTCCAAACCGACGTATTACAACGCAACCGCTGCCACCACTGCAGTCCCATCTACAGCGGAGCGCATATCCCCGAATATGTTGCAACAAATGCGTACAATATCACAGAAAACATGTGAATTGTACACACATGCATGACATATGTGTGGTTATCAATGAAGGAAAGGCAACCCCCTACACGATTAATTCAAAGGTCAGGGAACAGGGGGAAAGGACAAAAGACTATAATACACAAAATCCCTCTTGACCTATATTTCTTTGTATCAAAAATAATGTGGTCTCACATATACCAAACAAAAAACACCCCTATATCAACATAATCGTTGTGTCTGTTTATAAATTCATTTATTTTTTTCCACCATTTTAGCATGTGAATGCAATTCATTTCAATTTTTCCAAATGTAAAAGAGAAAACATCCCAAAATTATTCTATTTATTTATAATCCACATTTTGCACCAATATGATAATTTGTACATATATATACACGTTTAGAAAACCAAGACTATGGTCAGGATCATTCTAAAAAAATAAACATACAAAGTCAGAAAAGACAGTGATCAAAAATTCAAAAGAATTATCTAAAAGAATTCCAAAAAAAAAAATCCCCATACCATTTATACCTCTATACTCTTCACATTCGTTTCACTAACATCCATCACATACATCCTACACACCCCAGAACTGGGCCGCATGCACAAGTACAAGCTAGCAGGGGTGAGAGACTCAACCCTCTGATGTAGTGCTGAGCGCTGAGGTGTGTCATACACACTGGTCGACGCGCGTTTCGATGGCTTAATCCTCTTTTAGTACCATCTACTTCAAGACCTGTTACTTGGTAATTCGGTAACGGGCAGGTCGGTGGGGGATAATATTTCTGTGTTGATATTGTTGTATAGGCAGCAGTAGTTTTTCCTTTTTAATTTCGTACGCTTTCTCGCTGCTCCAAAATATATCTTTTGCACTACTTGGTCTTTCCCAAGAAGATAAGTTTAACTTCCCATGCGTTGAGAATATTACTGCTTACTCGTGGGGATTCCGCTACTGTGCCATCGTTGATTTAATTGTCTAATCATTGCCTCTGAATGGCTTCTTTTTTTTAGTCCTCTGTTGTCTTATTCTTTTTTGGTCCCAGCGTATTGGCTCTGTTTACCCAGGTTAGCTATTCTCTCATCTGGGGCAGCTCTTCTTAGAAATGAAGAGTCTCATACAGACGGCACCTCCCTCATAATAGCGGATCCGACTAAGTGTGGTTATGCCTTGTGCAGCATGTACGCAATTGCTGGAGAGTGTCGGAATGTGCACAGTCCAGTCAATGGTTATACATACTGCATAAGCACTTAACTGGATTGTGGCGCCTACAGGATCGTAGTCATCGGGGTGCAGTTGCTCAGATGTAGGGGGGACCTGGAGGAAGGGAACCACAGTGAAGACGGTTGTAGAGAAGCTGTATGCACCTCAAATCCATTGTTTCTGATGACTCGAGGCAGTTGGTCAGACTACCATGTTCGGGTCGTCAAAGTCCACATCGTAATCCGGATGGCGGTCGGAGATCTCTGTACTGCCCTATGGATGCTGTTGCTCTCCGACCGCCATCTCGGCGGCCAGAGAAAGGCTGTCGGAGTCGGCGGTCTTTCTAGGTTGGTCGGAGTACAGAATGCATGCATCGTAATCCGGCAGTCAGAACGACTGCTTCCGGTGAGTCCGCAGCAATCCGACTGCGTTCGACAGGACCACGGAAGTCGATCCAACCAACATCGTAATTTTACACCCACTGCACCACTCTTGACAGAGGCCAGTCACAGTTGTCTCAGGGGTTGCTTGTGTTACCATTTAGAGGGACCAATTTGCATGACTGATTCTTGCTTAGGTGGCATGCTGGGCAAAAAAAAAAACAATGGCTAGAATGTGACTAGAATGTGACCCTGAGTAATTACCAGGACTGGGACTAATATTAATTGAAGTTATCCACCAATGACTTTTTTGTTTTCTTTAGTGCAAAGCTGTAAAACTGATGGGTATGCCCAGAGATCGTTCCCAAGCTCATTCTGCCACAGGACTAAAGCTAATCCTCACTGGTTAAGCCTAACTAGGTCGGTGTTGCTTGTGTTATAATTCAGAGGAGACAAGAACTGGTAGTTTGAGCTGACTCTTCCTACTGGAGCAGGACCGAGGCTGATTTGCATATGGCTTGCTTCTATCTGAGTGGGGATTTTGGGCAAGAAAGATGGACCGGGATGCAACCTGATTCATTCAAGCACTTCACCTATCACTGTTTTGAAAGTGGAGATTTAGTAAACTTCGCTTCTGGGCAGAGTGCTTTGATGAAATGTTGGGTACCCATTAGAAGCTGCTTGAATCTGAACAGTTTAACAGCAAGCACTTGGAATTGTGGGTTGACTTGTAGTGGCTGAGTGGGGCTGCTTAGGCTCACTGGGTCCTACTGTGGAACATTTTCCCTCAAGTCTGGACATTCATGGCTATTCCGAGCTCCGAGCATCCTGCAACAGAGGTAACATCTTCTTAAAGTAAGAATTGCCAGTTACAAGGTGTGCTGGGAGGAGTTCTATGATCTTGGTTTCTGTCAAGGAAATTCTCATCTTTTCCAAGCGGACTGGTTCCGTGGAGAGCAATTCAGATGTAACCATAAAGAACTAATGCTTAAGCTACTGCCGTGGCTGAAATACCAATCTACATATCTGAAGGCTGTTGAATTCTCAGAGAGAGAGAGAGAGAGAGAGAGAGAGAGAGAGAGTGAGGTAGAGAGACAGGTAGAGAGAGGGAGTGAACGAGAACTTGAGAGAAAGAGAGAAAGAAAGAGAATGAGGGAGAAAAAGGGGAAGCCTGCAGTACTGCCCTCTAGTGACAGCTTTTGATAGCAGACTACTTTCATGATACTGAATGTTCCTTCCTTTCTATTTACTTGATGAGTGAATGGTTAGGGAATGTTTACCCCAAAAGGAGTCTTATCATGATTTTTTTTAACATGTTTGCTTTATATTTAACCTGAGGTATTTATTTTCCCGAAGTCCATCTGTCCATATTTTCCCTTTAACCGTTTTCTTCATATTTACTTAATTTTCCTAATTAAAACGGTATCTTTTACTTTCACGTGGGTTGTTACTCCATTGTTAATTGTTAATTGGTTAATTTGATAATTACAACACTATTACAAGGAAGAGAAACAAATCCTAACATGAGCTAGAATAAGAATCCTTGCACAAGAGACATATAACAACATTTTGGCAAACTCCTGATCTTGAGACACCCCTTTAACCCATCCACTGTCCCCATATTTTGTATGTTTCTAAGGGCACCCACAGACCTCATATATTAGCAAGGTCAGGATTCGGATGCTGATCACTCCCACCTTCCATTGAAAGAGGCTCAGTGACCCAACAGCTCTCCAGCTCTGAATAATGTGCTCTTAGAAGGTAACAGCCCTGAAAAGGTCTGTTTGTATCTATTGTAACCTAAATCTGTGTGTTCGGGGGGCGAGGGCTACCTTGCAGCCCAACGCTTCCACCATGCCTTCTTCCCTCCGAAAAGCCTGAATTACACATAAACTGTGTGGGAAAAAATCTTCCTCTAGAGTTTGACTGTTCTATTATTATTACAGGTTTTACCCACCGGTAGCTGAAACGTTTGTATTTCACCAAAAGGGGTGAGTCAATTTATGGCTTGTACCTGCATTACACTCTTATGTGTCTTATTTTTGGTCTATTTGTCTTTTCCACTGTTAATTCATGGCCCACATGTTTTTCCTATACTGAGCTTGTATGTTTATGGATAATGTTCCTCCTAGTTCACTTATGTTTTTTTCAGATGTTTTTTCCATGTTTAGACACCAGCTTTCTGTTTTCTTAATTGATATTTTTATTTTTTGTGTTAGTAGTTTCACAATATATGCTTTTAGCATACTTGTATCTTTAAAATAAGTTCTCATCACATCACACATGATTAAACATGTTCTGATGGCAGATCATCGTTAGGAAATGCAAAAACAAGAAAAGAGTTATCTTTAATAACTGGGTGCTTCATCACAGGAGGATATAGTTGCTTCTGTCGGGGGCACAAGTAAACATGTTCTTCATATTAATTAGAGACCATTAAGCAGTAAAATATATTGCAAGTCAGAATACACAACAGGGAGGCAGAGGATTAGAGCCGACTCTCCATGAGGAAGCTTCTTCCCAGCATAAGTCACTTTATGTTAAAGCTACTATGAATTAGAATTTAATTTTTCTTGCACTACATTAGTCTTGGCAACAAAGCCTTACATCACAAAATGGCATTACTACAAAAAAAACAAGGCCTACAAACATATACAACACAATTGCATTAAAAAAAATCAAAATTACATTAGAATGATAATTAATGATGAGATGAAATGGTCATAGAATTTGTCATACAAAACGTTCAAAATTGACACAAGGTCATTCATTAGTAGCATGTTAATGGGTGTATGAATGACCAATAGCATCTCATATAAAAATCTTAAAAAACAGATAGTTACTGTGCCTTATGATTTACTGTGCCTTATGAATGGGCGGGGGCCCTGTTTCGCCTAACTTTGCTAATTTTGAGTCCTTATTTGCTTCCCTACGTATAGCCGGGACCCTTTCAGGATAGTCAAACTTCTCCATACTGGACCTTGGGCCCTTGGTCCCCTCCACGGCCTCTCCCTGAGAACTGCAAGAGAACCCTCCCCATAAGATTGAGTTTCAAGTCCAGGACTCTTGCTTTGTCCCAATTTCGTATGTGATGTCACCTCTTGAATTTTCTACCCCCCCCTCTTCCGTATGTCAGAGCCTCAAATTGGGGACCTCTATTTCCTTGCTGTTTCTTTGATATCCCCTCGCCCTTATCCTTCGCTTCCTGTGGCATGTAATGTTTTATATTTGCTTTTGTTCAATAAACAGATGTTAAACAAAAAAACAGATAAACGACAAATAAACATTAAAACTAAGGGTACCTCGTCTGTGTCATCAGGGAAGTAAACCTTATGGAATATTTGCGTAGTTTTGTGCTGGATAGCTTCAACCTCGACGAGATGGGGTGGATATTTCCTTGATCCATTTCTAAAAAATAGTGAACAGACAAAAATGTTACCAGAAACCATTTACCATATTCCAATCAAGTATTCATGGATTTAAATAATAGATTTGAGTATTTCTTACACTGCGGAGCAATGCAGAAAGTTTGCTTGGATTTGAAACAAAGCAACAGGAATTGGTCACTTAAACAAATTGATTCCAAGTGAAAACAAAAGTGTGCCTGGAGGGTTTGAAACAATGCTTTATTCTTCATGGTAGCCACATTCAGATATATTTAGTTCATTAGTATTTTTTGTCTAGTGCTGATTTTGCCACAGAGAAGCAGACCTGCTTCACACATAGCGTAGAAGTACTGTGGTACCAGCAGAACATACCTTCAAGATTAAAAGTCTGAATGAATCAACTTCTTTATTGAAAATGGATCGTCTCTCGGCACTTTTCAAGATGCTATGATTTGCTTAATTCCCAAGGAGGGCAAGGACCCTTCTTTTTGTAAAAGCTATCGCCCTATATCTTTAGTCAATACAGACTACAACATTTTTGCTAAACTTCTTGCTTTGCGTATTGACCCTGTTCTGCCCGAACTTCTTGGACCGGAACAGTCAGGCTTCGTAAAGGGTCGTTTGTCTTCTGACAACTCTAGAGTCTTTTTTAATATCCTTAGCAAGGCTTCTTCCATAGACTACCCGCTTGCTGCCATAGCTCTAGACGCTGAAAAAGCTTTTGATAGGATAGGTTGGGACTTTATGTTCCATGCCTTGAAATGGATAGGGTTCCCTTCCAAATTGATCTCATTGATTTCTCTGTTGTATTCTGGTCCTAAAGCATCTATCTTCGCTAATGGTAAGGTTTCTGAATATTTTTCTCTTTTTAGAGGCGTTCGTCAGGGTTGCCCTTTATCTCCTCTCTTATTTGTAGTTGCGTTGGAACCATTTCTTACTAAAATTAGACAGGATGCACAAATTACGGGCTTCCAACTAGGCTCCCATCAAGTCAAAATGTCTGTTTACGCAGATGATATTCTTTTATACTGTTCCAATCCTGATACTTCTCTTTCTCCTTTTCTTTCTCAAATAGATGAGTTTTCAAAGATTTCAGGATATCGTTTAAATCGGGATAAGTGTGAAGTCCTCCCCCTTAATATTTTGTGCCTCAAACATTATTTTACTCACACTGGCTTTTCTTGGCAACCTTCAAAATTAAAATATTTAGGTTTATGGTTTTCCCCTTCTATCTAGGACACGCTGAGACAGAATTTTGATTATCTCACTAAGAAACTAAATGACTCAATCACTAAATGGCACCCTCTTTTTCTTTCCTGGTGGGGTAGATTAGATTCTATTAAAATGATGCTTGCTCCCATTATTTTATATTCTCTTTCAATGATTCCTATTCATATTCCAGACTATTATTTTAAAAGACTTGATGGCATTTTATCAAAATTCCTTTGGAAGGGTAAACCATCTCGAATAGCTTTATCCACTCTCAAAAAAGACAAATCAAATGGAGGACTTACATTTCCTGACTTTAAATCTTATCATTATGCATTCTCTTTAAAACAAGCCTCTCAATGGCTTTCCTCCGACTCTTCTACATATCCCCCGATTTGGTTACGCATGGAAAAATTCTTCACTTCCCCCTTTAGCTTTCCTGAATCTCTTGCTTTCACTTCTCACACTTCTTTTTTACGTCATTCCGTCATTTCTTATACACATAAACTCTTATCTCCCCTTCTACCCTCCTCCTATCCTTCGCTTCTTTCACTTTCTCAACAACCCATTTGGCATAATAAACTGTTATGCATTAAAAATCGGACTTTCTATTGGAAATCGTGGCATTCCAAAGGGTTGACCTGGATTTCTCAACTCTTATCTAATAATAAACCTTTATCTTTTTCAGATCTTAAGTCCAATTTTACTCTTTCTAACTCTGCCAAGAAACAATATGATCTTTTACTTCCTTCTCTTTGTCATTATCTTTCTTTACTTCCATCCTCTCCTGATATTCCTCACAAATGTTCTACATTATTTCCTTTAATAAATACCTCCCCTTCTGCATTTTCTCTTTACAAATGTTCTTTATCTTCTTTGGTACGGTGCAAAACAAAGACTGAACTGACATGGGAAAAAGATCTCTCGCAATGTTGGCCTAGCTCTTTATGGGACAAGCTATGGCTAAAAATTCACAAAACTTCACGGGCGGCCAATACCACTGAAACACTTTATTTTGTAAATCAGCGTTTATTATTTTCCCCTGCAACTTTAGCTTCCTTCTCCCCTGCTACACCGCCCTCTTGCTGGTCCTGCCCAATTTTAAAGGCTGATTTAAAACACATGTTATTTGAATGCCCCAACATTGACAAATTTTGGCATTTAGTTTGGTCCCAAATTAACAAAATTTTTAATACTAAGACTCCCTTTTCCCTTTCGAATATTTTCCTAGGCTCTCTATCTCCCTCTTGGACTAACTCCCCACCTCATTCTCAACTCATTGATCTGCTACTCGCTATAGCCTTACATTTAATTACTTCCAATTGGAAACACGCGGATAAAGTTACTTATAGAGCCTGGTGGAACGCCCTTTGTTTCCATCATAGATTAGACACTAATTATGTTACCCCTGTGTCCTTAGCAATTAAACGGGATTTGCTTTGGCTACCTTTCACAACATATTTATCTGCCACGGCCTCGTCAAATAATTACACTAATATTATTGTGAGAACATCAGATGATGTCCGTAAACCGCCATAATTTTGTTTCGTTGTCTTTTTGCTGTGTAAATACTGCTATTCTGCATATTATATTCATATGATTTTATAGAATATATCTTTTTTTTTGATGTTTTTATTACATGCAATGCTTCCTCCTTACTGTTTCATTTTGCTTCGCAATTGTTAAAATCAGATTTATATTGTTCTTATCTTCCTCCCCTCTTCCCCCTCCCTTATTTTTCTTCTAGGATACGATGTTTATTGTAACCAGTATCTTTATTTCCTATCATATACTATGGTTATTTATTGTCATATTTTTGTGGTTTCAATAAACTCAAACTTAAAAAAAAAAAAAAAGTCTGAATGAATGGTGCAAGAGATGCATAAGGCCTGGAGTTTACTTCTGTCTTTCAGAGTTAGGGCAGTCAGGAACTAGCCATGTTTTTTCATTGCACCTGTACTTAAATGTGCAGACCCTTTTAGGCACTGCATGATTGCTCTTCTTTTGCTTGAAGGAGAACCTTCCTGGTCCATTCTGCGGTGGTGCAAAGCTTTTCAGGGGAAAGTGCCGGCACTTCCATGTCATAATGTGCTTACACTTACTGCTCTTTTTGGTGAGTCTGGCTGGCCAGCCTGACCTCCCTCCCTTCAGGGCTTCTGTGTTCAGCATGTTGTGGCTGGCTCAGCTGGCTTTAGTGCTACACGGGTGGCATCCAACTGATGGAAGTGGTCAGTGGTGGCAGTTGAGTATTTGGAGCAGTGGTGGCAATATAATAGTCTGTCACATTGTCATCAATATGTCCATATAAACATGCATAGAGGGCAGAGGAATATTCTGTTAAGACAGAGAGAGCAGGATAGTATCACTATCATTTTTTTCCAAGGTATTTGTGTAGCGTGGTTCTGGCCACATGGACACGGGCACTCTTTACAATTAACAAGGTACCGGTTCCAAGGAGATTGGTAGGGCACAGGACAAGAAAGTGGTAGCCATTCCTGGGGAATTGCCAGAGGCATATAAATAGGGTGGAAGGAAGGAGCTTATTAGTCTTTAAGGGGGATTCTAGAGAGGTCAGTCTTTTGAATGGAGAGCAGGTTAGGATCAAAGTTTCTGGCCTTTGGCTAACAATTATGAAGTGCTGCCACTGACATGAAGAGACTTGTTTGAGAGTTCTAGTTATCCTGGAGTCCAGAATGTCTAGGAGTTGTGATTTGCATTTGGCATTTCTTACCCTCCAGTAGTTTGAAGTTTTGTCTTCAGGTAAGTGGGTGAACCGATGTGCAGATTGTTGCATCAATGGGCAGCGAGTTAAGTTATTTTATAATGGGGGTGATAAGGGGTCTGCCCTGTATAATCAAAGTGTCCAAATCCTTGCGTTTGGATAAAACATGTAAATATTTTCTAAAGGTGATTTGCACTACATGCTTATTTCCACAAAGGAATAGATATACCAATCAAAGTATATATCTACATACCATTAAATGCGCATATCAGCATGTGAGAAATGGGGCATGTCTGATCACGGATATGTTTCCTGTATGTAAATGTAATGTGTACCTGTTGTATTTCTGCCTCTGCTAGTTTTGTGCTTAAAGTGTGATTATTTGCTTGGCTGGCGCTTTGTGTGAATCACCGTCTTCTGGTTTGTGTTGCTGTTAAGGTTGCCAGTTAAACACTGGATGGTATCTAGTTTGTTGTTTTTCTTAGTGCAGTCATGCCTGCATCTTTTCTTGTTTGTGAGTAGCCCAATGTGCTTGAGTAGAGTTTCTTTGTATTCCACAGCTACTCTTGTTAGTGTGGTACCTTTTTGATCTTTGACAAAGATTTCCATTATTCTACGTAGTGTAATACTTCTTCTGCACCATTCTTATATGTATAATAACTGTATTAAGAATATATGTTTCGTATAATACTTTATCCACCTCAGTTTCAGGCTGTGGCATTTGTTTTCAACAGTATGTTGAGTTTGTAAGATCTCTGGTTTGTGTACATTTCGATACCTACTAATAATAACCTGGCCACGATGCTTGACGTTTAAAGTGCTTTTCAGTAAATGGCATTGAATGAAACATTTGCACCAGCACCCTATGCTCAGTAAAGACTGTGCAACTTGTAGCTAATTGCAACTCAAATATACTCTCACTACTTTATTTGTCTGTACGATTGCCTCTCTAATTTGGGAGAAAAGTGGCATGCTGGCATAATAGAAAACACTGTAATTTGTAAACAAACGTGCAAGTCAATTTAGAAATAAAAATGTATCACGCAATAGTATTAATCGATTTAAAAAAAAATTGTTAATCAAATACACTATTTTGTAATATATAACACATAAAAAGTGAACTATATTTTGAAAACGCATGAGAGTTTGCCTTCAAGTAAGTTCAATGAATTGAAAAGTGTATGCATTGTTTTGTGTGCCATCTAGGTGAACAGAAATACTATTGGGCATCAGGCTTTATAGCTAAAGACTCTACAATATCCAACAAGTCTAAATCCCTACTGATATGAAACTGCCTCACTTAACTATTGTAGTTCACCATCCATACACAGGAAGACTGTGCCTTTCTGTACCTCAGAGCTTTCTGTAGTCGCTGCATGCAATCATTGGCAAGTGGGTGCTGCTTCCGGGACTGAAGAAACCTCTGAATATGAGGCAGGAGAACATTGCTTGGTGGGAAGAGTCCAGTACACAACCACAGCAACTCCCAGCCCTTCTCTTCACTGTACCTGTGGTAAAAGAAAAGTATGTGAGATGAAAACAAGTGTGAGACTCTTTCCAGGGAATATAATGAATGTGAATGACACAAATTGAAGACAACTGGGGCACGAGAGAGGGGCAGAAATAATAGTCACTTCTCTACTGTGTTAAAACTATTTAATGGCATGTTCCAGAAAATAGGTCATATAATGAAGAGATAAGTTTGGTTTAGCATGTATCATGTTGAACAAATGTGTACATTGTCTGCAGGTTTAAAAAAACACTGTGGTAAACAATTAATTTGGCCTAGGTGACATTTAAACTATGGAGGCAAAGTCCATAACATTCCTGAATTTCCCTTTACATGAAATTCACAATTTTTTTAAATGTCGTTTTATGCCTTTTCACATAGTTTCACCTACAGGAGACTCGTTCTCGCAGATTATGTGTCTCTAAGACACCTTTCCTGCATCAATCAGTCTCTTGGCGATATCCTCCGTGACTTGTTTACACAGAGCATTAGTTGAAGGTCAAGTGAAATACCAGCAAACACAATTTTGCACTAAAAGCATTTATTTATGTAATTTTGTACATTTTTCAAGAAATATAATTAACAAATAATTCCGAACACCCCTACAATTTGATCACATGATTTACTGATCATAGAGCTGGAAAATATTCAGAACGTCAATATTGGTGGCTATTGATGTGACTTGAAATATTTTTAGCCAAGATGTATTCATTTGGTGCCTGACTTAACTGGAGAGACACGCCGTGACATTGGTTATCATTTAAATCAATCAGCTGGTTGATGTTGGTCTATCTCACATCATTTTTGATGATTTGATTAACAGGTCCATGGTGAATCTGCTGTAAACTATAAGAAACCATCAAAGCTAGATTGTTGACATACCGGAGTCTTGATAGTCTAGCAACCCACGAAATTTAATATATGAACTACAAGGATTAGTAGGCACATTAAATAGAGTTGCAGACTGTAGAATTCAGAGGTTCAAACATTTTGTCCTCCAACAAAACTATAAATGTTAGTTACATAAAGAAAGGCAGTAGTCTACTTTGTAGAGGATTTTATCAATAAATGATGATCAAAAATCTGGGAAAAGGTACATTCTTTTGACAGTCTAGACAAGCCACTCGGGTACTTCTCATCTCTACCCAAGAGTGGGAATCATGCATTGAGATTCTGTACAATGTTTCAAAAACTGAAATTTTCCTTGGGTTTGTGTGAAAACCATATCCCATGCAAGTAAACACTCAATGTTTTAAATACACAATTATAAAGTTGAGTCAAGTTCTGGGTTTCAAGGTCTGCCCTGTAAGGTTCTGAAAAGCAACTCTGTTTTTGTATCACAATTCTTATTCTATTGTACAAGATCAATAACTATGGAGCTTTCACAAAGAAATATGCTTTAAAACTACCGTAATAGCTAATGCCATGTTGACTCATTAGCTGCCATATTGTTTTCGTCTTTTGTTATACACAGCATTGCTCTTTTTTTTTATTTTTAAACCATTTTTTATTGATTTTTATCAACAAAAATACAAACATGTGTCGCATGCCTGAAATACAGAGTAGTACAATGTGTGAATAAAAGGGTTCCAGGATCAGTATTCCATCAAAAGGGAATTGCCTAGTGAATTAAGTGGGAAGGAGAGTCGCAATATCGCATCGGCTCCTGAACCGTGGTATGGCAGTAACTTAATAGTGGCCTCTGGGTAAAGGAGACAATAGAAAGGGCAGGGGGCAGGGACATTATTATATACATGTTTACCTTGTGAAAGATTTTGATGACATGCAGTGATTCATGATTCAAGTATTTTGCTTGAGGTTACGTACATTTTTGCAAACTCTTTTGCATAGTGTGGTGTAAAAAAGCAGGAAAAACTAATCAATACAGTAAGAAGTGCATCGGGGTCCAATCAATGAAATAGTCATGCAGACACTACAAGAACAGAGATGCAAGTCACAGACAGATAAACAGCAACCAGCTTTACTTTATGTGGTTGTCGGTGAGCTGCTTCATGATTTGGCTGAAAATCTCGTCCTTCAGTGGCTCTGCTTTCAAGGCACCTTCAAATATTTGGTCTGTGAGTTCATTCACGGATCGCATCCTCTTGGAAGGATAATCCCCCATATATTTCAGTATAGGTTCAAAGTTAGTTAAGTAATAACCAAAAAAGAAGAGACCCGGTATACTACAAACTCAATATTGACATGTTTCATCGTAATTAAGTCGGCAAGCTTATACTGAGCAGAAAATGTACAGACCACTGCACACACATCCATTTTTCTGCCAACTAGATTTTGTAAAGCAGAAAGCCCTTCCACATACATATTTAAATATATTGTACATTTTCATGTATAGTTAAACACTTCACTTTACACTTGATGTACAGTGCTTTTCTAATGACAGCTATCCTTGGTTGGGATCTCCTGTTGTACAAGGGAGTACTGTAGGTTTTTTTTATGCTTACAACTTTTTGAATTTCGTAGTTTGTGAATTTTGAAACAGTCTATGAATAATTTGCTTAAAGTTGTTTTTAACTGAGAAAATAGAACACAACTTGTGAAGAGTTTACTGCACTAAATGTTTTATCAAATATCAACTACTAAAACATAGTGCTACAGAAATATCTTTGCCAAAAAACTCAAGGACCAAACTATCAAGAAGGTAAGTGCACATAAGTAAATGGAGACTTCCTAATCTTAACTCCACATCTACACACCTTGAATAAATATACATCTCACAGTCTGTCTGCTCTACGTTGTACGTTAATTCTTTCCAGTTATAAATATTCACTGAAAAAATGCTAAAGTGATGTTATATTTAGGAATTGTAATTATATCTTACTTTAAATTTAAAAACACTTTAGAAATTCACTGAAAAAACTACGTTTTTGGACATCATTCTCTTAAAATCTACTTACTGGAATTACACCAAATCACAAAACGCACAATTTCCGGACTAATAGCTAGATTTCTGTCAAATTTGGGAACATTTCAGGAAGATTTGTCAAGTCTAATGGCTCCAAAATTATAATCAAACCAAAAAATCCACTACCTCTGGAAACATGGCCCTAACTATAAGTACTGGGTAATTGAAATATATATTCCATATATTATTATATTCTACATATATAATTTCTGACAGCCTCATTATAAGTCCCGTGATAATTCCGAAGGGGTCGGTAGTGAGAGAACAAGCACTGATAAAACAAATACGTCTTTATTGACTGTGCCCAGAGATGTAAATACAGGCATTCACAAATGCTGTTTACATGTGTTGCATGCAGAAATGGTGCCTATCAGGTTAAAGAAAAGCCCTGTTGGCATTGCTAGTGCTGGGGAAAAAGTAGTAAAAAAAAAGGATAACTTTCTTTATAGAATTCATGGGGATATTACATTTAATGTGACAAGGAGCAGGATGATTTTGTGTACTTTTCAGATGTGAAATAGTCCTTAATGCAATCCAATGGAAGCACTTTCTGTAATGCAGAATGATACACCCTGTTGGCTGTTTCAAAGGCTTGAGGTGGGAAGGAAACACTCCTCAGGGTGCAGCCAAAGCCCATTCTATGCCCATTTCAAGGAATGGATAACAATAGCTTTAAGAGCTGTGCTCAAAGCCTAACCTAAAAAGCACTTAAGAGTTTGTTGTTAGCAGCAATTTTCAGTTCTAGACATGGCAAGTCTAACTAGTTAGCTAGGTTGCCGTGAGTTTCAGGTCAGTTACGTTTCAGGCTTTCACACTGTGGTACTCTTTGGCCCCAAACCCACAGAGTTAAGCTCCACATGCTGTTGTGAAAAACTTAGGCCCTTATTTACTAAAGCTTAGCACAGACGCACGCATGACACAACACAATGCATAGTACAGCATCACATTTCTAAATATTTGAAAGGATCGTAGGTGCAGTGTTAAATTGACTCGCGTACCATGAGCACCTATGCAACCTTTAGGAAATATAGCTGCTCATTGTTGAGTGTCACAATGTCGAATTAAATTTACGCCACAGGTCACCGGATCCAACAGTCACTTTGATGGTGATGGAGGACAAGAAAAAGATAACATAATATAACATACCACCAATTTCCCCACCATCACAGTGAGACATTTACTAGTGGTTAGTAACCAGAGAGTTCTCTGTGTGGCCTCAAGTACTGCACTCTGTTTCTATCTCTGAAGCACAGCAGTATTATGGGAGCAGTGACTCGGGCAATGCCATTCTCAAAACGAGAATAACAGATATGATTCCTGCAGGTTTAGGCAAAGAAGGGAGCCAGGGCAGATAAAAAAAGGGACCTCCAAAACGCATCCTCAGACATTGTGTGCACAAGTTTTGTATTCCACTCAAATTACAAAATGGCGGCTGGGTACTACTTATGCACTGGTGTAGTCATAATGATGAATCATTTTTATGGTTACTGTGCATAACAATCAATACAGAACACCCACATCCGATTCTATGAAGAGCTCGCCTTTTCCATGGAATGGGAAACTTTTTTATGGGAATCTAAAGCATGACACTGACATTTTACTGAGTACAGTACACTAATTACAGTATACCACAGTAAACGTTTTGGAGATCAGCCATCACTATGAGCAAGCACAAGGCTGATTTTCAGAAAACCAACACCTAGAACAAACTACGCTAAACAACACATTATGACACACCAAGAAAAACTATAATTTGATTGAGTGAATGCTAGAATGTATTGGACATACTGGTACTTTATCTGGGTAGCATTCTGCAAAACTCTTGTTTTGGTTTCAGTTTCGATGTGGCAGAGATTCATTTCCATATGTTTAATCACCTTCTGCAATGACATGGTGGGTGTAAAACAAGAGGAATTTGCAACAATTATGATTCATTTATACATCTCTCTCAATCATGTTCTTGTATGTATGTATCTGATATGTGTACAGCATGAACCTAGCCAAAAGGCAGCAGAGCACTGCGCATGGTCAATGACACGCATAAAGTCAACAAGTGATTGGAGCGATAGCTGGTAATTGGACGCTTAATGCATTGTAATGTAGTGTTCTTTGAAGAGGTGTGTCTTCAACTGTTCCTAATTTGGAGCACTGTTAATGCGGTCCTGATGGAAACAAGAATTGTTCCAGATCCTGCATTGTTTTTTCTTTTTCACGCTTCTTAGATTGCAGTTTTATGGTGTCCTAGCTGTGGGTGTGCTGAGAACCACCAGACATAATGAGCCGGTCTGCAGGATAAGTGGGAGTGCTGGTTATGAATGGTTTGTAAATGGTGAGGTTTTAAAGATGCTCCGGGCAGCAAGGGGAGCCACTGAAGTTCCCAATTATATTTTACGCAGCCCAGGGCGAGACATACTGCAGTGTGTAATATGTCCCTAAGGGGTGCCAGTGTTGAGCCCATGTGGCCATGGAGATGGGTGCTACCACTATCTAGATATGAGCGTGCAAGGGCTTGAACAGAAGTTCTTAAGTCACTCTCTGGCAGAAATGGTTTCTCTTCCTTTAGAAAAGGAGGCTCGTACCAGGCCGTCTGTGTATTTTTGGGCAATACGCTCCTTGAGGGCGAGGTTAGTGTCGAAGGTGAATCCAAGCGACTTGGCATTCAGCAAAAGTTTGGGTTCGAAGCCCTCAAGGTTCATGTCATTGAGCTAAATTTGTAATGCTTCTTGAATGTTGTTCACGGCAAATAACAGAAATTCTGTTTTGGTTGGGCTGAGGTTCAGATAGGCATCGGACATCCAGGTGTGGATGATGGGCAGGCAGTGTATGAGTCACCGAATGTCTGAATGTCTTCTTGTTAAATATGATTTGTGAAGTGAGAGAAGAATGCTCAGTATTAGGCCACTAGATTGCTGCGTAGTTGGGTCTCCAATGATTCCCAGCAAGGCTAAAATGCACCTGCAGGTACCTATTTTAAAGTTCAAATGTGAAGTGCAACAGCTCAGGCTCAACTGTCACTATTACAGTGCAGTCATGACTAATTTCAATGGGTTGACCCCCTTTTCTAATGCATAGTGAACTAATTAACAATGGAATGAAGAGCTAACCAGAAACATTTCAAGAGCACTTCCACTAGTAACTTTTTTTACTTGGTAAATTAGGTCTCCCAAGGAACTCTTTTATGCATGTGTACACACAAGCATCAAAGTAACACACAACTTTAATTGCACTTTAAAACACTGAGGTTATTTATCCACAGCAAAAATAGTGTTTCCTATCATGAAACCCAATACCCTGTATCACCCACTCATCTTTGGCATGTCGTCTCCCCATTCCCATCCTGGAAATAAATTTACTTCTGCCCTTAAAAAAGCAAACATATCCAGGGTGGGTAAATACTTTGCACAAAATTGCAGGCATATTGGTGTTTAATACCATCAACTTTCCAAGGCTTCAAAATCCACAAACACATACATTCGCTGGCAGGAACCATTAAACCACACTGGTGTAATATTCAGAGCGAAAATCAAGTTTTGTGAGCACAAAATGTGAATGTAAAATGTTACACTCAAAATACAATCCACTTGTGTACATAAGCAAAAACTAAATAGGCAGGGACCTTCATATGATGTGTTTCGAACAAACCCATTATTCTGTACTGATTTTCGTGTAACAATTTAAATCAACAGATTGCAGTTAGAACCAACCCAAGCCACAGGTTAAGATGTATTGTGATGTCATTCACTGGATGACCTCTGTAAAGTCATAAAGTCTGAAGTGCCACAAATGCCTAGAAAAGCATGTGTGTCAATGAGCCTCTAGACTACAGGCCTGCATCTCTTAATTATTCATCAATCAATGCCTGCCACTGCAGCTAGTAGAGACTCAAAACCACCACCAGCTCAGAGTCACAGACATGAGGTGTGGAACAAACTATAACAAACTAGCTCCTTCATGTCATGCAGGATGGTGGAAGTAGTTCAACCGTGTCGTGAAACGGGAGCCTCAGTGACAGTCCATGCATGCAGACAACGTAAGTGCAATAGGAAATGCTCACTCATTTTTAAGAGAATATGGGTCAGTGGAGAATCCTACCCTCTGCCCGCCCCACCTAGAATCTCCGTCAGAGATTCCCTTCAAGCCTTAAGATATCACTCAAAGGATATCGATGAATGACATGCAAGCCTCCTGCGACAGCTCTTCACTGGTCAGGACCTTCTTCAGGAGAGCCTGCTTGATTGGGTCTCGAGTGTAGGACCAGAGCTTGTCTTTCCCCCGATTCTTGGTTATCATCACTCGACTCAGCGTATGCTTCGGAGGGGGCCTGAAAGGAAACACAGGAGAATAAAGAGATTAGCGAATGGGTGCTCATGTATTTTGAAAGACTGAGAAATCAGGGGATCTAGCCCTAGTTCTACTTTCTTTGACAATGGGAAAGTAAACATCATTATATTTTTGCTAAATGAAATATCAACATTAATTATATTGCAAGGACTGGAGGGATTCTCATTCTGCAAGCATTGTTTTATCAGACATTTACTTTCATGTTCACCATCCCAGCACTGGAAGACTGAACTTACTCTCTTAAGTGAGGTGGCCTTGTTCATTTAGATGTTTGCAGCTAAGAAGACAGCAGGAATTTTTAAAGGGTCATCCAGTAAACAACATTCAGGAATGCCTGTTGTTGCTGATTGTTAAAGATACATAATTGGGCAAACAATACTGGTTTTGTTCTGTACACAGGAGATGGATGTCTGGCAACTGTAGATAGCATATTTGATCTGCTACTGAAGAACAGGACCATCACAAAAGCTAATTTAGCAATATAGCACACCTGTGACAATGAGGTACTATGGTGCTTAATTTTACAATAGAGAAACTTGAGCAGGGTTAAAAAATATAGCACCACCTATCAAGCTCTAATGCCTAACATAGGTGCTTGATTGTGTTTCTTGTGGTGATTACTCTGGAAATGTGGATAATGGGAAGTTTGTTGTTCCTTGTGGCACTGAGAAAAGAGCAGCTTGGTTTAGAATCCAGTAGGTTGTAGAAGTTGTTTTGCTATCCATGAAAACAGAATCATCGGGTTAATAGTGAAAAATGCTGCACTGATGCATGAGGTCTAGAAGGACTAACAAGCTTGTCTCTCCTCCATTTGTTCAGTAAAGCCATTATTATCTAATGCAGGCTTGGGAAGATGCCTTTTATGTAAATGTCGGGTGGATCAGTGTAAGAAAGATGGCAAGGATTGCAGGCAGGTTTATTTTGTGTGGATATTTTAGTGGAGCTTTGGCATGGTGTTAAATATTGTTACAGGTTTTTTTTAACCTGGGGCCTTAGTTAGAGTTTGGCAGATTTGATTAGTTGTGAAAATTAGGTTACTATACTACAAGTCCCATTGACTAATATGCATTCGTAATATGGCGAACGGACATGCGTAAAAGTACCCACAAACTCTAAATAGGGCCGTCAGTCACGGAATTAAGTTGCCAGCATGTAATCTAATTGTTGGCAATTAGCACTCACAAATTTCAGGAGCTGAGATTTCTTGCCAATTTCCAGTTAGCATTTGGCAGCAGAGAAGAATGTTTCAAATGTTGTGTGAATCTGGCATCCAAATGGATCCTTTCCTAAACACGGCCCGTCACCTACTTTTCAATCTTCTAAAAGGGCATTGCCGGAGAGAGAAGTATTTCTTCTGTTTAGCAGGGTTGAAGCCTGAATAGTTTTTTGCAAGCTGATTGCATCCCTTAAATACCTTTAGTGTAAGTGAAATATCTTTTTCTGTTGCTAAGCAGTTAGACATCTGGTGTAGCCTACAAGCATAGTTATAAAACTGCTTCTGATGAGTAGATTTATGATTTGGTTTCAAAAGCAGACCCGAGGTTTTTAGCTCTTTGGATCCAGACCCAACATGTTCAGATCAGGCTTTGTTGCTGGAAGGTATGAGTTCAGTAGGAAAGAACTCTGCATCCTGTTAATCTACTGCTGAAACTCTGGAAGGACCCAACATTTTGGGAAGCCTACTGATCAATCTTTCCCATCGATACAGGTATCGAGTCTTTACCAAAGATTCTGGATGTGAGACTGTACCCTTTTCTTCAAGGTTCCTACGGCATAATTAGCTTGATCCCAAATAGATCATAGTTTCACATTTTACATCATCTTTACTCTAAAATATCATAAAGCTATTTCTATGGCATATGGCTCAGCCATTCGTTATGTATGATTTATGTGTTTTGGAGAACAGCCTTCATTTGTAACAACAGAACACATGTGAGTTTGCTAAATGCCAATTTGTTAGAAAGATTGAGGAAGAATTGCATAATGCTGGATCCAACTGCAATACACAACGGAACCTAGCAGGGCTGCTTCGTCTCTCCAATTCTGTGGGAATTATTGATCAAACAGCTGCTCTGTTTGATAGCTCATTGGCATGGGCACACAAGTATTATAGTGAAAGACATGTAATAGTTATAATTAATACAAACATTTCAATGAGGGGGGAACATTTTACCATATGCAACAGATACTGCTATTTTCCTCACAACTTTTGTTATGACTGTGGATGGCTTGTGACCAATATCAGACCTCTAATTCAACTTCACAGAACCTAGTGTAGCATAGCTGCCATTACTAAAGGTACAACAGATCTTGTGATTACACTTGCTACCCAGTGGGTCTACGTTTGTACCGCATAACTTCCATTTTGAGATCAGTTGTCCCAAAACAACTGCAAACCAGTCAAACCTTGGCCCAGATCATTTTTAGTACCTATCCCAAAACCAATTCATGATTTGGTCCTTATCACTTGAAGGGAAATTTCCAGCTTGCACAGGGATCTCAGTCTATCCATAAGAGAGAAAAGATTTATTAGCAATATGTATTTCCCAAGCTATATTTAACCAGCCCTCAAAAGGAGAAAGTGGGTAGAAATATTTAAATAACCATATTTTTAACCGCATGTCAGAAGCTAGCTTTAGACGTGTTAATAAAAGTCTATAAATATTCTAGGCCTGTTGCCCACAAGCTGAATTGCTGTTGTAAGTTGTTGCTTTGTACTGCAAAAAGAACTATTCTGTCCAATCAAAGCAAAGAAACTTCCAGGACTACATCAGATAGATTATAACCAGTTTACTGATTTCTTGCAATCACACCTGCGGAGATGGGCACATTCCATGATGAAGGTTGAAGCCAGGCCTTTTCACCCAAAGGAAGTGCAATTATATCACCTGGTAGTGTATGCTTAACTAATTGTATCTGTTTTGCTTTGGGGAGGGGATAACTCAGAAGTATATTGGCAAGTATTACAGTTCCCCAGCTTGACTACAGACATGAAAGGGGTGAATCTCCTCCTTTCACTCAGAGGCACATTTATTCAGTTATTTCTACCTTCATCCTACCTCAGAATTGGATTATCCCAGCTTTGAGAATTATTTTGTTTTTAGTGTTCTAGATGCAGTAAGTCCACTCTAATCAGAAGCTCTGAAGTTACAATATTTGTGCTATTAGAGAACGAAGCATGAATGACCTTGTGGCAATTTTGTCCCTTGCAACAAGGACATTATAAGTAATGAGGAGACCCCAGGACCAGATGGACTTGTCTCCTAACCAGGTGGACTGTTGAAAAAATCTATTTATTTATTTTTTATCTTAAAGTGTAGCAGTGGTAAGGTAAGGTAAATTTATTTATTGCATACGTTAATTAAAACCATTGCATAACAATAAAACCATTAAAGGAACACAACAAAGATCATAAACATTTAAACCTCGAGATAAGCGCATTGATTATGTCCTGACGTTTATCTCTGGGCTTCCTCACATGTTTGGCTGGTCCCCTATGAGAGTAACAGCCACCTCACTCCTCGCATCCACTGGGATGATTTTGTTACCATGCCCATGCGTTTTTGTTAAAATAGTCCAGTATCAACGTATGGATCTTGCGAGGGTTAGAATGAGGGGCAGCTCTCGGGTATATAGCGTCTCTGATCAATTGGACAAATCTTCCACAACTGGCCAGGATATAAGGTTATTTTTGAGCGAAGCATACTGCCGAGGCCTCATGACAGGTGGTTGCTTTTTCTCTTAGGCATAGTTCTTTCAAAAGAAGCCTCCTTTCCGTGGCTAAAGACGGACAGCAGCACAAAAGATGAAGCCAAGATTCGTGATTGAAATCACACAGTCGGCACGCTCCTTCTGTATTTTGGCTTGCCCCGGCCCTCCCAAAGTCCATAATTGGCAGTGCCAGTGTAGTATGGGTTAATCACTCCCTATGTACAACGCTAAGTTAGCATAACCTCGTCGGCTGCTAGAAAGCCAGCTTGCCGCTTTTGCTGCTTTTGCACGAGACACTGTTGTTACATGTTATTCATTCGAGAACTTCTGACTCGACTTTGCTTCACATGAGAACCGTCTGTTGTTTAACATCCTTAACAGTGAGCAGTGACCTTGGTCTGTACACCGTGTAAAGAACGAGTCTGGGTCACTAGACGGTGCAGGTTGTTGTGTTCAGGTTGATCGTACCACTTCTTGGCCATAACATACATACAGCTGCCAATACCTGAAAGACGAGTCCTTTAATATTGCAGAGCAGCATGTTTTCACTTGCATTCGAAACGAAGAGCTGTTGCAGGAGAGAGCCTAGCTGATCTTGTGACGTGATTCTACTAAGCTGATCTATAAGGTATGGGGTCCCCCATGCAAGCCTAAGAGACCTTCTAATAGTCTAATAATAACTTATTAGTTGCTAGAGAAAGGAGGGTGGTCGCTTTCCACTGTCATTATTATTATGATTGCTACTTTCATTTTCTATGGTATTGTAACAATGCTGATGGTTCTGATCTTAACCATTTGTCTGCGTGTGTTAGCCAAAGTACTGCATCTTAGGACGCGAGGTTTATAAAATAAACTTTTTAAACTTTACCGTGTCTTTGTTATTCTGTTGTGGACTGATATATAGATACCAACGGGTATTTTGGATTTCCACCACTCCTGAGAGTATCTAAGTCGCTTGTTCTGGGTTGTCTATACATTGGACCACCGAGCTAAATCTCGGATAACGAATGTGACACTAAGCTAGTCGGATAGGGGTTCTTGGTTCTGAGGGGAGTTTCTGGTACACCACAATTCTCTGAGGTCCTGGTTTCCTGCGCATAGTTCTGTGCATAAGCAGAATCCCTGCAACATGGCGCACCTAACGTTTGGTCTTTTGATCTGAAACGCCTTAGTAGTGCTTTTATTAGTCCACAACGCCCTCACTCTGGTTTCCAGACAACGGGAGTGACGGCTTAAACCTACCTAGGTTTCGACTCGAGGTTCTTTCAAGCTTGATAATTAAAAAGGTTTTCTTTTTCTGAACCCCAGTGCTACTGTAGAGCTTGTTGTTGTTCTTCTGTGTGTCCCGATGGCGGTCAACGTTGCCGCACATAGTCGGGTTCCCCTGACCGCACATTTACGGGTCTATGGGGTTCCTGATGAAGGGTTGGCTGTTATTTTTGTGGTAGGGGCTGATGCGGCGTTTCCATATGAGTTGTTTTACTCTTGGGTGACGTTCGATGCAGTGGATGCAAACGACAATTTGTTCCACGAATATACTGCCACAGCGATGCCTGCAGCCTATGCCCCTTATCGGACACTTGAAATTCCACTCACTGCCTGGCAGCATACTATTTGGTTTAATGGCGCCCTTCCCCATGCGGTAGTACCGGCGAGAATGGGCCCGTTGTCTATTGCAGGGGCCACATGGCCGGTGCTGGCCGGTTGTACACCCCATCTCCGCTACATGACTGTGGCGGTGGCGGAGTTGCGTGTGCTACACACTGCCATGATTACGGTCCATAGGGCGTTAGTGCAGTACGTGTCTCGCAATGTACAGGTGGGGGCACCTGTAGTTGCGGGCCACATGGCTGACCATCACGCGGTGGTCATCAGTCCAGTTATGGTTAATGCGGTTGTCGGCAAGCGCCCCAGAATAAGGATGAATTTCCTTACTGACTTGCTGAAAAGTTTTATCAATTAGAAGCCGTTTTTCCGCATACTTCTCCTGTGGATAAACACAGGATACTCACTATTACTTTGCCAACGGACCTGGTCCCGGATATTGTCGACTGTGACAATTGGGGCAAGGTCTTTGCTGCGACCTATGCGAAGTGCTATGGCACTCCGTCTATGTCCGTACTACCCTCTGTCATCAAGAAGGTCCAAGACAATCATGGTGCGGAGGCAGCCATTGAGTTGGGAATGAGGCTTGTTGACAGCTTCGATGTGGTATATTCCATGGTAATGGGCAACCTCAAAGGAGATGCCATGCAATTCCAAGTGTGCAATATGTTGGCACTTGTGGATCCGGCCGACAGGCCAAAGGAATTTGCTAAAATTATAGCGAAAGCCTACAGAATGGTGAGTCGTAGCGCCTTGGGTGTGAAGCCCACCGTGATCATTCCAACTGTAGTACAGCAACCTGAAGTGAGTTCGTCTACCAAAGACGAAAAGCCCAACTTTCCAAAACAAAGTTGGCGAGTTAAAAAACAGGGGAAGCAGCAAGAGAAATGGAGGTCTCGTTCTGCGTCGCCGGTGCAGATACAAAGTGAACGCACTTATGATTTGCGCGATCGTTCTAATATTAAGTCACCTGATAGATTTCAGGTTCCTGAACAACGCTCTCCTCGTTCTTCACAGGAAACATTGGCTTTTCAATCCGGTGGCGGAGATCGTGGGAAAGGAAGGGGTGCTCAAGGTTGTGAGAAGCCCCGTCAGACTGACGGTAAAGGCAAGCAGGACGAGTCTGCACGTCAAAGACCCCCGTTTCAGAAGAAAAAAGTTGCTGCTCTAACTGCGAGATATGCCTCAGATGGTACGGACACAGCTTCTGAACCAGACATGGGCGCTAACGCTGCTAGACAGCGCGGCGGAAGTTACAGTAGTGCGACTAGCGCTGCGTCCATTTCTGGCGGCGACAGCAACTGATACATTTGTAAGTGTTGAAACTGCTGATACTCGCGATTCCCCCCCTGAACGGATGTTTGAAATTGTCCTTATAATTGAGGGTGACATACAACGTAAAATTAAAGTGGTATTTTGGGATAATCTAACCTCCACCTATGATATCCTTTTGGCGGAGGCAGATTGGCCCCCGGCTTTCGTTTTAGATGCTCCTAGAGGGGAGGTAGTGATCCTCCCGTCCTTTGGGCACACGGTGCCGCTGGAACATTCTAACAGGTTAGCCGGGGAGTGGGCGCAGGTGCTCGCACCTGCGTTGTACCGTACTCAGGTGGGCTGGGACAAATTTTCTCCCAACCACACGATTCCGTTGCGGTCGGATCCCCAGCCTCAACCCCGATATCCCATGCGTCGCGAGGCTAGGTCTCACGTCGCGTCTATCCTTGAACAATTGGACTATCAGGGAGTAATTGAAACATGCATCCCTTATTCACTGTGACGAAGCCTGACGGATCGTACCGCCTAGTTTTAGATTACCGGCACTTAAACTCGCACTGCCGGACATGCGCTGTACAGAATACATACAGTTCGGCTCTCGTCGATCGTCTCGTGAGAAAACGATTTTAAACCACACTTGACATCTCCAATGGCTTTTATAGCCATAATCTGTCCCCTCATAGCTATGAGTGGACGGCGTTTACCTCGGGTGGCAAACAAAAGAAGTTCAAAAGGCTCCCGATGGGCTATTAAAATAGCCCCGGGGTCTTTGCTGCTCGTTTGGTCTCTCTCTTGGAGATGGTTGACCCGGAAGCATATTCGTATGTAGATGACATCTATTAACGGACGACGAGTTGCTTCCACACCTTGCTCGCGTGGATAACATAATTACTATGTTTGCTGACTTCGGTTACAAGTTCAACTTTGCGAAGTCCCACATTGCCGAGTTCACAGTGCTGTTCTTGGGGTACGAACTCAATAATGAAGGACGAGGCTTGGCTCCGCAGTTCCTTGAGAAATGCGCACGCCTTAGTACTCCTACGACACTGAAGAAATTACAATCTTTGCTGGGTTTTCTGAATTTCGGTCGTACCTACATTCCTGATTATGCCCAGCGTATCAAGTCGCTTTATGCCTTGGTACAACCTACTTTTACCAAATCTTGCTGGCTGCCTGAGCATTCTGCTGCATTGCAATCTCTGCAGTCTGATCTTCTTGCTTCGAAATACTTACAAACTCGTGATAACCACACTAACCTGGTCATTAGAATTGTACCGGGTGCAGTGGGTTTCACCTACTTGATGTTCAATGAGGGCGACACCGTCCCCATTGCCTACAAATCTTATCTGTACACCTCGGCTGAACTGCGCTTTTCCGCTGTCGAAAAAGTACTGACAGCAGTTCAGATGGCGATCCTGAAAGAGCGAGCGCTATCACAGGGAAAGCACATGCTGGTGGTAACACCGTACCCTGCCCTTGAGGCGGTCACAAAAGCCAGTGTACCGAATTCTAAGGCTTTGCATCCAAGGTGGATACAATGGGCAACCTCCTTGACCTCGCCTGACGTCACATATATTTTTGACGCGGCATTACAGACACAGGAGTTCTTGGAATATGAATTTGTTTATCCGGCTCCTCTGACTTTGCGCCCGCTCGAGGAGTACCATTGTGTCGTTTACACTGATGGGTCTGCGCAACCCGCGACTGGATCAAAGCACGCCTATTCAGCGGCCTGCGCAATTGTGGTGGGTACTTTCGTGAACGGTGAGTTCCAATCTGATGTCGTGCATACGCAGTCATTGGGTGATTGTACCACGCAGTTAGCAGAACTGAGGGCTCTGGTGCTTGCACTGGAGTTTGCTGATCCTCGAGTCACTACTCTTATAGTGAGTGACTCGTACTATTGTGTTCAATCATACAACGAGAATCTACACTTTTGGAGTCACAATGACTTTCGTGATTCGAAAGGTAGCACAGTAAAGCACAAAACGCTTTGGGTTCGAGTGGCAAAACTTAAAGAAGCTTTGCCACTCGTGAATGTAATTCACACTATTGGTCACCAACGTGTTGGTGTCCATGCTGTCGGTAACAGTTTGGCTGACGAGGCAGCAAAAACCGCAGTGGCAAAATATTTAGTAGCAGCAGTTACAAGATCCAAAACTAAGATTGATGATGACATCTTGGCAGCTATTGCTGCGTCCGAGACAGGGACAGCCTTTCCAAAAGGGTTCCCTTCTCGCTACCATTATCGCTTAAGTCCTGATAACGTCCCGTTAGTGAGGATTAACGACATTGGTGACAGATTGATTCCCAACGCGGACTGCAGACCGTCTCTGATTTCAGCTGCCCACGAAGGTGTTGCGTCTGCGCATGCCGGCGTTTCGGCTACTGTATCTCTTTTGCAGCAACGTTACTGGTGGTATGGTTTGTACAAACAGGCACGGGCTTATGTCCTTTTGTATGACATTTGCCAGCAGATGAAACCTTCTTCTGCCACGCGTCCACCACAAACACAGCTGTATATATCTAATCAGCCACTTGCGTGTGTTTATTTAGATCACTGCGGTCCTTTTTCCTCTGATACTGCGTACAAGTACATCTTGGTTGCAGTGGATTCGTGCACACGTTTTCTGTGGGTGTGGCCGCAAAGGAGTACTGATGCCCGGACTGTCATCAAGGATTTGCGTGTCTTTGTTGGGAGTTTTGCATGTGGTACCTTTCATTCTGACCAGGGCCCTGCGTTTGCCTCTAGGGCGTACAAAGAAGCCATGAGAAATTTGGGGGTTCAAGTCAAATTTTCGTCTCCATACCGGCCTGAGGGCAATAGTCTTGTGGAACGAATGAACCGTGACCTAAAGCAGTCTTTGACAGCAAGGGTTTTAGGTACAGGCCGAAGCTGGCTAACCCACTTGTATGACGTGCAACGTGCACTTAATAATCTCCCTAGAACGTCTTTGGGTGGGCGGACCCCATACATGATGCTCTTTGGAGTATGAATGTTTGTTCCGGACCTTGAGGGTCTAGACATGGCGGCAGCTGCCGCGCCTTTTGACCTAGATGATCACTGTGCTGTATTGCAGAATCTTCAAGAAGCCAGAGACACTCTAGCAAAGGAACATGTACCCTCTACATGCGAAGCTGAGCTCCAGATTCCGGTGGTCGGCTGGCTACCTCGAGTTGGTGACCTGGTCCGTGAAAAGGTGGAGAACAAGAAGGAGTTTGGCCCCTCTTATCGTGCACCGCTCCCGGTGCTTGGAGTCCAGGGTATACGTACAGTTATTTTACCTTCACTTCCTGGTCGCAAGGATAACAGGTACATCTCAATTGACAATGTCAAGCTACAGCGGGTGGCCGATTCACCATAGTATGACACCATCAGTTTCTTGCCCTTCCATTCTGCGAAATTCTGTTGTGATGCCGCCCTCAAACATCATGCCTGAGGTTGCCGTTGAGATGCATGCAGTTACTGCTCCTTCTATGCCGCCTACTGCTGGTGGTTTGCCTGATGATCCTGAGTATGCTTATCCTGCAGGTGTCCCGTTGCCTTTATTACATTCGACAGCGATTACCCCGTCACGTTCTTCCTTTGACACCGAATCAATGACTTCCACTGCCCCTTCCAAAATTTCTATATTTTTTGCCTGGTTCAAGAGACATTTTTTGGTGGCACCATGGACTTACATCTGGCTGGTGCTAATATGTATTTTTTTGTTCATGACAATTGGCTTTGTGGTAGTGTTTTTTAAACTTATCAATGGACACTACCTGACTGAAAGATCTGCGATTAGATTAATTGATGGAACTTTGGCCCCCCATTCTTCATCACACATTATGAAAAGGGACCAGACTTTTGTGAACATTACTGCCTGGCCTGTGATCACTTGGGATGCTGTTAAGTTTCAAATTCATGGACCTACGGAAGTGATTAATGTGCCTAATGTCTTTCGTGTTTCTATGGGTGATGTGGTTAAACAGAATATCCGATCTGATGATTGGGATGTACAAGCAATAGAAGCACTATTTTCTGATCTAAAATATTATGCTGCATTTGATGCTGAAGATTTGTATTTAAATTCTGCAAATTATGGTGAACAGTTTTGTTATCAACATTATGGCACACATGTCCTACACAGGGCAAATACTTTTCGTAATTTTGTTAATTACACACAATGGGAACACTGTCCGGCCCCTTATTATGGCAGTTCTGCCACATTGGTGAACAAGTTCACATATCTTTCAGATTTAGGTGTGTCTAGTCCGACCTCTTTTTATTTTAGAGTGGCGGCTGAGACCGTCTCTAAGGTTAGGTTGACACATACCAAATTGTTGTATTCCAAGTCCTTTATGGACGAATTGGCTGTTGGAGGCTATGAGCTCTGGAAAGCTACTATCGATCTTAAATCGGTTTGGGGTACTAAACCATGGCTGGTTCAGGGAACAGAAGCTTTGCATCGCGCTTGTCTTATCCCAAACCACATTTTGTTTTTGAATTCATCTATTTTTCAGACCACCTGTTTTGGATTGGCCACATCTAACCAATTGAATTCCCCCTCGATCCTGGATCTGGGTGCTTATCCCGGTTGGGGTAATCACACAGACCTTTCCCTTGCTAGGTTGCAGTCCCTCATTCCCAACACCACCTTTAATGTTTCGTCATTTAATCCTGATGGGTGGTTGGTATGGCAAACTGGTGCAGATTCCTGTCAACGTCGATTTCTAGCCTTAACACCTGGGTATACTCAAGTCAGGGTTGATCCTCGTTTTGAATCAACACACACTGTGACTACCTACTCTGTGGGTAAGTTATGCCAGTCATGGCTGCAACATTCCACATTAGCATCTGTTAAACTTCATTTGTTGCGTTTAAACGACAAAATGGATCTGAATGATTTTATTAAGGGTCCTACGGCAGGTCCAAAAGATGGGTATATGCTATTTACAACGAGGTTTGGAAAATGTCGCAAATTGAAGCTGCATCCAGATTACGTGCCATTGACAAGGCCAATATGGAAAAAGTATTGGCTGTGATTGATAATAGTATAAATACCTTGTCTTCTAGAATTTACACTTTAGATAATATTGTTTCATCTGTCGTAGACATTGTCCAGGATGATTTGTCTGTGTTGTATCATGGCCAGAATCAGTTGCGTTCTGTTATGCAGTTTGCATGGACTTTACAAACGTTAAAGGCAGGGAAGGTCCCATGGGATTACATGAATGTTTCCTCTTTGTTCCTCCCTTTTAATCTAACGGCAAAACAACAGTTTATGTCCATGAAGGATCCTACTTATTCATTACTGCACATTGAGAAATTAGAACCGTTACCTTACTCGATTGCTGAGTTAAATTCGGCCGTGTGGCTTATCCATGGCGTAATCACTTTACCTTTTCCGCTTTTTAAGTTTAGTTTGTGCATGAAACATTATGCTCTTGGCAGATATGAACACCTTGGTACTGCATTCCTGCACGAAGTTTGGTCGCTCCCGTTCACATATAGATGCATGCGGGAGGGAAAAGAGGTTTATTTGAAGGGTGAGGAATGCACTTCTGCCCCTGATCATTCTGTAGTGTGTAGACACATACAATTGCATGGTGCTTGCAATGTACACGCTCCTAATTTGGCTTGTGTCCTGAACGGTATGCCGGGGCCGGTTCTAACCCCTTCATTTACGCTGCTTGCTAACGGTAGTTATTTGCTTTTAAATAATGAGGATTGCTGCGGGATGCTAAAGGGCATACCATACATAGTGACTGTTTCACAGCGTGTTGTTTGCTGTAAAAATGTCCTTTTCCCACCCCCGCATGGCAGGCTCGATGTTTCTATCTGGCCTTCGATTCCAACCTTGAGCGCAGAGTTCAACCAGATGAGCAGAATAAGGGCTCTTTTGTCTCAAAGGGAGGTCGCTTTGACTTCGTCCCGTGAAACTTTTCTTCTTCACGTGGCAAACACCCGCACGGAGGTGCAGGCGCTTTTGAATACTGACCTCCCCTTCCATTTTGGAACATTGGTACAGACTATCTTTAATGCCTCGTCTACGACTGGCATAGTTCATTTTTTTAAACTTATGGGCTCCGTCCTCGTGACCTCCTTTCAGACTATTTTTGGTGTGATTCCCGCATTTTTTCATTCTATTTTTTCCAGCGTCTTCGGAGGTCTCCCGTTGATTCTCGCCCTTATAGCTGGAATACTTCTATTGTTTTGCGTCCTGCGCAATGGCTGTGCAACTTGCGTACAGGGACAACATGCCCCGGCTGTTGCATCTCCGTAACCGTATGCTTGAATACTATGGAACCTTGCCCTTGGCTACCTTAAGTGTCGCCTACGGATTGTCCTTCCGGTTTCCTTTCTTTACTTGTGTGCAACCAGTCTTTCACTGCCTGGATTGTCCATTCCAATGGGCTCTGGATTTCTGCCTGTCAAACTCGGTGTCACCTGTCCCGGATTTTGGTCAACTAATGGGCCCCTTAACGGCTCATGAGTTTGAATGTTCTGGTGTCGGGTTTATGGCCTTGGGCGCGGCACATGGAGTCCTTGGAAATTGGGCCATTGAAGAGGCTGCGATTGACTTACTGGAACGCAGTTATATCGAGGAACCTTCCTGTTGTCTTCGTTTGGTGCTGGAAGCTCCAATTGTGAGTGAACACGTGTGTTCCTTTCCCTTGCTGGATTGGATGGCGGATAATTTTGCGGAACGCTCCAATGATTTCCTCTTGGAGGCTGTTGCAACTTTTTGTGCCTATACCTTGATGGATTGACTCTTTGTCTTGGTCAACTCATGGTGCATCCATCGATGTCATTTTTCCCCATTTTTTCATGTTTTTTTTCCCCTGAAGACATCATTTCTCTGTTTTTGACATTTTTCTTTTCTTTTCGAACTTACACTTACCTTATATGGACTTATAGTTCATGCCCTTGGTTCCGTTCTTTCTAACTTGAACTCTGCGTTCTTGATAAATGCGCCCCTAGTGGTTAGTAGTCCGATCAAGGGGGGGTGTAGTATGGGTTAATCACTCCCTATGTACAACGCTAAGTTAGCATAACCTCGTCGGCTGCTAGAAAGCCAGCTTGCCGCTTTTGCTGCTTTTGCACGCGACACTGTTGTTACATATTATTCATTCGAGAACTGCTGACTCGACTTTGCTTCACATGAGAACCGTCTGTTGTTTAACATCCTTAACAGTGAGCAGTGACCTTGGTCTGTACACCGTGTACAGAACGAGTCTGGGTCACTAGACGGTGCAGGTTGTTGTGTTCAGGTTGATCGTACCACTTCTTAGCCATAACATACATACAGCTGCCAATACCTGAAAGACGAGTCCTTTAATATTGCAGAGCAGCATGTTTTCACTTGCATTCGAAACGAAGAGCTGTTGCAGGAGAGAGCCTAGCTGATCTTGTGATGTGATTCTACTAAGCTGATCTATAAGGTATGGGGTCCCCCATGCAAGCCTAAGAGACCTTCTAATAGTCTAATAATAACTTATTAGTTGCTAGAGAAAGGAGGGTGGTCGCTTTCCACCGTTATTAATATTATGATTGCTCCTTTCCTTTTCTATGGTATTGTAACAATGCTGATGGTTCTGATCTTAACCATTTGTCTGCTTGTGTTAGCCAAAGTACTGCATCTTAGGACGCGAGGTTTATAAAATAAACTCTTTAAACTTTACCGTGTCTTTGTTATTCTGTTGTGGACTGATATATAGCTACCAACGGGTATTTCGGATTCCCACCACTCCTGAGAGTATCTAAGTCGCTTGTTCTGGGTTGTCAATACATTGGGACTGCCGAGCTAAATCTCGGATAACGAATGTGACACTAAGCTAGTCGAATAGGGGTTCTTGGTTCTGAGGGGAGTTTCTGGTACACCACAATTCTCTGAGGTCCTGGTTTCCTGCGCATAGTTCTGTGCATAAGCAGAATCCCTGCAACACCAGCAGTCGCATACACATGATCTCTCTCCTGGCTTTGAGGTTGAGCAGGACAGCAAAATAGGGCTGAGGTTTGTTTATTGCATATGAATCATTTAACGGAATCAGAAAACATAATGTTTTTAATGTGGCCTGATCTTGCTGGAAGGAGACTAGCTGGATTTGTTTATTAATGCGCGATTTCCAGGTGGCGTATGAAATGCAGGGGAGATCAAGAGCTAGTTTGTTAATTTCAAGGGAGGTCATGGCTCTCGTAACCTGTTTATTCCATGGCGATCCTTTGTTTTCGAATATGTCTCTAAGGCAGCTCTTAAAGGAATCCCTCGGCGATTTTAAGATTCGGATGTAATATTTTCGAAAATCAGCCTAAGAGTTAGAGATTGTTTGACTAGTCCGATCTCCAACCTGAGTCTCGCCCTAGATAGATGTTTTGGAAGTTGAAATTTTTATAGGCCACACTTTGCACCCACTCTGGAGTTTCTGAGCAGGCTCCAGGAAATGCTTGATGCCCGTACGAAAGTGCTGGGAGAAGAGAAACTTGTGTGACTTTTCTGATGCCCACGGCTGAGGGGCTTTTTAGCTTGTTATTCAATTTTATCAGCCCATATATTATGGCAGTTGATTTATTAGTCAATTCCTTTTTATGGGCGGTGGGTCTTGCTGTTTATGTAAACCAGACCCCCAGGTACTTATATTTCTGCACTGAATTAATAGACCTGAGGCCTATATTACATGTGATCTGTTTTTTATGCTTTTGCCTCCCTATTGTTATAATCTTGGTCTTTTCTAGATTGATGGTAAGAAAGTTCACTGTGCTGTATTCATATAAGCTGGTCAAGGCTCGTTGAAGGCCCACTTTAGTATGGTCCATGATTACTATTTCATCTGCATACTGCAGAATGTGTAGGGGACAGTCACCTAGTCAAGGGGGGGTCTGGCTACTGTGGGCGAGAGCTTTTCCCATGTCTGCAGTGTACAAGTTAAAAAGGAGGGGAGCCAATACGCAACCTTGTTTCAGACCTCCGGTTGTACTGATTTTAGCTGAGAGAGAGATGTGGGGCCTGTTTTCACCTGAACCCACGTTTCCGAATATAGGGAGTTTATGGCTGTGAAAAGTGAAGATGAAATGCCCCATTTGCTAATTTTTTTCACAACAGTTGTCGATCGACCCTGTCAAAAGCTGGGAGAAAAAGCAGCAGAAGAGTGGAGGTTGATCTGGCTGAGTAGCTTGGTGACTAAGGGCCGATAAAGCAATTATGTTGTCAGTTGTGGCAGCTACGCCTCGGAAGCCAGTTTGAAAAAAGGGGAGCAGCTAGTTTTCTTCTACCCAATTTTCCAGTTTTTCCAGAAGAATGCATGCGTATGCTTTAGCTTCCAGGTCTAACAAGGCTATTAGACGATAGTTGGCTGGAATTAAACGGTCACCTTTTTTATAGATTGGAGAAAGTGTTGAACCCCTCCAATTTTCAGGTGTTTTACCATTTGTACATGCACTATTGAATAATGAGGTTAATAGCATAGACCAGCCCTCTATTGCAGATAGAAAAATTCCCGCAGGGAGCCCATTTGGGCCAGGCGCCCCACTGGTCTTCATTGATTATATTAGTTTGGCAATTTCCTTCAGTTGGATCTGGGTTTGATGTTCTTCTCCATTCTGAGCAGCTATGGTCGTGGTAGCTGGGGTGTTTTGTGCCAGAAACTGGGTTCTCACATGTTTCTCCCACGCAAGTCTCGGGACCGCATTTGATCTTGAGGCGCCGAGAGATTTTAAGGTGTTCACATGCTGCCAGAATGGAGCTAAGGATGCTTCTTTAAGCATTACAAATATCCTTTTCCATTCCTCCTCTTGGTGAGCTCGTTTCGAGGCCCAACTTATTTTTTGTGGTTATTCCGTGCTTCCTTGACTGCCAGAAGATTATTGTGTGTTGGATTAAATTTAAACAAGCAGGATTTCTTCCTTAAGTTCTTACGCGTGGGGCTGATACTCCGTGCAGGCAAGAGTTTGTTCGTATGTCTTGAGAGTTGTGGCCAGCAGATCCCAGTTTAATAGGAGAGTATTCCCTGGGAGGTCCCATAGTCGAGATTTGACGTTGTCAAGCCACACCTCCACCAAGGGCGAGTGTAGCGGTTTCCACTTGATTCTCCTTACCATGTTCAATGGTTCATCTTTATAGGACAGCCTAGCTCCTGGCCTGGGTCGGCTATCTGACGTTTTAAGTTCAGAGTAATTACCAGCGGGTTATGATCGCATTCTGTGCGATATTTGACATTGAAGTTCTGAAGATGGTTAATTAAGCTGCTGGACAGGAAGATGTAATCGATTGTGGAGCTTTTCTTGAAAGTAGGAGGGGCATTCGTCGGGGACTGATCTGCCGATTTTAAGTCAAATGTAGAAAGGAGATTGTTAAATTAATCATGTTCATTGTTCCTCTGTCGGACATTATTATAGTGGTGTCCCAGGAATTTGGTGTTAAAGTCTCCTACTAATACTATTTCATGTGTCGGATGGGATTCAATAATTGACTTAATGGTTGAGCATAAGGTCCCTATAGATCGTACTTTTGTTATTTTGCAGGGATTCAAGTAACAGTTTATAACAATCAATGCGAAAGTCTCCTTGTTGCTTTTTAAACCTTTGCTGGATAAGGCTTGGACGTTCTTATCAGTCTGCCTAGGTAGGCATATCGCAACTGTGAGAGATTGTTTTAAAAAGACTGAAAGGCCGCCTGAAGGCCGCCCAAATATACTTGTTGGAGTAGCCGGTTGAAAGATTTCATAAAAGCCGTAGATTGTAGTGGGACTCAGTGACCATTTTTCCTGGAGACATAGGACGTCTAGGCTGTTTAAAAATGTGCGCCCTGATTTGGAGTGGAGTGTTGAAATCAGCCCCGCCACGTTCCATGAGGCAATGGTGAGTTGGTCATTTACTGCCAATTTTCTGGCCTGAGTGGAAACTATTAATGCCAGGGCAGGGGTTCCCTTGTGTTAGGTGGTGTAAGAGGGGATAACGCCCCCAATAGCTGGGTATCTTGGTGTTCCCTCATAGTTCAGAGCTGCAGCTTGCCAGCAAATAAACCGATTATTTTCACCACAGTGGATTGTTAATGGATTGGTTGCCAGTGACGTACTCACTAGCCAATCATGGGTGGCACCCCAAGCTCCCTTCAATATGCACCCTCTAGGAGGAGAGCTATGGTCCTCTAGTAGAACATGAGGATATTTCCTTGGTTGGATGGGCTCAAGTTCTATGCCCCATTCGTCAAAAGTGGCGGCCTCTTTAAGTATTGCGTCTCTAGTGGCTATTGTGTCCCAATATGTAATTGTTGATTCGGAAGCCCTTGTCCCAGATATATGAATAAATTCTAATACTGCAGCTCTGCTGAAGTTAGGTGCACGTGGGATGGAATGTGTTGAAATAGTTTTATCACGTTCCCTCGGTTCAGAATGTCCGCAGACTCACTGGAGACATAGTGAGGGATAAATGACAGACCAGCTGAGAAGTTATCTACGTTTGTTTGCCCGGCCCCTTTAATACAGGAGGATGGAGGTTCTCCTGGATGACCTGTTTCCCTGTGTTCCCGTAGCGCTGGGGTACTGTACTCATGAAATTTGCCAGTCCCAGCATGAGTGTAAAGTGGGGTGTTCCAACTGTGCCCCCAAATGGCCTTTTTTTCCATAGTTGATTTTGTGTGTTGGAGTAAACTTGAATTTCTTTTGGGGCCTGGTTGTTTAAGATCCCCCTTCGCAGATTTTTTTGTGCCTGTTCCTTGTCCCGCATCAATTCGACCGTCCTATGCATAGAAATTCCTTGAGGCGGATCGGTTTGACTTAACGTTGATGTTAAGCTAATTGAAGGGGAGGCAGAATGGAAATAGGGTGTGCACCATTATATGCGATTGATGTTTCTGCACTGGGCAGAGGGCCAAGGACCGTGGTTTGAGCTACAGACCGGCTCGGGTTGTTGTGCTCTCTGTTGTTTTTTGTTTGTTTAACTTGGCTGGTTTGGTGCATCGATGGTATATCAGCCGGGGATCCCAGGGTGGCCATTGTTTGTGATGGAATCAATATCGGGTCACATTGATCTCCGTCTTTGCTAGGAATTCTTTGAGTGCACTGAGCTGTTTCTAGTATAGGAGGCTGTTCCTTTACCTGTGTGCTGGCCACTATATCCTGATGCATACTTGGGATCTCTTATTAAAGATGGAAAAAAGTTTTGGCCGGCTTTCCTTGTTGGAAGATTGCTCCTGTTCTTGTACCTGTGCCTGATGTCATCTGGAGCCTATTCTGTAAGCGCTGTTGTTTGGACAATTTTTTCAGCTTCTTTTTTGCTCTTCTAGATAGAATAGGCTTCCCTGAGACGTAAACGTTGGGAGCCTGCTGAGGGCTAAGAAAGGGTTTGTCTATCGAGAGAACATTGGGAACCGGGTGGCTAATGCTCGCTGTTAGATGGAAGTCTATGTCGGGGCTCGAGGTTGCATGGGAAATGTCATTTACTTCCATGCGTTCCTTGCCGCAGGGTGATACCGACTGATGTTCTAAGTCCCCTACGAGCATTGGGGTGCAAACTGCTGCCACTCTGTTGTCCCTTTGACTGTCCACCGACTGACAATTTCTTGGCGTTGTCTAATAGGGCCCTCAGAATTTCCGGTAGCGAGGTCAATTTGGCCATTAGTTGGGTGCAGGAGCAGTGTTGGCCCACTTCCGCCTGCTCAAGTTTAAGTTTGATCACAGTTAACCTGGTAACTGTGCCCATTATGCTTGTTGCTGTTGACTGGATAAGGTCGATCTGAAGCTCCATTTTCTGTGCCTGCCAGAGCAAAGCCTTCGCTATTGTGTCTTGTGGACTGGTATATTTTAATCTTCTGAAGGCTTTGGTTCATGCATTGTTATGCATGGCTCTCATAGAGAAACTCTATTTTTTTACTCCAGATTCTAACTCTGGTAACTCACTACTATGATGTAGCAACAGTTAATAACAAAACTCATTTCCAACTGTTGCTACACCATAAAGGCCTTTCAGGCCAGGCTGACAGGGCTCTCGGAGTCTGTCGGTGCAGTACTGCAGGTGAGCTTTGACTGAAAGCATAAAGGACAGCTGCAGAAGGGGGAGGAAGGCAGGGAAAGTAGTGGGGGTTGGTTAAGGATGGCAGGTAAGGAGTTTTTTTCTCCTATTTCGGTAATTAAGTACGGCTCCCCTATTACTCCTCTGCCCCTTTATAGCAGATGAAAGCAGGGGTGGATGATTAAGGGGGCCATATATGACATAAAATTATAGATAGGTAAAAAGTGAATTACCAGGATGTTTTGAGGGGTTCTGAATGACATCAAAGACAACTTAAGCTTCGCTCTTGCTGTCTATTTCATGTCACTTAGAACCCCTCAGTGGAAAACATCCCCATAATTCACTGTATCCATCTATAATTCTATATGTTGTGTCTGTTAGCTGGGGGTGCAAGCACTTATGAAAAAGAATCTGGCAACGCTTAAAGCACTGTGTTCCTCTAGTTTTGAGGAAGAGAACAATTTTTGACAGCTCAAATCTTGAGTCTCTGCCGGGTGGCTTGAGAGTAACTTCTGTATGCTTCTCAAACCTGGCTTACCAGTTTCAAACAATGAACAGGAAACAGAAAGAGTGTCAGACTGGTGCTAAGCACCTTTGCTTGAGGACTTCATTGTTGGGCAGCAGAATCTTTACTTACAACAGCAGGGGGTAAGGATTCTGTAACTCATCAAGGTAGATCTAAATCTGATGAAGGCAGTGACCCTATCCTGGTGTTTTAAAACAATAAAACCCCCACAATTACATATAGCATACTCTACCGAATCATCTGCATAAAGACTTTCAGACCCACTTGTTACTAAAGCAATGCAGTGGCTGCATCAACATTTTATTCTGCTTTTGACCTTCAGCAGTGCACGCTACACCAATAGCATTTTTCCATCACCAAGCTTCACTTTTGAAGGGCAATTAGTCTATCAGAGGGTAGAAAGAATTATCAAGCTTGCAGGACCTGTGCCAAACCCCTAGATCTAAGAGAGAAGGTAACTTTCCTAAGCAGATCTAGCACTTTAATCACATGCTGGCTAGGTCATGTTGACTTTAGTGCACCCCTTAAAAACTAAGAAATTCTTTCATTTTACTATTTTTATAACAATTAATCGCACCCTGTAATAAAACACTTTTCTATACATGTCAAGGCACACTACTTCAGAACCCAACTGAATAAGGCAAAATGCAGATTTACAATGCTTTTTGAAATTTCGAAGAGTCCTGCATTCACATAACAAAGCCAGAAATCAGAAAAGAGAAATGCGACAAATATGCTAAATATTTCTAAAACAAAATTAATACGTCTAAAGGGTAATCACCTTGTTCTTTGAAATCTTTCAGTATCAATAGATCAAATAAATCAAACTGTTAATGACCAATTTAAAACAAACCTAAAGATTCAAGAGAAACTTATGCCTCAAATTATCAGTTGATATGGTACATTCTAATTGTGCAAATTAAACCTGCTACACGTTGCTTCAAACCTGGTTAGAAAACATGCACAAATTCCTCACAAATTATATGACACACGACTCCCTATAAAGTTGGGTATCTCATCCCCTTGGAAAAAAAAAAAAATGCCTTGAGTACTTCTACCTTATTACTGGCCTATCATTTGTAACTAAAGTATTGGTAAACTTTGTTGTACACAACAAAAGGAATGTTTTGAAGCCAACAATTTCTTAGGTGAATTTGAATCATGCTTCTGCTCAGTACACAGAACTGAACCTTTAGCAGTAATAGTAATTGATCTCCATAGAATGTTTTTAATGAAATAACAATTGACTACAAACCATATTAGATTTATCCTCAGCCTTTGACCAGGACATCTTCCTTTTCACTCTCAAAAAGGGGTGATGATGTAGCAGTGAAATGGTTGAAAACCTGTCTTACAGCTAGTGTCTAAAGAGTATAAATTAAAGACGCTCTCTCCAAACTTGTGACTTGACCCAAGGCTAAAGGAACAAAAGACACAAGAGAAACATACTTTATTAAAGATGCTAAATCCTCTTAATATACTCATCTGGTTACCTCTAACCAAAACTGTTCAACAATCTGATATCAGACTATTCATCTGTTTGCTCCACACCAGAACCCTCCAAAGCAAAAAGTCAGCCTCCCATGCCTCCCAATCCTTCCCAATATGGCCGGCCCATTACACCTTGACCTCTATAAGAGGCGGGCCGGCCCAACCATTCAACCTGAAACTACCAAGCATAAACATGAAGCCAATAGCCAGACAGGGAGGGATGGGAATTCATGTGGCGAGGAAGACTATACTCGGAGTAATGAAGATTACCAGTAAGTAACCGGAGCATTACCTCCTCGCTAGTCTTCCTCGACACGTGACTAACAAAGTGAGCACATACCAAAGCCAAGCGGCTTCATGGAAACTCACAAGAAACCAACGGACCAGAAAGGGACGCCCACAAAAGAGGGAAAACCCAAAAGACCAGACGAGTGGAAGGACCACCCAAGAGAGAGGCAACCACGTGCAGGAAGACGCAGCCCGGGACAGAAAAACACCGGGACGCCCGAAAACCCAGACCCCCGAGACAGGCCCCAGAAAAGAAAGCAAGAAGCCAGTCCAAACACACCAAAGCTGCCCAACGGACAGCCCAAAGCGAGAGGGGAGCAAAAGCCCAGACAGAGGAACTGAAGGAACAGAAGACATTCCCACCACAGCGACTCAACCAAAAAGCCACAGCCGAAAGGAGACGCAGACCGACAGAAACAGCAACACCGCACGGTGGACCACCAACCGTGAGAGAGCCGAAACCACCAGAGGAATGGGGCAGCGGAACCAGACGCAATCAAATAGACTAGCAGGAGCTGCAAGAATGGACAGGGGTGCAAAAGGAACCCAGCACGCCAACCGAACAACCAAAACAACGAAGGTCACCACAACCCCACCAGTTAGGAAAGAAACAGGTGGGACATGGACCCCAGTCGCACAAAGGACCCCCTGGAAGGAAGCGCGACATCAAGGAGAGAACCCAGGCAGGCACAAGGCAAAATAGACCCAGGAAGGTGTCGGAAACGACACCGAAGAAACCCGGCCACCAAGGGAACCCAACCGGCCAACAGCGAAAAGCGGAAAACCCATAAGGCCGCCCACAGAGCCCGAAGAGTGGAAGGGATCAGGCCCAAGGCCAAGCCACCAGAAAGGAAGTGAATGTCCTCCAGAGGCCCCCATGCAGAAGAAAGCATATAGAGCCCGGCAGGGAGGGAATGCAGCATGGAGGAGCGAGACCACCCCGCACAGGGACCAAGCAAACCATCCCAGGAACCCTCCACAAGGAAGCGAGCCGCCGAAGCGAGCACCCAGCCGCACAGAAAAGTAACAACAACTCAAGCGCGACAAAGAACTCACAATAAGTGAGACAGCAGGAAAGGAACTCACAACCCTTGGAGGAAGAGCCAGAAACCTCAACTGCCAGGCCACAGCACCTCATTCATGCAAACAAAACAGGGAAGCAACGCAACCAAGGGAGGTAGCCGAAGACTCACCTACACAAAGCACAATGGCTCGCGCCTGGAAACAGAAAGATCAGGAGGCAATAAATACAAAGACAGAGGGTCAGACCAGAAGTACGCAGAAGCCAATGTACCAAACAAATAAACCACAAAACCCGAAAATGAGAGTGGTTAGACCAGAAGCAAGGGAAGTAGAGCAGCAATGTCGAAACACGAACCGGCAACCTCAGCGACTGGGACCGCCGCACTAGCCCTAAGGCTATCCCACAGACCCTTCTCACACACGCACAGCGCACAGAAGCAAGCCCATAAACACATAGGTACAAAGGGGGAACCCAACACCCACAGAGTGGGGAAAAATACAAACCCCCCCCAAGAGAGGAGCAAGGTAAACACAAACACACAGCTGCAACCAGAGTTTGACACCTCACCAGGACTCACACAAAATCCACCAAAAGGCACGGACATGGAACCCGAAGAACAGCAATGGGACACAAGGGCCCAAAAAACAAAGAAAAGCAATGGACCGAAACAGGACAGCAACAAAACAAGCTGTATGTTTACATCAGAAACGAGGGCCCCCAACAACACTTGCCCACTCCCCTGAAAAAAGTAAACCAGGGAATCAGACACGCAGCGGGAAACCAAGTGGTGCGCATGCGTAAGAGCAAATCCAAACAAGGTGAAAGGACCAAAACACACAATGTATAGACAAGAGTAAGCAAGAAACTCATCAAGGACTTCACATAGTCCACAAGCCGCACATCCTCGGTCAGAGGAACGGGAGAATACGCATCATCAAAAATGTGATTATGTTTACATTGCAATATTAAGGTAGTTCAAGCTGATATATAAGGTCTTACTGCTGTGCTTTTGGCGGTGTCTTGGACTGTCCAACTTGAATTTATTTCTCTGAAATCTTGATATTTGAGTTTTCTAGATCACTTAAGTCACTTAAACCACTTTTTATGCAAAGATTGTAATTTGAGCCAAATTTCTCTCCAAACTTTTCTTTGACACCCATGCCCCTCTTGATAATAAATGTACCTTTAAAGCAAAGTATAGGATGGCCTTAAAGACCAAACTCTCTCATCACTCTTGAAAAAAACCTTACTTGGATCACTTCGTTTTTTGCAACTTTTATCTGGTAGCCAGTCTCTCCTTTGTAGGGAACAGTTTTAAGAAAGTTATTTCTGAACAACTACGACTCCATATTAAATGCTTCAAACGCCTCAGATCTAATAAATCTGGCTTTTGTTCACATTACAGCACGGAGGCAGCCAAGCCTTGAGGAAATTCAAAGAGTTGCTGCTGGAGAAGATGTCAATAGCTCATGCTGCTGCATATCTTAATGTATTGTCTCAAGCTGATGTTATGTAACTGCAGAACTGTCTATCAAACATCGAGGCCCACATGGCTTAAGCTTATCTGAAATTCAATATCAGTAATAGGGAGTCTCCTCTCTTCAGGTCAGTGTAAGCTTCGAATTCAATCTTCACTCTCAGGAATTACTAGAAATAGCACCATCAGTACACTTGTCATTCCTGCCATGAGTTTCTTGCTTGACACCAACTTAACTATGGAGACGCATATTGCCAAAAACCCAGAACGCACTATTTCAGCAGAGGAAAACCATATGTTCTTGCAACAGCTTTTCGTGTAGCAGTTCAATTGTTGGGACTATACGCAATGATATTAGAAACATCCTGCTAGTGGGACTTCCCATATGTGATCTCCTTCTGCTGAGGTCCCTACTGTACTCAGTCACTAGGTCTAGTAATTGAATAAGGACACCTCACCATATCATGCCTGCACTCAGAACAATGCACTGGCTGCCCATTGAGGCACACATCAACTTTAAGCTGACTTACTTTACGTGCAAGGCTTACATCCAATGGTGTAGTGAACCTCACACTCTAGCAGCAAAAATGGGGATGTAACTGGGCCTAATAGTAAAAAAATAGTAATGAAGAGAGAAAAGACAGATGTTTAGACGGAAAGGGAAAGAAGCAGAAAAGGAAGGTGTGAAGAAAGGGTGAAATGAAGGAAAGGGGAGAAGCAAATGTGAAAGGACGGAAGAAAAGGTATAAGGAAGGAAGGGCTAAAGGAAGGAAGGGTAAACATGAGGAAGAGTGAAAGGAAGGAAAGGTAAAGATTATGCTACAAGAAAAGATTAATGAAATGGAGGCAACACTAAAAGGAAGGAATCCTGACAATAATTCAGCTATGGTGTAATGATGGATGGCTGATGGAAGGGTGAAAAGATGGAGAGTAAAGGAAGAGCGATTGGATCGAAGAACGAATGCATGGATTCTTAAAAGGATGGATGAATAGAACGATGAAAAGGAGTGAAAGATGAGAGGATAGAAGATAGAGGGATGTGTAATTGAGGATAACTTTTTGGGAATGCCTGTCATGCTTGCTTCACTGGCCTGATGCCTTTAGATGTATACTTCAAAGTGGGAGTATTTTAAATTCTCGCTACATTCCACAACAATCTCTTATCTTGCCTCTGTATCACAAACATCTGAAGGCCTTTGCAACGCTCGCAGGAAATCCATTGCCCGTCCTGACATCATCCCCTTAGCCAAGAAGGCATGCACATTCAATCAGGCTTCCTCTGTTGTTACCCCCATGTAAAGGAACTCTCTTCCACCAGACACTACCTCACTTCTGTTTATTTTTTATTTTTCGATGGAATGTTACACTGGAATGTTACATTTGGTAGTAAAAAGTAAGCAACCAATCACCACTCACTTCTACCTTTAAAAAGCAATTTAAAGACTTTTTTGACCCAACTATTTCTGTCTTAATATTGGATGAGCTCTATTATTAATTGCTGCTTTTTCTTGGACTGTTTGTATTGTAGGCTTGCTGTTCAGTGCTCCATCAGCTATTGCAAGCGATAAAAAAAGTAAATAATTAAATAAACTAAAACGTGGAAGAGACATAGCTGTACATCAATGTAACCTCATACTCTGACCACTCACTTAAGAAATCCTGCTTAACCAACTTACTAGGAGAATGAAAATACCACAAGTGAAACTGTATTCCTACCAATCCAAATGTCCAACTGGGGGAAAAATCGATAAACAATATCGAGCAACTTGAATTCCAGCCCTTGATCGTTGAAAAAGCTAAATTCTTAGGTTTTATATTGGATAACAAAGTAAACCCAGAGGGAGCTAAAATTAGCATTGCACTCACTTGACCTCTCCTGTTCACATTATAGTAATGTGATTTTAACTGATTTAATTAAAAATGCTGGTACCTCTGAAAGCTGCCCTTCATTCCGCAGCCCTTTTAGTCTGTACTATTCATAAAAGAGATCATAGTATGCCTTTCTTGCCCTCGCAAAAATGGCTCCTGATTGAGGCGAGATGCCAACAGGTCTACTTTACCACCAAAGCCCTAGACTAGACCTATGCAGCCCAACACATTTATCAATAAACTGACCATCTCCGGGGATTCATACACAGTTTGAAGTAAAGGAAACCATATCTTCCACAACCAATGCTTCAACATGAGGTTAACTATTTCACAAGCTTTTGCATGAGTTTTGGAACTCATTGTCACTTTCTACCAATTTAACCATACCTTACAAAGACATGTCTACAGAAATACCTGGATCATCCCACGTACCTCGTGGATCTCTAACACTGCTCTATGATGCTTGTTAACTTGCTATTAGGAATCTAAAAAGAAATTGGATCACTGATCACAAATGATGGTTTTCCAAAAAACACCATTTGAGTATGATGACTGAGTTTTCATATATGCCATAATGGCTTCGAATATTATTGTCATTATTTCATACATTATGTAAGTGCTTAAACAGCTGTATTCCTGACAGTGTCATCCCCTGCCCTTCTGAGTAAATGGTGGTCTCTCAAAACTACTACATAAAAATTGGGCTCTCATGTCCTCTGGGACTTGTTCATAACCACATAAACCTACAAAAATAAATTCATAAAAACCTATGGGAAATGTACCGTGGCACAGTTTACCAGAGCATTTTTAACAAAAACTTCCTTCATGAACCCTACTTAATCAATATTTATTTTCAAAATTAAATTTCATGTCATCAGCAAGGTTGATAATAAAACCAGACCAGAGCTAATAGCCCTCTGCTATTCCCACTCCCTTCAGTCCGGTTTAGCTGATATCCAAGTCATTTAGAGACGGGAGGTCCATTAAGTCTCTGAGCTGGCTAAAGCAATACTTTTGGCAAATTAAGAGTAGTAGTATGTCAGAATATTGAGTACATAATTTCGTTATATATTTACATAAGTTTACTACTCTTAAGACCACATCTATGTGCATTGAATATATATATTTATTCAAGGTAGATGTATGTGGTGTTAAGAATACTAATTGTGTTAGTCGATGGTCTGGTCCAAACTATTAGCAGAACAAATTCAATATTCTGGTAAAGTACTTTTAGAGACCCATGCAATAAGAGTGGATGCTTTTATTTTCATTTATTTTCTTTTTTTGCAAAACAGCTGGGGCACTCATGGTGGAAAAAATAATTGACAGCTTTTTTTGCGTTGTTTTTTCTAACACAAGCCACTAAATTGAACTTTTTCCTGAAAAAGCTAGAAAGCAATGCTCCTTGTGTGCCAGGAGTTTTCTCCTGGAGAACATTGCCTGTGTTTTGCTGCCCAGACTGCCATGTCGTCTGTGGCAGCCCGGGAAAGAAAATACATAGTGTCAGAACACCATTTTAAAATTAAAAATGGTCTTCTGACACTGTGTTTTTTTCGTTCCCGGGCTGAGTAGGGGAGACACCAAGGAGTAGGCTGTTTAGCAGTGCTGGTTGAATCACCACAAACGTATGTTCAATGGTGGAGCCGCCTGAGTCTCTGCCATTAAAAAAGCAACTATTCCACCATATTTAAATGTAGTGAAAACACTTTGAGGTTGGCGTTTGTTGCATCTGTTTATATTTGGTGAATATTCTCTTACAACTTATCAACTAGAAAAGCACCATGTTTCTGTGTCTTGTTTCTCATTAGCAAAATCCAACTTTCACCAACATTAGGCGGAGCATATACATATAGTTATTTAATTTTCAATAAAACAAACTGTAGCTGAAATCTAAATGAACCATATTATTGCTAAGAGGCTCCCTTCATCTTTCAGGCACCTTACATTATCTAGCAAGCTATGTCATCATTTATAAACCCTTCCACCTGCTCCTCTTGCAATAAATTTGCATTGCAATATAACATAATATTTTCATATTTTACTAAGTAGGCTATTGCTTTTATGCTTTTTACCTAAAATAGTCATACGAAAAATCCTCCAGTGTATATGGCTTCACTTTTTCTTCACTCTCTGATGACGCCTGCTGTGATATTCTGACCACATCCTGTCGTTGGTCCGGTGTCATTGTGACCAAGGCCTAATGAACAAAGATGTGACAAGGATTAGATCACTGCTGCATGATAAAGAATCTGATCTTTGATGTGTACTATGTGTAACAGATAGAGACAATCTTTTTGATTGCCCAACAACCTAGAATGCAGCTGAATTACATTAGGAGACTTTGGTGATAATATAGAGAACAAAGACAGGCAGAAGTGTAATTTGAATTAGATGGAATTGGCCCTGCAAATAAGAGTGCTTAGAATGCTGGCACTAACTAATGGTGTTAGTCTGCATTCTAAATTAATTGACAGTGTTAGGCAGGTACATACATCTGACAGGTTAGATGGCCTAATAGCTGCACTACCCAGATTGTATATGTCAATGCCGTCTAACAATGATTTATTTGTTAGCATAGTACCAACTTTAACATAAACTTTTATAATTATTTATAATATGTAACAAATTTAGCTTATTTTATATGTATTTAAAATATGCATATCTTACAGACTATTCTCTTTGGAAAATATATGTTCCTAAATTTTTCCTTCTGCAGTTAAAGACATTCCCATATTTTCATGTATAGCACAGAAGCAAATTGACACAATTTCACACCCTTTTATCTGGTTAATAATTACACGTAACCAAATGATACAATGCCAAACAAAAGGAAATCATGAACATTCAGTGCACCTCCAGTATCGACAATCTACACTGAGCTCAACATTCCATGCTAACTCTAGCAAGAACATGGTGAAGGGATGGATAAGGGTTATTTGATAGGCAACATTACTGATCGTCCTTCTTGTGATAAAGAAAGACGTTCCACAGGCACTTCTGAGCCATGAAGTCAGAGTAGGAACTGAAAAGTACCTCTCCATTCATGCTACCGCGTCCTCTAAGTGCACCACACCCATCTCCACTTGTGCCTTTTGCCTGTAGATGTTACCTACACAGAACGCATAGAGGGATTAAATTTGAGGCAATGCTTAGACATCCAGGGGCATATTTATGGGCATTTGGCGCAGGACAGTGTATCAAGTCACCTTGCTGTGTTACCCTGCGTCAAAGTGAAAGGGTGAAAATGCACTGAATGTATCCAATACTGTGCATTTCTGTCATTTCCCCCTGTGCTGGTGCCCTATCGGCAGCCTAGCACCAACGCAGGCACCCTTGCACATGGTGCAAGGGAGCCTGTGTTTTCGGCAGGATTGCGTTTGTGCAGGAAGGGGCATTTTCTTGCACAGAAACAAACCATAAAGGCGTTTCCCCCTTTCCGGCAGCACACATAGAAAGAGGATGAAACGAGGAGAAATAAAGATATATCTTCTCGGTATGCTTCACCTCTGGAGGCATAAGATTTTGGCGCATTCCCAGGTTTACAAGTCCTTGTAAATCTTGGGAAAGCGTCAAAATTCATGGGAGTTGTGTGGAATCCCCCCACTGCAACGCCCATGGAACGCTTCCCTTGCAGACAGTAAGGCAATGTAGCAATTTGTGCTGCCTTGCCTTACTTCATATCTATGAGGCCATTCAAAAGCCACGCAAAGTGGCTTTGCGTGGCCCCATAAATATGATTTGGTGGTTTGCCCCGCCGGAGCGTCACAAAGAGTGACACTATGGCAGCCTAAGGGGCTTGTAAACATGCCCCTACTACTTAAGATCATAGAGATAATCCTGTAGCCTGGAATCCTCAACATGAATATACATGGTTTTGCTGCCTACCTCCGCGATCTCATTATCACATGGCAATCTCCTGATAACATTCTCAGATATCAGTCCACTTAGGACATAACAGGATATGGGATACAGAAAGAGGACTGATAAGATACTTTGTTGCTGTACAACATTCTGGTCTTTGTAGTACACAATATGATAACTACTGAGTGTGAAATGCACCTACATGCTCAAACAGGTGCAAATAGGCTTTGCGAAGGTACATGCTGGAAAGCCTATGAGGGCTACTGAATTATTTTGGAGACTATCACCCCACTGCAAATTTTTGTTACTCTCAATCTTGCCCACTGACTAGAAATAGCACCTACCCCTTTAAATCAGGCCAGTGGGACTTAAAATGTCAAGGAGTCCTCATTAAGTTAAGATTGACATGTACCATACCTCCAATAAACATCAATGAAATTTTATATTTTTTGTCCTTCTCTCTGGATGGGGGGTCTCACTCATTGACTCTGTACTAAACAAGGAATATATATAAATGTGAAAATGAATGCCAACTGCAACTCAGGGCCTGAGGAAGGGGATACCTCAAATACTATAATAGATTAGTGGGAATACAACAAACCTGCAAGGTTTTTGCACAGGGATCTTTTGGTTCAAGAATATTGCGTTTGAAATATTTCAGAACATTTGAAACAACAAATGAAATTAGAATAATGTGTTCTGAATCTTGTGAGGAGGCTCATGAAGGAACGAATTATAGGTTTATGAGGCAGACTTCATGTTCTTGTTGATGGATGCCTATATAAAGGGGTTGTTATTGCCCCTACCCCTTCCTCGTCTGCCTTTTCTAGCACTCATACTCAAGGCGGCATCAAAGTACATCACATCACACAAATGCTGCAGTCAGCCAACATGCTGGAGGCACAAAATAACTGCTCACAAAGTGTTAACAATAAGGTTCAAAAGCATTCCAAAATATTGGGAGCCATTCAAGAGGCATACCCAGCTCTGCCAATGTCCCTGCTCCCTCTCTCCTTGCATCTTCACCTAAATCTCCCTCCAAGAATATTAACAAGATCTCCAAGTATATTAATCAGATCTCCAAGTATATTAATCAGATCTCCAAGTATATTAATCAGAGCTACAAGTATATTAACCAGATCTCCACAGGAAAAGTTGATACCAAAAATAAGTATGGACCTAACTGTACAGTGCCAAGATGTATTCAGAAGAAGAACTCAGTACATATTGCCGCTACGTGCCCAGAGTATATTATATAGCTGCACTCTAGATAAAGCTCCTATGAGTCCAACAGAATACGCAAATAGGCCACAGCCCTGGAAGTAGTTGATAAAAAATGGTGATTAATGGTTTTAGATCTGGTGCATGCTTGCAGAACTTGGTTCTGACATAAGCTGCAGCAAACGGTGGCTCCTCAGCAATGGCAGAGGAGCGTTGCCCCACTGCAAGCCATCAAATTTAAAATGATAATAAAATGCTTTTATTATTTTATTTTACTGTCTGGGCCGATGCCAGTCTAGGGCAGGCAGGGCCATGGCATGGAGGAGGAGTTGTGGGCACTTATAAGTGTGCATGTTGATTTGGCGGCCATCGTAGGGTGGCCAAACAGACATGCGCACTTAGGTGTCTCCAAGCCAGCTGTATTCTACAGCCGGGTGGAGAAATGGCACAGACTCCCTGTGCCTGAGCAAGCATCAAACCAGCCAACGCAAGCCAATCTCAGTGCTTCTATCATGCTTGGTATAGCATGAGAGCAGCGTCGGGATTATGTGGGGGAGTCTGTGAGCCTGGTCTGTGTGTTGCATGGCAGAGGGTCACCGAGGCGGCCGGCAGGCAGCAGAGTCAGAGAAGTCTTTTTAATTTTAATTAGTCACCCCTGCCTCTCCACTTTATATGGCTGCAGCTGCACTTTTACATGGGTCAATGTATATGCAATGTAGTCACACAGTTGTAATAAGTGTGGCTGAGTGTGGTAGGAAGGGGGTATAGTTTCAAAACCAGGGAAATTGCGATGTCAAAGATATTGTATTTCAATGGACAATGCTTTATGCTTTGCAAATGCCAATTACAAAATGACTCCGCTTGGTTTATTTACATTACCTACTTCCCTGCTGAGTGTAATAATTTCCTCTTTTTTAATATCAGTCCCTCTCCCCAATGCTTTGTAACTTGCATGTCTGTATGCTCTCAGAGATGATCTACTCTTCTGGGTTTACACAACCTTATGTGGATGATACCCAGTTTATTTTCCATATGGACAGTCAGTGCCTGGACTCTCTGTCGAATGTTTATAACTATTTACAAAGTACAGAAGCTGCCAGTAAGCTTCAGAAACTAAGCCATTGAATAATGTGCTAGCTTCCTGATACACATTTCTTTGTATTACATACACCCTTGGCTCCTCCTTCACTCATCCTTCTGTGATACATTTGAGATCATCATAAAGGCATTGCTTTGTGAACAAAGGAATACATTTCTGACTCAACTTTCTACAAAATGAATAGGTCACCTTTTCCGACACATTTATTAAATATTGGCCATCTTTAGTTTCGCTTTCCATGTATATCTAAGGTTTATAAATCTGTGCGTGCTTCAAATAATTTCATGTAGTATTATTTAACATTAATGATTGATTGCATTTGTTGTTTTACATAAGGGTGCCACAGTTTGTTCCCAGTAAGGAAGGACATCTTGATGAGCTCCGCATGCGATCTGTTCTTCTAAGCCTGGCCCTAGGTGCCATCTATAGCAGTGTTTTCAAGAATGCTAGGTTTTAATTGCACTGCCAAATTACTGTACCTGCTACACATTTAGATGTATGCAGTAACGGCAAATGTTACATTCCTATTTACTTACAACAACCTCCATCGCTGGCATAGTGACTGTAGGCAAGACATACACACACTCAGTTGGAAAATCTCCCTTCTGCTTAGTCCTTTCATTCATCCCGGTGGCCCAGCCAGAGGACATCACATCTTCTCCAGTATCGTGGTCTAGGATAATCAGGTCTCCTTTCAGGAAACTGAGAAACCCGGAGTCTTCTCCAACTGCAAGTATGCAAACAAGGATACCACATTTTATGGTCCTAACAGATACATATTATTCATTTCACTTGTAGCGTTACACTATAAAAAAATATCATTGTCAGCATATCTCCTCATCGGAGTTAATAATAGAAAATGTAAACTAAGCAGGACATATTTTATTAACAATATTTAAGACATAGTATTTATGTCAGACAGTATTGATGTACACAATAATATAAAACACAGAACCCTCATAACAAATTAATAAAACATTACATTGTGCTATAGTCAGTCTAGAGAATTGATTATTGTTATTATCTTTGTAGATTTTGACAACACAGATTTGTGGATGGATGGGTCCACTGAATCAACACAGCAAAAATTCAAAGACCAAAAAGACCAAAAGCAGCCTAGGCTTCTTGCCAATGAATGTGACTTCTGAGTTTTTAAGAGCCAAGAATACTGTTCCATTGAAAGGTGATTTGTCAAATGTGGCTAGAAAGAAAGGTGCAAGTTAATGGGAAACCATTTAAAGTTTGTGGTTCTGATTAACAAATATCGGTGTAACAATAAAAGTAATTTACTCCTGTGATACACCTGGCTTATTCATACATTTCTGGAGTAAGCCAGTACTCCTGGCTTATTGCGGGAATTGAGATGTATAACACAAGTAAGTCACAGCAAACTGTTTGAGAATCAAGTCCTATATGTTTTTGGAGAACATGACCTGGTGGAGAGCCATAAAAGTTACTGTGGGCAAATTTACAGTGAAACCGTTCTTGCGTAACACATGTAGGATGTAGTACTGAGGAAATCCTACAAGAGTGAACAGAAGAAAAATGAAAGTACTGAGTAATGTACAACTAGCTTGCACAACTTAGTTCCGATGTCTGAGTTTAGAGTGCAATATGATGAGTGTGTGACGGAGCAGTGAATTATTGCTGCGTTAAATTTTCATCCTTCGGGCGTAAGATATTTGACCTCTGAAGTAGCTACAAAATATTCACACATTTCCTGCTGTTGTATTTGCAATTTATGATTATAAAATTCCATGTGTCATGATATGGAATTTGAGATCAAAGTTGCTTTTTGTGCATTATAGTTTCATTATGAGAGCAAACATCAATTGAGCCCAAAAGAATCATTCCACAAAGATACATTTCCACATGGAATATGTGCAAAATATGCATGTAGCCTATTCCAAAAACCCTCTTGTGTGCTGATCTTATGACGCTCACCTCTAGATGTGCAGAAGTCATAATTTGGCCCAAAAAGTAGAGGCACACAGAACATGTTGTCACTCACTGACAGATTATCACTATTTCATAAAGGGTTGCATGTGTTTTGTTCACACATGGTTCCTACGGCCGTAAATTAGGCTTGCGTGGTGGAATCAGGTGCTACTGCTGGCTTGACCTTTCGCATCTCAGGCACTGTCATCCTATCCCTAGTCTTCATGGTCATGAAGTCTGCAGCAGGAACAGAAACTAAACAACCTTGTTTACTTTAAGGTCTTTTGCACTCCCTGTCCTTGCACAAGAGTCCAGAGCAAAAAGGAGACTGTTGAGGTGCTCAAGGAGGGCCAAAACTGTTTGTGACATGACTATGAACTTTAAATAATTCCATGCTTTGCTTAGAGTTATAATTCATGATTGGAAAACATGTTTCGTAGCTGCCATCTGGCCTCATGTCTCTATGACTACATTGATTCAGGCCTATTTTTGCAGTCACCAGTAGATGCCGGGGATATTGTATTAGATGTTCTAATTAAGCAATATTATCCATGGGAAGGACACTTCCAGGTAGTTATTTTATCTGGTTGAGTCTGAGGGCCCAAGGAAAAGCTAGATTCCTACCTGGGAGTGTCTGCCCCACTTTTGACAAGGCTCCATTGCTTTTGTCCTATTGAAAAGCATTTTAGTGATTGTCTGGATTTGATTGTCACAAAAAGGAGTATATCGTAAGTGTGATAACACATTTTAGTCACAATATGCATTATTTGCTGGACATGCCATGGTCATTTTAGGAACTGTGTTATGTTGTACGATAATATCATACTGTAAAAAATGGTCATTCAGTCCTGCAATTTGAACGACCCATCTGTGAGGGGAAACGGTTTTCTCATAAAAAATATGGTTAGTGCTCCGGCAGATAAAATGAGGATACATTTTCTACCAATTCAAAAATATCTTCCTTTACTTATGTAAGAAAAAAGTCTGACAAACTGAATAAAACATATACTTCCAACAACAAAGCTGTCTGTCAGTACTGCAGGTACATCAAGAGTACTAATGAACAACTAGAGTGCCAAGATTCTAAATATGTGACAAAGTGAGGCACTCCCGAACGCCATGTTGTTAGAATAGGAATTAATAACTTTAAGGGCTTTTCAGGGGTTAATGAAAACAGCTGTTTAACAAACTTTGCATAGACGTTTGATGTTTTAAACATTTATGGCTGTATATACATTTAAACATGAATCTCTAGGATAGATAATAACCAACTAGGGAACAGTCAAAATGCAGCATTTTGCTAGGGTTCCTCTATTCAATTTATAACTAAATGTGTAGGTCTACAAGCCCCTCATGTAAACTTCTCAGGTACTGGTTATGGTTCTCCTGGGAAGACGTAGGCTGGCTAGAAGCCAATACAAATGAAGCATTTTGATATTGTAGGTCTGTCTGATTTACTATTGGATGTGTAAGTACACCAGCATGTAAAGTTCTGTTTACCAAAACACTACGTCTGTTGAAGGGGATCTGGATGAATGGAGTGTTGTTAAAAAGAAAATGCTTAGCACCCATCTGTGCGCCATCCTGCTCCTGGTGACCACAGAGGTACATTTCTGTACCTCTGTGGTCACCAAGAGCAGATGTAAAAAAAACATGGCAGATTAATTACAATAAAGAGATGTTATGTGAATAACAGTCCTCTTTACACAAAGATAAAAAAGCGATTCCCTTTGAAACGAGAATTATTATTCTCTCCGATTAGGGTATGTCACTAATTTGCTCACCTGGATTTGGGTTGTCTTGCAGCGTGACAACATATTTGGACCGTTTCCTTAGTCCTTCCAGAAAGGTTACAACCAGATCACGAATGTCCTCTGCATTGTTGGAAGTGAAAGTATACTCATCTGCTTTAATGGTAGCCAAGGTGAAGCTCTGTCCTTGCAGTTTACCACCCCTGGATTTGAGGGGTATCAAGAAAAAGTACAGTGAGGGGAAGTCTGTAGACAATACTTACTCCAAACAATATATATCAACAAAATAAACTGTGGTCACAATTCAAAAGGCTTGTTCCGTGAGTAACAATCACATTACCTTACCTTACCCACCTAATCTCAAACACAAGAGCATAAAACAGGAAACAATATGATGGTGGATCCTACACTGTGAACACAGTTGTTCTTAATCAAGCATCTGTAGTGCAGTAGTTGGTATACATAAATAGCCTTAATAGTGAACCCTCCATGACATGTTTGCACTCATTTACGAATACTGTTCACAGTAGTGTAATACCTAACAGGTTGTTTCTGACTGTAATACACAACTCTTTCCCGTCTTTGCATTCAAATCTAATCTAAAACATAAATCAACCCTCTCCCCTCCCGTCTAACTCAGTTCTGCATGTCCATATTTCTTTTGTTTCTCAGAAACAAATCTTGTGTTTGTTTCAGAAAACAAAAAAATTAAGACTGCTCCACTTTGATATGCAACCCCGCTGCCATTAAACTTTCACAGATAGAGTGCAATCTATGTCTGCAGGAGCACTTTTGTGAATAATGGTTAGCTCAAGCAGGAGGGCACTCTATGGGCCCGATGTAGATGTCAGTGGAGGGGTTACTCCATCAGAAAGGTGACGGATATCCCGTTCGGCAAAATATAAATCTATAGGATATTATGGGATTTATATTTTGGCGGACGGAATATCCGTCACCGTTGTAACGGAGTAACCTGTCCGCCAAAATCTAAATGAGTCCCAAAGTATGGCTAGCCAACCCCTGCCGGGCTGCAGAGGTGCTGCCTTCGCTGCCCCAGCACTATGGACGAAGACTGTTGTAGTTGGAGGGCAGTGTCTTCACACAAGAGTGTGGGACCATTCAGGTAGGAGGTAAGTTATTTATTTCATGTTAGTCCCCTAGGTTACAGCTACAACCTGAGTGCGTTTGTTAGGGCTTCATCCTCCCTCCAACTGTAATCAACATGCAAGCTTCCCCTAGCACCCAGACATCAACATTCCATACATCGTCACATTCTCAAAGTATCTGCTCTCAACATTCTAAAGCATAGCCTCTCAACCCATGTATACACGGACGCATCACCTTATAACATACTCCTCTATCCTTACACATAGGACAAACATCAAACCAATGCAACAATGACCCATAAGAAGTAGGGTTCTTCAGCGTTGCTTATCTTACTTCAAACCTAAGACACACGCCCTCTGAGTTCTTCGTGGGGGCTTGCTCTCAGAACATGCCCTTGTACACCACATCCAAGTGCTAAGAATCATGGTTCTCCCTCGTGCAGCTTGAGCACATGCTGCACTATGGCACTACCAAAGGTGACGGTAGTTTAACTTGCAATGCCATGTATGTATTACCTAAAACAATACTTGCTAAAGATCACATTTATTGGATTTGAGGGTGGGCAGCCCCAGACTATACGTGTCTGGTACAAGGCCCCAGACTATACGTGTCTGGTACAAGGTCTCGCTCCAACTTTAGGCATGTCCCCTCTTGACTCAGGACTAGCTCCCAACTGACACCAGAATCCTGCTGCATCTCCACGAAGGTACTTTTTAACAATTTCCCCTCTAAATATTGTAGTAGGGGAGGTTTGAGTCTTCACCCAAGAGTCTGCAGCCTTCAGGTAGAACGTAGGTTCTTTATTCATACTAGGCTCTCAGATTACAGCAACAGCAGGTAGGTACTGTCAGGGCCCTATTCTCTCTCCAGCTTTAATCAACCCCATGCTTCATCAAGTATACAGACAACAACAATCCATGCATCCATTACACTGGGCCGCCTTAGTAGTGACATTCTAAGTTTGATATGAGTATTACAAAAGTAGAGGAGCATCCAAAGAAACATCTGTGACCCATTTCCATAATTCAAAATTGCTTCTGGAGTGCAAAAACAAGCACAAACACCCACTGCCCCCCTGGACAATTTCAGCTATTCATTCTTAGGTGTACTTGACAGATGTTTATTGTGCTCTCAGTGGGCTCTCACAATAGTAAACTTTATTATTCATAAAAAGCAGCAATGCAAATGTTGATGAGCTTTAAGGTGCACATGCAAATAATAATACAAAATTGTTCCATTAGTAATATTAATGCAAAAATATTCTGTATATACAAAGCGTTGCATATACAATAAATTATATGAACTTCGGTTCCTTGGTTACAGCAAACCAGTTAAAAAACTGATTATATAATATTCGAACAATTCCCAGATAAAGACAGTTCTGTAAGCATTAGGAGATAGGATTGCTTTTCTTTCTCTTGCAGATAGGTCTTCGATCAAGTGGTAAAAAGAAGTAGATGTCACATCGACTGTTTAGTATGTCGTTCCATAGCTTGGCTCTTGCAAAGGTGAGAGACTCGATGCTCATTTTTTCACATGTGTACCTTGCCGCTAGAGGAGAGACAGCTCATGGGTGGGTGGCGGATAATTAGGCCTGTCCAGTACTCGAGCGCACAAGTCCTAATACATTTCCACATCCGGCATGAATTACTGTAGTAGAATGTCTTAGGAATTTCGAGCCAGACCAGTTCTACGCAACTTTCTATGATAACCCGGCCCAAAAAAAAATTTAATGGACTGACTGTAGGTTGGCGACCAGTTTCCCAAGTCTATGCTATCTGTGCACTAGTGTCACTGGGATATGACTATACCTTGTGTCAGAAGCTTCATCTTTTTAAATTCCAGTGGGAAGTGGAATTATGAAATGGAGTAGAAATGGAAGTGAGCTGACTTTACTGCAGCTTTCATCAGTGGTATGAAGAAGACAATGCTGTCGAAAATCTCCCCTAGATTCCTTACAAACTAAAAAGTAGAAAGTGCAGAGTTTAAACAGCTGAGGCAGGTGAAAGTCAGTGCTGATAGGCTTGAGCAGTCAAGACAATCAGGCAAAACAAATTGTTCTTAATCCAGGGCTGGACCATCAAACAAATCTGAGCTGGGTACTAGGAGCAGAATCTGTGAATCATCAGCATACAGCTGACACCATAGACCACAGTCCACAATGAATTAGGCCTGGGAAAGTAGACATCTGTTGAATAGCAGGGGAAATTGGAAACCCCTGTTGGACACTGCAGTTTGCTAGTGGGGCAGTGAAGAAAAGGCACCCCAATGCTCCCAGCGGGTCCAGTCACAGAGAAGTGATCTAATAATTATCTAATCTACTGCAGTACAGTGCCCAAAATGCCTAGTACCTAGTTCAGATAGTCAAGGAGAACACTGTGTTCTATGGTGTTAAATGCTGCAGATAGGCCTAGAATAAGCAACACAGCAGTTCTCCAGTCATCTCTCAGTCCGAGGTCACCAAAGCTTTGGTGCCCATGGAAAGACATAAAGTAGACTAAAGATGTCATAACAGTAGGTTGCTAGATTTTTCCAGATAGCTCAGCAGCTCATCACTGACCTTTGCTTCTATGGTTTTAGCAATGAAAAGCAGGGTGGATATAGGTCTGAATTTCTGTGGAACAGATAGATCTAAAGGAACATTTGTTTTCTCCAGCAAAAACAAAATAATTACTTGCTGAATTGCTTGTGGCCCAGTATCCGTCTGTAAGGATGCCTTAGTTAGCACGCACAGGACCTCTGTCAGGGCAGAAGCATCTGGTAGGCATGGGATCCAAACATGATCCGGAACATCTCATTTGGCTACTCGCTTTTAGGGTGTCAGTACTTAACATTGTGAAGCTAGGGAATTGGCAGGTAGACTAGTGAGTGGTGTGGATGGAATGGTAGTAAATACAGAATCTTGAGATCATCTGGCATTGATGTCGCAGATATTTCTAATGAAAAGCCAATGAGTTACATAGATCTTGGAGAACGATTAATTGTATGAAAACCAATACGGAATATGGAATACTCTGCTCCAATTTGAGGGGTTGTCTCCAGGTCTCACAAAATGATAAGAGTTTTGCCACGCTGCTTCGTTCCAGTTATGTTTTTACCTGAAGTGGCTACTGCCATGCAGAGGAAAAATCCCCACTTCTTTGGTGAGCATCTTTAAGCTTGGCAGACAGGCTGCTATTAGCATTGAAGAGGCGCTGCCTTTGTCACAACAGTGGTATAGCAGCCGGGCTGACAAATTCTAAATCTCTGCCTTACAACCTGATTCAGAGTTTGATGGATGGATCCTCTATCACAAACATGACGAATATTCTGTGCTCCTTATTACAAGTACCAAAGGACATAATGCACTGGCAATAAGGAGGATGTGATGGAGTAACCCCTCCAACAAACTCTAAATCAGGCTCTTAGTCTTCTCCTCACATTGAATGATTTGCCTCCTCCCCCACTTTCACATCTACATTCAGATAATATTCATGCACCATGATCAGTAAGCTGTCGCTCATGTGCCCATCATATCCTCAATTAACATTCATAGAACACACATTTCATCTAGACGTTGGCCCAAACAATTGCCTTTTTCTCTGCTGGATCACCTAACTACCTAGTTGTCTGCCTAACATACATTTGGAGACTTTAGCCAGAACCCTCACAATTTTAAGACCCAGAATCTTTGGAAATTTCTAAACTAATGACCACAGAGCCAAATGGGCCAATAAAACACACTTAGGCTTTAACTAGATGTGTGCAAGCAACTACAGCTCATCCTCCTGTGGACCAATGCAGTGTGGCCCAAAGGCGTGCAAGGACTGCAGTGGGATTTAGCAGTAGACATCTCCACCAACCAAGAGTGGAACTCTAGTTTAATAAATTCATGCCCAAGCTCAGAAGCATTGTTTTATACCCAAAATTGCAAGTACCTAGAAATGGATCACCCAGAGCAAAAGAAGCAAATTATGAAAAAGCTGTAACAGCCATTCCACTCACAGGCGCTGTAATGCTTGCCCTTTAGGACAGACAAAATAGGATTTCTTCTGGTAAGGAGGCACTGCAATATCCTAACCTAGGCAGCGCGGGAGGCTGATCCCGTACTTTCTAACCATAAATAGTCAAATGTAGCACAGGGTTGCTTGTCTTCTAAAGGAGATTCACTTACTAACCGGAATCAAGTAATGAATGGAACGAAGAAGAGGGTCAAGGTGGTCATGAAACAAGCACATCACAAATCCTACAAATAGTGGGCACAAGCTAAACAAATGCAAAGATCATCATTGGTCAGAAAGAACACAACTTTCTTTTATGTGTAATAATCTCCTAGTGTTTTTCTTCATCGTCCATTCTTGCTCTTTGTTTGGTTTCACCTTCCGTAACTATATGCAACAATGCGCTCTCATGGAGTTTGCAAAGAAAGGACAACTACCTGCTACTGGAGACTGCAGTGATTTCAGGGAAAGACAGCTCAAGAAGAACTTGCTCCTGCTCATCAACAAAATAGACCCCTGTCCAGTTGACAGCAACAATGACCTCGTTTTTGGGCAGACTGGGTCCTGTAAGAGAGAACACAAACGTAGTTAGTAGGAATGAGCTATAGTCCCATAATGGTAACAAAGCATGTTTAAATCATCAGGAAATGTTTTCAAATGATGCAGGTTTGTTTGCCATTATATTCACAAAGTAGACAGTACACACAAGTAAAGCATACAATTGTAAAGTTCTGGACGGCCAACCTCTGCGAAGAACTAAACAGATTGTAATCTGCCCTACAGGTATTATTATACCAGGTCGGGTACATAAAACATTTTGTGCACCTAAATGCTTTGCAGGGTGTGGAAAGTTGAATTTGATTTCAGAAAAACCTATTAAGTGCAGACCTCGGATATTTGTTATATCCATATATGTGATTAACCCAGATTCCTGGGAGTCTATTGGGTAGCCCTGTAGTGTTTTTGAAAAAATTGTAACATAGACTGAAGTGATTTTAAAAGTGCTAAAAACATGACCTTTGTCAAATGTTTATCAAACATAACCCACAAATAAATATAAAGATATATATTTACCTGAAAACTTAAAGGCCTCATAAAACCTAGAAAATAGCAAAGGCCACTTAAAACGTGCAAAATCAACAACATCTTCTTTGACCTTCTGAGAGTCTGTTCTCTTCTGTGTATAAATGCCCTGTGGGTAAAAAACATAAATAAATTTGAAAGGGAAACATCCTGAAGCTGACAATTAAATGCTGCTTTGAACTTGTAGACTTCTCTTTTGTCTACGGCGAAAAAGCTGTGGAATCATGTTATATAGTGCATTGTACAGATTTTGAAAAACATCCACTACTATGTGTGTTACAATAGAAAGATGCAGCATGATCACCTATATTGGGTTGGCTAAATCTTACTTTGGAGACTCTGGATCTGGGACACCTGGATCCGAGTCCAGATTTTCCACTTGACAAAATTGTGTGGTCCTGAAACTATAAGTCTCTAAGTCCATTTCCCTCTATAGCAAGAAAATGTATAACTCTAGAGGGGTTTCCTTTTATGCAGCACACTGTACACGGATGTTTACTCATTCATTCACACTGACCTTTCATGGTGTTATACTCGACATTCAAGCACAGGCAGATGTGCACTGAGCTCATCTATTTGATAATATTACCAATCACCAAGAAAAAACATCACTACTAATCCACAACCACAAGTATTTTGCTACTGCTGTGTTTTTTTTCAGGTGGAAATACCTAAATACCTCTATATCGCCTCATACTTACCTCTACAGGCCAAACCAACAATACAAATGTTAGTTATGGATGTGATGGTAATGAAATCATCTAATGGATTTCTCAGTTAAAAAGTTTTACTTTTGTACTGTAGCATTCAGATACAGCTTATGTAACATGTGTAGGGTGTGTGGTTGGACGTGTGTTATGTTAAGTACTGAGCCTATGTGGGAAGTGTTTCCCAGTCATGTGTGTTAACTGCTGAGGTCAGATATCATGATATGGGACGCAGAGATTAGGAGAGTGGTGAATGAAAGGAGTGTAAAGGACAGATTTGTGAGTTACATTTCAAGATATGCTAGAAGCATTAGTTAAGGAATGTCACCTTTAGAACAAGTTCTTTTTTACCATACAGCACCTTTACCACACAATCTTTATCACACAGTTACGTATCACGCAGCCTATTTTATAATGTGGTGCTTTATCATGCATGTAAGTTATTATATTCTTTTTAAATGACATAGTACACACACACACAGGCACACACACATGCTTATGTCATAAAAAATAAGGTTTCAAGGGTTGATAAATAGATGCAGTGAAAGGATAGTCAGGGTTTATTATGTTTAAAGGATGATGGATAGGAGTAAAGTGTGGTAACGAGTTTTAGGTTTAAGGGATTGTTAAGAAGAAAGGATGCTAAAGGGATTTTAGGGTTAACGGGTACTAAGGGGGTTTTAGGTTTAAGGCAAGGGTAGAAGTACACGTAAGGGGTTTTTAGGTTTAAGGAGTGGGTAGGCTATAAGGGTCTAGTAATGAGTTTTTAGGTTTAAGGGATGGGTAGAGGTAAAGGGTAGAAGAGTTTAAAAAAAATATTTGTTTATAGATGTGTGTTTGTGTGTTTGTGTGTAAATATAGACTTTTATAATTCTTGCCTTCATTTCTCCCCTAGTACCTGCCATTACCCCTTTACACGCAACAAGAAGATAAAGGATCAGCAAATAAATTGCTCATGGTTCAACACAAGATGCATGAGCAAGAACAGATGTAATATATTTGATCTTCTCCGAGCACCGGAGCCAGACATTGTATTGGTCACAGAACCATGTCCCAGAAACAAGTCTGCACCCATCTACCACAAAGCCACTTCACCTGGATATAAGTTATCAGCATAACTTACGCTGGCAAAATGGAAGCAGACATGGAAGTCATTCAAAATAAATCAATAAAATAATCCCTGCACCAATTAATTCAACAGAACAGACTGGGAATCCCTGTTAGTTAGATGTCATCCCACCCCAGATCTTACCAGCTCCTTAACCTATAGTCTGCATTCCTGCAATTGAACATTAAAGAATATATTCCTGGGCACAGGAGCAGGTCCCTACTAAAACATCACAATTTATATTTCCTGGGATACCTCCGTATCTTGTTTAGAGAAAAAGGATCTACAAGAAATTTACATTACTTTCAGTCTAGAGGAGCTCAACTTCCAGCAATTGGTATCAGGCCACATGTATATGCTGCTGGCCATACTCTTGAAATCATATTCTCCCCTCTGGAAAAGGCATGTATAACTGATAAGCTCCTTATCAACTGGCATGACCACCACATCATCTCTTCTAAAATTTCCATGCCAGATCACAAGAACAACTAGATGCCAAAGGCAAGACTCAACATCATCACCACATATAGACAATGGAAGAGATGAGGCTTACCAGCACTTCACTGCCACCTAGCAAAAGCATCAATGAGTATCCATATGTTGTACCCATCTTTTACAAATGGATTTTCTCAGGACTGATCTACCTGATGGCACTAAAAACCTCCTCCTGGGCAGCCCCAAGAAAAAACACATGGAACAATTACACATTTAAACAAATGAAAACACATCTTAATGTTCTATGATACAAATTATGGAAATCATGGAATGGAAAATACAAGGTTTGACTGTGTGATACAACACAGTATACAAAACAGCCATGAGGACCACCAAAAGACACCACTAATCCACTTGCATCATGGAGGCAGATTGCTCATCAAAGAAACCCTAAAAGATCATTGCAGGATTCTGTAAACCTAAAGTGCCAGAAGATGCCTTCTGTGATGAAAAGTGCCACAAAATTTAGATCAAGAATAGGGAAACTGTACAATTACCGTAAGGACAAAACAGCCACACAACACCCATACCTAACAGAACCCATGGATGGATGGACATGAATTTGCCTTCTCTATCCCTCTCCAACATGCCCTCTGACCTCAGCAATGTAACTTGACAATCATGATTAACTTTTAGAACCTGGTGTTTGAAATATCTTTAAAGATATACTTTAAAAACGTGTGTAGAAGAAGTAACTAGGAACCTTCTAAACAAATCAATGGAGTTTAGACACTTCTCCTGGAACAAAAAACCCTATTCATCAAACCACTCAGCAAGAAGACAAACCTTAACATGTTTAACCCAGCAAACCGCTGGTTACGATCCACTGGTCCAGTTCTGGATAAACTACTTAAAGGGAAATTTTTACCACTCTCCAACTCTACTGAAACTAATACCCTGAAGTTGGATCAGCAACCTGGCTTTAAACCAGGTAGGGTCATCTACCCTGATATCTATTTGGGATGATCTAAAATTCATCGGGGACAAAAATGGGTTTGCTGCTCTACTGCCCATTGATCTACGACTACGAATCAGACCCTTTCATGCTTCCCTGCGGAGTCCCTCAGGGATCCTCCTTGAGTCCCACCCTTTTTAATATATACGTCTCCACCTTGGCACCAGTCATCAGATCTTTTGGCTTCAAGTTAACTTCTTACGCAGATGATACTCAGATAGTGGTATCTCTGCTACCAGGGGAAACTGACAGCACAGCTGATCGATTCAGAGGCTGTATGCGGGAAGTCAGTAACTGGATGGCTGATAACTGCCTCAAATTAAATTCTACAAAAACCGAAGTCTTGCTGTTCGGGTCCAGCGATAATTTCTGGTCCCCACGTTGGTGGCCCGAGGAAATGGGCACTCCTCCAGCTCCGGTCCCAAAGGTCAAAAACCTGGGTGTACTTATGGACAACTCTTTGTCCTTTAAGCCCCAAATTAATGCACTCTCCTCAGCAACTCACTTTGTCCTAAAAACCATTCGGAAAGTCTTGCCGTTTCTTGCAGATGAGCATAAGAAGACCGTGGTCACAGGGCTGGTGATGTCCCAGCTGGACTATTGTAACAGCCTTCTGCTGAACGCCCAACAGGGGCTCCTCAACAAACTCCAGATTCTGCAGAATGCTGCAGCCCGACTAATCACAGGCACACCTAAATTCGCCTCTGTATCTCGGGACCTGGCTAAGCTACACTGGCTACCAGTTCACAAGAGAATTATTTTTAAATCACTTTGCGTAACTTTCAAGGCCTTGCATGGCCTAGGCCCCCACTGTATTTCCCAACTCTTTCAGTGGCATAGACCAACAAGACTTCTGAGATCAGCTGAGCAGGGTCTGGTAGTCATCCCCAGAGTTAGGAAAGCCCGCTGGGGAGGCAGGAGCTTCTCTCTAGGGGCAGCAAAGGCATGGAATGCGTTACCACTAAACCTCAAACAACCACCGGACCTCTTGTCTTTTAGGGAAGCTTTAAAGACCTGGCTTTTCACACAGTAACCCCCTGCTTATACACACTCTCTCAACTAGCGCCAGGACTCCTCTGGGTAACAGTGCACTCTATAAATGTGAAAAATAAATAAATAAATCTATCAGCAGCATTATATACAGTCAACACAGGCTGAACAATATCAGAATATGGGCAAATGCACTATAATGGATTATTTCCTATTTCAAGGAAAAGCTTGGAATTTCTGCCTAATTGCATACCAGCTTCTCACACACTACACTGTGGGGTTCTCCAAGAATCCATTATCTCCCTTCTCTCATTCAATATCTACCTCTCTCATTAATCAGACCTCAGCCAATCCTTCAATCTCTCATTCTACAACTGTGTAGATGGCACTAAAATGACACTAACAGCATCCTAAAAATGAACAGCCCAGAAGACCTGCAGGAATCTGGACTGTGCCATAAACACCTAGATGCCCTTTGTACAACGGTGCAAAAATCAACCTACGAATATATGACCATAGGAAATACATACCCCTCCAACCACCTCAAGAGAGGTGTTGAATTTAGGAGTGATCGTGGATTAAAGCCTATCCCCGAACTCAGAGATCCCTTGAACATAGTCACGAGAAGCACCTTTCATAAACTGAAAACCTTGCACAGAATCTTCACATTGGTAAGGAGCAAAAGTGCAGACCATGCTCCCACTTCTCATATCAAAGCTCAGCTATGTGATTGGCATCTATCCTGGCTTCACGGATTCATTATATGCAAACTACAACAAAATCAGAATGCTGTAACACGACTACTCCTCTGCCTGCACTCTAGGGAGCACACGTCACCAATCCTACAAGGACTCCATTTGCTACAGGTAGCGAGAAGAGCAATTCTCAAAGCACTAGCATTGCACACAGAGCCATGCACGAAAAAGGATCCCTATACCTTCAAATAAAATATTAACTGTACAGACAAAAAAGATATCTTGTTCTATTATAGACCTTTGGATGCCTTAAAGAATCCATAGGAGGATCTTCTCTTTTGGTCCAAGCAAAAAACTTTTGGAACTCTCTAGAAGCTAAGAGGTGCTGCACCTAAGAACACTTAAAATTCATGAGAGTGGTGAAAAACGGTTCATTCCCAAGATAGCCACTTCCATCCCGAACAACCAACCCTCACTAAAAATGGGATGGTCACCCACCACCTCCTACCTCAATTTCTGCTCTGTTAAACACCGAGGGGTGTCATATCCACTTGTAACCAGGATAGGCTACAGGATAAACAACCATTCCGTTTTGGCACACCTAAATAGACCTAAAGTAACATGAACAGTGTTGTCATAAATGATGTCATTGTAGATGTCAATAAGAAACTAAAGAGCTTGTCCGTAGTTTAGAAAATAGAGGCGAATGACAACCAGACACCCCTGTCTTCTCCATTGTATTCATCCAGGTTTCTTCTTTTACAAGGGGACTTTTTAATGCAACCTGGCCATCACTCTGTTCCAGTTCTTATTGATTTTGGAGCATTGAATGAATGAACTTTTCAGTGCACCTCACTTCACCATACTGCAACTAACAAAAAAGAAGTACAAGTGGCTGTTGAATCCATTGATGGAATTCTAGTGGCCTCTGGCTTAGTTGTGGAAGAAACCAAACCATTACCTCTTAGGATAGCTGTGCACTATGAGGACATTGTTTTTGATTTCATATCTTCTCCTCTTTGTCCTATTATTTGGAGAATCAATCGGTGAGCATCGGTCGCTTAGCCAAACACAATAAAACACAATCCATACATCAACTGGTCAGCAAAGACATTGTTTATGGGATCTGAGTTTTGTATAGCTCATTGCACTGTTAGCCAAAGCTTTTCTGAACACCTAAGAAATACACTGGTTGACAATAATCGATTGTAATTCAGATCACAGAAATTTCTGATACCTACTGAGAATTTCTGGATGTATTTCAAGAATCTTCTACTAAAGAGTTGTCCCCTCATCAAACTTTTGATTGTGCCATCAACTACCAGATGCCATCATTCCCTATAGGCGAATCTGTCCCTTGTCACCTCCTAAAAGACAAGCTCTTAGGAATTACCTAGATGCTAATCTGGCTAATGGACTGGTTGCTTCTTTCAAGCCTCCTGTTGGGGCTTCTCTATTTTTTGCATCTTAAAAAGGAACCTCGGAACTTTGGCTCAATATTGATAACATGGGTCTGAACAAGATAAATATTAAGGGTCATTATCTTTTACTGCTTATTTACTGCTTATTTCAGACATTCTAGAAGTCCTTCAAGGAGTGAAGATTTTCACAAAACTTGACCTAAGAGCAGCTTACCATCTCATTTGCATTAAATCTGGAGATGAGTGGAAAACTGCCTTCTGGACTCCATTTGGGCATTTTAAATATTGAGTAATGTCTTTTGGCTTATGTAACGCCCCTACTATATTTCAACGATTCATGAATTCTATTTTCTCTAATCTGATCCTTCAGTCTATGAAGTCTACTTTGATATTTAATTTTTTTAAGGAACAGAGATTTTATGTTAAAAAGGTATTACAGTATTGTAGGGAGAGCAAGGTATTAGCCAAGCCCAAGAATTGTTTGTTAAAAAATGAGTTTGTCAATTATTTGGGCTATGTTCTTTCTTCTAAAGGATTTAAAATAGATTCATTTGCAGTTAAGAGATAATAATAGATTGATTTTTGTTCAAGGTAAACTTTTTATTCCAACTAAGCAATCTCAAAAATATGTTCTGTAATTATAACATGATGCCCTAATTTCAGGACTCCGAGGTCAAAGTGTAACTGAGGATCTGGTCAGGAGAAGGTTTTGGTGGCCTTCATTCCATCAATCGACAGTTAGCACGTTCCTGAATAGGAATATGTCATTCGTGATGCACTCGGTTTTAGAGATAACGTCTCTTTTTATAGATTCAGCTGATGACTCAAGGTAGTTTTGAACGTCGTCAAAGTTTATTAGACACTTTCTTTAGTGTAATTTCATGGAATTGTATTCATGGTATCATTAATCCAAATATCCATTCATCGTATCATTAATCCAAATGCCCAATGCATTTCGGGCTTGTTTAAGCCCTTCTTCAGGGGCGACGCTCTGAAAGGACAAGTGTAGGAATCAGTCTGAGAATGAGATCATTTTAAATAAAACGAAGCAGAATGTGCCCATCAAGCCTTGGGGTAAAAAAGGTAGTGTCATGTCTAAGGAAGCCCTGCTTCCGAATCTTATCGTAAAACAAAAATCGTGAAGAGATTGTGAGAAAGATAAGAACGTGTATTTCAAACTCACCACGGTGCTGATCACGTATAACGGAAAAAGAGACGTGTGTCTGGTGTATGTAGCGTGAGGGTTAAAGAAGAAAACGACTGTGCAGTTTCAAGCAATCACCAAGCAAAACAAATGTCTAGAACACAGGGTGTGTAGCATTCATGGCGGTGTTAATAAACTGTAGCTACGCGTGTATATCAGAGAAAAAAAAAAAAACAGTGTGATAATGAAATATAGCGTCAAGCTAGAAGAGGGATATGCAGTTTTAAACAATTATCGAGAAGTGCAAGGCAGACTTACGGATTGTGATGAACGTTGACGGACCTTCAAGGAGCCGGGAGAACCGTTACATTGTACTCCGGGCGGTGTAAACGATCGTAATCATGTGGTATGAGCCCACGTGATTAAGTAGGGTCACAAGTTAGACGCGAGTAGATATGAACTACGTAGAAAAAAGACTAGTAGTTCCCGAGTTTAGGGTGCTGAGATAAAGTGAGTAAAGTCGTGAATAGAACGTAGGTACGTCGTCAAGCTAGTTAATTAAGAGAAAGAAAATAAGAAAATTAAGTGTACACTGAATGGTGTGAGAGGTCATGATCATGTGGTATAATACCACGTAAAGTGAGTGGAATGACGGTATGATTGGAACTACATAAAAAAGACTAGTAGTTCCAAAGTGTAATAAGGTAAAATGTGACGTGGATGCGTGAGCATGCAGGTTAACACTGCCGTGGTGGAAAAGGAAGGTGATATCAGAGATTCAAATAGGAGTAGGGGATAAACTGACATAAAATAAAGTAAGATTACTGTAAGAGTAATGTCAACATCAGAAAGAGGTTTGCCATGGTTGCAATTCAACAACGAGGGATATTGCTAGCGAAAAGAACATATTATAAACAAATGTTACAGGGTAAATAATGCATTTAACATGAAAATTACAAAGGACCAGAGGTGCTGAGGAGTCCAAGTAGGGAGCATTGTATCTGTGTGTGAAAAAGGACCTGATTATAGGAAGCAGCCAAGGTCGTAACGTTCATTGAGACCTTTTGGATACGTAGAGTTGAGCTTGTGGATCCAAAATATTTCTCTTTGCAGTAGATGTTGACAATTGTCTCGTCCCCTGAGATGGGGGATTAGTTCAAGAACCAAAAAACGAAGTTGACAAATGTTGTGTTGGTACTGATGAAAATGGGTGGCGATAGGAGATTTAGCCTGTTGTGTCCGGATATTGCTTTTGTGTTCGTTGATTCTTATACGAATCTTTCTCTCCGTCTTGCCCACATACACCAGGCCACATGGACATTTCAACATGTAAATGAGATTCTGACTGTTGCATGTAGCTGTGACTCTTAGTTTGATTGAGTGTCCTTGTAGCGGATGTTGAATGGTGGTACCCTTGATAATAGAATTGCAATTGCCACAGTTTAAACAAGGGAAAGTGCCTTTGAAATTGCTTGTGATCGATTCATCCACTTTGGATATTATTTGTTTCAGATTGCGTGATCTTTGGTAAGCGAACCTGGATGGTACTTCAAAGATGTTGTTAAAGTCTACTTCCGTGCTTAGCATTGGCCAATATCTGAGAATAGTTTTTTTTATGTTGAAACTTTGTGTTGAATATTTGGATACAAATGTCATTCTCTCGTCTGATGTTTTAGTAGATTTAGGTAACAGTAACATTTGTCGGGTAGATTTCTCTGATTTGAGAATGGCGTTATCCAGAACTTTTGTGGGATACTTTCGTTGTTCAAATTTAGAGATGCAGGTACGTTTACTTGATTCAAAGAGATCATTGGTGGTTGAGATTCTTTTTAATCTCAAGAGTTGAGAGTAGGGTAGGTGTTGCTTGAGTGATGGTTGGTGGAAACTGTGATAATGAAGAAGATTACTTCGATCAGTGGGTTTGGTGTATACCTGAGTGGTGAGATATCCTTGATTGATAGTGATGTGTGTATCAAGAAATGGTATTGATTCTTTGTTGATGCAGTGGGTAAATTGAATGCGTTGATCTACTGTATTGAGAGATTCAATTAGGGATTCAAGTTGGTTAAGAGACCCATTCCATAATATGAAAATGTCATCAATGTACCTTTTGTAAAGAATAAGGTGTCTGATCCAATCCTGTTTAGATAGAATGTTGTCCAATTCAAAGCGATGCATATAGAGGTTCGCGTAGGTCGGGGCGGCACAATTACCCATGGAAGTACCCGAGCATTGAATGTAAAAAGATCCTGCCCATTCAAAGTAGCTGTGATAAAGGGTGAAGTGCATGAGTTCCATGATGAATACTTTCAGATTCTCTGGTTTGTCTGTGGTCATTAAGAATGATTCAATAGCCTCAATGCCTCTGTCATGTGGTATGGAAGTGTAAAGTGATTTTACGTCAATGATGCATAAGATGGTATCCATGGTTGTCATATCACGAACAGACTCTAGGATGTTAAGAAAGTGGGCAGTGTCCTTGATATAGGTAGTCATTGATTGAACCGAAGCTTGGAGGTGTTTATCGAGGTATTTCCCAACAGGTTCGTGCAATGAATTAACGGTAGACACTATGGGTCTAAACGATGGTTTTGTTGCGTTTTTGTGCATTTTGGGGAGCATGTAAATGTAGGGTGTAGATGGATGAGTTTTGATCAGATATTTTTTGTCTTCCTCATTAATGGCTCCCTGTTCCAAGGCTGTGTTTACAATGACTTTCAATACATCAAGAAATTCGTTGGTGGGATCCATTGGTATTGCCATGTACGTCTGTGGGTCTTTAACATGTTCATTGACATTTTCCATGTAAAAAGCTGTGTCCATGATTACTAATGCCCCTCCTTTATCGGCTTGACGTATGGTGATTTCTTGTTTGTTGGCTAGTTGTTTTAAAGCATGTTCTTCTTTTTGGGTTATGTTCTTATGAGTCTTTGTGTTATGGTAACCAATCTTCTTTAGATCTTTTTCGACAATGGTCTCAAAGGCATCCAGTACTTTGTGACTCATGGGTGCTGTGAAGGTACTCTTGTTACGAAGTCCCATTAGGGTGTTATTCCGTGGCGTGTCTTGGATGTTTAGGATGTTGCGAAAGTAGTGCTTAAGTCTGAGCGAACGCATGAATTTGAAAAGACTGATTTCAGTCTCCAGTTGATTCGAATGGTAAGTGGGAACGAAGGAAGTTCCTTTTTGGAGTGTCAGAATTTGAAGTCGTGTGAGATGGAAAGAAGATATGTTGATTACGAGGTTTTCTGACTGCGTGTGCTCTACTTTTTTTTTTTTCTCTGATATACACGCGTAGCTACAGTTTATTAACACCGCCATGAATGCTACACACCCTGTGTTCTAGACATTTGTTTTGCTTGGTGTTTGTTTGAAACTGCACAATCGTTTTCTTCTTTAACCCTCACGCTACATACACCAGACACACGTCTCTTTTTCCGTTATACGTGATCAGCACCGTGGTGAGTTTGAAATACACGTTCTTATCTTTCTCACAATCTCTTCACGATTTTTGTTTTACGATAAGATTTGGAAGCAGGGCTTCCTTAGACATGACACTACCTTTTTTACCCCAAGGCTTGATGGGCACATTCTGCTTCGTTTTATTTAAAATGATCTCATTCTCAGACTGATTCCTACACTTGTCCTTTCAGAGCGTCGCCCCTGAAGAAGGGCTTAAACAAGCCCGAAATGCATTGGGCATTTGGATTAATGATACGATGAATGGATATTTGGATTAATGATACCATGAATACAATTCCATGAAATTACACTAAAGAAAGTGTCTAATAAACTTTGACGACGTTCAAAACTACCTTGAGTCATCAGCTGAATCTATAAAAAGAGACGTTATCTCTAAAACCGAGTGCATCACGAATGACATATTCCTATTCAGGAACGTGCTAACTGTCGATAATTTGAAATCCCTACTCAGGGGGACTTATTCGTTTGCACCCACTACCTTGCTTAAATTGTCAACTGGAATACACGGAGTGTGCAGATTCTGTTTTAGACTTCATTCCATCAAGACATCATAAGAGCCATCAAAACCTGTGCAGTTTCCAAGCAAAGCAAATCTGAATCAAAAGAAACCTGGATTACTCTGGCCTCCTGCGATACCTACTGAACCGTAGGAAATTATTTCAACTGATTTCATTGTAGATATACCTTTGTCTGACAATGCACCATGATCGTGGTCTCTATAGAGTCATTCACTAAAATGGGTCATTTTTCCGCTCTTCCTAAACTGTCAACCGCTTCAGAAATGGCTAAATAATTTTATACTGACATATTTCGACTCCATAGACTGCCTCAGAAGATCATTTCTGATTGTGGTCCTCAATATGTTTCTAAGTTTTAGAAATTCTTGCACCATAAATTAGCCATTCAAAGGGCCTTGACCTCTGGGTTTCATCCTCTGGTTAATGGCCAAACTGAAAGACTGAATAAAACTCTTGAAGAGTTTCTTAAATGTTATGTATCTCTGCTACTCAAGACAACTGTAAATCCCTCCTACCTGCAGCCATATTTTCATATAACAATACAATCCACTCTTCCACAGGGTAGTCTCCTTTTTTCACATTGACAGGATTTCACCCTTGCACCTTTTCTGAACCCCTTGTTACTTTACAAATTTCTAAAGACAAACAAAGGTCCCAGGTTAACAAACATTGACGAACCGGTCAAGCTTATAATGTGGGCAAAAAGCTCTGGCTGTCATCAATCAATTTATCACGTTCTATCTGATGGTCTAAGTTCTCTCCTTGACATTACAGGCCTTTTGAAATTTCTAAAACTACAAACCCAGTTACTGTACGTTTCAAACTTCCTCCTTCATGCAGGATTCACCCATCTTTTCATGTATCACATCTTAAACATTAGCTTTGCAGAATGGGTTCTCATGTTAAGAAAATATCTGATCCTATTCTAGTTGATGGACGGCCTGAATACGAAGTTCAAAAAATCTGTGACTCACGATATTTTAGATATAAACTTCAGTATCGTATTGATTGGAAGGGTTAACCCTTGTGACCACTCTCGGAAAACAGATGACCAGGCCCATGATCCCCATTTGATTAAACAATTCTATTCCAAAAAATCCTCTTAAACCAGGTGTTCTTAAAGGAAGGCAGAGTGTAAGGTATTCTCCCTACTCTACCCCACCGTGGGTTCTCGTGCACCCGTGCAGAGTTTGCATCCAGATGCAATTCCTCTTGTTGCGGTGCGGAGTATCCCAGCAGGGATCCCTCTCTCTGCGCACTGGACTGAGAACATTTTAGCATCCTTAGCTGGTGCCAACTTCGATTTCTGCAAGTTCCCGCATACAGACTTTTGGCATACGCTGAATGTGGGAACCTTAATCAAAACAAACGAAAAAATAAACTTACCTGAAAACGTCTGCCTGCGTCTCTCCTCCATCCTCTTCTTTCTGTCTCCGGTCCGGGAACAGGAAGTAGCAGGAAGCACCCGGGCTCCCAGGCTCCCCTGCGTCAATCACAATGCTGCAATGTGTTGTGATTGGTCTGTGCGCCAGGGTTTAGAGCTCAGACGGGAATGGGAGGCTGGCATGTTCCTCACCAGGCTGTGTAATGCAGTCTGGAGGGGAAGATGCAAAGTTCGCATGACTGGCCGGCCCATGAGCTCACTTACGGAGTGCAAACCGCTCCTCCCCCTGCTCTGGACAGCCCTGCCCCACCCGAGAGCCACTGACTGCAATAGGAAAACTAAAATGATAATAACAATAGGTTATTATCAGTTTATTTTTCCTTTTGTTCAGTGGGGCGACGCTCCTCTGCCTTAGCCGAGGAGCCGCCACTGAATACAATCTGAATTTCATGCATTTAAGTTTATTTCTTTGTGTGATGCAGTTTTTGTGTACTCTTCCCTTTTTCAGAAGAAATACCACCTCTGTCCTGTGGATAGGTGGTTCAGGTTTATTTGTATTGAATCAGGATACGTTAATTAATGTAGCCTATTCTAGGTATCTGATAAAATGAAGGAAAGGCACAATTGCAGTAATTAGTGATATTCAGGAAATTAAATTATTCCTTTTTTATTGGCATATTTGTTTTGATCACTGTTCTTTACCAATTCAAAATGGCCAAACCTCTTTGTTATTAGCTCATATCCTGTTCTACACTATTTAAGGAAGCTCACAATTGTTCATTCTGTTGCCTGCTCACTGTACAACGTCGACTTCTCTGATAGTCTCTGTCCTTGCTCAGCCTGAAGGATTCTTTGGGTCTCAAGTTTTACCCCTTCTTGCTGTGTTATTTTCTAGCGTTAGAACTAAGGGCAAACCCAATAATCACTGGGACCTGGGTAACAAACAGTGGAATAGAAGTGGTCCCAGAGTATACATAGAGATTGAGAAAGATCAACAAAAGGAAAAATTGCAACAATTTTAAGACAAAACCATAGTGTTATTTAATCACACTAGGAACAGGCATATAAATGCATAAAGTAAATCACACTATTTACAAATGTGCAGGGTGCCACGGGGAAGGGGAGGGAGTGAAGAATTGGGTAGGGTAGTAGAATAAGTGACTTAGACAAGTTCAAAGCAATGGTACAAATCAATTGTTGGGCACCTTAGTGTCGTGCCAAATATTCAAGAGTCATTCATTGACAAAATCAAATATTATTGCCAGGAGGCCATATACAAGTGAAAGTTCACAGTGCTCGACGCACTATTGAGGGTACTGGCATGATGGGATGTCGACGTTTCGACCCCTCTTCAAAGGTAGGTAGGTTAAATCCTTACAGGTGGGGTCTTCCTCAGGACAAAGAGGATGGTGAACCGGGGAAGGTAGGCACCTATGCAAAGATATGGGTGGGAGTTAAAAAAGGAATAGTGCCAAGCGGAAATTCAACTGTAGGACTGGATAAGGATATGACTGCCGTAATTACCAGAAAAAGAGAGGACATCAAGTCAGTGACAGCTTGGCATCTGGGCACAGAAGGCTCAAAAAGTCAGGTGGGAGTGAAAGTCACCTAAAAATTAATTTAAAAGCGACAGTAAGGTCAACAATGCAGTTGGTTTTAAAAGCGGGAGGTGGGTGATGACTCCAAATAAATCTAAACTCACGTGTATTTTTTGAAAAAAGGGAGGAATAGAATACTCCATCAAAAACACACCGCTGTGTAATCGGTATGTAGGGTGAGACGAATCACCGAGGAAACAGCCTCTAAAAACAAATGGAGAAAGCGTTCTATAAACGAGTGAAACAATAGGTGGTCCTACAATAGAGAACTACAGAGCTAACAGGACCAGGTCACCCACATTATCATCCGTATACTAAGATGTCAGAAAGCGGGACTAACAAGTCCAGTCAATAGCAAAACTGAGAAAATGTATAATTAATGAGTCGAATCCAGCAGGACTAGCTTATACCCAAAAAGTAAACAAAAAGGCGATTAATCGTGTTGTGCCCGAGGACTAATTAACCGGACTGAAGTTTGACCAGAAGCACGTACAGGTGAAAAACCATAGCAATAATGAATAAGGCAAAAAATGACTATGAGTGAAACGGGGGACTAAACATGTGGACAGGGACAAAAATCTGGGTCAAATTAATCAAAGTAAACGGAGTGTCTTCCAAAAAGTTCCCTTACCTTGAGACGGCGTGCAAGACTGAACTCGCTCGACTCTACCGGCTAACTGAGGACGCGGAGCGGCTCCCAGATAAGGAGAACGCTGGAACCGCGTGACGTTAAACCGGGTGCAGCAGCAGGATGCTGCCAATAACTGGAGAATAGAAGAAAGACCATTCGAGTAGTTCAAATGCGAGGTTAGAAGATAGAAGGTGGGTAAAAGAAATCCCGGACAAAATAAATAGAGTAAATAGGATAATGTCAGATTAAATGTGTTAATGAATATCATTTAATAGAATGCAAGACTGAAAGGGCCTCGTCGGGGCCCGGGGGATCAAACTAATCAACGGATTGGGGTTGAGATGGTGAAATATGCACGTAGGGGATCACGTAAAAGTAATGAGAAAGGATCTCATTGATTTACAAACGATTGTGCACTTTTGGATTGCAAAATTACATATAATAAAGAGCATACAGTAAAACTCGTGATCAATTAAGAAAACACATAAATGAAATGACTGTTATACAATGAATGCATTGGTTCGAAGCGTCTCAAGGTTGAAAAATGACACATTAAACCGGCACAGCATATTAATGAAAAAGGCAACCAATGGTTGTTAAAACAGACATATGAGCTCATATCGGTCAACATTTTCAGATGAGGATGCAAGAGAAATAGAAGGTGATTACATTGAAAAAAGACGTCAATTGGTCATGTCGATACATGTGAATGGATACAAGCTTGCTGGATATGACAAAGTATGGTTCCAGTGGGAAAAGAACAATCAAAAAATGCATGTGCATAATACGTACATTGGTCAAAAAAGGCTCATGGTCAACATCATACAATGTCTCAGAAATAACGTTAACCACAGGTTAGAAAATGGGCTGGGGAGAACAGAGCAAAAAAGAACCTTGTTCATGAGCTACCGAGGGTAGCTAATTGGGCATTACTCGGGTCTTGCTCATTTAAACCAGTTAGAATCGTGTCAAAGCGGATCATCATTTTTGACTCTCTAATAAGCAGGATAGAGGATATATTACCTCCCCGAGGTCCCAGTTCTGTCTTTTCCAAAACAATCCATTTCATTTCTTCGGGGTGGTGTCCCAGTTGGTGATAGTGATCGACTAAGGGTGCACCTGTCACATTACATCTGATTCGACTTTGGTGTTGAAGGATTCTGGCCTTGACTTTCTGCTGTGTCTGGCCAATATATAGTCGGTCACATGGACACAGGATCCCATAGATGACGTTGCTAGAATTGCAGTTGGTATGTGATTGTAATGTAATGGTCTGATGCTTGTATTCAAATTTCTTAGATTGCATAGTTGTGGGGCATGCTTTACACGAACCACACTTGAAGTGACCTATGATTGGTGGTAAACTCCAGAGTGACCGAATCGTTGGTTCAACCGGGTCCTCAAGGAAGGAATGCACCACATGGTCCTTAATGCTCATTGCTTTCTTAAAAGAATGCATCGGTGGGTCAGGTTGGTCAATCTCCGTGGATATAATGTTCCAGTGTTTATTGATGATCTTTTTCACTGCATTACTGCGTGTGGAGAATGTTGTAACACATATCATTTTGTTATTTTGACGTGATGTATTGGGATGTTTGGGTGAGAGCAGAGTGTCCCGTGGGTTGTACCATGCCCTCTTCCGGGCCCTCTTAACCAGGCGTTTTGGGTAACCTCTTAATATTAACCTGGCTGTTAGGTTCTCAGATTCTGTAGTGTAGTCCGATCGTTTCGTGCAGTTCCTGCGGATCCGCAGGAACTGTCCCACTGGGAGATTGTCGCGCAAGCCGCGGGGGTGGTGGCTACTGTATCTCAGTAGCGAATTTCTTTCCGTTGGCTTCCTATATAGGGTAGTAAGAAGTTTATCATCTTCGTGGAAGATTTTTAAATCGAGGAAGGGTATCTCCTGATTGCTGGACTGCATGGTGAACTGAATGTTAGGGTCGCACTGGTTTAGCCATTGGTGGAACAAATTGAGTTGGATAGTCTCACCATTCCAAATCATCAATATATCGTCAATATATCTCTTCCAAGTGTTGACATGTGCCAAAAAGGGGTTGTTGGTGAGGACGAACCGCTTCTCAAAGTTATCCATATATAGGATCGCTAGATCTGGAGCGAAGGCAGCCCCCATCGCGACTCCTTTTGTTTGTACATAGTACTTTCCTTGGAAGTAAAAGAAATTCTTTTTCATAGCGATGGTCAAGAGAGCTATGATAAAATCTGTAGGTACCCTTGTTGGTGCTGGTCTTAGATCCAATACTTCCCGCATAACTGCCAGTGCAGGCTCCTGCGGAATGCTGGTGTATAGCGAGACTATGTCACAGGTGACAAGTAACTGCTCACATGGGTTGAAAGGTTGTTGATCAATCATTGCAATAACTTGCATGGTGTCTCGAAGGTATGTTTCTGTTTCTTCTGCCAATGGTTTCAAGAAAATGTCTATGTACTTGCATAGGGGTTCCAAAAGTGATCCGCAGCCAGATACTATAGGGCGACCTGGTGGATGTAGGATATCCTTATGTATCTTGGGTAACGTATAGATGGTAGGTAGTCGTGGATGTTGTTGATTCAGATAGTCGTATTCCAATTTACTTAGAAAACCACAGTTTAAAGCGTCCAGAGTTATTAAATGGATTTCCTCCATCAGGTCCTTCGTTGGATCAGACCTCAACAGAGAGTAACTGACACCGTCTTGTAATTGCCGTAGAATCTCCGATTTGTATGCAGTCGTATCTTGCACCACTATAGCCCCGCCCTTGTCGGCAGACTTGATCACAATATCTTTGTTATTTCGGAGGGTTTGGAGAGCCGCTTTCTCAGACTTACTGGTATTCGGTATGGTGTGTTTGTATGTTGAAAGTAAAGTACCAACATCGTTCAGAACCATGCTCTCGTAAGCCAAAATCCTGCTACTCATAGCATTGGCAGGTGGAAAAAACTTCGATGGAGGCCTTAATCCAGTGACCGACTTGGGTAGACTGTCTTCCTTATTTTTAAAAAAATACCTGAGACGGATCTTACGAAAAAACCCTTGGAGTTCAGTTTTAAGGTTGAATGAGTTCGGATGGGCAGTTGGGACGAAAGACAAGCCCTTGCAAAGTACCGCCTGTTCGTCAGCGTTGAGGTTATATGCAGAGATGTTGACCACCGGACTGTCACTGGGCTCTACCATCTGTAGACTTTGCGCCTCGTCGATATCTCTCCGTGGTTCTCTTGCTGGAATCGAACTTGTTTCGGGGTTGTCCCTCGGCCTCTGTCCCAGTTGGCGCTCGGTGGATTCTGCTGGCCTCTCGGAGGCCCTCTTGGCCAGTTGCCACCTCGTCCTCGCGGTGGTCTCCATTGGCCTTCCCCTAAAAAAGGGAAATAACCTTGGGGGGGGTACCAGTTGTCTCGGTAGTTATAGTCGTAACTGGGGCCAGGAGTCTCTGGATCACTGTCAGAACTAACCGTAGAATCGGAAAAAGTGGTGTAATTCCTTCTTCCTCTGAAGGCCCCTCGTCCTCTGCCTGTGAAGCGGCCAGAGGTATCCTGTTTGTAATAGTCTTCGTTGAGATAGGGATATGTGTTCTTTTTCTCATAGAACCTGATGTCTTTGGAGAGTTTATCTAATTTTTTATTCTGCGTAGTGGTTTCAAAGTCTTTAAGTGATTTTACGAGATTCTCAAGAGCACTTTTAGCGTTGGTCAAGGTTGAATCCCCTGCAATTTCTTGTTTGAGGGCGGCTATTTCTCTGGTCAAGGCCTGAACCTGTTCAGCCGCAGTTTCTACTCCAAGAACCATCCAATGTCGCGAAGCATTGTTAGCAATGAAACTAAAACCTTCTTTGAATTTTGGTAGATCTACAAAAATAGCAGGTTCATTTCTTATCTGTCTTAAAATTGTTGCAATTTTTCCTTTTGTTGATCTTTCTCAATCTCTGTGTTATTTTCTAGAGCATTGCTAGACGGCTTGTTATCATTCTGGCATCTAGCACTGCCTCTGAAGATAAGCAGCCATTTCTCTGGACGTAGAAGCTGATCTGAGTATCACTTAGCAGACCAGCCCTTGACAGGGTTGAGTTCCTATCCCTTGGAACCTTCTAGGCCCTAATAAGCCTGAACATCAATGACCTTTATCATGTAAAACCTGCAATGGTAGTGGTATATCCATTTCATTTTTCCAGTTGCTCTCAGCAAAAGGCCATGATACTTATCCAGGGCAATCAATGTAATAACATAATTAGCCAAAGACATGAGACTGAACAATGTTTGACAGCTAAGGAGAAGTGATCTTCTTTGGAAGTTATCTTCATGAAGCCTCAACAAATGGCTTATACTAAACCACTGCAATATGATAGTGAGAAAAATACAATTAGAACTTTCACAATAGTGTGAAATTGAAACAAACCCTCATGCTGTTTTACTCAACTAACCTGTAATCAGTCTGTTATAAAAGGCTTTCACTCCTGAATCGCTTTATGTGTAGGGCATCTAGTTACTTAAAATTTACAAATAGTACCTATACTATGACTTTACGGTCCTTGACAAAGCTGTTGGTTTTGGTGACCATACACAATGCCCTACAAACAAAATTCTTTTAAATACCTCCATGGCGTCACCACCCCACATTAAAAATAACACTGCTACAAAGTGTCTTTTTTTGAACTTGCATAGTATTTTAGGAGCACTCTTGGGAAACTGTGACACTGACTGCTTCTATTATTTTGTGATATGCAAATTCCTCTCATGGGAAGGAATCTTACACCTATGCATATATTCATACAGTGCAACAGTATTTTAAATGTTATCCTCTGGAGAATATTTTCCCACCCCACCAATTCTGAAAATGTTCCTTCTCCATTCCTCTAATGAATACAGATTTACTCTTGCAGTTGAGAGAATACATGTGCAAATGTATTCTTGATGGGAATGTACATTTCACATGAAAAACCTCCTAATTCAAGCAGGTTGACTGATCACCTACATTCCAAGTTGTACCTGTGTCCTGGAAAGCCTACCCCACATCCAGTGAGCTGATCTGCTCACAGACAATATTACATCTTAGTCATGTAATATTCTGTTAATACATTACCTCGTGAGTGCAAATACACATATTATGATTACAAAACAAGCCATTTGTGCCCAAATGTTCAACTTATGTGGACAAATGACTTTGTAGATTGGGGCCGATAATAAGATTTTCAAGTTGTATAACATAAAAACTGGGTTACTCTATACAAGTGAACCCAGACACCGTCCCAGATTTTCCACATAATCTGAGGTACTGATTCCCAGTGTATTGGCAATCTAGGGTATCTGTAACTGTGTGGGAGGAGAAGATCAGTGCCATTACAAGTTGAATACTTAGAGTCCCCTTATCAATGAGGAATAATTTCGGGTCTGATTCCCCTGGTAATTGCTAATTTTCCTCTGAATTTTCACACAGAGATTTTGTCTGCTTTCAAATAAATAGATCAGCGAAAAAAACATATATTTCATATTTCTGATGGGGCCGGTACTCTCTTTACCAGCTCCATCAGAATTAACAGGTCACTCGTAATTAGGGCAATTATGAGGACCTAGAACTTGGAGCTGCCCTGGGGCTGGACACACATGCCATATGGCAGAATGTGTACACATGTAACATGCTTGTTTTTAGTCCTCTGTGATACATTCCCAGTTGGGAGTAGCAGCCAACCCAAAAATAAAAGACGTGGTATTAACCCCATTAAAGATTATGGCCGGTACATAGTCTATACCTAGGCTACCTGTGTTCGCAGATCACTGAGGTCCTCTATTCCGCACAGATACCTGAAATCTTAATGAAAGTGAGTGTAAAGAAAGTACTTGGCATGTAGTGGGACATGCAACGGGACAGCCATCCCATATCTTCCAATAATACAAAATAGTTACTTATACATGCATTGTATATGAGATCATGGTAGAAACGGCACAGGAACACTTTTGTAACTAAAGTGTAAAAGCTGTCCTGCATGTGTCTAAAAGAACAGTGTCTATTCCGCCCACTAAAATACCATAAATAGGCATCATATGTATAGTAACCCCATATCTGTCAATACATCTACTTGCTGAACTGTCTAATCTACAAATATAGGTTAACAAATGCCTTCATCAAGAACTATCAAACCTCATTCAAGAACAGTGCCTTGTCCTGCCTGTCCTCAAATGCATCTGGATTAACTTGACCTCACCAGCAGCAGCTCTTCCTTAAGGGCAGAAGGGCCATGCCCGCCACCTTTTGACCGACATAAAGGTCAACCTGACAGATACTCTTTATTTTCAGGTCAGGCAGCCAAGAGCTAGACGTGCTAATGTGCCGACCTCTGGCTGTCTGAGCTGAACTTTACAGGGCTGAAGGTGTCACAGCCCTGTGCCTCGTGACAAGGGGGAGCGTCACTGTTAGCCTTGCACGCGGGCGCTTCAGTTTTAAGGGCTGAGTGTCTATCATAGACACCTTGTCACAGAATGGGGTGGGGTCAGCAGTCTCACTAACCCCATTCCACTCTGTGACGAGGTAGGGACTGCCGCCTCCCCTCATTGACTGACTTCAGTTCAGCCAATAAGGGGAGGAAGCAGTCCCAACTCTTCTGGAACCACAGAGCCTTCCTAGCCCAAGCTGTTGCGGAAGGTAAGTGTTATATTTGATGCGTGCATGCTTGTGTGTTTGTATGAATTTATATGCAATTGTGAGTGTGTCCTGTGAATGGGTGTGTGCGCGAGCTAGGGAGTGGTGGGTGTGTGTGCACACTAATGAATGCACAGGGATTTGAGTGAATATGCATATAGATGGGTAAGTGTATATATGTGTTTGTGTGGCCCGCACGCCCTCCCCTTCTACTTGAAGTGCCGGTCGCCACTGGTCAGCACGATTCATGGGTTGAGATAGAGATGACAATCTCTGTCAGGGTCAGGCATGCTCTGTGTGGAAGGGATGGCTAAAAGGGAGATACCATAGAACTTAGTTCAGTAGCCAAGTTTTCCAAGCAACAGGGAGTGGGACATTTGGTTCAGCAGGGAAGGACTTGTGTTTTTTTCCCAGGTTGCATATCCAAGTCAGAGCGTTTAAGTAGATTCATGGCAGGAGAACATGGCTGGCAACATAATTGTGTTTTTGCTCACTAGGTCCCATTTCCTGAACTTTGTTTGTACTCCTCTGTTTCCCTTGATTTGCTGTTATCCCCGGCAGGCTCATTAGGTGGTCTTTTCCCAACGGTTCATTCTACTACTGTTTTGTGTACTGCATGCCGCTTGCTCATTGAATCGCTGATAAGAACACCATACTGGTGTGTGTGTATATATATATATATATATATTCAATATGTACTAAAGAACCATGCTCTTGTGTGTCTGTTAGAGGAGTCCTCCACTCTTACCATTCTTGGCTTGGAGGACAAGGAGGGTCTTCCCTATCACACACACAATCTGAAGATCTTTCCCTGTTTAGTCACATTCTTTCCCCCTGACACTCCTTACGCTTACGCCTTGTAAAACTTTGGGAGAGGTAATTACAAGAATTGGATATATGTCAAATCTCTGTCATTTTTCAGCATTAACAGGCAATAGCTGACACCACCAAGAACTATCTACTTTAACAATATTACTACATACTATGACTTCCCAAATAGGGAAAACGAGTCACACTGATATTAAACAAACACTCACTAGCACACTCCCTCAGGCCTTATCTACTCACATTTAAAAAAAAAAAACAATTATTAGCATTTTCCAAAATAGACATTTCCAGTCATAAACTTAACAACTCGGCCTCAGTACAACAACATCCGTCGTCCAGTTCCAAAGCTGTGCAATGTCACCTGAAAACACCTTTTCTAGAGTGCAGCTGTTACATTCAATCAATCTACTTGGTACACTTGTAAATATTGAGTCAGGTATTTCCAATAGTCTCTTGGTTTTGAACCAGTTGGTAGTTCTTCTTCATACGTTTGTAGGTTATCTTTGCAATACGTTAATTCGTGGATCCAGTGTTTGACCTTGGGAGCCTGTCTGCTGTTCCAGCTTAATGATATTCTCCGTTTGGCTAAGAGCAATGCAATTACACAGAACTTATGCTTCTGAGCACGTACCCAGGTATCAGGCCCAGCAGACATGTGCAAATAGTGCATTCAACATTAATGCCCACCATAGTACCCAATATCTGTGTTACTTTTAACCAGTACTCTGCAACTGCACCACAAGACCATGCCAGATGTACAAAATCTGCCATTTCTGCATTACATCGGCAGCATCTAGAGTCAGTACGTAGACCGTATCTATTAAGCCGAGCAGGCGTATAGTAAGTCTGGTGAAGGTACTTGTAGTGCAGCATGCGCAAATTTCCATTAGGTGTTAACAAACCAGTTAGTGAGCAAGTCACAGCCCATTCTTCCATTGTCAATGGATCATCAAGGCAGCTGTTCCAGTTTCCCAGCGCTTTATGTGTAGTGTCCGCTATATCTTCTTGCAGTTTAGCATAAAGTGTCGACACCATATGTTTAGCCGTAGGAGAGGTTATCAGCCACTGCAGGGTGGATAATGCTGGTGGCTCCACCGGATAAGATGGATACAGCTTCTTCATGGCACCTTGCAGTCTGTGATAGTTAAATTTAAATAATAAAGTTTGATTGCTAATAGATGAAAGCTCATCCAGTGTTCTAAAAACCCCATTACTGTATAATTCCCCCATAGTATCAAGGCCCACTTGCCTTAGCAAACTCATGCCTACTTCTTCTTGAGTGACAGAAAGCTCTGGATGACAGTGCAGCCGCAGAGCAGGAGCGTATAATGGCAGTTTGTTAGCCTTTCTACCCATGGTGCGCCATGCCCTATTTGTTGTGTCTATAGTGTTTATATCGCGTTTATGCAGCGGGGGCCTATGATGGGTTATGATAGCGTTTAATGGAACTGGCTGGGCATCTCCTTCTTCAATTGGAACATGTGTGAGGTAAGGGACCTTATGATACCAGAAATGTGCATATTGTGCTTGCGCACAGAGATAATAAAGCAGAAAATCCCTGAGAGTACGGCAGTGTGAGAGCTCGTAGTTCAATTCTAGCCTGTTTACCCGCCCATATTAGCTGAAGGACCATGGAGGTAATCCGACGAAACACCTTGGTTGGGGGTTGTATTGGTATGTTATTAAAAAGATACAATAGCTTAGGTAAGACTACCATCTTTACAATGGCTATGCGATCAGCCAACGATAGCGGCAGCTGAATCCAGCGCCTTATTTTCCCCTCCAGTGCGTCAATTGCCCTACCATAATTAGTACGGATTACGATTTCAGTGTCTCGATGGTACCAAACGCCCAGATATTTTCCCGGCTCGGACTGCCACTCAGTGGATAGTCCATGAGGTGCGGGTGGGTGCTGTCCGTTAAAGGTATAATCAAGGATTTGGACCAGTTTATTTTGATGCCTGAATGTTGCGCAAACTTAATATATTCCCTCAACAGGGGATTCAAGTAATTCTCAGGATCTCGCACATATAGCAACATATCATCTGCATATAACGATATGTGTCACGGTCTCTGTAGAAATTGAAGCGCCGAATAGTGATGTCCCTGCCGAATTTTACATGCCAACGGCTCAAGTGCTATCGCAAACAGCAACGGGGACATTGGGCAGCCCTGCCTAGTTCCCCTTTCAATAGCAATGGGCTCAGAAATATATTTGTTAACTCTTATACGCGCCGTGGGCGCAGCATACAGTAGTTGTATCCACTGGAGAAACATAGGAGGAAACCCCATTCTCCGTAATACCGTGTGAAGATATGACCATTCAAGAGAGTCAAATGCTTTAGCCGCATCTAAAAGTACAGCCGCTGCTTTAGTCGTAGCCATCAAATAGTGTGATAACGCAAATAACGTCCGTGTATTATGAGCCGTAGATCGTGAGGGGATAAATTCTGACTGATCCGGTAAGATTAATTTGGTCATTAAGGGTTGTAGTCGAGTAGCGAGTAATTTGGCCAAGATCTTAGTATCCACATTTATTAAGGACAAGGGTCGGTATGAATCGCAATATTCTGGATCTCTGTTCGGTTTTAGTAGCGCCATTAATAAAGCTTCTCTCAGTGTTGGCGGCAACATCTGTTTTTCATGGGCATTTCCATACATCTCGACCAGATGGGGCGCCAATTGGTCAATAAAGGTTTTGTAAAATTCGCACGTGAACCCGTCTGGGCCCGGTGCTTTCCCATTTGGCAGAGACTTAACAACTTCCGTTACCTCTTCCACCGTGATGGGCAGAGATAGATATTCCCGTTGCGTGTCCGACAGCCACGCTATCGCTACATCGTCTAGATAATCCATTATTTCATCCGGGGATGCCGTGCGCTGCGAAGCATACAGTGTCCCGTACGCAGTCATGAACTCCCTTAGTATATCCTGTGCACCATATTGCAATTCCCCAGTCCCATTCCGGACTGCCCGGATAGTCTGTGGTGCATGGCCAGCACATATTTTAGCCGCTAAACATCTACCGGACCTACCACCCTCACCATAGGACCTCGCTATCTGCCGCTTTGCTATATATTTGAGTTTGTCGTTAGCATAAGTTTGATATTCGGATAAAATAACTCTAATTTCACCCAATATTTTGGTATTTTGTGTACGCTCGTATTCACGCTCCAGAGTCCGCAGCTTGTCTTCACGCATTACCAGTTGCTGTCTTATATCCCTAAGGATGCCACCATTAGTACTTATGCAGATTCCACGAATCGTAGCCTTAAAAGCTTCCCATAGCAAGCCAGGATCTTCCGTTGTGGGTGCGTTTTGATCAAAGTACTCCTTGACCGCCTGTCCTATATTAATTACATATACGGGATCCAGTTAAGCTTTTGCATTAAACCTCCAACTGAAAGGGGGTGGCACATAATTTGGAATTTCTAAGGAAAGGAACACTGGGTTGTGATCGGACAATGTCCTGGGCAGATGCTTCACAGATCGTGCCCATAATGCTATGTCATCAGAGACTAACCAATAATCTATGCGGGACCAACTACTATGTGCAGCTGATGCATGTGTGGCCTCCCTTCCCTCTGGGTTTCTGAGTCTCCAAATGTCATTAAGACCCCTATCAACCATAATATCTTTCAATTTACCCAGCGCCCTTTTGTGCGTCTCAACTGTTTTACCTGATCTGTCAATGTCGTCACATAGTGCAATATTAAAATCTCCTCCCCAAATCAAAAGGGCGTCTTGTAGGTCCCTAAGTTTACACCATAAAGTATGATAAAATTCAGGATCATCAACATTCGGACCATATGTATTCAGGATAGCGAGTCTCTGTCCCCACAGCGTACCTGTGACAAGAACAAAGCGCCCTAGATCATCCGTGACAGTAGTGTCTATATCAAATGTCTGCAACCCCTTTTTAATCAGGATGATAACCCCTCTGGAATATGATGAATATGATGAGTGGTGTATTGTCTCCGCCCATCTACGCCCAATATTAGTATGGGCTGTCGGCGCGCAATGTGTCTCCTGCAAGAGAGCAATGTCTATGTGCAATCCATCCAGATAAGCGAGTGTTTGCCTGATTTTTTTGGGGTTATTAAGACCCCGTACATTCCATGTTAACAAGTTTAAATGCTTAGTACTTGACTTCGCATCTGCCATCCTCAGCTAGTAACATCTATGCCAGCATATTAGAATGTGTACAGTCTGCACCCCATCCAGGTTCTATGTACAGATTGACGGTAATATGCATCTTAACGTAGAATTGGATTTCAGCGATGTTTCTCATGTACCTTGGCCAACAAAACAATTCCCAACCCGTCCACCCACCTCCAACTTTAGCATCCCAACCATGCCAAAGACAGATCCCATAGAAGGAACATAACATAATCTAACTTAGTTTGGGGAGTTCCCGCGCAGGGGGTCCACCAAGAACACACATCTCCATCCAACTAAATGGATGTGGTCAGGTATACATTAATACTTCGAGCTGAACATTTCCTGCAACATGACACTTGGCATACTATCTGTCGGTCTGCCTCACCTGATCTACACAACCTACTATATCAAACAGCCCTTCATTGCCACGCGTATGCCCTTCAGCGCTCAGTGGCTCCCACCTTGGTGAGACTGGCATTTACTGAAAACCTGCGTTTCGATATCAGGGTGCAAGCCTCAATCCAATCGCCGCCCTCCGCCCTAGCCACCCCGACGCTCCACTTACAGTTGATTTCAAGACTGCCAGTTATAGCTTGGTAGGGGCAATCAATAAAGCGGTCCCTCGCTACAGTGCACTACTGTCCCCGTCTGGAATCATCAGTATACCTGGCCACGACTGCTCTGCCATCAGTATGGAGTAGGACATATCCACCGTTCTGAGCCCAGAAATACTGCAGGCCAGATTGCTTATACTTACAGTCTACTCTACTCCAGATTGCCCCCAGCCTACGTGCACTACTAGAGCCCACCCATATATCCAAAATAGACATGACTTTATCTTTACCTCAGCACAGCCATCAGCCACACCAGTCCTTTACGCCCAGTGTTCAATGTTGAGCCTATCACTCGCCATCTCTCAATCCGAATCTCGGCTCTGCTCCACTCGTGTTTGTTCTTTGCGTTTGGCACCGAGCCTCTTATTGAAGTCCTGTGCCGCTTTTGGCGTCTGGAGAAGCACTGCGCGACCCTCATGTCTCACTCGCAGCCGTGCGGGATAGAGCATAGCATATTCAATTCCTAGTTCTCACAGCTTCTTTTTCGCCGGGTTGAATTCTTTCCGCGCCAGTTGGACTGTTACTGTGAAATCTGGGTAAAACTCCAGCGCATTACCCTGGTGATTTATCTGCTGCTTTTCTCGCGCCATTCTCAATATAGCATCCCGATCCCTGTAGTTGAGGACTCTGTAAACTATAGGTCTGGGAGGCGCGCCCAGCTTCGGCCGTGGAGCCAGAGATCTATGCGCACACTCAATCAAAAAAATCGATGAGAGATGCTCAGCGTCAAACACGCTACGAATCAGCTCCTCCACATAGGTTTCCATCCACCCAGTATTGGTGGATTCCGGAACCCCCGTAATTCTGACGTTATTGCGTCTAGACCTCGCCTCCAAGTCGTCCGCCTTATTTTTAATAACTTCCAGTAGCTTTTCCATTTCTGTACATTTTTGGGCCGTGACCTGCGACACATCCTCCACCGCAGTGATACGAGTTTCCGCCTCCACCAATCGCTCTCCATGCCTATCCAGCTTGGCTGCCATATTGTCGGCACGCTGTGTGATAGTGTCCAATTTACCGTTTATGTCCTGCAGACTTTGTTGTATAGCCTGCAGAACACCTTCCATTCCAGTAGGTGCCACCGTGTCAGTGTCACGCTTGGCGTCCGAATTTGCCGTTGCACCCTTTGCTTGCCGCTTTACCTCAAATGGGAGTTTTGATCGATGTTTATCAGGTTTCCCCATTTTACCACCTCCAGACACCGAGATACCGATATAGAAGGAACCGAGGAGTGCCCCGGCACAGATGCACCAGCTTACCGCCAGCAAGTCCAGCAGCGTCTGGCGTCCCGATGCACGACCATTCTCACCACCTGTCTAGCACTCCAGTAGCAGAGCAACGCACCCCGCTAATAGATGTATCTCTCTATTTCCGGCTCCCCTCGACTGAACGATAGGTTAGGTGGTCATCAGAGCCCTGTACACAGCCATTTCGTGCCATCAGATCACCAACATCAGGCCCGTGGTGTAAATAGCAACGGTCGTTGCTCCCAGCGGCCTCAGACCGTTGTCTTCCGAACGCTCAAGGGAGCAGCCGTCAGACACGTCAGCCGATCAGCTCAGCCTCCACCTTGCTGCTGTATTCAATGACATCAGGATAGGCTGGGTGCCGTCTGCCACTCCTTCCTTCGCATCAAGTGCTGTCAGGGCTTGCAGTCAGAAATGCAACCATCCAATACACCGTCTCGTCCTGCACCTCCTTTGAGTACATGCCAGTCATCACACAACCAGGCAGCCGTTTTTTTTTCCAGGGCATACAGTCATACATCACGCCCTCATGAAGTATGCATGCTCTCTCCGCATATCTGGGCAATGCGCAGGGCAATCTCGTGCAGGGGCTTCACTGTACCGAGCTCGCACCATGCCGATCTCCTGTCCGCGCGCTCTCCGGCAAAGGTTCCCTCCGTTAGTGACAGCCGCCATTTCGCGCCATCGCTCCAGACCCAGCAGCCTCCCGACTTCAACACCACATGGATTGCACGCAGTTATAGCGCGGGGGGTCTCGGTCTTCACCTCCCCAGCGTGGGCCGTACATCATCCCGCTCCGACCATGCACTCCTCCGCTCGCCGCTCCTCACTGTCTCCGAAGCCCTGGGTCCTCAGGATTCCGCCATCTTGTCGCCAGCCGGTCACGCCTTCCACCTAGCTTCTCAACACAAATTAACACTGCTGTAGGCTCATTACCTGCCCCTCACTGATATCCTCGCATGGGCAATGTGCTCCGACCTTGTATTCAGCCTTTCTCCGCCAGTTTCCAGCCCGCAGGATAATTTTATCGCCACATTTTGAACCTGACCGGCGGAGCTGTCTTAGATGGCAGCCATTCCGCTGAGCGCCCTCTAGCGCTCCCCCTTATCTACTCACATTTAAAGTAACTCTCGACATAATCTGTGACCTGCCACCAAGAACAAGCACACAATTTGTCATCATTCTATATACTGATTTCATGACTACCACATCAAAGTGCCCTATTGCTAGATATTTCCAATGGATTACAATCTCTACTGGGACAGCACAAAGGGTAAGTTGATCTTCAAACTCACGGATTCTATTCATGTAAATAACCTACAAATTGCTGCAACAAAACACACCAGTGTGCACTGGACAATTTAATCACAAAAATACTATAGTTAAGTGTCAAGTCTTTCTAGCAGACATTTAGTTTGCCGACCGCTGATCCCTTTCACCCCAATGTTAAAACAATAAACACCACATCACCCATGAAGTCGGTCAAAGGATCTGGCCCAACCTCCTCTTACAATAGTAACAAAATTTGCAGTACTATAATGGGACAACATGTGTCTGGAGATACTGAGAAAGCAAGTTGCAGTAAATGTTTGGAAACCATTAGGTCTCAGCAGTTGGGTGGTTGGGTCACAGGAATTTCAATTTCACTGCTGTGTGATAAAGATATATATATATATATATATATATATATATATAACTGAAACATTTCTGGCAAAATTATATTTGCTCTAGTGTGTTTCCCCCTCACAATAATGTTTATGGTATGGATTTTCTTCCTCTTAGTCTTGTTAGCCACTATACCAGTTGGCTTAAAAATTATCCTTTTAACTTCAACAATTCAATTCAATACTTTTAGAAAAATCTGATCATTCAGTGTAGCAGTTAAAAAAATTATAGTAATGCAACAGCTTGCTTAGCTATTTTCTCATCAGAATCACAGTACCATGTCTTGCTACTGCTGCTAAGAAAGATCAAAACATTTTGTGGAAGGAGCGCTGCAGTACTTGGAATAACTTTATTTATGTTTGGGCTGTTGCAGGAGGAGAGTAACCGGAGCTCCTTGCCTCTGGCCCAGCGTTTTTTGGTGCCGCTGATCCTGTATTACATATTTTTAAATACTACAACAAAAGGCCTGACAGACTCCTCCTTATTGTAGCTAAATCAGCACATCCAGGTTTTTATCTTTCTCAAGGGAACATATGTTCTCAATTACAAGCTGCTCCTACCAGTGTTTAATTTGAGCCAGTGGTTTACGGTGCTTAGCACCAGAACTTAATTGTCTAGCGACAGTCCACCACATGGTGGCTCCATCTTTTTAATTTTGAGATTAACACAACACCTGTCAATATACTATGAAAATGAATAATTCCAGCCTCTCGTGCCAAATCTGATAGCTTTGTGTGGCCTGAAATAGGATGAATTGTCACCCTTGAAGGAGTGCGATGGTTAGGTCTTATGTTTGTACTGCTATTGGCAGCGCTAGCAGGGTATGGGTGCTGCAGGCTGCACTGGCCTTCCAAGAAGGATCCTGGCACCTAATTTGTTTTCAAATTAAGCTCTGGCTCAGTGGCTCCTACTAAGAGATGCACTCCTACTTAACCCAAAGTGTACGTCCTCAAGCAGCCGTGCACACTCTTACCTTTTTATGGGCAGCTATTATTAGTTGAGCCCATTTTTCCACATTTTTCGAGGCAGTGATTTCTCGGTCTGGGATGTAAGAAGGGATTAAGTTCAGCAGCCGTTCCAGCACCATCTCTGACCCATAATCCACATAGTACTGCTGGGAGGCCAGCTCTGCCAAATCTTCTTCCTAGCGCGAGAAAGAAACATTGAGTTGAGTAGAACAATGTGGTGTTCTTAGTGCTAAAAATCACAAACACTCTTACTTACATAGAAGTACCAGAACATCCTACAGCCAGTAAGGATGTAGTAGTCAGCCAACCAAAATGGGCACTCAGGCAACTTACCATAAAATAAACCTAAAACTTTTGATGAAAGAATATAAAATGACACATTCCCTCTGATGAAGATCAAAGGGCTCATGGGAAGTAGGTAAAACAACAACCAAGTGTAGTGACTAATGCACTATCCACAGTGTTTTTGGCAGGACTATTTCCTGTAGTTGTGTACAGTACCCTGACACGAGTGACGTACGATACCCTAGTGCATTGGGGATGGTGTGCCGGTAGTAGGTGGTCCCAGAGCATCCCGAGGTAATATAGGTAACCCTTAGAGTTCTTGTTTAGAACGTACATTACCATATAGATGAGAATAGATGGTTTATAGTTAGTTCCACATGGTTTAATTAATGGAAGGGAGATACTTGTGTATACTAAATATTTGCCACTCCAAATGTGAATTTGTAAGGAAAATTATGAATATACTACACGGCCACTGTGCATTCAACTCATGTATGCATAGGTCCGAGTTTGCCTGTTTAGAAAGGATAGATAGGCAGATTAGAGATTCCTAGAAAGTGTAAGATGACTTCTTAGTTAAATGCAATGAAAAAAGGTGAACTTCAACACAGATGTACCCCTGTGGTTATTTACAAACACTTGTAATGTATACCTCACAATTTTCTACACGTTTAACTTAAACCCTAAACAGTCCAGGTGTTAGAAGTGCAAAATTTGAATGTAGCCGGACAAATATATCCCTTTTACACAAGGCATATGTAGTACATGGAGAGAGTTCTAGAACATTTTCATAGTAAAGAAATAAGTGCATAACACACAAATTTCCGTTTTTTGCTAGCCATATGCGTGTAATATCATGTGCCATGGATACCAAACAAATATGTATGGATAGGAAAATTATTATAAGTATTATGGGAATGCAAAGGTTTAGACTTTTTCTGTAGAGTCGGGTAACATTGGAAATCTTTACTTAAGGTGAAGTTGAGCCTGCCAGAGCCTCTGCAGGTGATGATTTCCTGTAGGCAGATATCCTGTCCATGATTGGTGGGACATCTGTCTGCCTGGAACTATTTGGTAACAGGACAACACTGACTTCGAGTTGGGGCAGTTAACCTGCTACCATTCAGTACTGACCTTAGTCATGAGTGGAGCAAAGGTGTGCACCTCTGAAGTCTCAATCTTTAGGGGCAGATGTTCTAGTATTGCGCAGCAGGTGGCCCCACTTCCTTAGCCTTTGCTAAGTTAGCAAAGTTAAAAAATATGCTGTGTTGTTGAGCTGTAGACTATGCAATTTTGCAGCTCTGCATACTCTAACATACATACAAGGAAAATGACCAGCGGCCATTTTCACACACACATTAGCACATACATAATATATACACGTGTAGGACCTGTTCTAGTGGCTAAGCACATACATAATATATACAGGTGTAGGACCTGTTCTGGTGGCTAAGCAGACTGATACATCTGCTGCAGAGTTCAACGTCTGACCCTATGTTCAGAGGTTGGAATCCTGAGGATAAAATGCCTTGGGTTACAATAAAGATCAGGGTTGTGTATGCACTGCTATGTCCTGTGTGCTGCAGTTTTGTACTATGTCCTGTAGTTTTTTTGTGGATGTCCTTTGAGTGTGTGATGCAATTTGGAATATGAGTGTGTGAGAATTCTGCCACAGCCTACCGGAGGCCTCAGGTGAGTAAGGGCTCAGTAATGAAGAACGGAACCTTTTGGGGTGCTGCATTTGTATTTATACTTAATTCCTGTATTAAACCTTTTGAATAAATCATCTTGAAATTACCTCCTCTGCATGGGCTTGAAGGATGTCCGAGCAGGTGCTTTACACATACTTATGATATATTGAACTTCAATATTTGTGAATAATTAAAACACTTGACAGCCTGCACTAGAGTAACTTACATAGATCAAGGTTTATTTAGATCGAGCCTAGGCAGCGCGCATGCGCTGTATGCAAGACCTGTTGTGAGCTCCTTTATCAGCTTGTGACATGCCACTGAATTGCCATTTTTTCGTTGTTGTGCCATTTAGAAACATGGGGTTTTTATTGGTGCATTGGGTCTGATTCGCCCATCTTTCCGTGCTTGGGTCACGCCCAGGCGATTTCACTCATTGTTTGCTTGTGTTGGTCATCCCAATACGTCCATGGTTCCTCCTGGTCATCCTGATCTGCCTTTTTTTTGTAGGCTATCAACATCGTTTTAGGCCGTTTCACGGAGCAATGCCCTGTTCAGCAACTGCAAAGTGGCAATTTCTGTCCAGTAGCTGTTGAGCTATGCCAATAGCGCTAACTCAAAAAAATGCGAGACCTATTGCATTTCTAATGCTTGTTTTATTTTGTGAATTGACTCTTATGTTTTGACTAAAAGAACCAAATTGTTACAGTCAAGAGCTGAAAGTGCTCCACAGACACCCAGTGATGTCAGCCCAACTGTAGGTGTATGGAATAATCCAATTGGTGCAAATCTGCTGCAAACACAAAAGTGAAATTAATGACATACGCCACGTGCAACTAGATGGAGGTGAATCCCTAGGCATTTTTCTGCTTGGTAGGAATAGAATTTTTGTGTTGATGTATTAGTGTATTTCTGGACAAATGAGACTGATTTTCCTATGGTCTCTTTGATGCCATTATGTTAGCCTTAACAAATTATGCTGTGGTGGTATTTGTACCACTAAAGATATTAGTCCTTGAGAACGCTAAGTTTGAAAATACAAATAACTCACCCTATCACACCTGTACTCTCCAAACTTCACACCACGCACTATCTGTTGATAAATGAGGTTTGTGGCAACATTGTCTTCAGTCGGGTTGTGCCATGGCGTGAAGATCTCCTTCCTGAAAAAGAGGCGCCAGGGGGCGTTTCTCTCCTGAGCCCCCTGCTCCTTGGCGTACTGCTCACACTGGGACACAGCATCCATCACATGGTCATTACCGCTTCCAAGAGAAGAAACCTGGAATAACATTATGGAACAGGAAACAAATAATCACCTTAGTAATTAATATTGATTTAGAAATACATTGATAGACACCACTACTTGATTATAATACTCAACGTATCACTGCACATTTCTGAGTCTCTCTGATGACCACACAAACCTAAGCATTTGTTGAAGTGAATGCAAGGAGACCGGTCTCTCTATCTGAACTAAGTCACCCACTTACCTGTTCTTCTGGAGTTTGGAATAGATCTAAGACTGCATCCATACACTGATGCAATAACACTACATCCTCGGACTCTTGCGCTTTTTCATCAAGACAGACTCCTCCCCCAGATGCATTTGCTCTGATTCAAGTGTATTAAGGCCTTTGTTGGATTGTTGATCAATAGCTTTATGAATGTGAAGTGATGAGTGACCAGTCATTGGAAAATAAACTCTGCCCATATGTGATAACCTTGTGGCTGTTGATTATATGTTGTTAATACACTTACATGATTTCACCTCCACTTATGGGGGGCTTTTAGGTGGAAGCCAAAGGTGTTACGCAGGCCCCTGCATCGCATGGGGGCTCCCTAAACATTCAAGGGGCTGCCAAACTTTCAGGGGGCCCCAATTCAGCCCAAAGCCTATGTATATCAGTGAGATATTAGATACTCAGGGGCCCCTTTTCACATTCTGCATGGGGTCCCCATCATTTTGGGTTACGCGATTGGTGCCAGTGGGAAATCAAGCAGGTTCAGAAGTCTCTTCTCATTGTAATATCTAGTGGTTACTGACCCTGCCAGGTAGGGGGTGATGAGTCAAGGATTAGGTAGGATCAAGAGTCATTGTGGGTGTATTCGAACATCTTTAGGCAGGATTCCTCGCCCTTGTATTGGATGCGGGTTGGATGTTTGGGAGTTGAAGACACCTTTCTGTGGGCCTTACACCTTTTGTTAGGTGGTAAGGTGGAATGCACAGCAGGGAAGAAACACAGTACTTCCCAGGCATCACACTGGCTTGTTGACCTGCAGCATAAAGTAGGCCTCCAGACCCACAGGGAAGCAGTTCAGCAACACACCATCCCCGTGCCCTAGATGCACAAGAATAGAAAGAAAGTCCCCGTCTGTACGTCTTAACACCTTCCTCTTCCCAAAGTGGATGTAAATGATGACAGCTTTCTTTTTCAATGATGATGAGGAGGATGACTTTCTCATGTCCTCTCTTGGGTCAAGTGCTCCTAATTATTCTGAAGATGTCCAGGGACCACCTTACTTCAAGAGCTAGGCAGGAGTGACTCTCCTGTCCATGAGTTCCATGTGGGGAGGTCAGCCTTGAACTGGGCCTCTCCTAGGCTATGGCTTCAGGCAGATGTTGTGCCCAGCCCGTGAGAGAAATATTTCTGAGCAGATTAGTTCATCCCTCCTTGGATAACAATCAAAACTGCAATGATATACAGGAAGTCCTTCTCCAAATGTGTGGTCTGAGCTCTGGGCGCCTCCTGGTCTTGCCTATAGCAGGGAGAAGTAGAAAGTGGTGGGGGCATTGGACTTGTTCCATTCTAGCACATGCTTAATAATGTGTGCTGCTTAATGGTGAACACTATTTTATGAGACCATAGGGGAACCATGAGAGCTGTGGGAAAGGTTTTGAAAGATGGAATTATCAGGAAGAATGAATGCATCCCTTCCCTTAGAACATTACTATCGAAACGGCATGCACATGGGCCACTCTTGAGTGGCAATGTCTCACACAACAAAGCTACACTTCCACCATGACTCCATCTTACACCCCAGTTCTAAACTAATGACTCTCACTCTAGACCCCAGATACACTGAAACTGAGAAGGCACCTTAAATACTATAAATGTCAATCTAAAGTCAGAGATGTCTCTACAGATATTGCTAGAAGTATGAGGGAAAGAAAGGAAGCTTTAAATTCCTTTGGCACTGGTCAGGTTATATACAACCTAATCAATAAAAAAAAAAAACTATATCTTTTGGAGTACTGTAAGTGGCAAGTGTTATATTACTCATCTTAATGATACTCAACAATTGACCAGAAAGTTCTTTGATGAGATTAGAACTGACATACAAAAATACTGTAAAAATTCATATGAAAATTAATTTGGACATAGCTATGCCTCCACTGATGGCCATATAGATACTCGTTCTGTCCTAATATAAGTTCTGTGTAGAGATAGATGCTTGTACAAGTTTTGAATAATGGACTTTCCTCAATAATAGAGACTGTTATTATGAAAATCTACAAAAGATGCAGACACTTAGCATAATGTTGAGATTGCTTCCAGAAATAGCTGTGTTGAGAAAGGCCAAACTTGCATGTTTTATTAGAAGATATTTAAAAAACAGACAGTGTAGTGCAAATACAAGTAACTATATGAGTTTCAAGGAATATGAGCCAGATGTACAAAGGAATTCTGCAGTCACAAATGCTCTGATTTTGGTATGTACAAAACCAAAATTGCAATTCGGTAACAAGTAATCAAACCACAATTTGGGTTTGGAGTACATACCGAATCGCTATATAGAAGGGAATTTGTGTAGGGTGTCCCTTCAAAATAGCGATTTGCAATGAGATGTAGTAATCTTTAGTGACGGAAATCCATTCGCAATACATTGACAATTTAACAAATACAAGAAGTTGGTGGTAAACCCTTTGGAAGGGGGCCCCTTCCTCTTTGTGAATGTTGATAGAAACTTTTTCTAAGAGTAGATATTGATCCCAAAGACCCCTGCTTAGTTTTAAGAAAAGGCTGCAAAACTTTTCATTTTTTATTTTTAACACATCCTGTTTTCCTTTAAGAAAAAAAGGGTATTTAAAGAAAATAAGATTGCTTTTTCTTAAAGCAGTCACAGACATAGTTGTCTGCTGACATCAGCAGATGTCCATCCCTTTCATGGCAGCGAATCATAGTGGGTCGCACTTTGCACCCAACCTTATTAATATTAATGAGGTAGATCAAATTGTGATCCACTACAATTTTGTTTTTTTGCGACCTGACCTATTTGTACAAAGGTAGATTTGCAAAATACCATTGTATTTGCCAAAAGTCGTGCGCAAATTGTGACCACTTGTAGCGAATACAACATTCGTATATATGGCCATGGTGAGGAAACTTAATTTTGTATGTAGTCACTGTGCAAGGGGTAATTGTCTACCTCAAATGTCGGTTATCACAAAATGTTGGGAAAATACCAGGCCCCTCTCCTTATCGTCATTATAAACCTAACACTGTGGTTGGAGGTAGTGATGAAGAGTGGAAAAGCAAGAAAGCTGGCTCCTCTTTGCCAGAGCACATAAGATAATACTGAAAACTTGTGTAGAGCAGTACAAAAAGAAAAAAGGCAGGTGGGAGTGAGATAAGACATGGAGGAAGGTAGAAAACATGTTTATAAAAAATGGATAGCAGATTGATGGGAAGGAATGAGTAAGAAATAGTATTCTACCAGGATATAGTCTACAGAAAATCATGGGTCCAAAATATAATGGCCAAAATATTGAGGAACAATAAATCATGAAAGTAAAATTATGTAGGTAAGCATAGGTTTACTATACTTACCTCCCTATCTTTGCTCCTTTACACATATGAGGAGATAAGAATAGTACATCTATACTTAACTTTATACGCTTACCTTCTTGATATTTTGGTCCTCAATATTTTGACCAAACAATATTTTTGGTCTTGATGTTCTGTGACACAACCTGGGAAGTACAAGGTTCTTTCTCATTTTTAGGTTTTACCTGCCAAGTGCTGTGCTTGTGAAATCTATTGTATTTAATATAAATCTTAAAAGGGGCTTATATCCGGTCCTTACATTTCATCAGTTGGTGTGCTTGCCACTTATTTTCCCTCCGTTTCTATTGGCTGTAGCATACTTTTTGATGTTGTTCCTCTCATGTGCTTCTCTTATCAGTGTCCTATGGCCAAGTACTGTTTTTATTCGCTTTTGTGGAATTTGTATTTTTTAGGTTTTACCTGCACAGCGCTTGTGCTGTACTTGTTTTTCAAGGCCTGACATTTCTATTAGGAGGATTAATTGGTTATTCAAACGTTTTTGTTCACCGTCCGATCCGGTGTCTTTCATTTGTTTCCCTTGTTTCTGTTTCACTCCGTGCTGTAAATTTAATTTCTTTCACAAGGCTTGGAAGACATTGTTCTCCAAGCCCCGCTTTTAGCCATAAGCCCATCCCCAGTATCCCCACATGAAAGGCCTTGGATGCATAAGGAATTCAAGACACTTCAGTTGGACTCTATTCTGAGAGGTCGACCATAACTTACTTCTACCTAGCGCCCAACACCGCAGTATGCAATCTCCGAGCTCTACAAGCAACCAGATCTTCTACCACCCAATTTAAAGTCACTGAGTTTGTGCACATCAGAAGGGGCACCTGGAGAAATCATCCAAAGCACAACGCTGAAATAGGTTGCACCACAAAGGGGCCCAGGGGCTGTGAGGGGAGTGCTTGCTCCAAGCACACATCTGTAAAAAACACGGGAACTGTACATGGAGTCCGCCCACATCTGTGCACTGTCAGTGCAACACCCCTATCTGTGCATCATGAGCGAGCATCCCAAAACCCACAAACTGTATCAGAACCAAACCCGACCTATGTGCATTGTGAGAGTGCACTTCAAAACTCAGTGGGACCACATTGTGAGTGTGCAACTCAAAACTCTGTGGGACCACCTCGGCGTCAGCTCTGAATGTATCTCAGAACTCACAGGTGTCATCAGCGCCACCCACTTCCTTTCTTTCAAGAAAGTATTTCAGTAAGTATAAATGGAGTAAATGAAAACTATTAGCTAACTTTCCACAATGTCTGCTCTGCCAGCTTGAAAGTTACCTTGAGTGACTGACTACATTGTGACGTGTCTTTGCTTTTTTGTAAAGTTCCGCTGTAAGCGGATGGATATAAGCATAAATGACAGCACGGAGAACTCCGCATAGGGTTTCACCTCTGCTCAAAGACTATCTAATGCAGTCTCACAGAGGGGCAATCATCTTGACAATTGGAATCTCTACGGGCTTGCACCTCCCACTGAAACCCGAGCACTGGCCATACACAATATTCACCCTGTAAAGGGAAGGGCTGATCTGCTAATGCGGCCCATAAAACTAAACACGATCATACTGGGAAAGCCACCACAAAGACCCAGATGGGTAAAGGGACTTGAAAAAATACACTTCATTCTGCAAAGTATGCCCATCGGTTGTGCCCCCCTTTCAGCAAGCACCCTAAAGTACAGCAGGTTCTGCATCACTGTGCTCAAACCCTGCACCACTAGCTGCATTGGCATCCAGGAAGTACACAGTTCCTACTTTCTAAGATGCCCCTTTCCACCCCCTAAATCACTCCTGTACTAAAACATATTGCCCAAATTTTTATTTGGAGAACATTGTGGGCTGCATTTCATTTTAGTTAAATCCTCCACCCTTCACCTAATATCCCCGCTTTATATTACCACCAGTTACTGCACAATATATTGCCTTTCTCAATAAACAAGTCATTACACTTTTACAGAGTTTCAGTAAATTATATTGCACAACTGCTCACTGAGCTAAAACTTACAACAAAAAAAAACTTAATATTAATCAGATAGACGAAACCTATTGCATTTATCAATGCTTTTTTACACTTTGGTGAGTTGCTCTGCCCTCCGTTTCCCCATCTCCTAGCAGTGTTGGTATGTTAGATGGAAATGTAATCAAATTCCAATTCGCATTGAAAGGCTATTTCACAACAAGCACAAGTCTAGTTTTGGTGTAGTGATAGATAACTTCAGTTTAGCTCTCATGATATAATGTGATAAGGGACTCTTTTCTGGCAAACTGTTGGTTAGGGATGGTATACATCAGAAACCAATCCAGAATTGATATGGGAAGTTTTAGCTTGCATCACAAAGCCCTACAGGTAAAAGTAAGGAGTCTATACTTGTAGGTTTTCTCCTTAGCTTGGATATGCTTTTGGAGATTCACAAAGAACCCTATGAGTAGCCCTGGAAATCTACAACAATCATAAATGTTCAGGAGCACTACTACTTTACTCATGCAAATATCCCACTAAATCTAGTTGAAATGTTTATTTATGTATTCTGCTGGGTACATCTTTCTTCTAAACTAGCAAGCCCTCCTCTCCCTACCCATTGAAATCTGGGAGTGCTGTTTTGCCTTTTCAACCCTATAGAGTCACTTATGTCTGCTTTTATTAGGATACATTGTATGTGTCTTTCCAGTGAGGGAAACTGACTGCAAAATGCTTGTGAAAACCCAGAAACATATGCATGTGTTGGCTTTTCATAGGAATACCTTTCCTCCCTCTAACCGTAAACTTATGACAGTGGAAGGTCGACTGCACTGGCGAGGTTTTACCACTATTGTTAGTGTTCATTGCACTTCATAATTCCACTAATGCTGAATCTGTGGATCACTTTGTGGAATGTCAGATCACAAATGGCTACTTTATCCACCGCACTCACTCGAAACCTACACACCAATCAATTTTGACCACTCAAAGAGAATTATTGAATTATCATATAAGCATGGCTTACCTTATCAAAAAGTGCTATGTAAAGGGAGAACCCAAACCGGTCCAACAGGCTGATCTTGTCTGCCAGTGAGTTACAGAGCTCTTTAGCTGTTGTTGCTGAGTCTGTAAGAAGTGTCTTCGTCGTTCCATCCATGAATGTAACAGGCAGCATGATTGGCTTCTTGGATTTCGTAGCCTGCAGCATAATCAAAGGTAATGTGTTGGTACCTGCTTTATTTCATCAGGATTATGCAGATTAGCATTCTTTAATAATGCAACATGAGCTTCAAAGGTTCACTTACATCAGCACAAAAATACAATAACGTAAAAGATAATAAACATATATACTTTTGTAAGAATCGATCACAAATGGCTTCCTACTTCATTGTCTTCATTTGAATATATGCTTTTTTAAATGGTTTTCTACTCATATGAAGTGAGGTTGTTTCATTATAAACTTTCTTGTAAGATCTGCTGCAAATTTGAGAATTGCCCAAAAATTCCAATATAGGTTGATTATGGCAATTTCCTCCAATCTCTCTGGTGTTTTCCTGTTGTCTTATTTAGAGCCTTTATACTGTTTGTATCCGGACGTGCATAAGAGTACATCAACAACGGAGGTAGAAATACTTCATTTATTTCTTGGCCCTACTTCATTCATTTCTGGCCCCACTGTTGGTATATCATTGACGTTTTTGATTGTTCACACACACAGCCAACTTTGCTCTACTTAAAAAGTTTGGGGTCTTGACCATAATCCTGTATTCTGTTGAAAAATGGATACTCACTTGGCCACTTTTAGTCTGCAAGTTAAGGATGAGCCCCAATATTTGTGTGAAAAAAAGCATACAGCCTTAAAATTGCCCAACATTTCACTTTCAGGATTGATTAAAAAAATCTTCTAAAATAGTGTTATGGGATCTTTCCAACATATCTGCTATCTAGTGATCGTTCAATTCTTTGATTCATGTCTATTTGTGTACTGTCGCATTTGAAACTTCCTGCTTAACCAAGTTATTTTTCTACAACTCAGTTTCGGTAACTCCTGGATTTAAATGACTGCGTTTTTTTTTTTTTACGTTCCTGAGGGAAGTTTTTTCTATAAACCAATTAAATATTACTCTCAAGAAAACTGCAAATCGAATGATCCATTTTATATCCTCAGAGTGTAATTTATTACTTTCTGAAGACTCTTAAATAAGAAATATATAAGCAAACAGTACTATCTTCAGAAAAATTCTGGAATGAGGAACGACAGAAAGTTGACATGTTTAAAAAATATTTACCTCCATATAATCATCAATGGAAATCTTATTAATGTATTCAGTAGACAGATTGACCTGTGGCTCAGAAAAAATAGTCAAAGCAATACTAATGTTTTGTATTAGATACCCCATGCCATTATGCAACTTTCTTAATAGCACTTTGAGAGGGAGATGTCTGCAAATTATTATTACATCACGTTACATATGTGGCTATTGATATAATCATAGTACTAATGATAGAGGTATGTTGAAATATGTAGTGTGCCCTGTGCCTTTGTTACTAGGCAATGAGCACTAAATAATAATAACCTGCACAATTGCATGTCATAGCAGCAATTAGGTGGAATGAGATCATGCGTGGTACAGTCTTGAAACTAATGCATTATGAAAATATGTACTTTGTAAATCTAAATCGAGAATAAAGATCTCAGGAAAAAGGGGGAAAACAGAACCTACATGCCTTAGAACATTACTCACATTGCATTTAGAGTTTTTTTGATGCACAGCATCTTTCTTGAGGGAAAAGTCTAACTTATTGTATGATAGAAATGAGACTGTGGTTTCCATTGCACGTGCTAATATGGGAAAAACCTAATTTATGACTGGAGAGCAAGAACAAGTCATTATCAGTTTGCTGGATCATGTAACATTGGAACCAACTTCTCGATGCATCACGTATATAACTATGACTTAGGGCTTATGTAATTTACATCTCAGTCATGGACACTAGAGAATATGATTTTTGTGGGGAACATCAGAGGTGGGATATAAGTCTAACGCTCCTGTGTGAGGTCAGAAGACTCACATTAGCTTCCAGACTGTAATCTAGGTTTCTGCCATATTTCATCTTACAACTAAGTGTCTATGATTGGGTACCTCAGAAATCTATAAGCATGTAGCATCAGCATCCACGAAACCTGAGGATGTAATAACTTTCTTTTACCAGCAAAATAACAGAGTATTAGCTCTTAACACCAATCAAGACCATCACTATTCCACCAGAATATCAAGGTTTTAATAGTGTTCTGCCTAAATATTGTGAGCAAAATATTGACTACCACAATATTGTGTTGGTAAATATATAGGGAAGATAAGTATAGATTTAATTCCACATGTGTTTCTTGATGATGATTATCTATATATATAGATGTACATTATATATGGTGTATAGTTCTCCCCTGCCGTATATTATAAAGATTTTGCAAGTCACTGAAGAGATGACCATACAGAGGAATAAGGACGAAGGAATAGTTCCTTTAGAAGGTCATGGTACTCTGACTTGTAATATGCTTTTAATGTAAGGCAGAGGGCATTTTATTTCTTGTACTACATGGTCACATCATGACTCTTACTGAGTTTAAAGTCTTAGTGTCTTGATTTTCCATGTTCAAGAATAAATGAAGAATCTGTACATCCAGTTAATTTGGCCAAAATATATTCGGATAAGATTCATGTAAGCTGAATTAAAAAATATGTTGGCTCAGATTGTGTTAAAACAGAGGGACTCCATCTTTCCTGTAATTGACCTACAATGTAGAACTAAATAAACATGTTGCCATAAATATCTCCTTTCTGCTGCTAGCTTTTCGTTTTTAGAAAAACATATCAGAAGACAAAGGAGGTTTCCACTGTCCTTGTTTAAAATGCAACTGTAATTATGCTGTGTGACCTGCCTGGTACCCTGGCTGCTGGCAGCAGCCATTGTGACATCAGAAGTCAATAGTAATAATATATTACAGTTGAGTGGCTACATCCTTTCTTATTCCAGGTGACTAGATGCTTCACAAGTCGCTTGTAATAAGAAAATTAGACTCAGGCTTTTGTACTGGGATTGGGATAGATGCATATATTTTGAGGGGCTAGATATATATATCTGAACACTCAAAAGTGTATGTGCGATTGGCTAATACCTGACTGCTATAGTTAATTTACTATAAGACTTTAGTATATGGTACTCCAGGTACTAAGGACTAGTAAGTACGTTTTAAAGTAAGCTAAGTGTCACCAGTGAACTGCAGCACATGTTTTGCCACCACTGTTGTGAAGACGGAAAAGTATGGCCCAGCAGCTTCCAGCCTGCCAACTTGAGGTGGCAACATAACCCTTTTTGCGAGGTTCACAACCACCTTTTTAATATCTATAAGGTTGGCCTTATATGCCCATAAGGCAGGGTGCTGATATTAAAAAGGACATGTCAAAATTACACCTTACATGTCCTGACAGTAAAAAAAAAATCTAAATTGTTATTTTTACTGTAGTAAGGCTGGTAGCCCCATTGGCTAACATGGAGTTTTACTTGCTCACGTGCTAACTTCCATAGGGGTCCACCAAACATGATACATCAAGGTATCAAATTAATTGTTGCATTAAACACAACTTATTGCTGAAGTCAGATTTGAAGTAACTTTTAATGCAAAGGTGACTTTAGAAAATCACCACTTTGCTGCCCAAACAAACCTCTGGGAGCCCTTCTTGACTGTCTACAGCTGTTGTCCCCCCTGAGACAACAGGCTGCCCCCTGCTAGGAACAGGGAACAAAGAAAATTGTTGGTGGGAGGAGATGTAAGCTCCTCCTGCAGGATGACTACCAGTTGGTCACCACAGACGGCCCAATTTCAAGGAGGCTCCTACTTCAGTGAAGCAAATGGTGATTGCACCTTAGCCTACCCACTCATACATATAGGCAGACAGACTGGCATCTCCTTCTAGGGATGAAAGCATTTGTAGTACCGGTTTTCCAGGAAGAGTGGCTCATTATGCTGAGTACATGCTAGGGGATTGCCCAGAGGTCCTCACAAGGGATGAAGACCTGAGCCTATTTTGCATTCAGGCAGATAAGGAGACCCTCGGATAGCTTTATGCACAAATCCCCAGGAAGTGATGTAAAGTGGGAAGGGTTGCCCCATGGGAACTGTTACCCCATTTGCTAGTGAGTCTTCCACTCCCACACATACAAAGATGGCATAAACATGGCACCCCTGTCACTCAATTCACGGATCATTACTGGACTGGAAGAAGACCGAAAAGGGACTGCTCTCCTGCTCTCTGGGCCCAGCGAAGAGGTGCTGCATGGAGGACTGGACTGCACCTGTTGCCCTTGGGAGGTCAGCTACCCAGGAAAGCCTCACTGCGGCTGGACGCTGACACTCTTGCTGGGAGACTGAATCCTGACCCCTCACAATGTGTCCTCAAGTCCGTTGGGCCCATGACTGAAGTCAGAGTGGAATCTGATCCCCCCCCAAAATAAAGATTTACTTACCTGCAAGGGACACCAATTGATCAGTGGTGACTGGACCTATGCTGGACTGCACAGGTGCATTGTTGGAGATTATTCCAGAGGCTAGAGACAACACCTGACGTTTGTGCATACCAGGGTGGCCCTAGAAACACTTACCGCATATCTTCAGCGTCTTCAGAATATACAGCATCCTGACTGTTCTGTGCCACAGCTACCCAGGACTGAGCTAAGGGTTTTGTTAAAGAATCTAACTAGACCTGACGGAGATTCGGACATTATTACATGGTGAGGTCTTAAAACCACTCCACATAATAATCGTGCGTGTATTACCCAGTGGTACTTCTAGTTAGAATTGAGTTTCCATAGAAATTCATTTTTTGTGTTGCTGATAACTTTGGCCCCGTTTGATGAATCCTCGCAAAACTTTCAAAAAAGTGCTACTTTTTGACTGGTTTGCACATGACAAGTTTTGGGGTGATCTGTCAAGCAGGGGCCAAAAAAAGGGAGGTCCCAAAACATGTTTTCCCCGTTCTATTTTTTCATAGGAACTTTAGACATTGCTTCAGCCTAAACCACCAAACAGATTTACACCAAATTTGACGGAAAGCTAGATCTTGGTCCACAAAGAGTGCTTTGGTCTTTCGGTGTGAAGTAGTTTTCAGAAATTAAGATTTTAAAAAATTGCATATATCAGGCCGCAGAGGATCCGCAGAGCCGACAGATCTCAAACTGAGATCTGATTGTCTGCCACCACCACAGCTAGGACGTAGTGGCAGTCATCTTCGGGACTGGGGACTTGGTTTCGAGTCCTAAGGAAAAGAGATAATGGGGTGGGGGACAGATATCCTGACCCCCTAGGCTTTGTGGTGGGGTCCCAGGGGGAAAAAAAGTTTTAAAAATACTTCAAATCCACAGCAAATGTTTTTTGTTTTTAAAATAAAAAGCTTGGGTTCCCACGCATTTCAAACAACTCCACTCCCCGCCGTGTGGGTTCTAATACAGCTTCACCTGTGTTGCAATGGACACCTAGAGAACACATATTGTGATGGAATCACAGCTATAAGAATGAAAGCATTTTCTTTAGAAATGAACAAGATGTGGGGAGGGGAGAGTTATCTTATCACCGAAATTATGGTTAATGCTCATGAAAGCTAAAATGAGGAAACATTTTCTATAACTTCTAAAATATCTTCCTCATCAATGTCTGAAAATATTTCTGGTCTGCTGAGTGAAAACATATTTCCAACACCAGCGGGAGCCTGTCAGTTGATTTCCCAATTTTCAACTGTAGCTTCATCACAGTTTTCAAATGAACAACTAGAGCACTAACATTCTGCTTTTATGAAAAAAATGTGGCATCCCTAAATTCCATTTTGATGGCATAAAAACTGTAATAATCAGAGGATACTGCAGTATATTAAAAAAATTAGGCATTTATTTTTGCCTTATAAATATTGGTTAGTTGTCTCGACAGCTAAAATTACAAAATTTTTGTGAGTTACTGAATACCTTCCTCATCCACGTCAGAAAAACATTCTGACATACAGAGTAAAACATGAACTTCCAACACCAGGAGAGGTCTCAGTTAACTCACTAGTGATCAACAGCAACTTCACCAGCTTTCTAATGAACAACCAGAGCAGTAACATTATGTATTCAAGACAAAAGTAAGGCACACCATTTTGTTGAAAAAGGAATTGTTGAATTTAAAGCCTTTCCAGAGGAGCAGGATAATAAGTGATCAATGAGATGTTGGTGCAGGTATGAAACCAGTAGATTAAAATTGTGTGTGGAGGTATAAGTTTTAAGTGATTTAAGGAATAATATTATTCTTAAACTGGCTAAAATAGTTAGAGGGAGACATCTGCATAAGTACATCATTTCCTGTACACATCTATTTACTCGCCATACACTTGAAAGAGGGGGACACCTCCCTGGGATAGAAAACGTGATGGTGGTGTTATCGTGTAACTTAACTGTAAGTACGTAATGTTCATTTGTTGGAGTATTTACAAAGAAGTTTTTAAGAATTTTACATTTAAAAATCGAAACTTTGTGATTTGTTCCCCTCTTTCAAGAACAGAAAAACCTGGGTACCAATATAAGTATGGGCTATGGAATAACTACACATCTGTCTAAAATGTAAACTTGGACCAGGTTTTAATTTTAATGAATAATTAATATATAATGTTTTAGGTCGACCTCTAACCGTACCGGAAAAAAAACTTTTTGTCTCAGGGAAAATCCTCAAGGACAGAAGACAGACAGGTGAAAGCCTTAGGCTTCACATGTGTGCATGGTAAGCATGCGTAGAAAGACAGGTATACATTCAACACGTATCAATAGTATCATGTTTAGAACCTGGGATTTCTTTGTATTCTTTAGTATCTCTTAGGGGAAATAATCCTTAGTGGTCTTTAAACGTTTTTCCCTTGGACCCTCCACCTTGAACTGTATTGTTTTTGAATACATTCAACACGCCCTGACGAAGCCCCCAGACCCAAATGGGCTCATAGCATGAGCCAAAACATGTTGCCATGAACAAAGGAGACTTAATTGAACAGATTACGTTCAATAAAAAAAAAAAACACGATAAACTTTGTATCCATACTCCCAGGTGAATGAAGGAATCCTTTAGGTATACCTATACGTATTTTTAACTATATACCTTCCTTCTGTATCCCTGCTGCTCAGAAGCAGTAACACACCCTCTTCTGCATGCTGATGGATAATTGCCCTCCGGTGGGCCTCCCAGGCGAGTTACAGTGCTCATGCATGCTGGGAGTTGTGTTATGACCATTATCTCCCTCCAGTAGGTTCTGTGTTCTTACTTCATTAATATTGAAAATATATTCTACTCCTGAAGTGGGCCTCAGAATGCAAGTTCGGTTTGCATTTAAAATCCATGCAGAGGTGAGAAGAGGTTGTGTTACTGCTTCTGTGGACTGTTAGCAAGCCTTTGATTAAGGAGCAGGAGCTCCGAAACATGTCAGACCATGAAGATAATTGAAATGGAAATGCCGGTTTGAAAATAAAGTTTCTGATGCCTGGGAGCAGCACAATGGTTTTTAAATGCAAACCGGACGTGCATTCTGAGGCCCATTCAGTGAAGCTTTATTTAAAGTCCCCTCCCATTTCCCAGATTGTACACTCCTATCTAGCTACAGTCTGTAATCCCCAGCACAGCTTCATTCTAGTGAGATTTCGATTGAACTATATACCGTAGATGGGTTACCCTAACAACATACATTCTCAAGGCGATCTGACTTTATGCCCCTGTGATGGGACGTCAACACAGACAGACCTACATCAACTTCTCTTTTGCAGTTTTTATACTCTTCAAATGAAAATATTTATAAGTCCAATTTTGAAAAAAATACTTCAGATGATGTTGACTCACCCTCTAATTTCTCCAAATGTTGGCAGATCCCTTGGTATGTTACTCCCTGGCCTCATTAATTGTGGGCTGCCTTGAAGAAAAGGAGAGCTCAGACAGCTTTAGATGGGCAACTATTGCAGGAGCCACTGTGTACATGGATTCAATGATATGACTTTTAAGAATGGGTTAGTTTCTCTCCTTATTTAGACGTATTTATGGATTGTATTGCATTTATTATAATAGTATTTTAATGGTTTCAGTTTTAATATTATATATACTGTAAAATTTATTTTATGTACTCTTTTGCACTTCATATGCTATGAAATTTAGCAAAATAAAGATTTTTGATTGATTGATTGAATATACATATGTCAGTTTTTATGGTATTTGATGTTTTGGCCATAATATTTTGGCACGGCGAAATTTAGTTCCTCAATAATCTGATTGACAAATGACCCTTCTTTACATGTAAGCACTGAGGCCAAAATAGTGAATGTACTGTACTTTCTTTTAAATACAACTATGTCAGACCCTGCAGCATGGCTGACATTATTGCCACAGTAGCAATATGCAACTACAAGGTCACCTATCATACCTGTAATTCGAGCCAGCTTGGGGGCTGTGTTCTGGTTCCATTGGCGAAGGTCCTTCTCAGCCTTTCTTCACAGTAGGGAGCATATCCTGGAGGTCCTCCATTGATGAAGTTTCTTAGATACTGTGAGAAACATGTAGAGACATGGTTACAGCACATATGCATAAGTTGAGATGGAATCTAGGTAAACCACTAACACCAAGTGTGATCAGTGACATCCTTATAACGTGCATCAGCACCATGCCTTCATTTTATGGGCATGGACATGTCTCATTTATAGGGCCTAATTAAGCTAAGCAGTAACATGATGGGTTTAGTCAATGTTCCAATGCTGAAAAAGAGAGCACAAAGCCTCTTTGAAAAGGCCTTTAATTTCTAAAATCACAAAGCAAATTGGAGATTCTGCCATATTCCTAAGTGACCTTTGCCATCAGTTTAAATTCTGTTGAGCTACACAAAAATCACTTTTTTAAAACCCAAATAATCATAATTTCACTCTCTACCCTAAGTTAACACTAAATATATAGGCAGCCATTGAGCATATCTCAGGGTACTTACCAACCCCGACCTAAAACCTCCAGGAAAACACCGAAAGATTGTTTAGACAAATTTTCTAGCTTGAGAGAAGCAGGGAGCCTTAGAAATACCCATGATCTGCTCACAAACAAGCGTATATAACTATCAGTAATTAGGAGTAGATCTGGAGAGATTTAGGAAACATTATATAAACCTGGGTAGGTTTTGTCATGACTGAAAAAGTGCAGTAGGCTTTACAAATCTTATGCATGTAGCCTTGTAATTTTAAGGTATTTTTTTATTTTTATTAGAAGTGTCGATTTTGTAGACAACAGATAACAAGCCTTAACTAAAAAGATTTCAGAATCTAACAAGGTTGATTGATCAGCAAGCATTAGGCAGCTAATATAATGAACTTCAGAAATAAAATTGTAGGATAAATCGATTAGAAATAATCATAAACTCAGATCACAGGGGCATCTCCAGTAATGGCTAGATCACCCACAGCCGCTTAAAAGCTGAAGGGTCTGTAATTTATTTTCATACTATTTGCAAGATCTACACTAACACACTTTGGTGGAGCCCGCAGACACCACAACTTGTAAAGATGGAATGGCAGCATGGTTTTATTTAAGCAGGCACAGAGCACACGCTCATGTTTTCATGGGTGAGGGGACAATTGAGGTTTCTTGACTTACTCCTGTATTATGTAGCAGTGCATCTGTAGCATGCGGTGCAATGGTCTGAGGATAGGATGAATTGGGAAGCTGCTCCCTGCGAGCAAGTATGGAAACTACACCCTAACTGAGGCCTTCATTATGGAGAAAGGAATGCCACAGTGAGCCCATTATCTCATAAGGCATATGTAGTATGCTTGGTGCTTAGAAGAACAACGTTTGTAGAAGATATGCCCTTATGATTCATTAGGCCGCTTTTCAGCGTGACGATGGATATTACTTTCTCTATCTGTAAAGGGTAGATGCCGGGTGGTGGGTGACTTGTTTTTGATGGGTAGATTTTTGATGTTTCATTAAATATTTGGGCTAGGAATGGGACAGTTCTTGCAGTATGCGAGGGTAGCCCATCCAGCCAGAGAAATATGGAATACCTTCTCAGAGGCTCTGTCGTAGCATAATGTAATGAATCGATTCCTAGATCTGGCTCGGTTCAACTGTGTGCTCACTATTTTGAGATGGGGCGGCACAAATATAGCGTTTGAGAGATGGCTGAGTATTGGCTGGAAACACTGACTGCAGTGGACTGGAGAAATGCATATTATGAGCAAGTCAAATCTATATCCCCTAATGCCCAATTTATGTTAATAATTTCACTATCTAGGCAAAACATATTGTACCCCTATAAAGCTTGCATTTATGCCCTGATAAAGTGTCTGCTTGTGATAGATGCAGCTCGATGGGGTTTCCTGCATATGAGCTGGACCTGCACCTAAATTGGAGAATTCTGGGGGGATGTGGTGGAGAGTTTGGGAAATTCTACTGGTTCATGCCTTGAGAAATCAATAAAGCAATGCTTACTGGGAATATTTCCTGATAAGAAGGGTTATAAAATGAAAACAAATATGCTATTATTAGGAACTGCGCAGACTAAGCGGTGTATAGCAACACATCGCGCATGCCCCGTGGCCCAACAGAGGCAAAAGGAAAAAGGACATGCTGAAATGGGAAGTGACAAATGAACAGCATATGAAAGCCGCAAGGAGGGATGATAGACTATCGGAGAACTTGGTTGAATGGATTGAAATGTTGACCAGATTCCTGGACAGTCCGAATAATAAACCCCTATGAAGGAGGGTTAGAGCAAGATGGATTGCAGTTGTGCTGAAAACGTTGGGATGGCAATAATGGGAGGATCTTGGTTGGAGGGGGTATGAATCGCAAACGATTTATTGATTTGCTTGATATGATTGATCTGCAGATGCTCTGTAAAAGATGATCAGTTCTTATTGTTGAAACTATGTAATTCGATGTTGTGTTTTAAAATTAATAAACAAAATTATAAAAAAGGGACAGAACGCCATTCTGCGAGTCTGTTAAGATTCAGAATGGGTTCATGGGACAGCCCCAGAAAAAGAAGGTATGAGAGGTTTCTCATCACTGCTACACCTAAGGAGCTTCACTGTTCCCTTTGGAAGCATGCCTATTTTTATCATATGGTAAATTCAATAAGCCAGAGAGTAATTGCTTATATTTCGTTATCACATCCAAAAGAGAGTACTCCATCCATGTGAGTGTAATGGCGTGGTACCACTCTTTCGTGGTACTCTCTTTTGGATGTGACAACGAGATACAGGCAATTACTCTCTGGCTTCTTGAGTTTCCCAAACAATAACAAGAGGAGTGGATTATTAACGTTTCATAGAAATAACTGAAGAACTGTTTTTTAACCACTCATGTTTACGTATTATATAATTGATGATGGCAGCCCTGATGAAGTCAGAGGTGTATATACCTAACTGACGATACACGTGTTGGCTACAGAAGTTACCCGGATGACGATGAAGTGTATTAAGACCAATAATTGAAATGTGAAGAAAGAAAATAAATGAACGAGGAACTTAAGAAACTTTTGTACTCATATATTGTATTTTTCAAATATTTGATGCTCAGGGTTTTCATCCACAGATAAATATTTTACCGACTAGAAATGTTTTCATTAAAAAGGAAGTAATCATGAAGTGGCCTACATAATCAACAGTATTTTTCCCAGTTAAATAATTTTTTTGTTTTTTTACAAACCTAAACATATATTTCACTATGCAAACCATACCCCTCACTCTTTACCTTTACAAACTTTTCCGAGGGAGCAAAGCATCCCACACAGAGAGACATGAGGATCCAGCCTCGTGCATGGCTGCTCTTCGATGGATTCTGAGTAAGCTGTTTGGAAATTTGGCAGTAGATTTCATCCCTGTAAGAAGAAATATAGTTTATCTATAACAAAGCAATCTATTAAAGAAAAAATTGATCAACCAATCATCTATTTCTATGAGTCGTCATGGATCTGTGCGCATCAGCGGCCATTTTGGAATGGGTTTTCTTTAATAGAACATCCATTGCAGGATTGCCAGCTATGCGTGTGCATGCATCGTGACACATGCATTTGAATGCTAATAGCAAAGAGCATTGGCCAAGCCAATAGCTCAGCCTTTTAGAGCTGAGACCTATAGGCTTTGCCAATGCTTGTCCTAGTAGGGATTAGCCAAGCTCATTTTAATCTTAACATTTTTGCTGTGATTTTTCCCTCCTTGGTTTGAAGCATGATGCCATACTATTATTTACTCACACAAAATAATATCCAATGCCATACAGGTACCTTTTGGTCACACTACAAAGATGACAAACATTTCAGCTCTACATCTTAAAATAAGGTACTGTGTTCTACTCCCCACTAAGCCAGTGTGAAGATGAAGTCTTCAGAACAGAAGAATTCAAATCAGAATGCGTTCAAAGTTTGCATTCACCATAAATTCTAACCTGAGTGCCGGCCTGAGGATGCCATTACCAATAATGAAATGCAGCTTCTCCAGGTTGGAGGTTGGACGGTCTTCCAGCATGCTGTTTCCCTGCAGGGTGGACTCACCGTCATGAAGTCGCTTTGTTACCTGGCCCCAAGAGGCGAGAAGAGAAGGGAAACAAGACTACATGAAAGAGAAGCATAAAGAGGATTCTAAGATAAACTCAGCATTCAGATGATTTCTCTGTAAAGAACAGAACAGTTTGTATTGTGGATATGAACAAGAAAGGATCTAGAAATGGAGAGGAGAAAGGCAGGGATTTAAACACAGAGTACTACTAGATACAACATCAATTTCTATTCGTAGTAAAGGGATTTATTAAGAACATGGCTACCCCTAATGGAGTGTACCAGTGCTAGTAGGTAAAATAAATAAAGGCCTTGTTACAACTGCTCTTCTACTTTTCTGTGGTGATACCACAAGCAGTAAACATTACCACAAAACTCGGAATCCCAAATGGGCACAAACATCCAGCATTCTAATTCATTTAGAGAAGGCGTAACAGCGTGAGTTTTCAAAAGTTGATGCAATTTTGAAATTCATTCCTTTGAAAAATGCCTTTTCTCTTCAACTGTGATTTATGAAATTGGGTTCTGCCTCTTATACCTACATGTCTGACACAGGCCTGACTTCTTTTCTCCTCTTTTTTCTGTACAACCAAGTAAACTACAGATTTTCCCATGTTTGAAAGGAATTGCACCAACGTGTAGGAAGCTGGCATTCTATATAGAGTAACAAAATGAGGTGCACTGTGTAGAGAGTCCAGGTATCCCTTATTAATGTACATGGGGTGCTCTATTTGTGGCAGTGTGGTCGAGCAGCCTTAGGCTTATCAGAGGGCATTGTTGCACACACAGAGTCAATAAATGAGACACACACTCAATAAAGAAAATCCAACACCAATTTAGAAAAATAACAGATTTTTATATTAATTTAGTCACCAAGACCTTTGAGATTAGGTACGCCGTAGGAAGTTCGAGGCCCGCCTCCACCCACAGGCTACCACCTGCGCCTCATTCCTGGTGGCCAGTGGTAGGCCGTAAGCTCTCTGCACCCCTTTCTCTTCTGTCAGCCTTATTGTAATTGTGCCTCTGATCCTGTATTGTGTTAGTCTTTTTTTGCCTTTATTTCTGGTGGCTGCTGCGCGGCTGCACCGCTGGCACGCCGCAGGGACCGCACCCAGCGCCAGAACCCCTGGCCCTCATGAACGCCACGACGCCTGTCTCCGCTATGATGCCAGTACCCTCCACGCACTCAACACCGGACGATCACACCCCTGCTTCCTGGCCGCCCCGAAGCGAACCCAAGGACCCTTCTCCTGCCGGAGCTGCAGCTTCACCAGCCTCCGAGCCACCAAAACACCCACCGAGAAAGGACACAACCACCTACATCATCTACAGACCCCCGGTACACGGCTACAGTTCAGCGACGCCATCGCCGACTTCGTCAGTACGCACACCCTCGCCTCCACAGACTACATCCTCCTCGGAGACCTGACCTTCCACCTCGAGAACAACAACGACACCAACTCCACCACCTTGATTGACAATCTCGCCAACCTCGAACTCAGACAGCTCGTCACAACACCCACCCACTCTGCCGGCCACACGCTTGACCCCATCTACTCCATAAGCTCCCACGTCTCCTTCAGCCACACCACCGAATTCCACAGAACAGACCATCGCTGCAACCACTTGACCTTCCGGAAACCCACCACGCACCACCGCACTCAACAGATCCCTCGCCGATGATGGAGCAAAGTCACCGAAGACCAGCTAAGCACCATCCCCGCCCGAAGCCCACCCGTCGACCGCATCGACCCCGAAACTGCTGCCCACGACCTTAGACAGTGGATCAACGACTGCGCCAACACCCTCACCCCGCTCAAGAAACCCTCCAACAGACACACCAACAAGAAAGCCAGTTGGTTCACCACGGACCTCCAGGCATCCAAGCAAACCTGCCAAAAACTAGAGAAGAAATGGCACCGCGAACAGCCACGCAGCCCACAAGAACGCCATCCGCAGACACCATCACCTCATCAGATCAGCCAAAAGGGCCTCCTTCAAAGACCGCCTAGACAACAACGCACACAACAGCAAAGAGCTCTTCAACATCGTGAAGGAGCTCTCCAACCCCAGCTCCAACACCAACGACATCCCACCTTCGCAAGACCTGTGCGACACCCTCGCCACCTTCTTCCACCCCAAGATCGCAGACATTCAGGACAGCTTCAACACCCTGACCGCCCCGACAGTCACCGAGACCTCCGACCTCACGGACACCATCCTCACCACTCCCCTGCTCACCTGGACCAACATAAACGACGACGACACCATCAAAATCATGAACACCATCCACTCCGGCTCTCCGTCAGACCCATGCCCACACAACATCTTCAACAAAGCCAGCACCACCATCGCACCCCATGTCCGCAAGGCCATCAACATCTCCTTCGAGTCCGTGACCTTCCCGGAAAGCTGGAAGCACGCCGAGATCAACGCCTTACTCAAAAAACCCAAGGCGGATCCCAAGGACCTCAAGAACGTCCGACCCATCTCCCTGCTCCCGCTCCCAGCGAAGGTCATCGAGAAGACCGTCAACAGACAACTGACCCGCTACTTCAAGGAGAACAGCATCCTGGATCCGTCCCAGTCTGGGTTCCGCAGCAACCACAGCACCGAAACTGCCCTCATCGCTGCCACTGATGACATCAGGATCCTACTGGACAACGGCGAAACCGCGGCCCTCATCCTCCTGGACCTGTCAGCCTCCTTCAACATGGTCTGCCACCGCACCCTATGCACACGCCTCCACAATGCTGGGATCCGAGACAAAGCACTGGACTGGACCACCTCCTTCCTCTCCGGCAGAACCCAGAGCATCCGCCTCCCCCTTCCCGATCCGAAGCCACCGAGATCATCTGCGGCGTACCCCAAGGATCATCTCTCAGCCCGACATTGTTCAACATCTACATGGCACCACTCGCTCACGTCGCCCGACTGCACAACCTCAACATCATCTCCTACGCCGACGACACCCAGCTGATCCTCTCCCTCACCAAGGACCCCCTCACCACCAAAATCAACCTCCACGAAGGAATGAAAGCCGTCGCCGAGTGGATGAAGATCAGCTGCCTGAAGCTGAACTCAGAAAAGACGGAAGTCCTCATCCTCGGCTCCACTCCCTCGGCATGGGACGACTCCTGGTGGCCGACCGCACTGGGAGCAGCACCAACACCCACCGACCGGGTTCATCCGCGACTCAACACTCTCCATGACCAAGCAAGTCAACGCCGTCTCTTCCTCCTGCTTCAACACCCTCTGCATGCTCCGCAAGATCTACAGGTGGATCCCCACTGAAACAAGAAGAACGGTCACCCAGGCCCTCGTCAGCAGCAGACTGGACTACGGTAATGCCCTCTACGCAGGAACCTCGGCCAAACTCCTGAAACGACTACAACGCATACAGAACGCCTCTGCACGCTTGATCCTCGAAATCCCTCGCCGCAGCCACATCACACCCCTCCTAAAAGACCTGCACTGGCTTCCCGTCAACAAGAGGATCACCTTCAAGCTCCTCACCCATGCACACAAAGCACTCCACAACACCGGACCGACATACCTCAACAGATGACTCACCTTCTACACCCCGAACCGCCAGCTCCTCTCCACCGACCTCGCCCTCGCCACCGTCCCCCGCATCCGAAGAGCGACCACCGGCGGCAGATCATTCTCCCACCTCGCCGCCAAAACCTGGAACACCCTCCTCATCCTCCTACGGCAGACCCAGGACCTACTGACCTTCAGGAAGCTACTCAAGACCTGGCTATTCGAGCAGTAGCAGCACCCCTTCCCCCAGCGCCTTGAGATCCACACGGTTGAGTAGTGCGCTATACAAATGTATTGATTGATTGATCCAATCGAGTTACAGGGTTGTTCTTCTGGATGACTTCAGGTAAGTAGGGGTCAAGGTCCTTTCAACCACCAGCAGTTTCGGTTTACCTGCCCTGGTCTGTCCCGGTGCAGAGGGCAAGCTCAAACTCTACCGCGGAATTCAATAGGGAAATCTGTAACAAGAAAAAGGATGTAAGTGGGGATTGGGGGACGAGTCCTGCAGAACCCAAAGTGGGGCTCGACTCTTGAGGGTCTCTGGAGCAAGGGTGCACCTTTTGTAGGCTCGGACTCGGGCTGTGGGGCAGAGGTGGTTTGTCCGGCAGGTCACTTGTGTTGGAGCCTCTCACTTTTTAGGTCAACCTGGAGATTGCGGACCAAACAGGACAACAGGGCCACTCCTGATAATGGCCTCTCTGATGCTGATGTCCCACGTCGGTAGCTCTGTCTTGGTAGTGTTGGTGTCCATGCTTGAACAAGCATTGGCTGTTGCAAGGGCTCCGGTACCCCGGGTGATGGTGCAGGGTACTCCTGGGGGTCCTGGCATCTCCAAACTTGGTAGGAGACGGATCTGACCTCCTGAAGCACTGAGCTATCCATCTTCTACGGCTGCAGCTTCCTCCGTGGCACCGGGGGTTAGCAGAATAGTGTACCTGGTCGATGCGGTCGGTGCCTGCAGGCAAGTGGCTCCGCCACTTCAAGGGAGATGCTGGATGGTTGGTGAAGTGGCAGCAGCCCTCTGAAGCTTTTGGGAGGATGCACAGATGCAGGACGAGTCGGGTCTTTGCAACTGTCGGGTAGGAGCAGGCAGGCAGGGTTTGGCGCCAAGTCCACACCTAACCCACAGTTCTCGTGTCTTCGGCTCTTCTTTGTCCTTCTTCTTTCAGGCAGTCGAATCTGAATTCATGGTGTCAGGGGCCACCTAATTACTAAATTCAGGGGTGTTAAGGGAAGTGAAGGGTAGGAGCCAATGGGCTACTTACCCCTGGGGCCACTACACCCTCTATATGACCACTTCCTGTCGGGAGTGGGCATAACCCTACCCCAAAGTTCCTAATTACACAAAAAACAAGATGGTGGAACCCTTCTTTCGTGGACCACATCAGGCAGCCCACCTTAGGGGTGTGACTAGCCTGGTGGTGTCTACTTACATAGCTAATTTCCCACTTGCCTGATGCCAAATGAGCCTCAGGGCAGGGAATGGCATCTCCCAGGTCTGGGGGAAGCCGCGGTCACAGATCAAACGAAGCCCCTGGACTTGATATGCTAAATCACTAGCCATCCTGCTGGAGAACACCTCCGGGGCAGGCATTGTTTCTGGCCTCAGAGAGTGTGGGCTCTCACCTGCAGGGGGTCGGAAACTCATCTGTGGTGACAGGCTGGTTGATACCTGGGGCCTCGTTAGAAGGGACCCAGTATGCATCAGTCGAAAATCATCAGTACCAGTGGCAAAAAGTGGAGGTGACCATTACAAAAAGGGGCACTTTCCTACACAAAGGCTACTACTTTTGCCTTTTGCCGTCATTGGAGAGACTTTAAAAAGTGTATTTGTGTATATTATTCTGAGCTAGTTCAATAAAAGGTAGCACAACTAAAACTATTTGGATTTGACTAACACTGCAAATTTGCCTGCACTTAATGTTGTGTGTTTATTCCTTAATGCTATGTTCTTTCAAAGGTACTCTATGAAGATCTCCATGTACAGGCTTATAACCACCATTATCTGGCATTAAGATCGTGAGAACACACAAACATATGGCACGGTTGTTTATTTTAATTAATCAGATTCTGCTGTCGCTGGAAGATACCTATTGATCCAATCAGCTGTTTCAACATCCATATAAAGGCAGATCAGAAGCAAATGTACTAAATAGCTGTCCCCTGGATGAACATCACATGCACAGCACAAAACAAGAGACCTACACTTAGAGTGACCAGATATTCATAACAAAAAAACATGGGACATGGTGTGGACATAGAAATAGGACTAAATAATGCCACATAGAATGGGCCCAGAAGAATTTACAGGAAGTCTAAGAGTGACGGACCCATTCCATATTTTCAGGATACCCACTGGCTAAGTAAATAAGTTCCATTTGAATCGATTTTATGTAAACTTATTTTAATGTGTATACCCTGAAAACCTGGCATGAATCTAGCTCTCTTGGACATACGCTGGACACTTCCGCACCCAATATGGAGGAAGGAATGCACTAGCAGAAAAGTGAGACAGGCTGGAGATACCTTCGAAAATACAGAGTTTCACAGGTTTCTTGCTTTATTTCATTTTCAAAAGCTTTTAGTAGCCCAAGGATCCGTAATTGAAAACATTTGAAATTTCTACTTACAAAACCAAAAAACACAGTGCATTAGTGCACATTTCTCTGACTTGTTATTAGAAAGAAATGTGTGATAAAAGCTGTATGACGAAAACATTGGAAAACAACATTTTATCCCCCCCATGCTATGAAGTCAACGACTGGGCCTGGACATTGGCTAGTAAGCCTCCTCAGGCTACCAGTGCTTTAACTGAGCCAATGGTTGCTGGTGGAGTCCACCGTCACTCAATTTTGAGGACCGACACCTATTTTTCCACATTAGACTTTGACTGTGAGCATAATTGTAAAAAACACATAAAGGAAAATAAGGATGAAGAAAACAATAGATCAACCGTCACAAAGGGAGAAAGCAAAAATCTGCAACAGTGAGATAAAGGGCAGGGAGTGTCTGGTAGTGGATTAAAAAGGCATGACGCAAAATTAAGACATACATTAATTAGGTGCATTAACATTTGTTAGCAACGGCTGCACGCATTGTAGCAGAGCTTTGGACACCGACACTTAGGGGCATCTTTATCAAACTTTCACGCAGCGCAGTAAGCCACCTTGCTGCACTGTATAAAAGGACAGGAATGCGCCATATTCAACATTATACAGCATATTCCTGTCCTTTCCTTGCCTGGCGCCCTTTTGGCTGCCTAGCGCCAACACAGGAACCCTTGTGTCATGGTGCAAGGGCGCCTGCAGCACACTTAGAAAGAGGAAAAAACAAGGTGAATTAAAGATATTTCTCCTCGTTAAGCCTCACCTGGGGAGGCTTAGCATTATGATGCATGTCCAGGTCTACCAGTATTGGTAAATCTGGAAATGCACCAAAATCTATGGAACAACCACGCTCCACCCATGGAATGCCTCCATGGGCCGCGTAACGCAACGCAGTGATTTGCGATATGTTGCAGTAATTTAGATTTATCGAGCCACTCAGGGCCAAGCAAGGTGGCCTTGTGAAGCTTGATAGACCTTACTTCGTATTTGCATCAAGGGCGACACAACTGCATTATAAATATGCCCCTCATTCTTTTACAAATTAAGCACTGTAGGCTACGATTTACCCCTCATTACAACCAACTGTACTGCCAGAGAGGCAAAGCAGCACAGCAAGAGAGTCTTTTAAGAAAAGTAACCTGTCCACAGTGTAACACGAAGGGTAGAGGGCCGTTGGCAGGGTCGGCTTTAGGGAAGTACAACTGGTGCAGCCACACTGAGTGTTGACCTGGGGAGGGGGCATTGACCTGGGAAGGCGGGTGCTGACCTCGGGGGGGGGGGGGCGTTGTGTTTAGCAATAACATATGAGCAGAGTTCCTTGTGCGTCCAGTTTTCAGGCAGCATTAAAAAGGTCACAATAACTCTTGTGATTAATGTTCCTGGTAGAGAGAGAGAGATCAGAGTTTTGTCTAGGGGAAGTTTTGACTCACCATAAAGTAGCACAGAGGGTTAATATGCCTGCTGCAAAGAACGCGTACCGTGCAGATCCCAGATCTGTATTTTACGTGGATTGCTGAGTGGATTACTGCTTTTGTCACAGAGATCCTTTTGCTATCGCAGTTCAAAGAAACAACCCTAATATAGAACAGTGACTGTTATAAATTGTCATCAAGGAAGGAATGCACACTGCATAAAATAGGTTTGGACATTCTGTTTACCCGTTGGTCTTTCATTATCTATTCCTAATGTTGCTGAAGTTTGTTTGTTTGGGTAGATATACATTCTTATTAGTAAAGTCAACCTTTACCAGCGCTTTAAAACAAATTAAATGTATGTGAGAGAGGGGCATTTTTGCCTAGTGGTCATGAGGGAAATACGAGGAGGTGGTCAAGGGGGAGGGGGCACCAAAAATGACTGTTGCACCGGGAGCCACCAGCTCTAAAGCCAACTGTGGCCGGTGGCAATGCAAACATGTATGCTGAAATGGCCCTCTCATATACCAGGACATGTATGTAAAACAGTAAAGAGTTTTGGGACAACAGGATGAGACGTGGGAAAAGTTGGTCTGTCTGGGAAAATCCAGGACGTCGGTTGGTCTGGTCACCCTACCTACGCCCAATGTATTTGCTTTCTAGATATAGGAAGTGGGTAGAAAGGCATATGAGCAAAGGAAATCAAGCAGATCACTTTTCATGGTTGTAACTCTCTCAGCTAATCTATAGAACACAGCTTTCTTTAATTAAAGCCATTGTCAACAGTTATCTTCCAATTAAAAAACAAAGGATGGCACACAGCAGACTTCTTCTGAGGCAGGTTTGGCCCTCAAACTGCAAACCAACACCATGGAACGCACGCCGGCTTCAGTTTAAAATCTTTTGCCATCAACAGTCCTAGACTTATTGTATAGCCTGCTAACCACTGCCTCTAATCTGAAATATACTCCAGGAGATCATCTACTGGATCTCCATCCGCGAGTTAACTATTCCTATTCACCTCCCTCTGACTTCACTTCCGCCTCCGGGTGCTTTTGCACTAGAGACTGATGACCTGCACTTTGAGTTCGCTGAGTGTTTATAGCAAGCAAACCCTCCCTGGTAATGCTTGCAGCCACTGCTGCTACCTTTCACCCCCCTTCGCAACTAGGCACGATTGCTGACTGATTGTTGATTTTTAACCGGCTCCTCGGGAACCTTGCACTTAAATCAGTCTGCATTAAATCCTGGGTACCAATTTCCCATTAGTAAAGCACACTGCTGTCTCTCATTTACAAGTGAAGACTAAGGCTTTATTTAGCCCTTTCGCACGTGGCTTGCTATCCCGCCAGGGGGCAGAGGTCCACCAGGGCCAGACTGGGAACCCAAAGCAGCCGGGCAATTTTCTGGGACCAGCCCCTGGGGAAGCACGGCCTGGCCCCGGGAGGCTAGAAACGCTTGCTTGCTGCTTTTGTTACTGGGAGCCGATATTGTAGCTGCTACAAAGCTAGTCCCCAGTAACAAACCCACCCCTAATGCTGCAAAACCGCCCCCCACCCTTCTTCCAGCCTGCCGGGTAAACACCTGATGCCCTGTAGGGCCAGTCCGGCACGAAGGCTTACCCATCTTATTTAGAGATCCCTTCCTGCCTGAAAAGTATCATACCAGTTAGGAAGTGAATTTCCACCACAGCTATTCTTTTTACAGCAGAAAGGTTTATTGTGTGGGCTTCTATGTTTAAAGTACACACTCTGCAAACTTTCTTTGTTTTCAAGAAACAAACTCCCAAAGCAGGCGTTTGTTTCTGGAACACAAAACACTAATGGCCCCAACACATATGGATGTTTTTTTCTGCATGTGAAAGCCACTTGGGCATCAAAAATAAGTGATGGTCGCCCGCTCGTCAGAGGGTGGAATGACGGTCACTGTGAGCCAGCGATCCTGTGGAAAACGGACCACTGGTCAAGGGTTTCCGCCTGCAGAGCCAGCGGAGACTTCGCCAGCGGCTACTTAGCAGCTTCCATAACTTTAGTCAGAGTGAGGAAAATACACGTTTAGTGAGCCAGGAGGGACACCATTTTATTGCTTTCCTCCCACTCCTGCAAAACCCTAAGTAATGCCCTCAGTTGATATAATTTTCTCTCATGTGGCCTTGCAGCACCACCGGCTGAACAACTGCTTGTTGCCACTCTAAATTGTTGGCAATCATTTTCCACAGTTGATCCATATCTGTTTTCACCACTGTTCTGTAACCTTAGCCTTTTGGCCTTCAAATTCAGCAGTCTTCCTCTTAAGCTTCACCTCTGCCCACTCTTTGCATAGCCACCTTCTGCTTACAGTCCCAGTACAAATACATTCCAAAATAACATGCAATCAGACCATAGTGTAAATTATCTACTTGAAGTTTCAGGGCCAAAAACCTCATTCTTATCAAACTCATCTAATCCATCTCCCCCCACATAACTTCTACATGTGATGCATGCTTGCAAATGCCCAGTTCAATGAGTTATTTAGGCTAATTTATGACCATAAACAAAGGAGATGTGGCCTAGAATATAGAGCTGCCTACAACTAGGGACCCAGGTTTGAATCCCAACCTCAGCACTTGACTCAACATTGTGCGATCCTGGGCAAATCCCTTAATCTACCTCTGCCTAAAACAAAACTTGTGAAATGTAATGTGTGAATTGTATTTCTATAATACTCACTTTATGTACACAATGTTGTAGATCATCTTCCATTCATCCAAGTAATGTACGGTACTCCGTTGCCTGCTAACCAGGGTAGTGCTAGGTACCAATACATGCATGCAAATTGGATATCGTCCTCATCACTAAATCCCGGCTTATTGAATGTTCAAACTTGATCCTTAATATGTTCATTTTGCGAAATCACAATATTTTTAGATCAAACAGACACTAATAATTGGAGATGACGTGGCAGTGGTCATTAAAAATTCAATAACAGGTAAGAAAGTTCCTTCCAACAATTATGGCACTTTTGAATACCTTAACTTATCTCTCACTCTTTCGGCTTGCCACACACTCTTCATATACACAACCAACCATCCACCCCAAAACATCTCTAACTTCATTGACCAGCTACTGGAATACTTTACTAAAAATCAAATGCTCCCAAATCACAATATTCAACAAAACATCTCTTTGCACACACACTCTAAAGGCAAAACCCTTGCCATAATTTTTGACGTCTCCGATCGAGTCCGCTGTCTTCCACCTATTCTCTTTTACTGGTCTGACCACTTTCCAGTTCCTTTCCACATTTTCTCAAAGTCCAATCTACATTTTCTTGAGTCTGTGGCACACAAAAAACTCCCCTGGCCCATACATAAACTCACCCACCATACCATGCAAGAACACACTCTTCCTAACCTCCATATAACCCCCTATGAAGCTGTTGATCAGTTATTCTCTGAATATGACTGCACTGTCGACAAATATGGTGATCTCATGGCCCCACTACAACTCACAAAATTGTGGCCTCAACCCAGCCAACCATAGATTTCACAGTTGATCGCGAAGGCAATAAGTTCCCTCATCAAAACTGAGAACAAATGGGAGAATCACAAAAAGCCACAACTTTGATCTCGAAGGAGATCGCATAGAAAACAATCACAACCCCTCTTCTTGTCAGCACACCAACTTGATGCTTTCATTTCTGACTATCAACTGCTAGCAATCAATCTGGGTTTAGGCCCAGCTGCATCACTGAAACAGCAGCTCTAAAAGTTCTAGATGATGTTCATCTTATATTCGACGAGTGTGACACTTGCATAACTAATAGATCACAGCTGGTGAAGATGAGTGATCACTGCTCCTCCATTAGAAGCATACGCGGCGAGGGACCCTCAAGGCTTCCTCCTAGTGCCCACTTTATTTAATCTCTATATGGAACCACTTAGCCTGATCTTAAATACCTCTGGCTACACCTTTCATCAATATATGGGCACACTAAGCTTTACCTAAAATCCTTTACTTTACCAGACATCCTCCTACCCCTTCTCAAAAACTATCTCAATTTCAATCTCGGATGCACCAGAACTTCTTTCTTCTTAACTCACGGTAAACTGAATTTCTCCTCCTCTCAACCTCTACAAAAAGCCGATTTGACGACAAGCTTTTTAAGTCTCTAAATTTGGAAGGCCTTGCACCTACACCAACCTCACTAGTTAAATCTCATTGCAGCACACTATACCGGCCCTAAGGTTTTCTATTAGTATCAGCAAGATGGAAAATGGTACACGCTTTCATCTCCATACACTAATAAACATTCACCCCCTTATCCCAACCAATCTGCTAAAAATCAGATGCCCATGCACTGTTTATGTTATCACTTAAGTTTGGCAATTCTCTACTGGCTGGAGTTCCTCTCTCCACTCGACAGCTAGGCTAGTTCACTCTGCTGGTATATTTGATCACATTTTCCCTTTACTTCATTAGCTACATTGGCTGCCCATGTAGCCCATAATTACATTCAGGGTTGCAGTAAAGTGAGAAGGGAGAACATCAAGGCCAGCCATGGTAACACTCCACCTCATCTTGAAGATTTGCTCAAGATTTCTGAGGGTCAAAGAGAACTAAGAAGTCACAATGTTCTCCTTCCCAAACTCCTCCCGCCTCTCCCCACCCCCAAGATTGAAACCTGTACTGCTGAAAGATAATCTTTCTCTGATGCGGCTCACCAGTCTGGAACTCACTTTCTCCAGCCCTCAGAACTCAGACACCATTCACCACATTCCAAAAACATATGAAGGCCCATCTTTTCAAACAATACTTACTCTAATATTCTGCAATATAATTATGATTTGTTTCTCATGCTGGTCTCCAACTCTTTACATGTTCTTGTGTTAACTATTATGATATTCTACCTCAGCCTCATCTTGCTGTAACCCTGTTACTTTAGTACATTTTATAGGAAAGCGCCCTAATACTGATGTGGTACAGGTGCTCTATACAAATCTCACATTTTCTTTTTAAAAATTAGCTCTCATAGTTCTCTATAAAAGAAATATAGCTCCTTTGTCAAGCAACCAGGGCACTTCTTTTTCCATTCTGTTAGCTTCTTTGAGGATGTATTCATTTATTGGAGCAGGTTGTTGTTTATAGGCATCTGGAAAGAGTGTTAGCAAATAGTTCTCTATAACCTCACTCAGGAAGGGAGGTTATCATTGGTGGGACTGTCTGGGCTGTGTCAGTACCTTTTCTAATGGGGTCAGAGTTTACATGTTTTGAAAACATTTGGTCAGGTGAGTATGAGGAAACACATGCTGATAAAAAAGGGAACTATTTCTTGACTGTGGATGATTACAGGCTTTAGCAGGTCTGTGATTTCTAGGCCAGCTAGGCTACACACCTCCACTGCCAAATGTATTTCAGGAACTCTACCTGCATGAAATTCGTTTTATTGCAGACTCTCCCAATTGGGAAAAGGGGTTATGGTTGCATTGACCCATCGAAGAAAAAGCACAAGCACTGTCTAGCTGAGTTCCTAAAAATATGCATACTTTGACATGTGTCTTGGACACTTATAGTTTGGCGTATAGCTTCAAAAAGGTTGAATAGATTTTCACCAAACCAAGGAAAGGCCCTAAATATTTAAAAGATAACTATGCCTTAAAGATTTAGTGACCATTAGTTCAGCAGTTTTGGAGTTACACATGAATAAACATATAGTATTGGAAATACTATTTTATTGGGGAGTCAAAAAATGAAACGGACCAACCCCTGACAAACTCTTAGATGAGATGTCTTACTAAACTTGTATTCTTCCATGTTGGGTGGAGAAGGATCAGGAGGGGATTAAGTTAGTAAGGATGCAACATGGGATTTTGTATGTAGTACCTCTGTAATAAAACAACAGCAATAGTTCCTACACACAGATAACACAAAAGAACAGACAGCCTAATTTCAATTACAACTCCCACACCAGGCCAAACCATCGATACCAAATACTTCTATCAAAGTCAAAGTTTATTTATTCATGATTTGGAACTCCAATGAGGTCCACATGAAGAAATATTGCACATACATAATAGGACATAAAGGTAGTACCATAAATCGTAACATCATAAAATCATCAACATCATGCATAGTAACTTTACAAAATAAATAACCTACCATGGTAATGGCAATTTCCTTATTTAAGAGCATAAGATTATATAAAAAAAAATCAATACAAATTTAAGAAACCTTTAAGATGGTAAAAAAAAAACTCAGGCAAGAAATAATTATTAAGAGTAGGAATCGGAACTCCTAGGAGACCAAATACTTTCATACTACTTTCCAGACTTTGCTCCAACTCATAGTGCTGTCTTACCCCTAGGATGGTATTACATTGCTTGCAGGTCTACACAGCACTCAAGATGAAAAATAGTATTTCAGGCTGCCACATGAAATAAAGAAGTCAACAAAGTGAAAAAACTGCCCCATCTGACATTGGTCTGTAACAGGATGCACAATGTTCAAATATACTGTTTAGTATAAAAGTATTTGACAACCAAAGAGCAACTCTGCTTGTCCAAGAATCCTGCCATCAAAGGCAGAGTCCATTGAATAAGGATACAGATGCATGCATGACTCGAAGCTTCAAATCTAAACCTTTAACCTGATGCAATGAGGAAATAGTGCAGAGGCACACACTCTCAAGCTATACCCCATACTATGGAATGCCCTACCGTTTAGACTCACACCTTCCTTTTTAAATCCAAGAGAGAACTTAAAACACTGTACTTCAGGCAATTCGTGCTAATAATACCCTGTTTTAATGACCTACATAAGTCAGAATTTTTGGCGAGTTACATCCCCATAATAAGTCAGAAATTTTGGCGAGTCACATCCCCATAATCTTACTCACAACATTCCCTGCCCCACAAATGTATTCGCCTACCTTCCTAGTACCAGAATCCCTGCTCTATTGTACCCCTGAAGATCCAGATGTATTGTTCTGTGTTTAAATCTAGGACAGCTAGGAGTCTACAGTTTATAGCTCTTTGAAGATGGAGACATGATTGCTTTGGCAGTAGTGGACCATGTCTACTGGGTTGGATTTGGTGTACTTTTCTTGTTGTAGAATTAATTAAATCAAAATATAAGTGGTTCTTAGTTCTGGGACATTTCAGACAAAAAATCACAGACTTAACAGTCATGCTCAAGATAGTTCTCACTAAGGGGAATCTAGAAAGTATAGCAAACATACATCCATACATTTTCTAAAATGCATACATTGAGAATTGTGGTTCCTTTTTAAACATTGGGTCTTGGAGATTTGCCGCCATCATATTTATGTACAGCAAACATTTTCTGTGGCATGGCCCTGCGGGGTAACTACGAGCTATTACTCATGAAGAGAATACACTCATGATTGGAACAAATCTGTTCATGCTAGCTTATTTATGCTTGACTAATAGACAAAGATGTATTGCCCTAGAGAGATACCGAGATGATAGATGGGTTCTGTTCATACACTGCATGATCAGCCATGGCTTGATGAACTGATTGATGAAATTAGTAGACATGTGTCTGAAAAAGAGTTTTGCTCACCTCCTCTGTCAGTTTGGACTTTTTTTTTAGTGTCAGAGAGACCAGTTTATGACGCACACTGTTCTTCTTGTTTGCATCCAGAAGAGCACTCTGAAAGGACAGAAATGGAAGGGCTTATCCTCTGCCAGACACGCCAGGAGACTGAATTAGGATGTGACACATATAAGGTTCAATACTAACCTCCCCTTCCCCTTGCAGAGCCTGCAGCTCTTTTTTGTAAGTTTTTTTCCCCAGTGTTTCATAGATCTTTGTCATTACTGGAATCTTCTCACTTCCGTCACTCATTGCGGTATGGTACTTTGGTTCTGGCAAGTCTCCCATGAAGCGTAGAATGGTAATCCAGACAGCAAGAGCAGCCTGAAAATACAAATAACATGCGCATTTAAAAATATCTATATTGACATGTGCAGAGTAATTTATAATACTGAACAGTTCAGAAAGCATGGCTGTATGATTCAGAGACCAAACTGGGCTATTTCACCTATTTATTGGTTGTGGGTGATTCTGTTTAGTTGTCTTCTCCCTTCCTATAGTGCTCCAGAAAAGACAAAGTGGATGTTGTAGCTCCTTAAAGCATGTGGGTACACAGAACCAGATTCTAGTGGCAGCATACCGGGCATCAACCTGCACGGACCTAAATACAATACCCATTTAAATACAGTATTGCTCACTAAATAGTTTCTTGGTACTTCTCTGAACAAGAGATAATCTCACTTGGGACACTATGTAGTAAGCCTTAATAAAGTCTCAAAGCCTAGCATTCGAAAAATGACAGGCGTTGTGACCACACAAAAAAACAAGGGGAATCTACAAAGTATAGCAAACATGAATCCAAAATTTTAAAAAAGTATCTTTTTTCTGACTTGCAGAATGCCGTTTGAGACTGACTGTCATTTAGGAGGAGGAGGGGCGTGAAAGGGACATCCCCTGCGCATTGCAATAGAATGTGACAATGGTGTTTATCTGCATTTGTAGTTGCAAACCATTGACCTGGTATAGACTTCCTAAACAAAATGGTATTCTATTTGCAAAGTGGAAGCTGTTGCAGTTGGACAGCTATTATAGTGTGAGTGTGAGCTTTTGGTAATACTTTAACAAAATGGTGCCATTCATTAAAAGCAAATGCAGGTCTGGATGTCTGTTGTCCCTTGCAGGCCTCCTTTCCTGCAATTGCAGCCTTTTGCAAAGAGTTCCAAATTAGCTTCTGCTTCATGCATAATACGTAGACAGGAGTTTTGCGGCTCTCTGCAATGGGACTGATTAGTACATTAGGTGCAGTTCAAAATGAAGACGGTGTTGCAAACCAGTCTGTGTGCAAAAAGCATCCATTACAACCCTACCTAGTACACCGCACCTCTAGTTCAGTATTTTGCAAACTTGCTAGTTTGGATTCTTCCTGTGTAACCGGTGTCCCTGAGAATATGCAGGTGTTCTGTAGAGTTACATTTATTCCTACAGGATAAATGAATGAAATATAACAGTGATTTGTGACTTTACTTTGATTTTGGACACTAGGTGGTAAATCAAGCAACCCTAGGATGAATCCTCTTTTAGGTAACCAATGGTGCAGCTGCTGGGATGTTTCCACAGTATTCTTGGTTAATAGTGGTTTGTCAAGTTCCTATTCAGGCAGTGGAGATACCTACACAGTACATATTGTCACATTATATGTGACCGCAGCGTAATACAATAACTGGCCAAGAATTGATGTCACTGCAAGTCTTTTTGAGTAGCCCAGTGTTTCATGGCCAAGGATTACCTGTCGGAAAATCCCACAAATGGTAATCCGGGGCCCAGTAAGACTTAAACGCATAACTTTGTGCTGTGGTGCAGGGGCAGTTGAACCTAGCATCCTCCTCATGCACAACGTGGAGCATCAAATCCTCCATCCAGCTTTACTATCACATGTTCTGCTCTCCACATGCCCCTTGCCCCTGCCACCCACACCACAGACCTCAAAATTGCCCTCCCACTCATTTAATACCTGCTTCTAACAAATGGCATATAGGTGTGGGCTTGTTATTTCCCCCAGAAGGAGGAAAACATGCATAATTGGACCTGGCATTCCCAGGTCTACATGTTATTCTCCTTCTAAGGAAAATAACCTGTAGTCCCTGCATTTAGGTTTTTAGATAAGGGCTGAAATTGTACATTCCAGTTCTCTGGTTTCCTCGTTCTTAAAACTGGGGAACTTATAAAGAGGCCATTATAACAAACTCTCTATGAACCCTTGTCAGAAATATTGCATTTGAAATTCCATACAGGCAAAACTTCCCTGCCTCATGATCTGAACCCAATAGACTAATTGTATCCATTTCATCTTCAGGAGATATGAAGTCTTGGCACTGCCAGAGAACAAGTATATATGTATTCCCTTAAAAAACACAGTTACAGCGCTATTATAGTGACAAACTAAAACCAGCAACCCTTGAACTGTCTATTTATGGTTGGATAAACAATGGGTGGCAGTGGCAATAAGACCATGGTGGAAGTCCGCCCACTGAATCTCGAACAATATAAAATATGAGTAATCAATTGCTGCGCCAAGCCATGTCTGTCAAGTAGAAAAAGTAAAGGAACGGACTGAATATAACAGGGCACATCCAGTGCCACTTTACAATCATAACTGAACTGCAGATGTTCAAGAATGATGCTGCAATCCCAGTACAAGTTCTTACTAAATGGAACATCAACATGTAGGCTAGCATAATAAGTACCTCTTGCATGATAAACTGTCATGCACATCTTCTGATATATAACTAGAGCACAAGCTACCATGTCATCCAGGTGATGACACCAGGGGGCATAGCTGTGAATAACGGGGCAGGTGCAGTGACACAGAGCCCTGATTAACAAAGGACCCCAAATATAGTAGTGTTTTGCTACCAAATCAGGGAAGACCCATTTTCCTTTCTTGCACTAGATCCCATGGCACCTTCGCTACACCACTGGATGACGTAGCTTACCAGCTGGTCCCCCTCATCTTCATGATAGAGAAGCGGCTGCTTCAGGGGCCGGCGGATGTATGTGTGCGTGGTCGTGCCCTGGAAATACGTGGCTGCAAACTTGGCAAACTTGTACTCCGAGAGGTCTTCCTCTTCTTCTTCTGGCATTGGCAAGGCTCCATCTAAGTCTTCCTCTTCCATGTCCCGCTGACTCTGAGTGCGTTCCAGATCCTGCAATGCAAGTCAATAGAGGTGAATGGTCTGCCTATTTCTACACTTACAGATTTTCATGATCAACATAATATTTGTGCCATAACAACACAGATGTGTCAATAATGTTGTATGAATTTACTGGCCTTTCAAAATAATACAACTTTTCAAAGTTTGCAGTAGTCGCTACAATTTCCAGAACAAGACTGTATCAGAGGTTATTCTTTAAAAGGCTAGCATCAAACTTGTTTATGATATTAAAGAAACATATAGGGCCTAATTCACAATTTTTTTGCAGATTTTTCTATCCAAATAATCCTTTTACGACTGAGAAACATCTAGAATAATGGTAGATTTGCATTTGTAAGGCTTGCAGAAGAAGGGAGGTTACCACATTGTCTGGTAGAGGGGATCACCACACATTTGATTAAACACCAAGAAATCAAACTTTTGTGGTTATTCACGAGAAACAATAATTTTGCTTAGCCTTTATCACCAGTGGCAGCTGGTGATTGCAAAGGTGGTATGGCATAAGTCCATACATGGTTTTAAACTATGTAAACCCCAAGTCATTATTGCAGCTGCTCTACACAACAGACTACAAAACAAACAAGCCTGCGACAGAACTTTCTTGAAAGAAAACAAATGTATGCACCAGTGCTTGTCCACTATTTCCACCCCCTACGACTGACAAACTCTAGTAGTAGGTGTAGAACAAGATGAGAAAGCATTGAAAAGTACCATGTGAGTATATTTCCATAAACACTAAGGGAGGGTTTTGATAATGTCCCAAAAGATGGCAATCTACACAACATAACAATGGGACAATTTGTATACTTTAAGCACTAGAAAAGCCACTCAAGTAAATGTTAGTTTATTCCTCTATAAGTGATCATCCACCTCAAGCCTATCTATAGACACACAAAAAATTGAGATGGGTGGTCCTCATACGCCACTAGATGTCATGCTTTATCACAGGACTCACCTCGCTCTTCAAAAACCCTGTTTGATGAAGAACGGGCCTACACTTTATAGTAAAGGAGGCACTTCTAACTATTGAACCTATGATACGAATATATTAAAAACAATATGATACACCAACAATTCCTTTAAATTTGTGAGAGATATCACTTGGTATTAAAAACCAGTGTGGAGACTAGGAGAACCAATACCCCATCCCCACTTAGACTGTCAACATGTTTCTGCCTCTTAGCTCACAAGAGTTCTTATCATTCGTCAGTACAGAACACAGGGTCATATTCTGGCATGTAATCCTGTTAATGCCAATTTTAAACCGTCTGACCTTTGTCATCCCGCACTTTCCCCTAACCGTGGGTCATCTGTGCCCCATGGAGGAAGGGCTCAGGATCTCCTGTAGTCCCACATACTCCAAGGTGCGCTCCTCGTGGATCACCTAATGCTTCTCAGTCGTTCCTCCCGATGATTAGGAGGTTTCTGTGGTTTGACAATTAATATACAACCTGGCTGAATAGAAGATTTTACATCCTGGACGTTATCAATGAAAATAAAAAAAATGTTAATAGCAAACTAACTCTTAGGAAGGTTTGATGCTTGAAATGGCAAACACCTTCAATTTACACCTAGTTACTGCTTTTATGTAAAGTCTGATCTATAGTACAGTGACTGATTTAGTATTGAGATTGTGTGCCGTGTATGACATTTTCACGAGCGCTAAATTGGAAACAGTCTATGAAACGTTTGAAATTTGAAAGAGATTCCTTTTGCTGCTTACATTAATTGAAATGTGCACCTATGTGTCTTAGTCGACTCTTAAACCTTTGTGGTACACTCTCTAATTGTTTTCATGTGTGTAAATCAGCCTTACAATGATAAATAAGACAAACATAAAATATGAGTGATTCAAACTTATCAATTATGAGTCTACGTTTGTGCCCATACAAACATATATTGTCAATTTCAGTATTTTTCCTTTGCTTCCTTTATGTTGTATATTACTTTTGCTATTTAGGTATTCAAACAGGAAACTGTTATTATTTCTGATTTCTTGAATTTCTTTGTCAGTGATGACAATACAATTCCTGACATTGTATCAAATGCAGTTAGTCAGACGAGTGAACCAAAAAGCATCCAGCTCAACCAATACCTCAAATCCAGTTGGTGCCTGACCCTCCTGGCCTGGCAAAGAGGAAGTCGTTCCCAGAAATCCAAACATCTTGTCCACCATTTCTGAGTCATTCACTGGCTCATTGCGAGCTTTTTCCATCTTGTCCAAAAGTTCCTTCTTCCGACGGGCTTCATCTTTCTCCCTCACCTCTCGTTCAGCATCCTCCAGGGCCAGCTGGGCAAGGCGCTCCTGTAGGAGAAGTTTAAAAATGATCTCATTTATAATCTGCTGAATATTTTCCTATTGTTGAACACTCCCATTACTAAGTAACTACTATTTCCATCAAATTATTAAAAAATTCGGGGATTATCATTCATGTTATCCTGTTTCCTATAAGTAACCCTCCTTCAACAGTATTACACTCATGGTGCCTACAAGTATAAACTTGAATATGCATCTTATGACTTATAATTAAATGGTCGGACCCGCTACTTGTACCCGTTACACCTTTTTAATTAACACACAGGGACTTATTCTGTGGAATCGAGTAAAATAATCTACAGTATAGAGGTTTTTAGATATACAATTTCTAATTTACACTTCTTATAATACTGCTCCCATCAAATTTAGTTGTTCACTTTTAGCAAACATTGACACTTAAGTGCAATCTGGTAGCTAACAATGGAGAATACAAAATAATAGGTGTTGATAGAGTCCTCTTGGAAGTTTAATCTTATCGATCATTTGGCAGGGAATTGATCAACTTGACCACCGATAGCTCAGCTCCAATGAGAGTCACTGCCATCCTCCCACTGTATTTCCAATCTATTGGAGCCACAAAATTCAAATGAAATTTAGTTGAATACATTATGAAATTGAAATAAGTCTATTACACTACATTCAATTAGAACATGTATCTATGCGTAGAGCATTGTAGAGTGCAAACAAAGGGAGAGGGTGTGGCGCAACGGCCAAATCTGCTGACTTTGGAGCTGGGGATACAGGTTTGAGTCTCTGTGTCGGCTGAACATCCTGCGATTCTGAGCAAATCACTTAATCTCACCATGCCTTGGAACAGCTACTAGAGACCCTCAATTATTATTACAAAGCTACATGTGCTAGAGAGGGGGGCGATGCATGCGCTCTGTCTTGCGAGAGATATTGTATACAAGGGGCTTGCAGCCAACCCATTGCTTAAGATTTGTTGGCTCATTGCTACTCTTATTTACTGACTTCTAATTGGCCAGTGCCTGCTAGTTTCACTTCATCTGCTTTCGGATAGACTATGGACCAAGTACTGATTGATTCAGCTTGATTGCTGTGATGTCACCTGCTTCCAAATGTATTTTCACTAAGACAAGACATGGGCACTGTTGGACTTGGCCCTTCTGGCAGGTTCACCCCTGAACTTTTTTGCTTTTTACTGGTGACTTGGTGTGGTGATTTTTTTGGTTTCTGCGCACTTTCCCTGTGTCCCAGGGTAAAGTGCGTGCGCGCTCTGAGTGCATGTGGTGAGATAGGCCTGCCCTCCCATAGGAATGCATGGGGAATGTATGTGTCCCTAGTAGTTCCTGATGCGTGGGGTGTGCAGGCCCGAGTTTGGTATGTGCGGACTCGTGTGATTGAATGCTGCGCAATGATGTGTGTGGCGTGCATGTACCTAGTGTGGAAGTGCCACTTCTAGAAGTGGGCACTTCGGTGTGCAGTGTGAAATGTGTGCCTTGTCGCATGATTGGCTGGTTAAGGTCATGTGACGGGCTAGGGATTCCCCAGAGTCAGGATGAGTCACCCAGTGGTGAATGGGGAGATCAGCAGCTAGATGGGTGGGAGGAGTACACCTGGGTCCTGAATAGGGCAGGGTTTTCCCCACACAATGCTGGCTCCGCCCCCTGTGGTGCGACTGATGACCCTAGCCCTGCCAGTGAATAGAGTGAGGGGCTGAGCACATCAAGGGTGCTCCCCAACCAGCTGCGACTGGTTTTCCCCCTCACCCTGAACCCAGAACAAAGGGTTTTAGTGTATAAAAATGGGGCTCTGTCCCCACAGAAACTGTTCTGCTTTTTGGATCCTGACAGGAGGGGGCTGCTGCTGCTGGAGGCTAGGAGGAACCGCCACTTGGGACTGCCTCCCTGCCCTGGAGGGCCCAGTGAGCTGGCCCCTGGCCCAGCCTTGCCCCCTTCCTAAAACTTTGCTGGACCTTCTCTTTTTCTTTTATTCCCCCCAAAGCGCCTGGAAGCGCTTTCATTTTGACTTTCAGCGCTAGGAGCGCTTGATTTGGGACTTTTGCTGAAGCCTCCAGCGCCTGGGAGCGCTGGACTCTCCTTTAGCGCAGAAAGCGCTTCCACCTTTGCCCTCAGCGCCAGGAGCGCTTTATTTCTGATAGCGGGTGCCTACCCCGCATACTGGTGCTGTCGCGGGTGCCCACCCCGCTTTGAGTGCCTAAACAATAGGAGCCATTGTTGTATTTTTATTTGGACCGAAGGCGGGAGCCCACCCCGCACTTCGGTAAAGAGGAGAGAAGTTCTTCGCCGCTACCGCCGGCGCCGCGAGAAGCCGGAGGGTTGCCTGGCAACCGGGACTCCTACCGCCACGTCACTGGAACGCAGAGCGGGCAGGAAGTCCCGGCACCAGGAAATACCGCGAGAACAAAAGGAGAAGCCTCGCAGCCACAGAGGAGCCAGGCGGGAGCCTACCCCGCTCTGGCGAAAGCCCCACAAGCCGCCCGTGAAAGGAGCAAGGCAGCGCGGCTCGGCTGCTCGACCGTGCAGGGAAAGCCGGCACCAGAGAGAAGGACGGAGTGTCAGACCACGCGGGAGTCCGAGGTAAGCAGGACTCCGTGTGGTTGTGGTCTCTGCCCCTGTCCCCCCCAGCGTCACTGCAGTTGCGGACCACTCCAATGGGGGCATTGCTATTTAAGAGTCCCCCGAGTGGGACTCCAACCAAAGGGGCACATTATTTGAGAGCCGGCGAGGCTCGCGAGTCACCCGAGCGGGACTCCAACGACGGGGCGCATTGGTTGATTCAGAGCCGCTCTCGGCTCTACGACGTTTGGAGGCATATTTTTTTTAGAAGCCAAGGCTCCAAGGGGGCATGAGTATTTAGAGCGCTAGGCGCTCCAACGTTGAGGGCACATCATTCTAGAGCCCACGAGGCTCCCACGCTGTTTAGGGGGCATTGCTTTCTCAGAGCCCAGGGAGGCTCCAACACCTGCCCTATTTGCCCCAAGACGGCACAGTGGTGCCCACGCTCATTCCTACAGCTGCCCAGCACTTAGTGGGCAGCTGCCACGTTTAGGTTGTGCCCCTGCGCTCATTGGCTTGCGCAGCCTGCGCAGTCCAGCCCTGACTTTGTGGACGAAGGGCGTTTGAGCCCCTGAAGGGCCAGGTTGGCCTGGGGACAGTTTTGCTGTGTCGTGCCCTCACCTAGGGTACCTGTTGATGTTTACATATGTACTTTTGCGCCTGCGCAAAGCCTTTATGCTATGTTGATTGCTAGCTGTACCTATGCGTAGGGGAAGGTCTTTCCTAGTGTAGTTGTGCTTTTATGCATCATGTGCCTTGTGTTTACACCTCTGAATGTTTTTATGCGTCATGTGAAATGTGCTTTTACCCCTACAGGTATTGCGATACTTAGGTGGTTGTTTGTTACTCCTAGTACAGGTGGTGCTAGTGAGGTCCTAGTTCCCTGCGCGATATTGTCCTAAGGTGGTTAGGGTTGCGTAGGTAGTACTTACTTGTTACCAGTAGTTACTGGTTGTGTGCTATATGTTCTATTTTTAGTGCTACAGTGATTGTATGTGCTATGTCCTAAAATATTATTCCTACGTTCTAAGTGCTATTTCTACAAAGTGCTAATTCCTGACAGTGGTCCATGTGGCCCTGTCCCCTGTATATATAATCCCTTGTAAATTCTGCCCGTGCCTGTTGGCACATTGTAAAGTGTGTGTTTTTATCTAATGTGTTTTGGTATAATACAAAGGTTATTTTTATATAATACCTTGTGTGGAGTTTCTTTTGTGGTGGGCCTTGGGTGTTGTTGCTGGGTGCGCGCGCAAACGCTTTACACATCGCCTCAGGGATAAGCCTGTCTGTTCGTGCCAAGCTACCAAGGGGGTGAGCAGGGGTTATCTTTGGCGTGTAACTTCCTTGCCCTGACTATAGTGGTGGTTTCTGCCTGACTTTGGCGCAAGCCTTAGCCAACCAGAAATCCCATTTCTAACATTGGTGATCAGCGGTGGGATTTGGACTTGCATTTGCGCTGTACCGCAGCAGCGACTGGCTGCACTGCAAAACTCTGCATTTAGATAAATCACATGGTATAGGGATTAGTGTTTTAAGTTTGTTTTTAAATGTCATTTCTTTGGAAATGTGTTTCTTGTGCACTATGAGTTAGGTGTCCCTAGCTCGGGAGGGTAGATCATCCCCCTTAGTGCATTGTGTTTTCTGGATTCACCAGAGGGTGGGATCCAGTGGTGGCAGCGTAATAGTGTCCTGTACATTTGTCCCCCGCCCTGCGCCCAGAGTTGGTACCTGTGTCACGTGGTGGTCAGGTTGAGGAATCGGGGGTGGTAGAAACTGCCTTACCAGTCCGAGGGGAGGGTTGTGGGTGTGGATGAATGGTGTGTGGCACTAGGCAAGTGAGTGTGGGTTCTCTGGGATAGAGAGCTTGCTGAATCCTTTGTGAATTGTGTACTCCTGTGTTAAACGCAGACCCCTAGGTTCCCTGTGTGATCTTTTCTCTAGAACGTCTGCCAGAATGGAGCCTGCTTTTGATCCCAGTGATCTAGTTTATTACAGTATGCAGGAGTTGGAAAGGTTCTGTAGAGAGAGAAACATAGGGGTGAGAGAGTCAGACACTGTGTATGAACTGAGGAACCACATGATTGGATGGCAAGCAGGTGAATGGAAACGTGAGCGCAGTGAGGAAGACAGGGCCCGGGCCTCTCACCTGGAGGGTGGTGGGTCTGTGGGGAGCCCTGAAGATTCAGAAGAAGATGACAGTACCTGGACGCCAGTAGAGAGTGAGGACCCCGTGGGTAGGGAGTCCCTTGCTGGGTCCAGCGTAGGAGATAGCGCCTCATCCCTTTCCCTGTCCCCTGAGCACAGTGGTAGTTTTCTGGATTCCCCAGTGAGGGTGGAGTCCAGTGGTGGCAGCGATATAGAGTGCAGTACAGAGAGTCCCATTCCCAGTTCCCCGAGTATGGTACCTGTTTCCCAAGAGGAGGAGTATAGGTTGAAATTCAGGGGCAGTAAGAAACTGTCTCACCAGTCTTGGGAGGAGTTTTTGGAGGGATGTAATGAGGCACTGTCCGATTGGGTGGATCAGAACTCGGAACGTACTTATGACGACCTGTATGATCTGGTTCTCAAAGAACACCTGCTCAGTTGTTGTGTGCCGGGGTTGCGCCAACACCTGTTGGGGTGTGGATTGTCTGAGCCATTTGAGCTTGCAGAAAAAGCAGACCATTGGGAAAGTGCTAGAGGTCCTCTAGAGTCATTAGTGAGTGATTCCAACAATAGTGGGTCAGAGATCCTCCAGCCCAGCGTGGTGGAGTAGGCTCAGTGTAGCCCAGCTAGGTCCCAGGATAGCGAGGAGGGTGTAGGGGCTTACTGCCTGGCTCAGTGGAGCGGGAGTAAGGGGGTGACCGAGGGTCCCCAGATGCCCGAAACCCTGCCTCAGGACTTGGATGGTTTCATGAGGGAACACCAAGTTGGGGACCTAGGCTGTGCTGTTAGTCCACTTGAGGAAGATCTCTTAGTGAGTAGAGGACCTGGAGCGCCTGTAAACAGGGCTCCTGTGGTTCTGGAGTCTGGCAGTACCGCTCCGGTAGGGAGGGTACAGGAGTCCAGCGTGAGTGATTGGGGGATGAGTTCCCCAGTGGAAGAGCCGGTGGGTCAGGGACTTCCCAGTTGGGCTAGGATCCCGTGTAGTGACCAGGGTGACACCACTTCTGTTCTGGGGGATCTCCGCGCACTGTCAGGTGGACAGGGGACGGGAGATCAGCGCCAGACAGACAGTCGCTCGACATATGTGTCATTTGATAGCCTCAGGGGGATGGAGTGGAAATCCCCAGAAGTCCTGGAGTGCCAGGCAATTATTCCACCAAAGGTTCTAGGCCGGAGGTTGGGAGGCCAGGTTCAGGATCAGCCTGACCTGAAGGGTGGGACGTCTGTAACCAGCGTCCCGACCGGTTCTTCTTCCAGAGGTATCGCCCCAGTTGGTAGGGAGCAGGGCTCTGGAAGGGGGTGCAGAGGGTGGGAGAGCCCACCTCTGGCCCCGGTACAACCTGAGGGGTTAAACCCTGGGTTGGAATGGCGTTCTAGGTGTACCCCTCGCCAGAGGAGGAGGAACCCTAGGAGAAGAGGTAGGGGGAGGAGAGCCTTCCCTGAGACTCCTGGTCCGCCTGAGGGTGTAGACCTAGGCTGGAGAACCAGTGGCAATCTAGTCCTGTCTTGCAGACAGGAAGAGTGGAGAATGGACGCTATGTGCCAGGGGTTCCTACCCCCCACTCTATGGTTAGGCAAAGACCAGTGGCACCTGGGTGGCCTAGGGCCTGGTCTTGGCCGCGGACAGCTTGGGAGTACCAGTGGGGTAGCCCAGTTGGTCCAGACAGTGGTGTTAGAAAGAATTCCATAGGTTCACCGTGGCGTAGAACCGGAGGGTGTCCCTGCAGTTGCGGGCCCGCGTCCGTGTTCTATCGCCCCAAGCAGGGAAGTCCATCACGGTGGAGATTGGTCTGCCCTGCGTTTTGGCAGGAAGGGGGTTGTGTTGGACTTGGCCCTTCTGGCAGGTTCACCCCTGAACTTTTTTGCTTTTTACTGGTGACTTGGTGTGGTGATTTTTTTGGTTTCTGCGCACTTTCCCTGTGTCCCAGGGTAAAGTGCGTGCGCGCTCTGAGTGCATGTGGTGAGATAGGCCTGCCCTCCCATAGGAATGCATGGGGAATGTATGTGTCCCTAGTAGTTCCTGATGCGTGGGGTGTGCAGGCCCGAGTTTGGTATGTGCGGACTCGTGTGATTGAATGCTGCGCGATGATGTGTGCGGCGTGCATGTACCTAGTGTGGAAGTGCCACTTCTAGAAGTGGGCACTTCGGTGTGCAGTGTGAAATGTGTGCCTTGTCGCATGACTGGCTGGTTGAGGTCATGTGACGGGCTAGGGATTCCCCAGAGTCAGGATAAGTCACCCAGTGGTGAATGGGGAGATCAGCAGCTAGATGGGTGGGAGGAGTACACCTGGGTCCTGAATATGGCAGGGTTTTCCCCACACAATGCTGGCTCCGGCCCCTGTGGTGCGGCTGATGACCCTAGCCCTGCCAGTGAATAGAGTGAGGGGCTGAGCACATCAAGGGTGCTCCCCAACCAGCTGCGACTGGTTTTCCCCCTCACCCAGAACAAAGGGTTTTAGTGTATAAAAATGGGGCTGTGTCCCCACAGAAACTGTTCTGCTTTTTGGATCCTGACAGGAGGGGGCTGCTGCTGCTGGAGGCTAGGAGGAACCGCCACTTGGGACTGCCTCCGTGCCCTGGTGTCAAGGCTCACCTTCAGCTTCCCGCTGGTTGCCGCTGTCTTGTACAGGAACAGAAGCTGCTAGCTTCCCGACTCCCACTACTAATCACTCAACCCCAAGATATATCTTTGGCTCTAACTGATCAGCAAGGGGGAAGGGGGAAATTGGATAAAATAACAAACGAGAGAAGAGACTGGTTCTGGACCTTCTGATTTTCCTATCTGGAATTCTTCTTCAGCTATCTCTCTGCTACTGAAGATTTCCTGAGGTAACTAAACACACAACATTATATTATTATTCCTCCTCTACTCTACTCTGTCTCTTTTCTTCTCTTTGTAATGGTGTTTCCTACCTACCCAGTATCCTGAACTCTGTGCCTCTCTTCTTGTTCAATTCTGCCTTTTTCTTCTTTCTTGTTATTGATGTCACTATTTATCTGTAAAACATATATTCTTTTTTAATTATACCTATTTATCTTGTAGTCTTAATATCTTTTAACTCCTCTTTTGACCTACCATCAATCTTTCTTCTCGCGGTTTCTCTTCTTTCTTTATAGCTTCTAGCTATACTAATAACTGTTGTCTTCTAGATGATTCTTTTGTGCTTAAACTTCTCCAGTTGCTTCCTCTCCTATGGTTACTGTGAATTGTTATGGCTCAGGTAAGTCTTACTCCTTACTTTCTTTGTTAACAGTTCTTATTGTCCTTAATTATTTTTTCCCTTAGTAACCTCTTCAGTAAATACTATAATTTTCTTCTTTTCTTTTTAGGACTCGGTATGCTGATCTCTGTTGTCCCTGGTAAGTCTTACTTATCGCGTCACCAAACACTACTTATCATTTTTATGTGACCTTAGATAATCTATCAATTATTCACTTAGCTTTCTTCTGTCTTCTCTTCAGGTGCTGCAGAATTCGTGTCTTGTTTCCTGTAGCAACGAGGAAAACTCCGAACTCTACTCTCAGTAAGTAGCCTCTACGGACTCTGCGGCTTTTCTGTTCTCTTCGGTAAGTATCGACACAACTCTCTTGTGTCACTCTGGAAAACGTCTTTGACAAGGTATTCTCTTCAGAACTGGGAACTCTCTCGAACACGTCTTCTCTGAGGAAAAATCTTGGTGAAGTGCGCACTACCTCAGGCGCGCGCGCGTCACATCGTCTCTCTCTGGATCTGTTAGCAACTAGACCGCCGACCTCAGCGTCTGCGCGGCCATCTTGGAAATGCGGGCATGCCACAAACTCGACCATTGAAACCCATTCAAGACTGAAGCGCCCATTGAACTTAATTCCTTGCGCTTCGTTTTGGAACTCACATTAGGGATCCTGACACCTGGAGGGCCCAGTGAGCTGGCCCCTGGCCCAGCCTTGCCCCCTTCCTAAAACTTTGCTGGACCTTCTCTTTTTCTTTTATTCCCCCCAAAGCGCCTGGAAGCGCTTTCATTTTGACTTTCAGCGCTAAGAGCGCTTGATTTGGGACTTTTGCTGAAGCCTCCAGCGCCTGGGAGCGCTGGACTCTCCTTTAGCGCAGAAAGCGCTTCCACCTTTGCCCTCAGCGCCAGGAGTGCTTTATTTCTGATAGCGGGTGCCTACCCCGCATACTGGTGCTGTCGCGGGTGCCCACCCCGCTTTGTGTGCCTAAACAATAGGAGCCATCGTTGTATTTTTATTTGGACCGAAGGCGGGAGCCCACCCCGCGCTTCGGTAAAGAGGAGAGAAGTTCTTCGCCGCTACCGCCGGCGCCACGAGAAGCCGGAGGGTTGCCTGGCAACCGGGACTCCTACCGCCACGTCACTGGAACGCAGAGCGGGCAGGAAGTCCCGGCACCAGGAAATACCGCGAGAACAAAAGGAGAAGCCTCGCAGCCACAGAGGAGCCAGGCGGGAGCCTACCCCGCTCTGGCGAAAGCCCCACAAGCCGCCCGTGAAAGGAGCAAGGCAGCGCGGCTCGGCTGCTCGACCGTGCAGGGAAAGCCGGCACCAGAGAGAAGGACGGAGTGTCAGACCACGCGGGAGTCCGAGGTAAGCAGGACTCCGTGTGGTTGTGGTCTCTGCCCCTGTCCCCCCCGGCGTCACCGCAGTTGCGGACCACTCCAACGGGGGCATTGCTATTTAAGAGTCCCCCGAGTGGGACTCCAACCAAAGGGGCACATTATTTGAGAGCCGGCGAGGCTCGCGAGTCACCCGAGCGGGACTCCAACGACGGGGCGCATTGGTTGATTCAGAGCCGCTCTCGGCTCTACGACGTTTGGAGGCATATTTGTTTTAGAAGCCAAGGCTCCAAGGGGGCATGAGTATTTAGAGTGCTAGGCGCTCCAACGTTGAGGGCACATCGTTCTAGAGCCCACGAGGCTCCCACGCTGTTTAGGGGGCATTGCTTTCTCAGAGCCCAGGGAGGCTCCAACACCTGCCCTATTTGCCCCAAGACGGCACAGTGGTGCCCACGCTCATTCCTACAGCTGCCCAGCACTTAGTGGGCAGCTGCCACGTTTAGGTTGTGCCCCTGCGCTCATTGGCTTGCGCAGCCTGCGCAGTCCAGCCCTGACTTTGTGGACAAAGGGCGTTTGAGCCCCTGAAGGGCCAGGTTGGCCTGGGGACAGTTTTGCTGTGTCGTGCCCTCACCTAGGGTACCTGTTGATGTTTACATATGTACTTTTGCGCCTGCGCAATGCCTTTATGCTATGTTGATTGCTAGCTGTACCTATGCGTAGGGGAAGGTCTTTCCTAGTGTAGGTTGTGCTTTTATGCGTCATGTGCCTTGTGTTTACACCTCTGAATGTTTTTATGCGTCATGTGTAATGTGCTTTTATCCCTACAGGTATTGCGATACTTAGGTGGTTGTTTGTTACTCCTAGTACAGGTGGTGCTAGTGAGGTCCTAGTTCCCTGCGCGATATTGTCCTAAGGTGGTTAGGGTTGCGTAGGTAGTACTAACTTGTTACCAGTAGTTACTGGTTGTGTGCTATATGTTCTATTTTTAGTGCTACAGTGATTGTATGTGCTATGTTCTAAAATATTATTCCTACGTTCTAAGTGCTATTTCTACAAAGTGCTAATTCCTGACAGTGGTCCATGTGGCCCTGTCCCCTGTATATATAATCCCTTGTAAATTCTGCCCATGCCTGTTGGCACATTGTAAAGTGTGTGTTTTTATCTAATGTGTTTTGGTATAATACAAAGGTTATTTTTATATAATACCTTGTGTGGAGTTTCTTTTGTGGTGGGCCTTGGGTGTTGTTGCTGGGTGCGCGCGCAAACGCTTTACACATCGCCTCAGGGATAAGCCTGTCTGCTCGTGCCAAGCTACCAAGGGGGTGAGCAGGGGTTATCTTTGGCGTGTAACTTCCTTGCCCTGACTAGAGTGGTGGTTTCTGCCTGACTTTGGCGCAAGCCTTAGCCAACCAGAAATCCCATTTCTAACAGGCACAATTGCTTTCTTTATGTGATGCTTTCTCTATGTGATAGGATTTCTTTTGCCAACTGTCCTATTTCTTTTCTTTTTCACTCATGGGAAGATTAACTGATTTCCTCAGAGCCACAGGATGTTGTGCCGAAACCTAACAAGCCTTGGCACAGCCAATAGACCTCACCTTTGAGACTATTTTCTCTGCCATTGCCTTCTGATCGTGCTGTATAGACTGGGCATGGACCACTTTGGCAATGCATTGTAGCCTTCCTGTATAGCACCATGGTTAAAAATCATAATAATAAAAAAGGACTGTGATGCATCCAGTGCTAAGGCACTTTTTAAATAAAAAAAAGCACATTAGCCCTGGCTACATCATAGTGCTTTATTAAATTAGTTTTTGCAACACTGCAAATCATTTGCACTGCTGTACAGCATGGGTACAAAACATTACCAATGCCAATAGCTCTCACAGAAGAGACATACAATTGATTAGTCAATACTTGTTTATATTACATGTGTATAAGGGTGTTTCTTTCAAACAGTAAACAGTAAGCGATAAACTGGACTACACGGATTTCCTATGGAAAAAAGATGAGAAGAATAATTAATTTTGTAGTTAAGAATTTATAAATTTAGATTAAAAAACACCTTTGGTTGGTTAGAAGGGAGAGAATTTGGAAACACATTTTAAGACATTAAGGGCCTCATTATGATGTGGGGTGGACATTTTCCGTCCAACACCGTGTCAGATTTAGGAACTGACCGACTCGCGGTAGGCGGATCCGCCCAACCGATTACAATGCAACCAGAGTCCTGTTGTTTCCTATGGGAGCCAGTGTTCCGGCCAACAACACAGGCTCCTATGGGGAAATGGGGTTTGTATGTAAAATGCTGCAACCTGTGGTAGGCACCCCATGGTGCCAGCCACACAGCGCAGGGTTTTACATGGGGGTCCCTTAGGTACCCCCTCAGCCCCCAGCCAGAGGCCGCAGGATGAAGGATGCGGACTCCTTGGGAAAGATAAGAATCAAAAGATTCTATCATTTTCTTGGTAATATGTTGCAAGTAAAAGTCGGCAGTATTAGATGGAATAACAGAGGTTGTAGATACATTCCAGTCCTCTGTAGCTTTGTGTATTTGTTTGCATTATATGTCATGCAATAGGTTGACTCTTAATCTGTATGCTGTAGTTTAAGTGTAGTTACAGGCATAAGCTTTGAATGTAATTACAGTGATACTGCATATGATTTTAGTAATATTGAACTGTTTGAATAGAATCTGCACATGTAGACTATCATGATAAATGCTTTTAACTTTGTATCACATAAACATATTTCTCCTAAATTAAATTATTAGCATCATGAATGTATCTTTGAAGATTTCGAGGAGTTTTAAGTATACTGAAATTGTGTATGTAGCATGTACAATACATTGCAAATTGAGAAACTGGTTTCTTATGGTTAATACATACTTAAAGGGTTTTTGGAGAGTTAAATTCTATGAAAATATTCAATTGTTAGACAAATACAGAATCTTGCATTTACCTGGTGTTTCTTTTCAGCTTCTTGCTTAGCCTTCTTGGCACTCATCTCCTTTTTAAAACGTTCTTCCTCAGCAAGTCGCATCTTTTCTGCTTCCAGGCGACGGCGATACTGGAAAACATATGTTTAACTTGGTTAATGATTGTATATAAACCTCCTTGCAAAGACATATGAGAGACATTCAGTTTAAAAAAAAAAGTATAATACAACATAGGTGGACTTTACAGCAGAGAAGCATGTCTGAGAAATTCCTTTAAAGCACATGAAGGTAAAGCATGTGTACTAGCAATAATGTTGGTCAAATGAACCCAACAAGAATGTAAGTGGGATTTTCTTAGGCTAGGGTCTACTTGCGTTTACAGATATATTGTTGATAATATTTGGAAAATCTCAACTTATACAAAGATGCATTAGTTAAGCTGTGAAACTTTCTCAATAGTTTCCAAATCTAGTCATAACAATTGTTGTTTTATAAAGTATTACAAACTCAACATCTTGCCTATCGAGATCTGAATCCATATTATGTAAATTGGTAGGGACTACTGTTTGGTGGAAGGCGTGGCTAAGTCTTAGAGGAAGTCTGTAAATTCCAAAACCTGTGGTGGAGCTGAGTGGATTGTACTGAAGCTGGGCACGTGGGTCTGTTTTTGCATGGAGATGCGCCATATCCAAAGTAAGGCCAATCCTGTTGAAACGCAGGTTTTCAGTATGAACTTGATTAATCTGAGCTGGTAGTGGAAGGGTACAGAGTGCTGAGAGTTAGGCCAGTGGTACAGTTAGGCAGAGAAGAGCCCTCACCCATCTCTTCGAAGGAGTCTCAGATAGGGGCACGACACGTGAAGCTAAACTCACCTGACAGGTTGTAAAATAGGCTCCTTGGATTGTTTTTCTAACCATCTAACCACCCAATATCCTTTTTATTGAATGGGTACTTGGGACATAATTAAAAACATGAGACTCGGGATTTTATTGGAAGTAATGTTTCAATAATATGAATATTTTGCCTACATGTTTCAGCCTTAATTCTGCTTAAAATGGGTCAAAGGCCTTCGTCAGTGCTGTTAGATCTCAAATATGAGTGCATTCTTCAACATTCAACTCAATCATGGAGAAAAGACACTCTCCTACCTGGGCCATTTAATAGGTTCAGTAGCACCCTACTGTACATGAGCAATAAGGCAATGAAGAGCAATCATGCAGATTAATTTGCCAGCATTACACCTTGATGAATGTGTGACTACAGAGAAATGCCCTCTCCTCAGTCACCAATGAATTCTCATCAGACCCACAGTAGGGTGCTATTGAACCGCATATACCTGTAGACATTTCTAGTAAACCTCGATCCCCAGAATTATCCAGACAATTAATCACCGGAAGTCCCAAAAGCAGTGGAGTCCACTTAGATGATATTAAACTACCTGGGTGTGGAGTGGACACCAATGATGACACATGCTACAAATATCAGTGGAGGAGGTGTCTGCACCTAATCACTTTGTGATTTCTACAGCAGCAGAGGTGAAACTGGCAGGTAGTGGTGGCCCAAATAGAGTGTTATGTTGTATAGAATAGGGAGATTCATGCGTACAGTCTTTAAAATTCCACAGTCTTTTTAGGTGTTTCAGAGTCTGTTATAAAAATGACAATGATAACTACTACTAATAATTTATTACAAGGTGACTAGTGACATTAAATTTCCCCATGCCATATAGACAAAACTATCCAACTTATATTATGAGCAGTTTCACACTGACAAAGGAGATTGGTTTCAAAACCGTCATCAGGGACATGCATGGTATAATACAAAGGTTTATGCCTCATCTATTTAAAAGGAAAATGAACAGTATAGTACATGAATTATGAAAACTTTAGAGATGCAAATATTGGTATCCATGTGACTATGGAAATAAAAAAAATGATTACATGCTGGTTGGCTAGTTTCTCTGATGTGACCTGGGTGCAGAAAATAAGAATTGTTTCCACAACAGACTGATCAATTGGGTTGGTTTACAAAGGAAAAACAGAAAAATAGAGGTGGAGGAACTCACTCTATATTATTTTTATTTTATTTATTTATTTAGTGCATTTTTATAAAGCGCGGACATTACCCAAAGGTGTCAGAGCACTGTACAATAGAGCTAGTTACGTTACAAGAGAAAAGTGGTACAGAATATAACATTACACAGACTAAAAATGAAGGGTACACAAACACAAAATCCAACACAGCACACAGGGGTGAGGAATGTACAGGAAAAAATACAAATTACCAATGAAGAGCGAACTTCCAAGAGGGGCCTGAGAATAAAGGGTACACAAACACAAAATCCAACACAGCATGCAGGGGTGAGGGGTGCACAGGAAAAAATACAAATTTACAATGAAGAGCGAATTTCCAAGAGGGGCCGGAGTATGAAAGTATTAGTTCTGAAAGTGTCTTTGGAAGAGAAAAGTTTTGAGTTCAGCTTTGAAGATCCGGGTAGAGGAGGTGGCACGGAGCAATGGGGGAAGTGAGTTCCATATTCTCACCGCATTGCCTGAGAAGGATTGCGCCATCGATCTTTCCCTTTTGAAGACAGGGGGCTCAAGCAGAAGCTTTTCCGCATTACGAGAGGGTCGAGAGCCTCCGGACAATTTCAGTTTATTTGCCAGGTAACGAGGGGAGGACATGTGCAAGGCTTTGTGTGTGATGCAGGCAGTTTTGTAAATAGATCTTGCCTCAATCGGAAGCCATCGAAAGAGAGGCTTCCATTTTATATTCGGATGTACCACCCCATTTAATGCCCTGATTAACAAAGAGTTTGCTGAGAGTCTTACATTACTCATGAATTTCAGAATTAAGGCAAAAGTACTCCTGGCTTATTTATGAAATTCATGAGTTAAGTCAGTAGTCCTAAAAGAGTCAACCATACTTACATGTACACCAAAAGAGTCAACCATACTTGCAAGTACACCAACCTTTATGAATCGGCGCTTGGTGCCCACCTCTTACATACCATTACTTTTGCATTCATAAACAAAAAGGCACAGGAAAGCAGAGTCTCATGGTACTAACTATTTTAAACCAGTATAAAGAGTGAAAGGTGCCTTACTTCCCAGCTCCCTCCAATCCTATAAATTGCGTGGGATATTTTTCAAAATCAGCTGTTTGACAGTGAAAGGCTACTAAATAATTAAAACATGATTGTAAATATGCAAGAAATTACCCTGTGGGCTAGCCACTGCTTACCTCCCCCTTCAGGCGCTTATACAGCCTGCGTGCTATCATGCCTCTGGCGTAGGCTTGGATGGTATAGACTGCCCAGAGTCGGTGTCGGAAGGCCTTCCGCACCAGGAATCCTCTGCATCGTGCCTGAAGCTCGCAGATCCGCTTACGAGCCACGTGGTACTGCTTATGGAGCTTGCGAGAACGGTAAAGGGCCTGCAGCCTCAAAAACCCAATTTTCATCTGATTGAAAGAGAAAAGATTAACAATTATTTTTTTAGTTAGTCACTTATACCTAGGGTTTTAGAGAGTGTGGTCCAGGACTTAGGTGTTATTATTGTGATGTGCAAAAAAGCAACAATTGGTCCACCCAGAAAGAACAAAATTGTCTAAATGTTAACACATACTAATCATGCAAATAAATGTAGCAAATTTGATGCCTTCAGAAACTTTAGCAAGCTATTTTCACCAATGACACCATACTTTGTGTCACCATCCTGCGATGCAATATTTTGGGAGATATATTCTCAAATAGTTTTAGGGCACAATACTGGACTTTTTGGGAGCATTATGGCATAGAATTGTTTGCATTTGGCTAATATATGGTATTTCGCAATCGTTCCCATGGCCCTGAAGCTTGGAGATTATTGTGCGAAACACTATCGAAGGGAATTACCAAATGAATACTCTTGTCAAGGAGCCTCCTTCAGGTAGTGATATCTATGTTTGTTTGCTACGCATGACATGCTTTCAGCCTCAAGAAATCTGGAGTCATAGATTAACATTTAAGGTAAAGAAAGTCAGTGAATTCTTGAACTCTCTTCATCAGAAACCATATGAAGGCAATCCATTTCTCACTCTGTTGGTCATTTTATGTGTCCATGTAACTTGAAGATAATCTTACTGGTCTACAATCTTCAGCCTCATTCATTTTTTAAAGAGCAGATCATTTATCACTTACATGTTAAAGTATCCTCAATAGGGTACATTGACCACATGGCTGAAATGAGAACTTGTACCAGACTTTTTTCACCCACTGTAGACCTTCTCCTGGAATCACTGATCTTACCCATTATTGATTATTTAGACAGGTACTTCTCACATTGCTGCTAGGAGCACGCAAGTATCTAATCAAAGTAAATCAGACCTTTTTGTACTATCTGTAAAATCAGTGACTTTCTTATCTATAGTAGACGATGCAAGAGTTACATTGGTAGTATAAAAGTACTTCAACTTTAGTATGGAAATACTTCAACTTTACATACTTCAGGCTGAGGTAAGAACATACTGTACATGTGACAAAATGAGCAATGGCTGCATATGATGGTTCCATGTTTTTGGAATTTACCTGTGTCAAACCATACAGAGGTACATAGAGGCAATCATTTCTTAATTTCAATTGCCTTTATTGTTTATCATAGGCGGATCTGTAGCATTTTTCTAGTTTTTTCATAATACACATTTATTTTAGTTAATTTTACTCATCACATTTACCGTTTCTAACATGTTGCAATGATTAGTTTTACTATTATCTCAATTAGTTTCCTCTCTTTTCACTGCTTATATGTCATTTAAATATTTTAGTGGTTTTTTTATATGGGGGAATCTGCTATGCCATATCACTGTTCCTGCTTCTGCCTGCCCTTTCTGATCTAACCTCACCCACCCATTCCTTCCTCGAATAAACCAATCAAGGCTTTCTTTGAAACATCATTCCATTATGCTGTGTGCAGCCATCTCCCATTCCTTGTGCAGTCACAGTTTACCTGACTGAGGTGGCATTTCTTCCAATTTGGAGATCTGGTGGCGGTCATCATTGCAGACCAAATGCCTTTGTTTCCAGCTCTGAGCTGCAGCTGTCTGTTTGACTGATGGCCCCTGTGAGGCATTGCGCTGCTTGTGACAGACTTCATGTTTTCTGTGACTTTTTTCATGAATATATTTTCTATGATTTTTATTCGGTGGACAGCTTTTCCTCTGAGTTAATTTAGGTAGAATTACAGGCTGTGAAATTAATTAGGTGGACCGAAAGACACCCACCATGAGAGAGGGTTAAAAGGTACATGCCTTTTCCTCTAAACACCATGTCCTATGAGTAACAAAAAGAAAGTACTGTAAAATAGGATGGCTATGGATAATATCCCTTACAAATGACTGTATTTCAATAAATGTTCCTTGTGCATTGTACCATAAAACAAAAAATGAAGTCGGATACAAGATATTAGATTGAGGGAGGAGAAAAAGGCAGAGGTGAAATATGCTCTGTAAATACTTACTACTGTGTAGTTCCTTCTGCAGTTGTGCCCCCGCCAGTATCTCTGAATCAGCAAGACAGATTTTTTAACTTTCAAAAAATTGGACCTGCAAAATTTGATGCCAAAGAATTATTTTTTTATAATGTCAAGTTCCACTCATAGTAGGACGTTTAAAAAAAGTATCTTTCCATTTCCATATAGCATTAAATTCTTAAAGCTGCTATTCTATTTGATTTTCAAACTGTACCATTTCATTTAGAAATATAGATGCTATTGAGTATTTGATGGAGGGAGGCAGTATCACCTGCCAAGGTTCAGCCACCAGCTTTCCAATTGCAAGGCAGGTGTGACGGTGGGGATTCAATTAAATGGATGTGAGGATCCCGGCACTCCGTCAAGCCAGCAATCAACCAATCACCTGCCAGGTTAGAATGTGGGGGTATTACGTGCGTCCTTATTCGGACTTGACTAAATGGAAATGAAGGATGGCAGTGGGATGGTGATGGGTTATTCCTGATCTGAGGTGGGGATCCTTCGACAGAGTGCTAGGACCAGGGAATTTCTGGGATTCACTTCCTGGCATGAGCAGACTCTCCCCGAGGCTGGGACAGGAATTCATACAGTATCTCCCCCTGTCCTCCCAAGCACATGTCACAGGGTGAAGATCTGAGAGACACCTGGTGCCCCTAACCACTGCATGTGTGTTACAAGTGAAGTTATTCCCTGGACTATCCTCTGCCATGGGGTATTTGCACCCAGCAGGGAAGTTAATCATATTGATTACTCGATCCACCACCATTGGAAATCCAGGGGCCCAAGGCTATCCACCAGCTAAAAGCTTTGCCAGGCAGCCCTTTAGGGCAATCCAGTGGAGAATGCACATCTGCATGATGGTTTCTGAACTACCATGCTGGTATCTACCTCTGTAATTAAGGGGTAAGGCCACCAGCAGCCAGGACTAAATAACTAGAGGAACAGTGGTGTGTTTTAGACCTGGGAGAAGGTGGGAGGACCACCCACTAATATCTAAATGAGCAATAATTTTTTTTCAAAATGATCATGCCCTGCTATGGCGGTCTGGTGTATCTGTGCCTCACTAGAAATTAGATATTAATGATGCATACCACACTTTCACTAACTGGATTTTTTAACTAGTTGTGCATTTCTCTGAATCTTTTATTCCCCACACTGCTTCTAATTTGTTTGATGATACTCAAAAAAGGTTACTTTATTTTAGTTATACGAGGAAACCCTTTCCTATTGGCCCATTTCACTGCACATTTTACATGCCTAATTTGGACTTGGGGTGCAAGATGACCACATTGTGTGAATTTAGAATCCTGATTGACATTATCAGGATTAGTGGATTTGCAAAGTGCATCAGCAAAAGTGAATAGTCTGCCGGGTTTGTGGATTTTCTGCATTTACAAATTTAGAGCTGGGATGAGTTGGTAGGCATTTGTGTTATGGGTTATCTGAAAAGGTTTACACATTTGGTGCTGTGATGAGTTGTTAGGCTTTTGTGTTATGGGTTATCTGAAAAGGTATGTGAACGCTCACAGACTCATAGGTTTGTGGGTAGTTGTGTCCATTTAATAGGCAGTACCTCACCCTGGAAACATACAGAAATGTACCCCTGTCAAAAACATGAGTAAATGTATTTATAGGATGGAAATAAATTAGTAGACTAACAGCCCCATATTTTATAGAGTAAATTAGAAGGGTGTCCTCTACAGAAACAGATAGTTTCCCTACAGTGAAACAAAACAAAATCCGCACGTTCTGGGAGGCCTTTTTTTTTTACACTGGGCATTTCCCCAGGTGGCTGGAGCCCTTGGAGGCCGGTTTTGAAAGCCCAGGGCTGTTCTTTGTGCCTCTGTTACTTTCCTCAGATCACCAATAATAATTCCAGTAGGCACAGGAAGGCTTCAAGAGACAAAGAGATAGAGGGAGGGAGGGAGAGCAAAGGTCGAGGAAGCAGTCAGAGAAGGAGAATAAAGAGAGGAGAGAAGGGCGAGAGAGAGGGAATGAATGGATTGGGCGAGAGAGAGAGAGAAAGAGATAGCGCGAGGAGATGACGAGAGCAGGGCTGTTTTGAACATTGCTGCCGGGGCCGATTTATGTCCCCCAGTCTGGCCCTCCTCAAATACATTAACAAGTGTCACAGAGTTCCATGAGTCTCCAGAGATGCTTTGCAGGTAACATAAAAGTCAGTAATTTGCTTCAAACACCTGCGTATTTCCAATGTAGTATTTAACTCATTGGTAGAATTTTGTATTCTTTATTTCTATGGTTTTGTTTGTGGTCCTGTAGAAAATCTGAAAGAAAGATGGCTGGCAAGCCAGCCGTACTTTTAATTGTTTGAGTGAGATTTAAGCGTTTTACACTGGAAACTGCTTTTTAGAGCATAAAATATCTCTGGCAGAAAACATTGAGATTTTACAGCTCAAAAGTAGTTGCAATGCCATTTTCAAGTTTACAAGTAACTAATGATGTCACAACTAGAGTGTAATAAGAAAGCTGGCAACAGGTTTCTATACATTGATTGCAGGCTTCCATCTACTATATACCCACACTCATATCATTAATTACAACAGTTGTGACGTGAATTCTTATCAATGTTATAGATTAATTTCACATCACATGAGAACAGGCCTCCTAAAGCTCTATAAAGTGCTATCCTTCTTTAACAAAGTAAAGTAGAGCAATATGGGTCAAATTATGTTAGATATTACTTAACCTAGGTGGAGTATTTTTTTTTCCAAAGTGATGGCATGGCTCAGTGAAAACTGAACTCACTCAGCATATGGTTGCTGTGCCCTTCCAAACCCCAGTGCTGACTGAATCTGTAGTTGGTGGAAGTGAAATTAAAGTTAACTAAAGTACCCCTCCATGAGTACTTTATTCTGGGGCTCCCTGTCAAGTGTTAGAAACAAAGCTGGAATATATTGGGAAATAATGTTCCACAATATTCAGCTAAATGGTCGACATATTTCTTGCCCAATTAGTCTCTACAGATCTATGACAAATCAGCAGGAACAAATCATGCTAATCTACGTGTAGTGGGTCCTTAGCAGGATCCAAAAGGTGCACCCATACATCGAATAACCCAGATAGGTGTGCACTCAGGTATACAGTTATACCTCTTCCATGTTTCATACCTCTTTCATGTTGTTGGAAGATTTCACACCCTAAACTGACCCAATTCCTACTTGAATTGGTCCCTTGGGACTAGTGAGACCTTTGGCCACTCATAGATATTTATCTAATTTCTGTAAACATTACCAGCGAACTTGTCTGTCTCCTTGGTCCCAGAGGGACACAATTTGAGTAGGGATTGGGTCAGGTTTAGGGTGCAAAATCTTGAATAAGGTATAACTATATACCCGAGTGCACATTTATCTCGGTGTTGGCATACAATCTGGTACGGTTTAAATTTCCCTGTATAACTAACAAACGTGCTTGTGGTTGTCCTACTCTCTCTCACAATTTCTTTTTCTTAGCATCCGGTTTTGTTTCCATTTTATTGAAAACTCTGTACTTACAAAATACTGTGTTGGTGTTTCAGTTGTGCATACTGCTAAATTAGATATTGTTTTGGAGCAGCCATGAAAACATCCCTCATTAAATATCATTACAGTTCACAACTTACCTGTCTTTAAATCCGCGAACAACTTTCTGGATGAGGATAACTTTGTCGGTGATTGCTTTGTCCCTCTCAATCTCCAGAAGCATATCATGATGGTCCTAAGAAGAAAAAAATATGTTAATCCAGTATTTGATTTTTTCACAGTTTTCTTGACAATTCAAGTGGCTCATAAGTAGATGAACTTGTTCACAATATTGTTTATAATATTTAGAATTCAATATAATTTGCTTGAAAACTATATTCAGACATTGTTTACACACAGAAAAGAATGCATTCTAACCACTTTTACATTATTTCTTAGTTTTTTTTAATGGCACTGAACCAGGGTCTAAAACTCCACTAAAAGGGAAAGGGAGGGAGCAAGACCTATCTATGCACATCCTCCCTAAAGAAACATACCCTATGCAACAACTGCGTAGGTCTTATGAATAGAGGGCCCACCTATGGTATCCTCTTACATCATGCAGGTAAGTCACCTCACCCACTTAGTTTTGTGGCATACTTGATCATTGGCAAATTTCCCATGTTAAGATAGGTACATACCATCTTGAAGGATTCAACCGGTCCTGGGACTTCCTGATAAATGTCAACTGGATAGAAGCAAGGATACAAATGTTTTGTAACAATATCTTGGAGTATACCCAAGGAAGTTCCTTTTATTTGGTGGGTACCCTAAATATGATTAAAATATGTGATATGGATGTTAATTAAATATCAATGATTCATACATCCAACATGTTTTGGCCTGATTAGATCCTCAGCCTGGTCAACAGCCTACTTCAGGGCTCCAGAAATCCCTGCATAGTAAACATTCATACCATGCACTCTCTTAAGGAGCAGGGCTGTCATACCTGTTCTGGACTTGTTAACCCACAGGGGTATATGATTATGAAACAAAGAAAACATGAAGAAATTCCAGTATGTGCAATGGCCATTTTCTGGGGCTAAAAGGTTTTATGATACTACTTCCTGTGATGGTCCAGGATTAAAAGAATGTGCATAGTCGCATTTTCTACAACTATGATTCTGGTGTGATGGTGCCAGGGGACTACTCTGCGACCAAGAACAGCTGATGATATGGAATATTTTTAGAAAAGCCTTTTTCTCCACTTAACCACACCAGTACAATGGGGAAGTGATGTGAACAAGTTGAAAAGAACAAGCCACTTAACTTCAGTAACGCCTTACCTTGTAGAGGCACTACTACATTCCTTACCTTTAAATATCCCTAGACGTCAGACTGGATCCGTAAGAATTTTGAGCAGTGCCCCTGTGCACTGGAAGGTGGCATTGTTTGCTTCTGCATCAGCGGAAGTGACGCACTGTACCTATATAGGCGCCACCTCAGCGAGCTGACATCAGTTACTTTTGCGACTTTCTATGCCAGGAGCACAGAGCCACAATGAGAAGGGACCACTGGTGTGGAAAAGATAAAAGGTCCTGAAAGGAGTGTCCGTTATACTTGAACCGGTTTACAGAGCAGGGAGGATGGGAGGGTCGGGAACAAATTTGCAGCAAGATAGAGTCTCTAGCAGATAAGGCGTTACTGAAGGTATGCAACTTGTTCTTCTGACGGAGATTTCTAGCCACACATTCCTTACCTTTGAATAGATACTCATGCAATACCTCCCCAAAGGTGGGTCTGCGAATCTGAATAAAAAAATAAAACCTGTAGGACCGAATAGGCGAAGTGCCCATCACAACGGGCCTGACTGTCCAGGCAACAATGTTTTGTGTATGTGTGCAGGAATGCCCACATTGCTGCCTGGCAGATATCTAGTAGAGAAATGCCATGTGCTAACGCAGTGGTCACAGCCTTGGCTCTGTTAGAGTGAGCCTGCAAGTCCTCAGAGTGCTATTTCGTGATCGATGCGTAGAAGATATTAATACACTGGACAATCCATCATGAGATGGTTCTTTTCTGTACAGCTTTCCCTCTCTTTGCTCCCACATAACCCACGAAGAGTTGATCATTGTAGGAAAGTGGTACTTTCTGACATGGTCACCTCCACTTTTTGCCTGGTATTTGATGTGATTGCTGCTGGAAGTGCACTGGGTTCCTGCTGTCCAGGTCCCCAGTGCCAGATTTCTTTCCCAAAAACTGTACATTGGTTTCCCCCAATAGGCAATACCCCTGTATGCCATGTGCCCTAACACTGCATACAGTATTTTTAAATCACCCCTACAGCGGGCTTTACAGCCCTAATGCCGGGTGCTTTGTATTACATGCAAGGGCATAACTGCATGAACAGATATGCCCCTGTGCTGGTCAGGTACATTACTCCCAGTGCAAGTGAGCAGAGATGTAGAGATGTAGAGTTGTTTTAGAACATGTGCTGGACACCGGTGAAAACGAGTTATCCAGCTACACGATGACTTCACTGAAAATAGGGATGTTTGGTATCAAACATTGCTTATTGATAAACCCACACAGATTCCAGTGTTGGATTTATTAATACATGCACACAGAGGGCACCTTAGAGGTGCCCCTGAAAACGTACCAGCATCTGGAGTGTTGGTTGACTGGTCTCAGCCAGCCTGCCACCCAAGACAGGTTTCTGACCTCCCAGGGTGAGGGCCTTTGCTCTCAGGTGGTCAGAAACAAAGCCTGCATGGGAAGAGGGTGTTCACATCTCTTCCCTCAGGATGACTTGCTGATTAGCACTCCTAGGTCGACGAGCTTCAAAGAAGTTCCCGCCTTTAAAATGTAAATTTGGCTCCCCTCACAGGAGAGGAAGCCAACCCCCTTTGTCCAGAGCCCTTTGGCACCTGGACAGGTGGGAAAATTAGCTAGTCAGGTCGGCGTGCTGATGGAGCAAGGATTCCTATAAAAGAGACTTGCTTGGATGCAATCCTCTCATATAACTCGTAACACTGTATTATTAAAGTATTTTTGTAAATTAACATGCACCTCATTAAATTTTTAGCAAGATGAAGCTTGCCTACGTGTTTTACTAACAAGTAACCCGAGTGATACTTAAAATGGCTGCTAACGCGGGAAACTGTACTGCGCATGCGTCAACTGTTTCCTCCACCTGGGTAAATGCATCTAATATGGACGCTTGAAAACTCACATGCTAAGCATCTGCTTTTCTGAAACTAAAACAAGCTTTATACTAAACGCTAATGCGGGGAAAACTTTTATAAGTAAATGGGATTTAGAGTAAAGATAGGCGGTATACAGTGAAATCATTTCATTCTGAAATTAATACGTTTCTTTTTGACCTCTCTATTAGTTCATAATTGGGCCTCTGAGTGAGACTGAAGTCCATGTCACATATGACCCCTCATGCAGGCGCAGTAATGACAAGTCGGGAAGCCGTGATGTAGAACTTGAAACCCGTCCAAAGCCAGCATCGCTACATGGCCTGGGAACCTGATGGACATCCTGAGAGCTGAATAGAAATGAATATCAAAAATATACATTTGACTGATAAAGATGTGAATATGGGTGGGAAATAAAGCTTGGGAATGAGAAATAAGGTGTGGGAACATTAAACAAAGAGCCAAAGAAAATTATTAAAACTTAGCATGGTGTGATGATCATCCCCCCTTGCCAGTCCAATATGAATTAGAAGTTTCATAAAGATGAAACATTAATGGGTGGTACATGAGCAAAAAGGGTATAATTGTGGTAGTTTAGTTAGTCAGTAGATTCGCAGCAAGACCAGAATGCTGAGAGACCGTGATGTTGTCTGAGAGCTGAACGAATGCTGAAGGAGAATCGAATCGGAGAACTTAGAGCCTAAACCAAATTAATTAGAAGATCGCGGAAGAATCGAGGAGGGAATTAAAGAAAATAATTAGAAGAAGATCGTGGAAGAATTGAGGAGGAAGATAGTGTCAGAGAGGGGTGAGACGCAGGCGTCGGATCTATAGGAGGTCACCTGAATCCTGTCCTGAAACCTGTCCTGAAGTCTTTGTCACCTGATCTTTCCCAGAGGACCCTCCCAGCTCCTTGGCCAAGGGGTTGGTTTGCACACCATCCTAGGTAAATATATCTCTGTGTAGTATTTCATTGTACTGCTCTCTCTATCCTCTCCTTTCTGAAGTACTGTCATTGTTTTACGGCATTCTAATATAGGTGACTGATGAGTATATTAATTGACTTTTCCTCCTTGGAGAAATGGAACGTACTGAATTCTTGTTTTGGCTCACATGAATTAACTAGATAAACATTTAAAACTTCTCCAGAGTTTGTGGTTATTTCAAATAATAGGAAATATAAATTCTATGTCATTTCACCATCAACTAGTTCCAACTAATAGGTCCATTGACCCAGGAAAGAACTTTTTGATCAGTGAAAGATTAGTTAAAATCTGACAGGTAACTAAATCACATAAAAAGGCATTTATAAAAAGAATTGACCCCCAGCGGTATCTACTAGCCAATGTGAATTTGTGTTAATGGGCCCAGGTGAGTATATTGTGTTTGAGTACCTGAGGTTGGTAACCCGCTGGATCCGTTTTCTGGTAGCAGAGGATGGTTATTATTGATTAGTATGGTGATTATAGATCATTGATTTATGTTTTAACCCCTTCCATGCTGCGCAGATTCCGCCGCTGTGCTGACGGAATCTTGCGCGGGCGTGGTCATGACGGAACGGTTCCGTCATGAGCACAGCTCAACCGTGGCTCATGACGGAACCGTTCCGTCATGAGCACCGAAGGGGTTAACAAACCCGTTTGTGTCATGTTTTATGTTGTCTGGAAATTCCCGGGAAGTGAATAGCGGGTGGTAAATGGAAGCCACACTGCAGTGAGGTTACTCGTCTGTTGGAATAGCACTGAGAAGCTATGCAGGGCTGGCAGTGTTAAATTAGGGACTATTTTCGCATAAAAGTGAGAGTGATTGATAGCAAAAGAGTTCGCTGTTGAAACTTTGGTCTTATATCACCCAGAAAGGGTAACACCGAAGGAGTAACAGGTTCGTTGGAGCTTGAGTGAAGGGTAAGCGGAAGGCTTTACTCGCAGTGTGTGAAGAGTAAACGGAAGGTTTTACTCGTAGCAAAAGAAATCAGCTGTCCTTTGGTTTTAGCGGAACAGACAGAGTAGCAAATGTTTTTACGTTTTTATTAATGAAAATTTGAATGCAAAGTTGTAAGAAAATAAGTTTTCGTGTTACTTTGTGAAGGGAGGGTCAGTTGCCGGAGGTGCACTGACATCACAGAGGGCCGCGCTGGGATTGGCTGAAACAGCAGGCATGTGACTGACGCGAATTTGTAAAGGAGGGGTCAGTTATGAGGAGTGATACTGATGTCACAGAAAGGACGTGCTGGTATTGGCTAGACGAATATTGTGAGCCTGAGTTGTATTGGCCAAAAAGAATAAAAGCCGCACTGGGATTGGTCAAAACTCGGAGTGTGAGTAAGAATCTAATTGATTGTAAAAATAGAAGCCGTATTAATATTGGACAGTGAAGTTTGTATGTGGAAATACGATCCGACATTAATAGGGAATTGCCCAGACAGGAGAGATTTAGGATTTGCAAGAGACGAATATATGAAAAGATCATCACCTAAAATGTATGGGGAAAAGAGAAAAATGTCGTTGATGCAGAAAATTTAAAATTATTTCAAAAAAGATAAACCCATTAAGACTAGAGAGGGAATTCTTATCCCTCCACCGAAGACACCTGTCTCATTTATGATGATGGAGAGAGAGGCTACCATACCTGTGTGTGGTTAGAAAATTGGATAGAATACGCTAAAAAATAATGGAGTGTTAGCTTTCCCAAAAAATGGTACGTTTAATGGGAGAATTCTTCATAATTTGAGATTGCAGATGAATGAATTAGAGCCTGACCTAGATTAACACAATATGAGGCAGTAGAAGAATGGGAGACTGAGGCATTTGAGCGCGACAGATCCAGAAGTAGTAGGAGTTATAGGGGATTTTTCCCAGACAAATGCGTGATTCACAAGAGAGCCAGATGAAACAATGGAGACAAGCAATGATTATGGAAGGACTGTATCCTGTATTAACAGGTGAGGAAAAGTCAGGGAGCAAGTGTGCAGAGAAAACTAAGCATTAAACAAGGACAGGTTATGGGGAATCAGAAGATGAATTTATGGAGGACATCCTAATGAAAAATCATCCACCATATCAGGAAGGACCAAGTAGAACTACCCCGAGTGCCCCTGTTTTGGGAATACCTTTGGTTCCACAAGTGATACATGACCAAATGAATGGAAGGGTACTTCAGGAAAAGGAAAGAGAAGCAATAAATAAAAATAGAGAAGAACTGATACAGAAACTAATCAAATTGAGTACACACCCCGAAGCACTGACTATACCAGGGACTATAGGTCATGTTGTTCCATTGTATGGGGATAAAGCGAACAGTCCCAAACCACCAGTCATGACAACTGCTACCATTGAACATAGAAAAGAAAATATAATAATTGATGATCAAGCCAGTGAGTGTGATTCGGTAATTTCACTAATGGATTTACCGATAAGAGGACAAATAAATGACACCCGAGAAGAGTTACACCTAGCTGTTCAAAAGAGATACGTTTAGAAACATCTACAGGAACTAAAAGTGCCACAATAGTGTCCCCGAAAGAAAGAGAGATGGGCACAGGGAATGGATAAACCGAAACAAACAATGAAGATTTTTAGATATTTACAAACTGAAAGTAAAATTGGAGGAAACGGTAGCTGGAAATGTGGGATTAGATAGATTAAATGCTTACAGTGAGGAAGAATTACTGTTCATTTGTAGAAGCATCACTAGAAAGATGAAGATATTTCATGAAAAAATGACAGATCTTGCCTCTGAAATGGGGATTGAAATAGGGTGATCAAAAGTACTACAGAAGCCATATAGAGCAGAATTTACTGCTAAAGATTTAGAAAATATGACTGTGTCCGGAAGAAAATTACAGATTAAGAAATTGATGGCCAGTTTACAAAAATAGGGAGACTTAGATAAATGGAAAGCTAGGTGGATGTGGAAAAAGGAAGAAGCACAGGCAAATCGAACAACCTCTGAATTCTTAGAGAAAGAATCTGGAAAGGCAAAAAGATTGTGTCCAATGAGAGAAGTTCCAGGAGGAGGGTATGTACATGTTCCATGGACTCGACAAGATATTTTGTCATTTACTAATGATTTTCCAAAGTTAAGAGAAAAACCTGTTGAATGGTAACGGCAGGTTTAAAGGATTGTGAAGGTTTCAAAGGTTTTGTTGAAGGATTTGGCTGGTCTTTTTGACATAGTGGTGCCCGTTGATTTATGGACAGAATGTAAAATCACAGTTGATTGGACTAGTGAAGAATACCCGAGAGATGAGAAAGCAGGAGCCCCTTCAGAGGAGGTGATGAAGAAATATCACCAGGTGATCACTTTCTTGAAAGGGAAAATCCCACCAAAAGAAACAGATTGGGTAAAATTAGATAGGACAACACAAGAAATAAATGAGACTGTACATGCTTATTATGAGCGTCTGTTACAGGTGTTCAAGCAGTATAGCGGATTTGAGAATGTCGGAGACAAGGGCATGGGACATTTTGTATATCGTTTTGTGTCTAGTTTAAGACCAGAAATCTCCCAGATGATTCAGCAGCACATGTTGTGCTGGCAGGTAAAACCTATTGACGAAATTTTAAAATATGCCAAGTACTGCGGAGATGCAAAAACAACAGTTGATGGACACAATGCAGAACAATGTCATACATTCACCCCAGTACAGAGATCTGGGCCTAAATCCATCGGTTTTTTCTCACCATGCCGTTCCAGTTTGAACCCAGCCATATGCAAATCAGTCTTGACCCTGTGCCTCATGGGAACAGTCCAGCCCGAACTGCCAAGCCAGATCCTCCCTGGACTGGAAACAAGCATCCTAGGACCAGTTTCGGGGTTTCCCCCCTCTTCAGCCAGGATAGCTTGATTCCAGTGTCCTGGAGAGCACGGGACCCACGTCTGGGCATACCCTTCCCACTCGGGGGGACAAATGCAAACACAACAGTTGATGGACAGAATGCAGAACAATGTCATACATTCACCCCAGTACAGAGACCTGGGCCTAAATCCAACGTTTTTTTGCTCACCATGCTGTTCCAGTCTGAGCCCAGCCATATGCAAATCAGTCTTGACCCTGTGCCTCATGGGAACAGTCCAGCCCAAACTGCCAAACCAGGTCCTCCCTGGACTGGAAACAAGCATCCTAGGACCGGTTTCGGGGTTTCACCCCTCTTCAGCCAGGATAGTTTGATTCCAGTGGCATGGAGAGCACGGGACCCACGTCTGGGCATACCCTTCCCACTCGGGGTGACAAATGCAAAAACAACAGTTGATGGACAGAATGCAAAACAATGTCATACATTCACCCCAGTACAGAGATCTGGGCCTAAATCCATAGTTTTTTTGCTCACCATGCCGTTCCAGTTTGAACCCAGCCATATGCAAATCAGTCTTGACCCTGTGCCTCATGGGAACAGTCCAGCCCGAACTGCCACGCCAGCTCCTCCCTGGACTGGAAACAAGCATCCCAGGACCGGTTTCGGGGTTTCACCCCTCTTCAGCCAGGATAGCTTGATTCCAGTGGCATGGAGAGCACGGGACCCACGTCTGGGCATACCCTTCCCACTCAGGGTGACAAATGCAAAAACAACAGTTGATGGACAGAATACAGAACAATGTCATATATTCACCCCAGTACAGAGATCTGGGCCTAAATCCATCGTTTTTTTGCTCACCATGCCGTTCCAGTTTGGACCCAGCCATATGCAAATCAGTCTAGACCCTGTGACTCATGGGAACAGTCCAGCCCGAACTGCCAAGCCAGGTCCTCCCTGGACTGGAAACAAGCATCCTAGGACCGGTTTCGGGGTTTCACCCCTCTTCAGCCAGGATAGCTTGATTCCAGTGGCATGGAGAGCACGGGACCCACGTCTGGGCATACCCTTTCCACTCAGGGTGACGAATGCAAAAACAACAGTTGATGGACAGAATGCCGAACAATGTCATACATTCAACCCAGTATAGAGATCTGGACCTAAATCCATTGGTTTTTTGCTCACCATGCCGTTCCAGTTTGAACCCAGTCATATGCAAATCAGTCTTGACCCTGTGCCTCATGGGAACAGTCCAGCCCGAACTGCCAAGCCAGGTCCTCCCTGGACTGGAAACAAGCATCCTAGGACCGGTTTCGGGGTTTCACCCCTCTTCAGCCAGGATAGCTTGATTCCAGTTGCATGGAGAGCACGGGACCCACATCTGGGCATACCCTTCCCACTCGGGGTGACAAATGCAAACACCACAGTTGATGGACAGAATGCAGAACAATGTCATACATTCACCCCAGTACAGAGATCTGGGCCTAAATCCATCGTTTTTTTGCTCACCATGCCGTTCCAGTTTGAGCCCAGCCATATGCAAATCAGTCTTGACCCTGTACTTCATGGGAACAGTCCAGCCCGAACTGCCAAACCAAGTCCTCTCTGGACAGGAAACAAGCATCCTAAGACCGTTTTTGGGGTTTCACCCCTCTTCAGCCAGGATAGCTTGATTCCAGTGGCATGGAGAGCACGGGACCCACGTCTGGGCATACCCTTCCCACTCGAGGTGACAAATACAAAAACAACAGTTGATGTACAGAATGGAAAACAATGTCATACATTCACCCCAGTACAGAGATCTGGGCCTAAATCCATAGTTTTTTTGCTCACCATGCCGTTCCAGTTTGAACCCAGCCATATGCAAATCAGTCTTGACCCTGTGCCTCATGGGAACAGTCCAGCCCGAACTGCCAAGCCAGGTCCTCCCTGGACTGGAAACTAGCATCCTAGGACCGGTTTCGAGGTTTCACCCCTCTTCAGCCAGGATAGCTTGATTCCAGTGGCATGGAGAGCACAGGACCCACGTCTGGGCATACCCTTCCCACTCGGGTGACAAATGCAAAAACAACAGTTGATGGACAGAATGCAGAACAATGTCATACATTCACCCCACTACAGAGATCTGGGCCTAAATCCATAGTTTTTTTGCTCACCATGGCGTTCCAGTTTGAACCCAGCCATATGCAAATCAATCTTGACCCTGTGCCTCATGGGAACAGTCCAGCCCGAACTGCCAAACCAGGTCCTCCCTGGACTGGAAACAAGCATCCTAAGACCGGTTTTGGGGTTTCACCCCTCTTCAGCCAGGATAGCTTGATTCCAGTGGCATGGAGAGCACGGGACCCACGTCTGGGCATACCCTTCCCACTCGGATGACAAATGCAAAAACAACAGTTGATGGACAGAATGCAGAACAATGTCATACATTCACCCCAGGACAGAGATCTGGGCCTAAATCCATCGTTTTTTTGCTCACCATACCGTTCCGGTTTGAACCCAGCTGTATGCAAACCAGTCTTGACCCTGTGCCTCATGGGAACAGGCCAGCCCAAACTGCCAATCCAGGTCCTCCCTGGACTGGAAACAAGCATCCTAGGACCGGTTTCGGAGTTTCACCCCTCTTCAGCCAGGATAGCTTGATTCCAGTGGCATGGAGAGCACGGGACCCACGTCTGGGCATACCCTTCCCACTCGAGGTGACAATGCAAAAACAACAGTTGATGGACAGAATGGAGAACAATGTCATACATTCACCCCAGTACAGAGATCTGGGCCTAAATCCATCGTTTTTTTGCTCACCATGCCGTTCCAGTTTGAACCCGGCCATATGCAAATCAGTCTTGACCCTGTGCCTCATGGGAATAGTACAGCCTGAACTGACAAGCCAGGTCCTTCCTGGACTGGAAACAAACATCCTAGGACCGGTTTCAGGGTTTCACCCCTCTTCAGCCAGGATAGCTTGATTCCAGTGGCATGGAGAGCACGAGACCCACGTCTGGGCATACCCTTCCCACTCGGGGTGACAAATGCAAAACCAACAGTTGATGGACAGAATGCAGAACAATGTCATACATTCACCCTAGTACATAGATCTGGGCCTAAATCCATAGTTTTTTTGCTCACCATGCCGTTCCAGTTTGAACCCAGCCATATGCAAATCAGTCTTGACCCTGTGCCCGATGGGAACAGTCCAGCCCGAACTGCCAAGCCAGGTCCTCCCTGGTCTCGAAACAAGCATCCTAGGACCGGTATTGAGGAGATGACATTGATAATAGATGTAAAAAGTTGGAAGAAAAGGTGATGTGGGCACAAGTAAAATTGGCAGACCATCAAGAACAAAAATTAAATAGTCAGAATGATGATCAAGTGAAAGGACAGGGTCAGAATGATAACAATGGGGGAAAACCTAGGGGACAAATGAGAAGAGAGGAAGTCAAGAAGAAATTTCCTTGTCATGGGTGCGGAAAATTGGGGCATTGGAAAAAAGAGTGTAAAAATATTCAGACTAATAATGGCCCAAATCAAAATTTAAATCCACAGACGCAGAATGAGGTGATAATGAGTCAACCACAGCAGGTTGTAAATCCACAAAGTCAGTTGCCACCTGCCCCTATGCCAAATTTTGTGAGCAGAGCAAAGTACAGTGCGGACACCGGATTTCCAGGAGAAAGTGGTAAGAAAATGTTTGCAACTTCACCGTTTCTTTTGCAGGACAGTCACCTTTTTGGAGATGATCAATGACGGTGCCTGAGGGAGGGGGAGGAGCAGTGCGTACTTGGCACATCCTTACCGGTAGTTCAGTCAGGTCCATATTGATGGGAAGGTAGAAGGAAAAGATATTACCTTTTTGTTGGACACTGGTGCTACCTGTTCTGCTGTGAGAACAGCAGACATCCCAAACCTATCCCTCTCGGGAGAAGCCATCCAAGTAGTAGGCGTCACAAATAAACAGATTAGAACACCAATCACAGAACCCCTGGAGGGGCGCATTGGCAATTTCAGAGAAATTGACACGTTTGTAGTGTGTGACTCTAGTCCAGTGACCTTACTAGGAAGGGATTTGTTGTGTAAAATGAATTGCACAATTTTCTGCACACCGAATGGTGTTGCGATTCAGACCCCTGATGAAGACGGTGTCTATAAAATAATGCTGTTAATACAAGGCACCGAAGTAGACGAGATGTATTCAATAATAACAAAAGATAATTTACCAGATGAATTAAAAATTACTGTGAATCCAGAGGTGTGGGATTTCACTGGAAAAGAAGTGGGGTTAATGACAAATGTAGACCCAGTAAAGGTAAAGGTGAAGTCAAGGCTGCTGTTGCAGCAGAAATTGATCGAATGATTAAACAAGGTACCTTGAAGGAAATAATGAGCAGTCCTTGTAATGCCTATAATTGGAATTAAGAAACCTAGCGGAATAAAAATAAGCACTAAGCACTTTAAATATTGTTACTACACATACCACAATGCCGTCATGTTGCTTGTCCCCCCCCCATCATCAGTGATTTTGCTTGCCCCCTCGAACCCTCCTCCTGATGTCCATCATGCTGCTTGCCCCCACCTGCCCTCCTCCCACTGTCTGCCATGTTCCTTGCCCTATCCCGCTCTACTCCTGCTGTGCATGTTGGCCCCGCCACTACCCGCCATTACAAAAAAAGTGCTTAGACGCAGGCACTACTGGTAGCATCGTAGAGCTTTTTTTCCAACTCTAATTTTTTTTTTTATTCAGCTGTGTGTTCTGCCACAATGTTGCTTGCCCCTTTCACCCATCTGCCCAATAGAGCACCAAGCATTAGCAAAGCCAATACATCTTGCCTATGAGAGAGACACTGACTATGGGATTTTTTTTTAGCCATGTTGAACAGGAGCTATAGTAGCTTGGCTGCTGTGCTGCTTGGCAAAAGTAAAAAAGAAGGCGCTATGACGCAGACAAGGCAACCGTGTCATGGCGCTTTTTTTTTTTTTTTTTAGTTTCCGCCTCCCTCCACAGTAGCTGCACTACTCGCTGCTGTACGACATGGCTAAAAACAACATTGACATAGCCAGCAGCTCATGCTTAGACGAGACCTATTGGTTTTGCCAAAGCTTGTTTTATACATTCACCGAGAAATGTTTCAACATTAAAGGGAGCATAGAAAAAGAAATTACTTTCCCCCAAAAAAAATCTAAATGATGAATTTTTACATGCCTTAGTGAACTTGCTCAATATTATATAAAATAGGAATAAAATGTGAATATTCATGGAATAGTCATACACATTTAGTACAAATAGTAAAGACTGTGCTCTCTTCCCACTTTTACTAATAGGAAGTTTCGGGGTTGATTCACAAAGGCGCATCAGAGTATGCAAAGAATACCCCTGTAGTATTACTTTCCATACTCATAAGTGCTTTTGTGAATTGGCCTCCACCTTTGTCCGAAGACCCCAAGAGAGGGATGCGTTCTATAAGCGCACGCCTCAACATTCAGGATCACATTAAAGAGAGATTTAGAGTAAAATATTGGGAGGATTTCGATTCCCACTATCTTGTGTTAGGGTGGAATTAGGATTTAAGGAGGAGAAAGCTTAAAAAGTTTTACTCTTAAAAAGGCATTTATATCTATCTAATGCATTTAAGTTGTTCTGTGCCACCCACGCCATATCACTTGCTTTCCCAAACGGAGCTGAAGCTTGTATGTCAACAACTCCCATAGTGACAAACACAGATCTGGTCATGCATTGCTCCTCGCTTTTTCCTAAAATCCTACATTTCCAAGAGTCATTCAGTCCCGTTCACTGTCGCTTTCCTCTCCTTACAGTTTATCAGTTTCCACAGCTGTCCAAACAGGAAACACAGAACTCAAATGTACGTCTTTCCAAACCGGAAAGAGCTGGAGGGTGTTACATACAACGAAAAATAGAGTCCAATCGTGTGGCCAGAAAGAAGCAGAGCCAATAATTCACACCTCACCTCTTAAATCAATGTTTACCACTTCTCGTTTCTCTTAAAGTGCTAAACTGTAATGGTTTGATCTGGACCCGCTGACAGAAGCATGCTTGCTGACATCTTTAAACAGCTACCCCTTCTCAAAAGAGCATAAACGTAACTTTTCTGTTCCTCCCCCAAATCATTTTTGCTGTTCTTACAACTCCTGTTTTCCATTCTTAATCATCTCTTTTCGCTTATTACCACCTCGCGCTCTTCTACGAACCACTAGTTTCGTTACAGACGGACACATTCATATTTGTTAGGCACGGGCAGATTAAGTGATTTGCCCAGAATCACAGGTTGTTGAGCGTCGTTGCCGAGACTCGAACCCGGCTTCGAGGTCGACCGCTCTAGCCGCGAGGCTACATTGTGACAAATTAGATCCTAAACCTGTGCTTTACCAGTTCGTTCATTCATACACGTCAACACCTCATGCCCACAATGCCGACTAGTTGCTTATTTAATTGTCATTAGCTTCTATGTTAACCTTTAGCTGAATTCCTAGAGCCGCATTGACATACCCTGATGACTATATTTTTGGGAGAAATCATAAACATATTTATATGAGGGTACAGAAAATAACTCGCCAGTGGAGATACTCTTATTCGATAGATTTCAGAGTCCACTTTCTGAAAAGTACCCTGACACAATGTTTTACTAATACTCAGGAAGTTAAAGGGTGAACAGCAAAAAGTGCAACATTTGAGACTTGTTTTGGGAGAGAGGGGGGGTATGAAAGGTTGGGGGTCACCCTGTGCCGCAGGGGCATGTGTTATGCCCCTGTATCACCAACTCTTCCTCAACCAAAGCTGTGGGCTTGACAAGAGGGGTGGTTGGGTCAGAGGGATTGATTCCCTGAGGCGGGGGGAGATAGGATGCGTCCCGCAGATCTTAGTCCTTCCTTCTAGCCAGGCCAAGTGAAAACAGGGTGAAGGATGCAGTCCCCCAATCACCACGTGGTGGGTGGTGTTTTGGCAGACATCTTGCTGCGATGGTGACAGGGGCACCTCCTTTCGATTTGTGACGTTTCAGCCACAGCCCTCCAATAAATTGCCCGCTGGGAGGTGGATGGCAGAACCTTGGTGAGGCGGATCTTGGGCTCCTTTGGCCAAAACCTAAATATGGGCATTACTCATCTATCTCTGAGAACTTTTTGAAAGGATTTAGGTCCTCTCCAACCAGGGAGGTTTGAAGGTCAGATCCTGCACAGACTCTTAAACATAGGACAGGCCAGCAGCGCCTGTTATTTATGTTATTTTGGCATTTATACCACACAGCATCCTGCCGTAACGCACAGCAGAGTGCACAACGGCACTGTCAGATGGTCTATAGGACCATGAAGAAGATCCCTCACAGGGGGTGACAATGCAGCTAAGGAAGGACAGGTCTGACAGATAAGTGACCTTGAACTGCAATCACCAAAATGATAGGCAGAGAAGCACATGTGGGGTAGGTTAATCAAGAGGCGGGTAATTATGGTCAGACGCGGCTGGTTCTGGAAGTAATCCCTCCTGACGTTGAGATTTTGGAAAGAGTACCAATTTTTTCTTTGACAAACAAGATACTGTTTTCATGTGCAGTGAGTCAGCACTCTCTTTCATTTCAGTTGATGGTGATCTATTGAGTAATAGCTGGAGTGAAAGCTCTCTGTGTTTTATGAAGTTGCTAAGGGAGATAATATATGCACCTCTGAAAGATAAAAGGTTGAGCCCTTCATTACTTCCAATGCTTCCTTTTTCCAAAAGGTGAAGGGATCTTTTTTAAGCCTATTTCCCTGCAGCCCCTCACAAATTGCTTTAATCCAGGTAGATGTTTATGTTGTTTCTAGCATTAAAAGATCTTTAAAGATTGCGGCTAAGAGTATCTCTGTGGCTTCTCATAGAGCATAATAAGATATTTCAATTTTGATTGTTGAATGATATTGAGAATACCACTACATTTTAGTTCTATGTTAACTAGAACTGGCCAAAGCCCAATCAAAACCAGGTTGTCTTCTGAAAGATAGTTTTTAGATTTCTAAATAGTCTACCAGCCAAACCCTGTGCTCCACAGAGGCAAGTAGTCACGTGTTCAAAGAGTGGTAACCACCTATTGTTTTTGTACAAATGTACTCTCTACAAATTTGGATCTGCAGACATTGGGTAAGATCTAATTGAAGCTGAATTGTAAAATAATGTGGATTATATTTAAGCACCTGTGTCTGTGTTGATTCCACCATCCCCAGGTAGAGAAATTGATGCTGAAATAGTTTGCTCCACAAGTTGAATTTATTTTCATCAAGGTTTTCTGACTTTATATATATACACAATATATTTAGTGATATTTGAAGAAACACGCGTTATATAGCATTGTGTCTTTCAAAAAACATTTCCTTTTTGCTTCAGTAGGGCAAACTCATTTAGTTTTTGAATATCATCTTTATTTAAATTCTACATTACATGATGCAAACTATGTATATTTCGAACGATCTTGGTGCCAGCTATGAGTTGTGTTCAATCAGGAACGACATGGCTTATCGTGTTTCCCTATAAATCTGGGGTTCATGCCCAAATAAACAGATGTCTAGGGTCTTGATATTGCTTGAACGAATTTGGGGATATTAGGAGAAGCCACTGTACTTGCTGTACAGGGCAGAACCTTAGTTCACCAGTCCATGACTGATATTCCTACACTTAGGAGACAAAGGAAAACATACCGAAGTCCTTCTTTTGAAATAGAATTTTTCCCATTCAACGTAGGGAGAAGAGAAATTACAGGCTTTTGAAAAATATACTGTACATTCTCCTGGTCTCTCCTCACCACATGTCAGATCATCTTTACTCCATGAGCATGGATTTACTGCAACCACCTTTGTTCAACTCTTTCTCTACTGGGGGCAGAACATAGCTTGACCAGAAGCCGATGCGCATGTCACGCACCCAGCCGGGTTGGACTGTTCACCGGCTTTGGGCCCTGAAGAGTCGTGGGATTACCTTCCCTGACGAAACACGTGTCGGCTGGTTTTGTTTCCGAAAGTAATAAAGAATATTCATTATTACTGAAGATTTTGATTGATCTTGTTTTCTACACTACAGTATTCACTGGATTTATGTATATGTCTGCACAAGATTGTACTGTAACTCAGAAGCCGATGCTCATGGATTCTTCGGCTTAACATTTACAAGATGAATCCAACCTCTATGTATTTTTCAGACTTCCGAACTCTTTGTATATTCTCAAAAGCAATGACTAAGTCTGAGCCAAGCAAGTAGATGCCATCCTTCTCTCTTTCTTCTTCTCTTCCCTCAAGACAATTAATTGAGACCCTTGAAGCTTAAGGGATATGTTGCTTAAACCTTAAGATGCCTGAAGCCCAAATCAATGATTAAATAAAACAGGGAACCCCAAAGCATCCTTTTGGTGAGAATACATTCCCAAAATTCTTAACATGCCTTCATTTGTACCTATGAAGAGTTTTAACACATGGAAAATCTACAATACATATGTATTTCTGTAGGTACAAGACCTTGTGGAACAGCTGGGTGCTTCCCTCCCACAGAGATTTCCTTTTTGAGTGAGAGCTCGTCAAGAAGTGTGATTTCCATTCTCACAACCGTCACATGATGTGTGGTGCCCTGCCGGGTTGACAAGTGCCAGTTAGGTCTGCAAAACACTTAAAGAGGGCCTAGGTTGTGCAAAGCTTCAAAATAAATGGTTTTGTTATATTTCCCCAAGTCCTATGGGTGGAGTAGAGTACCTCAAAGAGGGAGGTGGAAGAGAGCTCAGTTGCAAATTTCTTGCTAGGCCTATGTCTGATTTTGCACCCCGAAGAACTCTAAATCCTTGGAAATCCTTCCCATTGCTAGTATCTCTATAATTGGCAGACCCACTGACATCTAGGTCATTCTGCCTCCTTGACATTTTGCTGTCTGATAACCCTTACGATATTGTGATTTCCTGACAAAATTAACACATTTCAAACATGTTGTGCAAGGTATTGTGCAAGGACTTCCTCTGCTGTGCACAGCTTAAAATCTTTACTTTCGGTCTATATCTCGTTAGTCCTGGTCCAAATTTCTACTATTTCAGCGTGTCTTCTTTCTGAACAGTCTACCTACACTGTGTTTTAGCACCTGGTTTAACCCTTGAATCAATCAGTCCTGGTATTCCCACACCCAGGAGCCTCAATGAGATGTTTATCTATGAAGGATTTAGAAGAGAAATGTCATTTTTATTTTTAAAACAAAACAAAATACAAAAACACAAAAAGAAGGTCAAACCCCTCAATCTCTGCCAGCCAGGAAATGAAAAGAGGTGAAGTGTGCCTTACTACAATGCATTTCTTGGAAACATATAGTTTTCCCAGTTGTCCTTGGGTTGTTATCAATCATCAAATTAACCATGCACACAATTCACTTTGTACAGAATAACATTACATAACTGGCTATGAAGATCGATCACCTATGAACATCCATACTTATCTGGTATTGCTTGTTGTAAGCTATTTAGGAATAAAGTTACTTCTGTTTCTCTTTTTGAGAAATGCAATAAAGTATTTTGTAATCTTGATAAACAACAGACTATTTACACAATTTCCAGTACATCTGCATTGCGAAATTAGCTCCTAAATGGTTGATTTAAAAAATGTGCGTCAGTACAGAGAAAATAAATAGCTGCACAGAAAATAAAGGGAGTTGTTTGCTGAAGGGTAGTTTATTGATTGAAGGACTAATTGACCAGCTATAATTGAAAGCTCAACTATATGGATTGAACTACCTCTTGGCACTGGGTTGAGATAAGTCGAAGACTACATTTTCTGGCTAACCAAGGAAATGGTGCTTCAGGCAAGATCGGACTCTCCTGTTGTAAATATCCTAGTGCAAACTGACAGGAAGTACATTTCAGAGTTGTGGGGGCATATATGCAAAACATTATTCACCCTTGTGGTTGGATTGAAAACTTGGTACTGAGTAGCAGTTTGATCCTTCAGACCTTGCTGCCCCTCTGGGTATACAAAGAAATCATGACTGACTGTTACTGGTCCAGATGCAGGCTCAAAAATGCAGTAGTGTGACAGAAAGCAGGTCTGACAGGTTTGAAGAGTATATGAAAGAAAGGATTAACACCAGCTGGTCTTAGAGACCTAAGCACTCTGTGCTGACTTCTAAATGTGGCCTGCATCTCACATAAATTAAACACCATTGAGTTGAGAGTAATAGTATTAACAATTTTATGACACCATGAAATGGAAATATTTATTATTACACTGCTGTAGTGCTAGAAGTTAGGAGAAATAGCACCCGGTGTTGACATGTAGGCAATTTTCAAATAATTTGTAATACAAGCTATGCTCTTAAAGATCTAAAATTCAGATGTTCTTCTTAGGCAAGATTTTCTTTTAAAAAGTCTTCCACACCACAGTAAATTGAAAGGAGAGTCTCACCTTAAGAAATATCTTTGTTTTACCAATTTGCCAGTCATCATCTCTTCCTAACACTGCTTCAGCTATCCGCTGGCATGTGCCTCGAAGATCCCCCTAGTGAAAAAGGTAACTGGAAATTAGCCACTGGAGCTTGGTGCAATAGGATTCACATATTGTAACTTGCTAGGCATAAAATTAATTAATAGTGAGACATTTGTTGTTTAGTTACAAAAGTCTTCTCCCATATCACAACTGAATGACTACGGTACTGTTCATTTCACAATTTACCTGCAGCAGGAGATTGACAATGCACCAGTGTGTGTCAAAGTGAGCAGTGTAATGAGCAACCACAAGCAGGACCTAGTCCATGAAAAGAATGCATGCAATCAATACCACTTTTCATACAAATATACTTCAGCACTGAGAGGGCTTCCCAGTCCACAATCTTTTTCAAACCTACATCATCCAGAAAAATCCAGAAAAAGGAAAGTAATCTGCTATCCTTGGGCTTAGGTAGAATGCCAGAGTATTCTCTATGTCCGTCAGACAGGCTTTGGTTATACTGGAGGGAAATAAGTGACACGTACAAACTAAAGACAGAATCACCCCTTCTGCCTTCATGAAGACTGCCATACATCGGTGATACTGGTTCAAATTACCTTCAGCATATGACATACTAAACCATGCCATAAACCTTAAACTGATTAAGGTGGGTGAGAATCTTGGCCACAATGAGAATCCTGGCCACACCCTATGGTATGGCCGAGTCCTTTAAACCAGGAGTTAACGAATTATAATTAGTTCATCCCAATCCTAAAAAATAAGACTATCATACAGCTACAATGTGGTGTGCCTCCCAGATCCTCCTTGTCACCCTACAAGAAATATTGAATGGAGGAAAACCACTTTTTTGCATATGTTCACAAAACTTCGAGACAGAAAATATCTTCAAACCTATTATTAAGTACTTGTGGTGGTGTTGACCTTTGGCAGTAGAGCCAGTGCACAACATCATACAAACACAAAAAGACAATCCACCACAGTTCGATGGGGAATACAGTACACAATAAAAGAACTAGAGCTTCTATGGAACTTCCTGACTCCGAAATAGAGAAACCCTACTTATTGCACCAGGTGCACAATAGATAACACCTTCTCTTCTTCAGGTTTACTGATTTTTGGAAAATGCATGACAATATACACTACTGGATTGTTGTTATGATCCTGGAAAAGTTGCAGATCAAGCACACAAAGCAATTACAAAAACATGCATACTTCTAACAGAATGAACAGCAAAACAGTGAGCAAACAGTATCTCACCTGCTTGTATGCTGGCTTCACGCCTGGAAGTAAAACACGGTACCTATCCACAAATTCAACAAATGTGTAACGTATTGGATATCCAGCTCTTCGGATCCGAATGGTCTCCATCATTCCTGAGTACCTCAGCTGCCGAACACACAATTCCCGATCGAACAGCTAAGGGGGAAAACATTTAAATCAGTAAATTGCTGGAAGACACAATGAACCTTTAGCCCAAGTGGACATTTTAGTTTTTTGAGAGCATAACTGGAAGAAAATATCCTTCGAAAAGACAAGCCTTACATCAGTGAGCAACACAGTTGTTAAGTGCCACAATCCCAGAGTTTACTTATGATCCCTTTTCTCAGTGTATGTTAAGAGTTATTTTAAATACCTTCAAACTCGTAATACTAACAAATGTGAAAACAAGGGTTTTCTCAAGAGTCGGAATACACAACTGACTCATAATCAAGTCCATTGTGGATCTTAGTGCTGCATCTCATAATTCACTCCAGTTTAGCTCAAATGTGTGGCTAAATTATCTGAGATCAGACAACACAATGCCAATATACAATAGTAAGGTATTAACATAAATAAAGTGCTATTTCTATCCAGATATAGAATGCAATTAATAGTAAGTATAACAATGCATTCTATTACTCCATTGTGGTTAAAATATTGGCCCCAAAAATATTGCAGCCACAATATTGATCTTACACATATATCGAAGGTATGGGGTGGTAAGTGGATGTGGAGTCAAGACTAGTATTTATATACTTACATGATAAATAGACATAAGATCAAGATTGTAGATACAATATTTTTTTTAGTTCAATATTTCAACCACAATATAGTGACATGCAACACCACTGGAAACATGGTATCAGGAAAATGTAGCAAAATAACTCTTTATGTTGCTGAACAATAGTGAACTATAAGTAAATGTGATTGTTTTTGAAACACACAAACACAAAGAACAGAGATCCCAAACAGATGTTAGAGAACACTGTCTTCGGTTGTATGGCACTATATTGAGGTCAATGATATCAGCCCACAATAATATCTAATACAGCAAATTGCTTACCATTACATTGTTATGGTAAATATATTATTAATATTTTACTGCAAAATCACCAAATTAACCTCGCTACCTATTACAGTCACTTATTATACTTAATTTATATTTTCCTATATTGGTTAGGTTGATGTAGTGCATGCAATAATATTTAATGCAATATAATGCACTGGGTACGAATAAGTCATGGGCAACCATGGCCTTGGTAACATGAACATGAATGGTGAAAGGCTTGCAGATCTCTGTGCCCTGAACAGTCTGGTGATAGGCAGTAGTGTATTCCCACATAAAAGAAGACACCCACATTGTCTTGTGTGTCACCAGACCTTTTAACAGAGAACCAGATCGACCATGTCTGCATTGCCAAGAAGTTCCGGAGGTCCCTGCAGGATGTGAGACTGATGAGAGGAGGAGACTTGGTGTCAGACCATCACTTTGTTGTGGCCAAGCTAAAGCTGAAGAGAGCATGGATGGAACCATGGTGAAAAACGCATTTTTATTCATTATGTTGAACATCAAGTCTTCCTTTTTGTATTTCCCCAAAATATTCAATCGCAAACTTTGGTGCCTTTCTCTACTAGTGTTTCAAGTCAGCACAAACCAACTTGTTTTGCTGGTATCTTTACACACTTGGTGTTTACATACCTGCTATTTGCCCGTCTAAGGCTCAGCAATTATCCACTTGCAATGTTTATACTTGATTGTTCGATTGTCTGACAATGTATGAGAAGGAACAAGCAATGTCCACTTCTAATGTTTATGCCCGTTTGTTCAATTTTCTGTTATGAAATGAAAAAAGAAACAAGCTTTACCCTTGTTACCTAATAAGCGATTGTTCCTTCTGTAAATATTTTACGCATCACCAGGCCGTGCAACATGTATAAATGTATAAATAACCCTGCAGATCTTTGTACAATGTTCACTCTTGTTATAGCCATCCTAGTACTGTGATTATGTGCATCCACGCATCAAATATTAAATACGAGTTACTTTGGCAGACATCTGACTACTGCTCTTTTTTGTAAGGTGGAAGAAGTACTCACCATGACATTTGTCCGGCCCGACTCAAAACAGTTTGCACTCCTTATAGGGTTTCGGATGGAAGGTTAGTTTGGATGCACTCTAATTCCAGCAACGAGGAGGACAGCATATGTCTTCCATCCAATTCCTCAGATTCTCAGGGAATGGGAAGATTCACAGGGAAGGAACTCAAGTTACTTTTGTTCCACTTCTGCTAAGATGATGGTTTCCATTGTAGTGGCAAATTCTGTTGGGCTCTCTGGATTTTTCAATTTTGCTCCAGTCGCTCTTGTGGTCTCTTCTTGTGCAACTGGTTTTGTCTGATTGCTTGGACATCATCGGCCCTGTGTCTGATGACCAGGGACTGTCCCAGACAGATGGCTTCTGAGTGCAGCATGGTCAACCTTGAAAGCATAATGTTGACACAGGACTTCAAGTTCCTTTGTTTTTTGGTGAAAGGGAAAAGGGGTTCAGAATAGTAATCTCTTCTGGATTCCTAATTGAAGGGTTCTTACTCTACCTTTAAGCCAACTGTCTGTGGACACAGATCATGGAGTCAGAGAATCTGTTCACCTGGAGGATAACTTACATATTAACCTGCTAATTGCCTGGCTACTATGAAACCTTAATAACTAGAGCGGCCTTCCCAAACCTTTAAGAAGCATGACCCACTTTTTAGCATGACAAAGTTTCACGACTCACCTAGCTTTGATGGACATAAGGCATGTGATTTTTTATTGTAACAAAAGCATCGAGTGGTTTCGCACTGTCATTTACAGATATCACATGTTCTATTGAAATGGCCATTAAATTTGCAAAGACATACAGCTTTACTGATAAAACTATATTGCACACAAATGGTAATGTGTGGAAATCAGGTTTCAGTGAATATTTATCATTGTCCATCACCAAAAAAATGCGCCTTGATTTGTTTTTATCCTATTAAAATCTTTGTTTCTATTGTACTTCAGAATTACAAAAAACGTGCTTCACTTTTGCTTTCCAAACTGCTGAATGTTCACAGTTCATTTACAGGTATGTACATTTTGTTGTGTGACAAGAAATTACATCCTACAGCCTTTCCTTTCACACTCTCTGTACCCCAGTTTAGGAGGCTGGCTTAGTATATGGTACACACTTATAGGCTGGCTTAGTAAATGGTGCACACTTATGTAAGTGGGCACCCTGCACTAATCCAGTCAATCCTTATGATTTTAGTGGTCTTACACAACCTTAAAAAGCTCTCAAAGTGGTAGCTGTGGAGAGCAACCTTCAGGCTTAGTCCAGAAGGAGTGTAGAGTGTAAAGCAGCTTGTTTTACCAGGGTGTAATCGTATAGGTATAGATTAAGTGAAAAAGAAGGACAGTGTGTTTATAAAAATAGGAATGTATTATAAGACACTCAATAGCACATACAAATATCCCCTACCCAAATATATACACAACACACACAATACTTTGTAAAGAAAACAGGTAAGTAGCACAATATACACAGTGGTCACCAGGAGTGGACCAAACCATATACTAAAATAGTGGTATGCGAATCACGACTCAAGTCAAGACTATACCCAGAAGACGTAGAAGTGCTGGGGACCCAAGGAACCATCCGAGGTAAGTAACCAGGAACCCCACGGAGGCCGTGTGCAGAGTGGGAACACGACCGCGTGCTTAATTCAAGTCAATGTGTAAGCCGCTGTCGCAATTTTAAAGAAGAAGGACCCTTTCCAGTGGACCCTGAAGAAACCCCGTGGAAGACAGAAGTTTGGAGAGTCACCCCAACCGTGGATATCCTAGATACCAGAATACCTACACCCAGGTGCATAGATGCGAAGTGGCATCAGAAACTGCCGTCAAACTCAAAGGAGGACTTCAGGAAGATGCCGCTGGCAAAGAAGGTGAAAGTGTCCGATAGAACCCAAAGGTGGATTCAAGTTGAGAAGTACCTGCAAGCAGAGGGGACAGAGTCTATGCCACTCAGGAGTGACCAGGCGGCACGGAAGACGAATGCCCACTGATGTTGGGTGCTGCAGGAGAGTTGATGGTGACCTTAGAGCTTCAGCTGTGTGGACCAGGCAAAACTGTTGAAGACCAGGAGCCATTCACGAGCTGTCCCATGTCGGATGTCGCGAGTTGAGGGGTCAGCGTCTGTCGGGAGTACCAACAAGCCTTGCAACTGAAACCAATGTGACAAGCGAAAAAGGGGCAAAGCTGGGACCAGCAAGGTCCAAGGGACTCACCACAAGCAGGGGAGTCAGCGTAGGCCCCGAGCAATCAACGGAGCTCCCAGGAAACAAAGAAGACCCTCGCAAGAACACACAGTCCAGAGGCACTGGAGTCGCAAGAGGACCTCGAGCAGCTCAACAAAGATGCAGGCGCACAGCGCAAGCAATGCGTTGAGGACAAAGATCTTGGTCACAGAAGACACGTGAGGTTGGGGCTACTTGTAGCCTGAAGATCTTGGAGCAAGGAAGCAAACAAGCCTTTGCAGCGGCAACTTGACAAGGGGCACAGGGGTTTGGTTCCTGCGGTTCTGACGAGAGATACTGGCCTCAAACTCGGTAAGAAGACAGTCCAGGCCTCAAGGGAGTGTAGAAACACCACCTGTCTTGCTGAGCCTTTCAGAATCAGTGGGCGTCCAGGAGCAGCGGACCGGTCAGCTTGGTTGTGGTGCCTGTAGATGCAGGGAAGTGAGATCTTCACTTCAAGGGAGATTCCTTAAGGTGTCTTGGATGTCCACAGGCCCTGGAGGGATACTGTATGGAGCACAGGCACAGAAGTTGCAGTGGACGAGCAGGACGACGAGACCAGGGGCAGCAGGAGTCTTCCCAGTTGCAGTCTGGATGCCCAGAGCAAAGTACAGCACAGTCCAGAGTGCCCAGATGCTCAAAGATGAAGTGGTGTCTTGATATGAATCTTGTCCCTCAACGAATCCAGGGACCCACCCACAGGTAAGCCCTTAAATACCCTAAGGAAAGGTTGGGATGATTCAGGGGTCCCTCCCAGAGGAGGGGCTGGACAGTGGGAAGGGTGTCCTTTGTCCAGTTTCACGCCAGAGCAGGAGTCAACGGCTCCCTGAACTGGTTTGAACTGGAGTATGCAAGGAAGGCACCAAGTGTGCCCTTCAAGCAATGTCAGTGGCGCTGGCAAGCTCCCACACACCGCACCAATACACTAAACCCTGTCTGGGAGGTGGTCATACCTCCCTGTGACAGAATATCTATTGTTCTGCTGTCCCCTGCTCGAGCTTGGCTCAGCAGCAGGAGGGCAGAAACATGGTTCTGGCCGGCAGCAGCCCTAGCTTGCTGTCCGGTTCTAGAAGGCTGGTACCGGGAGCACTGAGGGCCTCCTAGAGGATCTTTACAGTGCATGGAATTATACCTCTCACTCCGATTACGGTGTTGGGGGTATGATTCCAACATGTTTGATACCAAACATGACAGGGTTCGTTACAACCAGTTTAGAGATGGCCATCGCATAATGACGAATGGCCCCTCTATATGTTATCTGGCTGATTCACTTACAACCCGGGAAAATGGACTCCGTAGGTTGTAGGGGTCTCCTGCTCATGGAGGGGCACCCTAATACTTAGAACCCAGCACCCTGCCTTCAGGATTGAAAGGCCTACTTTAGGGGTGATTTATAGGTTTTAAGTGCAGTGACCTCAGATATAGGGAAACCTATATTTATCATAAGTGATGCTAGCACCAGCTTACCCAGGCTGCAATGGCAGGCCTGTAGTCACTATTTGATTGGTCTCCCATGGGTGGCATAATACATGCTTCAGCCCATGGGGGACCGCTGGTGTACCTATGCCCTGGGTACTTCAGTGCCATATACCAGGGACTTCTAAGGATACACCATTAGCCAATCTGGGATGTACCCAAGTACCCACCATAACCAATTTAAGGGAGAAAGCACATAGACTGGGGTCTTGATTAGCAGGATCCCAGTCAGACTAGTCAGAAACCATAACACCAGGCAAAATGTGGGGGTAACCAAGCAGAAGGATCCTACCTTCCTACACCAAGATTGTCACACAATTCATTTTACTTTTCTTTCTCTGACTGCAAAGTGAGAGGAGTTCGTAAACACAACACTCATTTAAAAAAAAAAGAAATTTGTCAGGAAACATAATCTAACATTTTACTTATCTCACTGAAGCGCAGCAAAACAATACTGAATTTAAAGTCATCTTTATTTGTGGCTTGGACTTTCATGATCCACCAAAAATTGGGTTGCGACCCACAATTTGGGAAACACTAAACTAGAGACTAGTGGGTCTGGAGGAATCATCATGGGATCTTCCAATGGTGCCACAGGCCTTTCAGGCTCAGCCATCCATACCAGTGGTATACATTATAATTAAAAAAATCACCAAGCACTATAACCGAATAGGAATTCTTATTATTATCATCATACATTTGCAAAAAATCATATAGACTGACTAAATGTTCATTTGGCGTGCTCTTAGTAAAAGAATTATAAAAATTGACAATATGCCATTTCCCGTTAAAGTTGGTTTGAATTACCACTGCAAGGCAATAAGGCGAGCCTGTCTCCACTTTGCTATAAAGACCCTCAAGTGTCAATGAGATGAGGGTTAAAAGTCCACCTTTTGCCCTCCCCCTACAAGAGACCACCGCAGGTGACCAAAAAGCAGAATACCCGTCCAGCAAAAAGGTGCTTTCCGTGTCCCAGGTTTCTTGTAGCCCAATGATTTCACAGCCTAATAAACAATCCCTCCACAAGGCTCATGCGCTTTACTATTAAGGCCGGCTATGTTCCAGCTAAGGACCCTTGTACCTACAGGCTGGTATGGGACATCAGCTATGCTATCCACATTGTCATCATTAACATTCCTCACTATAGTCATAACATTTGGGGTACCCTCCACCCCGTGCTTGACTGAATTCCACTTATCCCCTGATCCTCCTCCAATGTCAGTGTGGAAGCTTAGCTTCCCTAATGGATATAGGAGGAACCCAATCGTGATGAAGTCAATCATTTGATTCTAAATCACTCAAAGGTTGAAAACGATTAAATGTAACAACACCGTGAATAAACTGTCCTTCAGAGCTAAATGCTCTGCCCTTCAAAGGGTCACTAATGGGTTGATTTGTTTGTTGCCTATAAAAGTATCCCAGTGGTCGGAGGGTAATACCCTGATCAGTATGAGGGAGCAGGGTAGCTTTTAATAGGGCATTATTAACTAGAGAAGGATTACTGAAGTTTATTATAACGCAATCCCCCTTTGTATTCTTGCGAGAATGCCCTATCCATGAAACTCTTCTAGTTGTTAATATCTGATGTGATAATTGCACAGGAAACCCACACTGTTTGTTTAACCACGAAACGGATTTATTCTTAAGAGATTCGTGGGATTCTGGTTTATTTATCTGGTCACCATCCATCAGGGGTGGGACATTTGTCAACACTGCCACAAAAGGGGCACATTCAGGGGGTAAGTCTGGTTGTGCTCCTCCTATGCGCGTAAACCTGGGTTCCTTCTTGCTCTTTAGGCAACTATCTAAAGATGTAGTTTTATTCACTACTGTCATGGATACAACATCTGAGGGTTCAACACAATCTGAGGCTTCCTTAGGGACTTATGTGGCTCAACAGTTCCGCGTGGACCCCCAGCTGCGCTACTAGCTTTCACAGGTGGATTACTGCGAGGGCCTACGAGATTTCGTAGACTTTCAATTTCTGCCGATAGTTCACCAATTTTAGTTACTAAAGGTTCAACTATCTTTAGAATTTTAGCCTCCAAAATGCCTACCAGACAATCTAGTTGATCAGAATCAATCTTTGTTGTTAGATTATTGGATGAAGCTTCCCTCAAAGTGTCCCCAGTTAGGGACACGGGACCTGTTTTTTTATAGCGACTTCGTGTACGTCCCCGTTTAGATTGGGTATGTTTGCGGGGTCTCAGGACTCTCTGTATTATCGGGTCCGGGGATTCCTCTAATGGAGCCTCATTTATATCTTTTGGAGCATCCCTATTAGCTTCAGGCAATTCTATATCAGAGGAAATAGGAACTAGATCACCCAAAGTTACCAGATCATGGTTTTCGTTGCAACAATTCACACCGTGAGATGGCGGGGATAACGTAATGGGTGAACTGATCAATGAAGGGGAGATAGTGGTCGGGGTAGAGCCCTGACCTAGTGATTTGCGTCTTTCACTATTTATTTTAGTAACTACTTTTACTAAATAGTTGTCTAGTGTTGTGGCAGTGACAGATTTGGTTCCTAACGTCGTTTTTGACATTGTAGTTGATACCTCGGGATTTATTAGGATTTAATTAAACAGTTGCAGGCTATAAGTAAACAAGTAGGAAAATAAAAAAGAACAAACGCCTACATAAGAGTAACAGTTAGCCAAATGAAACAGTTATAACACAAGAGACACTTTCTTAGCCTACGCAGTAGCGCCTCTTAGTTCATGGGTTTACGTAGATCACCAGGTCCAGTTAATATCAGAGAAATACCTGGCAGCCAAATAATGTGGCCCGTCCCGGCCTCACTCGGTCCTCTGAGGGCCACAGAGGGTCCGCCCTTTGCCCGGGCTTCGTCCGGCACGTCCCGCGCGCGTCCCGCGAAGCGGGCCTCCGCGCTGTTTGTAGGCGCCACCTGGCGCTTGCAGAGCGTCAGCTCAACGCGCCGCCGCTGGGGCTGCCGGGAGTTTGAGTCCCGGGGCGGCGACGCGGTAGATTGGACCCGCTGCTGTGGAGAGATTTTGGCCCCCTTTGGACTCCTGGCGGTGGCGGCAGTATCAGTGACGACGTGGAGCAAACACGGACCGGGCCAGGTGAGTCTGCTGCTTTCCCGCAGCTCCGCCGGCCTCCGCGCTGTTTGTAGGCGCCACCTGGCGCTTGCAGAGCGTCAGCTCAACGCGCCGCCGCTGGGGCTGCCGGGAGTTTGAGTCCCGGGGCGGCGACGCGGTAGATTGGACCCGCTGCTGTGGAGAGATTTTGGCCCCCTTTGGACTCCTGGCGGTGGCGGCAGTATCAGTGACGACGTGGAGCAAACACGGACCGGGCCAGGTGAGTCTGCTGCTTTCCAGTGGTATACATTGTGTTGTATTTTCTTTTGACAAAGGTGTTCTTCCTGATGGCTATTCTGTGGGCCCATCTGGTAGGGAATCTTGGGTGCTTCTCTAATTTAAACCTGAGGTTATCTTCTTTTCTGAAAGGATTATCGTAGGACATGGGTTGTAATTTCCTCGTTAAGTACAACTATTGTGTCACGCTAAACAAAAAGTGTCCCTTGCACCTTCTTCACTTCCTGATCTTTCTACAGAGGAGAATTTGTTATTGCAATCACTGGAAGTGGCCTGGGTTTGTCCATATATGAGATGCACACTGATTCATGTTGTGTGGTGTACTGCTTGAGGCATTTCAGTTTGGTAAGCAGGCAAAGAAGCATTTATCAGCAACTCTTGGCCATAGCTCTAGCTTGTAATTGTTCCAACCTATTTGGCTAAGCTAGTAGAACACTCAGAGCGAGCTGCCGCAGAGCTCCATCTCTGGTGGGCTATGCCATCAGCATTACAACAAGGTGTATCTTTACATGACATCTGCAATGCGCCCACCTGGGCTTTCTGTGATATTTGTATTCTGTTGCAAACAAGGAGGGAGAGGCACTCAGTGAGACGTTTGAGACTGATGTCTTGGGTCTGGTGACACACTGGGCTTAGGTTATGTTCAGTCTATGATAAACACAGGTGGAGCCTCCGAGCATCAGGACAGGGTCAGTGTGGATGCTGGGGATCCACTCATAATTCACCTGATTCTGCTTGGTACTATTCAAAGAGTAAGCTCTGAGACATGGAAGAAGCACTGTGGAATAGTGCATAGATTACCTAAAGGTGATCTTCACTAAACCTAGTTGACTTTTTCCTCGTCACAGTCCTGAATACCACCCCCGATCCTGTGGGTTGAAGCCTCTGTGCAAGGACAATGTTGTTTGACGCAGACAGGTGCTTTGATGGAGAAGGAGGGATTTCATAATCAGAAAAGATGGAGGCGGCTGTTTAAAAAAACTGTAAAATAACATTTATAGATGCACACGATAAATGTAGTGCAAGCTCCCTTCGGCTTTGACAGAAGAGCTATCAGACAGACCTACTTCTCTAGCATTGTACAGCGTGTGCTTTAGGTCTGTGCCTTTCAACCATTGTCTTTCTTCGACTAGCTTCTTTTCAGCCATTGGTTGGCATCCTGGCTCAGTCGAGCTGAGTATTCATCTCGGACTTAATGCCACTGGCTGCTTGTGTATCCTGCCTTTATGCGAGTGCTTAAACTGATCTAAGTTTACAACTATAGCGCTTCCTTTCTGCTCCTGCTCGCTTCCTACCATGTGTTCTTCTCTTTAGTGTCAACACAGCATGCATTGGTACAGTAAACCCAATCATATTGTCTTTGCAACTGCTTGTTGGAAGTGGGCTCCCCTCAAAGAATAAGAATTAATGTGGTGAGGATAATTTAGCCTGGTGCAATGAATATTATCGGTAGATGGTCAAAGCATTCCGTTACAGAACACTCCCTTTACCATGCATTTTTGAACCGGTCAAGTGTCAGAGCACATCAACCAGCCCTGGAGTGTGATTGGTTTTGCTTCTGTAAGCGGGTTGCATTTTCTTTCGCTGGCTGTAAATCCATGCCCCAATGCCCACCCATCCACATGACAAAGTCAAGCAATTAATATTTCTAGAAACAGTTACCCAGGACATATCTGTAGTACTCATGCAACACCCACAATGTACGTAAATAGATTTGGAGACAGAACTTTGAATCACCAAGAACTATAAACAACTGACACATATGCAACATATGCTTCATGGCTGTCAAGTGGCCCCATTTCATGTGTGATACCAGTACCCAGTTCTGAGGTGTGAGCCAACAGCAGTTCACATGCTGGGGTTCTGCAACTCTTACTTGGACTGTTCAAAATGCAACTACAAGTCCCAGAATTCAACAGATGTTGGCTAACAGACCAGGACAGGGGTGTGTCCAAGATGGCGACCAAGTGAATCGCATCATTCGGAGCTCCACCGATTTCCTTGTTACGCTGGATTTCCTTGTTACCGTTCCGAAGCAGCCGCAGAGGGGGACTCTTGCACCCACATCTGCCCCCATCCACCTGCGAGACGTCCAAGCCTCCCCCTGAGAGTGTTGGCAGTGGTCGAGGGAGATCGATTTACGGCCCTCTGTGACTGCAGGGCGCCCCAAAACAGAGAGGAAGCCGTGCCCGAGGGGACTAAGCGGCGGAGAGTTATTTGGCGGACTGACACCCTTGGCTCACCTGAAGCGCCGTGCTCTGGCCGCGGTGGATGGTGCCACCTCCGGACCACCATAAGGGTGAGTGGACGATGTACACACCTGGGGGGTAGAGTGGTGTGCGACCATGGCCTGAAGCCCCCTAGCTGTGGAACTGCGGTCAAGGCCTGCTCCATGCCTTGTGGTCTCTTGGTCCTCTTTGTGCCACCCCTATTGCCGACTTGTGGCCCGGCGTGTGAGCTGGCACCACATGGTCTGCCGGAGTGGGGGAGCTTCGGTACTGCACACGTGGCCCCCAGGGGACTAATGGCCCATGTTACAGCGCAGTGGAATTGGCCGGGCCGTGTGGTGTCATAGACAGGATTGCGGGACGCCCACGGCGGCAGCACCAAGCACACAGCTGCCTGCCATTGCTTCATCGAGTGGGGGCACGCGGGTCGATGGCTGAGACCTTCTGCTGCCCACTGGTGGTGGGCTGGCCCATCTCGGTGGTGGCTCCCCTGCCCCTCACGGACCTTTTCTGCATCGGCGCCCGTGCAGGGGCATGGGGAGGGCCCCACTTACTGTGTATACTCTGGACACCATCAGTAGCAGGGCGGTTCCTATGGCCCCTTGAAGTGGGTATCGTACCCACATTGAGCAGGAAACTGAGTGGAGTAGAAAGGGAACCTTGCATGCAGCAGCGTGGCCCAGTGGTCCCATAGCCTACGCCTGGCGATTGGTGGTGCACAGACCATCCGCTAAGGGTGGTGCGTCCTGGTGTAGTGAGGCATCCCTGGCATTATGCCAGTGGTGGTCGATGTGGGACTGTCCGACGGTTGGCCCCTGGAACGTACTGGTATTGGAGTGCCCCACTGGAGTTGAGGACCGCCAACGTGGTGATGCAGAGACTCATGTGATCTGTGACTCCTTCGAAGCTCAGCCATGTCCTCCCACCACACCCCAAAAAACGATGCTACAGTGAAAGACATATTTACTAAAACTGCCGCTAAGAAAACAGACTTGACACCTGGGGCCATAGCGCCAGAGCTACCTACGGACGACACACGAGAGGAGGATATGGCCCATGGTGAGTCTCTTATCATTAAAGCATTTTTGGAGCAACTGTTTGGCACCCTCGGAGACAACTTTGCCAAGCCAAATAGGATATTATGACTGAGATTAAGGAGATCCACCATGATGTGGAGGCGGTGGGCCAGAGAGTGGAATAATTGGAGCAGGGGCAGAATGCTCTGGAGGAGAAATTGGAGGGCCATCGTCGGGAGTTGCTGGAGCTACGTGACCAGAACTTGGAGCTATGATACCAACTTGAAGACCTCGAGAAAAAATCCCACCACTCCAACATATGTATCAAGGGAGCCCCTCTAAAAGCTATTCCAGGCAGCCTGGAGGACATTGTCGTTTGTCTCTGCAAACATGTGGCCCTTCCCTGAAGGAACAGGAAATCGTATTGGATCGCTCACATCATGCCGGACGGCCTGCTAGTATGCCCGGCCAACCACAGGATATACTTACTTACCTTCATTATTACCGCCAGATGGAAGTCATTATGGCAGCTACATGAGACCTGAAAATCATCGACTTCGAGGGCCACAGGCTGTGGCTCTCTCAGGACCTCTCCCCACTTACACTACAGTGACGGAGGGTCCTCAGGCCACTTATGGACTTCCTCCAGAACCAGAACATTGGATATAAATGGGGCCACCCCTACCGCCTTCCTTTTGTGTGTGACAAGAGAGGTTCATATGATTCGCACCCTCAAAGATCTCCGAGCACTCCCTGACATGCCGGCTCTGCAGCCTACCGAACGTGCAACCTTGCTGACCCAGGATACGGTGCCCATGGACACTGACTCCTGGCTCTCCACCAGATGGAAGAAGAGATTGCTGACTAAGCCATCTAAAGCAGACAGCCGTGAAGAACAAGCCAGACTACCGCAGCAGTTACAACAGGAAAGCGATCTTGTGGGTGCAGAAGGTGACCACTGACTATTACCCGACATTGTGCTTGCCCTCACAAGCTAACAGAACCTTCTTGGTTCTGTCATTGGCCGCTGCTACTGGCTCTCTGGTCCCAATCCCTCTCTTCACCAAGTCCTCAATCTTGCCAGCGGAGCTCCATCAAGGAGGTACTAAGTTCCAGGTGAGCTCGCCTACGACATGGACCCTCATAAATTGGTTTTCTGTTGTCCCCAGGCGGGGGATGTTCTAGGTCACTGTTTCCCCTTTCTTTCTCAAGTATTTCCATGCCCTGTCTATCCTTTTTCTCTCCCCTTGCCCCTGACATCCCTGTGTAAATTCCTTAGCTGGCCCGACACAAGGCTTCCACGAAGGTGTGGCGTAACATAGTCTTACCTAAATCTCAATGGTACTGTCTATACTTAGCCTCAACGTCTGGGGCTCAATGCACCAGCTAAGAGCTAAGCTCCCCTCTCCTGTCTTAAGCACTCTAAATGCGATGTCTACATGTTGCAGAAAACCCATTTGATACAGAGTGACTGGCGACGGCTATGCTCTTGCTGGTTCGACTGCCAGAACCTCTCATTGAGGGTGACCAAGAAGGCCAGAATGGCAATCCTGTTTGCTACGCATTTTCCAGGGCAGGTGGAGCAGGGCTTTGCAGAGATTCCGGGCAGACTCTTAGCATTGCACTTTTTAATACAGAGAACCAGGTACACCTTAGCCATGTTCTATGCACACAATGGTCATCAGGAGGTTTTTTTTAAGGACTCACTAGGCCAACTGCTGACCTCACCAGAGAAGGCGGGGACTTCAATATAGCGATGGACTCTCGGGGGGACAGGTCTACTTTGAGGTTGGGCCAGGACGGGAGCCTTACACTGGGCACTACACAATGGCTGGGAGAAGCGGGGCTGACCGACAAATAGATACATATGCATCCCACAACAACTGATTACACCTTCTCAGCCGCACACCAGACATATGCATGCATTGACTACTTTTTCACATCCCCACGCGTGACTCAGAGTACGGTATGTGTAGACATTGGCACAGCAGCGCTCTCTAACCACTCCCCCATTGTTCTACGGTTTAACCAAGGTGGGCATTCACCAGCTTCTCCAACTTGGCGGCAAAATGTAAGAATCCACCTATGACCGCAGTCAAGCTGACACCCTAACGGCCATAACTGCCTTTTTGCGTACCAACGACACACATGACTTTATTGCCCTTGCTACGGGTTATAGCAGGGATAGACAGGCAAAGCGGCTCCATCTGGAAATGTAGGTGAAGGAGTTTGAGATCACCCACAACCGATCCGGGTAAGCAGTGGTCAGCCGTCAGCTGACGGCAGAACTGACGGCAGCGCAAAAACAACTGTGGGCGTTGGACATGGGGAGGGCGGAATATGCCTTGCTCAGAATCTGACAGAAGTAATATGCTGGTGGTACCAAGGCGGGTGTATGTTGGCACATCGTCTCCATGCACAGGCGGTTGACTGGAGAATCCCCGAACTGCGGGGGCAGAGGGCTACCCGCGATGCCAGGACAAGGTCATTGCCAGTGACTTTGGGGCTTTTTACGCTTCCCTCTATACAGTGGACTTCCTGTCGGAGTTGGACGTGAGGGCAAACTTATCCCAGACACCTTCCCCCCTGGCCAACCCAGACACGTTCACCGCACTGGACACAGATATTACACCGCAGGAGGTCCTAGCTGCCATTCAAAAATTGCAGCCTAACAAAGCACATGGCCCAGATGGCTATAGCGCTGAATTCTACAAGGCCTTTGTAGCACAGTTGGCCCCATCCTAGCACAGATGTTTAACTCGTTTAGTGCAACTGACAAACTGCCAGACTCCATGCGTCTAGCATCCACCACAGTGACAGACAATGACCACAAATATTGTTCATCTTATTGCCCAATCTCTCTTTTGAATGTGGACGCAAAGATCTTTACAACTGTTCTGGTCCATAGACTGGCCAGCTACATTCAGGGACTAGTTGATCCCGACCAGGCCGGGTTTATCCCAGAGCGAGTGTGTAATGACAACATGAAACAACTATGCTATTTACTGGACAAAGTGCAGCGCTCGCGTGTGCCGTCTCTCATGCTATCGATCGAAGCTGAAAAGGCTTTTGACCGAGTACACTGGCCCTATTTACACCTAGTCCTGGGGAACATGGGCATCGGCCCAAGGGACCGCCAATGGGTCCACTCTTGTTATTTTGCACCAGGAGCTAGGGTGAGCATGAATAGTCAGTTTCATTTGCCATCGCACAGAGAACCAGGCAGGGTTGCCCCCTGTCCTCTTTGCTCTTTGCGCTCTACATGGAACCTTTTGCGGAGCGGATCCAGGGCAATCCTCACCTGGTGGGTATCCAAATGGGTGGGAGGGATCATAAGATTATGTTATACTCGGACGATGTCCTCTTGACCCTCACTGACCCAGAAAACACCTTAGCAGTTGTGATGGCAGAATTGACTGCATTTAGTGGAGCCTCCGGGTTCAAGACCGACCTGCAGAAATCCTTGATCCTCAGTATGACTATCCCCGATTTGGGGAAGGCCCGGCTTAGCACACAATTTCCCTTTCAGTGGGTGGAATGCGGAATTCCCTATTTGGGGCTACGGATCCACTCAACGCTTGTGGCCACAGCCTCCCACAACTATGGGAGCCTTCTTGTGGACACACGGTCTGACCTTACAAAATGGAGGTCTCATGGCCTCTCATGGCTTGTGTGAATAGTAGCAGTCAAGATGACTATCCTACCCCAAATCCTCTATGTCATGCAGACCTTCCCCCTTCAAGCCCCCCCCCCCCCACCCCAGAGGATGCTGAACAAGCTACAGTGCCTCATTTGGGACTTCATCTGGGAAGGCAAGCAAGCCAGAATGGCCAGAGCCTGTGCTTACCTCCTGTTGTCGACAGGATGTCTGGGGATTCCGAATCTGTGCTGCTACAATCAAGCGGCGCAATTACGCTATATTGTGGAATGGTCCAAATCTTACATGGAGAAACACTGGTGCTTTTTTAGACCAGGCGAACGCAGGCTTTATTATTTGGAAGGTACCGTGGCTACCGCAGCACCAAAGGCCAGGCTGGTGTCTATGTCTCACCAGTAGTGAGGGCCACAGTTGGGGTCTGGGACAGAGTACAATTGAGACATGGCCTCTCTATGTCCTTGTTCCCGCAGACACCATTGACAGGCAACCCAGAGTTTCCACCTGCTGGACTTCCCAACATTACAATCGGCCTATAAACTCCCCGACATAGCACAATGGCAGTACCTGACAGGCGCACATTGGGTAACACAACCCTGGCTTCGACCACACACTAGTAGGGTGCTCACGCCCGCCTTACTGACAAAAAACTCCTGTCCGACCTTTATGCCTTCCTTGTTATACCTCCGAGTCCCGTAAAGACCCCCGCATGGGCCAGATGGGAGATGGAATGTGGGCGCCCCTTTACAGACAAAGAGTGGAATGACATCCTACATCATGAACCTCACCACTAGTTAAGAAATGTTATTGAAGATCGCCCACTATTGGTATCTTACCCCAGCCAGGATCGCCACTTGGGTTCCCGCAGCTAGGTGCAGTTGCTGGTGTCACTGTGGGCAACAGGGCACCCTTACCCACCTCTTATGGCAGTGCCCCAATTTGGAATTCTTCTGGGAGGGGGGTTTGGAGGTGGTGAACACTATGTTTGAAACTGAAATTCCCAGGTTTCCTAGTTATCTCCTTTTGGGTCTCCCCAATCCACACGCCTACCCATTGCGGTCCAGTAGAGGCAAAGCAATTACCCTGGCGCTGGGAGCAGCTAAACAGATCCTCCTTGCTAGCTGGGGTAAGAAGACCGAGACCACACCTACACATTTAGATTGGCTGCACAAATTATGGGAAATATTGGAGATGGAGACGTTGACGGCAGTAGCTACACACCGCCTCCCCTATTTGATAAGGTGTGGTAACCTTGTCTGAAGTACCTATCTGTGGAATACCGGTAACGGTCCTGCCCACGCCACCTGCGGATACTGCGCTTACCCCCAACAGACTAACCCGACTCACGCGAAACCATTCGAGACCACCTTCACATGCCTTGTCGCCACCACAGGCCAGGAATAACATCAGTTTCTGTGGTAATCACATTTTCCCGCTCTGAACCTTTACCCCATTTCCCTCCATTCCCCACCCTCTTTTCTCCTCTCCTCTGAGATACATGTATTTTCTGCCTATTGCTGATTCACAACCGGTCAGTCGATGTATGTGGGTACATCTGTATCACTTGATTTTTATACAAATTTAACAAAATATATCTAAATCCTCCTAAAAGACCACGACAGAAAGGACGGTGCAGCTACGGTACTTGCACTTAATGATACGAAGTATGATAGTATTATGCATTTTAGTTAATTTGGGGTTTGTGTAAAGTGTTACAAACCTCCAGGCGAAAGTCCCTGCGTGCTTTGGGTCACATACACTGGTCTGACAATAGTTAGCAGCAGATACAATTAGAAACACAAACGTTAGCCCTGTGTGCTGAAATCAAACGTGTGCCTATCACTCTTGGTTTACATTTTTATCACGTTACTCCCTGCAGCACAAAATTCTTGGGAACATATTCGGAGTTTCACTCGAAACCTCATGTATGGCACCAAAACTCTTCCCACTATAAATCGCACACACTACCATGCATAACTCACGTAACTATATATATATATATATATATATATATATATATATATATATATATATATATATACATATACAATGATAGATAGATAGATAGACAGACAGACAGACAGACAGACAGACAGACAGACAGACAGACAGACAGACAGACAGACAGACAGACAGACAGACAGACAGACAGACAGACAGACAGACAGACAGACAGACAGACAGACAGACAGACAGACAGACAGACAGACAGACAGACAGACAGACAGTCAGTCAGTGTTAGGGAGTGAGAGAGAAGACAAGGTCGGCCACTGAGAACACCCCTTCCTTCTCCCAAGCAGAATAAAGTGCCACTGATGAAGAGCAGCTATTAAACAGTTAGTATAGCGCTTACCATGGGCTTCTTGTACTCGTTGGGCTTGATGCAGCGCACGAAGAAGGGCTGGCAGACGCTGAGGGTGCGCATCAGCAGCTCCAGGGACCGCTTGAACTGGCTGCTGAGGGTCGGCGAGCGCTTCCTGGTCTCCGCTCCCTAAAGCAGAGCAAGCAGAGAGATCAGGCTCAGGAAGTGGAAGAGAGATAACAGCCGCGGGGCTCTTCCTCTGCCGCTGGCCTGCGCGCGCCCCGTCCCTGGGACGAGCGAGCGTCACCCGGCTACGGACAGGGCGAAGGTCAGAGGTCAGGTCACACGCACTGCGTTCTGCCCCGCTGTGAGACTCGCCAGGACAGAAGAACCAGGTGTGGACGAGGCCAGCATTTCCCACTTCAGATTATATTCAAGCTCACGTTTTCTTTGCTATAAACTTAAAATCGATCGAAACCAAAGTATATACTTACTGTGGTAATATTTCTCGTAATTAGTATCTACATAGTCTAATGCGGTTGTTGTGACATTAATAATATACATGGGGAGGGGTCTGTAATCCAAGCATGAAAACCAGTCTCTAATGTTCTTAGTACAGTTGAGTTGTGGCGACTTTAATAAGCTGTAATATGAAAACCACGTAGCTACTCAACCATAATAATTTACTACAGCTGAGTTGCGCATCATAATGCCCAGTGTCAGAGCCAACAGCCAAGGTGAAAGGTATGTCATGGGTTATCATTACAGCTAAAGCTTAAACAAAGAAAACGAAAACTGGCCTTTCCGTTTTATGATTTGTTTTTGTACAATGAATAGTGATCAGCAGAAAGGAGGGATTTATGGCACCGTGTTAATAATGTGTTTCCTGCACAGTGCATTGTAGGAAAGAAATCGTCTTCCTCATGTTATTACGCATTGTGATCTTTAACCCTTTTTAAGCTACTTTACATTAAAATGATTGAAATCTATTTTTCTTCTTCATGTCTGCAAACATATCTCTTTCATATAAAGGAGCAGGACACCAAGGATTCAAGTAGGCTATGGGAAGGGTGATGGTATGGCGTGACCATGTATTATAAGGAATAAAATACCCTCTGCATACCTTACAAGGATTTTGCAAGTCACCTTTGAGTTCTTATAAATGAACTTGACCTTCGCATTTGCTCCTCTCTATTGTCACACAACACCTCTGTGACTTGCAATATTCTTATAATGTCCAGCGGGGGGGACTTTATCCCAAATTTAACTTAGAAAAAAAGTACTTACAAAGCCAAATCTGTATTTTGGAAGAGGGAGTGAGGTAAAGGCATTGTGGTACAAGACAGCTATGAGGAGAGTTCTGGAGGAGGGGGAGCAAATAGTTATTAGAGAGGTATAGACCCACTTATGGGAAGAGATTTGTGTGTTGGAAGATAACAGCACTGCAGCTGCAAGGAAAGAGTGAGAAGGTAGCATGTACAATAGGAGGCTGAGGAGAAATAAGGGCAGTAGTGGGAGAGAGGCACTAAAGATGTAGCAGAATTAGAATAATGAGGTGAAGACGATTGGGTCTTTTTTTGGGGGAGGCTGGGGGCGGGGGAAATGTGTTAAGGGTGATTTCAGGTGTCTTGGGAGAACAAAATATAGTGTGCCCCCTCCTGATTTTGTTTGGGACGAATGTTCAACCGGACTTGTGCCCGTTGCACAGACAGAAATGCCTGCTCTTCTGTCTTATTCTGTTGGCAAGAAGAGGGATCTGTATAAATTGTCTGAAGCCCTTCCCCCGCTCTTGGGAGTTGGGAGAAATCAGTGGATAGAGTCTGCGAATTGTACTTGGACAGCAAGAGCAGCAGGAGAAGGACAGAAGATTCATGGTCAGCTTACATTCAATGGAGAGAGAGCAATCCCGATTTCCTGTCAGTCCTGTGATTAAGCCTAAACTTGCTGATGTAGAGTGGTGCATGTGGGCTCTCCCGTCACATCCACTTTTTTGTTTTGCAGTTTTATATAGCTCAAACTCGACCCGAAGGTATTGGAGCACTTTACATGAGCACCAGTTTTGTTACACAAGGATAGATTCATTTCTTTGGTGGGCATGGGGAGGTTAAGTGATTTGCCCGGAATCACAGGATGCTGAGCCGCCGCCGAGACTCGAACCTGGTTCCCCAGTTTCAAAGTCAGCAGCTCTGACCGTTAGGCCCACTTCTAAGATTCGGCAGTGATAATCGCAGACTGGTAATGGAAAACTTTTGGTGTGTCACTTTTTGGAGGAGTCAGGGAAAGGGGAGTAACATGCCCAGATCTGATGGGATGAGATAAGCACCGGGAGAAATATTTACAGAGTGATATGCCCTGGAAGAGAGATCTCCATTGGAGGATGTCCCCAGTGAAGATCTGCAATTGGCAAAGTTACAAGATCATGGTGGGATCTTAGGTGAATGAAAATCCAAATCCTGCAATCATGTCATGTTTCCAATGCTCTGAAACAGTCAATATGTTTTATCACTACAAAATACCCTAAGGTAAATACTGAAATAAATACTTAAAACTAATGTTCTTCTTTGATTAGTAAAGTCAGGCTATTTCATGCGAGAGAAAGCCCTGCTTTGCATTACTTTCTGATAACTTTCCAGCCCAAAACAAGTTTAGCACTGGAAAGTAAATCTCAAAATAAACATTTTGCACCAGTCACTTTAGTTACGCAAACCTAGTACAAAATGTTAGTATATGTGGCTCCCCCAATCGCTAAATATAGAGATAATCACTCAGCAGATATAGCCCTAGTAGTCCCCAGCATAAGTTGCATCATTACTTCCGTGGGTAAAGTAATGGGTTGACTGTGGTGTGAGCCTAGATTTATTTAGCTACCGCCCAAACCAGTAACCTGTCTGGAAACATCAGATTAGAAATAGGGTAATAGTTACCTTGGCTGGAAGAATAAATAGTTTGTTTAGATGAGAGGAGAGATTGTATGGGTCCGACCCACTCAGAAACAAATTTACAATTAGTCACTTCTATGGTTGACTTCCAGATACTTCAACAGGATGGGCAGGGAATTCTGAGCAATGGCTTCAGGTTGTTCATCAATATTCCTCTCAGTTGGGAGAACAAGCTGGTATCATTGCTTAATCTGAGCTGGTGGTTTCTGGTGCTCAGCATCGGCACTTAATCATCAACACAGGCGCTTTAGGCACGGGGAGATTAAGTGATTTGCCCCGAATCACAGGATGTTGAGTCAACCCGAGACTCATACCTAGCTCTCCAGCTCCGAAGTTAGCAGCTCTGGCCATTACGCCACATCCTCTCCCCACTTTCATGGTGAGTAGTTGGTTGTTTTAGGCGGCGCTAACAGGAGAAATGGGCTGGTGCAAGCTGCCTCCTGACGAGAGCCGCAGCACTTTTTTATTTTTACAAACTAACCACTGGCTGGCATGTTGCATTTGAAGAGAGAGTGGAAAAAGGAAGGGTTGTTAGGAGAAGAAGAAGAACTGAGGGAATGGAGGGGTGAAGGTTAGAGAGATAGTGTGTAGAAGGGCTTGGATCCTAGAGATAACACCCATTGGCAAAGACAGTGGGTCCAAGCTCTAAAATATGTTACTCTATCCAAGTACTACAAATCTGGACTGGCACCTACCATAGATGTCAGACTTTGTTTAACTCTGCCAACCAATCTCACAGGGGGGCTTATTGTAATTCCTGGACCATCAAAACAGTACAGCTGAAATACTAATCATGGAGTGTAGCCACATCTCCACGAAGCTGCCAAAGCACAGTTATAATTACGGGTGAAATGTTTACTAATCATAAAGAGAAGGCGTATCCTATAAAATGTGCCAGTAACCCACTTTGTTCTCTTTGGCTTCGATAGTACTGTGCCAAAAATTGTACCATTTGAATTCAAAGCAGTTTTGTCTTTATATATCTGACACATTGGCGCAGATTTATTCTTTCTATTTATGCTACAGAATGCAGGAAAAAATGACGAGAAATAAAGATCTGTCTCCTTGACGCATTCCCAGGTTTACCACTCATGGTACATCTGGGAATGCACCAAAATCCATGGGTGGATGCGTGGGAACACATACACACCACCCATGGAACGCCTCCCTGGGGCAGAGTGACACAAGGCAACGACTTGTGCTACTCCAGATTTAGCAAGCCATGCAGAGCCACGCAACCAAGAGTGGTATTGGCTACAAGAGAGTAAGATATTCAATGCCATGTATACGTAGCTCAGGTGGAAGTAAAATTGCATGTTTTACGTGCTAAATTAAAGAGTGCTTTATACAGCTGATTTCCCATTGGGATAGTAGCGGCGGCACTTCAAAGGCCTCAAGGCGCTATAAGATACTGCTCAGTCTTGAAGGTGTCCAATGCAGCTGCAGCTGGATCACCCCTTGCCAAAAGCTTGTTGTGCTAACACTTAAAATGACTCAGGCAATAATCTGAATAACTGAAACGCACGCACAAGTCAGAAGAACGTTTTTAACTTTCAAAATATTTACTACCAATTACTTTTCCTTGTAGTTTTAGTGCTACAGATGAAGATACAATTTTCGTGAATTTTTGGAATGAGGCATGTGCACCTGCCTTGTGTGTTTCTCATATGAACACAAAGAGAGGCTGATTCACAAAGGTAAATCTCCATGTGCAGATTTACTACTAGAAAATTAACAATTACACTTTTGAGTAACGTTACAACTTTGGGATAATCACAAAATCCTTGTGTAAAGTTACTAGAAAAAAATGTAGACTCTACATGTCTGCGTTGGAGCCACATTTACTAGTGTAAAGTTGCTACTGCCAAAAAGGAGCAAAAGTAAGTTCAGCCCCTCACATGACCAACTACTGATACTGCAACAACCTACTATAGAAAATCATGTAGGTAGGACTTAGAATAAAACCCAACAGAAAATAATATTACAGTTAAAAAGAAAATAATTTTAATGTAATGTTTAAATCATTATCTAAAAATAAAACATATTTATGTTTATATCATATTAAATAACATTTTGTGAATTAAAAAAATTATGTAACAATGGTTTTATTTGAAACATAATCAAATTACCTTTAATTAATTCTATAAACCACTTTTAATGATTGCTAATACATAATAGCAACTATTTTTTTACATCAGATGTGAATTGCTCTTTTAATTTATAATTCAGAAAAATAATGTTACTTTAATTTATTTTTCATAACTAAATATTTAATTCACAATCGTTAATATTGCTGCAGCTGTTTTTATTTTGTTCTACATTTTAAGTAAGTATATAAAATTAATTGACATTATTTAACATAACAGATAGTTTACTCATTTTTTTCAAGTTTTATAAACTGTATACAATTTCCCTTTATTTCACCTTAGAAAGATCCTCGCCCCGGTGACTAATAAATAACATCAGGGCCTAGGTGGGCAATGTTCATCATGACCACAAAGAAGAATTACATTCTTAAAATAAGGAAAGCTATTAGGAATCTTTCACCCAATTTCCTGTAAATCCATGCCCATCCTAAAGTCATAGAAAGACACTGTGCTTAGGCCAATTGCATGAAAAGATCAGACACCTTTAAAGTAAATATTTAAACATCTCACTGCCTGAGCCCCAACTGAGTCAGCAGATACAAACTCTTTGACTAGTCTCCATGGTAACATACAGATGTGCAGACCAAATCATACACAGAAGAGACCCAGCACACTAGATCCGCGGTTCTTAACCTGTGATTCGCAGACCTCTTGGGGTCCACAAAGCGTGCTCTTGCCTATTTAGAAATTAAATTACAGTAGCAGATTAATAAGGTGCATGTACACTAAAAGCAACATTGAAAACAGACAGTTTTAAAAGGCTCTTTAAATTTGAAGGGATTTGTAATTGGAAGCTACATATTAAGTTGGTATCCTTATCTTGATTTGTGGGAGCAGTACAAGTGCTACAAATAGAATTTAGTATGGACGATTGGAGGCCTCAATTGGCGCAGTCATATGGACATAGAAAAATATGGCATGTATTAGGAGCAAAAAGTCAGTGATATGCAGCTAGAATCTGGAATATTCCTTCGTTTTTTAGAAATAAAAATACATTTTGAAGTTTCTCATTAAAATTAAAAATTTTATATAATTATTTGTGAATTAAATACAATGGATCTGACTCACAAAGGAACTAACCATTTCAGTAATTTATACTTTTGAGTAAGTTTACTACTTTATGGCTATTCCCAAAAACAGAGTGTAAATTTACTCCAAAAGTGTAACTTACATGCCTGCACTAAACTGAATGGCCGGGGTGGAGGTGGGGGGCTACAAATTGTTAAGTAATTTACACTATTGAGAAAGTTTACTACTTTTTGGTTGTTCACAGCATCTGAGTGTAAGTTACACTTTAGGAGTAAATTTACACTTGGGTTTTGTAAATAGCCAAAAAGTAGTAAACTTACCCAAAATAGTAAGTTATTCAAAAGTGTATAACCCCCATGCACTTTAGTTTGGTGGAGACATGTGCATTACACTTTTGAAGTATATTTACATTTGGATTTTGTGAATAGCCAAAAAGTAGGAAACCTACTCCAAAGTGTAAATCACAGTGTCAGTAAACTTGGTGAACCAGGCCCCAAATTTAATAACTTGTGTATTTGTTTGATGTATATTTGTTTCTGTATTTTTGTGTATTGGTTTGAGGTTCACATTGCATAAATTGCTTAGGCAGGGCCCCACAGCTCCCAGTAGTTATTCAGAGGGGGCAAAAAGTTACGAACCGCTGCAATAGCTCATGAGGTTGGTAGGAATACTGCTCACTAACACGTCCACTGCTGCACGACTTTAAATTACTTCTCAATCACTGCTTGTCAAAATCAAAGGAAGTTGGTAAAATAAAAAACATTAGAATGTGAAAGGAGAAGCTGATGGGAAGAAAGGAAGGGGATCTGTCTTTACTGCAGATGTGAAAAGATTCCCTTGAAGTCAGCGGCAAAAGAATACAACTCATCCAGTCAGAATTAGGCCGGGGCGGCAAATTCCGCTCCGTTTGCGGAATTTGCGGAATTTCGGTAATTTCGCGTTCTGCGGAGAACGCAAAATTGCCCAAAATTCTGCTTACCGCGACTTCGCGAAATTTTTTCTTGTTCGCGTTCTCAAAATGCGTGTTCGCGAGATATTTCTCCCCGAGCACGCAAACAGCAACTTTGAACAGGAAAAAAGCATCCCGAACAAGCAATTCCGCGTGTTCGCGGAATTTCTGCATGTTCGCGGAGATTTTTTACCGTTTCGCAGAGATTTGCGTAATGCGATTACGCAAATTCCGCTCACCCCTAGTCAGAACACTGTGAGAACGAAATGCTCCTGGGTAGGACAAACACAAGAATTGGTATGAAAGCCATCAAATCAAGAAAAGTCTGAGACAGGCAACAAATCCATCAATTCATGAGCATGGAGCTGACATAACTCCTCTAAATATTTGTTCAGTTTTGGAAGCAATGGGTCAAAAACTGTCTGTGACAGGAATGGAAACAAGATCTTGATTGGTACCAGAGGGCAGAAGAAACAGTGTATAAAAGTAGCGGATGTGTCAAAAAGTGGGAAAAAGTGTGGATGCCATGGCGAAAGTATAGAGGGCTGGGGGCAGGGGATTAGAGGGGTGCCAGAAGGTAGCAACACTGCTTGTTTCACTCATGAACATAATGTCAGCAATTCTCTGTTTTTGATACCTGATGTACTAATGGAAATGCTTATGTATGATATGGTCTTTCGAGCTTTGTTAATAAAAAGATTTTTTTTAAAAACTGTCTGTGAAAGAGACCTAAAATATCACTTTTAAAAGGTGGATTTTTAGGATTTTGCAGAGGTTCAGGTTGTTTCTTCACGACTCACGACTTTTCATAGAAAGAAGAGCTAGATGCACAGTACATGTAGGTTTGTATGCAGCATTTATGTGAAGAGATTTAATTTGCTACCAATTAAGTCCATAGTGGAGTAAAGACAAGTTGATCCCTGGTCTGATGCACATTATGTTCCCTCACAGTAGAAAAAGGGAAGATTGCTAGCCAGCTACTCCCCTTCAGTCCTCAACAGGGCTACAAAGTAGCTTTCTTCAGAAGCCAGTGTTTCAGTAAACATTTGATTTAATCAATAAATGCACATTACATTCAATCATTTGTATCCTCTACACAAAAAAATGTTACCATCATTTGATAAATATCCATGATTTCTGGAGTAAAAAAGAAATATTTTAGAACCCCTGAGAGCAGAACAGCATTTATGACCAATGTCCGCCTTTACCAGTCCGACATGTAGTGCCCACAGGTATGACATCCCAAGGGCAGAACAGACAATGCTGTGTTTGGACCGGTCTCTGCCACCCTAGCTCCTGGCTGTGCCCCCTTATGAGCCTGGATGTGAAACCTATAGAAGGGAAAGATGGACGTGCCTCCAAAGAAGTGGTTCCAGAAGCTTGCTACATATTTCAGTAATGAAGCCTGAATTGACATTCCCAGGATTCATGTGAGATCAGCGCTGATGTCAGCAGAGAGTCTTTAACTCTGGGAGCCATCTTTCTATTAAGATGTTTCTTAACATGCATTTTTTCATATAACAGCATTCAGAAGGTGCTCCACTTTCTACACAAGAAGCATTACATCTCAGTGGATGTTCTGCATTTTACTTGTTTTTGCCTCTTTAATTAACTCCAGGCCCTTAAATGTCACACACTCACTTAAAATACCCTTTTGTTTTACATTTCCTTATTTTCTCCTGAGTAAACTCATAATTGTTGAGGAAACATTGAGAAAGCAGAATATAATGCGATAAGGCTGTACCAGATTTTATTTTGCATACCAAGGTCGATGCAGCATCACATGAGCTGACCACAGAAATATGGATCAAACAAACATGCCTTGTGATTCATCATCCACCAGAAGATTTTAGTGCCATGAAGCCCTAGGAGCACACGAGAGGAGCTTACTCAGTGACATGTATAGCTGAGAACATGACCCATAGCCCTCCGAAAAGAAAGTAACATATCATGTTAGTTGGTAACGATAATCACGCAATTAGGGTGGCCCATCCCAATTTAGTGAGTAAGGCAAATATCGGTGTGTATGGCTATGCAGTGAATGACATGAAGGGGGAGCAGCAAAGGTCAAAAGATGCAGAGAGGAGCCTCTGTAGCTCCTACCTCTCCCTAGGTTCTCTCAGATTGTGTGACTTCCTTTGGGAAGGTAGGGGGAGACACAGGAGCTATCACTACACCTGAGGACAGGTGAGAGAGTGAGTTGCAGGAGAAGGAAGAGGGACCCTTAGCTCATTTTCCTTGGACAGAGCCTCTGTCTGCCTCCGCGCGTGCTCTCAGGAGAGGCAGAGGCTATAGATTAGGGCACTGTAATGTTGATGACAGCGGGAGTATATCACTGTTTCTTGGCCGCTGATGCTCCATTGCCTTCAATACAGCTCTCAATGTTCCAATTTTCTTAAACGTTGCAGTACATTGTGTTTTCTATGATATTGGCACCCTGCATAAAAGGGCGTTATTTTTGCTCCAGTTTTGGCATTTGCGTCATATTGTATGCTGAAATCATGGACCTCCGCCCCTGGGCCAGAGATACCGGATGCCCTGCTGAAGGCAGTGCATGACATGGACTTCAGAGGGAGAAAGTGCAGTAAGACGCGTCTTATTGTGGCGGCTGCTCTGTTCTCAGGATGCTAACTACACACAGGTAGGTACATGGAAAGTTGCCAAGCAATCCAATGACTCTGCAGCAGGTTGCCGGATTTCAAAGGCAGCATTGCCTTTGTTGTTCGCCTGCTGGGTCTGTGGTTTTGAGCTCAAGTCCACAGACTCAAAATTTTCTAAAGAGGTTTGAGTCCAATATAAATGCCCACACCCCTAAAAGCACAATCTGACCCGGCCCACCCCTAAACCTCATATTTAATGAGAATATATTGCATTTTAAAATGTTTTAGCAGTCCATACTTAAAATCAAGTCCAATGACTCACCAACCAAAATTGGCAGACACTTTCCTCAACCTCAGTACAGATTCGGCCAACTCTAGATTGAGACTCAACATGGGTGCGTGAGTTTCATAGTTCGCGAGCCCTGTACAGAGTCCGCAAACTATGATGGGATGTAACACCGGTCCAAGACTTTTCTGTAGACTGTAGCATAGTACTGGCCAGTATAATTGTTTATGGTACCAATGTGTCATGTACTGTCATGTGTGTGTTGCATTTGTGGAATATGTTTGAGGCACCCCATTGTAGTGAAGACAGAGTTTGGCCTGCACACATTGCTATGTTAGCATAAGCGTTTTAGATGTTAACGCCATCTTGCAACTTTGCTGCTTTTGCCCACGACACTACAGGTAGCTGTTATTATACGTAAAACTGCTTGCTTTTTCTTCACATGCGAACGGTCTGTTTTTCACATCCCTAAACGCGCACCGCGACTTTAGTCTGAACACCGTGTGCAGAAACCGTCAAGGTCAAATAACAATGCATGCTGTTGAATTCAGGTTGTTCGTCCCACGCTCTAGACACAACAAGCACACAGCTGTAAATATCTGAAACTCGGGTGTCTTTAATATTGCATTGCATGCATGATGCTGACATACTTGGAGAAAATCTTTCCAGACACAGAGAGCAGTGCTGATCCTGTGATGTGATTCACCTAAGCTGATCTTTGAGGTATGGGGTTCCCCATTCAAACCTAGAGACCTTCTATTATCATAATAAAACTAGCTTACTAGGCAGGGGAAGGTGTTTCACAAGGTATTATAGGACCTGTTTCCACTATCATTGTAATATGATTTCTCCCTTTGTTTTTTATGGAATTGTAACAATGCTGACGGTTTTATTTCTAATCATTTATTTGATTAGGTTAGCCAAAGTACTGCATTTTAGAACACGTAGTTAAAAATAAAAATTTACAACTTTTTTTCGTGTCTCTGATTACTCACGTTGTGGACTGATATGAGAATAACAACGAAAAGGTGTTCTTGATTCCCACCATTCCTGAGAGTATTCTAAGTTGCTTGTTCTGGGTTGTCTAATCATTGGTAGCTTCGATATGGTACAGAGAACGAATGAGACACTGATGCTAGTCAGATAGGGGTTCTAGGTACTGAGGTGAGTTTTTTGGTACACCATAATTCACTGAGGTCCTGGTTTCCTGCGCATAGTTCTGTGCATGAGCAGAATCCCCGCAACATGGCGCACCCAACGTTTTGGTCTTATGATTGAGACGCCTTAGTAGTGCTTATATTTGTCCACAACACCCTCACTCTTGTTTCCGGTTGACGGGAGTGACGGTTTAAACCTACCTATATAGTTGACTTATTGGTTCATTCAAGCTTGACAATTAAAACGGTTTCATTTTGAATTACTGACCCTTGATTGTGCTACAATTTAATGTAGATTGTTTTTCTTCTCTGCGTCCTTATGGCTGAAGTTGCTATTGCAGCGCATAGTCGAGCACCTCTCCAGTGTCATTTGACGCAGTTCGGGGTCCCAGATGATGGAATGTCTATTATCTTTATAGTGAGTGCCCATGCATTGTTCCCCTATGAGTTGTTTTACTCTTGGGTTACTTTTCCGGGAGTGAATGCGGATGATAAGACGTTTCACTCATACACTCCTACGGTAGTTCCAGCGAATTACACACCGTATAGGACACAGGAAATTCCAATTTCCGCTTGGCAGCATCGTATTTGTTTCAATGGCGCCCTCCCCCACACCGTAACTCTGGTTCGGTTAGGTCCCTTCTCCATTCCTGGGGCCACTTGGCCAGTCTTGGCCGGGTTCACACCACATCCACGATATTTGCAAGCCCCGCTAGATGACTTACGTCAACTCCATACCGCCTTGATTGCGGTGAATAGGGCTTTAGTGCAATACGTCTCTCGCAATGTCCAGGTGGGGGTGCCTGGAGATGTGACGCAACCAGTTGGACCGGCCGGGATCACTATTAGTCCCGTCATGGTTAATTCGGTAATGGGCAAGAAGTGCCCCCAGAATAAGGACGATATGCCTTATTGGCTTGCTGAGAAATTTGACCAGCTGGAAGCAGTATTTCCTAATTCTACTCCTGTGGAAAAACACAGGATCCTTACAATTAGTTTGCAGAAAGACTTAGTCCCAGAGGTAACAGATTGTGAGAACTGGGCTAAAGTGTTTGCAGCGGTCTACGCGAAGTGCTTCGGCACACCGTCTATGACTGTATTGCCCTCCGTGATTAAGCGTGTTCAGGATGAGCACGGTCCGGAGGCAGCGGTCGAGTTGGGAATGAGGCTTGTCGGCGTGTTCAACGTAGTTGCTGATCTCATCCTTGCTAATGTCAAGGGAGATGCAGTTAACTTTCAAGTGTCGAATGAGCTGCGCCTCGTGGCAGGTACCAAGGATTAGTGCGGAGGCATATAAGACTATTGGCCGCAATAGTTTGGGGGTTAAGCCCTTTGCTAAAACAACAGCGCAACCGCAAACTCAGACGGTTAAGTCTACAAAAGACGACCGTCCTGTTTTTCCTAAACAAAATTGGAAAGGCAAAAAACAGGGGAAGCAGCAACAGAAACAGGGGTCACGTCCCGCATCACCAATACCAGTGACTACTGAATGCACATATGAATTGCTCAATTGCACAAGAATTAGGTCTCCTGATAGAGTTCAGGTTTCTGAACAACGTTCTCCTCGTTCTTCAGAGGAAACATCGGTCTCGCAAGCCGGTGGAGGTGAACGTGGCAGTGGTCGGGGTGCCCCACTAGGACGTGAGCAGCCCCGCCCGGCTGATGGTAAAGGCAAGCAGGACAAATTTGCACGTCAACGACCTCCGTTTCAGAAAAAGAAAGTTGCTGCACTAACAGCGAGGTATGCCACAGATAGTGAGAACACAGCTTCGGAACCTGACATGGGCACTAACGCTGCTAGACAGCGCAGCTGAGGTTACAATAGTGCGCAAGCACTGCGTCCATATCTGAAGGCGACAGCAACTGACACATTTATTACTGTAGAAACTTCTGACACTAGAGTGGCTCCACCTGACAGACTTTATGACATAGTCCTTTTAATTGAAGGTGACATAAAACGTACCATAATAGGGATTTTTTTTGAAAATCTGACCTCTACATATGACATTTTGTTAGCAGAGGCAGACTGGCCCCCCGATTTCATTTTGGCCGCTCCCAGAGGGGAGGAGGTAATCCTCCCATCTTTCGCGCACACTGTGCCGAAGGAGCAAGCTCAGAACTTCGCAGAAGAGTGGGCACAAGTGCTTGCTCCGGCATTGTACAGTACTCAGGTTGGGTGGGATAAATTATCAACAAGCCATGAGATTCCGTTACGGTCTTTGCCACAGCCACAACCCCAATATCCCATGCGTCTAGAAGCTAGATCTCACGTCGCAGAAATCCTTGAACAATTGGAATATCTAGGTGTAATTGAAACATGTGTGTCACCCATAAATAATCCTCTTTTCACTGTAACCAAACCTGATGGGTCGTACCGCCTAGTTTTGGATTATCGGCATTTGAACTCTCATTGTCGGACGTGCGCGGTACAGAATAGTTCTGCCCTAGTTGACAGTCTCGTGAGAAAAAGGTTTAAGACCACACTTGACATCTCCAATGGCTTTTATAGCCATAACCTGTCCTCTATTAGTAGTCAATGGACAGCCTTTACTTCTGGCGGCAAACCACAACAGTTTAAAAGATTATCCATGGGCTACAAAAACAGTCCTGGCGTCTTTGCCGCACGTGTAGTCTCTCTGTTGGAGAGCATTGACCCTGATGCGTACTCGTATGTTGATGATATTTATCTCACAGACGACGATTTATGGCCGCATCTGTGTCACATTGACCGCATCATTAGCATGTTTGCGGACTTCGGTTACAAATTTAACTTTGCAAAATCACACATTGCAGAGTATACATTTTTGTTCTTGGGCTATGAACTCAACAACGAAGGACGAGGTTTAGCAACTCACTTCCTGGAGAAATGTGCATGTTTGCACACTCCAACAACTCTGAAAAACTACAATCTTTGCTGTTTTTTTAAATTTCGGGCGTACTTACATTCCCGATTATGCCCAGCGTATCAAGCTGCTATATGCCTTGGTACAACCTACTTTTACCAAATCTTGCTGGCTGCCTGAACATTCAGCTATACTGCGCTCTTTGCAGGCTGACCTTCTTGCTTCTAAATACTTATTGACATGTGATAGCCACAAAAACCTCATAATCAGAATTGTGCCTGGCGCAGCGGGTTTCCCGTACTTGACATTTAATGAAGGGGGACACCGTCCCTATTGCTTACAAGTCACACTTGTACACTTCGGCTGAAATGCGCTTTTCCACCGTCGAGAAGGTATTAACTGCAGTACAGATGGCGATTCTGAAAGAGAGAGCGTTATCGCAAGGGAAACACATGTTGGTTGTCAGACCGTATCCTGCCCTTGAGGCAGTGGCGAAGGCAAGTGTACCAAATTCTAAAGCTTTGCATCCACGTTGGATACAATGGGCCACTTCTCCGGATGTCACATTCATCTTTGATGCCTCATTGCAGACTCAGGAGTATTTGCAGTATGAATTTGTTCATCCAGCTCCTCTGTCATTGCGCCCGCTTGAGTATTACCATTGTATCATTTACACTGATGGTTCGGCGCAACCGGCGACGAGATCTAAGCATGCTTATTCAGCTGCCTGCGCAATAGTGGCTGGTACCTTTGTGAATGGAGAATTCAAGTCTGATGTCGTGCATACGCAGACATTGGGTGATTGTACCGCCCAGCTGGGAGAGCTATGTGCTCTGGTGCTTGCACTAGAGTTTGCTGATCATCAAGTGACTACTCTTATTGTGAGTGACTCCTACTACTGTGTTCAATCTTTCAACGACAATTTATTCTTTTGGTCTCAAAATGAATATTGTGATTCCAAAGGTACCACAATCAAATATAAAATGCTGCGGGTTCAAGTTGCAGAACTTAAGAAACAACTTCTGCCGCTCGTGAATGTAATTCATAATCTTGGTCACCAGCGCGTGGGGGTACACGCTGTTGGCAACAGTTTAGCTGATGAAGCAGCGAAAACAGCAGTGGCAACATATCTGGTAGCAGCAGTTACGAGATCCAAAAGTAAGATTTATGATGACATCTTGGCAGCCATTGCTGCAACAGGGAAGGGTGATAATTACCCTCGGGTTTCCCTTCTAAATACTCTTATCATTTAAGTCCTGATAAAGGTTTCTATGTGAGAATTAACGACGTTGGTGACAGGTTGATTCCCAACGTGGATCACAGACTTTCCTTGATAACAGCCGCTCATGAAGGTATGGCCTCAGCCCATGCAGGCGTCTCAGCGACTGTTACTATCTTACAACAACGTTACTGGTGGCGCGAATTGTATAAACAGGCTTGTGATTATGTCCTTACTTGTGACATTTGCCAACAGATTAAACCTTCGATTGCTGCGCGTCCACCTCAAACACAGTTGTACATATCTAATAAACCACTTGGGTGTGTTTATTTGGATCACTGTGATCCTTTCTCCTTAGATACTGCGTATAAGTACATCTTAGTTGCAGTGGATTCGTGCACACGTTTTCTATGGGTCTGGCCACAAAGGAGTGCTGATGCTCGAACGGTCAAAAGACACACAATTGATGGATGGAATGCAGAACAAATCAAAACATTCACCCCCAGTCAAGAGATCTGGGTTAAATCCATCATTCTTTTGCTCACCATGCCACCCCAGTTCAGGTCCCCTCTTCAGCCAGGATAGCTTGATTCCAGTGGCATAGTGAGCCCAGGACCCATGTTGCGCATACCTGGCGCACGTAGGGCTCAAACGGTCATCAGGGATTTGCGTGTCTTTGTGGGAATTTATGCATGTGGTACCCTCCATTCGGACCAGGGTCCGGTGTTCGCCTCTAAGGCATACAAGGATGCCATGAGATCTTTGGGGGTCCAGGTCAAATTTTCGTCTCCATATAGGCCTGAGGGCAATTCTGTTGTGGAGCGAATGAACCGTGACTTAAAGCAATCCTTGACAGCTAGGGTTTTAGGTACTGGCAGGAACTGGTTGGCCCATTTGTATAGCGTTCAATGTGCACTTAATAATCTCCCTAGAAGGTCTCTGGGTGGGCGGACCCCATACGAAATGCTCTTTGGCATAAAAATGTTGTCCCTGACCTTGGTGGTCTAGACAAGGCGGCGCCGGCTGCACCCTTTGACGTAGATGATCATTCTGTTACAGAATCTACAAGACAGCCTTGCAAAGGAACACTTGCCCTCCACAACTGATGCTGCACTTCAGATTCCGGTAGTTGGCTGGCTACCTTGAGTTGGTGACCTGGTCCGTGAGAAGGTGGAGAACATGAAGGAGTTCGGCCCCTCTTATCGTGCACCTGTTCCAGTGATTGGCATGCAGGGTACAAGAACAGTCATTTTACCTCCACTTCCTGGTCGTAAGGATACCAGGTACATCTCCATTGACAATGTCAAACTACAAAGAGTGGCCGATTCTTCTTAGTATGACTCCAGCGGTCTCTTGTCCAGCAATACTGGTAAATTCTGTTTTGGCTCCGGCAAATACAAACAGGCCTGACATTGACATCGAGATGCATACAGTTACTAATACTTTATTGACTCCACCGGCTAGTGATCCTCATGAAGATACTGAGTATACCTATCCCACAGATGTGTCATTGCCTGGTTTGCAATCAAGTGCAGTTGACCAGTCACGTTTTTCATTTGACACTAACTCTACAACATCGAATGCCCCATCGAAAATTTCTATTTTTGATGTTTGGTTTAAAAGACATTTTTTAATTCCCCCTTTGGCTGGTGCTCATAACTATTTTTTTGTTTATGTCCATTGGATTTGTGGTTGTCTTTTTTCGTCTAGTAAATGGACATTATCTGACCGAAAGATCTGCGATTAGATTAATTGATGGAACTTTGGCTCCCCACTCCTCATCACACATCATGAAGAGGGACGAGACTTTTGTTAATATTACTGCCTGACCTGTGTTAGATGGGATTGTATGGAATGCTGTAAAATTTCAAATTTATGGCCCTACAGAGGTGATTAATGTCCCCAATGTACTTCGTGTTTCTATGGGGGATGTCGTGAAACAAAACATATGCTCTGATGATTGGGATGTCCAAGCCGTTGAGGCTCTTTTTTCTGATTTGAAATATTATGCTGCTTTTGATGCTGAAGATTTGTATTTAGACTCAGCGAATTATGGAGAGTTATTTTGCTACCAACATTATAACAATCATTTCCTGCATAAAGTGAATACATTTAGGAATGTCGTTAATTATACACAATGGGAACATTGTCCAGCTCCCATTGAAGGCAGCTCCAAAACTCTAGGGAAAAATTTACATATTTTACTGATTTCAGGGTATCTAAACCTTAAGCCTTTTATTTTAAAATGTCTGCTGAGTCAGCTTCCAAAGTTAGACTGACACATACTAAATTACTGTATTCTAAGTCCTTTATGGATGAATTAGCTATAGGGGGCTATGAGCTGTGGAAAGATACCATTGATCTTAAATCTGTTTGGGGTTCTAAAGCCTCAAACAGAGGTGTTCCGGTGCTATAGCAATAGGCGGTCCGCAGAGATGGCACAACAGCAGAAAACCCTGAGAATATTAGCCTTGGCTGAAAAGCCACGTTTTCACCACTTTCCTAAATAGCGGCTCTGATTCATTATGGTGAATATTGTTAGGCAGAGAGTTCCATACCTTGGTAGCCCCAAGTTAGGTGGTTAAGGGAAACCCTCACATTGTGGAGTAAGTGGTTAGTCAAGTGTTGGAGGACTCCTGGTCAGTCAAGAACATCTTGTTAGAATGACCTCCTCTGTATTATTACCAAATCAGAGGATTCTTCACCAGCAGAGAATCTCTGAGTAATTATTTCACAGTTCCTCCACAAATGAGAGGGTTTACCACTAACACCCAACTCTAAACCAACCCAGTCTACTGCAGTGCAGAACATAGTGGTGGATGAGTAGCACAAAAAGGAGGACAGATGAAATACATTACTTATGGAAACATGAAGAAATCACAGATGATGCTAAATAGTGGATACATGCACTCAATTGAACTGATATAGGCTTGAAGCACCTAGGACTTCCTAAGTTTATGAGCATGTTTCATTGATATCAATCTTAGTCTGCTCAGAAAGGCTCTCATTCAGATTCAGCAGATCAGTATTCCCAAGGAGACTCTGTCCTAGTTGATTCTTAGTGGCTCTGTTTTCCTGCACCCAATATTTCTGATCCAGCTGCTGAAAGAATCAAAATATTATTGTCTGGTTTAAAGTGGAGGCCATTCGGCCAAGCTTAATATTGTTGGAGAGGTGCAGTTATTCTGCCTTTAAATTTACATATATGCCCCAACACACTCGCAGAGAGTCAGGGTGTTAGTGTTAAATACTTAACTTTCTTTTCAATTTACTCTGACAAATGTTAATATGCTATTGGATATTATTGGCATGGAAATGATTGAGGAACTTCTAAAAGGTTTCATATCTCCGATGGGGGCATCTGCATGGTAATACTGTGTTATAGACTCTGCTGCCATTGGGTATCACAGTTGGGCTGACATCTCTAACTCAGTTCTGATCTTTAGACTTGTATTCTGAATTGAAATAGAGTGTAAATGTTGAGGAACTAAACAAACATAAAACAAATAGAAGATACCTATTTAACTAGCCACTTTGGACACTGGAGGGGCAGGATGCTGGAGCTACTGAAGTACCACTGTGCCAGGGATGTGGAGGATGATAGTTTATCAATCTGTGCTGAGTCTAAAAATGAGCTGTGATGAATGTTAATGGATACCCTGGCTGGAGCTCCTTCATTGTCCCAGTTTAGGGAGCCTCTGGAAATCCATCTCTGCAAAAACCCACAACAGCATATTGTGTATTATTTCCTTAATGTTATCAAAGTGCTTGTTTTTCTACTGTACATATCATAAATATTTTAATGCTAGTAACATAAGTTCCCTACTAATTACAGTAAAGTATCTGATGTTATCTTAACCCACGTTTGAAAATGCCACATATTCACTAATTACCAAAATATACGTCTGTGTAATATTAATTTGGGAGTGCATTATTTTATTCAAAATCCTTTCAGTCTAAAAATAATGACTATGGCATATGCTAGAAGTAAGTAAGAAACACTGGCACCATCAAAATATATTTGATGAGACATCATCCACCTGCCATTTAAAACCATAGCTCATGCCTTGGGCAGTTTTGACAGCTCCCATTGGGTAATATGGAATTAGACAATTTTTAGCATACTCATTTTCTCAAATAATTTTCCAATAAATGAATTTGAGGCTTAAGCAATCATCTGGCCATAAATGGGCTTTTGCTATTGTTCAAGCAGTCACAACATTGAGTTTTTTCAGTCTAAGTTTTAAAACATGGTTCCATTGCTACGATAGGCATATGGCATAAAGGAACTATGTTTTAATAAGGAAAATTAGAATACAGGTAAGAGGAGCTGTCTCTTGCCAACCACTAGATTACAAAAATGTAGTTGCCGTGCACAGAATTCAACAAACTACCATAACATACTCACCAAACAGAAAGAAGTAAGATAGAGCAGAAAGAGTAAAGATGCAAGCACAAGCATGGACTGTGCTATTTACAGATGACATAAAAAAGAGGACCTCAGTTGGTTACCTTTTGAGAGGGGGGTGAAGTCTGACCAAAAGCGCTGGATGAATAGCCACAGAGAAACTACAAATACAAAAAGGAGAAAGGGTCGAGAGAGGGAGGGAGGGAAAAGACAAAAAATGAAGAGATGAAGAACAAACATCAACCAGAGAGGATCTTTGGGATCTTGAGTGTGAGGTTAATATTTAAGTCAAAGAAAAGATTTACCTGTTTGTAAGATTTTATTAACATTCACAAATGCAATCATCTGAGCTTGGTTTAGCTAAAAAACATCTTCAACCTCTCTGGCAAAACAAATCTAATGGACACTGACATAAGTACTGAACTTTTCATAAACTGCCTTCAGGTTCAGTAAAGACTTTGGTGAAACTAGCAGTCATTCCCATTCTGAAAGTATCCTTTTGCAAGTCCTAACTTGATAGGATAGTATCTCATGATGTAGTTGACATCCCCATTAAGAATCCTGGATTATGTCCAAGGTGCTAATTTTCCTGTCCTAAGGCTTTTTTACTGGCCACCACTCTCTTCATTTATATCCCTCGCTGATCTAACTTTATATCAATGTACTGTGTTCATTAGATGTTCATGTTATAAATATAACCCATACACTTTAGCAGTCTTCTGAAATATCTCAAAAATGTCAGAGAGAAATAAATGGAACATATTTCAGTGGAAGTGAGTCTAGTACAATTTGTCACAGAAGAAATTAAGCTGTACCTGGCTTCAGCACATCAATTATGGTATTACGCCTTCTAAGCTATCCATTTTCCAGGTGCTCCTTGCTCAACATGTGTGTCAGTCCTCTTTATAAGGGTATGACCGATGCTCTCACCCTGATCTCATGTGCCATGTTTGTGGGATGTAGTAACATTTTGCCGCATTCGTAATATTGCAACCGATGCTCAGCTAAAGATTTAGGGCTAGATTTTCAAAGATTTTGCATCGGGTTTGTGACACCTTTTTGATGCACACCCGACACAGAATCCTTTGCAGTATTTACAATGCAACACAAACGGTTATATGTGTTGCCTTGTTAAACAAAGTAACACAACACAGCACATTGATCTGCTTTGCATTACTCTGCGTCAGGTAAGTGTTCCATGGATTAAGAATGGACATACCTGCACATGCACTCATAGATTTTGATGCAAAGGCACATTTACAAAGACTTGTAGACATGGGTTTGCGCCAATTGGTACACTTGCCTGAGGCTGGCGCAACGAGTTGAAATATCTTTATTTCTCCTCGTTACCTCCTTTTTGAATGTGTGCTGCATCCTGCAGAAGTGACTGTGTCATGCAGGAGCTGCCTGCTCTTTTTCTGCCCGCTCTTTCTGCTTGTTAGACCTCCTGCTTGCTGCCACCCCATTCCCCGTTCCTCTCCCAGGACCTACTTAATAGAGGCTGCAGAGCGGACACGGCAAAGGCAAGCCCATCTATGCGCATCCGTACTTGAACCGGGCCCAGCGTCAAGAACCCTGGGGCTCCGATCACCCACAGATTCTCCTCTGTAGTTCACCGAGCCCTGGTCCTTGGCTGCCGCAACAACTGCTGCCTTACATCTCCTCAACATCCGATCCCTCCCAAAACACGCTGACGAAACCTGGGCACAATCAACACCCACACCCGATGTAATCTTCATCACAGAGACCTGGCTCAGTCCCTCCTCCACCCCTGACATCACTACCACAATGCCCAACAGCTGCACGATGGCGCACTGGGACCGCACAAACAAACATGGAGGAGGTATTGCCATCTTTCACAAAGAAACAATACGCAGCACTACCACCGAAGACGACACCACCACGATCATGGAACACCTTAACTTCCAACTCCACACCGATGGCAAAATGACCTTCAGAGGCATCCTTTTCTATAGTTACCTAAGACCACACCTCGGCTCTTGCAATGCCATCACTGACTTCATCGCACCACTAACTATCGTCTCCACGCACTACATTTTCCTCGGCGACCTCAAGTTCCACTTCGACGACTCTACAGACAGCAACTCCACCAGCCTCCTGAAAAACATGAGCAACATCGGCCTCACGCAGCTGGTCTCCGACCCCACACACAGTGCAGGACATTCGCTGGACCCAATCTTCATGGCCAGTAACAGAGTCAAATATAGTCATGCCACAGAACTCACCTGGACCGACCACGCCATCATCGCAGGATCCCCATTCACTGCCACCAGGTCTCCCAGCTCTTGCCTCCGCAGCTGGAACAAGGTTACACAGACCCAATGGACAGACGTACTTAACACCGCCCAGCCCGACCCCGCAACTAACCTGGAACAAGCCATCCAAAACGTCACCACCTAGATCACCAACTGCGCCGACAGAGTCGCCCCCATCAAGCCAACCAAGAGTGGCAGATGCATCAAACAAGCCAGCTGGCACACACCAGAACTCAGGACAATGAACTGCAGCTTCAAATGATTAGAGAGAAGATGGTGACCCAGCAAAGACTCCACAGACCAAGCCATCTTCAAATCAGCCCTCACCACATACTGCAAACACCTCAAAGACACAAACATATGCCTTGGCAAACCTCATCAACCACACCAAGGAACTCTTCAGCATCGTTAGAGAGTTCTCCTGCCCGGCAGCCATCGAGAACATGACCTCCCCTTTCCAGGAACTCTGTTACACACTAGCGACCTATTTTCACATTAAGATATCCGCCATCTACAGAAACTTCTAACCCACCCCCACTGACCTCAACAGCCTCCCTACACCAATGAATGCCTCCCCTGACCGTCCACTCACTGCATGGGAACAGCTCACCACCCAGAACACAACTACCATCATGAACTCTTCAACCTTGGAAGCAAGGAAAACAGTTGCCAACTCACCACCATTCTCAGTGCATCCATCACCCCAGCCACCTTCCCTGATGCATGGAAGCATGCAGAAGTCATAATCCTCCTCAATAAACCCTCCACCAACCCCAGCAAACTCAAGAACTAGCACCCCAACTCGCTGCTCCAATTCCCCGTCAAAGTTCTCAAGGAGGCCATCAACCGTCAGCTCACCGAACACCTGGAGAGAAACAACCTGCTCGACAATCCAGTTTCTGCACCAACCACAGTACCGAGACTGCCCTGATCGCCGCCACTGATGACTTGTTATGTGTGTTCTCCTAGACAGGGAATAATCAGCAGCCCTGATTATCCTGGACCTCTAAGCAGCTTTCAACACCGTATCCCACCACATACTCATCAAGAGACTTCACCACATCCGGATACAGGGTGACACCCTCAAATGGATTGCATGCTTTCTCACAGGTCGAACCCAAAGAAACCACCTGGCACCCTTCGCCTCAGAACCAAAGAGCACCATCTTCGGTGTCCCTCAAGGTTTATCCCTCAGCCCCACCCTTTTCAACATATACATAATGCCCCTGGCCAACATCCTCAGAACCCACAACCACAACATTATATCCTACGCTGATGACACCCAGCTTATGCTCTCGCTTTCAGCAGACCCCTTGACCACAAAGGACCAACTTCCATAACTGCATGACGAACATCGTCGACTGGATGAAATCCAACTATCTGAATCTCAACACTGACAAGACCGTAGTTCTGGTCTTTGGGAACAACGCCACCCCATGGAACAACACCTGGCGACCTACAGAGCTCAGACATGCTCGCCAATAGACCACACCTGCAACCTTGGCATCATACTGGGGAGCAAACTCACCATGAAACGACAGCTCAACACTGTCTCCACCACCTGCTTACACAGTCTCCCGATGCTCCGAAGGATCTTCAAATGGCTCCTCATCAGCAAAAAAAACCATCACTCAAGCCCTAGTAACCAACTGGTTGAACTAGAGTACCGCACTGTATGCAGGAACAACCTTCTGTTATCACCCAGCATGCTTAATATCCCAGGAATTAAATTGACTAGTGGACACCTCATTAGAGCTAGATCTGTGTTGGATGTTTAGTTTTATGTATAGTTGTCACTCATTTGCACACTCCACCCACATTCTTGGGTGGCAGAAACTCTCACATGTAATTGTCATCAAAAAATGTATTTTATGGAAATTAGAACTGGGACTGTTTCATGTTTTCCTAGTATGTGTGAGGCCATACATCCAAAGACACCCCTATACACCCAGAAATCACAATGCTTCTGTTTTTCAAAACCACATGATTAACTGTAGTATGATTCATCCTGGAATAAAATACATCTCTGTTCTTATGTTTAAACTGCCATATCTCAAAGGATATAAAAAGATTCATGATAGTATGTGATTATGAGCAAATCAATAATAACATGAAACTTGCAAGAAAAACCTCTACCATTTACCATCACATTTCACAGTAAAGTTGAGTTTCCAGCACAACTTCAACCAATCAGTACACCGGTGCAGTCTTGCTTGGATCCATACAAAACCAAGTAAAAGGTTGTTTCAAAAAGCTACTAAAACACTTTCAACTAGTGCAAATCTAATGAACCAGAGAAGAACGAAGCGGTCAGTTGTACCACACAACTCATGTACGGCAATTACTGTACTGGCTACCATGTTAAACACAGAACATACAAAGTAGTGGTTATGGGGCTCCATATGCCTAAGTTAACTGATCATGGCTATATGCTTTCTGGAACGTGTCACACACTGCTGCAGGAAAAATCATAGGAGCAACAAATTACTAGAAACTCTGCACCAGCAAAACCTTGGAATACAGTAACCAAAAAGGCATGACAAATAGTGGTGGTATCAAACACTAAATTCTGTTGTACATGCAATTTTAGCAAAACCATTTAACAAAGCATTTACATTTTTTAATATGTTCAAAACATAAATGTCCATGAAATCATCTGCACATGAAATCAAGAATAATCATGCAACATCTGCAAAAATCTTCATATATGTATTCATTAATTGATAATGTCAACAGTACTTGTTTTAATAGCATAAGTTTATAAATGGAAGAAATAGCTCTCAAGTAAAAATGTCAATAAGAGATAGCATAACAAAAATGTACCTATTTCAAAAAGAAGGCATTAGCTTTTTTTGTGAATTGTCCTCATCCCTTCATTGCCCTTCCCATATTGGACAATAAGGACTCCTGATGACACCTGTCTTTTTGTCTTCTCGATTTAACCTCCAGGATAGCCAATAAAAAGTAGGAATCAAACACTGTTTTTATCTCACTCATTTCATATGATTATGTTCCTTAAGCCACCGTTAATGATTCTGAATTGTGCTAAAGGTGTATCTGATTTTCCATGGAAGTCCTCAGGATATACATAAATGACCACTAACATCTTTCTTATTCTGGATTCAAAACATGCAGATCGGTCAATACAGCACATGCAAGGAAAGCAAGTGACAGAATCAAGAATAAGGTATGATAGGTGTTGCCAATCTGTATATTTCATACACTTGAATCTTTTTTGCAAGTCCTTCTATTTTCGAGTGTCACTTTCCTTCAAATTAAGGGAACAGATGTAGGGTCTAAATTTGTTCATTCTTATGCAACTATCTTTGTGTATTAAAAAGAAACCTAATTATATGATCCATGTTGGTGTTACTTTTAAATCCTAGGTCAAATATATTGATGCAGTGTTTATTGCATGGTCAGGCTATAGAGACATGTTATTACCATCTGGTTAAGACTATATGATTAGTTACTCTTTATCAATAAACATGAGTCCCACATGATAGAACTAATAATTTTGAGACAGATATGTAGCAAGAGCTCATTTTCAGAAATATTTTAGTGTTGCCATCTAGGTTTTACTATGGCAATTAGATCCTTGCTTGATTATTAAGTCATGGAAAAATATAGTGCATGATGGTCTTCCTGAATCGATGGTGGAAGAACCTATAAACCAAATGGCCCTGTCTAATGCTCTCCACTTTATCAAATTAGTTTAAGATATTTGTTTACAGCTGTTGAAGATCCATACATTCCAATAAGTATACACTTGGGGGTCTATTATGATGTAGGGAGGATCGCCACTGCCCGCATGGCGGTGGTGATCCTACCTACATCATACCCTGCCCGCCACCCACTTCCCTCGCCATATTAATAGGGCGGGGGGACCCCGCCGGACGGAAAGACCGTCCGCCGGTTTTCAGCCAGTCGAACAGTCGACCGGGCGGAAAAGGGGCTGGATATGGTGGCGGTGTTGTTAGACACCGCCATCCATATTAGCATAGGCGCGGGAAGCAGCCCCTCCGTGGCGGCAAAGGCATGCAGACTTTGCTTTTGGGGGCCCGTTGCAGGCCCCCAGGGTAGGGAGGGGGTTAAGGGTGCACATGGGGGGTATCTATGGTACCCCCCTACATTGTCACGGACAAGGTGGCAGGCACCACGCCGTGCCTGTCACCTTGTGCATTCCCAGCATTGTGGCGGGTGGTGCTACGAGCACCGCCCGCACAATGCTGGGAATAGAGGATGCCACCGCCACAGTGGCGGTGGCATGCTAATTGCCGTGCGGGACCGCCTCACCACTGGTGGCTGGTCCGTGCACCGCTAGGGTGGCGGGGGAACTTCCTAATAGGCCCCTTGGTTCTTAAAAAACATGTTTTTGCAGTTTTATATAGCTCAAACTCGCAAAAGGGGCATTAGAGCACTCTACATGACCACCAGATTATAATACACATGGTCAGATTCATTTCTTTTAAATTCAATTTTTTGAGGCACTAAGAGATTAAGTGATTTGCTCAGAATCCTAGTTAGTTGAGTCTACGCTGGGACTGGAACCTGGTTCCCAGGTTGGCAGCTCAGACTGTTAAGCCACATCTCCTCCTCACAATTGGAGTGGTATGTAAGTATGGACCATGAGGGACCAAGGTGGGAAGATATAAGCGCACTAGATAGAGATAGGCATAATAAAGACTGTGATCAATTCAAAAAGTCATGCCAGAATTTTCAGTCGCATATTGAGGTGTGACATGGCATTAAATAAACACATGTGAAAACAATCAAATCAAGATTTAACTATATGTGCTAAGAATATATAGTATATAATTTAAAAATAATGTGTTGATTATTGTCTTTGACATGCTATGGTAAAAGCCAAAGTAATTGGTCAGAACATGAAGTTGATAGTCAAGTGAACAACCTAAAGTACCAGGTTTCTAGGCTCTAACTGCAAAGATATTCAGTATATAAAATCTCTGAGGTTAGGGATCATTGCTTTTTCTATGACCTACAGTTACTAGTTTATATGGTAATCTTTACAGTATGAATATGGTTATTGTCTTAATTTATGATAAAATGTATATATGTTTGGCTAAAGGCCTGTGTATCACAATATGCTTTTTGTGCTGATGGTTTTTCTTAGGAAATTCATGGTTGAACTAGACTTCATAACATTTGTTTTTTGATTCTCATAACAGAATTGCTCTGCAACATGATGAAAAAGGGCCATTCATGTACCCAACTATTTTTTTTATTATTTGTTAATTATAAAACAAATTGTGTGAAATGCCACATTTTATTTCAATGTAGGTTTGCTTCAATAAGTGACTGAAATAAATGTTGATAATTACTTTAACTCTTCCTTTTGAATATAACTGACCTTACTCACAGCTTGCTCCCTATACATAAAGGAGAATGAAATATGGGAATACAATTGTTCAAGTAGCCTTACTGTCATATTTAGCTTATTGTCTGTGTCTTGTCGTAATAACGTATACCAATAAGAATACAGAGTAGCATTTGCTCTAATGCAGATATGGATCATTAACAACCCTCTTGGTAGCTTTTTGTAAAGCTGAAGTATAATGTTTGCAATGGATCCAGGGTGCAATCCTGTGTCTGTGTCTCTATATTTATATTTATGTATACATATTCCAGGAGCATGGATAGTGCTACCTGCATAAGAAAATAAACTGTTCAAATGGGATGATGGTTCTGAATTAAAACTGAAAAACCACTGAAATTTGCAATTTATGGTGAGGAGCACAATCCAACACTCACACAAAACTCATTAAAACCATAACGTACACAACAATTAAATGATCATGACTTCACCCTCTATAAAGCAGATTCAGTTACAAAATTTGCACATCATCTTACAGATGAGATTACATATCACATTAACCATACCACTTTGACAGAAATGACAATGAATTTAGTACTAATAATTAGTAGATATGTTGTTGTTAATTACAAATTCACTTTTAGGTGTTGTTCTTTATTAATATAAATATTGTGAGTTTATAAGCATTGCAGTTAGTGTGCAACCTTCGAAACCTTTTAATCCATTGATTGCATTAAGCTATGAAAACAAGCTTTACTGGCATCATCAGCTCATTAATCAGTAAGTGAATACTGTGTCTTGTGACCCCATTTGTTTTTCTATGAACTTTGTTCGCCTTTTAGCACCCTGATATGACTATCAAGAGATTTATAGCTCCAAATAAATAATTACATAAATAATTATGATATAAATGTATTTTTAACATAATGCCCACATTGTACTGATGCTTCTTTTGACCACATACACATGCGGATCTGCCCCATGAATATAAAACAAATAGACTCTATTTGTTGTGGTTAACACAACTTACTAGACACTGACTGAGCACTTTGGGACCCATATAAAGGGCAGAGGATATGAATCAATTATACAATCAATGTTCAGTGTATTCAGTTAAGTACATGCCTCATACCCATTTAATCCTGAATGACTATAAAATAAAATAAATCTGACTCTGAATGTAGTCAGTGTAAAGAGGAAGCCATATTTTAGAGAGACTCAAGAGGCCAATGTGTCATAAAACCCATACTCCCATGCAACATAGTTCATTATGATCAAGGCCAGTAATTTGCCTCAGACAAAGCAAGAGTCAAGGCAGTCTGGTCTGGGATATTGACAATCCTACGTAAAAATAGAACAAACTAACATCTCCTAGCCAGCCTACATAGGTTTCGTAGGACATGAAATAACTGGAAAACTATTGAATACAAATATTCACAAAATATTATTGATTGACGAGTCTGTATGGAGAGAAAGTTACTGAAATATTATATAAATGCAGTTAGGATAATTTGTGCTCAATAAACAATGTCAACATTTTGCACACTGAACTTGCTATCCCTTTTTGAAGTTAATGTCTTCTGTATAGTTTACAATTTTCCCCTAATTATTTTGTCTGCGCATTTGCTTTGATTCAGTGATGCAGGTAGGCTACAAACTAATGTGGCAACTAGGGAGAATCAAGGCAACATTCCTAATATTTTCAGGAGTCATCATGTTTTTCTATAAAGTATACAACATGCAAATGATGGCAACCTCCTAAGTCCTCTTTAGTGATATACCACTAGGTATTGTTTGCAATACATTACTTAATTGGTTTAGCAACATGTAAATGTATCCATTTGCGTCACACTGCACTAACACTATAAAACACTTCTTATAACTTAAACTCCATAGTCTACATTGCAAAACATTGGTGGGCATGTTACCATTGCAACATCGGCCTGGAAGATCTGCTTGATAAATTTGTTCTTAGAGGAATGAACAAGCTGGATGACGTCTCCATGTAGCGTGTCCCTGTTTTTCTCTAAGAACCCTGTAGAAATGGAGAAGACATAGATCAAAAATGTTACTCAAACTTAAAGGTAGCTTTTTTTTAGTAGCCAGTAAGATATATCCTTATACCTAATTCAATTGTATCAAATATTCGGTTCCTTCAACACTGCAGCATCTGGTGACAAATTATTGCCCCATTCATATTTCCTCTGTGATTACTTCTCTAACCACATGTGTCCATAAACATGATTAACAAATTAGAGCTAGCAAGCACTCTTAACTTAGGACATAGGACGGTGGATCAGATTATATGAGCAGAGGCTTCTATGAGTTACACTACTCACCATTCAATATTTCAATTTTATGCCAACAAGACAATTGCACAAATGACTTATTTAAGAGATTGCTATTGGGTCAGTAGACAGATGTCCATTCTGTATTTATGTATTCTATTTCAAAACAATTAAGAAAATTCTGTAATTTTTTCTTAATTTACTGGCAAACAGTAATGCCCCTTGTCTATTCTTTAAGCTTATATCAACTTATGTCTCACCTGTGGAGGCATCTCAAATACAGTATTTGGACCTGACAACTCATGTGTCTCCTGCGTAGTTAGTCCCTACAGCGCATATTCTTGGAACATCTGGTATATCTGGCTTCAAGATAAACCAGAAATCCTAATTAAGGATTATGGACTGAAGCATTGTAAAATTAGCAAGTTACTTAAAGGAGGTGTGAAGCACAAAAACAAACTACCTGAGTGAAATAAACTACAAACAAATATGTTCCTTGAGTCATCTACTGTATCAGCAGTAACACTTATTCAAATGTATCTACTAAATTGCATAGTACTCTGTAGTCACAATAATTATACATTAACACAAAAGTCAAACCATAAAATTCAAGAATATTATTAAAAAAGAACTTATGATTCATTCCCTCAGTATGAAACACTGTAATTAGAAAATACCTTCTGCTGTCATTATTGGTTTCCTCTGTAGGAAAAGCTGCAATTAGAACATTTCTTCTGCTGTGACTAATGTGTGGATCAGCTATAATAAAACCCATTATTACAACCATACTCAGCCCCCTTGTGAAGGTTCCAGCTAAAATGATCAATCAAATTTACCAGCCCTTTAAATGACCCCATACAATACACCAGACCATGAGATTTACTTTTCAAAATAAATGCCCTTACCTCTACCCTTACATCTTTTCCTCTGGAGTATCTTGTTATTTGGTAAAGAGCGAGAGAGGCCCCACGTACCAAAGGGACAGGGTGTTATTTTGTAAAAGAAGAATATAAATTCCCTTCGGTAACTAAATAATTTTTAACCATTCAGCTGAAGTATACCACAAACCATTCATATCAATTATACGAAAAAACAATATGCCTAAATTTGCAATGCCACAAGACATCCACTAGATGATAATGGAATGCCACCTATATATTATTAAATAAAAAAACGTTAACACCATTAAAAATGATTCATCATACAAAATTCATAGATCTACATATTATTAAAAAAACATATAATTATTCAATTTCATATTTTACATAAACAGCACATTGATTAATAAAGAGGGATATACAAAAATTCATCAAATGTCAACACAAATATTATATCAAATATGTAAACACTACGAATCATACATACACCGCATCCATGTGTTAAAAACTATTTTTAAAAAAATTCCAAAGGAAAGATAAAACAAGAGAAGAGAGAGACAAACAAAAAATACGACAAAACACTTATTAGTGGTTCGTGGACTAATCCAGGTAAAAAAAAACCCTCAAAAGCCAGACATATATGCAGTCCAATTATTTTTATCACAATGACTGGCCGGTACACTGGATTTAGTTTATTCCAGGCGTCAACACGTTTCGGTGGTGCTCGCTTAGTAATGGCCACCTTTATCAAGACAAATATAATATGCATCTCCTTGTAAAATCTTCAGACAAATACCCAAGCAACTGTGGCGAGTGTCAATCAATCAATCAATTAATGATTTGTAATACGCACTGCATACCCGTGAGGGTTTCAAGGCGCGGGGGGGGGATGCTGCTGCTATTGGTCGAAGAGCCAGGTCTTGAGTTGTCTTCTGAAGGTCAGCAGGTTTTCGGTTTGTCGCAGGTAGAGGGGGAGGGTGTTCCAGGTCCTGGCTTGATGGGAGAAGGATCTGCCTCCGGAAGTAGTTCTCCGGATGCGTGGGACCGTGGCCAGGGTGTGGTCAGCGGAGCGGAGTTTCCTGTTGGGTACGTAGAAGGATAGTCGACTGTTGAGATAGGCTGGGCCGGTTTTGTGGAGTGCCTTGTGTGCGTGGATCAGGAGCTTGAAGGAGATTCTTTTGTCGACGGGGAGCCAGTGCAGGTTCCTCAGGTGGGGGGTGATGTGGTCGCGGTGTGGGATGTCGAGGATCAGGCGTGCCGAGGTGTTCTGGATTCTCTGTAGTCTGTTGATGAGCTTGGACGAGGCTCCAGCGTAGAGCGCATTTCCGTAGTCGAGTCTGCTGCTGACTAGGGCCTGGGTGACTGTTTTCCTCGTGTTTGTCGGGATCCATCTGTAGATCTTGCGGAGCATGCAGAGGGTGTTGAAGCAGGTGAAGGAGGCTGTGTTGACTTGTTTGGTCATGGAGAGTTTCGAGTCGAGGATGACTCCCAAGTTGCGTGCGTGGTCGGTGGGGGCCGGGGGGGACCCCAGTGACGTTGGCCACAAGGAGTCGTCCCATGCGGAGGGGTTGGACCCGAGGATGAGGATCTCCGTTTTGTCTGTATTCAGTTTGAGGTGGCTGTCCTCCAGCCAGTGTGCGACTGCCTTCATTCCCTGGTGGAGGTTGGATTTGGAGGTGAGGGGGTCCTTGGTGAGGGAGAGGATCAGCTGAGAGTCGTCGGCATAGGAGATTATGTTGAGGTCGTGCTTTTGGGCGATGCGTGCTAGTGGCGCCATGTAGACGTTGAACAGCGTCGGGCTGAGGGAAGATCCTTGAGGGACGCCGCAGATGATCTTGAAGGCCTCAGACCGGAATGGGGGGAGGCGGACTCTCTGGGTTCTGCCGGAGAGGAAGGAGGTGGTCCAGTCCAGGGCCTGGTCTCGGATCCCTGCGTCGTGGAGGCGCGTGCGTAGTGCGCGGTGGCAGACGGTGTCGAAGGCGGTGGAGAGGTCCAGGAGGATGAGGGCCGCCATTTCGCCATTGTCTAGTAGGATCCTGATGTCGTCTGTGGCGGCGATGAGGGCGGTCTCGGTGCTGTGGTTGCTGCGGAATCCTGATTGAGACGGGTCCAGGATGTTGTTGTCTTCGAGGTGACGGGAGAGCTGGGTTTTTACTATCTTCTCAATGACCTTAGCTGGGAACGGAAGCAGGGAGATGGGTCTGAAGTTCTTGAGGTCGCTCGGTTCCGCCTTGGGTTTCTTCAGTAGGGCGTTGATCTCTGCGTGCTTCCAGTTCTCAGGGAAGGTGGCGGTCTCGAAGGAGAGGCTGATGATTTTGTGCAGGTGGGGTGCAATGGAATTGCCGGCTTTGTTGAAGATGTGGTGCGGGAGAGGGTCGGACGGGGATCCGGAGTGGATTGTTCCCATGGTCTTGATTGTGTACTCGGTGCTCACGTTGGCCCAGGTTGTCAGCTGTGAGTTCAGTGCGGTGCGGTCGGCATGGGTCGTTCGGGGTCTGAAGCCGTTGTGGATGTCGGTGATTTTCTGGTGAAAGAAGGCGGCGAGGGAGTCGCACAGGGCTTGCAATGGTGGGATGTCGTTGGCGTTGGAGCTGGGGTTGGAGAGTTCCTTCACGAGGGTGAAGAGTTCCTTGCTCTTGTGTGCGTTGTTGTCAAGGCGGTCTGTGAAGGAGGTCCTCTTGGCGGTCCTGATGAGGTGGTGGTGGTGGTTGCGGATGGCGTCTTTGTGGGCAGCGCGGCTGTCTGGCGACTTGTCGCTGTGCCATATGTTTTCCAGTTTCCGGCAGGTTCGTTTTGAGTCGAGGAGTTCCGGGGTGAACCAGCTGACTCTTCTGCTGGTGTCTCTGCTGGCAGGGTTTTTCAGCGGGGCGATGGTGTTGGCGCAGTTGTTCATCCAGCGTTCGAGGGGAGTGCACCTTCATCGGGGTTGGTGGGGTTCGTCGGAGGGTTGAGTGCGAGGCTTGTCTGTAGTTGTTCTTCAGTGACTTTAACCCAGCAGCGGCGGAGGGTCTGTGGTGTGCAGTGGTGTGTGAGGGGTTTTCGGAAGGAGAAGTGGATACAGTGGTGGTCTGTCCATGTGAGTTCGGAGGCGTGGTTGAAGGTGACGTGGGGGCTTGAGTAGAAGATGGCATCTAGCGTGTGGCCGGCGATATGGGTCGGCGTCGTGACAAGCTTTTTCAGTCCGAGGTTGGCGAGGTTGTCGATCAGGGTGGAGGAGTTGCTGTCGTTGTTGTTCTCCAGGTGATAGTTCAGGTCTCCGAGGAGGATGTATTCGGTGGAGGACAGCGTGTGCGAGCTGATGAGGTCGGCGATGGAGTCGCAGAATTGGGACCGGGGTCCTGGTGGTCTGCAGACGAGGGTGCCTCTTAGGGTGGTCTTGGGGTCCGTGTGGATCTGAAAGTGCATGTGTTCGGTGGTGCTGAGGATGTCGTTGGTGTTTGTTGAGATCCTGATGGTGGTTTTGTGGACGATGGCGATTCCTCCTCCGGCCCTGTTGGTGCGGTCACTGCGGGTGATCTTGTACCCGTCGGGGATGGCTATGGCGATGTCTGGCGAGGAGGCTTCGTTCATCCAGGTCTCGGTCAGGAAGGCGACGTCTGGTGATGTGGTGTTGAGTAGGTCCCAGAGTTCGACGGCGTGTTTTTGTGCGGAGCGGGTGTTGATCAGGATGCATCTAAGCTGGTTGGGTTCCGTCGTGGTAGGTGTCTTGGCGCTTTCGGGGCAGGAGAAGCTGCAGTTCCGGCAGGTGAAGGGGCCGTGGGTGCGCCTTGGGGCGGCCTTGCAGCAGGTGTGGGTCCTTCCTGGGTTGAGAGCGATGGGGGTTTTGGCGTCGTAGCGAAGGCGGTCTTCGTGGCTGGTGCGGGGGCCAGGGGTTCTGGCGCTGGGCGCGGTCCAGGCATGGACGGGCGCAGACGGGCTTGCCTTGGGCGCGCCTTTGGCGCGCCAGCGGCGCGCCCGCTGAGCGTGGCTGCACAGCGGCCGCCATATAAGGGAAGGTGGAGAGGGAGGAGCAGCTGGGAGGCGGGAGGCGAGGGACGGGTGTAACGAATGGGCGTGGAGGGGGTAGGGCCGCAGGGGAGGCAGCGGCGGGGACAGGGGACAGGAGACCGGCACGGGGCACAGAAGAGCAAAAGGGGTACAAAAACAAAGGGGCACAGAGGGACAAAAGTCAGCACGGGGGTACAGAAGTTGGCGAGGGGTACAGAATAAAAGGGGCACAAAAGCAAGGTGGCGAGCGGGGGCAGGGAGCACAGACAGTTACGGGCACAAAGAAATAGGCAGCAAGCAAAAAACTAACCTAACGCCACCACTGGCCACCCGGGATGAGGCGCAGGTGGAAGCCTGCGGGTGGTGGAGGGCCTCGATTCACCGGCGGCAGCAGCAGAGACAGCGGGGGTGCACGCGGAGCTGTGGCGGGGTGGGGAGCGACCTACCAGTTGGTCAAGGGTCCTAAAAGCGTAAGTGTTTCTTGTTGGGAAGTGGGTCCACCGTTTGCTATAGTGATACCATTATTTCAATTACAAAATCCCATGATACGTCATGCCAAGCAGTTGCTTGGGTATTTGTCTGAAGATTTTACAAGGAAAGGCATATTATATTTGTCTTGATAAAGGTGGCCATTACTTTGCGAGCACCACCCAAACGCGTCAACGCCTGGGATAAACTAAATCCAGTGTACTGGCTGGTCATTGTGATAAAAATACTTGACCTGCACATATGTCCGGCTTTTGAGTTGTTTTGACCTGGATTAGTCCACGAACCGCGAATAAGTGTATTGTTGTATTTGTTGTTTGTCTCTCTCTTCTCTTGTTTTATCTTTCTTTTGGAAAAACATTTTTTATTGTTTTTAACACATGGATACGGTGTACGTATGATTCATAGTATTTACATATGTGATATAATATTTGTGTTGACATTTGATGAATTTTTGCATTTCCCTCTTTATTAATCAATAGGCTGTTTATGTAAAATCTGCAATTGAATAATGATATATGTTTTTTAATAATATGTAGATTTATGAATTTTGTATGATGAATAATTTTTAATGGTTTAACGTTTTTTTATTTAATAAAATATAGGTGGCATTTCATTAACATTTAGTGGCTGTCTTGTGGCATTGCAAATATAAGCATATTGGTTTTTCGTATAAATGATATGAATGGTTTGTGGCATACTTGAGTTGAAAGGTATCTTGTCATTTATACATGGTAAGTGCATTAAAAGAGCAAATCGAAGTTTTCAGAGAAACTTAACAGGAACTAAAATTCAAGAAAAAAGGTGCTTCTATGCAGTAATACATTTCTCCATCTTCATGTAGCAACTATATTGCACAGAGATAATGGGGCCTCATGGGCCTCACACCGTGATATTTTATGAGGAAATTACAATGTTCAATAGTATAAAAATGCATACAATAATTGATTAAGATTTAAAATGCTCCATGGGTTTAGAACATATATGGATTTTATAAATTGTACCTGCACTCAATGTGAAAATCTTCTAGTTTTCTTCTATATGTGTCCACCACCAACATTATCGACGAAGTGAATTATTGTTAGCAAACTCAACGCTACCAATCTTATCGATGACAATAGGCTGGATGACAAACCTCTCTGTCTTTGGGAACTAAACAATCATGTGCCCTAAATGTGCATAAACAGTGCATTTTACATAGCTAATCTAACATTTGTTTTAGGACTAGCTAAAACGTTTATAACAGTTACTGTTTTGATACAATGCTCTTAAAGTAAACATGTGAAATAACCATTCCTGACAACGATGGACAACTCAAAGTTAAAAAGAAAATGAAGCTACAACTATATGTCATTTACTTAGAAGAAGGGTGTGAATAAGCTAATATTGATGACTATATTATAATTTTAAAAAACAAATATTTTCTCTACAAGTTCCAACAGTACAGAATTATTCAAATTGTCAATTAAGATGTAATTCATGTGTATTTTTACAATTTGGTCAAACTCTATAGATTGGTTAAAATCTGTAGATATTTGGATCAAGATGATTACTGTTCAAATTATTAAGCCTTTGGCAGGCTGAACTAGCATGCCACTGCCTAGTGTACGTACTTTCCAGAGAGTACCATTGGAACGGGAAACCAATTCTTTAAAATATAGAGTAGGCTTCAGCTACACTTAGAGGAGAATTTCTCTCTCACCTCATGCTAAAGGCTGTTTGGACTATCAATCAATCCCCCATGAAGTCCTTGATCTTGTTACATCTCACAACTAGAAAGGATCATCATACATAAATTATATATCTCATAGATGTATTGTAAACAGAAAACAATAGTATTTGTTTTATTTCACTCCAGGTAACTTTTTAAATAATTTAATCAGGACTAAAAGTGCAAGTCAGATCTACTGCCTTTGCCAATGCCCATTTATAAACCACACCCACTACAGGAAAATACTAAACGCTTAGGTAGAGAACCTATAGTTTTTATTCTAAATAGGCAGACAGATTACACAAATGTCGAACTGTCTTTTGACACACCCTCTCTACGTTACTCTGTTATGTCTCTCAATATGTTTTAACTATCTTTTTCTACATGTGTATCTTTAGATTAGAAGATGTATACCAAGCTTTCTTGAAATGTACCCTATTTGGCTATTGTAGAAAATGTATTTCAAATAAAAAAGAAAACAATCTTACAATACTTAGTGGGATGATAATAATTACATGATATATCATGCCACAGTTGGCAGTCAGGATACGTGTGCTTATGTCACATACCTCTTGTTTCATAGTAGACAATTCCAGCAAAATGGTTAATGCCAAACTGTGTTTCATAATTGTTCTTTGGAGGGATGTAGTTTGTGTTCAGTTTGTGCTGAGAATTCAGCTTGTACAGCATAGTGGTGTCTGTACCCTAAATTACAAAAGACAGAGAATTCTCAATGCTCATGAAGACTCATTAACACAGTATATGTTGTCATGAATAACTGAAGATATAGTAAGTGTATCTGCGTCAGATAAAACAACAAATAGCAAAATAAGCTGAAAAGTATGCAAGAAAAATAGGAGTTTTGAGATTGTGCCAGTGATGTACTTATATTTTTATTGTGAACAAATGTTTCCTTGGAGCCACTGTTTCAGTGTTATGGTGCATAAGTTTCAAGGGCAGGACGAGCAGAAAGATGGTCTGTTTGAGCCACTTCTTGAATGTCCTAAGGCGAGGGTGACACCTCCCTGTACCCTTGGTAACATCCTGCATAGATTAGTACACGTCAAAGGTGGCAAACATGTCCTTAAGAGGGTCCCAGTTGAGAGAAAAAATGCACACAATGTTAAAAGTCTCATTGAAAATCATGTAGTTCTTGATTGAAGATGAAGATTAATATTAAAGTTTATAGCAAGGCACCAAACTCCCAAGGCCATCAGGGAAGAGGACAGAGCCAAGCAACAACATCCAGAAGTAGATCCTGTAGAGATTATAGCACAACAAGCAAAAATCGGGGACACAAATCTTGGCAAGTGGGCGAAGAACAGGATGAAATATATGGGAAATTGTAGAAGTCTCCTGATCTAGGATTCAAACAGGAATGGACATCCCGAGAAAAAGATCAGCCTCATCTTCGATTGGAAACCACAGTTAAAATTCTCTAGATAGACCACAATCGAGGAAAGGACAGTTTGCAAGACTTGTCAATGCCCCTTTCCTGGAACTTATAATGTTGGTTAGGTCCACGAAGAAGCCCTAGTTTAACACCATTGCTCAGCGCTGAAGTCTGCAGCCCTGCTACCACCCTTCTCACCCACTACTCCACGTGACCCGCAGAACTACCTTCCAGGTGACCATGAGGGCAGAAACGGCAATGCGGTCTAGGCAGTGAGTAGGCTCAACTATGCCCCGAGTGTGTCATTCAGCAACATGCTGCCTGACTGTATGAGAAATGCTCCATCTTCTCCTGAAAACTTCCAGTATCTGGTCAGTTCTTGAGACAGATGTAAAAATAACAGTAAAATTTGACCTGAAGGAGATAACAATCAGATTTCTTTTTATGTTCAGTGATAAGATGTTGGTATGCAATTTGTTCCCCCCCCCGCGTCTGATAAGGTGGTACAGCACACTCTGCGGATGCTGAACTCTGACCTGGTTTTAATTTTTTATTTATTTAAACAGAAGCCAGGTAGCGCATTGCTGTGGGCACTGGATAAAGAAAAAAACTTAGGTTTCCTGGTAGACAAAGAATTTAAGTTTAAGGACCAAGTAAACAAAATAACATCGGCGTCTTTTTGCTGTTTGAGGCTTATAAAAAAGATAGAAAAATGTCTGCCCTCGAGCTTCTGAAAATAGTAACAAAGGCATTGGTTCTTACAAGGATTGATTACTGTAATAGTCTTTATCTTACTCTAAAAAAAGTTCTGACCCCCCCCGAGCTTATGAAAATAGTAATAAAGGCTTTGGTCCTAACAAGGACTGATTACTGCAATAGTCCTTTTCTTACTCTTGAAACGGGTTTCCTTAAGAGGCTGCAGACATTGCAAAACACTGCGGCTCGTTTCCTATTTAAAATCCCGAAATACGAGTCGGCCAGAGGAGCGATTAGGAAATTACACTGGTTGCCAGTCAAGCAACGCTGTAGTTTCATGGCTCTCTGTCTGGCCTTTAATCACTGCACGGACTCGGGCCAGACCATTTTAAGAAGAAACTTAAATGGTACGATCCAGCAAGGAAACTTCGATCAGGCTCAGCCAGGAATCTGATTGTCCCCCATTTAGGAAAGCTACCTGGGGTGGAAAGCGCTTTTCCAGGGCCACTGCCATACTCTGGAACAGTCTCCCATTGACACTAAAAGCTGCCCCCTCTCTACTCTCCTTCAGAAAAGCCTTAAAGACCTGGCTTTTCACACAGGAGTAGAAGATATCTGTGCGCCTGCTTGATCCGACAATGACATTGCAGCAGCCTACATCAGACTTCAACAGCGCCAAGACGCCCTAGGGCATGAGATCGTGCTTTATAAGTCACATTTATATTACTGGCCTTTTTAGGTCTCGCCTGACCCAGCGCATGCGCTGGTCTGGCGAGACTTATTGAGAGGGCTCCAAAAGTGCTACCAGGCCAGCCTAGAGCTACAGTGCATGTGCGCGGGCGCGCGCGCCACGCTTTACCGCGATTACTTTCACGGCCGCTTTGCATAGCCAATAGGTCTCGCTTTTGGGACCTTATAAGTATTTAGTTATGCAACTGTTGCATGGCTAAACACTTATAAGGTCCCAAAGGCGAGACCTATTGGCTATGCCAATGCTTGTTATAAGTTGACTTCCAAACCATAAAGTTTTAATGGTGAACCATTGATGAGCGGGGTTTAACCATGTTTCTCTTCTCATTTGAACGTGGAATCAATCACCTCCATATTGGACTACTGTAATGGGTGCTGCAGCAGATATTGAATCAGGTGCAGAGTGTGCAGAAGGTTGTGGCCCATTTAGCCGTTGTTGTTATTGGCATATTTCTAAAATTCTGTTGAACTTACATTAGTCACCAGACTTCCAATTATTTCAATTCAAGGCATTGCACAGTGTGCATAAGGTTGTATTGGGTTAGTTCACTTTTTTTATGTTTGAATACTATTGGGCCTACTCACACAGGCATTTTGGAATGCATAAAATACTACATTTGTAGTATTGATTTATGTACTCAAACGTGCCTTTGTGAATTGGCCCCAAAACATTTGAAGTGGGAATAAAATGGAATTATTTTGACAATATTCATACACAGTTAGTACAAATAGCAAGGACTGTGCACTCTTTGCACTTTTACTAACCGGGAGTTGGACATTATGAGGCTGATTCACAAAAGTATGTAAGCATGTGTAAAAGAGTAGCCCTGTAGTACTATTTCTCATACTCATAAATGCTTTTGAGCCACACGCATCAAAGAAAAAGCCAGTCGCAAACGGGCAAATTCTCAGAATCTGCCCCTTTGCGACCGGTATTTTTGCATTTGGGGTGCATCATCGCAAATGCAAAAATCGCAAATTGCAATTGCATTTAAGGAATCGCAAATTGTAATGCCTTGAATGCAATGCAAGATGCCATTTAAAATAGCGATTTCGCTATTATGGTCCGCTAATTACCGGAAAATTATACCTGATGGTAATTAAAGAAAAGTTTGAAAAATGCACTAAAGTGCATTTTTCAAAGTTGCAGGTTACACACACACATACACATGGGGCATGTGTGTACGCAAAATGTGTGCACATATCAATTTCAGCGGTGCAACAGGGTGTCCTTTTGGCACCCTTGCACCCTTGAAATTGCATGCGCAATTTGCGAGTACCTTTTGGATACTCGCAAATTGCGCATGCAATTCCCATTCATTCCTATGGGCCTGTTGGCCCATAGGAATGAATGGGAAGCCATTCCTTTATTGCGACTCGCAATTTTTGAGTCGCAATTAAGGAATGTTAAGGAATCGCTATTTTTTTTGCGATTCCTACATGCATAGGCTTTTGCAATTCCTTAATAATCGCAATTAAGGAATCGTAAAAGCCTACCCTGATGCATGTGCCCCTTTGTGTATTAGCTCCTATGTCAGTGGATGCAATTCTGCGCCTGCAAATCTGAGACTGTTAAAGCAAGATCAGATCTTTCTAGAAATGTTAAGCAGGAGGTTGGACCTTAACAGCTGTTGCTGAGGAATTCATTGCCTCACATCCCTGCCAGAACAGTGAAATGGTATAATTTCACTGAAAGTTCATGACCTGGCTGTTTAATGGACAAGTTGCTTGTTGTTCCCGGAAATTTCTGTTGTCATTACAGTGACATAACGCCTCTTATTACATCAGCACACTATGGGTAAAAACTCTTTGAGCATTTAAATTTGCACACCCACACACACTGCATGGTAAAGATACTGCTGTAAAATTGTGAAGGCATAACATGCATGTTCTTACCGCATTTTGAGACTCTGGTCTTATGTTTCAGACACAGGATTTTGGGAGCATAACTTCATAAAATGCAAATGGCCTCTACATTTATGATTCTACCTTAAGATGCTTGTCCTAAAGAAAATTTGATATCGCTGTAATCGTGAACCCATTTTGTGTGGGACATCTAAACCTGTCAAATAAAGCATTAACCATTCACCCATCCCACTCTTACAATGGCATAAGTCAAAAACTATTAAATTGATTGGTCAAAGTAGCACAATGGGTGTCACCTAGAAGGCCTACTTCCTGCATTCAACTTCAAAACCCACCTTTGGGAACTTGCTTTCTTCGTCGATGAGCGAGATGATGTTCATGGGTTTGATGGCGATCATATCCAAGGCGTCTTGATTATCGGTGAATTCAATGTGCTGCCAGTTGATGTTTTCCAAGTTGTACTCTTCCTGCTCCAACTTGAACACGTGGCGTACAAAGAACTGCTGCAAGTTCTCATTGGCAAAGTTTATGCACAGCTGCTCGAAACTAGCAGGAGGAAAACAGAGATCATAGGAAGTCAAGGTAAGATACATGCTGAGTCAATGGTTGCCATGTGTGCTGTTAGCATTGGCTGTTTCCGAATGGTGGTAAATTGACACACCCCCAAGAGTACCACTCTGCTGACTTTATTTGTATTATAGCTACAAATAGGAGTGTAAACTGAGGAGCGGTGACAGAAACCCAGTTGCCCTTTTCTACTATTAACTGCGAATGTATAGAGACATTCTAGGTAGTGGCAGCTGGTTCTTGTCTGGTCAAGGCGGTAAAGCTCAATTTGATCCTAGTTTAGTTTTAACTTCTACTATTTTTGGTTTGCCATTATTTTCTATAAAAGTGCATTATCAATTAACCACTGGTATAATTGTATTTACTAGTGGTAGCCTTGTGGAATGGCCAACAGGATTGTGCCCATCTGAAATGAGTACGTTCTACCAGTGGCTAAATTACCAGCTTATCTTGAATAAAACATGGCACAATTTTTATGCTACCCCAATGTGCATCTAATGTATGGTCACGTGTTTTGATAACCACAAACTTGATATTACAAATGTCAGAGATCATTTCACGTTTAATGTGATGACTGGCAATTTTCAAATAATTAATTTTTAGTTTGTCTTATTTTTGCTATGTTAAGAAACAGTGATTTGATTTCATACATTTTCAAATCCTCAAATGTTGACTTTTAATCAACTATGCAGGTCTAACATTTTTAAAGGTATGGGAACTTAGGACCTGGTTATAAATGCCTTTTAGACAGGAAAATCATGTTCTTAATTCATGGTTCATAAATGGGACCTGAAAAAAAAATTCCACCAGTATTGTCAAATTCAGGACCAGAGTGTGAGTGTTTCAGGGAGGTCCCACCTTAAACCATGAATTTGTGGGTATTCGTATTCCCATTGCAAGTAGTTTTTCATTCTGGGAAATTTACAAATGTATCCCTATCAAGGGCGGAAGGAAGTGTGTTTCTAGGGTGATATGAAGAAGGGCTGCATCCCTATTTAGAAGACGCATGGGGAGGGTGGCAAATCTTCAATTAAGAGGGCCACTAATGTCAATTCTTTTAACAGGAAAAAATCTAGCAGTACAAAACGTTAAAATTGTAGCAATTGATAAGATATGCATTATAGCTATTAAAGTTACAGAAACACAGTAGTGTTTTCCATATCAAGTTCTTCTGATTTAAAATCTGTTCCTACATAGTTATCCGTTTCACTCAAATCTTTGATGTCATGGGGACACTGGTTCTGGGATCAGCAAATATCCACAATTGTTATATATATTTATTCTTCAGACTAATTCACATTATGAACTGAAGGGCAAAACATAGATTTTGTTTCATTTGCTAGCATCATAAATGCACCTCAGAGATTAAACTATGTTTTTGTCATCTGAATAATGTACAGTCTGCCATTATTTGGCCTTGTGGCACTGTTTGTTGACGTCTGTGACATTTGCATTGCAAACTGGATCCTGTACGTTCTTGTCGTGAGATGTTTGTGTAAAGGTTGTTCTTGGCCATGGATACCCCTTGTAGTGGGGTTGGTTGATGGATTACCTCTTGCACACAGAAGTGTAATGATCATACCAAACCTCCTGTAAATGATAGTTACCCTAAAGCACAACAGCAGTACTATGCTAATTGGCCTTCAGCCACATTTTCAACAGATTGATGCCTTTAACTTCACACAATCGTGAACTGAGAATTCTACTTCTGTATGAACTGCACATCTAAACTCATGGGGCCATTTATTGAAGAGTATTTCTATAATTGCAAAAATCGTCAATCCATGGCTGTAATTACAGTTCACTGACTTTTCCACAATCACTTGTGGGAATAACTCACAGAGTGTACACCAACATGGCACAACCTTGCTGAGTGATTCACTCATTAAATGAGTAATATGGAAAAGGAAGATAAACTGTGCATGTTTAATGGTTTTAAACATAGACCGGTCGATAAAAAAGACAAACAATTAAAAGAAATAATGTGGAAGTGAAACAATGCAGTGCAAGTCAAAAACGAGTTAAAGGAAAGCTGCCCTTGCACTGACAAGCAGAGCAGCAGCAGGAGCATGCAGAAGCAGGAGACAAACCCAGCCCCTGAGGAGGACAGACACAAGAACAAGGAAGAAAACAATCAAATCAGGAACAGAGAGTGGACACCAAGCCCACACCATTCAAGTCTATATTAAAATTATAGCTCTGTGCGTCAACTGTAGGTGAAGCCTAAAAACAGGAGGGAATGGAGATTGCAGGGGTGATTGGGGGATACGGGCACAGAGAAAAACAGAAGCCGGGACGAGAGTCAACCTCCATAAAGAAAAGAATAGCATTGAGTCATCAATGAAGGGAAAGGGGACATAGGATCAATGCCTCAATTTATCATTATGTATTGACAAATATACCAACGTGAAAGGGGGGAGGATATATATGGCATTTATGGATCTCTCCGCGGCCTTCGACTGTGTGTCTCACCAGAAGTTATGGCCCATTCTGGATGGGATGGGGGTTGACACCTTGATAATCCGCTTTATTCGCCAGCTGTACGCCAATTCCACCGCAAATGGGTAATGTACGCGTTCATTTAAAATCGAGAGGGGAGTCAGGCAGGGATGTGTCCTCGCCCCATTTCTTTTTTCCATCTATACAAACGGGGTGGAGACCGTCCGGACTGGCTCACCGCTGGATGTTCCTGCATTTGATAACACCCCCCTTCCCATATTGGCGTACACTGACGACGCGGTTTTAATTGATAGGACAGGGGTCGCCTTGCAATCTCTTATAACCTCATACGCTGCATTTATGGCATCGTTAGATATTAGGGTCAACGAGACAAAATCTTTTGTCATTATAGCTCGAGCCAAAAGAGGAGCAAAATCCCCCCATTTCCAGCTGGCTTCAAAGAAAATCGAAGTGGTGGACTCCTTCCCATACTTGGGGGTCTTATTTGATAAGAACCACACCTGGAAAAATCTGGTGGCAGCAAGGGCTCTAGGTATGGAAAGGAGTCTACAAGCTATTAAGGGATTTGCAAGGAAGCTGGGAACCAGTCCGCTGGACACGATAAAAAATATCTATTGTGCTAAAACGAAGGCAATGGTAACTTATGGAGCGGGAGTGTGGGGGATGGCTCCTTCAGACCATCTCCAAAGTATGGAAGACATTTTTTTTTTAAACCGGGTGTCATTACCCCTCCCATCCTCGAATTATATTTTACATCTTGAGCTGGGGTTACCGTACTTACTGGATTCCATTAAACTGGCTGCAATTTTATTGTGGCTTTCGAATAGGTCCACTGTCAATTTAACTCAACGCATAATTGGCAGTTGTCTGAAGCTGGACCATTACAATGGGATTGGATGGCTCAGATATGTGGAAGCTGAGCTGACCGCACTTGGGGAAGGAGAGCTGTTCAGGGACCCCTCACTCTGTAGGAAGACCTCCAAAAAGAAAATTACTGATCTGTTTTTACAGCGGGCCAACTTTCTTCGGAGGGAAAAGAATCACCAACAAAAGGCGTATGATCTTATTCCATCTGGATCTGGCGAGGGATTCTCATACTTCTCGTGTATTGCCTATGCTCATCATAGATTCATATTGTTGCGTTTTCATCTGAATTATATCCCCCTGATGTTGGCTTTTCAAGTGCGGAAGTTTAAACATTCTGACTTGCCCTTTTGCCCCTGTGACAACCACTCTCCCCAAACAGACTGTAGTTCTATTTTGTACATTTTATCAAACTGAGAGAAAAGCATTTATTTTTACGATTTTAAGGCACCATTATTTTTTTCAATGCACGGTGGCACTGTACTTTTTAAAGGCGCTTTCTGAACCCTTTTTCTGCTTTTCTGTAGCATGTTTCTATGGGCATGTGTGCGAAAGAGGAAGAACTGGGGTATGCTGATTTAAATAACTGCAAAAACTGGATTCCTAATAGAGAGGTGAACTAGAAAAATTAAATACCCCATGAAGATTGTGTTAGTCTTTTATATGGTCTTGAATATTATCACTAGGGCTGCAATGTGTAATAATCTTAAAATATTTTAATTTTTTTTACTGTCTTTTCTACAGTAAAATGTATTTGATGAAATGTTGATTTTATGATCTGTTATAAAAATAGATCGAATATTATGAATTGAATTGAGTCATCGATGAGTCGCCCGGTAAGCAAGAACTGAATAACAACCACAACCTGGCTACATGGAACTTCAATGAGTTTAACAACGGGGTTGATGCAGGGAATGAAGAGCTCATTGAGTCATCACTCTTTGTAAACACACAGATCTATCATAACATTTGTGAGGGATGCATTGACATGTAGAAGATGGCTAATACAATGCATCCTGCCACTCTGGTAGGTACCAGCAAAGAGCATGCATCTAGATAATGCCATGTGGCCAAGGCGCCACTTTTCTAACCCAAGGCTTTTATTTAGCAATTATGGGACTTATGAACAAATTTTGCTTCAGCTGCATCGATTGGACTCAACATCTCAAAACAATGTTTTGTTGAACAAAGTCCAGGCCTGGAAACCTGGTGCCCTACCAACACAGATTTATCTGATAACCCTAACAATGAACTCAGAACATCAACCTGACACATAGTAGTATTTTATTTTTGGGATAGTGCTTAATGTCACACTTGCGCCATTTCTAAAAACTGTAGACAATGGGGATATCCATTAACCTATACAACGGTCCTCAATGTAACAACCTCAGAAAGATAAAAGGTTGAATTGGCTTGCCAGGATTCAAGCTCATGACTTGCAGATCACAGTAGGTGCCAGCAATTGACATTAATCCACTGAGATATCTTGTCAGCATAACAGAGGGCACACAGGGGGCAGATTTACAAGAAACTTACGCATCTCTGCGTTATAGCAGAGATGCGTCAGTTTACTTGCGTCACTCAAAAAAACCCTTGCGCCACCATGGATGCGTCGCATTCACAATGTGGCGCACCATGGTGTAAGGATTGACAGATGCGTCACGCATCTGTTGCCGTAAAGGTAACGCATTGCTAGAATCGTGTACCAAGCATGACGCAACTCCAGCAGTGCTCAGGAATGCCTATTCCTATTGTGCTGCGTCACTCCTTATGCCTTCTTCAAGCAGACATAAAGGTTTTGATGCAGTGGCGTCGTAGAAGTGAAATCTTGTAGATTTCACTGTGTCACTTTTACAAGGCTTTCTTACGTCAGAACGCCCTCCTTGCATACATTATACCTGACGCAGGTATAATGTGGCGCAGGGCTTTAGGAGGGCTTTACAATGTGATGCATCTTCCTAGATGTGTCACGTTGTAAATGTGTCGCAATGTGGCATATTGTTTACGCTGCCACTGCATCACAAAAGTGACGCAACGGCAGCGTAAAAGTGTTGCAAGAAGCTTGTAAATCTGCCCCAGGTGCCTAAATACACAGAGAAAACATTCATCCCCAACCCATAGCTCAACAATGCATTATGGTACTGACAGGTGGATAAACATTTTGTAAAATATTGAGGCAAGGAACGCTGACATACATAAGGACTTTCCATGTCCTAGCTTAGTCCAGTCACAATGTTGAAAAATGACATTTCAATTTGGATTTTCATTGAAAATTGGGACATCCACATTGCAATCCTTGCCAGTCACAAATCAAAGGGGGCACAAACAGTACATTCGTCAGTTCATATATGTGGCAAGGGTCTTATAGCTACAAGCATCTGCGACGTCAGAGCTCCATCAGTGTTGTTTTACAATGCCCTAAAAATGTCACCACTTCATCCCAACAACCCTATGTGCAAACCTCTGTCACCTGTCCTTCTCCAACCATTGCCCCTTCACTAAACACCCCTGCTGTGTGGCCATCATCCACCAGGCAGCATACAATGCTACAAGTCCCCCAGGGTATTGACCTAGACTTTGATAACAGTAGTAGAGGATACAAACATCTCACCTCACCTGGCACAACCAGTAGACTTACCTCTGAAACGCAGTAAACACAACCACCCACCGGTACTCCTGCTCAATAGAGCCCCCTAGATGCCAGACACCTCTAATGCCTGCATATGATCACTACACTCTGAAATGAAAATATTCTCCCAGTGGTCTGGTTTGGCATCAGATGTGGTCAAAATGCTGCCAGACATTTCAGTGTTTGGATTGGCAGCAGAGTACATTTTGCCCTTTTCCCTCCACAAGGCAACCTTTTTCTAAGAAGAGTAAATCTGTAGGCATTGCTTAATCCTGCTGCAAAGTCCACCAAGAAAGGTGGATTTTCTACATTAGCAAGTGCAGTTTCACATGATCCTGGTCCTGATTTCTGTTTTAGATGCAGAAATCGAGTTTGTTGACCCTTAGATAACACCTACAGGCGTACAACACACTGTGGCTGAGGGCCTGAGAGCTTCTGGCTCTATTACTGCCATATCAGGCATGTCTTCCTCAACGCTATGAAAAGCCTCCAAAGAAGCTAAGTAACTTTCATCAAGGAAAATTATAGATACATGTAGAGGACTTCATATTTTAATACTAGGACTAAAGAGATAGTACAGTAGAGATCTGCAAAAAGATGTGACAACCTGTGACATGATTGCCAACTTTCAAAATGCTGACTTTACTAATGCGTCCTCTGAACAGATGGCACAATTTTCACATCAGCGTGGTATATTAAGATGGACATGCAACAGAATTGTGAAAGGACAGAGTATCACTGTCTGAAATGGTGATGCTCCCACGCCTGCTATATTTCTTTCATAACCTACCAGTGGGCATACTCCGGAGCACACTTCCCACCCTACACACCATGCTGAGGGGCTTCCTCTTGCATAAGGGCAGGCGCTGAGTAGCTCGGCACAAGTTGCAACTGGCAGTTGAAAAGGGGGCCTTGGGGCCCCAAACTTTGAACATTATTACCTAGCGGCACAACTGCAATGGCCTGCCTGCTGGCTGATGGGGCCGCTATCGGATGAATGGGAGCTGCCTTCTGTGGAACGCGCACATCGGGTGGTGCGAGAGAACTTCCTACCACATCAAGGGATCCCCAGGAGGTCGACTATCTGCTGTGAGCAGCATATAACAGCTTCCACAGAAGCCTGCACCTAATGCTGACTATGTCACAATACTCCCCAGAGATCCATATCGGCTCCATCAGACCATTTAGGGACCAGGTTGGGAGGGAAGAACCCTGGGTGCTCTATTACAAAAGGGCATGCTCTACAGACGGACTGCAAACTGCCGGTGAGCCATTTCTTGGCCTATGGCCGATTGTTGGCCGAGGTAGGCCGACTGGCAGATTGTTAACATGGAGACGGATCACCATCTGTTGGTTCACACCTTACACACCATAGGCGAGGTCCATTGTCTCATAACCTGACTCACTCGAGCCTTTGCACACACGTTACAAGAACCCCTGCTGTTAACCCAAAAGGTGATGGTAGCGGGATATAGGCCGGGACTGGGAGAGGGTGCTGCTATATTCGCGCAAAGTTTCCCACAACGCTAAGTACATCCAACATAACATCTGACACAGGGCCTATCTAACCCTGTCGAGGTTCTACAGAATATTTGGCTCTGCCCCGAATAGCCCGCGGTACCACGAACCAGATGCCAATATGGTGCATATGTTCTGGAATTGCCCGGTGACAGCTGATATGTGGCGAGAGGTCATGGACGCACTAACTGCCATCATAGATTGTGGAGACCTCTGCACCATGGTGAGTGGAGTCTTGGGACTGTTTGGGTGCAGTAAAGGAGGGAGCACATCAATCCGTTTTATAGACCTAGCGGTGCTCATACTTCGCAGGTCAATCGCCATGCACTGGAAAGCAACACGCTCCCCGGGTTGAGACACTGGTGCGCAGCAACACTTAAGTGGGGTAGGGCTGAATCAATAGCGCTAAAGCGAGAGGAGACCCGAGGACTGCTCAAGACCCCTAAAGCTGCAGACTGGTACAGTTTGCTGGAGGAGGTGTAGGCATTTTAGGAGGGTCTCACTGATTGAGAATGGGACATTTACCCAGTTGCCAAATTATACCACTCTCTGTATGACTGTCGCCTCCTTCCCCCCCCTGGCCTGAGCTAGAAAGCAAAATGGTGGGAGATGTGTCGCAAAGGGATGCTGAGGGGTGGTGCCATATTGCATGTGCATGACAATATCTTTCAGAATGGAGGTGGGAATAAGCTGAGAGTGAACATGCGAGAGGGCGACTGCTGCCCTGTCTTTAATCCCCTTTTTTTAAACTGCAACTGTCATGGCTTAATGTTAAATATGTTCTAGTTGTTAATCTGTTAGACCTGATGTAATACAATATATGTACAGGGACCATAGTGGGGTCATTAAGCATTGATGTGTAAGACTGAGTCGCACGTTTGTCATATGACTGCATGATGCTACTATAAAACTTAATAAAGATGGTTAGAAAAAAAATATGCAACAGTATGTTCAGGTTGTGCTTGCCAATCATCTTGTGTAGGGAGAGGGTCTTAACCAACAATAAAGGCCTACTTTCCACAACTCATAAGATTCTGAATTCTTAAACTCCATCAGCCAGTCAGAGTCTGACTCCCTAAGCTCTTTATGCTCATGCTGTTGCTTAGCTCATCTGGCATTGCCTAGCTGTCAAAGGCACACAGCCAGTATTAGCTTTTACTCATTTTATGACTCCCAGGTAGTTTATTTAAACCACTGTTGCTCCCAGGGACCGTGTTCAATAACAAATTAATGAATATTTCAGAGGGCTTTGTCATTGACATATTTGCCCTTTACCCGGATTATGTGCCCTCGCCTTAGGAAGACATAACTTGGGTGGTGGGCAATTATCCCGGGTTAGTGCCCTCTAGAATGTTCATTACTGCTTTAATTATATTTTAATAGAGTACTTCTTAAGTAATGATAGCCTTCCTCATACCCTACGTGAATTATTATCCAGAGTAATGATATGTCCTGTCACCACTGTCATCTTACCTGTTCACCGTGAAGTTCTCAAAGCCAAAGATGTCAAGTAGACCAATTGACCGCCGGGCAAGTTTGGGCTCAAGTGAGAGTGGTCTGTAGATGGCAGCGTTGATCTTGTCTACGATCCACACAAAGAGGCGCCCATATATTCCCTGAAATATTCAGAGCAACATGTAGTCAAAGTGAGAAACCAGCAGTCGAGGCTTATATTTCACTGTGCACCTGCCTCCTCCTCACCATGGCTACTGGCTGTAAGCATCTATTGAAGAGGATACTTCCTATGAGCTGGCTGTAAGTGATACTGACAGGCCATTGTTCACAGGGTCATGGAGGGGCCTGTACACCAGCTACAGTGCTCAGGTGCTGCACACTGTGTATAAACCTTATGAACGATACCACTAAAGTATATAATATTATCATAAGGTTCGCACAGGAGGTGTTTCACTATATTATAAAGAATTACAAAGCATAACAGAATGCTGTAAGCTAGAAAGCTAAAAAGGAAATGAACTCGCGAAACAAAGAGAAAATATTTAGTGAAAGCTGAAACAAAAAAAATACTATTTAAATAATTTTGCATAGCACCAATTTTCAACTTACACAAAATTATTCACAAATAATAGAAAATAGGATTTTACATGCTAGCATCTTGTGAATTATAAGAAATTGTACGACTAAGTTTATGACGTGATGTCACGGGTGATGAAATCGCATTATGAGAGCACAGGTACTTTAGCATTATGTAAGATGACGCTAGGGCCAAAGAAGGGCAATCCCATTTTACAGTTTACTGTATCAACCAATGGAATTGCAGTGTAGATCAGCAAAGGTGTAGCCTGAAGCAGCCTGACCAACCTAGTCACTTCTAAGACCCCACCTTAACAAACGCATCCCGAACATCCAGCGCTTGCTCCATGCTGAGAGGGGTGGAGACCGTCTCTCCTCGCGTGATGATGGTTCGACTAGTCAGGCAGTTCATGAGGTCCTGGGGGTTAACCTGTTAATAAACAGCACAGACATCAGAGGAGGAGACTTGGGTATAACATGGCAGCATCACAGCCACCACAACTTGAAAACACGTTAGAACATTTGCTAGATTAAGTCTGTTGTTCATTTTTTCGGCCCATTCCAATTTGCAAGCTGATAGATGGGAATTTCATTTGAAATATGACCTCTAATTCACACCTCAAGGTCAACTCCGTGCAAGGACCATCATAGACAGATCACTGAACTATGCTTTTCCCTTTGACCATAGTTGTAGAGTACACCCTTGCCCTCTGTGGCAACCAAGTCGTTTGTACGACGTCCTCTCTGCAGGGCCCAGTACCACACATCACTGGCAAGGAGGGTAATGGGATTTATGCTTTACAAGCTAACTTCTTTGTGAGGCAAAGACACCAATTCCACCAGCATCAACCATAGCTGAGACAAAGCTTTGAAAGGAATCCTCTGACTGCTGATGATTTACTTAATCTTTGGAAGAACTAATGGTGGAGTATTGACTTGGCCAACCAATTGACCAGTCAATGTGTGGTTTACTATAACCTTATAACCAAGGGCGGCCAAGGGCTATTCTAGTTGTTATGTTCTAATTTAAAAAGGGAGAAATACAGAGACAAGCAATGGGATGTTGGCGCAGAGGATGTATGTGAGCCATTATTAGCCCTATGACACTCTTCTATCTTCAGTGGTCCTCCGGCCAATACAAAACGTTGATATATAATGTAAATTAGAAAATTGGAATGTTGGGACCTCCACTGAAAACAATGGAGTGATCGGGACTTCTAATGGCAGGTAGAATCCCGAAGCTCCAACATTCCAATGTTGTTATTCACAGCTGTTGCTGTAAACAGAGGCTTCACAGTACTCGAGGGGATTTTAATTCCCTTGGGCGCTGTGAGGCCTTTGATTTATTTGTTAGAACATTCTGCCCTGTAGTGGGGACATTTTCTAATAGCCTTATAGCCCTCTGTAGCTGGACTATACTCAGCTGTGTGCTGTGACTAGGTCAGAGTGGTCGTATGTCAAAATAAAGAGGACAAAAATATCGACCTACACATATACAGATTCCAAAATATATTGCCAATCACTAAAGCATCAAGGTATTCATCCACAGAGAAGGCCTGATGTACTATTCTAACTTCAGATCTACTTAAATTGAGGATACAGTGTAAGTAAATATATATGGAATTTATTTTATGTACAGGCTGATATTAAAAGTGCAATATTTTCATACCACACATTCCCAAGAGTAACCAGCATCACTGTGAATGATGTGCGAGCTCCTCTTTGTCCCTTTAGGTAACAGTGCTCTCCACAGCACTGTGAAAGTAACTCTTGGTACACCCTGGTAAGCCAAGGGAGGTTTGATGGATCACCTGGGCTTACCTGGGTACACAGGGTGAGAGTAGGATTGACCACGTTGATGGATGGGTGATTTTGAAGTCTGCTTGGGCTTAAATACTCTGAGACGTGAGAGAGAGACACACATTGGGGTGCCTACAGTGCTGACGAGGATATGCTCAGAACCTAAGGAGCCAAAAAGTAAGACAGGGATGTTGCAGGCCAAACTGAAGCCATGGCTGGATATTCCCCTGGGTGGGTCAGGTCCTCAATTATTTGGGAGGAGACGGTGGCTTGAAACCACCAGCAACACGTCACCTTAGAATGGTGCCCACACACTGGGTATAAGAGCAGGGTGACAGTTCAGACAGAGGACCACAGACATGTTCAGTATGCTGTAAATAACTGTGTATATCTACTCTGACTGGATCCATTTAATATTACATTGAGTAGTGGCTCCTACATGTGGGGGGTGACCACCAACCACCTTATTTTAACTGTCGCCAGGGCTTAACTGCCTGTAATGTATGGGGAACTTCTGCAGTTTCTATCCTTTTTTTCTCAACTATATTTTATCGGTTTTCCATACAAAACAAATACAAACCATACATTAAAGAGTCACAAGATCATAGGGGTAAGTTGCCAGGCAGACAGAGATACAAGAGTCCAGAACAGGCGTCATTTGAGATAACCACACCGTGAATATCAAACTGTACTACATAAACCCAGCCATATAACCCAATCATAGTGCGATGTACTGGACATTAACACGGTTGTCACATTAGTTATGAAAGAATAGAATAGTTAATAAGTCCGCCTTCAACATCATTGCTAACATCAGAAGCCAAATCATCGTTAAATTGGTCAAGAAGTTGTCCCCATGCCGGTACCTCTTCCACTGCCCCTTCATCTGTACGCGCCAGATGCATACACTATTCCTCCGCTGCTCCCCACTCCAGGAGATCTCTAAGCCAGTGGCCAGACAGTATTCTCCTGGACCCCAACATCCCTATGGCTACTCTACTTTTGGCCAACACAAGGGCGAGCTCTGCAAGTCTATAGGGGATCTTCTGCCATTTCCGTCGAGCCACCACTCCCAACAGGCAAGCCATCAGAGCCAGAGTAATCACCAACCCGGTAAACTCCTCTGACCTGGGGACCACCAACCTCTAAAACTGTTGAACCCCAACACATAACCAAGCTAAATGCAGGAAGGTGGAATCCTTCTCACCACATCGCATAATTTGAGCTCCCCTAGAGGGATCCATTCTGTTTAATTTGTGAGGAGTCGCATAGGTGCGATGGAGAAAATTAAAATGTAACAGTTTAAACCTGTTATTGCAATAGACAGTGTGCACCAATTCTAAGGCATGTGACCAGTCAGTGTCAGATATCTGACACTCAGGCTCCTGCTCCTAATCGCGATGTGCCGCGCAGGGTTCTCCAACATGTACCCCCTGAGGGCCTTATAAAACAGGGTAATCAAGTGCTGCCCTTCTCTCCACCGAACCAGGTCCCCCAACACCTCTGACGCCTGCAGCGCAGCCCGAAAGTGAAACACCGTTCCCTTGCAACACTCTCCAGTTTAGCATAGTGCAGTAAGTGACCTGGGCTTATTCCAAAAGTTTCCTGAGCCTCCTGAAATGAAATAAAAAGCAGGATACAGATGGCCCACCACCTGACAGCCCCCCCACTCTCCATTGCTCCATAGACATATTGTCCTCAATAGCCTGAAATGGGGCAAGACCCCAAAGTCGCAATTCCCTATCAAAGGGAGCCTGACAAAGCACCTTTCTCACCACCTGTTCGCAGAGCGTTGCAGTGGTTCTGACCAAATATGGAACCGGGTATTCTGACCGACCCCTCTTCATCAAGAGTTGAGCTAATGTGTCCACACCAAGCATGCCCCGAAAGAGCTGCTTCTCCCATGTATATGTCTCAGTCAGCCACCTCACAGCATGCTGTAAATGTGCTGCAGAATAGTATAATATGATATCAGGAATTGGCAATCCCCCATCCTTCAGATCCCTGCCGAGCAAGGATAACACAACCCTACCGCGGCGCCCAGCCCAAATCAAGGAGACTAACAGGCCGTCCAGTCTAGAAAACTGCTGCAGTGCCAGTGGAAACAATGAATTCTGGACTAGATGCAGACAATGCAGGAGAAATAGCGTTTTAGCGATGGCAGCCCTACCCATCACCGAGAGGGGCAGTCTATTCTGTTCAAGACCTGACACCATCATATGTGCATTGAGGTGCCTATGAGCTGCCTCGGTGTGGGTGACCCAGATACCTAAATATTGGAACCCCTCCACTGCACTGAATGTTCTGTTTACACTTTAAGAATAAATGCTATTACATTGTATGGTATACACTCACCTCAAGTAATGATGCAGCTGTTGTCAATGATGTAGAGTAAACCACTTCACATGCATCCAGGTTGTCGTAGCTTCGCGCTGTTAGGAAAATACGTGATCAAGAAGGCTTTGAAGCATCCTTCACAAAGCAATACAAACACTACAGGAAATATAACTGACAAAACATTGTGCAAGTTTCAGATTTATTTAATCCATCATTTACTCTTCAATTGACTGACTTCACTTAACCATCACATAATTACATCATGTTTTTAATTCCTTGTCCGGAGATGATATCAAGCATACAGCAGATTTGAAAAACTGGGTATTCTCCAGCACACAAAAAAGATTTCAAATTGGGACTTTGGGATGGCTTTTTACAGCACAAACCAGTCGAGATACTTGTGGGTATCAGAAGTGATGGAGAGAACTGTACAGGTATCGCCCTCTGAGACAAAAGATGGCACCAAAGCATTCCAGGAGTGCCCAAGATGGCTGCTGCCAGACCCAAGAAGACAAGCCTGTGGCTTCGAGCCTTACCTTCGTAGCGCAGATTCCCCATGTGTAGTATGGCGGCAAGGAGCCTGGAGATCTCCCAGTTCTCGGTGTCAGTGAACATCAGGACTTTCATGGCGGAGCGTATGTTAGCGTACTCTTTGGTGTCATCCCTGCCATCACACGTGGTGCAATGACCCTGTCAATCAATAGAAAATGTGGACCTTGAGTTACAGTACCCAGCACATACAGATATTATATATAGAATGAAGCAATTCACTTTTGCCCTGATGGTGATGTACCTATCATGTTTTGTTTAACACAATGGACCCAACCACTGATAGGTCTGAGGAAGAGGGAGAGGATTCCCCTAAAAGCCAGGGGACATAGTTCGTGTTCTCCCTATCAATATAACTTCCACCACAGAAACGAACGGGTGCCTATGTTTACTAGCCCAGCCTTTTACGGGGGACTTTAAACACCTTATGATATAGGTGTTCCTTCACCAAGGAAAAACTCTAGCTACTCTGTTCATCTGATATTATGGACCCACAATTGTGCGAGAAAGTTTACAGGATGCCTCATACACCATCCAGGTGTCAGGCTTCATCATCGGCCATCCCACGTTCACCAAAGAATCCTCTAATGACAAACGAGTCCAGTAGCTTGAGACTAAATTTCCCATGATCTATAGCCTGTCACTCATCGATGATGTCATTGAAGGGACACCAAGCACTACAAGGCTTGCAAAACACAAACAAGACAGCAGCATTGGGAGGAGGATAGGGAAACACTTTAGGTGATCCGGCGAGAGAGATCCTTGACGAAGTAAGCCGTACATGTGACAAGCGCTCCTCTTATATTGCGCATAATCGCTTGGCACTCTCTTGTTTCTCTGTTTAAACTTTGAGCCATCGAACGTGTGTAAACTTCTTTAGGGTGTGACTACAGGACTCCCTCCCCCACCCCTTTATGAGGCACATGATTTAGCTATACAGGGTAATATCGCGGTGTGAGTCGGTGGGTTTACATATATGTCGTGTACATAGATTTCGCAAAAGGACATAAAGATAAAATTACAATGATGTGCAAATTACAGGGCTTGATTAAGACACTGCCCAGACATTGTATGTTTTAGAATTGAGTGTGCATGAGCACGGGTGTGTGAACGCATGTATTAGTCACGATACTCGTACAAGGGCGACTGTATTTGGGTATGCAAGTGGTCCACTCAAAATCTTTTTAAACAACCGCACTTTGGCTACTCTGTAGAATGTTTCTTTTTTAATGTTGTGTGGGTGTATATGTGTGTAATTGTAGTGAAGACAGGCTTCTGCTTGCATACATTGCTATTCTAGCATAAGCGTATTAGAAGTTAAACGCCATTTTGCCACTTTGCCGCTTTTGCACCCAACACTTCATGTAACTGTTATTGTAAGGTAAACTGCTTGCTTTTCTTCACATGAGAACGGTCTGTTTTTCACATCCCTAGACTTACACCGCGCCCTAAGTCTGTACACTGTGTGCAGAAGTCTTCAAGGTCAAATAACAATGTATGCTGTTGCTTCAGGTTGATCGCCCACGCTCTAGACACAACACGCACACAGCTGCAAATATCTGAAATTCGGGTGCGTTGCTGATCCTGTGATGTGATTCACCTCAACTCAACTTGGAGGTATGGGGTTCCCCATTTAAATATAGAGACCTTCACTTATTATAAAACCTAGCTCCTAGCCAGGGGAGGGTGGTTCACAAGGCGCTATATGACCTGTTTCCACTATCATTATAACATGATTTCTCCCTTGTGTTTTATGGAATTGTAACAATGCTGATTGTTTTATTTCTAATCATATGCCTGCTTATGTTAGCCAAAATACTGCATCTTCGAGCACGTAGTTGAAAATAAACATTTCAAACTTTTCCGTGTCTCTTGATTACTCACATTGTGGACTGGTATGAAAATAAAAGCGAAAGAGTGTTCTTGATTCCCACCATTCCTGAGAGTACCATAAGTCGCTTGTTCTGGGTTGTCTAATCATTGGTAGCTTCGCTGTAGTACGGAGAACGAATGAGACACTGATGCTAGTCAGATAGGGGTTCTGGGTACTGAGGTGAGTTTTTTGGTACAACACAATTCACTGAGGTCCTGGTTTCCTGTGCATAGTTCTGTGCATCAGCAGAATCCCCGCAACAAGGCGCACCTAACGTTTGGTCTTATATTCAAGACACTTTAGCAGTAGTGCTTATGTTAGTCGACAACACCCTCACTTCTGTTTCCGGTTGACAGACGTGACGGATTAGTCTACCTATATTGATAGATTATAGGTTCATTCAAGCTTGATAATTAGAAAGGTTTGCATTTTGAATTACTGCCCTTTTTGTGCTACATTTCATATAGATGGTTTTTCTTCTTGGTGTCCTTATGGGTGATATTAATATAGCACCGCATAGTCCCACAGCGCTCCAGCATCATCTGACGCAGTTTGGGGTGCCCGACGATGGTAGGTCAGTAATCTTTGTGGTGAGTGCTGATGCAGCGTACTCCTTTGAGCTTTTCTACTCTTGGGTTACATTTCCTGCAGTAAATGTGGATGATGAAACATTCCATACTTACACTCCCACTGCGATACATGTGAATTACAAACTATATAGGACACAGGAGATTCCGATTTCGGCATGGCAGCATCGTATTTGGTTTAATGGCGCCCTGCCCCCACGCCGTAACTCTGGTTCGGTTAGGCCCCTTGTATATCCCTGGGGCCACTTGGACAGTCTTGGCCGGGTCCACACCAAATCCATGTTATTTGCAAGCCCCGGTGGACGACGTACGTCAGCTACATACCGCCTTGATAGCGGTACACCGGGCTTTAGTGCAATACGTCTCACACAACCTCCAGGTGGGAGCACCTGGGGTTGCGACGCAACCAGTTGGACCGGCCCGGATTTCTATTAGTCCCATCGTGGTTAATTCGGTAATGGGCAAGCGCCCCCAGAATAAGGACGATATGCCTTATTGGCTTGCTGAGAAATTTGACCAGCTGGAAGCGGTATTTCCTAATACGACTCCCGTGACGATTAGTTTGCAGAAAGACTTAAAACCTGAGGTGACCGATTGTGAGAACTGGGGTAAAGTATTTTCAGCAGTCTATGCGAAGTGCTTCGGCACACTGTCTATGACTGTACTGCCCTCTGTGATTAAGCGTGTTCAGGATGAGCACGGTCCAGAGGCGGCAGTCGAGTTAGGAATGAGGCTTGTCGGAGTGTTTGACGTTATTGCTGATCTCATCCTTGCTAACGTCAAGGGAGATGCGGTTAACTTTCAAGTGTCAAATGAGTTTCGCCTCGTCGCTGACGCCAATAAGCCCCGGCAGTTACCGAAGATTATTGCGGAGGCTTATAAGACCATTGGCAACAAAATTTTGGGTGTTAAGCCTTTTGCTAAAATAGCAGCAAAACCGCAAGCTCAGAAGGTTAAGTCTACTAAAGACGACTGTCCAGTTTTTCCTAAACAAAATTGGAAAAATAAAAAACAGGGAAAGCAGCAACAGAAATAAGGGTCGCGTCCTGCGTCACCAATACCAGTGTCTACTGAGTGCACATATGAATTGCGTGATCGCGCGAGAATTAGGTCTCCTGATAGATTTTAGGTTCCTGATCAACGTTCTCCTCGTACTTCACAGGAAACATCAGTCTCACAAGCCGGTGGAGGAGAACACGGCAGAGGTCGGGGTGCCCCGCAAGGATGTGAGCAGCCCTGCCCAGCTGATGGTAAAGGCAAGCAGGACGACTTTCCATGTCAACGCCCTCAGTTTCAGAAAAAGAAAGTTGCTGCATTAACAGCAAGGTATGCCACAGATAGTGAGAACACAGCTTCGGAACCTGACATGGGAACTAACGCTGCTAGACAGCGCAGCGGAGGTTACATTAGTGCGGCAAGCACTGCGTCTGTATCTGAAGGCAACAGCAACTGACACGTTCATCACAGTAGAAACTGCTGACACTAGAGTGGCTCCCACTGACAGACTATATGAAATAGTCCTTTTAATTGAAGATGACATACAACCTACAATAAAAGGGATTTTTTGGGAAAATATGACATTTTGTTAGCGGAGGTGGACTGGCCCCCATCTTTCGCTTTAGCCGCTCCGAGAGGGGAGGAGGTAATCCTCCCTAGTTTCGCACACACTGTGCCCAAGGAGCAGGCGCAGAACTTTGCAGAAGAGTGGGCTCAGGTGCTTGCACCGACTTTGTACCGTACTCAAGTTGGTTGGGGTAAACTTTCAGCTAGCCATGAGATTCCATTGCGGTCTATGCCACTGCCACAATCCCAATATCCCATGAATATCCCATGAGGCGAGAAGTGAAAGCTCCCGTTGCGGAAATCCTTAAACAGTTGGAATATCAAGGTGTAATTGAGACATGTGTGTCACCCATGAATAATCCTCTTTTCACTGTAACCAAACCTGATGGGTCGTACCGTCTAGTTTTGGATTATCGGCATATGAACTCTCATTGTCGGACGTGCGCGGTACAGAATACCCACAGTTCTGCCCTGGTTGATAGTCTCGTGAGAAAAAGGTTTAAGACCACACTTGACATTTCCAATGGCTTTTTTAGTCATAATCTGTCATTTATTAGTAGCCAATGGACAGCCTTTACTACTGGCGGCAAACAAAAACAGTTCAAAAGATTAGCCATTGGCTATAAAAACAGCATGGACGTCTTTGCTGCACGTGTTGTCTCTCTGTTAGAGAGCATCGAACCTGATGCCTACTCATATGTTGATGATATTTATCTCACAGACGAATTATGGCCGCATCTGTGTCGCGTTGACCGCATCATTGTCATGTTTGCGGACTTCGGTTACAAATTTAACTTTGCAAAACGCACATTGCAAAGTATACAGTGTTGTTCCTGGGCTATGAGCTCAACAACGAAGGGCGAGGTTTAGCACCTCATTTCCTGGAAAAATGCGCATGTTTGCGCACTCCTACAACTCTGAAAAAACTACAATCTTTACTGTTTTTTTTAAAATTTCGGGCATACTTACATTCCCGATTATGTCCAGCATATCAAGCCGCTATATGCCTTGATACAACCTACTTTTACCCAATCATGCTGGCTTCCTGAACATTCAGCTATACTGCAATCTTTGCAGTCTGATCTTCTTAAATCTAAATACTTACTGACACGTGACAACCACACAAACCTCGTAATATTGTGCCGGGCGCAGTGGGTTTCACGTACTTGACATTTAATGAGGGAGACACAGTCCCTATTGCTTACAAGTCACACTTTGTACACTTCGGCTGAAATGAGCTTTTCTACTGTCGAAAATGATTTGTGGTTGTCTTTTTTCGTCTGGACATTATCTTGCCAAAAGATCTGCAATTAGAATAATTGATGGAACTTTGGCACCCCACTCCTCATCATCCTCATCACACATCATGAAGAGGGACCAGACTTTTGTCAATATCACTGCTAGGCCTGTGTTAGATGGGATTGTATGTGATACTGTAAAATTTAAAATTCATGGCCCAACGAAGGTGATTAATGTACCCAATGTACTTTGTGTTTCTATGGGGGACGTTGTGAAACAAAACATATGCTCTGATGATTGGGATGTTTAAGCCGTTGAGGCTCTTTCTTCTGATTTGAAATATTATGCAGCATTTGATGCTGAAGATTTGTACTTAGACTCAGCAAATTATGCGGAGTTATTTTGTTATCAACACTATGGCAATCATTTCCTGCATAAAGCTAATACATTTAGAAATGTAGTTAATTATATGCAATGGGAACACTGCCCAGCTCCCATTGACGGTAGTTCGAGTACTCTATTGGAAAAATGTACACATTTTACTGATTTTGATCTATCCAATCCTGAAGCCTTTTATTTCAAAATGACTACTCAGTCAACTTCCAAAGTCAGACTCACACACACTAAATTACTGTACTCAAAATCATTTATGGATCAATTAGCTATAGGAGGCTATGAGCTCTGGAAGGATACCATTGATCTTAACTCTGTTTGGGGTTCCAAAATGTGGCAGGTGCAAGGCATAGAAGCTTTGCATTGTGCGTGCCTCATCCCTAACCACATGTTGTTTTTGAATTCTACTGTTTTTCAAACCACTTGCTTTGGATTGGCTACTTCTAAAAAAAATGAATGCCACTACCATTCCTGATCTGGGTGCTTATCCTACCTGGGACAATCACACAGATATGTCCATTGATGATTTGCAGTCCCTGATTACTAATGCCTCCATCAACATTTCCAGCTTGGATCCTGAAGGATGGTTGATATGGCAAAAAAGTTCAGATTCATGCCAAAATTGTTTTCTGGGTTTGACACCAGGCTATACACAGGTTAGGGTGGATCCCTGTTTTGACAAGTCTTGTTCTGTTACTACCTATTCAGTAGGAAAATTATGTCAACACTGGCTTAAACATTCCACCTTAGCATCAGTTAAACTTCAATTTGTCCCAATTGACTGACAATGTTGATTTGAATGACTTTGTTAGAGGCCCTGTAGGAGGCAGGTCCAAAATATGGGTATATGCTATTTACAATGAAGTTTGGAAATTATCACAAATTGAAGCTGCTTCTAGATTGAGGGCTATTGATCAAGCTAATTTAGAAAAAAGTGCTTGCTGTCATTGATAATAGCATTAATACTCTTTCTTCCAGAATTTACACATTAGATAATATTGTTTCATCTGTTGTGGATATTGTTCAGGATGAAATGTCTGTTTTATACCATGGTCAAAATCAATTACGTTCCATTATGCAGTTTGCATGGACTTTACAAACATTGAAATCTGGGAAAGTTCCTTGGAACTATATGAATACCTCAACTCTGTTTTAACCATTTAATCTGACTGACAAACAATACTTCTTGTCCATGAAAGATGCAACATATTCGCTTTTGCACATTGAAAAGTTGGAACCCTTACCATTTTCTGCGGCCGAATCTAACTCAGCTGTATGGCTCATTCATGGGTTAATAACACAACATTTTCCCTTATTTAAGTTCAGTTCATGTATGAAACACTATGCCTTAGGCAGATATGAACCATTAGGTAGCGCTTTTCTCCATGAAGTTTGGTCGCTCCCATTCACATACAGGTGCCTGAGAGAGGGTAAAGAAGTTTATTTAAAAGGCGAAGAGTGCACTTCTACACCTGATCACTCACTAGTGTGCAAAAATATACAACTGCACGGCACGTGTAAAACCCAAGCCCCGAATTTAGCTTGCATCTTAAAGGGAAATCCAGTGCCAGCTATAACACCCACTTTCACATTACTAGCTAACGGTAGCTATTTGCTTTTAAATAATGAAGCGTGCTGCGGGATGCTGGCAGGGATTCCGTATATGGTAATTGTCTCCCAACGTGTAGTTTGCTGTAAAAATGTGCTTTTCCCGCCTCCGCATGGGAGACTCGACATTCCCATCTGGCCTTCCATACCGACCTTGAAAGCAGAGTTCAACAAGATGAGCAGAATAAGGGCACTATTGTCCCAAAAAGAAGTCGCCCTAACTTCTTCTCGTGGAACATTTTTCCTTCACGTAGCTAACACACGCACCGAGGTGCATGCGCTTTTCAATACTGATCTCCCACTTTATTTTGGTGCTCTGATTCACACTATATTCAATGCCTCGTCAACAACTGGCTTGGCGCATTTTTTCAAAGTTGTGGGCTCCAGCCTTGTGACCTCTTTCCAAACAATATTTGGAGTGATACCGGAATTTTTTCATTCTATTTTTTCCAGCATCTTCGGAGGGTTACCATTAATTCTCACCTTGGCTGCCGGTGTGCTGCTGTTGATTTGTTTGCTCCAAAATGGTTGCACAATCTGTGTCACAAGACAGCCTACCCCGGCTGTTCCAGCTTCGCAACCGGATGCTTGAATACTATGGAATGCTACCTCTGGCCACTTTGAGTGTAGCCTATGGATTATCCTTCCGGTTTTCATACTTTACTTGCATGCAACCTGTGTTCCATTGCCTAGATTGTTTATTTGAATGGGCTCTGGATTTGTGCCTCTCCAATACGGCGTCTCCTGCCCCGGATTATGATCGACTGATGAGTCCCTTAGTGGCTCATGAGTTGGATTGTTCAGGTATCGGGATTATGGCCTGCGCGGCTGCGCATGGAGTTCTAGGGAATTGGGATACATGTGCTGCTGCACATGATTTCCTGGCACGAAGTTACCTTGAAGAACACGCAAGTTGTCCTCTGATGGTGCTAGAGGCTCCGGCTATCGAAGAACATGTATGTTTGTTTACTTTATTAAATTGGATGGCTGAATCGTTTGTTGATGACTTCCTCATGGAGGCTGTTGCAACATACTGTGCCTATACGCTGATGGATTCAATTGGCAATTGTCCATCTTCAACGTGCACTGTAATACAATATTTTTATACTTTTTTTTTCCACTCCAAGGTGGGCAGTATACCGCCCCTTTTTCGTGTTTTTATTTTATTTATTTTACCTCACAACTTCGAACTTATCACTTCCAATTATCCGGTTTGGCAAAATATGAACCTGGTTCTGTCTCACTCGAACTTGAACTCTGCGTTCCTAAATTGCTCCCCTTTTTTGTTCGTGGTCCGATCAGGGGAGGGTGTAGTGAAGACAGGGTTCTGCTTGCACACATTGCTATGTTAGCATAAGCGTATTAGAAGTTAAACGCCATTTCGCCACTTTGCCGCTTTTGCACACGACACCACATGTAACTGTTATTGTAAGTTAAACTGCTTGCTTTTCTTCACATGAGAACAGTCTGTTTTTTTTTTCACATCCCTAGACTTACACTGCGACCTTAGCCTGTACACTATGTGCAGAAGTCTTCAAGGTAAAATAACAACGTATGCTGTTGCTTCAGGTTGATCGGCCCTCGCTCTAGACACAACACGCACACAGCTGCAAATATCTGAAACTCCGGTGCCTTTAATATTACATTGCATGCACGATTCTGGCACTTGGAGAAAAACCTTTCCAACTACAGAGAGCGTTGCTGATCCTGTGATGTGATTCACCTCAACTGATCTTGGAGGTATGGGGTTCCCCATTTAAACCTAGAGACCTTCTCTTATTATAAAACCTAGCTCCTAGCCTGGGGAGGGTGGTTCACAAGGCGCTATACGAACTGTTTCCACTATTATTATAACATGATTTCTCCCTTTGTGTTTTATGGAATTGTAACAATGCTGATTGTTTTATTTCTAATCATATGCCTGCTTATGTTATCCAATATACTGCATCTTAGAGCAAGTAGTTAAAAATAAACATTTTAAACTTTTCCGTGTCTCTTGATTACTCACAATGTGGACTGGTATGAAAATAAAAGCGAAAGAGTGTTCTTGATTCCCACCATTCCTGAGAGTACCATAAGTTGCTTGTTCTGGGTTGTCTAATCATTGGTAGCTTCGCTGTAGTACGGAGAATGAATGAGACACTGATGCTAGTCGGATAGGGGTTCTGGGTACTGTGGTGTGTTTTTTGGTACACCACAATTCACTGAGGTCCTGGTTTCCTGTGCATAGTTCTGTGCATGAGCAGAATCCCCGCAACATAATGTATTCACTTAACCACCCATACTTATGTCTTCTAGATAGGTTCCTCTTGGCACAGAAAGGACTCGGAGTGGAATAAGGGCCAACCGGGTTTTGTAAGCATGCAAATTAGCATGCATGTAATAGGGAAGCACTGTAGGGACATATAGGATTCAATTTGGTCCTGAAGGAAGCCCGGGACCCTTGTAGGGGCCATTTTGGGGGCTGAATCATTTCAACCCAATTAACTAAACAGAGCTGATTGTTTATAATCAGACAATTAGCACCATAACAAGGAGTCCATCTGCGTTTTAACCATCCCTCCTCCACCAAGGAATAAAGGTTCTAAAATTTAACCGGTAGGTGGTAGGGATTTTAAGTATTGAACCCCGTTCACTTTCTTTTTCTCCTCTGTTTCCTGCTAATGCTTGAAGCACAGCCCCAGTAGGGGCTCGTTTCCCATCAGAGGATTCTTTGGCGAATGTGGGATGGCTGATAATAAAGCCTGACACATGGATGGTGTGTGAGGCCATCCTGTAAATTTTCTCGCACAATTGTGTGTGTCCATAATATCGGATGAACAGAGTAGCTAGAGTTTTTCCTCGGTGAAGGAACACCTATATCACCTATATCATAAGGTGTTTAAAGGCCCCCCCTAAAAGGCTGGACTAGCAAATATAGGGGCCAGTTCATTTCTGATGAGCCTATTATGCCTGTTTTGACTGCAAACTCTTGCTTGCTCCAAAAAGGGGACTGTTATCTGGGTGTAATTTGTGGGTCTTTGCACCCCTAATTTGTAGAAGGAAAAACCTGATACAAATTGTGGGTGCAAACTGCTCAAGTAGCAAATGGGAATAGCATAGGCAGTTTAAGGGGTGTACCCCATGACTGTATATTTGGACACATACTGCACTCCAGCTTATTAGCAAAATCTGAGCTATTGTAACCTTGGTGGTGTGCAATTTGCACTCACAAACTGTGGTCCAGTCATGATTAGGTCCATGGTAGGTGTAACTACATTTCTGTGTGGGATAGTAACAGGGTGTGTGTGTGTGTGTGAGTAAGACAGAGAGGTAAAGCAGTAGTCAAAGTCATTCTTTGCGGAGTTTTCAGTAATCCATGAGGGCTGCCTCATAGTGTTTTTGTAAAGTTAGTGCAATTCATTATCTGTTTTATTTTGTGGTGCTTGAACTAGACCAGCAATGTAAGAATTCTGAAAGTCCCTGAAGTCCTGGCTATTCGGCTAATCTACTGGACCCTGCCAGCACCTGGATACCCTCACGGGTGACAAAAAGGCTCTACAAATCTACTGATTGATTGACTGATTAAACTGCAGGTCTTTACAGTGATGGGTAGAGTTGGTGGTGTGTTCACGTGTATTTATACCTTTATGTGTGCACTTGGATCTATATTTGAGTATGTGTGTTTCCATTTGTCTGTGCCACGTTAGTGGTAGGCGAAAGATATATATTTAGATAGCAGCAAAATAAGATTACAGCTTAAAAGCACAAAACTAAAATATGAAGCCAGGTATAGAATATGAATTTGAAGGATGCACTAACACATTCTAATTTTCATCAGGGGCGTGCAACGTGGGTCTATGATCGACAAACCTTTGCATAATTTACAGGAGAGCGGCATGTAATAAAATGGCGTACAACTGATGTGAGCTAAACCCATTTACAAAGTCAGTGGATATCCTATCAATGTTCCATGGTACCAGCCCTTGTGTAACAACGATGGACACTCCAACATTATCTAAAAGACCAACAAGTGTAGCAGAGCCCTCCAATGACCAGCAGCCTGTTCCCATCCAGCACTAGGCTTAAGGCCGGAGCAGGACCCAGCACAGGTTCTCTTACCATCGCGAGGTAGTTGTAGTCGGACGCCTTCCCCAGACCCAGCTTCTTCTTCTGGTCCGGGGTCATTCCTTGCAGCATACAGTAAAACACATGGTAATTCCGCTCATCCTGCGCCTAGATAGACACATGGAGATTTTTTGTTGTTGTATGTGTTCAGAAGAAGAAGAGAAATCTATAATGTATGCTTAGATACAGCCATTCATATTTCAAGATTAGTCTTCTGCTTGTATGCAAACCCAAGTGCAATTAGAAGTTTATTTTTTAACCTTGGGGTCTCACTTTTCAGTTTCTATATTTGCTTCTGCGCTCTCATTTGGAAGGGAAGTCCATTGTATTATTCAGAATTCATGATTCATTTAGCATCAGCTGGAATTAAGGTACCCCAGCTTTAGGTGACAGAGTTTTCACCTGCCTTAGGGCCACCTTTTAATTGCCAACTTGCTACTGGGGCAAAGAAATTCCCAACCACAGAAGAGTGCGCCACACTGGTGCGGTCACTGACTGCATTGCCATCTCCTTCATTGGAACCCTAGCATATTAGTGGAACCTCCACATTTTGCTGTGTACAAACAACTGGTGTAGGACGGAACCTCCAAAGTGTTTTGCCTGTGGTCTGGCAGGGCAGCTGCTCTTGGCACCCTCTAGTTGGGGTGCGGATCCATCTTTTGCACACAGGATCCATTATATTTCCATCTGACACCACATTGCTTGACAAATAGCTGAGGCTGGAAGTGGAGGTGGGACCATGAGGGTGAGTAAGGGCCTCATTTAGAGTTTGCTGGAGCAGGGGTAATACCAGAGATCTTCCAACCTCACCAAATCTGCTGTCCCCCCGACCCATTTAGAGGTGGGGGAATCATTGAGTTACTGATAGTGGAGTTTGTGCTGGCGCTGCCAAATCTAACCTCTGACCCAGCGGTCCATCTGCTACAGCACCACAAAGTCACAGTGGTGGTCACCACAATCTATAAATGGTGGATCATTTATTTTCTCTACCAAAGTCCACCAAGGGACTCTTGATGGATACATGCAGGGACAATGAAGAATGCCCCCTGTGTGCACAGAAAAATACTCCCTGCTTCTTGGTGCCATTGAATTCTATTTCTTATTTAGAGAAAACCAACTCCTGCTTTGGTAGGTTGTTTTCTCTGAACAAAAAAGTTTGTCGAGCAGGTGCATTAAACATTGACATTTATAGAAGTGAATTGTAAGCGGGCAACGGAAGGGATCACAGATAAAATGGCAGCGTCATCCATAATACAAAGTGTGGGTGTGTGCGCATGTGCGTGTGTGTATCAGAGATAAGAGGCCACCAGGATAAGAGTTTTTCCCCCGGTGCATACCCTTTGATGTACAGCACCTCCAAAGTGACCGTAAGGTGGCATGTTAACACTATACAACACCAACATAAATAAACAAACATTGGCACTATCCCATGGCCAATCGCTGCGCCATCCCCACCTTCATCTTCTTTCCAGAAATGTGGTACCCAGAGCCTAGGTTCAGAGAATGATTATCAAACACCTAATTTTCAATCCTGGGCTTAGCATCAACAACTGATGGGTCAGTGGATAGGTACATAATTGTAGACTGCCAGGGTGCCACTCTCTGCCAACCACCTCAGTAAATCCTGGTGAAGAAGATGGCAAGCTTAAGTTTGATGCACCTTAAGTCTAACCAGAATTCTTAGGAAAGAGTGTAAGCTTTTGTGGGTGCAGCAATATTCGACTGAGGCACTGCACATTATGAACAAATAGGGCCAAGTGGGTTGGTTAATTCCGACACGTACATAAAGCCCTGTTTACGCACAGGTCGGATTTACGAATTTGAAGATATTTAACACACCCGATAATTATCAGATGCATTAAATAACGCAACCATTATTACATTTCGAGAGGTCAAACCTTAACAAGGGACAGGCAGACGGTATTTACCATATCATGCGGTTTTTGGTGCGTTAAACAACAAAACCTGTATGTTATTCCCCAATAGCTCGTAATAGGTGTTATTTATCGCACTGGATAAATAACGCACCTTGTGCACCCCATGGTATTGGTATTTATCTGGGGCGATAAATAACATCTAAACTCATAATCAGACTTGAGCGTTTACAAACATCTCAGGTATACAGTATCGACACGAACTAACATACATTGCGCCCTCGACCCTTCCTAGGGATAGTATATATAACAAACACCATCACACACATAAACGCAGAAGGAAAATTCAGATGGCATTTCGCTTGCGGTAAATCACACGTGTCCCTTGTATACCGAAGGGGATAACTGAGTATAGGAACCACAAGTGCAGCATTTGTAAAACATCATTTTTGTCTGGTGCTTGTCCAGTGTTTACTTAGGAGGAAAGAGGGCTACTACCTACCGATCGCAAGCTCTTAGAGAAATCTGTCTCAATAAGTGCCGCACACAGACCACATTTGAAAATACAGATTTAGGGGAAACTGTGACATTAATTTCCTTATGAATGTATGTTAAACCCTTACCGGGTAGCACGCCGCATCCGCTTCTGGCCGGGTCCCGCGCCCGCGTTTTCTTGCTGCTTTCCTGGACAGGAACTAGGCATCCTCCCTCCCCTCCCCTAAGCCAATCACAACTCTGAAATGGCAGCTTGGTGAGCTATGTGGTCTTCTGTAGAAAACCAGCTTCAGCATACAGATCACAGTTTTCAAATCCAGCTCGACTGAATCAGACTTTCATTTTCACAAGGTCAATAAAACAATCACGTTGGTTAACTGTGGCACTGATTATTTGCAACACTGTAAATAACAAAACTTTTACTCCAAGAACCTGCAATAAAATCACGTTCTTCGTATTATAGGGTGGAGCCACCATGGAAGCCATAAAACAACAACGGGAATTGGCTCATGATATCAGGCTGAACACACAGGTTGTAGTTGAGGGATATTAACCACATATTAGCCACTGAGGCAAAACTGAGCAAGCATGCACATGACGAGGTTCCTTGTAGGACATGAATGGTGGCTCATACTGATGTCCTTTTGTGTTGCATTGCAGCTGTGAATTACCATTGGCTTCGTAACGATTTAGAAGAGGCCCAGGAGTATACCTTTTTGTCTGAAGGAGTGAGGTGTGTCACAGACGAGAGGCTGTTTAACTTTTTCACTGGCATATTATTAATTGACGTCCTCTGTCGATGATTGAGGTTATGGGGTGACCATTCACTGTCAATTCAATTTTGGGACAGTGTCCGTAAGAAGCTCGGCGCTTTGTGTGAGTTCTTTTTGAACTTCTGTCTTTTTCACAGGTAGCAAACCCCACATATGCACACCGTCTTCTGGTGGACATCATCAGCACACACTCAACTTCTTTGTTGGTACTGAATAGCGATGTTGAAGAACCTTGGACGATGATTGCTTTTGCTTGGTCTCTACTTGTCGTAGCTGATGCTGCTTTTTGACTTTGTGGGCGTGGCAAGAGTGCTTCTGGTACATTCTTGCATCAATTTTTTCTTTCCGTCCTGACGCACTTGATATTTCCCTAGCTCGACACATTTATGAAGTGGTTCTCTTTCCCACAATCCTTACAGATTTGCTGTAAGCTGGATATTTGCCTTCATGGGTAAACAAAAATCCACTGTGGAAGCACAGTTTTGTCTTCTTCAACGACATCTACTTATGTACATCTGTTTTGTGGTTGCTTTTAATGGACAATGCTGATACATGGTGTGCTGTCCCTGCTTCCATGTCAGAAGCTTATCATTTTGCTCATTCCTCAGCTTCCGCAGCCATCCGTATTTTCTCTAGACTGAGTTTCTCTCTCAGCATGAGCCTTCTAAAAGAATCTAAAAGGCAGCCATCGATGACTCTAAGGTACATGAGTTCCTCATCGGTAAAGTCACAGAACTTGCCCCGACAATTTCTGCAAGCATCAGCCTCGTCCCGAAGCATGTGTCACAGTGTGTTTCAATCACCCCTGACTGTGAGTATGCTCCCTGGTTTTTGTACCTTGTTGGCGTTGTAGTTATTTTCTTGCTTCTTCTGAATAGTAACTCTATGTTCGGGGTGCAGTGCAGCGTCTCTGCCAACAGCCTCACTGGCAGTCAGTGGCGGCTCACATGACTCGCGGTTGGGGAGGCCGGTGGCGCGGGGGTTCGCGCGGTGGAGGGTGCCGTGGGGGGGGGGGGGGGTTAAAAAATAAGAGAGTAAAACTCTACGCAGGCCTGCTGCATTTGAAAATCAGGTCCCAACCTCCATTCTAGGGGTGAGATTCAGCCTGGGATGTACCCCAATGTGAGCCTCAATCGTGATGAGTGGGACCTAATCCTTTGTAAAAACGGGGGTGACCTTAGTGTCGAGCTCTCCAGCTTAGGGTAACATAAGTAGGTGACAGTAGGCGGGGGCCAGGAGGCCCCCAGCAACCGCGGCAGTGTGGGAGCAGCCGGTGTCTAACTTCATACTATGCTCCCTTCCGAATGCGCCACTGTGGGCGTGCTTTCCACAGGTGATGTGGAGCAGAAAAGGACATCTTTCCGTTCCATTGTAAACAGGCTGAGGGGGAGGGCGCTGCCGCCAACTAGGTGTGTACAACTGGACTTGCAAAGACCCTGAATTGCATTTCCCATTCAGAGAACCCAGAGGATGGAGGGGAGGGGAGAACAACGGCGATAATCACAAAGCTACCCACCATCCTGACAGCCAGTACACTCGCTCATCGACACGAACTAACATACATTGCGCCCTCCACCCTTCATAGGGATAGTATATATAACAAACACCATCACACACATAAACGCAGAAGGAAAATTCAGATGCCATTTCGCTTGCGGTAAATCACACGTGTCTCTTGTATACCTAAGGGGATAACTGAGTATAGGAAACACAAGTGCAGCATTTGTAAAACATAATTTTTATCTGGTGCTTGTCCAGTGTTTACTTAGGAGGAAAGGGGGCTACTACCTACCGATCACAAGCAGAGAAATCTGTCTCAATGAGTGCTGCACACAAACCACATTTGAAAATACAAACACGTAAGATTTAGGGGAAACGGTGACATTAATTTCGCTATGAATGTATGTTAAACCCTTACCGGGTCCCACGCTGCCTCCGCTTCTGGCCGGGTCCCGCGGCCGCTTTTTTCCTGCTGCTTTCCTGCACAGGAACTAGGCATCCTCCCTCCCCTCCCCTAAGCCAATCACAACTCTGAAATGGCAGCGTTGTGATTGGTGCAGACAGCGCCCTACTGGCCGCGTGTACGGAGGCCATTTTCTCTATGTAGGCTGCATGCAGCCTACATAGAGAAAATGTAGGGCCCGAGTCACAGAAGTAATCTGAGACAAATTCCTAAACTTACTACTTTTGGTATTCACAGAAGGCATTTAGTAGTAGTAAAGTTAGGATTTTGTCTTAAGTCTGTCTTAAATCTATCTTAAGTCTGTCCTAAGTCAAATTTAAGACAAAATCCTAACTTTACTACCACTAAATGCTTTCTGCGAATACCAAAATAGTAATTTTAGGATTTTGTCTCAGATTAGTTCTGTGAATCGGCCCCGTAGAGTGTGAATGACTGGTTTGGTTGGCCCCAGAGGGCCGACCAAACAGTCAGGGCCCACAACAGTGGGAAGCCACTCCTCCCAGTCCCGCCCGCCCGCCCGCCTTCAACCAGGCATATCCAACCGCCCGCCCTGTCTTCTGCTTTCTCGCAGGGTGAGAATTAGAAACATAAATGGTATTTAAAATACCATTTATGTTTCTGCTTCTCGCACTGCAAGAAAGCAGTAGTGCAGCGCTCCTCCGCCCTAATGGAGGAGCCACCTCTGCTGGCAGTATTGGTGGGTGTTTTGAAATACGCTCCTCTGCGGGGCCTTCGATTGTTTCTGTGGCCATGTGTGGGCTGGAGCAAGGCTTTGACTCCATGTGTGCCAGTCGTAGACTGCTTTGCATCGATTCAGGGCACGCACAAGCAGTTTGCTGTACTGTTAGAAACTCTCAGTGGAAGCAGTCTTGTTTTTAGCAGGCACACATCTCCTACTTGTCACTAGTTGTAGCTTCTTCCCCAGCCCTGGAGCATGCAAATAGATTATGCCACACATGGGAGCTACGGTTGAACGTGTCTTTGTTCTCCAACATTCATTCACGTACTGCACATACTTCCCAGAACTACACTCCCCGCATATCATGTGGTACCCCTTCAGAGTCTGCCCAGAATCACAAGGGTCCTAGTACCTACATATGCTGCCCAGAATTCCTAGGTTGTGCACCCCCATCCTCCTTGGCAACCAGCTTCTCAGCAAACTGCAAACTCCCACCCTATGCAACAAAGAACTGGTTGAGGGGACCCAAGGGGAAAAAATATACAAACATTGGTAATTCTGTGTCTTTCCAAGTAGTGGCCTGCCAGGCGCCTTGCTGGATTCAAAAGTCATGGTTAGTATTCAGCTGGAGCACAGGCCCTGCAGCACAGAGATTAAAGATGGGGAGGCAGGAATTAAACAGGATTAACCGTTCTCCATGAGGGAGTGGAGACCATGTCCACTGCCCCCTGCAGCCCGCGCCCCACCCCCAGTTTGGACCGGAGGATCATCATCCAGGGTCTAAATGATCCCGTAAAAGCCTTCAGCTGTGTCTCACCTGCAGTGTCAGACTGGTCAATGGAGCTTTCTGGCAGGGCCCGAAGGGCTGGTCCGACATATCAATGTGCAGGCTTTTTTGGCTGTTTCTGGGCCTCTTTAATGGTCTGGTAGACCGGTTCTTTAGTGTTGTCATGGTATAGTGGACTGGTGTTTTACTGTTTATTTCTTTCTTGTGCTCACCTGCTGCAAGCACAAATGTATGTAGTCTCCCATACCTTGCAAAACACCTATACTGCTTGCCTTTGCAACTTTAAAACTACCCGGATTTGCAAATATGGGTCAGTTTTTTAGCTATCAAATTCCCTCAAAGGGGCCACTTTTCATTTGGTTTCCAGGCCTATTTTCCGCCTCAGTAACACCCAGCTAAATTGCTAAGTTGAGACATACAAACACCCAGAGGATGCATGGGAGGAATGAAAAGGTCTTGCTAAGGTGGGCTTTCCTTCCTCTTTTTAGGCCCTTAACTGAGGAATAAACTCCCATTGACATTGCGTCAAAACAAAAATCACTTGGCTTTTAGGAAGGTTGTTAAGACATTTATTTTTAGGTAGGCAGCACTTTGTTAAATGGAGTCTCTCCAGCGCCTTCTCTGGTTATCTTCAGTGCCAAGAAGGCACTAAGGCTCTCATTGCGGATTAGGGTATTTCACCTAGAGCGATAACTCAGCATGAAGTCTACCTGGGCCCGGAGGTATTGGTTCTGCACACTCTGGAGTCGATATTTTCTGATCTGGAGACACCAGGCCTGGCTTTCCTGCTGCAGGGCTAGGGGCTACAGAGAGCAGCCCCACCCAAGTCCTGCGGCAGCAAGGGGCGAGCACACAAGGCTCCCCGAGGTAGGCGGTACAACCTTGCACCCCCACAATATCCAATACCCCAGCCAGCTGACACTCTTTGCCTCCTCAAAAAAGTCAAAAAAATGTCAGCAGTGTTATAGCAGGAATCTGGAACAACTACACCATAAGGGATCTGGTCACACCGGGCCTGAGCTGTTATTCTCTATTCTGGGGAATAAACGTGCAATTGCCATAATTTGGTGTGGCATACCGCCTGGAGTCAGTGATTCTGGTCCCCCCAGTATTCCAGCACACAATTCCAGCCAATTTGTAATGAGGGATTATAAGGTGAACACTGCCTTCAAATTGATTAAATCAAACCACACTGACACAAGTCAAGCTTCGGGCCATAACATGACCAGGATCATGAAGAAAGGTGAATATGGGTGGGTGCTTGGTTTCTGCCTAGGTTGGCAAGCCACACAAGTGTGAAGAGAACACCATATTGATACTAAATGGCAAATTAAGGGATATTACCTGTCTACAGACTCTAGACTTCTCCAGCAGATACTGCTCAATCTTTGCCCCTTCAATGGCTCCTTTCTTGTTGAAATGGATATCGATGTATTTACCAAAGCGGCTGGAGTTATCATTGCGAATAGTCTTTGCGTTGCCAAAAGCTGAAAAAAGCACATGCCAAACAAACACGAGGGACCATTATCTGATTGAAATAATCACTGTTTTCATTGAACTTAACAGTGATTGCTAAAGAAGTCAGATAATCCTAAATTTAAAGCAACTGTTCAGTAGCTGAAAAGCAAATGTTGGCAATATGACATTGCAGCTAGGTATTGTGAGTACAACAAGCTTCAGAAAACTAGAAAAAAATTGTTGGCCAGTGTTGTGATGAGAAAGATACAATTTCATTAACATGAAGTCACACTTAAATGCTTACAGTGCTTGTCAATGCCCTCAAGAATCTTGGGCATTAGACAGGGGCGGCTCCTCCATGTGGGCGTAGGAGCGTTGCCCCACTGCTTTCTCGCAGTGCTAGAAGCAGAAACATAAAATGGTAAAACTACCATGTTATGTTTCTGCTTGTCGCACTGCAAGAAAACAGAAGGGTTTAGTTGGGGGTGGGCTGGTCTGGTCTAGAGCAGGGGAGGAGTGGCTTGCCCACTGCTGAGGGCACTGACTGTTTGGTTGGCCCTCTAGGGCCGACCAAACCAGTCATGCGCACTCTGCCTTTCCTCCATGTAGGCTGCATGCAGCCTACATGAAGAAAATGGCCTCCCACTAGGCGCCTGGCTGGTCGGTGTCCCAACCAATCACAACCCTGCCATTACAGCTTTGTGATTGACTTAGGGGAGGGGAGGGAGGCCGCCTGCTTCCTGTTTCTGCCTGAGGCAGGAGAGCAGGAAAAGGCGGGCCCAGCGGTCAGGTACGTTTTCAAAATATATTAACCCCCCCTGACGTATGAGTGTGTGTGTCTAACAGTGCATGAAACACAGTAGTAAAATATAGTCGTCATCTGCTATTCTCTAAATTTAGATTCCCTTAACTGCTCCGCCTATTAAACATTTGTTTTGTATTTCAGTGCTTGTCATTTGTCGGAATTGTTGATAAACCTTATCAGTATCCCTGGAATATGTCAAAATAATGTTATTATTTCATAAAATATGTTTAAAAAAGTTAAATGATGTCAATTAACCTTATGCTTTTAAGAAAATAAGTTTTGTATTTCTCTTGAAGATGGAGGTAGCATTACTTACCCTTTCTCAGTTCTCCATGCTTGGTGTGTGTAGGGTTCATCTTAGAGAAGGAAGGCGAGGGAGTCTGCAGAACTCAGCATGGGACATTTTTAGGTCTGACTTGAAAGTGTAATTGTTTGCACGACGAATTGTTACCAATTTTTTTAATATACATAGAGTATGCTTTGCCTCCACGCAGAGGACTATTTTTCTTTCACCATTCTCATCTCATGCTATTCGCTACTTGGTGAATCATTCCACCATCTAGGAAGTGCTTCCACTGGAATGCACAAGGGACTGTTTTAGATTTGAAAAGTGCATGTGGTCATCACACTGCTTGAAACACTCAATTTTTTATTTTCCATACGCATTTTATACAGAAAACAATCCTTGTGCTACTTTTTCCCAGCACAGGCAAAGCCAAGAGGGTTGGCTTGAATGTGATAAACAGAGCTTGTACATGCACCGCATATAAATTTAATTTGTGACCGTCTGTATTTATTTAATGTGGAGAGAAAGCACTAAATGTTCAGATACCTACTAAATCAACCCAACCTGACCTCAAAAGGGAATCCTTCCAATCTATAAGAAGACTCTCACCCACTAGAACTAGTGGCATGCTTCATCATTGAGTCCTCACCCAGAACACCTGTTTATCTGGGTGGGCTTGACCTTAAAAAAAAGGGAGATGATATTAGAGTTACGTTTGGTGATGGGATCTGTGTTAAACATAAAATTGTCTCGAGTCCCATCTACACATTTAAATCTTCTTCAAGATGCTCGGACAAGATTAAAAACAAGGATGAGGTCTATGGGGACAATTAGTGATCCCCTGCATCAAGAGATGGGTCTACGCGTTTCACCCGCCGTTTTTCAGACAAATAGGGTCTTGTAACTTTCTTCAGGGCCCATAATAGCATATCCCTGTGTTAATATGTCAGAAGCATATCCCTATGCTATAATCTTTAACAACTAATTTTAGTCAAACTTGCTATTGTATGTGGGACAAACACATACAGTCATGCAAGTCATACTTACACACAGTGGCGGCTGCCACAACCAAAGGGTGATGGGGTGGGTGGAGGGAACGCGGGAGTGTGTGCAAATGAAGGGGGAGAGCACGTGGGGGGTGTTAATAAATAATAATATTATTTTTTAAAGAACTTACCTTACGCTTCCAGCCGCCTCCAGCGTTGCGCCTCCTGTGCTCTTCCTGGTCCCAGCAGCCCCTTGGACAGAATCCCTGTGCAATCCCTATGCTGCTCTTGTGCAAAGAAAGCAGCACGGGGATTGGCCTAAGCGGACTAAAAAGACGCTCCGAGTAAGAGACAAGGGGTCTGTGGGCTTTCCGCAGCCCGGCTGTTCAATGCAGCCAGGTTGGAGAAACCTAAGTGTGCACCTGTGTTTGGCCGCCCTGAAATGGCCGGCCAAACACTCATGAGCACTTAGAACTTAGTGCACATAGCACTCCTCCTCATGCCTCCCATGACTTGGGCCCGCCCCTCCCTGCACGCGCTGGCTCAGAGCCGGCAAATGAAAAATAAAACAATGATAGAACATCATTTTATTTTTCACCTGATGCCTCTGAGCAATGCAGTGGGGCGATGCTCCTCCGCCATTGAGGAGGAGCCGCCGCTGCTTACACACCCATAGGGTTCAGGGTTCTGTTACCTTAGATCTGCTATTATAGGTCCTGAGGAATGCCACAGAAAAACACACCTCCTCGAGGCAGGTGTCAAATTAGAGAAATGTTTTTATTTGTGTAAACTTTTCAACCTTTGCATGTGAGCTGTACTGTATGGCACAGTATATCATACTATAGTTTTTTATACTTCAAGGATACCCATCCAATACAAAACCTATGCTACACATAACACACACACCTCTGCACAACGATGGAAACTGGCTATTTTCAATTCATTACAACCACAAGATAATTGTCTCTTGTCTCTTTCTCCATATTTCAGAGTGTACTGAAAGGAAACTCTAGTTTTATCCCATGAGCTCTATTGTTTTAGCTCACCCTTTTGTAATTAGGGGTTTTTAGGGCGAGCATTCGAGTCCTCTTGTATATACTTTAGTATATATACTTCAGTGTATACTTTAGTATATACCTATATGTGTATGTACTTTGTGGGCTCTGGAGATTAGCCCTAGGACTTGTCTGCTTCCGCTTAGGGACTTTTTTTCTGTTCAACTGCCTCTATTTGACTGTCTTGATAGAAAACGACCAGCAGAGGTCAGTAAAATACCAGAATTGCTTTCTGCTGAGGGACTTTCTTTTTTGAATTTTTCTGGCAACTACCTCTATTTAATTTTCTTGATAGCAAACGAACTGCAGAGGTCAGTAAAATACCAGAATCACTTTAGCATTCTCTGTATTCCAGCCATAGAAATTGTTTTCCACAAGCACCTGTAGACAATAATATTTTTTTCAAATCTTGTATTTTCAGTGGCATGACCACCAAAGGCCCTGCTTTTATATTAAAAACAGAGTTTTGGACTATACCATTTCCCGCTGAAATGCAATATTTCTCTCCATGTGTTCCCATGCCTGGCGTGTCACGCAGTTTGGTGCTTACTTTCCTTCCATGTTAAAGAACAGTAGATGTTTCAGCACCCAGGCTAATGTGCTGCTTAGCTAAATACATATAAGGTCCTAAAGGCGAGACCGATTGCATTGCAAAAGCTTGTCTTAATTATTCTCACCTTCCAAGATGGGGTTGGCTTCCAGTACCTGTTGCTCTATCCAGGAGTGCTGACCGCTGATGGCTGCCAGGAACTGCAGGATCAGCTTAGTGCTTTCTGTCTTTCCGGCACCAGACTCCCCACTGGAGGAATGAGACAGAAACAAATTAACTTAATCGGAGCAAGGTGAATCCTTTCCAGAATAGCGCTGCTGACCTGTCACTATGTTACTCAGTGTCTGTGCTGAGGTGAATGATCATCAAAGTCAATCAGTTTCTAATCCCTAACTTGGTCAATCAGTGTTCACAAAGAGGTCTTCTAAAATATTGTAGTGGATTGTAGATACAATTGAGCAAGTTCTTATTTGTCCATCCTTCTCTCCACTATTTCAGTACGTTTCCATACGTATCTTTGTAAATTCTTATTAACTATTTCACAAATAATCACAACATTTTTTGATCCATACACATATGAATTCAGTACCGAAAAACTGACATTTTGGTTCAAGTAATTTTACATGTATAGTTCGAAAAATTTAGGGTGCAAGTGTAGTGAAACTACTCTACAACCACCATTTTATATTGTGCATTTAGGCAGTCTGGTGCCATTTTAGCCTGAGTATGGTGGGCTTGATTCAGAAAACTTTGCAAATGTAAGTGTGACATATGAGCACAGAGTGGAATGGGTCTTCTACACCACTAGATCCTGAGACACAAAAGCAATATTTGCAGATTTTTCTATAAGGAGATTTTTGAAAGTCTCTAAGATGTATGGATTCCTAGGCAGCCATTATTGCAAAAGGTTGGAAAAGCTAATCCTGATTATGGGAGCGGCCAACTTGGCAAACAATGCAAATTCTTACCTGTAGATAGGTACTAAAAATTGCAATGACCTTCCCTGCACTACTTAAACCATGCCTAAATTTGGTAAGTGTAGGTGGCAGGTTACGATTGACAATGCGCCCCTTGTTTATTAAGGTATAAGGGAAGTCATATGTTTTCATGTGAAACAAAAAATGTAGTAAAAAACACTGGTGTCCAATGCAGCTTGCTGTAGCTCTCTCTACCACTATCTCCACACTACCCCTTAATTTCCAAACTCCCGTTCTCTTACTCAGTCTCTGTTTCTCATTCCCTCTTTACCTGTCTCTACCTTTCTCTCTCTTTTTGCCTCTCCACTCTCTGTGTGCCTACTCCTCCTGCACATGTTGTGGTGGAGGGTGCAGGAACCACATCCCACCTCCTTCTGTCCCTCCTCTCTATGGCACCTCCCTGTCTTGCACTTCCGCCTGGGCACTCTCCTTGAGGACTACTTCTACTGTATTTGTCTTTCTTCCATTTCGCCTGAATAAGTCCTTTCCTGTTGTGGCACAAACTTCAACCAGTAACTGATGTGCAAAAGAACATTCTCTGCTCTGCTTATCCCAGCTTGGTGATCTTGCATGTGTTGCTGAGGAGCAGCCCAGTTGTAAGTAAGCAGCATACAACGTTGAACAGGGTTGTCGATCATATCATGTCCCAATAGTCTGCCATGATGCACCAGTGAAGAACAAAATAGAGCGAGGAGCTGATGTGGGACATGCCAAGATTGAGGGCAACACAATTTATGTAAGGCTTCAGCTACTCAAGCCCAAAAACTCAAAACTCACCTTTTTGAAACATCACATTTGTCATATTGCTTGATCAATCACCCTCGATTATTTGGTTATTATTTAAGTTTAAGATGGGAGGGAAAACACATGGAAGATAAACTGAGGTTCACGATATATATAAACAAACACTGCAAAACAGTGAAATGCTTTGTGGACACAACTATTTAAAAAAAACATTTATGCACACATTTGCACAGTAGTTATGTTATGTTATGTTATGTTAAATTTAGCTTATAAAGCGCACGTACGCCCGTAGGCTTCATGGCGCTGTAGGAGGTTTTCAGAGCATAACACAACAACAGGAGGACAACTTAGAACGTCTAAGGATAAGCTTCTCTAAAAAGCCAAGTCTTAAAGGCTAGTCTAAAGGCTAGAATATCCTCGTGTGACCTTAAAGAAGCTGGCAAGGAGTTCCAGAGGGAGGCAGCAAGAAAATGAAAAGAGCTGCCGCCCTGACGTTGTTTCCTAACAACCGGCACCATGAGAAAGTTTTTGTGACCAGAGCGGAGGTTGCGGGAGGGGGTGTATCTGGCAAGCAAATTGATGATAAATTTGGGGCCTTTACTTTGTAATGCCCTAAAGATAATGCAGCCGGTTTTAAAAGCCGCCCTCTGGGCTACCGGCAGCCAGTGCAGGTCTGCCAGGCCTGGCCTGATGGACTGCCATTTAGGAAGCTCACAGATCAGCCTGGCCGCCTGATTTTGAACCAGCTGCAGCCTCTTGAGCTGCCCGGCTGGAAGGCCCAAATATAAACTATTTGAGTAGTCCAGCCTAGACAGCACAAGGGCGATGGTCACCTGTATCAGGGCAGAATGGGTTAGGAAATGGGCAATCTTTCTAATCTTGCGCAGCTGAAAGAAGCAAGCGGAAACAACTGACCCTACCTGACTTTTCAGGGAGAGGTCTTCACTAAAGGTGACTCCAAGGCTCTTAACTGTGCGGGAATTGGAGGGGGGGTTTCCCATCTCCAGAGGCCAAAATTGAGGTCCCCAGCTGAGTTCGCTCTTCCCAGGCAAGATCAATTCAGTCTTGCCTGGGTTAAGTTTTAGGTGGTTAAGGCCCATCCATCTCTGGATATGAGCCATGACCTCCCTAAACTCAGTGACAGCATCCGGCGACCCCAGGGGGAAAACCAATTGCAGATCATCTGCGTAATTAAAGATCCACACTTTGAATTTCCTCAAGGAGTACAAAAGGGGACGCAAGTATAAATTAAATAAAAGGGGGGACAGGGATGAGCCTTGAGGGACCCCGCAATCGTTCTTAATTCTAGGGGCTGTGAAAGTGCCCAGTCTCACTGCTTGAGTCCGGTCGGACAAGAATGATTCCACCCAGCTCAGGGCAGCACCTCTGAGGCCTGCCTGCTCGACACGGCCGACCAAAATAGTATGGTCGACCGTGTCGAATGCAGCAGACAGGTCAAGAAGCACCAGTGCCTGGTGGACATCCCTGTCTGCGTTACACCGAAGTGTATTCTGGACTGCCAGGGTTACCGTCTCGGTCGAATGGCCTGGACGGAACCCAGCTTGATTTGGCTCCAGAAATCCAGTGGTTTCCACAAAGTTGGAAAGGCAATTGGAGACGTGAGCTTGGATAGGAACAGCAGCAGGGATATAGGACGATAATTTGATGAGTCCTGAGGGTCCAGGCCTGGTTTTTTAATTAGAGGGATTAGCAGAGCGTGTTTAAAGCCAGTAGGTACCCTGCCCTGGGTCAGTGATTTATTTAGTAGGGGTAGAATCCCCTGAGGGATAGTCTGACCGATTTCCGAAAAGATGTGGGGGGGGCAGATGTCGTTAGGGGATCCGGACTTTACCCTCGTCAAAAGTGAAGAAAAAGTTTTACCATCAATGACCGGGAAGGTATCTAATACAGAGGGATTGTAAAAGACGTCATCCAAAGGAAGTGACGTTGGGGAACTAGCAATGCTCGATTTGATAGTGACAATTTTTTCTCTGAAAAAATTATTCAGAGAATCACATAGCTTCTGCGTAGGAGCTATTGAAGGGGCTGTCCTGTCGTTGTCACAGAGTTCATTAACTATATTAAAAATATCTTTGGACTTGTTGGATGACGATAAAATTTTTGAGGAGAAGAAATTAAGTTTGTGTTGTTTTAAAATTTTTTGATAATTTTTCCTAGTGACGCAGAAGGTTTCCCTATCCTGTGAAGAGTAGGTAGCTCTCCACTGTCTTTCTTTCTGTCGTACCCCTAATTTAAGTGCTCTAAGTTCTTGAGTGAACCATTTGTGGGCATCATTACCTCTAATGTTAGGTAGGTATACAGAGGGGGCGAACAGATCTGCTGCATGGAGAAGCCAGGAGGACAGTGCCCTCTCGTCAACCTCCAGATCTTCGTCTAATGGGGGAAGGGTGTTGTTCAACGTGTCCATGAACCCAGAGCGGTCCATGGATTTCCATTTGCGGAACTCTTTACCCATGGGAGGTTTGGCCTTGTGCTGCCCATGAATTTCTAGCGGGAACTGGATAAGATGATGGTCTGACCAGATGCAAGGGCTTATAATAGGAGAGAATGATGGTACGTTGTATGTCCAGATTTGGTCCAAGCTGTGACCCTTCTGGTGAGTGGGAGAGTGAATGTGTTGGACCAGGTTTAGATCTGTAAGCAGATCCCTCAGTTCTCCAGCTTGGGTGTCTGTGTAGTTAATTTAAGAAGATGGAGATGAGGCTTTCAGGTAGGCCCAGAAAGAGTGCGCATAACGTCAATTCAAGAGGAAGGGCCTCTTAAGGTGGGGTGTAAAATGTATTTGGGAAGCAGAGTTTTGTTGAGATTTTCTGGGGCCTGTGGCACCACTAATCCTTTCCTACACCCACAACTATTACCACCACCGGGAGCATACATGCAATATTTACAATAACCATCCACCATGACACCCATGTTAGAAGTCACCTGATTATGCAGCACTGGTCCTTATTGTTGCGTTGCATATTGAAATAACAGTTGTCCGCTATGGCAAAGATGTGCGGTGGCATTTCCCCAATCTTCTTATTGGTGTACAGCCGGATCTGGTCTGGGGTATAGATTGGCAGTAGCTGATAGGGGTTCACTGCTACCAGGATGGAGCCAGTGTATGTCTGCAAGAGAGATCAAGGGACATGTGTCATGTGCAAGTGGACAGCTTGGGCTCATCGATGCAACCCTACAGTGTTCCTCATTGAACTAGCACCAAACAGTACAGTAGCTGTTGCTATAACCATGGCCGTAAAAGAAATACCTTACGCTCATCCACCAAAACATAGTCATACTACACAACTAAACAGTCTAAATGTTTAATGAGTAGCAGACCTATGAAGAATGCTGATAGGCTCATGATTCATCTGTTTTCAGCCAACCATTACATCTCTGATCCTCAGCCACAAAAACAGTGGTGGACTCTACAACTGCAATAGACCATTCACCATGTACAGAAATGCTTTGCATGTTTCACACTCTGTTCTGCCTGTTTACAAAATGCTGATCAACCAACCACGCTGAATCAATTGCGATAATACTTACACAACTCCAACAACTTTATCCCATCAAGGAATTCATGAAGCAACAGTGTACATCTCAACAACTACAACACAATTTAATAAACAGTGCACAGTATTGTATGATTTAATGTGGTAGGGTGCAATGGAATGGAGTAGACTTTCACTATGTGCACTACATGCTGCAAGCACCATGCTGGCGACCAAAGCAGAAGGGTTTGATGATCACAGGGAAGGGAAGGATGAAAGATGTTCAAAGACCGGTAGAGGCACCGCTCGCTCGCTCATGCCGTGGAAGCGAACTTTTTGTGATTGTGCTAGTGATGAGATGGCTCAATGAAGATCATCACCATGACTTAATAAAAACAGATGCCATGATAGAACTGAATGGGGGTTGTACTTACCCGCCCACCACAGTTAGTCTTAGGGTGACAGGCAGAAGGAAATCGGAAGAATACATGTTGTGTCATTAAATATACCATTAAATCTTTCACTCATATGAAGAGTTTTAACCATTTCAGACTGACGAGTTTGACAAAAACTGAAAATTTCAGGATTTCTAGAAAAATAGCCCCATGCATTCTTTGACTGCCCATTGGACAAACCCTGCAGGCAATTTAGCTCTGCACTAGGATATTTTCCTGGAAGTCTTGGAACGTTTCGTTCTCAATTTACGCGAGACTAAGGCTGGAAACCTCTCCCGGAAGCATGCATGAGCATTAAAAGAAGTATCAATTAAACAAAAGCTATGGAAGACAATATATGAGATTTTAAACATTTAGCATTAGAACTGTGCCTTACTGAGTTCGATAGAGAGACAGTCAGACAAATAGATATTTCACTGGACCCCTAATTTTGGGCACAATTGTTGCATTGATAGATATCCAATGTCTTTGTTGATGAGCTGATTCTAACAATTGACTGCTCGCTCATATTTTGTGAATAGTAAACCAACATTACAGTTTCAACACATTTTTATACCCATCACTCATGTGCTGCTATCGTAGTGTCAATGTGACCAACAGCTTCATAAAACAAACACATTAAAACCGAATAATCATTGTATCAAAGGAGGATCCACATTAAGAGGGATAAATTGAATGATGATAAATACAGCTGACGTAAGAAGCTCATCCAAGTCTTATTGTCAAATGTATACAAAATATTGGTTGCCAGCCTAGAGGTGAAACTTCCATATTTTTGATAATGTAACAGCTGTAGTGACACAAGCAAAAAGACTACTAGATGCTCCTTCACTTGAGGTATCATGAAAAGTCAAATGGGACAATACAAACATCTATGAAATGTCTTTGGTAGGATGTAAAAAGAATCCAAGCAATGGCAAACTTTGAAAAATACAAGAAAGCCAATGGCTGAAGAGGGCTCACCCTAAGTCACACTCTCTCTATATATACTTCCTATTGTACTCTTTTGAGAATTGATTTGATGGGCTCTGGCAGATAGCTAAAGCTGTTTGCAGCCAAACCTAAAAAGCTTGAACCTGTCATCACAGTAATCTCGGTATGACTTCCAGAAGTATTACACTGATCATTGGAGACAGCTTCCAAGTAAGCCACAGATACGGAAATACTATCCTTCCATGCCTTCCACCGTACTCAGTGGTAGTTAGTCCTCTTATAAACACCTCTGCCAGTTCCTTCAACATCAGACCTGATTACTAGCTGGCTAAACTACAGAAAGTCCATAACACCCTAGCCTAGTCTATAAAATAGGGACCCAGTCGACACAGTATAGAGTCACCTCCATCTGTACCTTGTCAGAGAACAAGCACATTCATAATCTTGGCCCTTGGTTAAAAGAGTCTGACTGGCTTATTCCAGCCACATCTACTCAGCAAGAAAATTGAAGTGTGTGGATTGGCCTTTCTATATGTTGAAATAATGTTACATGCCACACAAGCCATAATGTATGTTACCACTGTCACTGTCTGAGCACTGAATTCACTGGAGTGCATGACACATCATTGAGAACTAAAAAACAGGCCATTACTCATGCGAGCCGCTACATTTTCCATATAACTACTAAGGTATGTATGTTCAATTGTCACATTTTTAAATGCTCATGATTAATAGCCAGAAAAGGGGTTTTTCCATTCTCTGGAGCTAGGACTCTGCCTCCATGCAAGAATGACCTTGTGTTAGTTTTGTGCTGGAGGAAACTAAAAGATACAACACAGGATTTTATATGTGTTTACAGTAGATCCAGAAGCTAAATGTGAGTACTCCATATTGCTCTATAGACACTGACAATTGGGTACGGCTAGTCTACTAATGGTTATACAAGTAACCATGCTGTCTATAAGTGAAATGTAATACCGTTGAGGAAATAGACTAACTGGTTAGGGATGTGTGATGAAATATGATTGGAGTGTTTTACTTTGTTCTCTATTGTGTTCACTGATATATTAATAATACTGATTATTTTTACCCATATGACTTGTAGAAGAATTTAATATAATACATATAGTAAAATACCAACATTTATGTGTGTGCTGATTCTGAGTTTCATGGTGGAGCACAACTCAGTGGGAGGATTTAGAGACACCTGCTAGTTTCTCTTTTCTCCAACAAAGTCACAGATTCCTTCTGAGGCAAAAATCTGACAGCTGTGTTCCCAATAATTCCAGGCCCTATCATGGCTGCCAAAGTGCGGTACAACCCTGCAACCTGCTAGATCACACATTTTTATACATGTATCAACTAATCCAGAGATGTCCAGAGATATTTCAGAATTAGGAAAAGTGTCCACTTGGGCAGCTAAGATTTGTTAGATGCTTAACAGTTACAAAGCATATCCCCAAAATCGTCAGTGCTGATTTTTTTAATCTTAATAAATAATTGCAGGTGAAGCAGAAGAAGAAGAAATAGCATATACACCTGAAAATGTGGACCCCACTATTGGTGCTCATTTGACAGTGCTAGATCCAAAACTGTTGGGTGGTAGTCACCCAAACATTTGTATTCATTAATCCTGTTTTGCTGAATTCATTTTTCTTGGCTTAAGGACTCTGTGCACTTTACGACAGCTAACCAGTGATAAAGTGCCTGTGCTCTCTCCCTTAAACATGGTAAAATCGGCCTACATCTAATTGGCACACTTAGTTTACTTGAAAGTCCCCAGTAAATGCTATCCCATGTATCCAGGGCCTGCAAATTAAATGGTATTAGTGGGCCTGCTGCATTCATGGTGCCACTCACCAAAGTAGCCTTTTAAATCATGTCTCAGGACTGCCACTGCAGCCTGTAGTACAGTTTTAAACTTCCATTTCACCCTGGCAAAATAAACCTTTTCTAGGCCTAAAACGTTCATTTTAATACATATAAGTCACCCCTAAGGTAGGCCCTAAAGTCTCAAAGGGCAATGTATTTAAAATTAGGACATATGGGTTTAAGTTTTCCAGGTACGAGTAGTGAAAAGCTTGCAAAGTTGTTTTTCACTATTGCAAGGTCCATCTTCCCATAGGAAAACATCGGATTACCTTAGTACACTTAAAAAGTGTTTGGGAGCAGTTGTAAATATGCCATTTTTAGAAATTTGGCATTTTCGTGTCCTGACCTTTTGGTGTCTGCTGCCTGTGTCCTGGGTCACATGACTGGGAATAGATTGGGAGTTGGCCTTTGTGTATTCCTCCCAGACGGTGAGACAAAGTGAGACTAGATGTTGGCAGGATGGGCAAACCTGCCAGGGTGGTTGGGACGGAGCTGTTTCCTGCTCCAGTTACATTTCAAAGAGCTACCTCGAGCACATGCACAAAGGAACTTGACACCAGCCTTTTGACACCCTAGACTACCTGAATCGTTGACAGGGAAAGGAGGAACTTTCCCAAACCAGATGTATAGGGAGCCCCCCACTTCAAAGGTTGACACCAGGTAAACATTTTTGACCTCCTGAGCCCTCTCATCAGATCACTTCTGAACCTGTGAAGACTCAGAAAAAGGGCTGCTTTACAGCCCTGCTGTAGGAAGGACAGCACTGCTGCTGGAAGGACTGCCCTGCTGCCTGAGGAAGGAAGCCTGCGCCTGCTACGTGAGCCCAGGCCCCCCAGTGTGACCCCAAGGGCTAGTTGGCTGGCCTCTTGTGTGAGCTACAAGTACATAATAAGCTCCAGAGATCTCTCCTGTATCTGCCCAGCTGGTCAGACCCAACTGGACCTTATTGTGCCCTACTGCTGTAGTGAGTCCTGATCCCCAAGAATTGCCCTGGCCCTGGGCCCTTGGTTGGCATCAGAGTGTACTCCTCCTGGCCCAACTGAGTGTTCCCTGAAAACTGACGCAACTCGATGACCAACCTCACAGTGTATGACCTCGCAGCTCCTGATCGGCAGCTTCATCTGAACTGATGCAGGACCTTGCATCGCAGCACATTAAAACTCCTGACAAGCAGCCTCACTGGAACAGACACAGCGCAACGCAACTTGACGCAGGATGACGCTTTGCAGCAACTCACAATTCCTGATCGTCTGCCTCATCGGAACCAACACAGCACAATGCGACTTGATGCTTAACCTCGCAGCTCCCATACAGCAGTCCCATCGGAACTGAAGTAACTGGACGCATTGTGACACAGGTCCTCACATCTCAGCCCAGGTACAACCAGGTATGCTGTCCAGGAGGCTGAACTCGGTCCTGTGCCTGGCCCGCGATTCATTGCTATCGGCCTTAACTTATGACTTTGTCCTGGTGCTACTTTTACCTGAGACTTTGAAATTGCATTACTCTAGTTCTACTAATTGGATTTTTGTTGTTCTTATCTTTTATTTATTGAAAATTACTTTATTTTTCTAGATTGACGTGAGATGTTCCTGTGCTATGTTTTCACTTTATTACCATTTGTGTGCTGAATAAATACTTTATACATGGCCTCTAAGTTAAGCCTGACTGCTTTTGTGCCAAGCTACCAGAGGGTTAAGCATGTTAGTTTAATTACTTTTTGTGGTTTGCCCTTGTAGGAAATTGGGTTACTGGTTAAGAAGGGTGAAACCCTACTCAAGCAGCAACCACAATTTCTGTCAGAGTGAAGTATCAAACAACCCCAAATTAACCTGTGCTTAACACTCTGGTAGAGTGGCACAAAGCAGTCAGGGTTAACTTAGAGGCATTGTGTAAAGTATTTATGCAAAACTTCAAACAGCAATAAAGTGAAAAAAACAACACAACAAATATCCCACACCAATTAAAACAATTATTATAAAATGTAATAAAATATTTGAGGCAAAAACAACAAAAATCCAATAAATAGAACTGGAGATATGCAATTTGAAAGATTTAGGGGAAAACAGTGCTAAGAAGCACAACGCGCCAACTGTGGTTATCTGGCCGTGCTGGACATGGACAAAGTCACAAGTTCAGGCCGACCGTGATGGAGCGCAGGCCAGGTACAGGGAACAAGTTAGGTCTGCTGAACAAAGTATCTTAAATTGGGATGCGGAGCGTTGCAAGATCCCACATAGAGGATGTGTCACGCAGCGGCGTTTCCAATGGGCTGCAGGGCTGCGATTGAGTCCTGCATTGAGGTACATCATGCAGTGGTGGTTTCGATTAGCTGCGGGGTTGCAATGGAAGGTTCTGTGTTGAGATGCGTCGTGCAACAGCGGTTCCAGGGAGCTGTTGGGTGATGTGTCGCACTGAGTCGGGTCTGCAAGGACCACAGCTGGGCTGGCAGAGCAGAGCACCTCCAGGCCCATTTCGGGGGTGCAAGACTCACAGGAAGCAGAGTCTAGGTACTGAATTACAAATGGTTGGAGCCTTTTCTGTCTATGAGGTTCTGATCAGGGGGCCAGCCAACTAGCCCTTGGTGTCACTCTGGTGGTCCTGGGATCAAGATGCAGGCCCAGTCCTTTTCACTCAAACAGCAGGGCAGTAGATTAGAAGTCTGTCTTGCAAAGAACAGCACAGCAGTTCTCATGAGTCTTCCACAGGCCCAGAGGTGTGCTGAAGAGTTGGGTCTGAGGGTCCACTATTTATCCTTGGTGCCAGCTTTGAATTAGGAGAGGTTTCTAGTGGGTTATAATCCCCCAAGGTGCTTGGAATTTCCTGCCCCCCTGCCCAGGCCCTAACGTATCTGGGAACACAAACAACTAATGTCAAACACTCTGATAGTGTGCTGTGGCACAGGCTTTGAGATGTTTAAGTGTGGTAGGTGTCAGCTCACCCCCCTCATCAAGACAGAGGTGTACCAAGCTGCCAACACCTATTTCCTCTTTGTGCCACTGTCTGGTAGCAATACGCAAAGACCAACTGCCAGCTAAACCGAGTCATGTGACCCAGGATACAGGCTGCAGGCACGAAATGGTTAGGACAGGGAGATCCCAACTTTTTAAAAGTGGCATTTTCAGAATTGAGGCTTAAAATGTGACTTTACCATTAAGGAGAGGTTTACATTACAATTATTTAGGCACCAAACTCAACAGTCCTACCTGCTCCCAATTGAAAGTTAGCACTTATTATATTTAATAGGGTATTTTTGATATTTTATTAATTTCTATAGCACCTGAATCACCCCGTAAGGGGTATCTCTGCGCTTAGGACGGTATGCTACAGCCAAATCATAGGGACTCAGAAAAGAAAAGTTTTTAAAAGCTTCCTAAATTGAGGAAGGCTCTGGCAGTCGCGAAGCTGGAGGGGGAGTTCGCTCCAGAAAATCAGGGCAAGATGAGTAAATGCTTTGCCACCCTTGCAAGCCTTTTTAATTCTTGGAGTGCAAAGGAGTAGCTTGGATCGAAGGGGCCATGGGGGGGTGTACTTGGAAAGTTTATCAGACAGGCAGGAAGGCCCCAGACCATTAAGGGCTTTAAAAACAATGCAGCCGATCTTGAATTTCACCCACTTTCTCACAGGAAGCCAGTGGAGTTTGTTAAGAAGTGGAATAGATGCCGTTCTGGGAGGGGTGTTTGCTACTAGTTGGGCGGCCGTGTTCTGGACAACTTGTAACTTGTTTAAGGAAGCCTCGTTGGCCGAGGCCAACAGTGCATTACAGTAGTCCAGAAGGCTTAATACTAGGGCTTGCTTCAGTGTTGTTTTGTAGAAGAAGGTAACAGAGGGAATACTCTTCCGAGTAAACTGAGTGTATGGAAGCAGGTACCAGCAGTAGTAGTGGGGTAAGCATTGAGCGAGAGATTCTGGTTGATTCTGATTCCTAAATTCTTAACCACTTCTTTAGGAGAAGTGGCAGTGCCCAGCTCCTCCGGAACCACCTTGGAGTCCAGCTTATGGCTGCTCCTCCAAACAGCATGATCTCCGATTTCTCGGCATTCAGTTGGAGGAAGTTGGTCCTCATCCAGGCAGCAATGGACTTCATACCCTCAGAAAAGATAAGTTGTATATCAGGGCTAGATTTATCAAAGGTGAGGAGGAGCTGGGTGTCGTCCACATAGGAGATGGGACTGAACCCTAAGTTTCTCATTAGTTTGGCCGAGGGAGTAACATAAATGTTAAAAAGAGTAGGGCTCAAGCAGGAGCCCTGCGGTACTTCTTTGGTGACTTTTGTGGTTTTCGATCTAAAGGTTCCCAATGTGACTGTCTGGGTTCTGTCAGTTAGAAAGTCTGTCAGCCATTTGAGTGCAACCCCCTATACTCCAATGCCCCGAAGTCTCTCCAGTAGGATATGGTTGGAGATGGTGTCAAACACCGCCGATAGGTCAAGCAGCACCAACAGTGCCGCCTGACCATTGTCCAGGGCCATTCTGATGTTATCAGTTACCTCTATCAAGGCGGACTCGGTGCTGTGCTTGTCCCGGAAACCTGACTGGGAGACATCGAGGCATTGAGAGGTTTCAACAAAATCAGACAGATGCCTGTTTATGTGCTTTTCAATAAACTTACTCTGAAGAGGGGGCAGAGAGATGGGACGGTAATTGGACATCTCAGTAGTGGGGATCTTAAGATTTTTAAGAATGGGTACAACTTGAGCTGCTTTCCAATCTGGGGGGAGTCTGCCAGCCCTCAAGGAACTATTGAGAATGGTACAGATGGGTATGGCTAAATGTTCATATAATCTGGAGGAGATTTTTGCTGGGATTATATCTAGGGGGGATCCAGATTTAGTTTTGGTAAGGAGAGATTTAACCTCTACCGGAGTGAGTAAGGGAAAGCAAAGGAGCTGCGAGGTGTTGTTAGGGGAGGCAGGATATACTGTAGTAGGGTAAGATGGGATTTCCTTGGAAGTGATGATTTTATGGTAGATGGCTTCAATGTTCTGGGTTAGAAAGGAAGCTATATTGTCGCACAGCAACTGTGAGGGAGTCTCTGCAGTTTCGCAAGCGCTGGGATTTGTGTAAGTCTTCAGGATCTGGTAAAGGGTCCTAGAATTGTTCCCAGCTTGCTCCAACTGATTAGCCAAGCGTAACTTACGCGCGGATTTAAGATTTTTATGATAAGAGGACAGTGTGGCTTTATATCTCTCTTTGTCTTGGAAACTGTGCGAGTGTCGCCATTTCCGTTCCAATTTTTTACATTGGCTCTTTTCAGTTCGGAGGGTAGGGGAATACCAGCTAGTGGGAGTTGTTTTGGAGGGTGGGTCTGTGGTTTCATAGGAGATACATTATCAATGGTGGCTTGTACAATGGAATTGAAATGAGCTAACTGTTCTTCTACACTATGGGCCATATGTAGGTAATTTATATTTACCGATTCTTAAATACCGAATTTTACCGATTCGGTATTTATGAATCGGTAAATATAATGTAGGTAAAAAAAATCAGTACATTTTACCGATTCAGTAATATTCGGTATTACTGATTCGGTATTAACCAAATCGGTAATAAGGAATACCTTCCTATTCATTCCTATGGGCCTGGAGGCCCATAGGAATGAATGGGAAGCCATTGACTATTACCGATTCGGTAAATACCGATTGGGTAATAGGGGGAGCAGATTCAAGGGTGGCAGGGTGTCACATTGACACCCTGTTGCACCCCTGAATCGTGCATGTGTGCACAAGTGGCGCACATACATGCCCTAAGGGCATGTATGTCTGCCACATGGCATATCTAGAAAGGCACAAAAGTGCTTTTTAACAGGTATTCAGTATTTACCACCAACCTGTAGTTGGTGGTAAATAACGAATCCGTGAAACAAAAAAGCACTCCCTTGAGTGCTCCCTACATAGGATTTGAGGATTCGGTAATTTACCGAATCGGGATTTTACCGATTTCTTAAAATACCGATTCGGTAAATTACCGAATCCTTAAAACCTGCCTCCTACATTGGAAAGGGCTAAATACCAGTCGTAACAGGAAAATTACCGATTTTCGGCCGTTACCGACCGGTATTTAGCTATCTACATATGGCCCTATATGTGTTAGTATCGATGTTCCACAAGCAAAAAGGGGTCAGGAATTGGTCAGGCTTCAGTTTGTGCCAGGGTCTGTACCAGCGTGTGGCGTGAGATGTAGAGATGGAGAAATTTCTGGGACTTATCAATTGGAAATTCACCAGAGAGTGGTCAGACCAGGTCAGAGGACATGTTTCCCCACAGATAATATTTGTGGAATTGGTTAAAATAAGATCTTATGTGTGTCCTGAAGAATGGGTGGGGGCGTTGTTGATCTTCAAGAGGTCAATTGTGGCCAGGTCTTTTAGGCAAGCTCTGGCGTCAGGATTGAAGGCGTTCTCACTGTGGATGTTAAAATCCCCCAGGAGTATGAAGTTTCGGGTAGAAATGACATGTAGGGAAATGAATTCCATCAGTTGGCTAGTAAAACCTAGTAGCGGGCCAGGGGGTCTATATATGAGGTAAACCAATGTTATCATATGGGAGAGTTAGGGCTTGCAGTAGAGAAAAACAAATGTAAGGGTTTTTCACTACTAGGAACTGTAAAAGTTAAAAGTACATGTCCAAGGGGCATATCATCAAGGGCATTATCGCCGCTTTAGCGGCACTTTTTGCCGCTAAACCGGCGATAATTTTAATGCCCTATCAACAAGTCGGCGCTAACATGCATTAGCGCATGTTAGCTGCCGAATTCCCAATGCCTGGCATCTCGGCGATAAACATCGCTAATGAGATGCAAAGTAGGCATGGCTGGGAAAACTACATGGGAAATTATCGCTAAGGCAGCTTCGCCATATCAGCAAAGAGCCTTAGCGAAAATAATCATCACGCTAACTATGCCTTAACGCAGGAATTTAACGTCTGGCATACCTAACATGGGAGGTGGATTATGGTGATACAACCCCAGGGTCGTATCACCAAGGCTATCCCGTTTTGAGTGCAACATCGCTGGTATTCCAGCGATGTTGGCCCATTTCCCTGGACATCGCTGGAATATTATCGCCCTGGAGTAACGCGTTGTTAATAACGCGCTAACCAGGTGATAATTTCCAGCGATAGACGGCAATAAATATAAAAGCGCTAAGCGCGCTTTGTGATATTTATCGCCATCTGTTGCTGATATGCCCCCAACTTTTTAAATATACAAAGCTATGGGCTGTGTAGGGCCTACCCTATGGTTTACTTATATGTATTCAAAATGAAGGTGTAGGCCTAGAAAATGTTTTATCTTGCCAGGTCGAAAAGACAGTTTAAAACTGCACTCACAGGCTGCAATGGCATGCCTGAAATACGTTTGACGGGCTACTTAAGAGGGTAGCACAATTAGTGCTAGAGGCCCACAAGTAGCATTTCATGTACAGGCCCTGGGTACAGGTAGTACCCCTTTACTAGGGACTTATAAGAAAATTATACATGCTAATTGGATCCAAGCCAATTTTACCATGTTTTAGGGAGTGAACGCATGCATGTTAGCAGTGGTTTGCACTTGTAAAGTGCACAGTCCTAAGGGCAACAAAAACGAGATCTGCAAAAACAAATGGGGGAGTAAGACAAAAAGACTTGGGGGAAGACCACCCTAAGGCTGACAGGTATAACAACCCTGATAAGGATTGTGGTTGTTGCTTGAGAATAGTTTTCCTCCCCCCTCATTCAATAACTCAATTTCTTACAGAAAGCAAGAAGAGTCCCACTGATGAGGGTTGTCACATTAATGGTCTGAGCTGATCAGTGCTGTTCCAGAGGAATGGATTCATAGGCAAGAGATTGGTTATGGCCTTTCAAAACCTGAGCCAATACTGCAAAACATTTGCAGAGATGCTCATACTACATGCTTGTGGATTTAACAGGCATACAAAAAAGATAAAAGCACAATAGATGTAGCTAACAGATTTTTCACTCAAACTACAAAGGACAACTCTTGAATCATATTACCTAACTGCAGTCACATTCAGCAGGACACAAGGATTTACTTGATTACCACAAAGGTACTAAAATAGCCCAGGAATCCTTTTAGCATGTACTGTTCAATTACTACAGGAAGATGTACTGTTCAATTACTACAGGAAGATGTGAGTGTAATGTCATATTTAGCTGATCTACACATTACTGAGAACAACATCGAGGCACACCTACAACTTGTAGACAACACAGTCACAATACGTGTGTGTGCGAGCTACAACATCAATTTCCAGAAATTAAAAAATTGGTATGTTATATAAACTATACATCGAAGAAAAAGGACTTCACCGCAGTTCCTGGAAAAGTGTGAAACACTTTAGCGCCTGAATACATTCAAGAAACTACCAGCATGAATTGGTTTTAGAGTGAGAGTAATAACACTATACCACTTAATAGCCCTACATTTCCAGAAAGGGACCATTAGGAAAAGCACACTCAAAGTCTTAAGCCCTTCTTACGGGTGGATTGTTAAAATTACCAATGTTTCAATGGATTGGAGGCACCATTATTGGGGTTACTAGTAATTCTGGTGGTTGTGAAATAACCGTGATTACAACCTTTTGCAGCATGCAGGGATCAGTGTTTCTGTATACGTTTTCCCCTGCAGTTTTACACTGAGATTTTGACGTTTTTAGCATCTGAAACCTGTGTGTGATAAACTATAATTTAGACCATTGGTGGTTCTGGTAACTCTCTTTATCAGCCCCATTTGATATTACAGCCCATTTATAGTGAGGACCTTAGAGGGTTACAAAAGAATATGTACTCCTCTGCACATTTACAGATGTGACACAACAAATGAAACTCTGTGATCAAGATAGTTTCTAATGGAGAAAGTTTTCACTGAAGTACAGACTACAATCATTATACATTGCACAGGGTAAGAAAATCATTACAGTCTCATCACTACCAACTCTGGCAGCAACAACCACAGCTAGCATTCCTATATCCAGAGTTTCATATGTTACGTGGGTACAATGGGCTGCAAGCCAGATAAGTTTATATATTGAGTTTGAATATGAGATATAACTGCAAAAATTGAAGAGATAAGTGTGCTACTTCTAGCCTAACAGAAACCAAACTCTTCAGCTCTAATTTTGATGGGCTCAGACTCATAGTTTTCGGTACAAGGTTAATATGTAGATTTAACCAATTGGGAATTTAATGGCTACAATTTCAAGAGGTAAGCAAGGTAGGTTTGAGTACCGACAGTTCCCTTCAAAAAACAACTTCCCTTGGTGGATGTGCTGCACATGCGGGCCTACCAGATTGAGGTAAATCCACTCTAAAGTAAATTCTTCTGCTGATCACACCACGAAATTGACCATACAAATAGCCAAAATAGCAACAGTAACCCGGTCACAAATTAAAATTGACCTGGAAATGAACTCAGCAATAACATCATCACACACTAACCTGGAGTCCTGCCAATTACTTCCTGGGACAGGATGGGCTCTCAAAAGTAACATTTACAAGGCATTTTCCTTGTACACAAATTTAGCTGGCAGGTATAGTATGTTTTTTGAACACCCAAATTATAGTCAGTTTCCCTTCATGTACATTAAGTTTTGGTTATTGGTTTTAAATAAGACCTGACAAAGGGCATTTATTGTGATAGGGCACACTGACCGGGTCTACATCTGGAGCACCTAGGTAAAGGTGCACCGAAGGACAGAACAGGATAGTGCACCCTGTCGGTAATTTGGGACCTTGGTATTTGAATTGGTATCTACTAAATGTCCCTAGACTAAATAATCTTTTAAACTAAATTGGTCTAATTTGTTCCACCGCAAACCTGTTCTGCTTTTGTACCTAAAGCGATCAGGCCAAACATTCACATTTAACTATGAGGGATACATTCAAACTGGCTATGCTTTGTAGGTTAAAGTGTTATGTATGGCTCACAAGGCTTCCGAATGCCCTTTTTAGGTTTTGCCTGCACAGCACTTGTGCTGTGCTTACAAAATCTCTTGTATAAAAAAAGAAATCTTAAAAGGGGCTTAGAACCCGCCCATTACTTACCAGTACTTCCGCCCATTACTTACAAATGCTTTTGATTTCTCAGCACATCATCTGCTTTCACTTTGCATGCCTTCCTGCTTTGCCTGTCCATGCTCTGGAGCATGGCCCAAGTACAGCCTCCAGCCACTAGCCAGTGTCTTTCCACTGCCTACGCACTTCGGAATGTACTTTAAAAAACAAATGTACCTAGCACTCCTTACACGTGCATCTGGAGGATGCCTCCTCTCCTCCCCGACGCTCTTCCTACATCGTTCCTGGCACCCTCCTCAAACAATGAATTTAATTTGCATCAGCTACTGCATGTTCGAACCCATATACAACTTTATCTCATATTATTGGATTAGTATATTAAACCAGCCCATAAAACAGTGCTGATTGTTTTTCATGTAACTTGTTCAAAGCCAAGGCATTCTGGGCAGCAGTCCAAAGCTCATTAAAAAAAACACTTTAAACACACACTAGCTGGTGACGCCAATAATGACTTTAGAGTGGTGTACAAAAGAGCAGAGAATAATGCAATCTAGAAACCCCTTGCTTTTATGGGCTCATGCCCCTGCCTATACAATGCTGGGGGTGCTTTTCCTTGTGTCTGGCAGCCGTGGTGTTCACCCAAATGAAAATTCAAAAGCGAAACTGTGCACTCCAGAAGATGAAATGGCAAAGCATTTGTAAAGCCAATCGGTTCTGCCTATTTGAAATTTAAATTAAAAAAAGCTCTATGCCACGGTAACAAACAAAAAAACTCTATGTAAGTAAGCACGTAATACTTTAGTGTACAGTTAATTAAAACCATTACAAACCATCATCAATTAAAATAGTTTCATGTTTCGAAGCAGCCATAACGAATTACCTTAATACTATGGTAAACTGTAAGTAGAAAACTGCAGTTAAAATAATCAAGCTAAGACTGTTAAAATGTAGGTAAAATATAAGATTAGCCGAAGAACTGACTCGATTCTATTCTGCCAGTAGAAACTTTGCAGGGGAGGCCCTCTACCTAAATTGGGCTAACTTACATTCCTATTCAATCCAGTTAATTCTCAAAGCCCTTAATGTGGCTGTGGATCAAAAAATGATCCTCTGCATAAACTTGTGCTTACTTCAACCAACCCAGGAGAGAATTACCACATGTACTACAAGGAGAGCAAACAGTAGAGTAAAAAGAAAAAAGAAAATCCTGCTAATACCCTTGAAACAACACAAAGCATTGATTGCTTGAAGAACTAAAAGTGTCAGTTAGGCAACTAGGCCGTAATTATTCGGTACTTGAACTCTGGCCATGAACTATTCAAGGATTTAAAGTTTATAGTAGTAGGGCTATATGAACACCAAGATGCCGTCCAGGCCCATGTTGCCATCCGGTTACTTTGGCTCTTGGGGTACAAAGATTGCGCTGGGTTCCGTCACTGTCCATCCTGCTTATCCGCTGATGCAAGACAGGGCATTCTTCATGAGGATTTTAGCGCTAGATTCTGCTCTGCACCCAGCCCAGTTTGACTTTTTCTGTTTATTATTTCACTTTATTAAGGTGAGTTTCTGCAGCTTCAAGATATTTTACCAACCGGCAGCTCAGTTGGACTTCCTCCCTGGAGAAGCATGCCAGGACTGCTTGCCTGCATGACCTTATCCGGTTTTTATTGAATAGTGGTCTCAAAAGGGTCCGGAGTTCTTGTAGCAAATTCTTGCAGATGGTTATGAGGTGTACTATGTTTTCTTCGCCATTGCCACAGAGGCGGCACTTTGCTGGTGTTGAGGGGCACAGCAAGGGAGCCAAATGATTTGCAGAGGGCAACAGTCCTAGGCAAAATTTAAAAAACTTCTCTTTTATCTTTTTAGTGAAGCTGGTCTGCAAATATGTTTGGGGCCTGAGTTTGGTGTAAGATAGTATAGTAAACCAGCCGTGTGCACACTCGGCCAGAGAGGCTTTATCCTACAAGAGAGATTCTTTTCTGAAAGTGTTATTTACTGCTTTTTTAAAGCCCGCTAGAGGCCCTGGGAGATCCCATACTTGACGCAGCCCCAACCGTTCGATTGCGTCTTCGAGGTAAAGCCTTGCTGGGCAGTTTTCTTTGGCTTGCAGTTCCTTCCACAGGAGAGCGTTGAGTGTTTTTGCCTCTCCCTGCTTATTTTGTGCCAGCTTTTTAAATATGCTCCTTTGTGTACCAGCTCTTCCTTTGCAAGTCCAAATTCAAGCCTCATCTGCGCAGGTGATGTGTACCCCGGGAGGCCAAAAATCATGTGCAGTGCTCTTGCTACCATACCATCTACCGTTTCAGCGTCCCTTCCTCTCATCGCGTCGCTGCAGTAAGTGATAGTTTTGCCTGAATGACCTTTATTAGGGGAAGGAGGCTTGAGCCGGTGATCTTGGTTCTTGGATCTTGGTTTCTTAGGGATACCGCGGTCATTATTCCTCTCTTTTTTATGGCCTCGCATTGTGGTTTAAAGCCGTCCTTGGAATCTAAAATTACCCTCAAGTATCTGTATTCGCTTACAACATCCAGCTTCCTTGGGTCCAAGAACCAATTGTTCGTTAATCTCATTTTGTGAATGCTGATGCACATGACTTTAGATTTTTCTTGATTGATTCTAAGCTTGTTTTTTGTAGAGAATGGCGATGTGATGTCCAGCAGCCGCTGCTAGGCTATCGGGGTCTGGCTAATGAGCACCAGATCGTCCGCGTAGAAGAAGTTGGACAACTGGGTGCCCCCTAGCGTAGGTGCATGTGAATTGCTTTCATTCAGCAAGATTGACAGTTCAGCCATGAAGAGATTAAATAGTGTTGGTGCAAGCACACATCCTTGTTTTACCCCTGTGCTTGTAGTGATCTTCCTGGATAGAAATTCCTCTGCCCCTAGTTTAACCTGGACCCAGGTATCACTATGCAAAAGATTTAATTGGTTTAACAGCAGCGGCGGCATTTTAAGCTTTTATAATTTTTGCCACAGGAGGTTTCTATTGACATGATCGAAAGCAGAGCTGTAATCAATATAGCACAGATATAGAGGTTGTTTTGCTGCGAGTGCAGAGTCAATCAAAAGAGAAAGTGCCAGTATGTTAGTGGTCGTCCCCATATTTTTGCAGAAGCTGGTTTGATTATGTGGAATTGCCAATGTTCCTTCCACCCAAGATGTTAGCTCCTGGAGTAAGAGGCCCGCATAGTATTTGGCCACATTATCGAGAAGGGCTACGAGCCGATAACTTCTTGGGTCATTCCTGTCTCCTTTTTTGTAAATTTGGGAGATGATTGCTGCCCTCCAGGATGGTGGGATTGTTGAGGATTGCAGAATTTTTTCAAACATTGGTCTGAAGACGACAGCCCAGTATTCCGGCTCTTGTTTGAACAAAAGTGGAGGAATGCCATTTGGACCTGGTGCACCTTTGCGTCTCCTCTTTGAGATTCCTTTGCAAATCTGTGCATTCGTGAATGGAAATTCCTGGTTTTGTGCTAGAGCTTCTTTAAGTTGTGGTTCTAAGACCCATTCCTAAATTCTAGGTCTTCATTTAAATGTTCGCCGAGGTAGATTGACCAAGCCTCTTCAGTGGCATGGGATTCGATCCCCTGACTCCGCTCGCTAGTCAAGCTGTTGATCTTTTGCCAAAACTGCGCACTGTTTTTTGTTTTAGCGTCATATAGAAGTTTTGCCCAAAAGGCCTCATCGGCTTCTTTTTTGAGTCGCCAGATCAGCTTCCTGTGAGCGTCTTTTAACTGTCTCAACGCTTGATATGCGACAGGGTCTGTCCTCACTCTTCGCAAAGTTTGGTTAATCAAGGTCTTTAACTTTTTTAGCTGAGCGTTGTTTCTAAAGTTTTGATGGCTCTTATGTTTTGAGACATTGCCCATTCCTTCAGCCCTTACGTTTCCTTTTTTTATTCTGGAGTTATCTTGTAGTATTTTTGTGAACAGCTTCCAACTTTCAATTAAGTCTGAAATCGCTTTTTGTGCCTCTCCTAAAGCCCATCTAGCTTGGGATAGGAGACTTTCTGGGTCGTTCGTTCTGCACTTTATCCGCCTTTCGTTGGTAGAGTATTCTGAGCCTAGTGTGTTGGCGGTGGGGGGAGATAATATTGTGGGAGCGTCAATCGTGACTTCCTGCGGGAGGTGGTCACTGTGGTCCATTGAGCCAATATGAAAATCTCTTACCCTTTGATACAAACTGCGTGATAGGAATGTAAAATCAATTGTAGAGCTAGCCGCAGTGCTGTGAAATGTAGCTGCTTGGGGGCGATCTCCCAGGAATCTACCATTGAGTGCTCGAAAGCCCAGCTCTTCTAAGTTTGCCAGGAGTCTTCTAGCTGTTTTCGAGCTTCTACCTCCCGAGGTGTTATCTTGATGGCCTGACTCCCAAACAAAAGGGACCTCCTCTTCAGTGATGTCTGGGGCTAAATTGCTGAGCATATTTAGGTTAAAGTCCCCGCTAATGATCAAGCTGTTGGTTTTCTCAGTTTTTAGTAATTTTATGAGTTCTTCCTTCAGCTGCTGTGCTCCCTTAGGTTTTTCCCGGGGGTGTAGATAGAGGTTTATCAGGACTATAGCTACCTTTTTATTCCGTTCACGAGTAGACACTCGCAGGTCTTGCATTGCGTTCGGAGGGGGTAACTTATAAGCCAAGGGTGCTACTGCAGCAATGCTCTTTAACGAGCTGTATGTGGCAAGGCCTCCCTCTTTGTGGCCAAACGATGAGCTCTGTGTAGGAGGCAGAAAATTCAAGTTATAGCCCGACAATGCAGGTGGAGCGTCGGACCATGTTTCTTGCAGTGTAATGATATCAAATCTTTGCTAATATATGTTTAATTCTGAGTCCATAAGCTTATCACCTTGGCCAGGTGCACAGGTTGAAGACGTTGGACATGTTCCTGGCTTTGGCTTTAATTGTCATTGATTTTTGGTTTTAACGTTTATGGTTCTGGATAGCCAACTCCAGTCTTGCAGGGTTGGGCTTTTTATGACAGTTGGTCTCTTATTACTCTGCTCTCTATGGGCTAAATTCTCGGGTGTGTTGCTCCGAGCTCCTCGCAGTACTGAGAGAGAGCTAGGATTCGGATTGATCTGTCCGTTTTCTTCCCATTGCTGGCTGTCAAGAGTCAGAGAATCAGGATATATTGGTTTTAAGAATGGTCAAAGTTTTATTCCCCATGAGTTAAACTTTGCTTGTTCTCTTAGCAGTCTCTCAGCTAATTCTGCTGTAGCACATACTGTTTTTGTTACTTCTACCCCTGAGTACCCTGGCAGTTCTGTGAATTCTACTGACTCTAGGTCGCTGGAGGATATGTTTTTAAGGCTTTTCAGTAGGCGTAGTATGTTCCCCCTGTTTAAAATGTCTATTGTGCCCTCTGATTTGTACTCCGGTTGAAACACTAATGTGGGGGTACCTGCTTGCCCCTTCTCCTGTGTTGGGCTATTCTGTGCAATAGTAAGGACCTACCCTGAACCACGGCATTCCTCAGTTACTTCTGCTTGACTTTGAACACTCATTTCATTTGCGTGCGTTGATTCTGAGTCGGTGGAGCTTGCGGCAGTTGTCGCCCCTTGAGGGCCACCTCGAGGGCCTCCGTCTTCCTTTTTTTGGGCGGGGCTGGTAGCAGACTTTCTGTTTTGGGGTATTTTTCTTTTGGGTTTTTTCCTCCCTTCCTGGTTTTCAGTTTCTCTTAGCTCATATTCCTTATCTGTATCATCGCTCATCTGGGCCGGCCTATCTTGTTTTGGGTCTGGTATCATGTTCTCATTAATATTACTCTTGCCCCAAGCTATTGCCGCGGCTTTTCCCCAGGGTGCTACTACCTCCGACCCTTCCTGCCTCTCGGAGTTTGGTTACGGCCCTTCCTTTTCTGCTTTCTCCCCTGTTTTCCAGATCGGAGATGTTCCGGTGCGATTTCATTTTGCGAATGTTCATCCAGTGGCATTATGTTCGTAATTAGTGGTGGTTGGATTCCTCCATTTCGCTGGCTGGTGTCGGGCACCGCCTGTATTGTGTCTGCCGTTTCCCTGTATGGCTGTAGTTCTTGGGTTGGCTTTGGGCTCTCCTGGGTTAATAGCTGGGTTCCTGCTATCAATGGCGGCCACATTTCCCTTCTTTTTCTAGCAGGACCATATAATGGATTGTTTTTTACGACCTCCCTGATGTCAGAGAGGAGATTGTCCATTGCTCATGGAAGTGTTGTCAACTTGTCCACAATTGTTATGCAGGAGCAGTTAGGTTGTATGTATTCAGTCTCTGCTTGTGCCCTTCTAACCAAGTTGTTGAGCTCTGCTAACTTGCCGTCGATATTGGCAACAAAAATTGACAGGAAGTTAAGGACGGAAAGTTGGAGATCCATCTTATCCGACTGATATTGGATGGTATTTACCGACAGTTGCATTGTGTGCAGAAGTGATGACCAAATATCTTCTTTTACTTTTAGTGTTTCCTTCCCGGAGTTTGCGGTATCTGTGATGTTGCTCCCTCCTGATAGTTCCCCCTGAGGGGCCGCGGGGTAGGACTCTACCAGTTCTTCCCACTCCTCAGGGGTGAGATACAAGGTTTCAGAATCTGTGACCTGGAATGGTACGGGTGGTATATTAGTTACAGTGGCTAGGCACGGAAAGTCAGTTTCAATTTGGCTTGGAGCGCCGCCTAGCTCGACTTGCTCAAATTGTTACTCATGGTGTTGCTCATTTGTTTGGAGTGCAAGGCAATTCTGTACTGTGGCTTCCCGTATAGTTAGTGTATTGAGTTGCCTCCCTTTTTTCATATCTGCCACCGTTGCAAGTTTCCTCTTGTATTCTTGCGGTGCCAACCTGTCCTCTGGCTCTGTAGGTGCTAAATCGCCATGCTGCATGTATTCACTGTTTTGCGCATCACCCTTGCCCTGCCGGGTGTGGTGACTGAGCCCCCAGGGTGCTACTACCTCCGACCCTTCCTGCCTCTCGGAGTTTCTGGGTGGTCCTTGTCCTCCTTTTAAAGAGTCTAAGGATTCACTAGCTGTAGGATTGTCAAGGCTTGTAAGACTCCTCTTTCAATTGTTTGTTAGAACAAAATTGGGACTTGTAATCGCCTCTTGACCCTCTCGTTCGTTCTCGTTTATGCCATCGCACCCATAGCCCTTTGAGTTTATAGTTAGATTAGGGTCTGCCTGCTCCTGTCTGCATCCCTGTTCCTGCACATTTTGACTGCATGGGGCTGTCTTTTCGAGTCCCTTGTTTTTCTCTTCTTTGCTTGCATGTGCAACCTCTTCCTCACAGCTCCCCCTTCTCCGGGATTGGCTGGATACCTCTCAGACCCCGCCTGTGGTTGTTGCTTCATGGGTTGTAGTGGAGTTGGCAGATTGCTTGCATTGTGATTATTTAGGCAAAGGGCTGCGCCGGCGTCTTTAATAAATGAAAACTTTGTATAGATTTTGGGCTGGGAGACGGATTTATTCAGGGGGAATGCACTTGCGGCCCCTCTCGCCTTAATATCTGATGAAAGTTTGGGGCTTGTGAGCAGAGGGGAAATCAAGAGAAGTTCTCCCTCCTCTTCCTCCTTCTTTCCCTCTTTTTTTCCCGTGCCATCTTCACTGACATTCATTAGGTCCTTCTTTTGTTTTTTTGTTTGCTCTCCTCGTTCTTTTGGGGGGGTTAACAGATGCCCACTGGTCCCTTGACTTCCCCGACCTCATTGCTCTGCTTTTTGCTTTACTTTTTTACTTTTATTCCATTTTTCTTTTCTCTTCCTCTTCTTCTTCTTCTCTTCTTTTTTCCAGTTCAACTCTGTACAATGGTTCCAATTCGGCTAGTCCCACCAATTGAGAGTCCGGTAGGTGGTAGGTGGTAGTAGTGATAGTGGTTGTGATAGTAGTGGTGACGATGATGAAATAAGGTGGGGAGAGAAAATGTAGAAATGCGGAGTGCCGTGGCTGCCGAGGCTGGTAGTGGAGCAAGAGGGTCGGCGAGAGATAGGGAGACAGAGATCCAGAAAGAGGAGGGGGAGAGCAGGGCTCGCTGGAAGCACCGCAAGCCTCACCTGACCGAGTCAGGGCGCCTCAGCGGGCTTGCCTGGGCTCTTTGCTCTACGACCTCCACTAAAGGTGGTCTCGCTCTCCTCCTCGCTCTCTCGTGGCCCTCTGCACTGCGCCACACCGCACCTCTCAGCTCCTCTCAGCTCTCACTGCTCTCAGGGCCCAGCCCTATACCTGCTCTGGGCTTGCTATGTGCCGCTTGACTGCCTCTTGGCTCCAGATGTAATAGCCTTGGAGGTTGATTTGTGGTTGAAAGGGGCTGGATGAGGTGAGTAAAGATGTGTAGTGATCAGGCACGCAACGCCCATTGGACTCACAGGGCTTCAGCCCCCCCCCCCCCCCCCCCGTCGTGTGTGGCAGCCCGGGATGAGACAGCTTCCCGGCACGCACACAGCCGCACCCGAGCACTTCACAGGTCTTTAAAAGACCATTTGTATGTTAATGAGGCCTCGCTGTTGTTTCACCCCTTCTAAGAGCCCCTGCAGCTCCACTCTGCCTATGGCTTAAAAGATTCAGTCCCCCCACGAAATTTTTTCTTAGCCCCCCCCCCCCGAAATTTGGCTCTAGTTGCGCCTCTGGTAGTGATCAGTGATCGCCCGCCTCCCCGTGCTCTAGTTCTCGTGCAGGGGGCTTGCTCAGTCTCACTTTTGGCTAGTGACCACACCGTCATCCGCTTCAGTCAACACGCATACACAGACGTCACCCAAAGATTACACTGACACTTTATTTGTGGGTGAAGAACTGCTGCAGGTTTATTTCATACAACACAGTATGATAATAAAATTGGGTTATCTTACGGGCGATCCAGGGCAAGCAGCCCCTCGCTGCTCCGCCCGCCTGGTGAGCCAGCACACACGGTGGGTCGATGCCCGGCAGTGTGGCACATAATTATTTACAGATCATCCACTGGGTCACGTGATCTGTCTCCTACTCCCGCCCCTTCCGGCAGGGGCGGAGCGTGTTGTGGCACACCCCCGGTTGGTCAGGCCCCCCAACCGCCCGAAGGACTAACGGGGCGCCGTCGCGGTCTTCCCAGAACCCCTTCGGCTCCTGGACCTTGGCTCGGGCACCCTTACTGTGCCGGACAGGGGTACCCTTACTGTACCGCCTGTCGCAGAGGTACCCTTACTGTACCCGTCTGCATCCAGATCGCCCTGTAACTCCGCCACAGCTCTGGGGAGGCTACCGTCGCTGCCAGAGCCCCCCTCTCCTAATAGGTGTTACTGATGTCCCTTGCTAGCCAGTGCCTCCTGTACGTCAAGCAGGAACATGTCCATCCCTACCCTGGACAGGTGCACCCCGTCCAGGGTACTGACTGACTGAGCTGCCGAAGCATACATCTCTCAGCTCGAGGACTAAATTTGTGAACGTATCCCACCTCCCTGGCTCCAAGGAGAGCTGAGCGAGAAGAGCAACACCTAAATCTGTTTCTCAGGCTGGAAAATATGGCATGGGTAACAAGGCGTTGGTGAAATAGGCGCTCGTGGACCTGCAATCCTAATAAGATTTTTCAATTGGCCAAATTAGGTGCCTTCCTGGCTAGGAATTGTGTTCCCAACAGCTACAGTACAATAAGCAGGGTGAAGGTAACGTGTGAGTTAACCACTTTACCTACGTATATAAACACAAGCTGACATCACCGGTGTCTCAATTTCTTCCTTACACAACTTATTATCCTATTGTTTATTACAAACTGACCCATATCTCTAGCAACATCTCCTTGTTTTAGCCTTTCTACTTGCAAATTATGTTACATTGAATTCGACGATAGCGTCTCATACTAGTCCCGCTGTGTATCCCAATCTTTTCTTACTCTCCACTGGGACAGCGTAACCACTTTCCTTGCCTGTTGAATAGAAGCTAGCTTCGGGACTTTATCGCTGCTGAAAGGAGTTAATAGGTTTGCCTACAGTCCATGTTATACCGTTGTTGCTGTACTATAGGTAATTCGTTGCACCGACATCGTGGCTTGAAAATGAAACGTCTTATTTAATCAAATAATAAGTTGTGAGCCCCAGTGATGATTTCGTTCATATCTTCATAGCAGGCAGTGCCTCTATCACGCCAATACCTGGGTCACGTCCGCCTTAAATGACGACAATACATCTGGCTTTTCCGCCAGCCTTGCACATTAACCTGTCAAATGTCTGTGGAGAGCAGCACATCTCTGGTCATGCTCATTTCAGAAGGTGTTAAGCCCTTTCCATTACTAGAAAGTTTAAGTGCACAATTCAAGAAGTATGGTCGCTCTCTGCTCTCTCAATCATCACCATGTAGCTGAGGGCATGCCGTTCACGGGAGTCTGGTTGAAGTATGCACAGGTCATTGCCACTCTCCCACGTGCAGTGCCATGAACCATTTGAAGTAGTTCATCAGATTCAGCCAGCCACCCCCTAGGTGGAGGCTTGCACTCCCAAACTTCTGCTAGTGTAAAACCCGGCCACACCTCCAGTTCAGTGAGATTTAGTAATTCACGACACTGACAACCCCAGGGGCGATATACTGGGCTGTGTAAAAGCGGCCCAATACCACCAAGAACAATTAGCTTGGAGTAGATGGGTGTTAACCTAGGCTGGCTGAAGGCAGCCACATCTCTTGACTTAAGCGTGCAACTCACAAAATACCTTCAAGACGTTATGTATGACACACAAAACCCAGGCCTACAACTTGCCTCAACACAGCACCGGCTGCTGACTTTTCTATAATACTAAGCTGCTACTATGACTAATTTGCATGAAACCTTACCCCCAGCTGTTTTTAAATAGCAAGGCAAAGATGAGAGACAGCAGCATCTCTTGACTCAAGCGCTGAACCTACAATGATAACATTGGTCGCTCAATTTCTGTGTTACACCTTTACACAAGCTGACCATTGCATCATGGTTGAGACTGGGTTTTAGGCTGAACCTTGACATATTTGTACACCTGCTGCCAGGGGACATATATCTACATGTATACCTTCCCTTATCCTGTTGCCCCACATGGGACACAGCTTCGTCCCTTTGTACCCACCGGCATGGAACTAATGCCCACGAGATTCCCCCCTAGTACCGGATAATCCTAATAAATGCTGCATTATGGGCCAAAGATACCAGGGAATAAATGCAAAGGGGGGGGCTCTCGAGTGCGTGTGAACCCATGTCATTGCGATTAGTAACAGTTGCTCTGTTCGGGCTAGACCATGCGACTTTATTCCTTTAATCAATTAATCGGCAAAGCATGCCATTCCTAACTTGGACATACACACAACCGCCTCTGGTGTCCTGCAATACCAGCTATTCCGAATCTGGCTGACAAAAACTACCATTGGCCCAAAGCTAAACTAGTAACAACTATCACCCTGGCCCCCCCAAACCTTTCCCAGGGAACTGGAGAGAAATGAACTCAAATGAACTTGCACTGCAATTTAGGATTGCTTTTGTTAAACGATGTAACCTTATCTCACCTTTAACCATAACTATCCGTCCAACATATCGTTAAACTTGTTAACTTCCATTCAATTAATTTCAAAATAATGTAAATTCTTTTTTCGTTATTTGTTTATTCCCACAGTACGGCTTGCTGTCACCTTGTGAAACATCCTGTGTGGTTACACAGCTGTTTTCGAATCTCTCAGTTTGTGCAACAAACACATTATGTTCTGCTCCTAAAAGATTATGAAAACCAATCCAACATTTGTTATGTTATACCAAATTTGATGGGCCTCGTACCAAATTGGTTCCCTGGCGCTACTCTGAAACCGGTTAGGGTGGTATGTTACTCATGTACCTGTCTAACTAGCCATGTTGTAAAGACTTTGCGGGAAGTCATGAGGTCTGTGCGGACCTAATCTCTGGCGGTGGGGGGGTTCCAATATAGGTGACCTGGTGCGCTAAACCTTGTTCCACCAAAGGGTGTCCCTGTAGAGGATCCCTGGGGAAGCCACATGTAGTTTAATTCTTGTGGGTCGTGACGTGGCCAAGGTGAACATTTCACGTCAACACATTAACATCGCTGAATGTATAAGTTAGAGCAGTATTGGTGGGTTACTTAACAAATTGACTTTCTAGATTTTGCACCAGGACCCCTTGATGTGCCATTGGCTTGCCTATTGGGCAATGTCCTATTTGCAGGAGTAAAACTCTCAGATACCATTCACCCCAACACAGTGCATCTCATGAGTGACACCAAATATTTACCGCTCCCCGTGCTTACAAAATTGGACCCTATCCTTGGTTCCCAGGACACAATGCACTGGAATGTCATCTGGCCCTGGTGCCTATCCAACAACCGTGTATTTCAAATCCAACCTTTACCAATCTTTGACCACATGTGAAAAACTTAATCACAATCAGCCTGGGCCTACTTCCCTAGTCAAATGGCGAGTGGGCCGCAAAGGAGTACATTAGAAATATAAAGCCATGCATTTTCAACATGAAGCCAGGAACCAAAGGAAAGCTTGGGGACAATAGTGTGAATAGTGATGGTGGCCTCTGGGAAAAAACTACTCTGCCGGGCTACCCAGCTTGCTCCGGCACTGACTATGGCATTCAGCCCCGTGGACACCTGGTCGCTCCGCCCTCACTAGCATTAATCTAACGCACATTGTGAGTTACCTATCTATTCTACAAATGTAACGTGTATGTAGATGTCAAGGCATTGAAACGCTACGCATGAGCCCAGGTACATTACATATTCATCGCAGCCATTGCGTCCCTATATTTACTACAAAAAAGGGGGGGGGGGGGGGTTTACTACCTCCAACAAGCCCAATTATTGGTTGATCCCCAACCTGCGGATAAGTAAACAATGCACAGGAAACCAGTGCGCCATGGGCCCGAAGGCCTAGCGAGACTCGGACAGTTAAAACTTGGCTCTACAAGGGGCCAGCTACCAACTCAAAACCCTCAGTTAAGCGCGGGGGGATGTTCAATGGGACCAAGCTCCCGGATGTCGAACTGCTCTGAGCTCGAACCTGGACTCTCCGATCTAAGGCGGCAGCTCACTCACTGCAATCAACCTAACCTATGGACACGGCAGTCTGGCGTAATTACCTCATTACCCACGCAGAGTCCCTAATGCATCAGTACCTCTTTTGATGACTGACTAAGAATCATTTCCCCCATCCTAAGTCTTAGGGATCGGGGAGGACTGGGCAATACGGCGCATGTAGTGACTGCCCTCTGCAGCGTCCCTTACTGAAGCTGAGTCATCCCGGTCCTCAGGATACAGTATGCTGAAAACGGACATAAACATTCGCCTCATCCCTCCGTGCAACCAAAAGTGTACAAAGAACGGAGAAGCCCTAAGAATGTCAGGCATTATCGTAAAATTGATAACATTCTTAAAACCCTTCAGGTGTAGCCAAACGTCCACTGACGATGTGTGCTGCCACATCACGGAGCGCGTTGCTTGGCGCCGCATTTAAACTCGCAGCACGCCATCGCATCTGGGACCTTAAATCAAAATTTTTTATCTGTCAATAACAAGGATGCCTCTCTCACAAGCAACCACCCACTGACCCCCGTGCATGACACGAGCCCAACTATAACCTACCCGGCACTCATCTCAGCAGGCCCGTGCACAATGCACCCCTGGCTCCACCATCAACCTTCTAAGCAGCCAACCCCTACATGCTGCCTGTTTATTTAGCGCGAATTTGACCAGAAGGCATTGGCCGCTTTACGCCCGCGCCGTATTAAATCTCACATCCCGGCACTAGGAGGTTAGCATCATGCAAGATATATAGCGCGCATTCAGCCGGAAGGCCACAAGGTGTTGGAGCGCTACGCGGGAGCGCCGTATATAAATCCCCCATCGCGGCACTGGGGGATTGGCATGCTGCATGTTTCGAATGCGCGGAATCGACCAGAAAGGCATCGGCGCGTTTTGCGTGAGGGCCGTGTTAAAAACGCACTTTACAGCACTGGGGGCTGGGCACCACCTCCAATGCTCGAATATCCCGATCGTAAAGAAGAGATTTGCCAACTTATGACCCACGTGACTATCGCTGTTCCCGCAGCCAGATGAGACCGCTCGCAAACAAAGGCCATCCGGTAGCTTTTGGACGCAGTGCTCATTCCACGGCCATAACAACCCTGTCCCGTCGAACTCCACTGCCACATGGACCCCAAGTCATTTCCTCATTTCCGAGGCAAGCGCGGCTCTGATGGGGGGGTAGCCCGCAGTTGCTAGCAAGTGCCCGGCGCAGCTGCATCCCGTCACGCATAGCTCCCACGCAGGCCCGCTCAAGGCTTCTAGGCGCAGCCGCCGGCCCTTCGCTGGCATGAGGCGCACCCCGGAAGCACCTCCGCCGAATTCACAAACACAAGCCCAACAGCACAAAGAGACATCAGGAACAGGGCTCTACAATGTGCGAGAAAACTATTGCCACGCTGCGCTAGAATGAGAATGATTAACATGTGCACAGTGTAAATTCAGAAATCTGCCGGGTGTGCTTCTGTATTTCAAAAACACGGCGGGTTTGATTTATTTACAGTTAATTTATAATTGCATGGTAGAACATTTTTGGGGAAAAACAATGGATAGATTTGTTTAACAAAAAGATGCTTGACTAACAATAAATGCAAGCTGCGTTGTCATACCACTCAACCGTTTCCGCAACCAAGAAGGGTTTAATGTGGCGAGTGATTCCGCTGAAGCCAATGGTGATTAACAATGTTACGGGGGAGAAATATTTTCCGTGTGGGTGTTTCAAATAAAATGTACAGTAGGCCCATGACACGCATTGAGGATGTGGGAGTGGGCATTTAGCTAGAGTATATTTACAGCCTCATGTTTGAAACCTCTGTGCTGCCTGTGACTCATTCGGGATTTTACAGGCTTATCAGGATGCACACCTAGATGCCTTTATGCTATTTCTGAAGAGCTGGCACACAATTCCCGCGACCCTGCCCGTAGCCAACACACCCTGCCATGTCTACACTAGGCACCGGGCGTTCATCTCACGGCGCATTCCACAGCATCTACACTATCACAGGTGCTCCAGATCCTCTGTCGATCCATACCCAAAGGCGCAAGCCCTCTCCGGAAACGACGCCCAGCTGCTCATCAAAGCCGGGTATTCACAACTAAAACACGCAGACAAACAATTAGCTCGCGGGTCATACAAAGTCGCTCTGCACCGACCCGACGACCACCCCTGCAGTCAACAACGGGGAAGAAATCATCCCCTATAAATATATGCGATCAAACGTGTTCACGACGCACTGGGGGGGGGGGGGCGGTCGAAAAGCGGTCCAGCCAGCCAGCCACCAGATGGAGCCTCCAACGAGCACATCACCACGCTCGAACCGGGCGATGTGCCCACCAAACTCCGGACTCACGGAAACCCCTGCATACCCGAGGGAGGCGCCAGACACCGCTGCCCGGGGAGCGCACACAACCACCGGCACCTAGCGCGGGGAAAGGCAGGCCGAACAAAGCACACACGCCTCCCTGCGCCAACCACCGGCAGCGACCACACGCTCCCCCGGCCCCAGACACCTCACCTCGGGATCCCGTTCCGCACCACGCCCCGTCGCACCAACTCTGCCGACCACAATCAAAACGCGACGCCGCCACAAAGGAGACCACGATCCCGCGTGGCCAGGAGTGCAACAGGAAACAGAGAAAACGCGTGTCCAGGCAGGAGCGGCGCGCAGGAAACAGAGGAGGAACTGGGCGAGAGGGCCCCCTAAGTAGGGGGGCAAGCCGCGCCCCCCCCGCCCCCAACGGCCCGCCTCCAGCTCGACACTATAGGGGGTCATAACCCAGTGGGCGTAGGCCTCGCGCACGAGGCAGCAAGGGGGGAAGGCTCCGACGGGCGGCCACTAAAATGCTGCCCTGCTGATGTCCCACTGCTTGGGACGCGGGCAGCGGCATTCTCTAACACTTTTGGCCGGTTAGCAGTCTGTTAGCGGTGTGTTAGCAGTGTGTTCGCGGTAAAATAGCAGTTAGCAGCGAGTCGCCTCTTGGATTCAGCTGACTCAGCTGGCTCAGCTTGCTCAGTTTGCTCAGATTGCTCGCACCACTTTGTCCCCCCTGAGGTTCACCTGCCTCCCAGCTGCTCCCGTGGGGCTCCCAGATGCTCCCAGTGCTGCTCGCACCGGCCGTGGCCATGATCTTGAAGTGATGTTGTGATGTTGTAGCTGTAGCTGTAGTTTCTGTCATTTCTATCGTTTTGGAGGCTGAAATCTTAGGCTGAATGGCGCCACGCCAACTAACGTCGTTACAACACCTGCTCGGCCCCCACTACGGGCCTCGCAGCCCGCTCTGCTCCGTGCACACAGCTCCACTCCGCCGTCTGCTGTGAATCCTGGCACAGCACAGCGCCTCAAGCAGGCTAGGAGCCGGGAGCAAGAGGCTACGAAGGCGCGAGACAGCGCTTTCGGCGTCCTCCTCGCAGTCGGCGATCAGCAGCAGTCAGCGAGAAAACCCAATACGTATCAGATCGATAGACTCAATTTGCAATACAGTTAGTCAGTGGCATAAGGTATGTCTGTGTGGCCACTTCAGGAAAAAAACTCTATGACGAGGCCAGCATTGACTACGTCACAGGCGCGCAACACCGATTGGACTCAAAGGGCTTCAGCCCCCCCTCGTCGTGTGTGGCAGCCCGGGATGAGACACCTTCCCGGGCAAAAAAGCAGCCGCACCCGAGCACTTGTATTGTATTGAATTTGTAGGGCGCACAGCTACCCACAAGGGGTCTCCCGGCGCCAATAGATTCAAGAAATACCCGTCAGAGGTGTTGTGCAGAGAAAAGCCAAGTTTTCAGGTCTTTGCGGAATTTGATGAGAGATGGTTCCAGTTTCAATATGGTCGGGAGAGAGTTCCACAATCTGGGGGCGATGCAAGAAAAGGAACAACCACCCATTCTAGACAGTTTGAAACGAGGAATCAAAAAGTTACCCTGTGTGGACGATCTGAGGGTGCGTGGGGGGGAATAAGGTTGGACCAGAGCCAAAAGATAGCCATGGGCACGCCCTTGCGTGATTTTGTGCAAAAAGCAAAGAGCCTTAAATTTAATCCGGTTTGTAATGCGGAGCCAGTGAAGGTCACTAAGAAAAGGGGAGATTGAAGATTTCCACGGGACCTTGCAGAGGAGGCGAGCCGCGGAGTTCTGTACCAGCTGAAGTTTTCGCTGGAGCTCCTGGGTGATGCCAAGGTAGAGTACATTGCCATAGTCCAGGCGAGAGGTGACTAAGGCCTGGACCACCTTGTGTCTGGATCCTTCTGGAAGCATCCATAAGATTTTACGCAGCCATCCTAAGATAGAGAAACATGTGGCCGCTACCTTCATCACCTGATGACGCATGGAGAGTGAATCATCCAATATGAAACCGAGATTGCGGGCCTGAGTAGCTGGAACAGGCAGGGGGCCCATTCCAGCCGGCCAGTGTGAAGGACCCCAGAGGTGTTTTTGCTTACCCAGAATGAGCACCTCAGTTTTATCTCCGTTTAGTTTCAGGAGATTCGTCTGCATCCACTCTGCAACTCGCCCAAGTCCGAGTTTGAGAGTGGAAGGAGAATTGGCAGTCTTTAAAAAACCATTTGCATGTTAATGAGGCCTTGCTGTTGTTTCACCCCTTCTAAGAGCCCCTGCAGCTCCACTCTGCCTATTGCTTAAAGTTCAGCCCCCCCCCGAAATTTTTGCTCAGCCCCCCCCCCGAAATTTGGCTCTAGTTGCGCCTCTGCTACGTCATAGCACCTTTGTTTTTTTAATTTTAAGCCATGTTGCACAGCAGATCAGCTGCTGTGCAGCATGTGAAAAAATATTTACAACGACAATAGATTTCAAATAGGTAAACCCTATTGGCTTTGACAATGCTTTTTTCATTAATGCCATGAGGTCCCAGTATCTATCTCAGTTGCAACTGAACTCACCAAAGAGCTCAATTTTACGGCGCTTGAGTTCACTTTAATTGGATGGGAGGCAGACACTTCGCGGTGCAGACCTCTGCAAGATTAAACTAACTCGTTTTTTAGTTTTCTACAGTGTTTAGGCACATTGAATTATCCAAACCTCTCAATACCCTGGGGCTGATTCACAAAAGTATTTATGACTACAGGAAGTCGTATTACAAGAGTACTCTTTTACATACTCTTACCTGCCTTTGTAAATTGTCTCGAAACATCTAACTTCCTATTAGTAAAAACAGATGGAGGACAAAGTTGTTAGAGTCGGGGATCTCTGGTTGGCGCAAGGTTGCCCTTGTGTCAAGCAGGAACCCTCTCCTCCACGTCAGGGCGCAGGATAACCCCTTTTGAGTGACCCTTGCTCACCCTCTAGGTGCGTGGCGTGAGCAGCCAAGGCGATTCCTCAGGCGTTGTTGGTTAAGCACTTACAATCACACACACAGTAAATACATCAATCCCCCCAGAAACGGACACCAGACTTGGATATGTAGAAAAATACGCTTCTTTATGTAAAAATAGGTATATATATCTCAGCAGACTTATCACAAGACCAATAACGTTTTCGCTAGGCCACCAGGTTGTAAAGCAGGCAAATGTTCTTTGTTCGTAGTTTCAAATAGATACGTTGCAGTCTCTTGCAAATGTTACTTGTGGTTCCAGTACTCACAGAGATCGGCTCCTGCGAACGGGGAAATAAGGCGTTGCGGGCCCCGAGCCCGATACTGGAACTTCTTTCGTGAGGTGGAGAGTCGGCACAGGTCGGTGCGACTCTCAGCTTGGGAAGTGTTCTTGGGTCCTCAATCAGCAGGTGTGGGCACGTAGGCAGGCGCGGCCAGCGACCCTTTAGCACGGCGGTGCAGGAGGGTCTCCACAGCGGGGGCGGCGCGGCCTGAGATGTCCGGGGATAGCGAAGCGGGGTCGCAGGGCACAGTCAGTGCAGCTGGATGACCCGGCGTAGATCACAGTCGTCGGACGGCTTCCGGCGGGAGGGGTGATAGCGCGTTCAGCGCGCTCCAGTGGCAGGCGGTGACAGGGGTGCAGGCGGCCTGGCCCGGGGACAGAGAGCGGCTCCGGACGGAGCGGGGCTCTCACGGGGTTGCGGCAGGCGAGCTCCTGAGTGTCACGGCCCTAGGAGGGGCGATGAGGGGCGCAGTCTCTTTTCCAGCGGGATGCACACACGGCTCGAATCGGAGGACGAGCAAAAGCACATAGAACCCACTGGTCCTGGGGTTCAGTTCAGGGGGCAAGCTCAGATCAAGCCCTTGGAGAATGTTTCAAGCACAAAGCAGCAAAGTCTTTTCAGTAGTCTCTTCCTCTCCTTTCTCAGCAAGGCAAGCAGCAGGCCAGCTCCTCCAGCGTCTCCTTCTCCTTCTAGTCGGGCAGAGGTTCTTTGTGGTAAAACAGGATTCCGATTTCTTAGGAGCCAGGCTCCTACTTTTATACCATGATTCTTTTGTTCTTTAGCGCCAGGGGGCCTGGGCCTGGCTCAGTCCAGTTCTGGAGCACTTTGTTATGGTGACTCTGCTCTTTCCTTTCAGCAGCAGGGCAGAGACATCAGCCGCTCCACAGGGGGCGGCGCCGGCTTTGTGGTGGCAGAGCACAGGTCTATTCAAGAGTCAAGGTGTACTCCTCCCACCCATCCAGGTGTCACCTCTCTACCCACCACCTGGCAGCCAACCAGTCTCTGGGGATCCCCCCACCCTGCTCCTTACTGTTGCTAGGCAGAACACACACACACAGCAGAGGCGGACTGAGATGGTCAGGTCAGTAAATACTAACTTTCTAAAAGTAGTATTTACAAACCCAGGATATTAAAATAAACTTGACTACAAGAAGTATTTTATTATTCTGAGTTCAGGCATACTAAACTTGACACTCTACCATGCTCTCTGAGTCCACTGGGGTCACAGCGTTGGCGTGATCCCAGCAGCCCATTCTGGCCTATGGAGAGCAGGTAGCCTTCAATAGTGAAAAACGGAAAGGGCTGTAATTCACTACTAAGACATGCCACACACATCAGGGCATGTCCTACCTTATGCCTACAATGCACCCTGCCCTCGGGCCTACCAGAGGGGTGGCTAATATGTAGGTAAGGGAAGGTTTAGGGACTGGCAAGTGGGGGCACTTGCGCAGTCAGCGCGACGGTCCCAGACCGCGCACAGGGTCTGCGGTGGCAGACCCTAGACACATTTTACAAGGCCGCTTCCTGTGGGTGGCGCAACCAGCGCTGCAAGCCCACCAGCAGCATTGGCATTCACAAGCCCTGGCACCCCTGGTGCACTCTACTGGGGACTGACGGTGAATCCAATAAGCCAATCATGAACATCAATTACAGGTACACTTTACCTAGGGAGCACTTGCACTGCGGCACGGATTAGCCGTGGCGCAGTGCCCTGAGCGGACAACACCAGCAAAACAATCGAGGCACACCATCAAAAAGTGGAAGGGAAACTCACGCCAAGGTGCCAGGTCTAACACGTGTCCCCTCCAGCTGAAATGTGGGGAGAACTACCCTTGCCCAGGGGGTTCCTCGTCACTAAGGCGGAAATACCTGGACAGACCGTCAGCGTTGGCGTGATCTGTACCAGGACGGTGTTCCACCGTAAAGTCCATACCCTGTAGGGAGATGGACCACCTCAACAGCTTCGGGTTCTCGCCCCTCATTTGCATCAACCATCTGAGGGGCCTGTGGTCCGTCTGAACCCGGAAGTGAGACCCAAACAAGTAGGGTCTTAGCTTCTTCAGCGCCCAGACCACAGCAAATGCTTCTCGCTCAATTGCACTCCACCTACTTTCCCGTGGAAGTAACCTCCTACTGATGAAGGCTACGGGTTGGTCCCAGCCCTCCTCAGTCATCTGTGAGAGAACAGCCCCTACACCATGCTCTGAAGCGTCTGTCTGCACTAGGAATTCCTTGGAGAAGTCAGGGGCCAAGAGCACGGGCGCCGTGCACATGGCAGTCTTCAGGGTGTCGAAAGCTTTCTGACAGGTGTCAGTCCAAATCACGTTCCTGGGCTGCTTCTTGGAAGTCAGCTCTGTCAAGGGGGCAACAATCGTTCCATAGCTCTTGACAAACCTCCTGTAGTACCCAGTGAGCCCCAGGAAGGCCCTCACTGCGGTCTGCGTCTTGGGGGGTTCCCAAGCCAGGATGGTCTCAATTTTGGGTTGCAAGGGTGCCACCTTGCCACTCCCCACTTGGTGTCCCAAGTACACCACGGAACCCTGCCCGATATGGCACTTGCTTGCCTTGATCGTGAGGCCTGCTCGGCGCAGAGCCATCAACACTTCCCAGAGGTGGCGCAGGTGTTCGGGCCAGGTGGCACTGAACACTGCGATGTCATCCAGGTAGGCGGCACTGAACGCATCCAGCCCAACCAGTACCTGGTTGACCAACCTCTGAAAGGTGGCAGGGGCATTCTTCATTCCAAATGGCATGACTCGGAACTGGAAGTGCCCATCTGGTGTAGAGAATGCTGACCTCTCTTTGGCCCCATCGGTCAAGGCGATCTGCCAGTACCCAGACGTTAAATCAAACGTGCTGAGGAACCGGGCAGCCCCCAGCCGATCAATGAGCTCATCAGCTCTGGGGATGGGGTGCACGTCAGTCTTCGTCACTGAATTGAGTCCTCTGTAGTCCACACAGAACCGGAGTTCAGGTGTGGCTCCCGGCGCAGCAGCCTTTGGGACCAAGACCACGGGGCTGGACCAAGGACTGCTGGAGGACTCAACCACCCCTAGCGCAAGCATTTTGGAGACCTCCTCCTTGATGCAAGCTCTGACCCTGTCAGTTACCCTGTAAGCCTTGTGCTTCACGGGTAAGCTGTCTCCTGTGTCCACATCATGGACGCACCAATCTGTGACACCAGGAACCAGGGAGAACCTATCGGGAAACTGCCCCAGCAAGTGGCGGCAATCTTCCTGTTGTTCGGGCGTCAGGGTGGGTGAGAGGTTAACTCCATCCACTGACCCATCTTTCTCAGAGGCCACTAAGAGGTCAGGAAGAGGCTCGGTCTCCTCTTCCATTCCATCATCAGTGGCCAGCAGCATGCCCACTTCGGTCCTCTCTAAGTGGGGCTTAAGGCGGTTAACATGTAGGACCCTCAAAGGGTTCCTGGGAGGCCGCATGTCCACCAAGTAGGTGATAGGACTCTTGCGCTCCACAACCTCAAATGGACCTATCCACTTATCCTGAAGTGCACAAGGCTCCACTGGGGCCAAGACCCACACCTTTTGTCCAGGTTGAAGCTCTACCAGAGTGGCATTCCGGTCGTACCACCGCTTCATCTCCTCCTGGCTGGCTTCCAGATTTGCCTCAGCAAGTTGGCTGAAACGCCTAGTCTGGTTTCGGAAGGCCAGCATGTAACTATATACATTCTGGGGAGGTTTCCTGGGAGATTGCTCCCAGCCTTCCTTTACCAAACTCAGAGGTCCTCTTACCGGGTGACCATACAGAAGCTCAAAGGGGCTGAACCCTAGAGACTTCTGTGGCACCTCTCGGTAAGCGAAGAGCAGGCATGGCAAGAGGACGTCCCACTTACGCCTCATTGGACCGTCCAGGCCCATGATCATGCCTTTGAGGGTTCGGTTGAATCTCTCAACCAACCCGTTTCCTTGGGGGCGGTAAGGAGTGGTGAACTTGTAAGTTACCCCACACTCCTTCCACAGGGATTTCATATACGTGGATATGAAATTGGTCCCCCTGTCGCTCACCACCTCTAGAGGGAATCCCACTCGGGAGAAAATTCCCATCAGTGCCCGTCCCACCACGGGGGCCGTCACTGTCCTCAGAGGGATGGCTTCAGGGTACCGGGTGGCATGGTCCACCAAGACCAGGATGAACCTGTTGCCCAGGGCTGTCTTGGGGTCCAGAGGCCCCACAATATCAATACCCACTCGTTGGAATGGCGTACCGACCACAGGGAAAGGTTGCAGAGGAGCCTTGTGCTTCCCTCCGCTCTTACCACTTGCCTGGCAAGTCTGACAGGTTCGGCAGTAGGAATCTGAATTCTTGTGCATTTGGGGCCAGTAAAAGTAGGTGACAAGCCTGTCATAGGTCTTGTCCATCCCCAAATGTCCTGCTAAAGGCACATCATGAGCCAGCCCCAGTAGGAAGGTTCTGAACTTCTGGGGTACCACCAGCACACGGGCTGACCCAGGTTCAGCAGCCTTAGACTCGGAATACAGGAGGTCACTCTCCCAGTACACGTAATGTGTTTTGGCCTGAACACCATTGGCCTGGTCTGCAGCCTGTTGCCGCATACCCACGAGAGAAGGGCATTCTTTCTGCTCCCTGCAGAATTCCTCCCTGGAGGGACCTCCTTCTTGCTGCCAATGGGTCAGCTCAGGCAGGTCTCCCAGTTCGGCAATCTGTTCCCCGGTAGGCTCCAGAGCATCCCCCTCAGGGTCTACTTCCTCCTGGGCCGTGGGAACTTCGGGGGCCGGTTTCCCGCGCCTCCTGCGCCTTCTCCCTAAGGCCGGTTCCTGGACCTCTCCCTCAGGCTCCAGGACCCTCTCAACACCCCTACTGGCTGCCATGGACCGGGTGGTCACGCACGCCCAGTCGGGTAGACCCACCATCCTCAGATGCGTGGTCTTCTCCACCTTTTCCAAGGGGAGCTCTCCAGGTCGTTCCCTAGCAGACAGTCTACAGGCATGTCAGTTCTCACAGCGACTTGTAGAGTACCAGAGACCTCCCCCCACTCAAAGGGAACTTGAGCCATTGGACAACGACTCTCTATGTTGTCAGCATTGACAACCCTACAGTAGGCATTGGGTACAATCTGCTCTTGAGACACCAGGTGTTGCCTCACCGAGGTCACGCTGGCTCCTGTATCTCTAAGAGCGTCCACCTTCTTTCCATTGATGGTCACTACTTGCCCATATTTCTTAGTGTTCGAGGGTAAGTAGGTTTCAGGGACCATCTCACTGTCTCCTAGCGAGACTAGGGTCATCTGCCCGGGACCCCCACCCTCCTGGACTGCTACCTCCTCCCCAAAGTTAACACTAGCTACTTGCCGGGGTGGAGCACCAGTGGGTGCGGTCTTACCAAACAGGCGACACTTAGGATCAGAGGCAATGTGACCCGGGTCACCACACCTATAACAATTGAAGGGCCCCTTTGGAACAGGTCTACCTGTCGGGGCCCCGTTCTGCTGCGGGGGTGGGGGAGGCTGAGAACCCTTCTGCTGGTTCCCTTGGGGATTACTTTGGGGGCCTTTTTGGAACCCTTTCTGTTTACCCCTGTCCCCCCCACTCTTCTGCTGGGGACCCTGCCCACCCTTGGCGGAGTCTCCCACTTGACCCTTGTGGACCCTGGTGCTGAGCCAGCGGTCCGCCTCTTCAGCAAGCTTCCTCGGGTTGGACAGCTTGCTATCAATCAGGTGCTGGCGTAGCTCAGGAAAACATTGACTGGACAAGTGCTCCCATGCAATTAAATCAAGCAACCCTTGATAATCATTCACCTTGCTACCCTTCACCCAACCATCCAGTGCCCTGCAGAAAAAAGTTACATACTCCACATACGTACTCTCAGGGATCTTCTTAGTCTCCCTGAACCTCTGTCGATATAGCTCAGGAGTTAACCCATACCTGGTCATTAAAGCTTCCTTCATATGGGGGTATGAGGCTTGGAGATCTAAGGGTAAATCTAACAGTGTGTCACGCCCTTCAGCAAGGAACCTTCCCCACAACCCCGCTCCCCAGTCTTTCTCAGGGACCCGGTGTGAAGACATGGCCACCTCATAGGCTCTAAACCACTGCCCTATGTCATCCTTTCTAAAATACTCCTTTACTACATCTTTGGGGATGTACACCTTGGACTCTACCTGCACCGGTGGAGTGCTGCCACCAGAAGGAGCGGTGTCCAAACTTTTCGCCTTCAGCTCCAACTCCTTCAATCTTATATCATGATCCATTTGGCGTTGTTGTGCCTCCAGGGCCAACTTCTGCTTTTCCATTTCCATTTGTCCTGCCAACTTTGCCATCTCCATTGCATGCGCCCTGTCTGCTGCCCTGTCTGCCAGCTCCTCTGGCGACCGGACTCTGCTGGGCTCCTCAAGGTTGTCGGGTGGAACGATGTCCCCCGCATTCCGTGGGTCTCGTGACTCCTTCCAGGCTCTCAACGCCTTGGTGTACTGGGGCTTCCTCTTGAATCCAGCATGGGGAACTCGGAATTTTACACTGTAGCCTTTCAATTGCTCCATCGAGTAGCCTTCCAGTCTCTCCCAATCCACCTCATCTATTCCAGAAATCACAGAGAGTGCTCTTCCAGCGGAGAGTGAGCTAGGCATGGTTGCAGTAATGGCAGATGTCTCAACAAAGTTCCAAAAATGAAAACCTGTGGCTGCGTTACTTGGTCTGCTCTCACTATCTGGTGATTAATAATTCACTGTATGCAAATTACAAGTGCAAATCCGAAATCCCACCCGCTGCCAACAATGTTAGAGTCGGGGATCTCTGGTTGGCGCAAGGTTGCCCTTGTGTCAAGCAGGAACCCTCTCCTCCACGTCAGGGCGCAGGATAACCCCTTTTGAATGACCCTTGCTCACCCTCTAGGTGCGTGGCGTGAGCAGCCAAGGCGATTCCTCAGGCGTTGTTGGTTAAGCACTTACAATCACACACACAGTAAATACATCAATCCCCCCAGAAACGGACACCAGACTTGGATATGTAGAAAAATACGCTTCTTTATGTAAAAATAGGTATATATATCTCAGCAGACTTATCACAAGACCAATAACGTTTTCGCTAGGCCACCAGGTTGTAAAGCAGGCAAATGTTCTTTGTTCGTAGTTTCAAATAGATACGTTGCAGTCTCTTGCAAATGTTACTTGTGGTTCCAGTACTCACAGAGATCGGCTCCTGCGAACGGGGAAATAAGGCGTTGCGGGCCCCGAGCCCGATACTGGAACTTCTTTCGTGAGGTGGAGAGTCGGCACAGGTCGGTGCGACTCTCAGCTTGGGAAGTGTTCTTGGGTCCTCAATCAGCAGGTGTGGGCACGTAGGCAGGCGCGGCCAGCGACCCTTTAGCACGGCGGTGCAGGAGGGTCTCCACAGCGGGGGCGGCGCGGCCTGAGATGTCCGGGGATAGCGAAGCGGGGTCGCAGGGCACAGTCAGTGCAGCTGGATGACCCGGCGTAGATCACAGTCGTCGGACGGCTTCCGGCGGGAGGGGTGATAGCGCGTTCAGCGCGCTCCAGTGGCAGGCGGTGACAGGGGTGCAGGCGGCCTGGCCCGGGGACAGAGAGCGGCTCCGGACGGAGCGGGGCTCTCACTGGGTTGCGGCAGGCGAGCTCCTGAGTGTCACGGCCCTAGGAGGGGCGATGAGGGGCGCAGTCTCTTTTCCAGCGGGATGCACACACGGCTCGAATCGGAGGACGAGCAAAAGCACATAGAACCCACTGGTCCTGGGGTTCAGTTCAGGGGGCAAGCTCAGATCAAGCCCTTGGAGAATGTTTCAAGCACAAAGCAGCAAAGTCTTTTCAGTAGTCTCTTCCTCTCCTTTCTCAGCAAGGCAAGCAGCAGGCCAGCTCCTCCAGCGTCTCCTTCTCCTTCTAGTCGGGCAGAGGTTCTTTGTGGTAAAACAGGATTCCGATTTCTTAGGAGCCAGGCTCCTACTTTTATACCATGATTCTTTTGTTCTTTAGCGCCAGGGGGCCTGGGCCTGGCTCAGTCCAGTTCTGGAGCACTTTGTTATGGTGACTCTGCTCTTTCCTTTCAGCAGCAGGGCAGAGACATCAGCCGCTCCACAGGGGGCGGCGCCGGCTTTGTGGTGGCAGAGCACAGGTCTATTCAAGAGTCAAGGTGTACTCCTCCCACCCATCCAGGTGTCACCTCTCTACCCACCACCTGGCAGCCAACCTGTCTCTGGGGATCCCCCCACCCTGCTCCTTACTGTTGCTAGGCAGAACACACACACACAGCAGAGGCGGACTGAGATGGTCAGGTCAGTAAATACTAACTTTCTAAAAGTAGTATTTACAAACCCAGGATATTAAAATAAACTTGACTACAAGAAGTATTTTATTATTCTGAGTTCAGGCATACTAAACTTGACACTCTACCATGCTCTCTGAGTCCACTGGGGTCACAGCGTTGGCGTGATCCCAGCAGCCCATTCTGGCCTATGGAGAGCAGGTAGCCTTCAATAGTGAAAAACGGAAAGGGCTGTAATTCACTACTAAGACATGCCACACACATCAGGGCATGTCCTACCTTATGCCTACAATGCACCCTGCCCTCGGGCCTACCAGAGGGGTGGCTAATATGTAGGTAAGGGAAGGTTTAGGGACTGGCAAGTGGGGGCACTTGCGCAGTCAGCGCGACGGTCCCAGACCGCGCACAGGGTCTGCGGTGGCAGACCCTAGACACATTTTACAAGGCCGCTTCCTGTGGGTGGCGCAACCAGCACTGCAAGCCCACCAGCAGCATTGGCATTCACAAGCCCTGGCACCCCTGGTGCACTCTACTGGGGACTGACGGTGAATCCAATAAGCCAATCATGAACATCAATTACAGGTACACTTTACCTAGGGAGCACTTGCACTGCGGCACGGATTAGCCGTGGCGCAGTGCCCTGAGCGGACAACACCAGCAAAACAATCGAGGCACACCATCAAAAAGTGGAAGGGAAACTCACGCCAAGGTGCCAGGTCTAACAAAAGTCCTTTCTATTTGTACTAATTGTATGTGGCTATTCCCTGCATATTACCTTTTATTGCAATTTTAGGTGTTTTCAGGGCCAGTTCACAGAAGCATGTACGAGTACATAAAAGAGTACTACAGAAGTAATACTCTATGTACTCCAAAATATCTTTGTGAATAGACACCCTTGCATTCAAGTTGTCACCCACTCCATTTTGTTCTGAAAGGTGACCTATGTACCAGGAGTCCATAAATAAATAAAGAGTATTTTAAAAACGACTTAAATTGAATAACTCCAATACTCATCATTAAGGGCTCAGACTTTTCATTCCCTGTTAAGAATCTCACCTACTCAGATCAAGGGCTCCGCAGACCCAGGACCAGCTGACTTCTATTGTGGCAATCGTTTCCTGCAATGTTTTGAACTCCATTAGTGTTGAAGGCATAGTGCTTAAATGACTCAAAACCTCACAATTCCCACAGGCAAGGTATTGAAATTTAGCAATCTCTAGTTAAGATGTCAATTTAACACAGTACTCTTTTGATTCATGCTTGAGCATGTTAAATGAAATTCTGTTTTTACTTGTATTGGTATTGCCCATAGAGCTAGTGTATTTAAAAAATGTTTTCATGGTTATTAAAAAAAATACACAATAATTAAAATAACATCAAATTTTCCTTCAAGATATCTGACATAGATTGTGAATGACCCTGAAAATTATAGAAAATAAGAAACGTTAATCAAAGTGTCAAACTATATAAATCATTATGAATTGAATAAACCCCTTAAAATGATTATTAAACAGCATGATCAAAATAGCTAGTTCAGTTTCCACATGTCCTTGAGTGAATACTTCAATAACAGAGGTTTATAAATGTTTATCTGCTCTTATTTCACACTGTAGCACTAAACTCTTACCCACTGTTAACAAAACTATTTTCAAGCAATCTAAGGATTTACTATTGGAATGCATGAATGGCTAGATCTCTTGCTCACATTAATTAACTTACATAGATGAGATGATCCCGATAGCGAATTAGCAGATTTCGTAAAATTCCGGCCTCATTCAGGTCACCAAGGCGGATCATGTCCTCTACCCCATGAATTGAGGTTGGGTGCATGGGCTTGATATGATTGGCATTGGCAGGGGAAATCCAGTGCTCCTGTAAAAAATATTAATCAACAGTTATAACTTTCGGGAAATTAAAAACCCAGAATAAGGGCACTGATGGATTTGGATTACATTCCACATTTATGAACCATTTTGCAAACAATTGTCCACTTCATTTAGTTTTACCCTGAACTCTCATTGGAGCCACAGGTTTAGTTGGTGGCAGACTCCCAAGTAATGGGTGATCCATCTATTGCTTGGTTATTCCCAAAAAAGCTGTGACAAACAGTAACTCCATGTTCTTATGCTCACATTTAGACGTCTTTTCAGTTCACTTGTGGTAATATCATGATATCATGACTCAGTAATTTGATTACAGCACCTGATTTGACAGTAGTACTTCAAACATTAAAAAAAAATGTTTTTTAATAAATCTTTTTTAATTAAACAGTCTCGACATAAAGGTACAAATTCACAGAACCAATTGAGGGTTACAGTGAAATCAGATTACATAAACTACAACAATTCACTTATACTGGAAGTCACAGGGATGGGGGATCATCCTCATCAGCCACACAGGGAGGGGTACATATCTCCCCCCGGTATGTATTCCAGGGGGACCAAATCTTGGACCATTTGCGGGGGCAACCCCGGGCTACGTATACTGTTTTTTCTCTTAGCATGCACCAGTCTAAATCTCTCTCCCAAGCTTTAACCGTGGGCGGATGCGGGGCACCCCAGAGCTGGGCTATATTTCGATTGGCGATCATGCATCCAAGCGTGACCCAGTTCATAGTATAGGTGGTGAGGTCAGTGGTTTCCCAGATGTTAAGGAGGCACCTGGGCGCTTCAGGTACTTCAAACTTAAGTTTTAATTGTGGATAACTTGGGTAAAATGTTGCCCAGATTTACTAACACTTTACGATGAGTTTGCGTCACAAAACGATGCAAACTGTGGCAAAGTGTATATTTGGGATTATGCAAGACATCACACACATACCCTTGAACAGTGGCGAAAAGGTGTGTATTTGCACAATGCAGCCAAAATTGTGCCAGCGTTGGGGGAGAGAGAAACAGCGCTATATCTTAGTAGATATGACATTGTTCTGCTCTCGCAATTTGATGCAACATAGCACAGAAAATTTGTTTAGCACTTCGGTGCATCAAATCTTAGTAAATCTACCCTGTGTTCCCATTAGGTTTTACACATTTGTTGATATACACTTACTTAAACCCAGCTTTATGCTGGATGTAACTGATGTGGTGTACCCCTACTACAATGTTGTATTACTGCACCTCTAAACCGGTAATACCACATAACTTTAAATTGGAGAAAAGGGTGAACTGTGTAGCATTGAGTACTCCACGTCGAAACATTTAACTCAGATCCAGGGCCCCTAAGAGAGTGCCTCAGTTACAGCTGTAACAGAAAATCTCCGTTCTAATTTGTGGTTGTGTCAAAATAATCTTAGAAATATTTATTTGATGAAGAAAGTGAATGAATTGCAGTGACAAATACAAAGAGTGCCTTATTCATAAAACATCAGACTAAAACTTGGAAAACATTGACTACTGCATATTAAATCAATCAATCAATAAAACTTTATTCGGTCATCTTACCATAAAAGTACAAATACAAATGTACAGCCCATTGGGGATTTAAAATAATTATAAAAGATGTTTAAAAGCCTTCACAAAGCATAAGCATACAATTCATCTTTTTAAACATAGTCATTCTATCATAAGATTATTAAAAATAACCGTACGACTGTCAGTTGAGGAATAAATGAGACCTAATTTGAGGGTGCAGCAGGCCATTTAAAACTTTATTACAAATAAGTGAAGAAGTAGACTATTTTAGTTGTGCTTTGGCCAACATAAAAAGGAAAAAGTGGGGACCTAATAAGATCATACAGTGGTGTGTATTCTCGTAATCAGGTTCAATTACCTCACCAACATGATATAAGCGTGTTGAGATAAGGTTGGAGTTAGTCTCAGGGCCTTCCTTCAGATTCCCCATATATGACCCAGGTACTTCGCGATTGTGCACACAAATAGTGGTCTAGTATCTGATTGTAGTATGCGCAAGGCTGCACTAGAGTCGCGGGTTCCAAGTTGCTTGCAAATTTGGCCCTGGGTTTAGTGTAAGCAATACAGGCAAGGAAGACGTGCCCTATTGATTCGGTCAGGGCACGACAGCAAGGGCAACATTTGTAATGGGCAGCATTGCATGTCCAGGAATTCGTAAATTAATTTACAGGCAAGTTGCTGTGCCGAAATTGTATATATCATTTCCTTTCGGCCGGCACCTTGATAAGATCAAGATAGCTTTCCAAGGAACTACTAACTTTGAAGTCCCTGAATTCCTCCGTTAGTCTGCCCCGATTGCTGTCCCTAGTATTGTTCTGCTCTACCCAATCCCAAGACAACACTTTGATTTGTTTATTGGTGAGCGGTAAGGGACAATTGACGCTATGCCCTGTTACCCCAATACTAGAGATGAGGTTTCTGATGTGCTAGATCCATCCTATTTTATTTGGTGTATCCAAGGAGCAAACCTTGTTAAAGGCAGCTGCGTATGATGACAGTTATGGGTGGTGACAAATCTCTGCCAGAATAGGAGTGGTTTAATGCCCATGTCTCCCGGAATTCCATCCGGACCGGGTGCTTTGGAAGGTACTATTGCTTCTATAGAGGCCAGGATTTCCTCCTTAGTAAATGTAAGTCTCTGTGTGAAATGGAATGAGTCAGTGGAGAGTGACCCTATGTCTTGGTTGGAGATATTTGTATATAGGGCACTAAAGTGCTTGTGCCACACGTTGGCTGCAATGTTATTGGCTAACCCTTACCCAGGAGAACCCAAAATTTCCTGGTATCTGACTGGGCACAAGCCTCCTCGAGTTCTTCCCACCTCTTCTAGTCCCAATCTTGCTTGGCCCCTGCTTGAGATAGTTTGTAAAGCCTCCTTAGGACACGTATCAAGGGCATATTCCTGAGTCTGAGAGCTGTGGCCAGTCATTTCCTTAGGGCCCTACATTCCTGTGAAAACCAAAGGTTCGCCATGTTTGCATCTTTCAGTTTCGGACCACGATTGTGAGGATTGGCAGTGAAGTTTTGAGCCAAACGATCAAAAAACTCTGGGTACAAGGTACTAATATTCATCAGTGAGGACAACTCATCTGGTGGAGATTGAATCACATCCAAGTGGACCTCAAGGTCTCTTTTTAGGGTGTTAAGTTTAGACTCGTCCTTCATGATCATAGGCCAATTGAGGCGACGTTTGTCGTTCGCTAATATCACCTCTTTTATGATCAATTTATTTATCACTGTGCTACCCTTTCCACCCCACGGATGTTCAAACTTCAGGCTAAGTAAGTTGTGGTTGCTTTCACAGTTTTTAACTACGGCCATATTGATTACTGTTGGACATAGCATAAGATCGACAAGGATATTTTCTATATGACTGGCACCATTTGGGCCAGTGAAAGTCAGGCCCCCTCCTCAATCAGATCGCGTTCTTTGGTTTGTGGCCCGCAACCTATGTTCTAGGGCCAATGCATTCATTGTAGGGCTGCTTGGGACAGTTTCTTTATTGGTGGGAGGTCAAGAGGGGGGACTAATCACAATGCATCTTCCTCTTCAACTTATTGGATGTCCTCCCTGTAAAGGGGCTCAAAAGTTAATTTAAAGTCACCATCTATATTTATAGGGTGTGAGGCTCGCCTTGCATCTAGCATCTCGTCTAAAATTTGTATGATACGTGACTTGCCCCCTCTCGAGCTTCTTGCATAGACGTAATAAATGGCTAAGCTCTGTCCTGCTTTACCCCTTAGGCTAGCCACAAAGATATCTAGTTTACTGGTAGGGAGCTCTTTGACCAGAATCATCAATCCTCCTGTGGGACGGCCTTGTTTAGATGCTACTGCTGGTTTGTAAAGGTTCGTGAAACCTGGCACATGTATGGATGTTAAACGCCAGGTTTCCTGAAAAATGCAGCTATTGTGCGAGTTGGTGAACTCAAGCCATTGGGGTAGGCATAGTTTGTTCCTTATTCCAGCCACGTTCCATGATGCTATTTTAGGCTGACACAGGTCTGTGGGTTGTGATTATTCTGGTGTAGCAGGGGCGCCAGAGATCTCAGCTTCGTGGAGCATAGTGTGGTAGAATTTGGCTTTTTCTAAGGCCTGAGTAGCATTTCCCACGCTTAACCGCCTCTGTGGGGTGAGGTTAGTGAATTCTAAGCCAGTCATTAGCTTAGTTTCTAGATGTATCCCCCTAGAGGAAGGGTGAGCTATGTTGGGAGTAAAGTCGATAGTTCTAGCTGTCAAGTGATTATGAGGAGACCCTAGTTGTAGTCAATCAATTTTGGCTAGGGGCGACGAAGGAGATACCCTCAAAGGGTTAAAATTAGGCATGGGCTTGGGGACGTAGCTAGGGGTGTGCAGCTTGAGATGAATATTCGAAGTGGATGGGGGACAAGTCCTAACTTCCAGGGCAACTAAGTTGTGCACTAGATTTTCATCCGCTAGTGTAAATTCTATGGTGTCTACTGGACTATTAGTTAGGACGCATCTTCTTGCTCTCAGGATGTCACCCCTAATCATGGACTTACACCCCTTATGTGCCTGATCCAATGTATGGATTTATTCTTAATAGACTCATCGTTTTTATATTTCGTGAATTTGTCAGCCTTGGGTACGTTTATCATATGGATTACATGCTGGTGGTGGCTAGGGAAATTTGGGGGAGGCCTTAGAGGAGTGAATGCATCATCCCCTCCTTCTCTAGGGGGAAATGTTCACTGTGCAGGTGCCCTTGTATGTAGTATGTTTCTCCCCATTGACCCCCTATCCCTTTCCTGACGTTTTGCCCATGATGGTGGTACGCTGGGAGGGCCCATACCATAGTGGTCTTTACTGTTTGTCGAAGGTACAGAGATGGTGGGCCGAACATTTTGTGTGGGTCGTGGAGGATGTTTTGGGATTGGATCTTCCCTCAGTGATTCTACTACGGGCAGTGGCCCAAGGCCACTTGGCCCTTCTATTCTATTGAGTAGCTTTACTGATGAGGTCAGACAAGGTCCTATTGTTTCTTTCAGAGCAGAGATTTCCCTATACAGGTCTAAATTGGAAAACAGTGGTTCAAAGGCCTCCATCCCTCCTCCCCTAGCCCGAAAAGTGTTGTATGGCCTACTGACCTCTATGTCCTCCCTAGCCACCTGAGCCCCTGTGATGGTGGCAGTGTCCAGTGGTTCAGGTGGATCTGAGAGGGGTAGGAATCTGTTACCGCATGGATGATCTGTTGTGATCATAAATGGGGTACTAGTATCACTAGGCAAGATCGTAGGTGACACATCGGTAACTTCAAATGGCTGTTTTGTGGTAACTGCCTTCTTGAACATACTCAGGATGCATCCAGTTCTTGAGTTTGGGGGGCTAAATAGAGGATGAGGGGCATTGGGCATGGGACCGATGGTAGCATCAATAACATTAGTAGGGTCAAGAAGCTCCTCACACTCAGTAAGTTATCAATGCGGTCGAACACGCCAGCCCCTTCCACGGGGCTCAAGTTCTGAGCTCTATTTTTTGTTCTTTTCTTCGGGACGCCCCCGCCCCTCCCACAGTTACTTTTCTTTTCCCCGTGATACCCCAACGCCATGCTCCAATTAAAGGGAGAAAAGAGGTCAGCGGACAGAGCAGGGAGTTCAAACCAATTAAAACGTAGGTTTTAAATCATATCCTGATGTACAAATCTTTGCATTTGAAAATATAATTTACAATGAAATAGTAGCTCATGAAGCCCCTATAGTCTCATAAGTATAGTAGTGAACCACATCATTGGAGCAGATGTGCTGGCATGATTGTTTAGTTCTGAGTTGATTTGTGGAATGTAAACGTTGAGTGCAGAGTAGAGGGTAATGGGCTTTCTGGATCATCCTTCCATTCAATAAGACATCTTGATTAAGATAAGGACTATGGAAGACGGAATGAAGGATGCTATGATCAAACAATGTGGGTACACCACAGCCCATGACACAAAAATGTTAAGAGTGTGAGTAATAGCCAGGGTGGCCTCTGGGAGACTTGGAGGCAAAGGATGGACAAATCTTTGATGACTGGTTGAATGGAAGGAAGGCAATGGACTTTTGGAGCTATGACAACCCTCATTTGAAGGAGGGCTCCTGGATTACTTCTGAGAGCAGCTAAGACAGCACAATGGTCCTTCTCACCTTGCTGACCGAAACCAGCAGGTCATACCAGCAAACTAGTTGATAGAAAATAGTGATGGTCAGAAAAGGCAGAGTCATCAATAGACCAAGTTAGGTGGGTAGAAAAGTCCCTTACAAATAAAGCTTCAAATAAAAGATCATTCACAGGTCTCTCAACTGCAGCAGGAGCCCAAATAAAATAGGTCCTATGATCAAGGCCACAAGACCACCAAAAAAAGGCTAAGGATATATCTAGAGATGGTGCACTGAGTGGACAAGAATTCCAAGTCTGAGTCTGATAGTCTATTTTTAAGCATAAAGCTACACAAGTGACTCTGTTGAAGTAGCCATGGAGTGTCTAGACATGGGGGTCTCAGAACCGTGAGGTTCTCCTGATGACACCTTCCAACATGTCACAATTGTTCCACATAAATTATGTGGATGGTCAGATGGAGGCTGCTTTTTGGGATTCTAGTACAAGTATGACCATGGATAACCATTGTAATTTTAAAAAATACAATCTCAGAGGTATAGACAAACCAGCAGAGGGGCCAGTTTTTCAGTTTGTCATAGCTCTATTGGCTTGTTGATCAGAGAGAGAGAAACAAGAAGATAATAGGGAGTAGGTGGATTTGAGGACACATTTTAGCACACAGTGCTTGCTGAGGAATGGCTTTCTTTAATTACAGATGGTAAATGTGGTGCTTCCTCTGACACAGCATGTGTCTAGAAAATCCCCATAAATAGCAACTCCCCATTTGCCTCAGTTACAAGAAGAACTCTTCACACTATGGTACCTTACATCCGCATGACTCCATAGGATGTTTGTGGGCTCAAAGCTCTGTTGGAAAGAGTACGTGGAAAGGGGCACCTTTTTACATACATGGTTATCATGCTCGATGGTCCAGATATTTTGGGGCGAGGTCCTCAACACATTGCACTCTATTGCTAGCATTTCTTTGCAACGCAGCCCGCTTTTGGTACTCTTGGGTGACCAAGGAATGGATAGAACTTTCCCCACGATGACTCCACAGCGCGTCTTTTCTCCCACCTACTTTTAGCAGCACGATTGACAGATGTGGAAGCAACCATCAGCATCCTCGTTCAACATGTGGTGAGGGAAGGTGTGAAATCTCTACGCCATGGAAAAGTTAACAGTGATTTTCAGAGACAGAGTTGCCAAATTTGACACAACGTGGTGTCCATTCACCACTTACATATGGAGACAGCACAGAACGGGGAGGTTGCATTTAACAATGTCAAAAATGCTGAGGGCTTTGGAGTTATGGGTGATGGCTCACTCAGACACAGCAAGTGACACCATGTGATCTATACATTTATAAGGACTGCCACCATCAACTATGGACTAGGTGGGTGGGGAACTGAGCCAATTACTTGGGGTTGTGCTGTGGTGTCATATTTTGCCTGTTAAACCATTTTATGCAGGCTTCGGGGAATAGATGTGTGCTGAATTCTTCCCTATTTTTGTGTTCCTTGATACTCAGGATGAATCTGTACTCTGAATAGCAACACCATAAGTATAGTGACAAGTGCTCAGTTCCTCAGGACTCAGCCGGATAATCAGTACAGAGCCCATGCTCGATCGTATAGGAGAGAAAAGATAAACGCACCTTAAACAAGCCAAAACAAAGTAGACTTTCCATGCAATGCAATCAGAATCTTGCCCACCATATTTAAAAGTTCGACCAGTGAGGAGGGCGTCTTACTAAAGTAAAGGATGACACAGACACAGCAGGAATAGTTACTCAACTGGCCACAAGCAGGTCACCTAACCTGTGATGTCTGTGATGGAAGGGTGTGGGATGGGTGTTAGTGCAGCCTCTGGGGAAGGGCTACTTCATTATGTGTCCAGCAGGACACTAGACTCTCTACCACAGGTTTTCTGAGTGTGACAATACTTGATATGCAGAGGTCCAGATAGGAGTTCATCCATTTGTGTATTATCATTACCCTCCTCCTACTCATCATTTATTTTCACTTCATGGAGACCCTAGATTTCCCAAAGGACTGTAGGGGAAATGGCAAATCATATAGTTTGCACCCACACTAACAGATGAAGGGTAGACCCTGTTGTAGCCAACCGGCTGGCCAAAAGACACAGGCAAATAAAATGTTTTTCATGCAAAAGGCACAGAGACAGCATAGAACCCAAAGAAACCTGACCACTTATAGACAATGGTCTTATGGTTGCTATCCAAGAAAACAAAGGCCTGGAGCCTGCACAGACTCTTTGCAGAGAATAGCAGGAGGATCCATTTGCTCTGTGCAGTTGTATTCAAACATACAGGAACCACATTGGTTTATGGTCCTTGCCGTGTTGTAGGAACAAAGTTTACAAGTATATTCCTTAACTTGGACAGGAAAGACATGGTTTTGAAATCTTTCTTTAAAGTTCTGAGATTGATCGCCATAGAATCAGAGTTCTGATTGTAATCCCTTTTTGACCACCATGTTAACGCTTAAGCATCAGGACATTCTGATAAATGCATCAATTATGCATCTATGCAGACCACGAATTCAAAGCCAAAAGTGGAAAGTAGATCATTCAAAAGCGATGTTATAAAACAAAGAAAGCGAGGCCTATGCAATAAAACAATGAAAACACAGACCTTAATGCATGTGCCACTCTTCTTCTGAGTGAAACACACTGCACTTGCTTGTCCCAAGAACGTTGGATCTGGTGGCTCGGAGGACTAATGGCTCCTCTCTATCTCTGATGAAACACCTGGTATCTGGACCAAGGTCACCTGCATGTCCGAAGTAGCCAGATGGACGGAGACCAGCTGTCTGAAGCTCAACAATGACAATACGGAAGTGGTACTCTTTGTCAGAGACACCTCGCTATGGAACTTCCCCTGATGGCCAGTGGATCTCGGTCCCACCCTCTGTCCATCCTCCCAAGCCAAGAACCTAGGCATAATAATTGACAATCTGCTCGCTTAGACCAGTCAAGTCACGTACTCACTGACTCCTGTTTCCACTCTCTCAAAATCCTCAAGAAAATCTTCAAATGGCTCCCGATCAACACGTTAGAACCGTCACCCAAGCCCTCGTTACCAGCAAGCTGGACTATGGCAAAGTACTGTATGTTGGTATCACTGTCCAGCTGACCCTTAGACTTCTGGAGGGAGCCAGACTCACACTCAGTCTCCCTCCCCTCACCTCAAAGATCTTCAGTGGCTCCCCATTCACAGATGTGCACTTTTCAAGCTCCTCACCAACAGATACAAAGCCCTACACAATGTAGGCCCCGCCTACCTCAACAGCCGCATCAACTTCCACACACCGACCTCGCGCACATCTCCTGCACAAAGAGTCGGCTGTCGCGTGTTCTCTGAACTTGCTCCCAATGCCTGGAACAACCTGTCCATTCACATCAGAGCCTTAATAAGAAAAACTGAAGATTTTGCTCTTTTCCTGGGCTCCAGGCCCGGCAAGTTCTGCCTCTGCTTTTAGCTCTAGGAAACTCTGTGCTCTGCAAGTACGTATAACATAACATAATATGCATTCACTCCAGGGATCTGCATTAACTTCATAATTACAGGTTTAAATCTCAGCAAGTCTGCTCAGCCTTTCACCTCTCTGAGGTCAATAAAATGAGTACCACTGGGTTGGGTAACAATTAACCTCTGTTATGTCAGTGCCAAGAGACCCAAAGGTGAATGTTCATTTTACAAGTACACGGTATAAGTGAGAGAGTGGACGAGCGAGAATGCAACACCTTAATGCAGATGTGAAAATGGATACCAAAAGCCTCTCCCCCAACGCCCCGATAGAAAGATATAAATGTGTGAATACAAAGACCATTTAAAATATTTGTTCACATCAATTTCGAGCACCACCTAAATGCACCATGAAGCTTTGCTCATAAAGGCTAGGACTGGAACAGTAGCAGTAATAAATGTTTATTGATTCAGTTAATTAAAACTGACAATTAAAAACAATATCAATAAAACACATAAAAGCAATGCAGAGTTACAAACGCATAAAAATCATGAAATGAGTCTATAAAATGATCAGCATGATTTTTTTTAAAGATGTCATTCTGTTATAAATTGTATTTATAGATTTGCCAAACCGGGCTAGTTCTTTTAAGTCATAGAGCTGAAGCACAAACTTGAGGCTTCTCTACAGGGAAAAACTCAGGGCCAGATTTATCATTCATCTAAGACAACTTGCTGCGCTGAGCTGTGTGAAAAGGAGAGGGCAGGAATGCCCCATATCTACCAAGATATGGGGCATTCCTGTTATCTGCCTGCACTGGTGCCATGGTGCAAGGGTGCCTGTGTTGCATGCAGGATTGTTATTGTGCAGGAAGGGACACCTCCCTTCACAAAAACAATCATCTGAGGCGTTTCCTCTTTCTAAGTTTGCGGCAGAATGCAGCACACTTTGAAGGAGGAAACAACGAGGATAAATAAAGATATTTCTCCTCGTTGCGCTTCCCCAGGAAACGCATAGCATTTTGACGCATTCCCAGGTTTTACCAGTATTGGTAAATCTGGTAATGCGCCACAATCCATGGGTGAATCCGCGGGAACACCCAGGCACCACCCTTGCAACGCCTTTCCAGGGAAGAGTGATGCAAGGTTGGGCCTGGCGCTGCCTTGCATTACACCAGATTTACCAAGCAACACAGGGGCATGCACGGCGACCTTGCGTTGCTTGGTAAATCTAACTTAGGTATTGCATCCCTTGCGACACCATGAATGACGCAAGGGCAACGCAATACCATGTTAAATCTGCCCCTCTGTTTTTTGCAAAAAGTGTTTTTAGTAAAGTGCGACGTGCCTGGAAAAATTCGGGGCAACAGCAAAAAAGGTGCAGAAAAGATGTTCGTCTATAGTCACAAAATCTGCAATGCTGGAGATGGTTGGTCTATTCCTCCAAGATGTTCTGTATTCCTCGATGGGGAGAACCAGAAATCTTGCCCGCAAACATTGCCTCTGCATTGCCCGCTTGGATCACCATTTTCATTGTATCAGAAGTTGCCTGTATCACTTGATAATAATATTTGATAGTTGCTGACTTGCATTCTAAATCCTGTATCGGAAGGACGAACTCTAAGCACATCTGAGCTCCTTGTGTGTACTTAGGCAGCTGATATATCTGTCGGTATGTAATACTTTACAGCTTGTCCAGAACTTTGCAAGCTTAGCAGGAGAAGCCCGTTCTCCATAAGAAATAAGGTATCAATTTTCCCTTAATGACTCAGCGCATGGACTATATAGACCTGTGTTTAATTTACACAGAGCGAACTGTAAGGTTCTAGCTTTGTTCCGGATGTAGTTTATGTGCGTGCTGGAACTGCCAGAAGCTGATAACCAGACTCCAAGGGAGTTGTACCTTCCAGCATAGGAGATCATTAACTGCCCCAGCTACCAAGAGTGCCTGGGCTTCGTTTAACTTCGTCCGAAGATCATGACCTTAGTTTTATTGACGTCAACTGATGGCGTGTTGGCTATATTGTACTTGTACTGTTCATCCAGAAGCACGTTGCATGCCTATTTTTGTCTGGTCTAGGATGACCAGATCATCCGCACATTGAATGATCCGCAGCTGATGAGTGGAACAGTAAAAAAGCCCATTGTGAATATAGGTGCATGTGAGTTTGCATGGATTACGGAATTTAATTAGGCCTGAACTGTGAACTCCGCTCCGCTTGCAGAATTTGCTGAGTTTTCCGCACTCAGTGCTCCGGTAAGTTGGCGAGTGTGAGCGAGAAAAATCTTATCCATGACGACCTCCCGGCGAGATTTCTCACTGAGGGCGGTCATGGATGGTTGTGACCGCTCACGTTGGGAAACCTTCTGTTTGCGTTGAAGAAGCTGGCGTTCGAGTAGAATAGCTACTCAAGCAGTAGAAAGTAGCAGCGGCCTCTTGCGCTGCACACGGTGCCATTCGTGCTGATTTTCCAGCGTGGGACAAACACACAGCGCTAAATATCAGCGTGAACGGCAAAACCTAACGCACTCCGCCACTTGCAGGACTCCACATAGCGCGGCGGAGTTTCTTGGTCACTTGAGGGAGTTCCGCAAACTCCACACAGGCCTAAATTGAAAGGGTTTGAGCTGCATATACGAACCTATATTTTGGGTAGTCTTTAATTATATCTATATTTTCACATAGAAGCCCTGCCAATTTCACCAACTTGCCTATTTTTGTTGCAGTAGTTTTTCACTCTATTAAGAACGAAAAGGTTTCTCTAATGAACTACTCTCATATCCACAAAGCTTATACCCCAAATAACCTCATATATTGTGCTCCAAAATGACACATTTCACACTAATCACCATTCATATATTTATATTTTAGTTCAAATGGTAGCATAAATGTGACCATGTGCAAATTCCTTCACCCCAGAACATTTTAATAAATGAAATAATAACTTACCTGTGAAGTCCACACATTAAAACCAGCAGTGGAGAAGAGTACACCACATACAGAAGTAACATAAAATGAAATATACACCCACACAACAACAGCACTGAAAGCATGCAAGTACTGCTATATACAGAGGTCGTTATTTAGAGGTGGGAAGAAACAGGACATCTGCTGCAAATTTCTCCCACCTGACAGTTCCCATGCCTCATTTCTACAGGGGGAAGCGCTGTGTCTCTCCTGACAGAGTCTCAGCTGGCTCTTCTGTTGGAGATCCTCATAGAGTGGCCTGTGCTTAATTTCTATAGTGTAGTGGCCCAAGGTTTTGCACAAAAACGTGTGGCCAGCAGGGGCTCCAGCGCAAAGATGGAGGAGCGCCGCCCCACTGCTCTCTGAGCAGTTCAAAAAGGAAAATTAAAATTATACATTCTAGGTGCGGGCGGGGCTGGCAGGAGGAGGAGTGGCGAGCTCTCTCTAAGTGCGAGTGATGGTTTGGCCGGCCGTCTTGGGCGGCCCAAACAGTCATGCGCAATTAGCATTTTTCCAGGCAATTGTATTGCATAGCTGGGTGGAGATCATGCACAGGCTCCCACTTCCTGTCTGAGCGTCAAACCAGGCCGCTTAGACCAATCACAACGCTGCTGCCATGCTGGTGACAGCAGCATTGTTATTGACATGGGGAGTCTGGGAGTCTGATTGCTTCCGTGCTGTAAGGAGTCAGAAGAGAAGAGGATGGTGGCCTTATTCAGCTAAGAGCTATATATTTTTTTGTATTCCTACCCTCCCCTCCCCACCCCACCACCCCCATTCGGTAGCAGCCGCCACTGCGTGTAGCTGGCTCTATTGAACGTCAGGGTGCTCAATACCATGGCTGCATTGTCTTGATTCCACCTCCTGCCTCTTTTATCCCACTTTTGCAGGTTCTTTTTCATCCCGGCTTCTCCCTTTGTAATTGTTTTTCCATTTTTCTCTTCATTCTTCTTTTACCCCATAAGTGGGTTTCTCTCTCTTTCTCGGAGTCAAAGTCTGATGAGGAAAAATAAGTCCTGGTCCCCACAAATGAGTTCTGGTTGGCCCCACCTACAACCACTGCCTGTCAGTGGCCCGTTAGCGGTCAGGTATTTCAGTGTCAAAAAGCTCATCCTACATAGGGCTGCTTTCTGACAATGATTTCATCTATATGTGACCTCAAAGAAGGGCACAGTGATCACAAACAGGAAAGATACAGATATGTCCCTGAAGCGCAGGGAGAAAACTCCCTGTGCATCAAGCACTTTTTTTGGGTTTGTCAAAAACAACCGCCTGCTTTGGGGGTTTGTTTCTGAAAAAAAAAAAAAAAGCCAAGCAGGTCACCATGACATAGGAGCCAGTGCAGCATTACATTTTTGTCGAAAGTGCCCTTGCTATGTTGGAGTCAGCATATTTGACCAAATTAATTGTCAGTATGGCGGAAGTTTTTTTAAATGACAGTGTGGGCGTTTCTCGGCCAGCAATAGCGGGGTCTCCATTATTCCAGTTGCTTGGCGCTCCCCTTGCCAGGGATTGAAAGAGCCCTATACTCTTTGAATAGTTCAGGGCCCATCTAAAAATGTTTACATATATTATCTATGTAGTTGAAACAAAGCATGATAAACATCAGGTACTCGCCTAACAGATTCACACGCACAAGCTAGTATCTCCTTTTTGGCAACAAAAAAATATTTATTGATCACTGTAAACAGGGCCGGCTTTAGCGCTGGTGGCACCCTGTGCGACAATGTTTGTTGACACCCCCAAGGGCGCTCCCCCCAGACTCCCTCACTTCTACCCATTAACAGTGCCCCCTCAAGTCTCTCTGAGTACTCTCTCTCTCTCAGATGTATTTAATAGTGCCACCTATACCAGTGTAGGGTGTCAGAGCACTTCACATCACAAACACTACACAGAGACAATCAATCATAGGTGTGTAAATCAGTGTATAGGAAATGTTACATCAGACAGAGGTTTTGAAGGTGTAGGAGTTGCGCATCATCCATACTGGTAGGCAGTACAGTTTAAGAGTGCTTGGTCTGGAGAAGCACAAACTAGGTATTTAAAACTTAATACCATGGTTGGGGGTTACATTTAATAATAACAATTTTTTTTTTACCCAAATGAACCCTTTTTGAAACATCAGAATAATGAAAGACAGAGGAAAACAAAGGGATCTCTCTGACAAAAGCACTGACCTATTTAAACTATATGCACTTTGTGATCTGCATGGTACACATTCTTTGCAGCAGGCACATTGACCCTCTGTGCTACCATAAAATGAGGAAAAACTTCCACTTGACAAAACTCTTTTTCTTTCCAGGAAGATCATTAATCACCGAGTTATCTTGACATTTTAATTTTGGTTTGAAAATTGTGGAGGCCAGCAATGCAGCAGCAGGTGGTTTTAAAACCATAAAATACTTCCAAACACGATGCCCCCTCCAAGAGTCAGCAGCCGGTGCGGTGACACCGGTCGCACCGCCTGACTGTTAAAACGATAAAGTATTTCATATAAACGCCATATATTTATATTCTACAAAACAAGTTTTTATTTTCTCATTAAAAGGACACCTTAATCTCTTAGTAAACAATGTTTAATAGTGCTATGAAGGCTCTTGCTATTTCCATTTGCAAACTTACCAAGACCCTGATTAAGCACCAACACAATGGGGTGAGGTATTTATCATGCCTGGTCAATACTGTCTACTTCCCAGTTTTTATTCAGAAATGTGGACTCATCAGTGTAATTTCGTGCTTACCGCACCTAATTTCACATGTTTTTGGTATTACCAGGCATTTACGCATAGTAAATTTCACCAGATTTGACCTACTGAAATAAACCTGGGGAAAATTGTGGGGGGCTATATTTACTTCACCTAGGCAGTCCCCTGTGGAGAACTTCGCAGGGCTTTGAATTCCACTCCCTGAGCAAACAGGAGCTGCACAGACATTTAAGTTTTGCCCCATATTTGTAATTAGGGCCTAAGTTATTTATAAAAGTTTGAGCAGACCTCTGCAGTCGACTGCATCACATCCTTCTCTTGATGTGCACCCCGACTATCGACCCCGGAATATCAACGGGCGATGTAATATCGAGGCCAAAATATCGAAAAAATATTGTCAAGTTAGTAAATATAGATTTTCTATACCTATCTCCACATATATGTGCCTATGCAGTACATATAACTTCAAGGTACGTAGATGTGGAGTGAGGAATATTAAGACAATACTTTCCTATCTGCAATTACCTTTCAATATTTTCTCCCTTGATATTCTGTCCTTGTTATCCTTCTATTAGGATATTACGGGGGTCGATAATCAGTAGTACAATCCTTCTGATGATTGTCACAGGGGTCACCTATCACACCTGCGAAGGATTATCGCGACACTGAAGAGTGCTGCATTCCAATTGGCTGGTTCCATAGTTTGCTCCCATCAAAAGTTTTTTTCCATACTTACATTGCCTTCGTCATCGAGTACTTGGATCTGCCCCGAGTCGCACAGTTTGACCACAGCTCCGACAGGGACATCGAACTCGCGACCAGTTTTAAGATCCAGCCAGACATAATCCCCCTACAAAAACAACACAAAGAAAGAGAAAGACAAAATTAATGTAAACATAAAGTAAAAATTATTGCTATCAATGGTACATAGCATAGGAGGACATAGGGACAATAGGCATGATGTATATTAGAATACTATTAAATGCACAAAAGCACTTGCAAAATAAGTGTGATATAGATACATTAAAGATAATCTAGAGCTCAGACAATAGAAACCATGATTGCAAGGATTTCTATGATACTTTACATTTCCTATTAGTATACGAGATAAAGTACCCCTTACTGTGTTACAATGATATTGCAAGTCATACAGCAGTTTGCACAAGGATACAGAGGACGAAGGCAAAAGGGAGAGATCAGTTATAAAGTCATAGAATTCGTACGTCACTTGCAATATCATTTGAGCCAGTGTTATTTTAGTCCTTATGATATAGGGTTTACCAAAAACAATTCTTTGAACCTTTGTCTCCTCATCTTATTAAAGCGGTACTATGGTTTCAGATATATTAGATTCATTTTAAATGCAACCTATGAAAATAATCTGATATGCAGCTTGTAATTTTATATAAACCCACATTTTAAATTCAATTTATTTTATGGTTCATTCAATTCAACAGTCTATCTACTTTAAAACTAGTGGTTACATGTAGAAAGATTCCTAGAGTCTGTTTTGAACTTCAACACTGCAACAAATGTACAAAATAATAAAAATGCCCTTTGTTGCTTAATCACTGAATTTTGAGGGTTAAAACACATTCAGATGTAAGGAAATGAAAAGGCAAATGTTCTCAGCGCCCTGTCTTTCATAGAGTCTGTTGGCTGGGAGTGGGATTAATAACTCAATATTCAACTGTAAATAATTATTTCTTATTACAACTGAGGAGTGATGTCATAGCTAAACTGTAATAAAAAGTCGACAATTTGTTTTAGACATTCATTGCAGCATGACCATATATGTGCATTTAAAACAATGTTACTGCATGTCTATAAACTAATAGAGAACACAAGGTCAACATTTTGGAAACCTGGCACTGTTCCAAAAAAGGGGCGGGGGGAGAGGCCCGAGTCATATGTAACAAAGGGATTTTCTGCTGTTTTTTCTCATCATATGATAAAAAACAGCATGATTTTATACATCCAGTCTTTCACATTTTAAAAGAGAACAGACCATGGCCAATTCCGAAACAAATATTAAAACAGTACTTAAGAGTTTTTCGTTTGAGGTACAAGATGCCCAATCAGCTAAACACACCCACACTTTTAGTTTTGTGTCGGCATACCTAGAGGAGAATACCCCCTGTCCACATGCCAAACTTTCAGAAATATGATCACATCTTCTCTTGTCTTTTGCTTCACAAAAAAGAAGTTTTATTTCTTCAATATTGAACGTTTGTACTTTTATGTGAGGATATTTTTAACACAACAGCAATTTTACAATAACATTATATATTACTGTGCTATATGTGTGATAGGATATAATCTCCTATTCTTCATATTTTATTACAGATGGATTTTGACATTAGAATAATACTGTAATATCAATATTACGCATTTCATCATTTGTAATAATCCATTAAAAGTAGTAATGGTGACACTGCACTTGGACGACCTTCGCTCAGTGTGAAGGAATTCTGGGGCCCTATTATGTAAAGGGCGCGCTTTCCCTGTTTGTGCCCTAGAGCACCTTAAAACAGGTGTGCCAGGCGTAAACAGGGAAAGTGCGCCCTATTACATGAAATGTGCTGCCCCCAGTGCAGCTGCAAACTTGCGCTGACCTGGGGGCAGCACATTCCTGTGAAAAATGGAGCGGCTACTTTGAAGCCACTCTCTGTTTTCACAGTGCAGAAGGCAACCCGCCTGCACTTTTACAGGGGATTAGAGATCCCCTTGCAGGCGGGTGCAGTGAGTGACTGCATGCAGTCAGTGACTGCCCCCGCCTGCAAGGGGATGTCAGTGGAGTCCATGGGAAACCCTCCCCCCCCTCCAAAGGGCTTCTATCAGGGGGTGCACTGACAGTGCGCCACCTTTTAGATGGCGCACTGTCAGTGCACCTCCCAAGAGCTTCTTTGCCTCTGTGCCCACGTCTGTAATACGGCATGGCAAAGGGATTTCCTCATTTGCATGGGGCACGCTTGATGCAAATGAGGGGACGCCCCCTGAAGATAGCACTCGCGCTTTATGTGCACCAGCGCTATCGGTATTACAGATGGTAATACCAAAGTGCCCCGGGGCACGCAAAGCAGCTGCAAATGCCCGTTGTGCCCTCAGGGCACTTATGTAATACGGCCCCAGATGCCTAATATCACAGCCACTACGTGTGTCAGCAGTGCAAGTCTGTAAAGCACTGTTAAATTTTCTGGTGCACAGAGGTGATACTGAGGGGTCCCTACTCCAGCTGTCAATCATTTGCTTCATGCGAGAAAGATAATTGGGGAAAGCTTGGTTTTAACTTCCTAGAGGCCACATGTTATAAGTGACAGGTACAGTCTATCCGCATGTTTAACCTGCAGCATGTTGCACACAAGTAGTTCTGCTCTCAACATTGAATGCAAGAGCTCAAAAACCCAAGCATGCAAAGTGATGTTGGGTAAAGTCAGCACTGGCTAATGGTGTCACACATGACATATCCACCCTTTTTGTTTGCATTTGAGTTATATTTTAAAATTTGAAAGCAACAAATCGTTTACAAATTGTGAACTGTGATCAAGAAAGCAGACTAAGGTTGTCTTCATATCACATTTTCATCTCAGTTCAAATTTTAGCATTTTATGTGAGCCTCAGAAGTGAAGCATGTGTGCAAATGCAAAATCTGTATGCATTTTAAATTAGAGATAGGTGAAGTTATGGGACGCTGCTTTTGCAAATTTCACTACATTGTAGAGAAAAGCAGCATATTTTATCACATTTTTTAAAGACTTGCGGGAATCAAAGTCAGTAAAAAGATTTTTTTGATAAAAAACATTCACGGGCACAGACATACACCGATTCACCCTCATGGGTGTACATTCAACACCAAATGGTGCTCTCAGGTACGATGGGGTAAAGGAGGCGAAGACAGGGGCCCTTATGTGTTTCCTGGCCCGTCAGCATGATAGCGGAAGTAAACTGGCCCAATTGAACTGCTGGTTTCTATTCTCAAAAAGTGAAGGAATCCACTCCATGGATTGTTCACTAATGCAAACCAGTGGTCCATGTGACTCATCAGCAGCCTGTGCTCTACTGTGTCAAGTGCTGCAGACAGATCTAAATGATTCAGAGCCGCAGGTCTACCTCCACCCCTCAGGTCTAACAGTTTTTCATTGATGATTGTAACAAATGTCTCAGTGCTTCTACTTGGATAAAAAGCAAATACAACATTGGAAAAGAAAGAGTAATTTTCCACAGATGAACGTGCACAAACACTATTATTTTATTCAATGCAGTGGTATGTTAGCAGCTAAGGGGCATATTAACAAGGACTTTATGTCCGCTTTTTTTGGCTTTAAAAGCCAAAGAAGCCGAGATAAAAATATCGCCCTATCAACAACAGGGTGCTAACATGCAAAATCGCATGTTAGCATCCTTTTTCACTACGCTTCCCTTTGCATCTCTAATGAGATGTAAAGTGGGCGTTCCAGAGCAAAATAATAGGAGAAATGTCGCTAAGCGACATTTCTCCTATTATCAAGCTTCACGCTAACCCTGTTAGAGACAAAAAAAGCAGCGCTAACCACGTTTAACGCTGCTTTTTTACGTCTGCTAATTTTCAGACTTAGCCATGTAATCCAATGGGAGGTGGATTACATGGCTAAGTATGGGCTATCAACAAGGATATCCCTATCCTTGTAGTTTTATCGCTGCATTACCAGCGATAACCTCCCAAAATGCCGCTATCGCTGGATTTTTTATCGCCTAGGCGGTTAGCGTTGTTAATAACGCGATAACCAGGTGATAGCGGGCGTTAAAAAAATTAACGCTAAGCGCCCTTAGCGTTAACTTTCCCTGTTCCTTGTTAATATGCCCCTAAGTAGGGTCAAACACACATTTGCACCACAGCAGAGGTTAGACATGGGGAGCACAAGTGCACAGAATGGGGAGGGAAGGAGTCTGGCAGTCTCTGTGCCTCCTCCGGGAAAGAGCTGAAGGTACTGCACGAAGAGATGGGGAGACAGAGAATGATGAAGAGCGGAATGACAGCCAGAGCTGCTGATCCCTGGCATTTCATAGGTTTCTTGGGCGCCATTTTTCTCTGTCCCCTGGTGAGAGACAGCTCTGACCCGAAGGTACATTAACAGCAAAACTGAGATCCTATAGATGAACATCAAAACGTTTCTAAAGATAAAAGCACACCCCTCTTTCTTTCAGTATATCTACTTCAAGTCCACGATATAAAACAAGTAGGATATTTTGTAATAAATCAAGAACTTTTTAATACTAGTATTATTTTAATCTTTATTTTACACCCAAGCTATTTAAAATGGATACCATAGAAAGGTATTTTTAATCGTTTAACCTTTTTTTAAATTATGTTCAGCCAATATATGTGAATTATTATACAAAAAAAAGATGAGACGTAACACAATTCATTTTTGACGAAGAAACATGACCTTATCTCAATTAGAAGCTCACAGCAAACAAATAATATACATTTGACAGTGATCCTAGCCTAAACAGTATAGCAGAATGCCTCAAAGCCCTCAGTCCTTCACACATGCCTATACCCACCACACACAGGGGCATATTTTCAAGAACGTGTGATAACTACCACAAAAGTAGCTTAACGCAACTCTTCACATCGCAGTCTATCGCGGCAAAATAACGCCGTGTCAACGTGGTATTCTCAACACTGCGGTACCATGCGATAGTCTCACGATAACGCATCAAATGAACATGTTAAAATCAATGCGACGTTGCAAAAACGCGAAACACAAACGTGAAAATAGTAGCGATGACGCCAATCGCGATACAAAAATCAGCGAAAACCAGCTACAGGCCTGCAATTCCCACGCGTCATGTGGGAAAATGCACTATAAAACTAGAAAAAAACTACAAACAAAAGCTAAACAACAGCGAAGCACAATGGAGGTAGCCGGAGCAAGTACAGAGGACAACCAGAACCCCACAAGCACGCCGGAGGACCAGCCTGGGACCTCGAGGTCAGGAAAGGGCAAAGACAAGAAGAGTAGGAAGAAGAGATTCAGTCTGCAGGAAAACAGGATCCCGATAACGGAGGTGATAGAACACCATCAACTACTGTTCTTCACCTCCACTGTGTCACAGGGAACTAAAAATTGAATATGGCAAACCATTGTGGACAAGGTGAATACAGTCGGAGTGCTGAAGAGGACAATGTAAGAGGTCAAGAGGCGCTGGAATGATGTGAAGCGCATAACCAAGCAGAAACTCGCAAACAACCGGAAGGCAGCAATGCAGACTGGAGGTGGGAGTCCAGCGCCACAGGAGGAGCTGGACGAGATGGAGGAAATGGTGTCCACAGTCATCAGTGGGGAGACGGTGGTAGGAGTTGATGGCCCGGACACTGCTCAACATGACCGGACACAACAGCAACAGGGTGAGTAACGAACAGGGACTGGGGGTACAGGGGGAACTGGGCACAATGGCACACATACACAATTAAGCATAGCACATCTGCGGACAAACCATACCCCCAACTCCCACCAAGAGACCAATTCACCCAAGTATGCAACATCTCAGCACTGTATAAGCACAGAAGCCAGAGGCACACCGCATGTGAGGGATAAGGGGCAGCTAAATCAGAGCTGCAGGGGCGACTCCCCCAAAATGCGGCACACACACCTTACATGCAGAGCACATCAGCATTGACAATGATGTGGTACAAACTGCAACATGTCCACAACAGAACAGAGGACACAACTGGTGCCGCATGTGCATAGAAACTGGCCAATCACATTTGGCATTGCAGGGAAATGTGAGTTGACAATGTACAAGTACAAACACACATCCGTGATGTTGTCGGAATGTCCACTGTCCCGCATCAAATAGTCAGCTCCCCTCAAACAGTCACAATGTACACTGTCATGCAGTCTGAATGTAAACCTGTACAATGCGTCAACATACATGTGAACACAATGTTAAACTGCATCTCCCCTTCACATTGCAGGGGGAAATCCAACACCTCCTGCAGAGCAGGCCAAACCTCTCTTCTCTGATGACGAAGAGGGCCACCCCACCTTCGACTCCGACGCCCTCCAACAGCTCATGGAGAGCCTCCGCAGCCCACTTCCAGGAGCAGGGCAGCCCAGCTGCTTTGAGGAGAACCCACCCCCTGCACAGGACACACAGCAGGCAGCACCCACCACCACGGCTGCCTCCCAGGATCCCCACGATGAACACATGGCCTACCAACGCCATGTGTGAGGGGTGCCAGGAGAAGCTGGCTGAACAGGTGCAGGTGGGGTTCGACCACATGGCAGCCAAACTAGACACCACTCACAGTCCCTAGCGAACACCCACAGTCCACTCCATGCTCTCCAACGAACCATGGCTGACATCGCTAGAGTCCTGACTCTGCGACAAGAATGACTGTCTAGTCAGAGTGCCTCCAGCGATCTTGCCCGGGAGTTGGGACACATGCGGAGGATCATGAGTACATGGACGGGACGCAGGCAGAAAGAGCGGCTGCCACGGCTGCACACCAGCGAGAGGTAACTGGGTCCGTCAATGCCCTAAAGACCCTCCTGATGGCATTGCTGCCACAAGACCTGGCACTGATGCATGCTGCTGCTACCACCCCATCTACATCTCCGGCCCCATATGTGTCAGTGCCACACAGTGCGGCAGACATTCTGCCTCCGGCCCCTGAGGTGTCTGCCACACAGTCCTGGAGACAGAACACCACATGTGAGGCACATGCAACAGCAGAGGATGAAGATGCGGATGAATCTGCCTTTGTGGTCAGAAGGAGGCAGTAGCATTCATCTCCGCCATGTGGTCTGTTTCTGCTTGGTTCTGCCCTCTGCATCATCACCTTCCACTGTCCCCCAATGCACTCTGCGACACTCACTTTGGACCTCGACATGGACTGCCATATTCTGTTTAGTCACCAGTGACACAGTTATCAGACTGTGGACTGAACTCCTCCTCTTCTGATGTACTTGTCATTCCCTGAAGGACTCTGGCTGGCCCTCCACGGGCCAACAATGTAAAGTGGGGTTTGCATGGCCCTGTACTACTCCAGCTGCAACACTCCACTGAATGTGCAATAAACATTCATGTTAACACAGATGTGTCATGTCTATGATCTTTCAAGTGTGGAAGTATGAATGAATGTAGGGTCATTGATTTTCCCTTACGTCCATGTTGCTCATGTTGTGGGACTTGGGTCACAAGGTGACACATTGCCGATTGCGGTCCGAGTGGCGCCGACACTACAACAGGGACACATCCATTAGTTACTTCCTTGTCCAGCCCAGGACGGAACCACGCACAGAGCCCCGGCGTCATTGTTCACACCCTTACGTTGGACTGGCATACGCCAGGACAGCCCACTCCGCTTACGCTCGCAGGGGACGACGACAACGCTACAGGTCCCAGGTCTTCCCTATAGGGATCTGCTGCTCACAGGTCTAGTTGTCAGCCTGCCACAGCCACTACCTCACGGCTGGTTTACACCCACACCACACCCATCCATCACAGGAGTCACTGAACATGTGACCTTGCCAATAAAAAGGGCCGGGCGCACTTGCTGGATACCATTTCCACTCTCTAACTGTCTCCGTGTGGTTATCATTCATGCATGAGGGCCTAGGGCCCTGCCACCTCACATTGCCCAGTGCCGGGGGTGACATGATGGCGTACGCACCACTGGACTCAATCATAAGGGGTCCATGGCTTGGCTTGCGGTGCACATACTTGGTGGCACGGGATACTGTACGGCAGGCACAGGCACACCGCCACAGGACGGTGTCTTTCGGTGCAATGAGGTAGGGGCACCTAAAGTCCTGAGCAGGTGTGCAGCCTGCAATGATGCGCCGTCCTGGCGGTCCGAACTGGCTAAGATTAGTGTGAGCCCTGCTGGACCGCTGTGTAGGCCTGAGCCAGCGGGCAGTAAGGGCCTCCCGGAACGTGGCGTTGCCTCGCAGTTCACAGAGTTAGTGGCACCTCAAGAGCTGAGCGGGTGTGCAGCCTGCGATGATGCCGTGTGCACTGATATGGTCTCTGCAATTGCGTCATCAAGACCCAGAATCAAGTGTGTGACCTGGTGGCCCTCAGTGCGGGGCTGCATGATGTGGAGGCTGCCCTGGTCACGTGCCCCGCGCTTGGAGCTCCCACCGACACGTGTTGGGCCCTCTTGGAGACACGCCGGTGGCAGAAGGTGAGCAGTGAGTCCTGGTTGCCCAGGGGCGGGCAATCATCGCTGGGTGGTGGGGGGCTAGCAGCCTGTGTGCGGAGGGGCGGGCAAGCGATGATGGTGTGTGCAACTGTATGGACTCTGCCATTCATGTCTATGGAAACTGTTTCAGATGAGGGACCTGAGGGACTTGGGAGACTGCAGTGTATACCGGCACGTGGTTGGAGACACAATAGCAGCAGGTGAGCAGTAAAGCCTGGGTCCGCAGTGTCGGTACTCTCTCTCCTTCTCTCTCTCTCTCTCTCTCTCCCTCTCTCTCTCTCTCCCTCTCTCTCTCTCTCCCTCTCTCTCTCTCTCCCTCTTTCTCTATCTCTCCCTCTCTCTCTCTCCCTCTCTCTCTCTCCCTCTCTCTCTCTCTCTCTCCCTATCTCTCTCTCTCTCTCTCTATTTCGCTCTCTCCCTCTGTACCTTGATGAGCGCATGACACACCTTCTTATCTAGATTTCTGTCTTGCAGGCTGTGACTTACTGAATTGTCCTGACAAGACCCGCCATGACTCTTCAGAATTGTTGTTTTGGGTTTATTCTGTAACAAACGTCTTATTTGGATATTATGAGATGAATGTATGATTTTCCTTTTTCTGTCCAGACATATATGTTAGGTGTTGTGATTGTGCGACTTCAGGTGAATTGTTTGGTTCATGATTTCATGGTGTTGATGTGCAATATCTTTGTCCAAAGGGGAGGGGGCTGGGGGGGGGGTCCTGGGGGTGGTGGCGGTGGGTGTTGTTGCCCTATTGGGGCTCCGGGCTGCATGTTCAGTTGCTCCAGGGCATCTGTTGTTCTTCATGTGTGGCTGTGGGCTGTGCTCCCTTGTCTGGTGCCGGTTGTCGTCCGATTTTACACCAGGTAAGAGCAGGTGTTAAAATCCTGCTGCTAATGCGCCTTATCGCATGTTTTGTGATCTTATCGCCGACCTGGCTGGTGGTGGAGAATGTTGTGGAGTGGTGTTGTCGCAGCTGTTTACACGGGAACGTCTACTCTGCATATCATTAGCGTTAGTTGCCGGGCTCATCTGTGGCAATATTTTTTGCGACTTCTATCGCAGGTAAACTGGTGATATGGGCTGTTAGCACCAGCTTGTGAATGGGGCGATTAATTTATCGTGACTTTGGCTGCAATAAAGTGCCGATAACTCGCTGATAGATCCTTGAGAATATGCCCCACTGTGTTTTGGAAGCCACCTCTATCTCAGTCGTTTGTCTCTACCCTTCAAAAACACAAATGCCATGAATACTGTTCAGTTAGTTGCATTGTATGGAAATTTAGCTTACGTGGAAATCTTAAAAATGAGACACGGACTGTTTTGTAAATCAATTATAAATAACGCTGAAATCAGAAATGTCTTATGTTACTAAGTCCTTATGAATTTATCAAGACAACTATTTTTAGCCCTGTTGTGATTTTTGGGCCACCAAGTCTGAAATTATTTAACATGACTTCCTTAGTTTTACTGCTCTACCCTCTCTCAAAGCACCTAAGTAGCCTGTTTTTTATCTGCTTTGCAGTGTCTAACTTTTTGTAGAGCGTGGGCCTGATTCACATGCAAATGCCTTGTGTTACAGGGGAGCATTCACATTTTGCAATTCACTAATAATGATAATTTACTCATGCATAATATTGCACCTGAGCAGTTTCAATATTTTGTGTCATCCAATCGGTTCACAGAGCCATGGAGTTGGTATTCCAAGAGAGGAGATGTCCTGAAAATGTGGTGAGTAATCACAAAGTCATTGGTAAGATGCATCGAAGCTGAAGCCATCATGCCATTTTGCAGCATGCTACAGCTCAAACGAGCAGCTGCGTCTCCCATACCTACGCCTAAGGAGCATACAGCATGTCGGTATAAGTTTACATGTACACCCCAGGCGAGTTAGTGCATCCGCTGAAGAGGTCTGTGCGTTACTCTGCAGCCCATTTTACCCCTTTGTCCTTCCATCGAGTTGTGTGCAAACACTGGTTATTTCCACCGGGAAACAGATTCGTAGTGTTCACATCATTTTTATTAACTAAATGATAAAGTCTTTTGTTGCTTTGGAGCCAAGAACTAAGATCACAGTATAAGAAAGAATCTTAATGTAAATAGGGCAACCACCCCACATAATGAATTACCTTCATACATTACAACAAATTAATTCATGTTTCTGCTTTATTGTTCTGCACTGGAAGATCAGAAAAGGGGGTAATCTTGCGTAAACTAGATGAAACATTTGTGCAATGGGTTCCTCTGGCCGTTCTGCTTCTTATTTCACTTTGTATCATTATGCCACAAAGTGCTTCACTACCATAGAATTGGTACCAGGCGCTTTAGTAACAAGCTTAACATATTGGTTACGCTTCCTGTACTGCCTAACACAGAAACAAAATGTTTATTTCATAACAGACAGAAATCAGGGACAGAAATCTTAATGAAACTGGTTCAGCAATCTGTGCAGTTTGGAAGTAACAGGTATGAATTCCAGAGGAATTACTCTAACTTTCATCCTTCTGAAGTACCAGTGAAGCGGGCAGTACCAACGCCTGTGGATTACAATTGAAACTGCGCAGCAAAGCTGTGGCAGCAAGAGCTGCTAAATACAAGCCATGCCTATAGTTTGAAATCCCTGGTACTTCTATAAAGAAAACGTCACTGCAGTGAGCATTTGTAGAGTGCCATGAAGAATAATATATAGAATTATAGATGGGTAACAATGAGTACGGGTGATGTTTTTAACCCAGAGGGGTTGAGTGACATCAAATTGAAAACAAGAGAGGAGCTTGAGTTGTCTATGATATCATTAAGAACCCCAATGACATTTAGCAAACACTGGATGGTGGAGTTGTCATAGCCTTGGTCCTTTTTGACCTCCCAGCAGTGTTTGACAACATCCAATGTTGCTTTCCAGCCTTCAACAAATGGGTGCCACCAACATTCTTCAAGTAGACTTGTTTTTGTCAGGGGATCTCAAGCGCTATCTCTGCCCTCTGGATTTAAAACAATGAAGTGACTGAGGGGCGGAGCTAGCATACGACCTGGGAGCGTAGTTAGTGCACAACTAAGATGGCCCCTGAGCGCTTTCTCCACCCAGCCGAGAGCTTCTCCTCCACATCGCGAGGGAGGATGGCGAGGAGGGGGAGCAATGCTCGACATTGCCAGACTCTGCTTAGGCTCCAACTGCAGCGACGACCTTTCTCGATCATCTAACTTACTTCAGTAATACCGGAGGTCTGATCTGTGCTCCGTGATGGTCAGGCAAAATAAATGGCCGCCACCATGATTTTTGTGCATTCATTACTATTTACTGGGGGATCTCCATATTTTTGGAAAAAATGGGTTTTCAAACTTTTATTTCATTCGTTTATCTGCCTTTTCAGGGCTGACTGTGTTTTTAAACCACAAATTCCTCAATTTTATGGCAAGATCGGAGGGTAATATTATTGCACTCTCCTTTAATGTCACTATTCAGCAGCCTCTTTAACGAACATGGATCACAACAAAGTTCAACTTAATGAAAAAAGTAAAACACCCAGCCATCTCCCTTCTTTTTTGCTGCTGTACAGATAAGTACTCAACTGGCAGCTCTATATGCCTGCGTGATTGAGATGATTGTATGAGAACTGAAGAGTTCTGAACTCATTATATGTATGCACTTGTTTGAAGTACTGTTTGTTATAATTTAATTTAGAGTATGTGGTTTATGTTTTGAAACGTTTGATCCAGTGTGAGGTCGGAGAGTACCATTTGAATTTAATAACATTGTAATTTATTAGCGTTTTGTATTTCAAGTGCATTTCTTTAAAAATAGGCTGTGCCTGTCCCCATATCATTGAGGATGTCAGAGAGATTAATAGGTTTGTTGTCTTCAACGATACAGGCTATTTTCCCGGGTCTTTTGAACTATTGAGCCCTCCAGAGATTAAAGGCCAGGCATTTGAGGGGTAGTCTGAAGTATTCAGAGGAGATTGTACTCATGGATGAGGCGAAAGGAGAACTTGGTTGGTGGTTAAGGAATATGGAGACGTGGAATGAAAGATCTAATTTTGGGGAGAGTCCCCAAATAGTTATAGAATCAGATGTGATTTTGGCAGGTTGGGGAGCACGCTGTGGTACAGTTGCAACAGGCCAAGTATGGTCAGAGGAGGAAAGCAAGCTTCACATAAATGGTCTAGAATTTCTGACAGGGACCTTCACAATAAAGAGTTTTATGAAGGACAAAGCAATGTGTCCAGTCTTGTTGAGGATGAACAATGTCTCGACAGCGAGGTGTGTGAACTTGTTGGAGGGACCAAGATCGAAGGATTATTATTAATTAAATTCTAAAGCTCAAACTGTCACCTTGCTGGTATCCTGGTGCTGCGGATCTGGCAAAAGTCTTCTGAGAATATTGTCTGAACAGAATATTTAGTACAAGCGGAGTTTATTCCAGGGTTGAGCAATGTGGAGGTGGATTGGCGTTCAAGGAATTACAGGGATTCCAGCGATTGGACGCTGAACAGGCTGATTTTGCAGAGGTTAATTGATCTCAGGGACCCATGTCAAGTGGATCTGTTTACAATGCTCAGTTACAGACTTTTTTCAGTTGGTGACTGGACCTGGAGGCAGCAGGGATAGATGCATTTCGACAGAATTAGAGGGATCTTAGACCTTATGCTTTCCCACCATTTGTGATGATTACTCATGTGACAGGGTTGATTCGGAAGAGGAAGGAGACACTGGTGTTGGTGACACCTCTTTGGAAATCATAGTTTTGGTATTGAATACTCCTAGAAATGTCAATGGAATTACCAGTCCTATTGCCAACATTTCAGGACATTCTATTGGGTCATTTAGAGACATGAGCTGGTTATGTCAGGTCAGTTGAGACTGGTGGCTTGGAAAATTTCAGACGTGTCTGAGAGGTGCTGGGTCTTTCATGAGCACATACGAATATTATTAGGGAGTCCTGTGGGCATGAGGAACTCGGAAGATGTATAGATTGGCATGGCAAAAATGGGTTTGCTGGTGTGTGGAGGGGGAATTTGATCCAATTTCAGTGGATGTACTGGAAGTGGTTTATTATTTGACAGTTTTGTTTAAAAGGGGTTTGTCTTACAAGATGATTAATGTGTACAGGTCAGCGATTGCTGCAGGACATGTTTTGCATAATGGAATTACGGTCGGTCAGGGTGTGTTGGTGAGAAGGTTGTTGAGGAGTATAAGAATTTCAAAACCAACAGTGGCTAGGTATAATTCAGTTTGGGATTTGGTTAAGATTTTGGAATATTTGAAAGGATTGGGGTCAAACAATGCTTTGACTTTGAGGGTGTCGTCCCATATGTTGACAGCTTTGTTGTGTCTACTTTCTTTTAGGCGAGCTTCAGATGTTAGGGCCCTGGACGTTACAAACAAGATTTATTCACCTGAAGGAGAGCATTTTCATTTAAATAAAAGAACAAAGACAAATTCAATGTCTATTTTCTATCCATATATTTTTATAAGCATGAAAAATTGTGTGTGGTGCGTGGTGTGAAGGAGTATGAGAGGAGGACAGCACAATTAAGGGCTGGTTGGGCGAAACAGTTGCACATTTCTTTTAAATGTCCACATAAAGCAGTTTCTTCACCTACACTTGCTCGTTGGGTGAAAGAGATGATGAAGAGTTCTGGAGTGGATGTTAGCATGTTTGGTGCTCATTCTGTGAGGGGTGAGTCAGTGTCAAAAACGTTCATGCTAGAAGTGCATTGCAAGACATTTGAAAATGTGCAGATTGGTCGAATAATACTGTTTTCTGGAGATTTTATTTAAACCTGTTGAAACTACGGCTAATTGTTTGCTGGAGAAACTTTAAACTTGAAATAATATTAGCCTCCGGTCATGCCATAAAATGTAGATTTTCCCCAGCTCATGTGGACAGAAACTCTGGATTTTATTAAAGACAAGGAGACTAATATTATCCCTCCCTTTTACCCAGCTCAGAGTTAATTGTTGTTACTTATGTTGTAGCTTGAGCACAACAATAAAGAAGAAGAGGACCTGAAGAAGACGTAAAAAAATCATTAAATGTTCTGGAGGACTGTTTTATTTGATCTTGGACATTGAGCTTTGTTGTGAACTTTATATATTTCCTTGGAATTGAAGATGTTTTGTGCCTATTTAAGTTTTGAAGCAGATCACTAAAAAAGAAGGGAGATAGCTGGGTGTTCTACTGTTCTGTTAAGTTGGATCTTTGTTGTGTTCCTAGTCCTTTAAAGGGGCTGCTGAATCGTGGTGGCATTAAAGTTGAATGCAATAATATTAGCCTCGGTGTCTGCAATAAATTCCAGATTTTCTGTCCACCAGAGCTGAGGAAAATATTAATGTTCTGCTGCTAAGGTCAGGCAACATCCGGTGTGGCAAAAGGCCCACCATCAATAATTCTTACTTATTTTTGCATTAAAACCTGTGGTTTACACTATCCACTGGCAATACAATCACTATGATGGTGTGTTGGAATAAATTAAATCTCTGCTGGTTCTAGAATTAGTCATTTATGTGACGTTTCCTATTGTCTGATTTGGGGTTCAGAAGCTGTCTGCAAACGTCCTGCGGTTTACAATTCAACCTCATTGCCTTCAATTGTCTGACCGAACCCTTGATTTACAATTCCTGTTCTGCTCCATATGCCACTTTCCATCAGAGACATTACGCATGAGTTGCCCATTTTATACATATCACCATGGCTGAAAGCAGAGCTAAAGAGCAGAAATCTCTAAAGAAATTAAAATGGGCCAAATAAAGACCTAAATCTACACCGCTGCTGTCAGATTCACCTTTAAAACTTAAATCGGGTCAATCTACGAACAAAGAACTCATTCTCCAATGACTAACCACATTGTATGACGCGAGGCAGTTACTGAAATTGATTAAGTCTCGGTGAAATTTACTGCCTAGCATTGATTTTTGTTTACTGCTTTTAACTCGTTTGACTGTTTTTAAAAAAACTGTGTATTTCTGAAACTCTTACATGCACTCTGCACTTTAACTTGCTGTGATCACACCCACACCCCGGTCCACCTCGGGGATTCCCCGCTTGTTGTGGAGGGTGCCGGTGTTCTAAAATCCCGGACCGCGGTTTCTGGGAGCTGTTTGGGGTGGAGGAGGTCGGTCAGCACTCTAGTGCCTGTAGCCTATTTAAACTGCAAGCCTCCCTCGTAGCGCAGTGGGCGCGCCAAAGGCAAGCCCGTCTGCGCCCGTCCGTGGCCGACTGGGGCCAGAGGCCTCTCACCATGCCCGTTTTCTTAGTTACTCGGCATTAGAATTGAAATGGTTGGAGGGGAATTGGCCCATTGAACATGAGACCGGGACCAAACTTGATCGAGTAGGAATTCACACATCCAGAAGTCTCCCTGTCCCCCAGGGGCCGGGGTTCTCCCGCCAATGATAAGGTCCTGCCAGCCTTAGTTACTCCTAAACACCAGGAGGTGAGGGGAATTACAATCTGTTACCTGAACACTCGTTCAATGGTTAAACATCAGCTCAAAATTTTTCAGCTAGTCGACTCGAATAAACCGAACATCCTCCTCCTCTCTGACACGTGGTTTACCGCGGAGTCTGTCCCCGATATCTTGGCAGCAGTCCCTGATAATTATTATATTCTTCAGGCTAACAGGTCCTCGGGTAAAACCGGAGGAGGGGTCGCGGCCATTATAAATCAGAAACTCCAGTTCACCTCATTAGGTATCACATGTATCCCCTCAGTCGAGAGCTTAATACTTAAATTTGAATCTCCCTTGTCCTCTTTTATTTGCGCTTTATTTTATAGTCCCCCTCATCTCATGCCCATATTCCCTCAATTGCTAGGCGATATGATCTCCCACTTGGCTATCAACCATGCCAGAATCCTTATAATCGGAGATTTTAATTATTAGCCTAGTGATATACGGGAAAGCACCGAATCTATAGAATTTACTGATCTTCGCTTGGGAATGAATTGCACCCAGCATGTGAACACAGCAACCCACATAAAGGGACATATTTTAGATCACGTTTGGACCTCTAATCTGGAAATTTCTTAATTTTTATCATTATCATATCATTATCTCATCACATTCACGATCTCCTGTATTTCCCTAGCTAAAAACTCATTGACAAGGAATCATTTGGCCAGAAATTGGAACCGTGCTAACATTGGGGAATTCTGTTCCTTACTAGCCACCACAGCTCCTATTGCACAAGAGTCTCTCCACATCCAGGAAACAAACATCAAGACGTGGCTGGAACTTGCCAGTCATAACATTGCCCCCTTAAGAAAATTAAAATTATGCGTCCCCATGACGCCCAACGATGGTTCTCTTGAAATTGACTTGAAATTGAACAAACTAGCCTTAAGGCAAGCTGAACTTAGCTGGAGACGTGATTACTCTTCGGACAAAAAGGCTTTTTATGTAAAATGATTTAAAGAATATAAAAACGCAATCCTTCAGACTAAAGCTGAATATTTTCCTACAAAAATCATAAATTCGGCAAACAAGTCCAAGGATATTTTCTCCATAATTGACGAATGTGCCAAACCGGATAGAGTCACTGCAAAACCTGTTCCTTCACAATCTTTATGAGACTCTCTAAATTTCCATTTCATTGAGAAAATCGCCACGATTAAGGCAAGTATCCCGTCTCCTATTTCTTCTATGGCCTCTCCAGTCTTATATAAAAAATCATCTTCACTCGATCAAATCCCCCCCATCTCAAAATAAAACTTTGCGGTCCTTCTTAGCAAAGTCAGGTCCGGCTCCCCCAAAGAATGCTGCCCTCCTCACATTTTACGTGAAGCCTTCCTTAATTGCCCAGACCCTCCTCTCGCACTCTTCAACAATTCCCTTAAACATGGTATTGTCCCCAACTCCTTCAAAAGTGCTGAAAATGTCCCGATACTGAAGAAGCCTAACTCTGATCCCCTGGTTCTTAGTAACTACCACCCTATTTCGCTGCTGCCTTACCTAGGAACATTTTTGGAAGCTTACATAGTGAATTGTCTTAGTTCCTTCATTGAAACATTCCAACTTCCTAGACCCTCATCAGGCAGGTTTTAGACCTGCTCACTCAACTGAGTCAGTCATTCTCGCAGTTATGGATGAGCTCAGAAGAGGGGCTGATAAGAGCCTCATCCAGGCCTTGGTACTGCTTGACTTATCGGCTGCCTTTGACACAGTCGATCATGGTCTGCTGATCAACCGTGTCAGCAGCGGCGGGATCCAGGGTCTGGCGCTGAAGTGGATTTTCTACTTCCTTAGCACCGATTTCAAGCAGTCTGCCTGGCCAATTTCTCATTCAAAAAAATTAAACTGACCTGTTGGGTACCTCAGGGGTCTTCCCTGTCGCCCCTCCTTTTTAATTTATACTTATTACCCCATATCCGGTCATTACGTGAAAGAATGGTTGAAACATTTATCTATGCTGACGACTTGCAGCTGGTGTTTGATATTAAATTCTTCCACTTTCTCAGTGTCTAATTTTCAGTCTACCATGAGTTTCATCAGTAATTGGATGAATGACATTCAATTGAAACTGAATCCCGATAAAACCGAGCTCATTTTCACCGGGGGTCCAGCTAACCCGTGGAACTATAGTTTCTGGCATCCGTTTCTGGGTAAGTCCCCACTTCCAGTTGGCTCTGTTAAGAGCTTGGGGATTGTGATTAGCAGCAATCTGTCCATGAAAGCCCTGGTTAGCTCAGTGGTAATTGCCTGCATTTTCCATCTGCGCAGAATCCGGAAGATAAGCAGATTCCTGACCACTGAGGCCTTGACTCTGGTTGTTCTAGCCTTGGTAATTTTCAACTCATTATATGTTGGTATCCCGGCATATCAACTACACCGTCTGCAGTTGGTGCAAAACCACGCAGCCAGGTTACTCGCTCATCAGCCTAGCTGACATCACGTCAAACCTCTGATGAAGAGCCTACATTAGCTTCCAGATGTACAACTTTGAGCCTTTAAACTGGGCTGTACCATCTTTAAAGCCCTTGTTGGATATGGCCCAGACTTTAACTCCTCAAGGATTGAGCGTTATACCCCTTCCCAAGATCTGCGTTCATCCAATCTTAACCTACAGTCCACTCTGCCATTCAAACCCAAAAAAGCAATGGGGGCTCAGATTTGCGGTTCTGGCCCCACAATTTTAGAACTCGCTTCCCGTGGAAGTGAGGGCGGCAACCCCCTATGCTCAGTTCAGAAAAAAGATCAAAACCTGGCTATTTTCCCAAGCATATCAGTAAGGTAATTGCCCCGTCAATGCTGCGCCCCCTCCGCCCTCAGCACCATGAAACCGCTCGGTGTGCATGCGCTTAAGAAATTCCTTTAACATAACAGAACCTAACATTTGTATGGATCAAACAGTTCGATTATTTACATATCGTTTGCTACTTGTCACCCCAGAGTGTGTAAAATTAATAGAGAGATGTTGCATGTAAGATGATTGACACTCTTTCGAAAAGTTTTGCATACGTTTGCTATACTGATTCAAGCTCACTTAAATCTCCCTTCATACAGTGAGGCATGACTTTGATTGAGTATAGTTTTGTTACTTGACTCTATTGACTCCACCAGGATTTCTTTACTGTTTTAATAGATCCCATTGTCATCCGTTCTCTCAGAATTAATACAGTTATTATGTTTAGAACGTCTCCTCACAGCGCTCATGTTTCCACTATTTCTAGTACTGATAGGTGGATAATTTAGCTTTGGTGCTCCTTTGGGATAGGATGGGTGGGCTTTTGTATTTTCTTACATGTTACTTTCTCTTTTTTCCCTCCCCTTTCTTCCGCCATCTAATCCTTTTTCCATATGATCTGGTTGATGGAACTTCTGTTCCATATTGTTTGTGAAGCTTTTATAAGACATAATTGTTATAATCTCATAATCATATTACCTTATAGATACCATTCTTATTTGATAGCGGCCTTCTGCATGAATAAACATGAAGATTTGAGGAGATCCTTCTTACAATTCTCTATATTTCTCTTTTGTTTAGAGAGCTTTGGGTGTCATCAATGTACAGACTCTTAAAATGCTATCTCTTTATACTAAGGGCCTCAACCACCAAGTTAAAAGAAGGGAGATAGCTGATTATTGTCATACACTTAAGGGGGATACTACTACTCCTATAATAAACAAAACTAGCCCATGCCAAATTCCTTAAACTTAAATATCACTGGGAACATGATTGCTTTGATTCGCCAGTATCCCACAAGGAAAACGGGGTTATAACCTTCATTTAAAAAAATCCCAAATCTCAGCTACCTTTTATCAAAGAGACAAAGAAGGCAGTTTACTGATCATTTTAGCTAAGAAAGGAGATATTGAATTTTACATCATTAACATTTTGCTCCTACCGTCGACGACCCTGATATCTGGTATCTGGTCTTCTCTTAATAAAGCCATTACAGACCTTCCACAAGGTAATGGTATAATTTTAGGTGGTGACTTTAACCTCCCTCTTGACAGTACTCTGGACCTACTATCTCAGATAAAATTTAGATCCAATTTCACATTCACAACTCATAAATATCTGTACTTCACACAATCTCACTGATGTTTGGTGAATACATGAACCTACTGGTAGTGAATATATCTTTTATTCCCATCCTCATGACTCCTTCTCTAGGATTGATCATTTTCTCGTTGATGAGCAACTTTTTCAATCTCCCCACAAATAGAACCAATCATGAACTGAGATCACAAGTGCATATCCTTTGAACTACAAATTGGGGCACCCACTCCAAACTCTAAACGGTGGAGAATGAATGACTTGCTGACAGAGGATAAAGTCATGAACTCTGCCATCCATACTGATATTACACCCTTCATAAATGAAAATAAGATAGACGAGACTCTGCCTGAATTCTTGTGGATTCTCTAAAAGCTACAATACGAGGAAGCATGATAAATCTTATATCAGCTAAAAACAAACACAATAGCTTATGTTTAAATGATCAACTGGCACATGCATCAACGTAGGCTTTTGCGATTCCTTAATTGCGATTATTAAGGAATAGCAATTAAGGAATTGCAAAAGCCTATGCATGTAGGAATCGCTATAAAAATAGCGATTCCTACACATTCCTTAATTGCGACTCGCAAATTGCGGGTCGCAATTAAGGAATGCCGTCCCATTCATTCCTATGGGCCTCCAGGCCCATAGGAATGAACTGGAGATTGCATGAGCACTTTGCGAGTACCAGTATGTACTCGCAAATTGCTCATGCAATTTCAAGGGTGCAAGGGTATCAAAATGACACCCTATTGCACCCTTGAAATTGATCTGTGCACATATGTTGCACACACACATGCCCTTAAGGGCATGTGTGTGCGCAACATGAAACTTTGAAAAATGCCCAAAAGTGCATTTTTCAAAGTTTTTGCAAATTACCATGAGGATCAACTTCATGGTAACTTGCTCCCCTTATTAGCAAAATCACTAATTTTTTTACTTTAATGCATTGCATTTAAGGAATCTCAATTTGGGATTCCTTAAATGCAATCGCAATTTAAGTAATCGCAATTTAGAGATTCCTTAAATTGCGATTTTTGCATTTGGGATGATGCATCCCAAATGCAAAAATACCGGTCGCAAAGGGGCAGATTTTGAGAATCTGCCCGTTTGCGACCGGTTTTTCCTTTGATGCATGTGCCTGTTAGAGGCTATAATTAAATAATTCGAATTCATACTAAACCATTCTAAAGGTTCCATAGCGCTACCAGAATTGAAAACCCTTAAATAATATTATATAACAAAATATTGAATAAGAAAGCTCCTAAGTGGGTTGAGGTGAAATAAATCAGAAAAAATGATAAAGAAGAATAAGGAAGGCAGGTTCCTTGTTAAGTATTTGAAATTCAGATGAAACAAGCATATTATTCCTTCAATGAAAACCTCAACTGTCGTGATGGTCACATCACTGTCGGATATCTTGTATTCCGTTTGAGAATTCTGTAAGAATTTGTATATACCACAACACCACCGCAAGACTTATCCTGGATATCCCCTGCCACAGCCACATCTCCTGTCACCTGAGAGACCTCCACTGGCTCCCAATCAACAAAAGAATCACCTTCAAGCTCCTCACACACACCTACAAGGTCCTCAACAACATCAGACCTGCATACCTCAACCACGCCTCTCCTTCTACACTCCCACCAGACACCTCCGCTCTGCCAACCTGGCCCTGGCCACGAACCCACGGATCCACAAGGCCACAGCCGGATGAAGATCCTTCTCCTACCTTGCTGCAATGGCCTGAAACTCTCTTTCTCTGTATTTCAGGCAAACACCCTCATTGCCTCAATTTAGGAAGGACATGAAGACCTGGCTGTTCGACTGAACTTCAGAACCCCTCCCACCCCCAGCGCCTTGAGACCCTAATGGGTGACTAGCCATGTTCTATTGCTCTGATTGATTGATTGATTACACACCAAAATAATTGACACTACTTTATTTGAGGAATTCGTCGATAAATTAGCACTGCCTACGTTGGACCAAGCTTCTAGGGAAGGATTCTCCAACTGGTCGATCGTGAGCTACTGGTAGCTCGCTGACACCCTGTCAGAAGCTCACGTACTGACCTCCACTTCAGTACCTTATCATCGTTGTTTTGTTTATTTTTTAGGTCTTTTAAGGTCTTCTGTCTATGCTTGACCGTCGTCATACAAAAAAGCTGCTCACTCTGGTAATTTGAGGCTATCTGAGGTGGGACAAAGCCGCTGACTTCGGCCCAGCATGAGCAATGTTTACCTGCCCATGGAGAATCACGATGCCTGCCTTTCGCTGTCCAGCATCATGCTTTCATCCTGCGTAACTTAGCGGCCATAGCAGCTGTTTTGTAGGCACAATTGTCTCTACATACCACAGCACAAGAGATGCAGCACTGGCCACCTTAGACACAACCAGACAGGCATCAAGGTTTGTGGGCAAGAGGAACTTTATTTAAAAAAGAAAAAAGATGCCTGTGCAATGCTTTATTCAATGCATCTAAAACAAGAGCAGTCTTTTTTTTTTTAACCTATTTGAAACACTGTTTTAATGTAATCATTAAATGAAAGCAAAATTTCACAGGCATCTTTTGTTTTTAAATAAATAATGTACCTTGCAAGTTGTTCCTAGCCACAAACCGGAACCAGAAACATGATTTTACATATCTGGTAGATTTTGAATATGAAACAATCATGGACTCCCACCATCACTGATAACAATGCTATATTAATTAATTAACTGGCAAGTCATACGCACCATACATGTGGAATAGGGTGTTATTGCATGGAGAAAATTTATAGTTTGTGAGGAGAGTTTTTGTACAGTGCACATCCTGAACTCTGGCATTTCAAGGCCCCGTTGTGTGAGAATGTATAAAAAGGAGGCATGTTATAATAAAATAATTGTATTGCAGAATTTATATTTTGCTTACTACCCTTATGTGGGGTAGTGAAGCACTTACCTACAAGGTCAGCAAGCTCATCCATGTAGGGTGTGTGTTGGAAAGGTGCTGTATTTATTTTGTGATCCTATGTGGGAAGTGTTTGCATCTTGTGCGTGATGACCACCGAGGTGCGATTACCGAGTTATGGAATGTAGCAGTGTGGGGGATTAAAAGGTGTAATCGAGAGATGTGCAGTTTTTGGTTTTTAGTACGCTTGCAGCTTTGAACAGCTCTGCAGGACCATATGATTTCTTATGATTGTAGTCTCCTTAGCTGGTTACTGCAGAGGTCAGGAGCATACAATTTGTTGAAGAGGGAAGCCGGGACTAATACCAGGCTCTCTGGTTTCATATTGTGCATTGAATACACTAAATGGGTATCTCTTTATCGATAATCAATGAAGCTGGGCCTGAAGGGACTCTGGGAATAATGTGCAAGTTGCTCAACCTTTAGTAGCTAACGATGGTTTCCACGGACCAGGAATAGCTCTTACTACAGAAAAGGTTGGAGACCCCTGCCTTAGGGAATGCTTTAATAAACCTATAGCTCAAGAAGAAATCCTCAAAGCCATAGGAAGTACAAAACTAGGCAAAGGCCCTAGTCCGGACGGCTCCAAGAGTAACTTTTATAAGACATACGTGCGATCATTACTTACACCACTTCATAACTTATTCCTTCATTTCGGAGAAACAGATAAGACTCTAGGCACAGCTTCTTTGGCTACAATAGTTGTTATCCCTAAAGATGGAAAAGACACCCTTGGAATTAAAAATTACTGTCCAATTTCCTTAATTAATATTGATTGCAATATCTTTGCTAATGGGTTAGCCACAAGATTGGACAAAGGTTTAGGTAAATTGATACAGCCATTCGAATCAGGATTCCTCAAAGGCAGATTGGCATGTGACAATATTAGGGCGTTGTGTCATGCTTTGGAAAAAAGCAAAATGTTTACACTCTCCAGTGGCCAAAATAGCTTTAAATGCAGAAAAGGCCTTTAATAAAGTTTAATTGACTTTTCTTAGGACCACCTTACTGAAATTTGGTCTTGGCGAGACCTTTGTTAGAATGGCTTTTGCCCTATACCACAAACTGCAGGGTACAGTCCGGATTAATGCTTGCACATTTAATAAATTCTCCTTGAAACAAGGTTCGCATCAGGGCTGTCCACTATCCTCGCTTCTCTTTCTCATTTCCATTGAACTTCTACTAGAACTAATGAGGTCTGATAATATCATCAAGGCTTTCCATCTGGCTTGCAAAAAGTTGCTGCGTATGCTGAGGACGTTTTAGTCTTTACTGATGAAGCCAATAAGCCTAGAGGTAATTTCTAACTATGCAAACTTCTCTGAATGCACCCTTAGCAAAAAGAAGACTGAAGTCTTCCCTATGAATATACATTGAAGTCGCAAAGTACTTCATTAAAATGTGTGGGTATGTGGTTTGGGGAAAAACTGCGAGACACCCTCTAAATATTTTATTTTTTAAAAATGTTTTATTACAGTTGAATGATGCAGATGATTATCCACAGTTACATAGTGAGCAATAGCGAAGATATAGTACGTCCCGTTTGGCGAGCCAGGACGAATACAACAGTTAATACCAATAGAATCGACATGATTACAACAGTAGTGTGAGTGATGCGTGGTGTGGCGAGTAGGCCTACGTAAGCCGGTCGTATGCTAGTCAATTGTCAGCCATAGAGTCATGGAGCAAGAAAGCAGTAAGTGAGTACAGTAGAGAATCAGAGCCCGCACAACATGATGGTGCATGTTAGGGGCATTCAACCTACACCGTTTGGGACCCAGACCCTGTTCCGCCTTGGAGGGGGAGTTGCGTTGTAAGGATGACAGGTACGTTCTGAGCGGGCTCCAGATGTCTTTGGGCCTCGAGGTTGAGGGGACCGTGGTCGCATATATTTCGCTTTGCGTGGAGCAAGAGGCTAAACTACCCATCCAGTTCTTTACCTTGGGTGCGGTCTTGCTACCCCAGTGAACAGCTACTTCTCTTTTAGCCAATTGCAAGCAAATGGCTGCAAAATTGCGAACTTTTTTGGGAAATTGGGCAGTGTATCCAAGGAGGGCGATTTCGGGAAGCGGGTTTAGTGGGATGTGGATCATGGTGCTTAATATTTTGTGTATGTCTGTCCAGAATTAATATATACGGGGGCACGTCCATGCTACGTGGGCAAAGTCTGCGTGTGCTGCGTTGCAATTATGGCATGTGTGTGGTTAGAGTGATGTATATGCATGAAGGAATTTAAAGTGGATCAATTTATGTCGACTATTTAGTGAGATGTTTTTCGTGGCCGCACAGCATGCCTTCTATTGTTAGTCTGTGATAACATTGCCTAGGTCTCCCTCCCAGTCTCTGTGGATTTTGTCATCATTTAACGGGATGAGAGCAGCGCAGGATTTATAGCGTTTGGATATTAGATGGACGCCATGAATGTTGTCGATGACCAGTGAAAGCGGGGCGAAAGATTGAGGTTCTAGGGGGAAATCTGGAAACGTGGCTCGAAGGGCAGATCGCATCCGCAACAAAACAAATCTATCCATGTAGGTGGAGTCAGGGAAACGAGCTGCATCAGTAATGTCAAAAACATGTCCGTTTGGAAAGAGGTCACCGGGTTTAGCGATATGAAACTTAGCAAGTGTGCGCTGTATGAGTCGCTCTTCTGTGATTGGCCGGAGTCTGGCATTGGGGAGTGGCAGGGAGGTGGAATAAAGAGCAGGTGTGTGTGTGATTCGCCTGAGTTTTTCCCATGCCCAACTAGTGGTGGAGACCGTTTGAATGTCAGTAGGGTCTCGAGGGAGGCCTTTGGGCAGAATGGAGACTAGTGTCTCCGGTAGTACCAGATCCGATTCCGGGCGAAGATAAGGGATTCTGGCATCAAGAAGAAACCACGAATGCGCATAGCTACACTGGGCTACCAAATAATAGAGCTGCAGGTCAGGCACATTTTAGCCCCCTCTATCGTATGGGAGAGTCTAGACTCGCCAGCGAACCCTGGCCCGTTTGTCGCCCCAGACCAACCGGATCAGATGGGAGCGGAGTGTTAAAAAAAAAACTGTTGGAAAGGGGTATAGGGATATTGTGAAAAAGATTTAAAAATTTGGGGAGGACAATCACTCTTGATAAGGGCAATACGGCCTGTCATAGAAAGCGGAAGTTTGAGCCACTTATCGATTTGGGATTCCAGATTGTGAACAGCACGTCCATAATTGAGGTGGATAATATGTTCGGTATCTAGGTGAATGTGAATACCAAGATATTTGACGGAGTTCGGACATCAATCCAGAGGAAACTCGAGTTCCCACTGTTTTGTGCTGGCTGTGAGGGGGGAAATTGTGGATTTGTGCCAGTTTATGCGCAGACCTCAGTACAGGCCAAAACGGGTGATCTCACGAATGAGGGGATCCAAGTTGACCTGTGGGTGTCTAACGTAGAGAATGGTGTCACCCGCGTATAATGACACCAAGAGAGGACCAGTGTTGAATTGCAGTCCTCTGTGCAGATGTTTTTCTTGAAAATACAGACACCCTCTAAATTAACGAAGACAGAACAATTTCTAAAACCAAAGCACTAATGGTCTCCAAAATGTATCACTTGTGAGGCACACTAGAAACCATTAAAATGATGTTAGCACCTATTATTAACTTCCCAATCAGTATGCTCCTCTTTCAATTCTCCAATGGGTTCTTCAAAGCACTAGACAACACCCTGATGGACTTTTTATGGAAGAGCAAAAAAGCAAGGATCTTCTTCAAGAAATTGAGAATGGACAAAATGGAAGGAGGCGTTAGAGTTCCAGATTTTCTTAGATACCAACAAGCTTTTTTGGGCAGACAAGGCACTTGGTGGTTTTCTACCTCTACTCCCAATGTTCCTACATGGCTTCACATAGAAAGGGGCTTATCTAGTCCTCTCCCACTATATTCTCTCTTATGTATACATAATATCAACTATCTTAATTAACTTACTCATTACCCATTATATGTGCTACTATTGATTCCCTACATTCCATAAACAGGAATATCTCATAACAACTTCCCAAATCAGACTTTGCGTCTCTGTGGTTTAATAAACATATCAATATTAGGACAACTTGACTGGTGGAGGGAGTGGGTGATTAAAGGTATCTCTATCCTTAAAGATCTTGGTCCTGAAAAAGAGCCTATATCATTTACCAAAATCCAACACAAACACAATTTATCTAAAATTAAGATTTATATGCCTTTCTTAAAATAAAATTCGCTATTAGAAAATTAGGTACTACTCATCATCTTTCTCTCCCTTTTATCTTAGGTAATTTTAAAAAGCTAGGACATGCTGGTTCCAAAATATATAGGCTTTCTGAAATCTCCCAACACACGGGAAACAAATGGCAATACCAAATTGTGGACTTCTATTTTCAATCTAAGTCCGGATTTTGAAAGTCCTTTTTCTACATGGACAAAGATCTGGAGCTCCCCATACATAGGTAAATTACACTTGTTCACTCACAAATTATTATTATTACACACCTACACAGCTACCTGGAGGTTTCCTGGCGACATTGGACCCACGCAAGAAGAGAGAGATATACTATTGGTTGAATAGCCATGTTTTTAGATCTTTGCGGAAGTTGTAATAGATGGTTTCATGCCGGAGTTGTGAGGAAAGTGAATTCCACAGTGAAGGAGCTAAGTAAGAGAAAGACCGACCACGCATACGCAATCGTTTGATCCTGGGGACTTGAAACTTTGCGGGAGTAGAGGATCGAAGAAGACGAGTACGGAGGTAAGGGTGTACCAAGGCACTTAGATACTGTGGCGCTGAACCCGATTTAATCTTATGCATATAGCATAGGGCCTTGAATTTAATGTGATTCTCCATCCTAAGCCAATGGAGGTCACGGAGAGAACCTGAGATAGAGGCCTTTCTAGGTAACTGGCAAAGCAGTCTGGCCGCAGAATTCTGGACTACCTGCAGTTTTCGAACCACCTCCTTATTGGCTCCTAAATACAGGACGTTGCCATAGTCCAGTCTGGACGCAATCAAGGCCTGTATTACTGTTCTTTGTGTGGAACTAGGCAACATCAAGAGTATTTTTTTGAGCCATTTTAAGATTGTGAAGCAGATTGAGGCGACCTTGACTGCTTGCTGCCTCATAGATAGTTGGTCATCTATGATTATGCCTAGATTGCGGACTGATTGTGATGGTTGTGGGAGATCACCCATTTGAGGCGGCCAATGTTGGGGGCTCCAGAGATCTTTGATTCTTCCGAGGATTAAAACTTCAGCTTTCCCCCCTGTTTAATTTCAACTTGTTGGTATGCATCCAGCTAGCTATCTTTTGCAGCCCTACCTGGAGAGAGGACACATTAGATGCCTCCTTGGTGGACAGAGATAAGATTAGCTGGGTGTCATCAGCATACGAGAATATGGATAACCCAGCCACTTCAGCTATTGTAGTCAGGGGACTAACATAGATATTAAAAAGCAATGGGCTGAGGATAGAACCCTGCGGTACTCCATAAGGAGAGGCATGGGCTTTAGAGCTTGCGGACAGAGAAAAAACCTGGAAAGTCCGGTTAGACAGAAAGCTCGTCAGCCACTTGAGTACTGATCCTACAATGCCCCGAGAGTGTAAGACTTATAGAAGGGCAGTGTGTGACACAGTGTTGAAAGCAGCACTCAAGTCAAGCAATATGAGTGCCACAGTTTCTCCCATGTCAAGACGTTGGCGCAGTTTCTGTAACTCCCAAGAGCATAGATTCTGTAGAGAAGCCAGCTCTATATCCAGATTGTGATGTATGTAGGATTTTTGGGGAGTCAATCAACAAACTGCGTCAGTTGCTGATTGATATATTTTTCAAAAATTTTAGAAAAAGCTGGAAGTAATGAAATCGGGCGGAAGTTACATGGTTCCGCCGGATCAGCATTCACTTTTTTTAAAAGGGGGAGAACCATGGCATGTTTCCATGCCACAGCTACTATTGCTTCACGTAGTGATGCGTTAAGCAGCTCCATAATAAAATTGAGTAGTGGAGGTTCCAAATTTTGAAGAATGGGAATGGGGAGAGGGTCCTTGGGAGAGCCACATTTAAGGCTATTTAGGATGCGGCTGAAGGAGGGAATATCTAGAGGCAGCCAGTTTTCAAGTGTATTGCAAGGTCTTGCAATAGTGGCCTGCGTCACTGCAAGAGTGGCACAGCCTGATGTAGAGGAAGTGATCTTTATTTGCAGCTCCACATTAGTTGCCGTAGTATTAAATTCTGTGTACATTTTTTCTATTTTACCAATAAAAAACTCTGACAAGTCCTCATATTGAGCTTCATTTAGCACAGGTGGCGCTGGTTGACAAGTTGCGCCTGACAGATCTTTCAATAATTTGAATAGGACTTTAGGGCTGTTATGTGCCAATGAAATGGTGTTATTTACGTACTCAGCTCGAGCAGCGTTACACAGGGCATGGTAATCCTTTTTCCCCAGTTTATAAATACGTCTGGATTCAAGCGCGTAGTCCTTCCTCCAACGTCTCTCCAGTGCTTTGCATTTGGTTTTTACTACTTTTAACTTTCCCGAAAACCAAGGAGCAGGAGGGCGATGATTGTTTATTGTTTTATTAGAAGTTGGAAGACATGCATCTATAGATGTCCTCAACCAAGTTTGGGTGGTGTCCGCATCTGCTATATTGGTTGAAGTGATGGCAGAAATATTATTCTTAAGATGTTGATTAAATAGATCTAAATCTAGATTCTTCCAGTTCCTAGACCCCGCCTTGGTAGTAGAAATAAATGAGTTTTCAAACCGCAGCTCCAGTTTCACCTAAAAACCGACCAAACAATGATCTGACCAGAGTATAGGGATGGCAGCCTGGCATGAGATACTAGCTATATTGGAAAAGATGGGGTCTAATAAATATCCTGCCTTATGGGTGGGACCTGAGTTGCAGAGTAGAACATATATGGCTGCCAAATCAGCCATCAAAGCGGTGCTAATACTGCATGTGGGGTTATTAAAATGAATATTTAAGTCTACCAAGACAGTGAAATTTGCTGCCTCTAACAACAGAGGGGCAATGAGTTCAGGGAGCGTCGATGCCCATGAACCTGCAGGTCCCGGTGGTCGATAAATCAAAATCCCAGAGAGTGAACTGAGATGTGAGAGAAAGTTTAAAAGAACTTGCTTCACAGCCTTTAAAGGGTATGTCCTCCCATTTGCATGTATAAACATTATTAAAAATTAATGCAATACCACCTCCAATTTTATCCACCCGATCCTTTCTAATGATTGTATAGTTGGGTGGTAGGGCGATCGCAACATCTGGTCCTGAGCTCTCATTTAGCCATGTTTCCGTAAGGAAGATGGCATCTGGTTGTATATTCAATAAGAGGTCATAGATATCCTCCTTATGTTTGGGAAGTGACCTACAATTTATATTAAAAAGGTGAATTCCTTTAAGAGAGCTGCCTTATTTTTAACAGAGAAGGGCATCTGTGTGATAAAATTCGTGGGGGTAGAGGTAGTAGCAATATGTTCCCTGCTGGGTAGTGTGGTGAAGGAAAAACCACAGCAGGGACAATTAGAAATAGAACTTCCTGTTTTAAGAGACTTGCATTTCAATTTTGGCTTAGGCAGAAGTTCATGTAGCAGTTTTTGGGAGTAAATCCTTATGTCTTTAAGAAAAGGGACAGGGGTTGTGGCCCCTGGTCCCGGCCGGGCGCGGCCGGGCGCAGATGTCTTGCCTTTAGCGCGCTGCGCGAAGCGTCGGCCATTCAATTTTATACTATTAACAGCTGATCTGCTGACAGCTGATCCCCACCTCCCCTCACCTCTTTCCCATAAGTAAATGTGACCGCAGCACCCTCCACAGCAAGCGGGAAATCCCGTGGTGGACCGGGGAGCAATGTGGTGAAATACAAGGTTTCTGAAGCGTACAGGTGGGCGCAGTGGTGCAACAATTCCTTATGCAGTTAAAAAACACAAGTGCAGTTTAAAACATTAAAAGAATAAGCTAACACTGCCTCAGCTGTCAAGGTCTCGCTTCCAGCGCGCGAGATTTGGATCATTCAGAACACTTATTGGACACCTCTGAAATTGCACTGATTAGAGTTAACAGATTCGGACCTTTGCTGGAACTGTAAAGTAGCTCCCGGAGACACCATGCGTATGTTTTACTCCTGTAACTAAGTCCACCCCCTCTGGCGGAATATAGAAGACACGATCCAAAACGTTTTTAACACCCAGATAATCATAGACGCCCCCACGGCTCTTCTGGGCATACACGCTTTGACACAAGCTAATAGCTTCTCTCCTTCTGATACTCAACTTAATCGACTTACTTCTTTCCATTGGTGTAAAACTGATACTGGCGAGTGGAAATGTTCTTCCAATATCTCCTCTCACAGTTGGTGGGTGGTCTTGGGTATGTTTCATTAGAAGTGCAAACAATGCTTGCTTCAAACAAGTTCATGTCCTCTCGACATCTAGGAAACTGCGGAATGCCACTGACAGTTACTTACAAAAGAATAGACCACTCTAATCCATCTACAGCGCCTTGAGACGGTGACCCTCACGAGTGAGTAGCCGTGCTATACAAATCCCTAATTGATTGATCTACACACATAGCTACGATTTCATATCTGATAAAGGTAAATTGTATCCGATAGTTTGGCCTGTATTATTCACATTTTCTCTTTATGTGGTTCTAAAGATGGCTTTAACCAGGTCATTTTTTTGCCATATTCCTCGCCTGCATCCCTTCAAATTCCCTCTTCAGCTTTTTTGTTCCTAAAATGAAAGCTGTATAATTTTCATCTCGGTGTGCATTAATGTTATAATTTTGCCTTTTTCTTTTCGGTCATGTTATCTTTGTATTCCTCATTTATATAAGGATGGTTTGTACTATGCTTTCTCTTACATCTCTGTTCATGATCCCAATATTTATATAATAAATTTGCATTGTATTCAGTAGCAGCTGGCGCCCGATAAAAATTATGAGGCAGCAGGGTCAGGGGCAGTTGTGGTAAATATTTCGTTACCGGTACTATTTTTTATGCGGTAAAGTCTATTAAGAATAACTCAGTAAAATGAGAGGCAGAATCCGTGGTATTAGAGGGTTTAAAAAGGCTTTATTCCTATACAAAGGAATACAATTCGAATTGTAGGCGTTCTATTCCATCACCACGAAAGTTCAGGAAGGAAGGGCATATATTATTGACAGGTAATCATTTTTATAGAAAAGGCATTACAGTGAAACAGATGTAGTAGGCGTATCAACTGATAAGACAAAATAGAATATGCATGCGTAACTAGAATAGGCGTAACTAGAAAACGTCATTATACATGATGTCACAAGTGGGTGGATCCATAAGAGAATCCTGCAATGTCAGCAGAAATATTTGGCAGAGATGCGCGCGCAGCCGCATGACGTGTGATTGACGTGCAACTAGAGGGAGAAAGGGACTTGACATTTAGCTCTACATGTGGAGACAGAAGTCTGGGGTTATGTCAACCTAATCCCAAATCATATCTAATATCCTATGTTTAAAGAACTGTGTTATCCAAAAAGAGAGGTCTCTTAGGATAGAATCTTATTCTATACTGACTATACTGACTGTTAGTGCGTGTACAAGCGTCTAAGTGTCTACACTAGATGCGAGGGGGTAGGAATATTCCATGGTAACAGGGCTATGAATTACTTGCATGAGGACAGCGAGGCCTGGCCCCTTTGCACGGTAGCTGGAGGAATGTTTACCTAAACTGCTAGACAGGAATGCATCGGATGAGGGGCGGAGGAGATAATCTTGAAGGTGAAATACAGTTTTTGGCAGGCGACGGGCTGGATCAGGCACCGTTAGCCGCGCAGGGAGTGAGACAAAGTTCATGGTCACAGATGCAGGCTCAGACTGGAGCTTTCAGAGGCAGAAGGCAGGAAAAGGCTTGATGACAGAATTCGGGCCTACTCGCCTGAATCTGTAAAATGTGGAAAGTGAACCACATAAAGTCGGTGGCCTTTCATACTTAGGAAAGGAATATCTGACCCATTCATAGTGGATCTGAAAGAGGACATGTTGACGGTGGACGCACATATATTTGCGTCTTCAAAACTGGAGCAGGAGGGAACATACATGTACGTATAGCATGTACATGGAGCCGTTGGGGTCTACGATAGGGGACATAACTGATCACAAAATTCATATTTCCTCATTCCCTCCTTGTCCCCTTCGGACCCTTAGGAGATATCGATCTTCATCAATCCATCGATCTGTTCATATAGCATCATTTGCTCTTCTTTCTTCTTCCGGGATCTCGAACGAAAACTTGGATGTGGGATACACGAGGTGGCACACAGACCACAAATCGCTGGCCCACATTGTAGACATAAGCAGCAACTGAATAGTATGAGAAAGCCAATACCTAGGAAGGAGAGCATTCTCCATCCCCAGGCTGACAACACGCCCCAGAACCAACCGGACCAAGTCCAGGTGCCTGGACTCTGGTGTATCTGGCTTACAATCTTATGAAGGCGAGTTATGGCTTTATATACTGACGGCAAATTTTCTGGTATGAAAATGCAACAACTTGATCCGATGACCCTACAAGCTCCGCCCCTATCGGCCAGGATGACGTCAAGGACAAGACGATTTTGAAGCACAACAATCCGCATAGCAGACTGCTCTTCTGTTAAATTGCCTAAGGCGGAAATAGTTTCGTTCACTACTGCTTCAAGGGTTCTGGTTAGTCTACGTATTAGCTTACTATTAGTGACTGTACCTATATAGGGAAAGAAACCTTTATTGAAATCTGTGTATTTTTCCCATGCTGTTTCAGTGTAATCAACAATTGGGAGATCTCTCTGCTGTCTATTGTGTACTAAATGGGTATTTCTGTGATAATCAGGAGGAGCTAGGAAAACAGGTGGTAGAAGGAATGCTATGTAACAGGTACCATCCCAATCTAAAGGTAGACGTATATATGCGGTCTGGCCACATATAAAGTAGGAATGACGAGAAGCTCTAAATGTAGACTTGCCTTGATCACTGAATTGTATTACAGTGGTGCATTTACTATGGCCCATGTGTATGGAACCATTCTTTCTTATACATAATTCCCCTTTTACTGGGAATACTGACATGGCGGGCAAGATTGGTGTAGCTTCAGATTCAACGTTCAGGATCATGAGGTTAAGTGTAAAATTACCTAATCCATATACTTCATTTTCTAGATCAGTTCCTGTTCTTTTGGGAAGTCCCTCCTTGTTAGGGTAGCAGACTTTAAGCAAAACTAAGTTCAGGTTTCCCCATACCCAGTTATCTTGATAAACTGCGGAATTCGAATCTAGGGAATTAATCAAACTAAACCATGCTCCACAGGAGCCATTGTGTGTGAACGGATAGGGAAAGAGGGGCAAAACTCCCTTATAGTTCTGATAGGGAGGGAGTCGGCCACATATCCAACAATTTGTGGCATTGCTGGTTTGATGGGAATGATGTAGCATACTAATGAATGTGTTATTGCGCAGCGCAAATCTATAGGACAATTCATGTGGAGGTAATTCACTAAAAGAATGTTCTGCAGTTATATTATAAGCACGCTTAGGAATAGGATAATACATGTGCAATAGGATGCTGACAATGATGATCAGAAGACTTAGAAAAAACAAAATTAATAATGTTACTGTACAATGACTACGAAATGATTTACAATACGCATGCTTCTTGAGCAGCATTTGATTATTTCTTTCTCTATTCCGGTCCAGAGGATACATGTCAGAGACAAATTCAACCGATTCACCTTGGAGAGGACTTAAACAATCAAATTGTCTGACTTACTAGACCTCAATTTTAGTTTATACAGTTCTGGTTTCGTTAATTCAGCCAAAGGGAGCTTTGAGTCTGTCTGTGAGGGAATACAGGGTTGAGTCTCTACGCTGGATGGTAGTCCATAAAATTTCTTGATATGACTCGAGTGCAACCACCCTTTCCTTCCCTCGATTTTCACAGCTGTCCTTGTGGTAAGTAGAACCAACTTCGGTGACTTCCACCTAGGATCCAGTTGGGTCTTCCGGTCGAAATTCCTGACCAAAACCAGGTCACCAGGAACCACGTCATGAGGCTTCACCTCAGTATTGTCGGGAAAAGCTGCGGATACCTGTGAACGACAAGATTGTAGTGCAGACATCAAGGAAGCCAGGTAATCTGTCAGCATATTACAGTCAACATCAGTGATTTTACGAGGTATAGGCGTCCCCCACATATTTGGTGGTCTACCGAAGATCACCTCATACGGGGATAGCCCTGTTCGAGAATGTGCTACCATTCTCATGTAAAAGAGCGCAACTGGTAAGGCTACTATCCAATCGACTCCTTTCTCTCTACATATTTTGGACAATCTAATTTTCAGAGTTTGATTATGGCGTTCCACGAGACCTGCCGCCTCGGGATGTCGGACACAGTGGAATTTCCATTGGTATCCTAATAGAAGGGAAACGTGTTTCATTAGTTCGGATGAGAACGGCTGGCCGTTATCTGAGTAGACAACACGTGGTAAACCGTACCGTGGGAAGAATTCTCGAACTAGCTGTTTGGCAGTAGTCGGGGCAGTGTAATCTGAAACCGGGTATGCTTCTGTCCAACGGGAAAGAGCACAGACAACTACGAGAACATATTTGAATCCTCGACATCGTTCCATCTGGATATAATCCATCTGGAGGACTTCAAAAGCATGATCGGGAGTTTGGAATCCACCCTGTTCTACGGGGATACTTTTACCTGGATTAAACTGACAACATATCATACAGGTACGAACTTTTTGTTTCGCTGCGGCTCGCAAGTGTTTGTTGAACCAAATGTGTTGAATGCTGTCTAGCATAGCTTTTTCTCCTAGGTGCGCTGGACTATGTATTGTGTTAATGATGACTTGGACCATTGAGTCGGGAAGAAACCATATAGATTTTTCCTTCGTCATCCATCCTTGATCTGTTTGGATCCCTCCTAATTCAGTCCATTTCTTTATTTCTTCTGGTGTAGCATGTGTCTGTATGTCAATTATATCAAGGGCGGGATCCTTAACTGTCATGCAATGTGTTGGTGTCAGGACTATTGTCTTTGTCATGTCAGTTGTGTGAGTCTGATTCTGAGCAGTCTGTTTAGCTGTTCTGTCAGCTAGGTCATTACCCTGAGAAATGATATCGGTAACCTTTGTGTGGGCTTTGCATTTCATAATCGATATTGCAGTAGGTAGATGAATCGCGTCTAATAGGGCTTGAATGAGGGGTCCGTGTTGGATGTGGGCACCGTGAGAAGTTAAATAACCTCTCTCTCGCCACAGTACGCCGAAGTCATGGACGACTCCGAATGCATAACGTGAATCTGTGTATATGTTGACTTTTTTATTTGTGGCTTGAATACAGGCTTGTGTCAGAGCGATGAGCTCTGCTGCTTGAGCTGACAAAGTGTTAATACAATTTGTTTCAATGACTTCAGTGTCTGTTGTGACTGCGTAAGCGGCCACTAACTCTCCTGTACTTGTTCTCATACATGACCCATCTACATATAATGTCAAGTCTGGATCTGACAAAGGGATGTCTGTCAAGTCTTGTCTGGGTTTCGTCGTGATAGTAATGACTTCGACACAATCATGTGCCAATGGATCTGTTCCGCCTACTGGTAACAGTGTGGCAGGATTTAACGTATTACAACGTCTGATTTCTATGTGTGGCTGAAACAATGTTAATTCGTAACCGGTGAGTCTCGCTATAGTCAAGTGTTGTGTTTGTGTGCGGTTCAAGAGAACCTCTACTGCGTGTGGTACTTGTACTGTCAATTGATGTCCTAACACTATGGCATCGCTTTGTCTGATTGCTAAAGCTGTTGCTGCCACTGATTTCAGGCACGCTGGAAGTGCCTGCGCTACTGGATCTAATGTACTAGAGAAATAAGCACATGGTTTGTGTGATCCTGCTTGTTCCTGAGTGAGTACTGATAAAGCAGTACCTTCGCGTTCTGTAACAAAGAGTGTAAACTGTTTACTGTAACATGGTGTTGCTAGGACAGGTGCTTGGCATAAAGCTTTCTTTAAGCTTTCAAAGGCATGTGTATGTTCTGGAGTCCAAGGGAGGACAGTCGATGTGGCTGCCTCCTGTGTTGTCAACTGGATGAGTGGTTTTGCTAGAAATGCATATTGAGGGATCCACTGCCTACAGTATGAAGTGAGGCCTATGAAAGCCCGCACCTCCTTTTGTGTCTTGGGTGGTGGCATGTTAGCAATTAACTGGATGCGATCGGGTGTAAGCTGCCTTCCCTCCCTGGACAGCGAGTGCCCAAGATAAACAACTCGCGGGACACAGAATTGCAGCTTAGAAGGGGACACCTTGTGCCCCTTGTCGGCCAGAAATTTTAAAACCGTCAGTGACGCTTTTTCACATTCAGGTTCGCTTCGGGCGGTGATCAGCAGATCATCGACATATTGAAGCAAGGCAGTGTTAACTGGCATGTGGATACTGTCAAGTTCTCGTTTCAGTGCTTGGCTATAGATGCTGGGGCTTTCTGTAAATCCTTGAGGTGCGCGTGTGAATTTAAAACTTCGTCCATTTAAACTAAAACCGAATAAAAATTGACTTTCTGGATCAATTGGGACACTAAAGAAAGCATTCTTGAGATCAATTACAGTGAAAAATGTTGCTTCTGAGTCAATGGCTGTCAATAATGAGGAGATGTCTGGGACCACGGGGTATTGTGGTACAATGCATTTATTTAATTCGCGCAGATCAATAACTAATCGGTATACTGGCGGAGCTTTTGGATCCGTTCTTTTAAGAATCGGAATTATCGGGGAATTACATACATTGGAGTCGGTTTCGACAACCACTCCTTGTGCAATGAGCTCGTCAATGATTTGCAGTAAAGCCACTACAGCATCTGGTGGTAACTTGTATTGTCGCATTCGTGGTAGTACCACTCCTGTCTTTAGTGTGACTCGATATGGTGTAATGTTCATGCAACCAACATCAGTGGGGCCTTGTGCCCATAAATGTGTAGGTAAATTCTGCAGTCGGTGATCCATGTCTCTGGATACGTAGTGACCTTTAAAGTCACGTAAAAATAGTCGTACTCCTTCCGGGGAGCAACATATTATGGCTCCTAGAGCTTTCAATGTTTTTATACCTAACAAGTTTTCTGGACATGATTTAGTAAGCAATAAATCTGTAGTACGTGTCAATGGACCGACTGTAAGTGGAAGAGGTTGTGTTACGTCATTTATTATAGGTTTTCCTGAGAATCCAAGGGAAATATTTTGTGAGCCTGAGAGGGGTGCCCCTGGAACTTCACTGCGTCTTATAGTTGTTCTGCTTGCCCCTGTATCAAGTAAAAACTTTCTGTCTTCCCCTAATAGTTCACTATGTACATAAGGTCCCTCTTGGTCTACTGGAACCTCTATAAGGGGTAAGCCAACTTCCCTCTCTAGGCTATCTCATGAGTATCGCTGATAATCGGGATAATCTGTTTGTGCGTACTGATACATCTGTTGTGTTGTTGCTTGTGTTGCAGCAACAGGCTGCGCTTGTGGTGGTGCTACGATCTGTTGTGGAGCTGCCTGTTGCGGAGCTAATTGTTGCGGAGCTAACCTAGGTTGTGCCTGCTGAGGCAGTTGCTGTTGATTCTGATCCTGTCTAGGTGGACGTGGTCTCTCATGCGTTCTACCTGTGGCAATATTATGTTTCAGGACTGGACAATCGTGTATATAATGACCTGGTTGTTTACAATAGTTGCATGTCCCTTTCGCAGGACCTGCGGAATCCCCCTTTTGATGACTATCGGCTGGAACTGATTGTGCAACAAGCATTTTCATTTTTGTATCTTTCATACGTCTTTGTTCGTGTTCTTGTTCTTCTCTAATTCTAGTGTGGTGATATTGTAACATCTGTAGCATCTGTGATGGGGTATTACCTTGCCAGGTACTTTCGAATTTCAATACTCTATTCTTGACTTGTAGCAGAGAATTTTCAACTAATTTTGTCACAAACAGATGTGGATATGACTCACTACTGGCTTTTATGCCACTATTTATACTAAAACATTTTTCAAATCGGGAATAGAAATTACTAGTGTCTTCATCTGGTTTTTGTTTACAGGCTGAGATTGCACCCCAGTCTTCCTTTTTCGTAGTTAATAAACGTGGCAGTACCTGTATTAGTAATCCTGCTAATGCTGTAGTCTTTTCCCCAAGCCCTGCTCCTGCAGCTCGGGCCTTTTCTTCGTTTTCTAATGCTGTCCAATCTATCTTTTGGTCTCCCACCTCCCATTCCTTTTCTTTGAGTTTCTCATAAACACCGGCAGGTAATAGGACCTTTAATATTTTCATAATGTCGGGGTAGGTATACTCTCCCATGAGTAACATGTCTTTTATCTCACGGTGGAAACCTGCTGGGTCCTTGTCATGGCTGGGTACTACTTTCTTCATTTCTAATAATTCCAGTTTAGTTATAGGCGTGTACACAAACACGCGTGTAAAATTATCACCGGCACCTCTAATTGGGTGTACTTCGCGTAACGGATTCTGTCTATCTATGTGATACATTTTTCTTCCCATGATGGGAACTGGAACGTGTTCTGGGCATACGAAATTTAAATATTGATTTCGGGATTCTAGAATTTCCTTAATCAAATCAGTACCTGACCCTCTCCATATATTCGTAAGTAGTTCTGTCAATATGTCAGGTAAGGGTCCTGGATCGGAGTGTTGGCCTTTATATAATATAAGGAGGTGTTGAATCATGTATATACTAGCTAAACGCTGTTCATATGGGTCTAGATTCAGAAACGTGTGTGCAAGTACATCGTCATTGTATTCGCCGGGACTGTCAGCCCATTGTACTGCGGACCTGGCTAATTCTTGTTCGTCCATGGAATCAAGCACGTGGTATCCCCTTCGATCTCGGAGTAATTTATCAGCGGCTTGGAATAAGTGTTCAGGGGATTTCGTATTTAGCATAGGGTTTGGAAGATGTCTATTACATTCTGGACGTATTGGACGTATTGGGTCGTTAAAACCTCTGGTATTATTATGGGATCTTCCTCTACCTACATAAGCTATTGTATCTACTTGGTCTGATTCTTGCTCCCCCTCCTCTCTGTTTAGGTCAGCGGCGTCTATCTCTAATCTTTCTTCGTGTATTCGTTCTACTTCTTTGCGGATCTTTCGGTACATAGCTACTATACTGAACTGTTTATCATGTCTCCCTTCTGATATATTCTGGCCCCAAGTGACAAGTTTTTGCATTTCTTCCGGATTTACCCCAGGCCGGTCTTGATTTCTGATTACACAATTTATGAGGAAACGTAACAGTTGTCCCTGTACCTCCGCTTTCTGGTACTCCATGGCTCTGCTAATACTTTCAGGACCTCGTCCTGACTGGACAAAGTGATATATATTTTCTAAATGTGTAGCCATTCCTGGTAGCTTCGTTAAATATATTGCAGCTCGTCGAATACGTAATGATGACAGCAGCATTTCATCTCGTTTACCGGGCACAGGATCATATCTACAATCTACTAGAAGTTCCTTAAGCATGTCGGGAGTTGCTAGTTTGGGCGTACGTTGGTGTGCTAATTCTCTAAGGGAAAATTTATTTCCTCTGGGTGGCGTAGAAAAAATGTCTGTTGTACCTCCTGTAGCACCATCTGGGGTGCTGGACGTGAAAGGATTTGTTGAAGGTGAGACAGCAACCGTCGTTGCGGGAAAAGCGGTAGAAACAGATGTGCTTGTCGGAATGTGTGTCAGAGCTGGTTGTTGTGGAGGTACAGACGGAGAATCTTGGCGATGCGCATCATCGGTAAGCGGTCTATGTGGTACGGTATTTGCATACTCGGGAGCTGCGTCATCTAAATAAGAGGAAAGGAAAACATCTTCTGCGGTTCTAGGATGCCCCTTGGGATGTGCTTTTATCGGAAACAATGGAGGTGGCAAGTCTTTTGGTATTTCCGGAGTAGCCTTAGGTAACCCTTCGGCCAGAAGTGGATACATACCATTCATAAGGGCGTTTCTTTGTCTGCCTACTTGTTCTGATTGTACTCGGGTACCTTCCTCAAGTAATAGATTTTCTCGGGTTTTATTTGAATTCTCTCTACCTTTCTCTTCTTGTCTGAGTGCTTTTTCTGTACGTCTATACGATTCTTTACGCCATAATTCAACGGCATCTTTCTGCGACTGTCTGGCTTTCTTTTTCCATAATTCTTCTTCTACTCTCATGATGCAATCTGCATCCCAGGTCCCCGCTGCGGGCCATCTCTGACTCTCTGGTAATTCTTTGGTGTAGTCCACCCATAAATCAAGAAATAATACGGCATCTAGGCCATGCTTATGATACATAAAGTACCCTGGAGTGTCCCTAGGTGGGATGGGAACAGCTTCTTCGAGTACACCTTTTCTAGTTTTGATCTGTCTTAGTTTCGAAAAGAGCGGCATTTTTAAACCTTATTACTAGAACACACTTTATACAAGAAAACACAATAATGAACAGTCATTCACACCACAGTATATAGAACGTATTTAAAACATTTAACACTTAACAGTTTTACGAACAATGATAACTAATAGAAAACTAGTTACTGACATAATACTGACACTAGATAATACTTATTTATATTTATTTATATGCAAAACATACTATATATACTGCTAAACAGTACAGATACACTGCTAAAACAGTGCAGACCGGATTTGTGTACCCAAACCCGTCTTGACCGGCACAGACTATGTGCACGTTAAATGCCTCCCCGGTAATGGTACTCACCGGGTAGCTCGGAACGGAAGGCCTCGGAACGGAACTGAAACTGGACTGGACCGGACTGGACTCGGAACTTCGGAACCTGGCGGGTCTCTGTATACCTCGGATCTTGCTCTCTCAGCTAGGCTCTGGTCGGGATACTTCGCACTTCTCACCGCCTCGTCTGGGTGTTGATCGCAGCCCCAGTCGTCCCCGCTTGGCCGGAGGGAGATACAGGAAATCCTGCAGGTACGCGTTTTTGTCCGTTCAGCTGTGGCAGGAGACCGGGCCTGAGATGAGAAAGTGTCCCTGTTCGGGCGCCAATTTATGTGGTAAATATTTCGTTACCGGTACTATTTTTCATGCGGTAAAGTCTATTAAGAATAACTCAGTAAAATGAGAGGCAGAATCCGTGGTATTAGAGGGTTTAAAAAGGCTTTATTCCTATACAAAGGAATACAATTCGAATTGTAGGCGTTCTATTCCATCACCACGAAAGTTCAGGAAGGAAGGGCATATATTATTGACAGGTAATCATTTTTATAGAAAAGGCATTACAGTGAAACAGATGTAGTAGGCGTATCAACTGATAAGACAAAATAGAATATGCATGCGTAACTAGAATAGGCGTAACTAGAAAACGTCATTATACATGATGTCACAAATGGGTGGATCCATAAGAGAATCCTGCAATGTCAGCAGAAATATTTGGCAGAGATGCGCGCGCAGCCGCATGACGTGTGATTGACGTGCAACTAGAGGGAGAAAGGGACTTGACATTTAGCTCTACATGTGGAGACAGAAGTCTGGGGTTATGTCAACCTAATCCCAAATCATATCTAATATCCTATGTTTAAAGAACTGTGTTATCCAAAAAGAGAGGTCTCTTAGGATAGAATCTTATTCTATACTGACTATACTGACTGTTAGTGCGTGTACAAGCGTCTAAGTGTCTACACTAGATGCGAGGGGATAGGAATATTCCATGGTAACAGGGCTATGAATTACTTGCATGAGGACAGCGAGGCCTGGCCCCTTTGCACGGTAGCTGGAGGAATGTTTACCTAAACTGCTAGACAGGAATGCATCGGATGAGGGGCGGAGGAGATAATCTTGAAGGTGAAATACAGTTTTTGGCAGGCGACGGGCTGGATCAGGCACCGTTAGCCGCGCAGGGAGTGAGACAAAGTTCATGGTCACAGATGCAGGCTCAGACTGGAGCTTTCAGAGGCAGAAGGCAGGAAAAGGCTTGATGACAGAATTCGGGCCTACTCGCCTGAATCTGTAAAACGTGGAAAGTGAACCACATAAAGTCGGTGGCCTTTCATACTTAGGAAAGGAATATCTGACCCATTCATAGTGGATCTGAAAGAGGACATGTTGACGGTGGACGCACATATATTTGCGTCTTCAAAACTGGAGCAGGAGGGAACATACATGTACGTATAGCATGTACATGGAGCCGTTGGGGTCTACGATAGGGGACATAACTGATCACAAAATTCATATTTCCTCACAGTAACAATCAAACAAACAAAAAGAACACTTAACTGATGCCCAGTGCTCTTCTCCTCACCGCTCTTGTGCTCCTCAGGGCACAGGCTCCCAGACTCCCCTGCGGCTGAACCCGACGCTGCTCTCACCATGAGAACAACGTTGGGATGGGAGGAGTGCATTGGTTTGGCACTCTAGCGGGAGCTGGGAGCCTGTGCCTGCTGGTCTCTCCACCCAGCAAGGCAGCTTAGTTGGAGAGAAGTCAGTGTGCATGATGGCTTGGCCGTCCTAAGACAGCAGGCCAAACTGTCATGCGCACTGACAGCGTGCCCAACGGGAAACAGCCTTTACCACGAAGCATTTTCTACGCATTACGTTTACAACGATACACTTACCTCGTAAACGTCTTCACAACGCGTAATGCTTCAACGACCATCTTCACCACCAAGCAACGTCATCAAGGAACAACGTCATCCTAATCCGAAAAAAAGCATCAGTCCGTTTTCAGTGTCGGCGGAGACCTGCGGAAAAAGGAAAAAAAAAAGAAGAAAGGGGGCCTGGGGGGGGGGGGCTTCCCCCCCCAAAAAAAGAAAAAGCGGAGTAAAGGTAAAATCGAGGTAACGGCAAAGCGTGGAAAACACATTCCGTTGTAACGCATGCGTGGTAAAGGCATGCGCTGCAACGGAATGCGTAGTAACGACATATATTCGTGCCCAACACTCCGCCTCCCCCTGCTGCAGTGCTGTGGCCCTACTCACAAGACTCGGTCTGACGGACGAAAGATAAAATGATAATCATTTTATTTTTTCGTCTGCCTCTGCGGGCAGGGGGGTGATGCTCCTCTGCGTGTCATGAGATGAGACAATTCAATATGGGGGTGCACTGTGCAATCAGTCCAGGAGGACAAATCTAGATCAGAAGCAATCCATGAACTTCCTTCAAAACTGAGCAATGGTAGTCAAAATGTACACACTGGCAGCAAACTGACAAGGAGGGTTTGCCAGAGACAGTCACACTCTTAAAATGAATTACTAGAAGTAAAGAGCACATAGGCACAACAGCCAGAGACTGTAAAAGGAGTGAGGTTCAGGAAAACAGCTTCAGAAAAAAGGTTGTCAAAGTTATTAATGTATAGAATAAACCCTCCAGCCCTACATAGAAGTGAAGTAGGTCTGGGGTAAGCACAAATGATTGACCAAAGCGGATACAGAAGTCTAAACTGGGGGACACTGATGGCAGGGTGGAGTGAAAGAGCCGGCTGTGAACTGGTTTCGGTCCTTCTTAGCTAGGCATAATTTAATGATATTCAGACCCCCTATCAAATTTACATCCAAATCCATGCTTTGCAGAGTTTCCCCTAGCTTATTCCTGAGTTCTACGACCACCTGCTGATATGATCAAGCTTTATGATCCAACATGTAAGTACAATGTGAACAATACAAAGAGTGATCTCAGGCAGTATGGCATCAGGGATGAGGCCTGCATTATCTTTCCTTCTGTACTCAAGGTCATGGCAGTTGAACTCAGATAATACTGAGGTTATGATGTTGGAATGTCCACCTTCTACCTGGTCCTCAGGACGGTGGCCAGGTACTGTACACCAATGACCTAGACTGACACTAGGACATTTAGAAATGTAGGGTTCATGTTGAATGACAAACTGTCATTCCTGACACAGGTAGGGAATGTCACTTCTTGTTTTTATCATCTGCAGGGTCTAAGGACAATTCTTCCATTTCTTCGAAACAAGGTGCACTAATCCATCCTTCAAGCAGTAATAGGTGCTCCACTTGCCTATTCCGACGCCCTGTACCTTGGTCTTCCTGACTATACTACTCAACAACTGCACTGATACAGAACACTGATGCACAGCTGTTACTCAACTTATGCCGTCATGTCTCTAGATCTGGAAACCTGCGGACTCTACACTGCCTCCCAGTAAAGAAGCATGTTCTCTTTAAAAGTCTCTGTATTTGCTTAAAGGCCTTGCTTAAAGGCCCTTCATGATTTAAGTCCTCTACTTGTTCGACACCTATTTTTCTGGTGTTCACCTTCTGGGACAATACACTCCTTTTCACTCTTTTCAGCCTCTCCATTACAGGTACCTAAGATAACAAATCCTGCCAGGGTGGTAGAACCTTTGTTTATCTCTTAACAAAAGCTTGGAACTCTCTGTCTTCAGCATTGAGATGTTTGCCATCTTATCTGAAGTTTAGGAAACAGCTGAGGACCTTGCTATTTCAGTTGTAAAGCCTTGGTGGCTAGTCAGGTCGAGCATTCGTGACCTCTTGTATATACTATAGCAATCCCTTGCTTTTTATTTGTTCGTTTCAGTGTCTTTTAAAAATCCTTGCTTGCTAGTGGTCAGTCTGCCTCTTTGTCCCTCCTTTTTAGGTCGAGCATTCAAGACCTCTAGTATATACTTTAGTATATACTTCTCTTGTGGACTGAAAGCCATCCCCCTGCTTTTCATTTGTTTGTTTCAGTGTCCTTTAGAAATCCTTGCTTGCTAGTGGTCAGTCCTGCCTCTTTGTCCCTCCTTTTTCTCTTTCATTCTTCCCACAGAGCAGGGACTACACTGTGGGTGCGTGTTCAGCTTCGGTGACGTATTGTATTGCATCTTAAGTTAGGTTTTTGGTGCTTTGTTTTCCATTACAAAGGAGGCGCTAACGACCATCCCTCCTCCTCTGCCATTCTTGCTACAGGGCTGCCCCCTCCCCAGCCAGTTGCATCTCCCCAGCAGCATGAAATGCGCAGATCTCGTTGGTTGGGAGTCCGGCCAGTGCTGGCCAATCAGTGCCTTGTCACTCCGGACACTTGGTGACAACAGTGTTTCCACCGGTGTGTGCCTAAACTTTTTACCCTGTGCAGCCATTGTTTTGCATTTGTCATTTTCAATAGTGTCTTCCAGCTTCCAGATCGCTGCACCACATCTGACATGAGCTGTGTGTGGCACGTACTCTTGCGTCCCTGGGGTGTACACATGCGGAATGTAAAGCATGTGGAGAGGAGTATATGTACTTTTTGGAGCTTTTTATTACATTGTTGAATGAAGGTAAAGATACGCTCCTATTTTTCCAGTGTACAGCATGGAATGATTTACTTTCCCATTCATTGTGATGTTTTCATCGCTGCTGCCATGCCTGAAATTTTATCAGCCTTTATTTTGGTTTTTACTTTGCACTTCTTAGTTATGGTTGGAGTTTTCCTCCTTTTTTTGAGGAATTCGGCTACCAAGACATCTTCACAGGTTTTTATTTTTTGTAGAGGGATTCATTTGTTATTTGTGTGAACTATGGTCGGCTGAAATATCCTTTTGAAAATCCGGAGTTCACCCCCGACATGGATTGCCATACGGTGCTCGGAGGGTGTCCTAACTGGTATCCTGACCCGTGAGGCATGAAATTATGACGAGACCCCGAGCTTAGACAGGCTAAAATCCCGGCGGACTGATGTCTACACTGAGGCCTGGATGTAAAGAAAAGCCCGGGTGCTCGAGTCAGGTCCTGGCCGCTGAGAGAGTCTCCCGATCGGCGATATAGAGGTGCCCAAGCAAAGGGGGTGTAATATGTGACAGACAGGCAGCATCCGATCCCCCCGTCCTGTGATGCAGAGTACGGCGGTCGACAAGTGACGAGGACGCCATGCGGAGGGCTGGGCTAGTTGGGAAGGCATGCGAAGAGGACTGTCTCCCCTGCGACTGAACTAGAGCTGTGCGAAGGGGCCGTCCGTTCGCGCAATAAACAGACCACACCGTGTCTTAAGCGTAAAAAGGCCATTTATTAGGACCAGGCTGCACAACAATAAACAATAACCAAACATTACCTGAATAACAACTTCCCCACAACACTCTATAATCCTTCACTCCTTTCACCCACTCCACACTCCCCTTTTGTACCACTCCATGCCCCTTCCATTCCTCACCATTCCACAAACCTCCTTGCATCCGCCCCGCTCTCATCGGCCCATTTCACTCATGCCTCCATTACCCCCACCTCGTTCACTCTTCCCCCCGAGGGATAGGTGTGCCCACTAATGACTCCCCCCACCCCTCCAAAGTACCGCCAGCCCTCGCAGCCTGTCCTAAACTGGCACGCTTTAGCCAACCCTAAACCCCAACCCAACTGCAGGGTGGGTGGGTGGCCTTTGCTAAACCCTCCCGATGGTGCCGGGAGCAGGAAGAGGAAGTCGCCTTCCTCCCCTGCGCTCTTATACCCACCCCCTAACTCCACCCCTTGACCCTACCTGGTCCTACCCCTGCGCGAATGACCCCGGGGGAAGACTAGTCTGCGACTCTGCTTCCCCCGGGGCCCGGCATTCTGCACGCCTGGGTCCACAGCGAGAAGTGCGGTGCCCTTGGAGGATCCCGGTGTCGAAAACCTTCCCCTGGACAGAAGGTATGTGGTGCAGGGACCAGCAAATGAGAGGGGCCCCAGTCACGACACCAATCGACACCAACATTAGCCCGGGGATCCCGTATGCTGCTTCCGCCTACCACCACCCGGCCTTCTACCCCTACGGCCATCTCCACCTGGGGGATCCCTACGGACCCAAGACCACCGCCTCTAAGTGCAACACCACCTGAACTCCTAGCTGAACGATGGCAAGAATGTCATGCTCTGTAAATATGTAATATATAATTGTTCAACCCTAATCGCTTTTTAAAATGTAATCTTGAGGGATTTGCAATTTGTATATATGTAACTCTAATCCCTAGTATCTGTAGTAGACGTTATGTACTTACAACCATTCCTATGTGAATTTAGAGTTTTTCTGTTTTTATCTTTTCTTTGAGTTAATTTTCAACTTGTATATATGCAACTCTAACCACTAGTATCTGTAGTAGACGTATGTACTCACTACCATTCTTTTGTGGATTTAGAGTTTTTCTATTTGTATCTTTTATGTAACTCATGTACTCAGAAGTCCTTATGTAATGTGACTGGTCCTTTTGTAAAGCGGTCTGACACCTTTGGGTAAAGTTCGCGCTATATAAAATCCCATTAAATAAAAATAAAAAAATATCCCACTGAGATTCGTTTCGCAGTATTCCCTTCAAAGATGGCCACCAATTTTTTTCTGAACCAGTCACAGGTGTTCCGTATCTGTTTCCATCTCCTATTCCTATTGGGCACTTAGCCGCCTAGGCGGCGCTTATAACCCTTCTCTGTCCCTTCTTGCTTTCTCTGCTCCCTCTGCCCTTCTTGCTTCCACTGGGACTGCGTGCATCTCCCTTTCTTACACTCCCCGCCCCTCTTTTCTCATCCCTGCTCTGCCTGACCTCCCATTTGCGAGTGTTCCTGCTCTTTCCTTCTCCCTTCCTCTGTTCCTTCTCTTACTCTCTCTGCACCTGGTGCCCTACTTCTTCCTTCCTGTAGCTGCCTGCTTTTATTAACCCACCCTCTTCTTCTTACCACTGGAGCAATATGATGCCAGCTTGTCGTCTTATGCGCGGGTAAACAAGGAGGGCCTGTTGTAATTGATCCTACTTTGTTGTGGTATGACGCACCCGTGACCTCGCTTAACTGATACAGTCCCCTTGAAACAGGTGAATGAAATGCAAAGATGCCTAGTTTTGATTCCACCTTATTCCTTTTTCTTCTACTAACCTGCACTTCCTGTCTCTTTGTTTCATTTGTTGTATGTTCTTTTTCACCCCTGCTTTCCACTGTTTCCTCTCCATCCTCTCCTTCCTAACTCTTTAGACAGGTCAAAGACTGATGATGAAAAAAAAGTCCTCCAATAAGCTCCCCAAATTAATGTGCTTCACGATGACAAGCTGTGTGGCACTGTGGGCTGCCTGTTGCCATTTCAGACTGCAAAGAGTTAATTTGGCCTAGCTTAACCCCTGACTTTGACTTGCTCAGTAAGCAGCTGCTGCAGAGATCTGCGCATGCCCGCCTATTCGTGTCTTTCGAACTTTCCACTGCCCAAAACATGCTTAGTTTAGTGGGGGAATCGCAACACGTGGTATGAACAGCACAGCCAAGCTGCAGCTCTGTGGAAACAAGTGTGGTTCAAAATGACATTTATTTATGAGCAGAGCAAGTTTCCCAGACGAAGCGATCAGGCCCATTCTTTAGGAGATAGTGTTCTCTAAACTCTGTTTCATGAAATCCATGTATTTGCCGAATTTTGCTAAGTCCACTGGCTCTGTCATGCTGAACACCAAGAATATATGTCGTTACTACGTATTCCGTTGCAACGCATGCCTTTACCACGCATGCGTTACAACGGAATGTTTTTTCTACGCTTTGCCTTTACCTTGATTTTACCTTTACCCCGCTTTTTCTTTTTTGGGGGGGGAGACCCCCCCAAGCCCCCTTTCTTCTTTTTTTTGTCTTTTTCGCAGGTCTCCGCCGACACTGAAAACAAACTGATGCATTTTTTCGGATTAGGAAGACGTTGTTCCGTGATGACGTTGCTTGCGTGGTAAAGATGGTCATTGAAGCATTACGCGTTGTGAAGACGTTTACGAGGTAAGTGTACCGTTGTAAACGTAATGCGTAGAAAATGCTTCGTGGTAAAGGCTGTTTCCCAAACACCAAATGTACTACCTTGGTACAAGTTTGGGCACCATGAGCGATAAACAGTGGTTTTAACAGTTTAAGGCATGGTGTAAGAAGTACAGGGCGACCACAAGATGGATAAAAGATTTGTTTTTATGGTGGCAAAGTTGGTAGTTTTCTATTATTTTGAGAGATTGCCATCTCAAGTTTAATTCCTTGATTTGTAGGCCCATTAGCCTAGCAAAAAGGATTTGTTTTAAGAAGCCTTTGTTTAGTGCACTCGACCGATAGGGCTGTGGTCTGAGGAAATCTAATTGTGCACTAAAATTCACCCGCTCCACGGCTAACAGAGCACTCGAAAGGTGAGTATTTTGGCCTTGGAACCATTTGCTGTCATTTGCTTGGCCATGTTGACGTTATGTAATACATTCAGAGCTCTTTGGAAACCAATTCTCGAATGGTTGGGAAGGACTATATCATTGGCAGAGTGCATTATAGGAATCTTGGTTCTCCCAATCTTCAGAGGGATAAGGTTGGCCTGCTTTAGTGCTGCACTCATGTCGGCCGTGTAAAGATTAAATAAAAGGGGCACAAGCACACAGCCCTGCTTGAGGTCGTTGTCAGTCATGATCTTTCTCAAGACAGTCGTAGGTGTTAACTTGACTAACCCAGGTCGAGGTATATAAAGATGCAATTGCTAGGAGTAAAGTGTTTGGAATGCCCATCCTTGTAGCTTTTTTTTCATAGAGCTCTCCTATCTACCTGATCAAAGGCTGCAGAGTAGTCCACAAAGCGTGCAAAGAAAGTGAGTTGCTTCTCACCCTTTGCCATGTGAGACAGTTAGGAAAGGGCCACGTTGTTGTCCAACGCTGAGGAGTTTGCCCTAAAACCAGTTTTTTCGTGAATGGGATAAGGTCTTTAGCTTTTGCCCAGCCTTCAATTTCTTTAAGTAGGTGGGACACGTAGGCCTTAGCTTTGATGTCCAGAAGGGCAATAAGGTGGTAGTTGGACAGGTCCGCCCTGTCACCCTTTTTATAAATGGGATTCAAGATAGTTCCCCTCCAGTTCTCTGGAACCTGCACTGTCAATTTGCAGGTTTGGAAAAGGGAAAGCAGTATAGCAGGCCACAGCTCAAGATACCTTTCACGACTACTGCAGGTATCCCAACTGGGCTGTGAGCCCCAGTGGCTCTGATCTTTTGCAGAGTTCCGGAAATATCTGGCACCGCGTAGCAGCAAATTCTGGTACCCTGTTTCAAGGCGATCATCGAGGCGCCAAATCCACTTCTGGTACATTTGCGGCAGCGTATACGTTTGGACATGCGTAATCCACTTGAATTCAGGGACAGCGTTCAGTCTTGTTATTGTCGGAGGGCAGGTTTTTTTTATTTAGGTACCTCCACAGATCCGCCTGTCCTGGTTTGCTCATCAGCGAATACACATGCAGCCATTCTGCCTCCCTTTAGTCATGCTTGCCTGCCTAAACCATCCGTTTGTGCTGTTTTTTGAGGGCTATCAGTCTTGTTAACTTAACATGTCAGCTTTAGCCGTGACTCTACATTCTCTTTAGCAGATGTTTTAGAGCCTATGTAGCCTGTGTTTGCTAGCAGTGATATGAGGGTTGGTTACTTCCCGAAGGGTTGTTGGCACATTGAATTGGTGACGAGAGTGGCCACCAGGCACACTATGTAATTCACTGACCTGAATGTGGTCGGTGAATTATGGGGATAGTAATTATGTTGTATTAAGTGAACTGGAATTATGTGGAGTGGGATTGTGTGCTATGGAATGTAATTATGTGGAATGGTATTTTATCTTGTGGAGTGTTATGTACTGGAGTTTACTTATGTAGTGTGTTGTTGAATTTTGTGGCACGATGTGTAATTGTGTGGTGTGGATTGGATGCATGTGGTGTATTGTGTAATTGTGTTGTTGAGTTGTATTATGTGGTTTGGATTATGCTCTGTGGATCAGAAATGTGTGGAGTTGAATTGAGTGGCGTGGAACAGTGTGGATGGCTTTGCGTTTTCGAGAGCTACTGGAATTGTCAACGTGTTTTAGCCATGTGGTATGGAGTGGAGTGGATGTATGTGGTGTGGATTGGAATTGTTTGTTGTGTAATTGTGTGGCATGGCATTGTGCGGTGTTGAGTGGAGTTATGTGTAGTGAAATTACGTGGCATGGTATGCAGTAGAATTATGTGGATAGTAATTAGTGGCATTGAGTGTACTGGACTTATGTGGAGTAAGAAAGTGTGTTATGGAGTGTAATTATGTGGAGTGGTACTGTGTGTTGTGGAGTGGCATGTAATCGAGTGGAATTATGTGGTGTTGAATTTTATAGCATGATGTGGAATCCTGTGTTGTGAATTGGATGTATGTGGTGGGTAGTGGAATTGTGTTGTGTAGCTGATTTATGTGGTTTGGTGTGGAATTAATTGGTGTGGAATGGAATTTTGTGGAGTTCAATTGTGTGGCATGGAACTGTGTGGCATTGAGTGGAATTATGTTGAGTGGAATTGTGTGGCATGGTGTGGAGTGCATTTATGTGGATTGACATGTGGCAAAGAGTAGATTTATGTGGGGTGTATTAATGTGGTATTGAGTAGAGTGTAAATAGGTCGAGTTAAATTATGTGGTGTTGAGTGATATTATGTTAAGTGTAAATATGTTGCGTGGTGTTATTCAGTGGGATAGTAGAATCACTGTTGTATTGTCGCGTCACCGGCATCCAAGTCAATATCTATAATAAACTACTCAAGTATGCCAATTGCAGTACCCGTTGCCACCAAGAGTTAAAAGATGGTCATAAGAACAGACAGCAAATTGTCAAAGGAAAACACGGAAAAATAAAGGCTGGGTATTGATATTCAGTGTCAAAGTAGGGGATTCTCCTGTTATTGCACTATTTTCGAAGAAAAGCCGACATCTGTTAGTCATATGGTAAGTGAAAAAATAATGTCCATCTAAAAATTTTAATGGAGAAAATATTTTTTTTAAAACAGCTTGAATGCAGCAACAGGCAAATGGGAAGAACACCAAAGGCAAAAATAATATTATTTAAAAAAAACACTCACACATAAAAAAGGACCACCCCAGCACCAAGCATATATGCACATGCGTTATGACTGCATTTTTTTGCTATTTGGTCAGTTCCAGTATGATGACATATATCTGCCCAGGTATCATGATGCTCACCATGATGCAGTGGTCATCATTTTACCAATAAAAAAAGTGCACAAAAGCGCAATATTGAGAAAGGAGCAGCTCAGCAGCACAATCTATTCGGTCTGTGGCGTTGATGGTTTTTTAGACACATCATTATAAAGTGTGTTCAGGGCCGGCTTTAGAGCAGTGCGACTGGTGCGGCCGCACTAGGCGCTGACCTGTGGAGGGGGCGCTGTGACCTCAAGTGGGGCACTGTGTTTAGCAATATCTTATGATTGGAGAGAGCCGAGGGGCACTTTTGCCAGTGGCAGTGAGAGAATCCAAGGTGGCGTTCCTGGGGTGTGGGGTGCCAAAAGTGATTGCCGCACCTGGCGCCACCAGCGCTAAAGCTGGCCCTGAGTGTGCTAGTCCATTTGTTTTAATTTATGCAACTAAAGACTCATTTTTCTTTCTTAATGCACGCCCAGGAGTGCCAAGACTTGATATGTGGTAATCGGCATACATAGATACTGAGAGATCTGCCAACCTGAGATGCGGGCTGACCACCAACATGCATGCAGCGTTCTACTCATACCCTTCACATAAGCGTAGAAATACATCAGCAGCTGAGACGGCACGAGAGTCCCTTTTATTACCAGAATAAAAAATACAGCCTCATTTCAAATACCACCTTCCTATTTTAGAGTCGCCTGACAAAGACTGTGGCGAAAAAGGCTGCATAGCTTTTTAAGAGGCACACTCCTATTAATCAGTTTTTATTGTAGGAGCATTTTAAGTCACCCATTACAGCCCGTGGCAACTTAGTAGCAGCTCCAACACTTGTGTGCTTGTGTGTTGACAAGAGAAAAATATGTTACCTGCCTGTCCCTCCTTCCTAAAACTCTCCACACTTCTTTTTCTACCTTTGAGAAAGAAGGCATAAATCGTCAAGTTAGCCGAGCGGTTTAATAATGTGTAATTGATAATGTCACTGGCAGTGTTATCACTTCTTCACTTCCGTGCTTATAGCTGTACGCCCAGTAACATGTAGTTACACATGTTTTATGTGGCAGTGTGGCAGGCTGCGATGTGCTGTGGTAGCACATTTGGGTGAGGTGGCGACCGAGTTACAGGGAGGTTTATAGTAGGAGAATCGATGTATCTGCCTGTGCTGTTTTATTGGGTTTTTTTAGCGGTCGGGATAGCATGCTTAGCACCATCATGGCAACACTCCCAAGCACATAGCATGCATGCAAATAAGTACACACCACACAGATTTTGTTTTGGGAAAAATGATGCAGGTTTATTACATACAACGTTATGTAATATGGTGGGTTATCTTACGGGCGATCCAAGGGCAGGCAACCATCTGGGCCGCCTGCCCGCCTGATGAGCCAAGCAGCACTGGGGCGAACCCCATCTGTGCTGCCCCTTCTGGTGATCCTCTTCCCGGATCACGTGACACATGGTCCCTTATTACTCACGCCCCTTTCAGGGCGGAGCGTAGCAAGGCAAGCCCCCGGTTGTTCAGGCCCACAACCGCCTGAAGGACTAACGGGGTGCCGACACGGTTTTCCAGGAACCTCCCATGAGGCTTCTGGGCTCTGGCACCCCCTATGATGCCGCGCAGAGGTACCCTTTGGTACTCATTTGCTTCCAGATCGCCCTGTAACTCCACCTGCAACGAAAAAAGCACATTACAACATTCTCACCATACTTCCTGCCACCAGCCACGCTGGAAAAGCGGTAGGGTGGGAGACAGTGTGTCCAGCGAGGCAGTGACTGCGGCGTGTCCGGTGCAACAAAGAGGCTGTCAGCGTGGCGGGGGGGGGGGGGCCTATGTACCCCTCGCCTCGCCTCGTGCACCGTGCATGACGCAGCATTGCTCGTGCCCAGGAAGGGGACTCCGCCAGAGTCCCTGCCTCCTCAGAGGGGGGGGTTGTGGGCTGCCCGATGCCACTAGAGGGCTGCCCTCTTGAGTGGCCTCCTGCGGTGGCCTCGGGCAGCCGCATTTTCATGGCCGAAAGCCTGCAGAAAGGCATAGCAGTGCATGTCGTCCCAAGCTGGAGAATGAACTGCATTAAGCCATCCATCGTGTGGAAGGATGACACCACTAAGGTTTCGCCGAGCTTGGCTCCGAGGGGAGCAGCAAACCCTTCTTCCTTGTCTACACTCTAGATCACGAGGAACAGGCACAGACCGCAATGCCCCCTGCTCTGAGGTAGGCGGTGTACTAGTGGCTCACGGAGAAACACGGGTGACCCAGCACAATGCTAACGGGATCAAGAAGGGTAATCCAGCACATTATAAAGAAGAGAAGACTCCACAAAGGGGTAAACTTATGGGACGGGTGGAAAGGAAAGCAGTAGCACAGACGGAGACCACAAGCAGCAGCAGGAGAGGACAGGGGGAGGAGACCGTGCAGAAGCTGCACACAGGACTACCGAGGGTGCAAAGGGGAGCAGACGAGCAGCAGCACCAGCTGGTCAGGGCCGAGGCTACGGGAGGCAGAGTTAGCCACACTGCGGAAGCAGCTTGAAGGGTAAGCTGAGCAACCAAAACAAGAACAGGAGTGGAAGTGACCTCAGCAACCTGAAATAAGGATGGAGGAGACACATGGGCACAGGATATGTGAAAAAAACAAGAAAGGTGCAGACGCCATATTAAAGATAAGGTGCGGCATTGCAGTGTGCGGCGCCGGAAGTGCTCAGTGTGAATGTAAAAAAAAAGTTTTAAAGACAGTAGATACAATGGCAAAAGTGGAAGAGGACAAGTCCTGGGGGCAATTCATGGGAGAAAACGATTGAGGAAAAAGGTGGGACAAGCAGGAACCATTATCCAATTAGAAGCACCATTTTTTAAGGGACACTGACAAAAGCCAATCAGAATCTGGAGGCAGACTGCAAGCCCATAAACTGAATACAGCATTTCGAGAGACAGCGCATGTGCTGCCTAGGCTTGATCTAAAACATTTATTTGCATTTCTCATATCTGATCCTGCAGCAGCACACCTGCAAGTCCCATACACACAGATAGGCCTGAGCAGGCCACAATATAGCCATATAACCCGCCGTAGGGGTCTATACCGGCTATTAAAGGCCCGCTCCAGCGTTAACAAGGGAGCGGGACTTCAATAGCCAGTACAGCCCAGCTACGAAGGGCTATAAGGCTATTAGAACATTCTGCCACTAGAGGGCAGAATTTTTGAATTTTTTTTATTTTGAAAGTTTTATACAACATGAACAAGACCCTTGCGGATATCAGAGCGCTTTACAGGTGAGTGTCTGGGTTACAACGTACCATTCTTTACACATTGGTTAAATGCAGGTCAGAGCGCATATACATAGCATCTCGTAAATACAAAGTAATAAGGTACATCACATGACTTTCCCGGTGAGTCTGGCTAAAGGTAGATATACTGTCTAGAATGCCTGGATGGTCCGTTGGCATAATACAGTTCAATAGTGAGGGTACGTTTGTTCTCAAAGTTTCTTTAATCCATGCTCAGGTGAATTTCGCCATGAGAATCACTTTTACTTCTTTTTTTAAAGATGCAGTAGAGGAATTAAGTCTGTTTTAAGGGGGAAGGGCATTCCAGATTCTGGGGGCCAACCCAGAAAAGGTTGGGTTATATATTTCCTTCTTGTTGAATCTTTGCGGTTTCAATAACAAGTTTTCTGCACTTCTTGAGGATCTGATCCCACCAGAGAGCGTCAGTTTTTGTGCCAAATAACTGGGTGCCTTGTGATGCATGGCTTTGTGAGTCATACATGCTATTTTCAAGTGAATTCTGGCTTCAAAAGGTAGCCAATTCAAGGATTTTAGGTCCGGAGAAATGTGAGAACTTCTTTTAGAACCGGTAATGAGTCTCGCTGCAGTATTGATTGCGGCTCTTAGAGGGGCCGTTGTAGCTTTGGGCAGGCCACAGAGAGAGATACTTCTGTACTCCACTCTGGGTATGACTAGAGCTTGTACTGCCTGCTTGAAGTCGTTTTCCGGCAGGAAAGGTTTCAGCTTCCTCAATGTGTTTATCTGAATGTATGCTCCTTTTGTTGCATTGCTGATGTGTTTTTACATATTGAGGTTTCTGTCAAGTGTTATTCCCAGTGATTTAGCTGAGTCCACGATGGTTGGTTGGCCGTTGAGGGCAGTAATATGTTTGATCCAGTCTTGCATTATGGGAACTTGGGCGGGCGGAGCGATTAGAAGAAATTCGGTTTTTAGGGCATTCAATTTGAGATGGTTTTCTGCCAACCATGTCTGGGTTTTTCCAAGCGTTGTGTTAAGCGATTTGATGTCTTCCAGGGTAGGGATCTTAAGGTATGGTTGTGTGTCATCAGCGTACATGTGACATTGAATGTTAGACGCGTGGAGAATATCGCTGAGTGGTTCCATGAAGGGTTTGAACAGTGTCGGGGATAGTGAGGACCCTTGTGGGACTCCTAAAGTTACTGGGACGGGTTTGGACAGGGAGTTGTTGACCTTGAATTGTTGTGACCTGTTTTGGAGGAATGAGGTAAACCAGTTTAGCACTGACCCCGCTAATCCCATTCTGTGTTTCAGAAGATCTGTCAGATTCTCATGTTTGACCGTATCAAAGGCTGAAGAGAGCTCTAGCAAGATGAGTGGGCAAGCTCCATTCTGATCAAGGATTTGTAGAGCATCGTCAATTATATGAGTCATAGCTGAATCAGCGCTATGACCTGCTCGGAAACCTGATTGGTATTTGTTAAGTAGGTCAAAGTGATCAATATGTCTTATTAGCTGGAGATGTACACAATTTTCTAATAGTTTGGACAAGGTGGGAATGTTGGTTATAGGGCGGTAGTTGTTTAGATCCGTTGGGCCGGCCGTGGGTTTCTTTAGAATGGGTGATACCTGCCCGGCTTTGAGGGTATTCGGGATGCAACCTTGTCGTAGTGAGCTATTTATGATCTTGGTCCAGAGAGGTAGAAGCAGTGGGGTTAAGTCTTTAACAGCGTTTGCGGGGTGTTTTTACAAATGAAACAGAGGCCTCTCGGAGCCCGAGGGGGTTTAAATCCCCTCGGCCTCCGAGAGGCCTTTGTGAAAACAACATTGGATTGTTGCTTTGTGGACGTTTACCGGCCCGTAGAAGCACGGAGCACTCCATTATCTTCAATGGAGTGCTCCACATTCCAATGTTCTATTAGACGTCAATGGGATAAATACAGTCTCCCGATTATTTAAAAAAAATCCCCCACTTTCCTCTTCCAAAATGTTGGCATGTATGCGAAGGATAGATTTTTTTATTTTTGAATGCTAGCATATGCCAACAAAATAAAAAGTAAGCATGCTGCAGGCTAAACTTAGTGACCATAAGCTTGCAAAGAAATTTTAAATTGAGAAATAAATTAACTATTGCATTGAATGTTAATAGAGCAGTACAGGTGATTTTTAGCAGGTAAGAGTACTTAGGATGGGAATAGAAACTCTTTCCTGCAAATCACAGGAAAATATAATTCTTATTGCTGCAAAGAAAAGGGACTATTGGCTTTAAATTACTGTAACCCAAAGACATATTCTAAACACACAAAGATGACAATGAAAAGACAGCAGCATTGACAAAGCCCTGGAACTGAATTGTATTTCTTTTTAGGGGAATGTGCACATGTAATCAATTAAAATGCCATCACTCATAGTGGATGGGAACCAATTGCTGAACCAGGCTCTAAGATACCAATGCAGTCATCACTGCGATCTACTGCAAATCTTTGACGCCACAAATGTTGTCTGTAGAAGCGACTACAGCAAAAGCCACTTCTGTCACCACAGAAGAGACAACAGTAGCAACAACAGCTGTCGCTACAGCAGGGACCACTGTAGTGAGCACTACCGGCGCCATGGCATTGAGGACAACATCAACAACAGCTGCCAGCATGGCAGAGACAACAACCTCACGTGCATGGACCACAACTGTAGCCACAGCAAGGACCACAGCAAGAACACCAGCTGCCACAACAGCAGAAACTATAGCACCAACAACAGCTATCACCAAAGCAGGAACAACAACTGCAAAAACTGCCATCAAGGTTGTAAGCGTTGAGAAAAAGAAAACTTTAGTGGGTGGGAAGCTTGAATTATTCTCAACCAATGATAATAAATCTTGCCCTCATTCCTGTGCATCATTTTTTTTGTTCACTTTGTTACTGCTGAAGCCAATCATATGCAATTTCACCCTTGGTTCTGCTTTAAGGGAACAGTGCAAACCATCCGTTTTTTATACAGTGGCGGCCGTATAGAAACAGGACTGCAAGCTAATACAGTGAACAATAGCACTTTTTGCCCATGAAATCAGAGCAATAGAAACAGGGTTTTCATGGCTGCTAACTTGGAAAACACACAAAGCACAACACCATGGGGCATATTTACAATAGAATGGCGGAGCACGGCTTTAAGCTAAAATTGCTAACCCCGCGCTCCACCATTCTGAAAACACAAGGATGCACCATATTTAAAAAAATATATTTTTATTGGCATTTTCTGTATTCACGTACATCACAATAGTAACAATGGAATTGGTAGACATGAGAAATCTCACTCTCATTTTACATCTTGGCATGAGGGTAGGTAACATCGTGGTCTATAATCTCTCGCCTAGCCTCAGAGTCGATGATGGGTCTAAGGGATAAGTGGTGGGGTAGTGTCAGCAACCACGCGAGGCAGCCTTTGGTGTACGCTGGGATGTGAGGCGTGCTCTCTCTGCTAGCACTATATCGTAGGGGTGGTGATATGCCAGCATTAATATAAACTTCAACAAACTCGGGGTGTAGAACTGGGGTACACTGTGTCGCACACTGCTGCAGTTTAGGGGTGATCGCCTGGTTGGTGCATTGTGGCAGGCGTCTGGGCAGGCATGCGCAGGGGGGAGGAGTGGGGAGAGTGCCGGAGGTCACCTCCATGGAGACATAGTTATGGTCCGCTCGCGGCTGCCAGTTGCGACCCGCTGGGCGACCTGGCCCTCCGCGAGTCGCCCCGGGCAGCCGCAGGGGCCACGAGCGCCCCCAGAGAACCGGTAGACTGGGATCCCGGTGTCAGCAGTGTTTCTTGTGTGAAGGAGTGAAGTAACATGGCCCAAGGCATAGAAATGGGATGTTTACGAATCTTTTTAACCTCTTCCGTGCCGAGTATTCCCTCTTCAGCTGCGCCCCATTTCTTAACAGCACCCACCCATGCCACCAGGGAAGGGCCTCCCGGTGCTTTCCAATGCATAGTGATGCACCGTTTCGCCAGGAGGAGCACCAAGGACACAAAGCGCATTTCTACTTTCATGTTTTTGCAGAGTTTGCAGATTCCAAGGGCACTAGCCTCCCATGTGTATAGGTCTGGGAGTCCCGTGACCGTCCTAAGTGTGGTGTGGACTTTGTCCCAGTAACTGTGGAGTGTCAGGCAATCCCATAGCATGTGCTGAAATGAGGCATTAGGCTCCGGGCACCTAGGACAGGTGAAGGAGTTTCCGGGGAAGTATTTCTGTAACTTTTCAGGAGTAAGATACGCTTGGTGCAATATATGTTGTATGTATGTTTGTAAAGCGATAGTTCCGGGACACTTTTTTAGTGAATTCCAATGCACGAATCCACTCCCTATTGTGTAGTGTAATGGCCTACGGAAGTCCGTTTCCCACTTCTCCCGGAGGGGTGTAAGGGCGGGTTGCCTAAGGGTCCGTATGGCTTTATAAGGATGCACCATATTTACAATGATACACCACACCCATGCATTTTCTCTAGTGCTGGCACTAAATTCAGCTTTCTAGCACCAACACAGGCACCCTTGCACCATAGTGCCAGGATCCCTGCGTTCAGTGAATGATTGTTTATGGGCAGGAAGGGATACCTTCCTGCCTATAAACAATCATTCATGGCGATTTGCCTTTTCTACATGTGCTGCACAATGCAACCCACATAGAAACAGCAAAAAAAAGGCAAAATTAAACATTTCTTCTCGTTTCGCCATGTTAAGACCAGGCTAGTTTTAGTCTTCATTCTGGTGCTGCCCCATATTTACGCCACCCTTGTAAATATGGGGCAGTGTCAAAATCAATGGGTGTTGCGACGGATCTCTCACCGCACCACTCATTGCCCACCCCTTTCACTCTAAGTGTAGCGAAAAAAAGGGCGGTATTTACAAGGCGGCGTTAAGCCATGTTAAGTGACTTAACGCCACCTTGTAAATAAGGCCAAGGGTTTATCACCACAGGAACGTCACAAAAAGTGATGTTCCTGTGGCGATAAACCTTTGTAAATATGCCGCCATGAACCTTGACAAAAACCTTAACATGCAAGCCCACATCAGTTCATCCACGCGCAGTGCGCTTCTCCAACTTAGCTTCCTCAAGAAGGTTAAACGGTTCATTCCACCATAAGACTTCAACATTGTAGCGCAATCCATGGTCATATCCAAACTAGACTATGGAAGTGATAGACTAAGGGACAAACGGAAAACACATCTTGCACCACTCAAGGCGACCCTAAATGCAACAGCACTACTGATAACAGGAACAAGACATTTCAACCACATCACACCCTCTCTCATGTCTCTACAATTGTCGCCAATGGAAGCCAAGGGCCTACTTATGATAGCATGCCTAACACACATAGCACTGCACTATGGCACCTCCAAGTATCTAGCCCGCAATCACAACATTTCAGAAGGTAGCAACCCCCTACGCAGCTCAAAATCCTACTTCTGGAACCACCAAGATCAACAACAACAAAAATAACCTACGCCGGCACTTTCTCTGCAAATAATCTGGAACTCACTTTCAATGTACAAACCCATCTACTATGGCTTTCAAGCCAGAGGTCAAAAGAATTTAACTAAACAGATTCCTACTTTGATTTTTTTTTTTTAAACACATTTTTATTGGTTTACCATACATTCAAAGAGGTCATGAAGCGTGGAGAGAAACAAGGGGTTTAAGTTACCTGCCCCACATAATCGTCAGTCGCCCAGTATCAAGCAGATTAGTTAAGGCACAATTATAGCATCAGAAGATGGTTCATACCAATTTTTTAACAGACTTATTTGCAGTCCAAAATAATCCTGGGCATTTTATACTTAATCGGAGAAACAAGGCACACCCCTTGTGCTCCCCAACCCATAGTTCGTGCAGAGCCCTGAGTAAGTCCTGTACAAATGTCCTTGATCAGGCACAGAAAAAATGTGAACCCCAACATCCCCCCTTCCCCACCCTCCCAGGCATGTCACTTAAGTACTGGCTTCTCAGGATCTAGGGAGCTATAGCCGCAAGAGGGGCAACTCGTTGGAATGAGGGGAAATTTAAAAGGAAACAGATATACATAGGGCAGGCGCCACTACCCATCTAGACGGCGCCAAAACAGGGTGGGAACAGATACCTCCTTTGATGATCTAATCATGGTCTCTCCTGCCCGACGACAACCCCGACTCAACGCGCCCACCAGATTCAACACCTGACCCGCTAGATATTTGAGGTCCCCTCTCCCCACCGTCCTACTGCAAGTGCTCTCACAAGCATGGAGCCAGAAAAAGGAACATTGAGTCGAGTGGTGAACTTTATGATTTTGGCTCTGTCATGTTATTTTTAGACTGTGTATTATTCTTAGGCCTTATGTAATGAAACTGTTTCACTGTACACACTGTAATAAACTTGTTTGATATTCCCACTTAAAAAAACCTCTAAAAATAAATGAAATAAATACATCTTTGAGATACAGTTTGAGGCTCATAGCACAGTGAGCTCTGAGCGCATGTCTAAGTATACTCTTCACACTCAGGGCATTTCATTGAGTAAATATTTGTAAAGCTAACAGGGCTGGCTTTATTGTGGTACTCTATGTAAATGCAGGCATGGACAAATGTGCACAGACTATCTGTGCAGTATCTGTTTGCAACCTGCCTCTTTCTCTGTCTCCTCAGCATTTGTCTTGTTTTTTAATCCCGAAGATTGCAGTTCGAGGCACCAGATTACACAGTGACACAATACACATAGTGGGGAGATTTACTAAAATGTTCACAAATGTGACGCAAATCAGCACAAAATCTTTTTTTTCCAATTTACTTTAGTGCTGGAAATAACGGAAGAGTAACACGAAGCAGCGCATAGCGCTGATTTGCAATACTTTGCGCAATAGGGGTGTACCAAGGGTGGAGCATGGGCGTTCCCATGCAACCACCCAGGGTTTCTCATGCTAAATCCAATTTACTAAGTGAAGTAGATTGGGTTTAGTGTGAGAAAACTGTGCCGTTTTAAAGTAGGTGCAAGGAACGATAACTGCTTTCATTTCTCATTCCTTTTCCCACTTTGCATGTGCGCTGCGCTGTACAGCACGCATACAAAGAGGGGAAAGATTTGAAGTCTCAGCATAGTATTTTATACTGGAAGGCTACACTTCCAGTACAAAACCTATGCTAGACTCACGGAGACACCCTTGCATCACGGTGCAAAGGTGTCTCCGTGGCACACGGCAGCTGATTTCAGCACTGGCACTAGTGAGAGGGGAGGAGAGTGCCTTATTTTAGTAAATAGGGCGCTCTCCTCCGCTCTCCTTTTCACGTAGCGCAGCACAGCATTTGCGGCTGCTGCAGTGCGCTACATGAAAAGTTAGTAAATCTCCTCCAAAGTCTGTTAGGATTAGTGCATTACTGTGTTTGTATTCGTTTGCACATTAAGCCAGACCATAAGCTATGCCAGTGCTTGTTTTTTCTTTGCTTTCAGAAATTTGAAGTCTTATTCATTCCATTAAAGATTGCAAAGAAAAGCCTTGCACTAGAAAGAGACACTGATTCATAGAATAAAGAAACCTGAGAGCGCTGCTACCAACCATGCACTTTTTTCCGAGGCCAGTTTGCTTCTGAAACTCGGAGTTATTCTTTCAAGCACCACCAAAACTTTACAAACAGAGGACCCCAACTTACAGTTCAGGGGTCAGACACACACACATATAGAAAACCCACGCATAACTGTTAGTTGGCTCCATGTCATAATTTTCACTTCTACCCAGTCCTGGTTTTTCGACTACCAGCACTAAACATGAGGAACTGGTACGACCATATTTACGACGGTAATGGTGAAACTGTACGTCACAGTATGCAAAGTGCTAATGCCTCACAAACAACAGCGACAAGGCCGTCTGCAGGACACCAGCCTATTTATAACCATGACACTCCTGAAATTCTGACCCTAGTGCGAAAAATGACAGAAATCCTGAATAAGCATTGCAAAGTCAACAGGCCTCATCTTTAGAAGGTGAGTGCTGACCTACTGACTTTCTCAATGCTTCTTTGCTTCAGGAACACCAGTGTGTGACAACAAAAGTGTTTGTATGTGTTTCAATGCAAATGTGCATGCAACGTGATGCATACACATGCATGTGCTCACATGAGGATCATCTTGGAGAGGTTTCTATTCCCATTCTAAGATGGCCACGGTGTGCGCCCACACCATACATGCCAACGGGCCCGGTTTAGGCTGGAGATTCTACATTATTGAAGCCAAAAATGACTTTATTTTAGCTGTCTCTGGTCTAAAATTGCACCTGCTTCAATATAAGTACAATACCACTTCACTTCACACCACCGAATGCCACTCTATGCCAGACATTGCCTCGCTACCTTCCACTCCACGCCACTCTATTCCATATATTGCCTCTCTACTTTGTTTATTGCCCTCCAATCCACGCCACACAATGTCACTCCACTCCACCGCATGCCACACAATGCCACTTAACTCCACACAATGCCACTCAACTCCATGCCAAACAATGCCACTCCACTCCCTTCAAGTCTACTCAATGCCACATCACTCCACTCAATGCAACTCCTCTCCATTCAATTGTAATTGTATTTATGTAGCACTTACTACCTTGATGAGGCGTTGAAGTGCTTTGCGGCATGCCACTCCACTCAATGCCTCTCTTCCCAATGCCAATCCACTCCCTTCATGCCACACAATGTCACTCCACTCTACTCAACACAATTCCACTCCATTCCACGCAAAGCCATGTAATGCAACTCCACACCACACAATGCCACTCCACACTGCACAATGTCACTTCACTCCACAGAATGGCACTCCACACCCACACAGTGCAACTCTACTCCACTCCATGCCACACAATGTTATGTTATGTTATGTTATGTTATTTATTCATTTCTATAGCGCACGGCTACTCAAAAAGAGTGTCCCGGCGCTTTAATGGAGAAAGAGATAATACTGCAACATAAAAAACATAACACCAATTAAAACTAACAAAAGAATGGGCCAAAGATTCACGGAGAACCAGCTACTGAGAAAACAACCAGGTTTTAAGGCCTTTCCTAAAAGCTAATAGGCTGCTGGCTCCCCGCAGGGCCAGTGGTAAAGAATTCCACCGCTGAGAAGCCAGCAATCCAAACGAGCGGCCTCCGAGGCGCGCTTTATTAACCCGGGGGACGACAGCAAAATGCAGGGCTTCCGACCTCAGGGACCTGGTTGGATGGTAAAAAACCAGTCTCTTTTGGAGGTACTTGGCTCCCTCCTTGTGAAGAGCTTTATAGGCCAAGGTCAGCGCCTTAAAAGCAATCCTCTTACGAATAGGAAGCCAGTGTAAAGTTGCCAGCAGGCCCGAGGCCCTGGATCGCCTGCTAAGGCCAAAGATTGCCCTTGCAGCGGCATTCTGTACCACTTGAAGCCGCTGCAACAAGTACTCTGGAAGGCCCAGGTAGAGAGCGTTGGAATAATCCAACCTGGACCCAATCAGAGCCTGGACAGTCAGCGTCCTGTGTTCCATGGACAACAGAGGAAGAAATCTCCGCAGCATCCTGAGGACGCCAAAGCAGATGCCCGACACCCCCAGGATCTGGGATTTCAAGGTGAGCCTGTTATCCATCTTCACCCCCAGATTCTTAGCAACCTGAGAGGAACAGGACGGAGGGAACATATCCCGTGGCCACCAGGCCTGCCAGTCTGGTTCTGTATCACACCCAAAGAAAAGTACTTCGGACTTGTCGGAATTGCACTTAAGGCTGTTTAGATGGAACCAATGAAAAACAGCCCCAAGGCAATCCCGAATGCTCTCCCCATCAAAGTCGCCTCCTCTCTTACAAGAGAAGAGGAGCTGGGTGTCGTCCGCATAGGATACGATCTGGGCACCATGCGACTCCACCAACGCCGCCAATGGGGTCATAATGATGTTAAAGAGGGTCGGGCTTAAAATAGAGCCCTGAGGGACCCCGACTCCCAGAGGCGGCATCACGGCGGAATCCGGCGGGGCCCAGATCGACTGCCGGCGGCCGGCAAGAAAAGAAGAAAACCAGTCGAACACCGTCCCCCGTAGGCCTATCTCGAAAAGTCTAGCGAGAAGACCAACATGGGGAACGGTGTCGAATGCCGCCGACAGATCTAACATCACCAGCATGACTTTGCCCCCGGAGTCCAGAACCCCTTTAACGGTTTCCGAGACCTCCAGGAGCGCAGTCTCAGTACTGTGATGGGGACGAAAGCCCGATTGGGTGGCATGCAGGATCCCATTAGATTCAAGAAAGTTGGAAAGCACGCCATGGACGTGCCATGTCACACAATGCCACGCAGCACCACATGGCACTCCACTTCACGCCACCAAAGCCAATAGATATCACATAGGCGAGACCTACTGTGAGACATCAAGTGGAGACTACTAAACCCTGGGCCAGACTGGCCATTCTAGTTACAAGTTTGCTCCCGTGCCCCTATCCTAGATATCGCCTCCTGCAGCGTGAGGCTCGTTTGAACATTTTTGCCACTGCAGGCTTTGGTTTCCCTTCCACTCTGACGAGACCAGACATAACACACATGAATGAGTATTCACAGCTGTCCTGTGAGCCCATCACCCGTGAACACTGTTGTACTAGCAACAGGTAACACATTTTAATTCCATTTAAACATGTTTTATGTTTTCGGGCCACTGTATTCTCTTTTTAAACCAGACAGATACATCAAACATAGTTAAAAAAATGTTTTGTACTTTTAAAAGGTCAAAGCTATATAACGATGTACTCAAGCGCCTACTACCAAACTACATAGTGCAAAACTAGCGCAGTGCAATCTTGCAGCACCATTTGCACAATTGATCACAAACGAACATTTCCACCAAGCAAAAAACTGAAAATCTAAGCAGCTCTCATATTACCAAGCGCACTCCTATTCCTTCAACTTTAGGTGTAAATTACGACCAAAAAATTGTTTTCTGCATTAAGTCCCAAAGAGCACATAAGCAACACTGCCAGGGAATCTCACCGGTAGTAGAGTGCTTGGCTTCACCGCTTGATTGACATTCCGGAGCAGCGCCCATTTGCCTTGATCCTTCTCTAACTCATCCTCGACTCCGCGCCTTTGATACATGGTGAAGGGTGCTGCGCCGCAACCATCAAATCTATTAAACTTTCTGAAGTCCACACGAAGGCCACAACCATGTCCACCTCAAGCCACTCTTTGGACCAATGCCTGGTGGCGTAACCCTAAGGCGTTGAGGTGCTTAGAAGCTTCATCCTCTGATCTGCCAGTTCATTCCAGTACTGGAGCAATGGCCCTTCCCAGCTTGCATGAAATGCTCAGGTATGCGTAGAGGTTTCACCACCTTGCACGTTGACGCGTCGCAGTCCAGTGGGAAGGCGCGTGGAGGTTTTCCAAGTTACAGAAAAACTTCCCCCGCTCTGTCTTCATCTCTGTCCAAGGTCTGACTCAGCTTCAGCCTGGAGGTCTCTCTCCTGCGAAGATACTTATTAATCTGCATATGAAGTCAGCCCCATGTGGCCCATGGCTTTTCATTAACCTAATGCCTCCTCTCACAGACCAGCAGGGCCCTGGAATCCAAAACCTGGCGCTGGCGGCCCGGCCTCCAACCGGAGAGCGATATCCCACCTCTATGGCAACTCAACTGTAAATAATTCATTGATTCATCGCCTTTCTTGAGGAACCTGTTCCAAGACGTATTACTAATTTATTACTAAGATGCCTTGCGGCCAAAAGTAAAATACGTTACATTACTTACGAAGGGATTCCTGGATGCATGGGGAGCACCATGCATTTAGTAGTGACGTTATTAAGAAAAGAACCTTTTCGCTTTTTAAAGGCAAAGACAGAAGCAAGCGCAGTCTGCAGGGGAGCCACCGAGGGCATGGTTTACTGACGAGTAACAAGCAAATGCATTCAACGGGAATTGCAACACAGCGCGTGGAGGCCAGTGAGTACTTGTTAGATAGTAAGGGGCATATTTACAAGGAAATGTCGGAGCGCAGAGCTGCGCCAAATCTGGCAGCGCCGTGTTCCGACATTTTCAAAACGCAGGGATGCGCCGTATTTACTATAATACAGCGCACCCCTGTGTTTCCTCCAGCGCTGGCACCACAATTAGCTGCCCAGCGCCCCCGCAGGCACCCTTGTAGCATAGTGCAAGGGTGCCTGTGTTGCAGGGAATGATTGTTTATGTGCAGGAAGGTGTCCCCTCCTGCACATAAACAATTATTATTGGCTTTTTGCTCTTACTATGTGTGCTGCAGAAAGGAAAAACGAGGAGAAATAAAAGCATATTCTCCTCGTGCACAATTCTAGCGTCTGCTCTTGCATGGAGTTTTTTTGCACAACAGCAGATTTGCACCTCCTTGTAAATCTGGGGCAGTGTCTAAAAGCAATGGGTGTTGCGGTGGGACGCCCACACAACACCCATTGCATGTCCCTTTGCCGCAAAGGACTGCGGCGGAAAGGGGCATATTTACAAGGTGGCGTTAAGCCACGCTAAGTGGCTTAGTGCCACCTTGTAAATATTGAAAATGGTGCTACGCCACTGGAGCATCAAAAAAAGTGATGCTCTGGTGGTGATAGGGGCTTGTAAATATGCCCCAAAGTCTGATAATGAAAAATAAGTCCTGCCCCGCCCCAAAATTAATGCTGCTGCGAACCACCTTCAACAACTTGCACAAATTAAGCCCAAGTACAGGCGACTCACCCTGATTGTGAGTTGTGTGGAGCAGACTTTCTGTGAAAAATTCCGCTCCCCAAGTTACATGTGGTCTAAGACCTAAGTTTACCAGCTGGACAATCCAGCCTGAAATTGCATTGGGAAGGGATTGCATTGCAGCCAGCTCCGCTGCCCAGATCCTGCCCACACCTCTGCCAAGGCATCAGGAAGTGTGCACTGTTCCCCACTGCCAGGCAAAATATTCCTCTTCTATCTCCTGCCCTCTAAAGGCTCTCCAGCCACACCCCACATCTGCTTCCTCCGCACATTTACCAGTTGCCCAGTGCTGATCATAAATGTGTGCGTTAAACCTCAAGGAATTGGGAATGCTGTGCCAAATTTGACATGGTAAATCCAGGCTGCAGTTATCTCCCATTCAATGGGCTTTAACTCTTAAAACAAAAAAAAATAATATATGCATAAAAACAGGGCGGTGAGCGAAATCCCAGCGACCTGGCATTTTCACACACACTTCCTTCTCAAGCGTAATCCCATGAGCTGCCTGCAGGGGGGTGCCTAAGGGTTCCCTGTGATCCCCTTACTACCTTCTAAAGGGCACCTCTGGAGGAAGCACTAACTGAGTGCCATCTCTATGTAAGAGCACAGTGCGCCTTCTGTGAGCTCCTTTGTCTCTGTGCATGTGTCTTCACTACAGAGCGTGTGCAGAGGTTGCGATACATGAGGGACTATTTTACATCTGGAAAATACACTAAATCATCACACATTCAATTCTTTATGTCACACATTCAGTGCAACACCACCACTACCACCCCCATTAACACACTACCATTGCCACCATCATTACCACTATCGCCACGTCTATTACCACCACCATTGCCATCACTACCATTAGATTACCACCACAATTACAAGACCATTATAACCTTCTTACACCACCAGAACCGCCACTATTACCATTATGACCACCATCATTAGAACTATAAGGGCACCGTCTCTGTATAACACCTATGCTACACTCATGCATATAGATGTACACTGTAGCGCAACGGTGTGTGCATGAAGCTAGCCAGCCATGAAGTGCGCCAGCGGTTGGGAAGACAACCAGTTTCATATCTTAGTAGGTATGGTGCTGTCCTGCTCTCTTCATTTTATTTAGTGCTGCGCAGAGTGGCCCAGCTACTTTGGTTGCTGCTTTACATGAAAAAATAATACATTTGCCCACTAGTTCCTGCTAACAGTCTTCCCAGGGGAGAGGAGGAACTATGAGGACTCTTCTGGCAAGCTTTACCTTTATTGTCTTGCTGGTGCACCTGGGGGGAGACCAGAAGAAAACTGCTGATGCTGACTCTCCAAGGCCTAGATAAGCCTGCAACTGTCTGCAGGAGACCAGATCACTCAAGGGTGCACCAGGGAAGATTAAGTGTCAAAGGGTGGTTCATTTCTCTCAGGGTCTGCCCTCCTGTGGTACTGGAAACAAAGAGACCCCTATTCCTCATAATATTGAGTGCCATCTCCACTCACCTACTCTTCATCACCTCAGCAGAGGTCTACTATCCCAAACTACTGGCCAAGTAAGATTTTTAGGTTTTTCATCTGCTACCAGGAAGAGTTCCCCTTGTTTGTACCACATCTCCTGCTTTAATGGCCTCTTGTTAGCTGCCTGGGCACATAACTTGAAGCATTCCTCATTCTTTCAATAGGGCTTGTTTGGCTTGCCATTTGCAACATCTTTGGGCCTTAGCTCTCCCTTGACGCTCCTTCTCTCATTGGGCTGAGGTCTATGATGCACCTTTGTGCAATTTAATGGAGTCAATCAATACTGTGTGCCTCAAACTGTACACTTTACCTCAGTTTCATCTCATACACCGGTGACAGTATACCTTCCCGAAAGAGTCCAATTGTGATAACCGGTATGCTCAAATACTGGGGAAAGGGGTGCATTTATGAGGAGGAAAAATGTACTTTCATAAGTTTAAGTGTTATGCTCACCTCTGCAGTGGAGACAAGAAACCCTGTTCGTTTGTTCTGTACATGCTTTCTCTTCTTGGTTTGTCTCGGGCCTTGCCCTGTTGGCATTCCACAGGTGGGCACCAAGGCATGGCTTGTCTTCCATTTCTGGAATCTACTGTTTCTTTTAGAGACAGTCCATCTCCTTATGGACAATATCTTTGCTAGCCAGCTACGGTCTTCCTCACTCATCTAATATCTAGGATGTCCGTTTATTTCTGCTTGACCCAGGATGTCCACCCCTTTCTGAGTCAAAGCTATGCCAGGAGGATGGTGCAGAAGAAACCCCGTTTGCCACTGAGTCACCAGAAACCTTCAAATCTCTGCTTCAAATATTTCTCAAATCCAATGTAATAAAGGACTTTGCCCACAGGTATCTCTTGCCATGTAGATTTCCATTACGTCAGCAATCTTACTTGCCTTCCTTCCACAGCGTGTAAATCATTTTCTCAGCATATGGAGTATTTTCTTTTCACCTTTCCTGGTAATATTCACCAGATGTCACATTCCATATGACAAAATAACTTATTCGGTACTCAGCCAAAAAGGAGGATCTACCCTTTCCTCGTTTACAGCCTTGGACAGACAGCGAAGAAATCAAAGCAGCTTCATGTCTGATCTGGAAATCTGGCTGATTGAATCCACCTTTATCCGCATTAACCTTTATGATCTACCAGAAGTATTTAGCCACTGTCTCACTTTGGCAAACTTTATTGGTTTGGTTTTGCCAGAATAGACAAAAAGAACAATAAAATGCAGAGTCGCTGCATTCTATACTCTAAAGCTTGGGGTTTCCATGAAATGCCAAAGTTCAAGACTGTAGGATCAGGTGAAACTAAATTGGGTGGAGAATACATCATCGCATTTTCCCTCTGTTCAATCAAAAGATTTCTAATCTACTTACAGTAATTAGCACATGTGCTGTTGACTTGTAATAGAGGACTGTAATAGGTCTGCTATAGTTACCCAAATGTCCAAGTGCTTAGTGCATTCCACTCAATCAAAGGCCTTTTCAGATTTGTGTCCTAAGCCTGAAATTGGTTGATCCTTTCCCTGATATAATACTAATAAATGAACCACTGTTCACACATCAGAATGAACATGTTGGTTGATGAGTCCATTGACTTCTAATCCAACAAATTGTGACAATTCTTTTAAATGGCCATCAAGGGATCCTCCTATATTTCCTGGACAGGAGTGTGGTGATCTTAGGACCAAACCGTATCCTGCGATCAGTAAGTCTTCATACAGTAGCTTGAAACAATCAAAATCTCGGTGCCCCCAAGAAGCCTTACCCCTGATGCCTCTCCATCGCATAGACCTCAATCCACTGACCCCTCATAACACTGATGAATGCTGAAAGCTCGCCACTAGGTATCGTTCTGAAGATTTTTCCTATAAATTTTCCAAACACCCAGTCAAATAGAACTGATCGACACAGCCTGCATCAGGATCCTGCATTATTCATCCAGAGAAATAGTCTCCTTCATCTTTATAATTGCTGTTGAAAAAACGCAAATGTACCCAGACTTCAAACTAAAAGAAATGGTGTGATCTACTAAAATGTCCTGTCATGCCCACATCTTAGTTTTACAATCTAGCTTCAGGACCATTTGCTTGGCAAACTGTTGTGCGCTGATTGGCCTTTACATTGAAGGTAGTGGACTCATCACATTAAACAAGACTTTTGCAACTAGTCCTGGCCATCCTTGATGATCTGATAATGCATTTTAATTCCCTAATTCCTCCATAACACAAAATCTTTATTTGCCAGGGTAGACATAAGTTCAGTACCCAAGCCAATCCTTTTATCAATGCAGCTCTGCCTCTAATGAAGCAAAGCACTTCTCCTAGTGCATCAATGCATAGCAAGGCTATCGTGGAAATGTCTTGATTAGCCACTTACCACAGATCAAAGTTCACTACACCATCTCATGCCATACTAGGTGGGTCTTCGAACCTCAACTCACCATCATACCAATGAAATTTCAATTTGGACAAAATTGTTGCAACATATTTTTGGGGAGTTGTGAGCAAGATTAAAGAACATGCTCAAATACAAAAGTCAACTTTCTTCTCTTCCTCAATTTTTCAAATCTGTTTTGTGCATTATTTAATTTATTTTCATTTTTTTCTTATTTTATCACTCATTTTACAATTGTTGTATGGCCATTTAAGGCAACAAAGGACAGAATATCGAAACGCAGAAAAAAGTGCAAGATATTCTATGCTGCATAGGTAAAGATAACACAATCAGCTAAACATATATATCATTATTAAGTGTAACATTAAGACCACCCCACAATAAATGTGGGAATGGTACAGTTTCAAGACTGAGAATAGATAGGGTGCGAGAAACTGAATTTATTAGAGGTATTGGCAGACAGTAAAGAGTAAAACGAGCTGTAAGGTAGGGGCAATGGTTTCAGAACCAGGCGAGCGAGCCCAAAGGGCAAGTACACTGAGGGCCTCATTTACTACAAAATATTGCTGTACTGTAAGCCATTTTGCTGCGCTGAGCTGCGTCATTTTTAAAGCACAGGGATGTGTCGTATTAACAACAATACAACACATCTGTGTGTTTCCCCTGCGCTGGCACACAAATGGCTGCCATGCGCCAGCGCAGACACCCCTGTGTCATGTTGAAAGTGTGCCTGCGTTACGGGATGATAGTTTTGTGCAGGAAGGAACACCTTCCTGCACAAAAATCATCATTGATGGCATTTTCCTCTTTCTATGTGTGCTGTAGAACGCAGCACACATAGAAAGAGGAAAGAATGAGGAGAAATAAAAGTATTTCTCCTCGTTGCCCCACTCCTATGCCTCCCCTGGGGAGGCGTAGTATTCTGACGCATTCCCAGCTTTACAAAACTTTGTAAATCTGGGAACGTGTCTGGTTCCATGGATGTTGCGTGGGAACACCCACAGCAACACCCATGGAATGTCCCTTTCACACAAAGTAATCAGGGGTGCAGCTTGGTCATTATGAATGAGGGGTGTGAGAGCGTCAGATGTCCCGGCACTCATGCTGGCATATGATGTTTAAATACATTATACAACAAGCAGGGCACATGAGAGGGGTTTAAGGGGCAGTGGAAAGGAAGAGGAATGTGGATTGATAGGAGCAGCCGCGGTCGGTAGTAGGAGTAACTGCAGGGCGGTGACGTGGGGAGGGGGAGGGGCAGGGTGGGAGGTAGTAAACTATAGATTACGGAGGTTTACAGGTAAATTAACATATAAATTAATAAAACGAATTTCGTTGCGTGCACAGCATCGCATATGGGGATGCAGTGCACGCAACGAAATTCGTTTTATTAATTTATATGTTAATTTACCTGTAAACCTCCGTAATCCATAGTTTACTACCCCCCACCCTGCCCCTCCCCCTCCCCACGTCACCGCCCTGCAATTACTCCTTCTACCGACCACGGCTGGATAGGAGTACTAAGTCAGAGAAACACAATATTTTGTAAAATAACACTTTTTAGGACTTTCAAAACAGAGACGAGAGAGTGTGCATGCAGAAATCTGAGGTGAAATCCGACAGACACCTCACTATACCCAACTGAAAGCACCTGTACCCAACTATTCATCAGAAAATACATTTGCTTGGGGGGTGTAACACCCCAAACACCACCTTGAAGCTACGCCATTGAGAGTAATATGTGAAATTGGCCCATAGTTACAAGACCATGAAAAGTCACGCAGGGTGACTTTACGTGGCCTTATAAATATGGGGAAGCCTATTGCGCTGCTGATCCGTCAAATAAGTGCCACACCGGCAGCGCAATGGCCTTGTAAATAAGACCCTGAGTTTATAGGGGAGGACATGGCATCAGAAGAAGAAGTTAACATGTGGATGAGTGTGGGGTAGGACTAGGGAATTCCATGCTACCAGGATGCTAACCAAACCAGTTAGCCCAAAGGCATGTGATAAAGCCTACGTTACTTTAAACACCCTTACACTGCCAGCAGAGGTGAAAAATGCTACACTGCTGCCATTAATGTTTGTGCTGAGGGTCCAGGAGTCGGTTGGATGGTGAAGGAATGGAACTGGAGGCTAGCAGTTACAACCATTGTAAGCAAGGATGGGCAGTTCTAAGAGTTACACCATCAGTATAAGTCACTGAGGTTTGAATATAGGCATGGAGAGAAAGAAAGATAAAGTATATTATTGCACCATACGCTCTTATGACACGGGAATGGGAAAAGGGCTGGGAGGCAAGGAGAAAACAATCCGAACTTAACCTGTGAGGTTCTCAGAGTAGAGTGCAGCCAGAGCGAGAACAGAAGTAAGGTGTCAATGCAGGCAGATAAGGAGTGGGCGATGAAGGGGTGTTCAAGAGGGCAATTCCTTCTTAATACATTATGACTAAGGCTCCCAGTTATATGTTGTATCTTAGCAACTGTACCTTAGTTACCCTGCTGCTGGATGACATGTTCACTGGATTCTGGATTATAGAATCCAGGGGACACAGAGCAGACCAGCAGTTACTGAGGGAAGAAGGACCTCTGTGCCCAGGGGTTGTATGCTACAAATAAACTACTTCTTGCCTCCATAAAGTCTCCTGTGAATTTTAAAAGTGGAGACGAGGATGAGATGCCATTGATGGTGTGGTCCAATCAAGCAAGAAGAACATTTTTGTGAGTTTTATCGATCTCTATTGGAAATCAACAACTCCTGGGGCGTTTTGCAACTTTCACCATTTATTTCACAGGTCCATTGTAATGAGGACGTCTGCACGATTTACTGGAGGTTTGACTGTTTCTACAAAGAAGTGAACTTTGCTCATTGCGAACGTTTAACTAAGCGTTCAACTAAACTGAATGTATGCTGATTTAAATTTTGCCGTGTCGCTGTACCATTGGTGTGTTTAGTGCCGATTTGTTGAGAGCCTACGTGTGATATTATGCCAAACTGCTGCGGGCAAATCCGAAGTTCGGAACTAAAAGTAAATAGTCTGCCTAGTTGTCTTTCAAAACGAAATACCTGCAATGTCTTGCCGCAACAAGATTCTGCCGTCATTTTTCCTGAGGGAATCCTTGGCTTTGTGGCATCAGATTGGAATTCCTCAGCTTCATTCTCCATTCTCCAGTCTGGAGCAGACAGCTAAATCGGACGGAGCAAGATGGCGGCCGCGTAGTTGTGGCCGTTGCAGCAGGGCAGTGAGGGCAAGCAACTGATCCCCATGAAGTATTAGCTCACAACTACGAATCCCCTCGATTTCGGCAAGCAGGGGTCAGAAGAAAAACGACAACGGTAATGCCGACGGCACTTACTGGCTGTAGGCTCTCAAGGCAGTCCGTCCGCTTGGTGTTGGCCACGATCGCAGCCCTCTCTTCCGTTCACGGTCTCCGCGAGCTCCGCGAGCTCCGCGGGAGCGAGAGAGGGTGGAGTCAGGCTTCCAAGCAACGGAGGGAGGTGGCATCCAGACCACGGCGAGGGATTGTTGACGGTGGTTGTCTTGGCTGGAGCTCGCCGTGCGTGAGGATTCAGAAGGATATCATGGCCCCCAAAGCGGCTGCTGGCTCTAAATTGCTGTCCCAGAAGAAAAAATCACAGAGGGAGGAAGCCGAGGCAGAGGTAGCTGAGGCCCTGCGAGGACCCCAAACACCATCGGAACAAACAAAAAAAAGGCAGCAGGTAGCTGGCAGAACCCGACTTGCGGCAGCATCGATAGCGGACATATTTCCTAAAGTCAGTAAGGAGAAGGAGAAGGGGTCTAAGGAAGCAGAGGGTGGCGTAAATACGTCGGTGGTTACCGATGAAGGTACCGACTTGACTCTATCCTCTGATATACCCGCAGTCAATATAGCAAGTTTGGCCCTTGCCCCCGCAGAGGCGGAAGCCATCGCAAAGGAGACGGTCCCAGCAGAGATCACACCGGCCCTTCTAGATATGGGGAAAGGGTGTGGCGGTACTTTGGGGCAGATCACCGGGGGTGGTTGTGTAAGAGCCCAGCTAAAGTCAGGAACATCAGTAAATACTGAGACGCAGAATGTTGACACGTTACCAGGAGGAATTATTACCGAGAGGGAAAAAGCGCCGAGCGAATACTATTTTTCTGTTTCTGATGGGGCGGAGTGGTCTGAGGAAGAAGAACGCAGCTCCTATTTGGACTCAGAATCCGATCCTGAGAATGGTCTCCTTGTAACTACAGTGCGGCCTCCGGTAGTAAAGAACCAGCCTGTAAATATTGGTCGTTCAAACCGAGAATTAAGTTGGGATCACTCTCCCGACTTAGTCTTGCAGGGAGGTCCTGCAGCGGATAGTACTCATCGGTCACTCTTGGAGACTATTCATCAGGAGATACTGGCTCACAGAGAAGAGACCCGCCAGGATAATCGTATGGCGCAGGCCGCTATGAGGAAGATGCAGGGAGTGGTTAGGAAGCTCTCTAAAGTTTGTACTAACACGGCGGACAGAGTATCCAATCTGGAAGAGAGGGTGGTATCTACGGAGGCCGAGGTAGCCGTTGCCACTAGCAAAGTTAATGCCCAATGCTCCCAGGTTGTGGATTTACAGTGGAAAATGGAGGAGATGGAGAATAGGCTTTGCCGGAATAACTTGAGGGTTCTGGGGATCCCGAAGGGGGTTGAAGGTGCCGTTATAAGGGCATTTATCATCAAGCTTTTCGTGCAAGCATTTCCAGAACTCTCTAGTTGGAACTGGTCCACCGAATTACAACAAGTCCACCACACTCCCTTTAAGATCCGTAGCAATGTCACACTGCTGATTTTGAAAGGTGCCCTGCTTCTAAAGTTACATGCTTCAAATATAAAAAACTAGGTCATTTTTCCAGATGGTGCAAAACTGGGAACAATGAAAGCTGGAAACGTTCTGTAAATGTTGTAAGAACACATCATAATGATGAGTATTATGATGATGATCAAGATGAAGATGACATAGAAATTATGATGATTTGTGATGACAATGTTAATGAAATATCCGAAGGGTATCCACCTCCCAGATGTGTTGTGTCAATCAATCAAGTCATCACACCATTATGGGCGGATTCTTGTTCACCGTACACTATAATTAATAGGCGAATGTGGGAAACTAATGGAAAATCTGTGTTGTCACCACCAGATGTAGAACCTGAAGGGTATTGTGGAACTAAATCAGCCTTACTAGGATATTTTATGTGTCATTTATCATACAAGGGCAGATCCACCCAAGGCAAGGTTTATGTTGTGGAACATGGGAGAGCTTTATTGGGTTGGAGAGAACAAAAGAATGTAGGTATCATTTTAGATCCTAATCACCCTGACCAAGTGTTATTGACTAATGAGAGCGCAATATCAAACTGGCAACCAAAATTTCCCAAGTTATTTAGTGACAAACTGGGATGTTTAGTCAAGTTTTAACATCGCATTGTACTAAAAGCTGGTAGCGTTCCAGTTGTCCATAAAGTTAGAAATGTTCCATTTGTATTACGCACTCAACTCAAGGAAGAATTAAACAGGTTATGCGAAGCTAAAGTCATTGAACCTATAGAAGCTTCAGAATGGCTTAGTCCCATAGTTTTGGCACGCAAACTTAATGGCAAATTGCGCATGTGTGTGGACTTGAGAGATTTAAATAATAACATCTGGGTTGATCGCCATCCATTACCACGCATCAATGAAATGGTAGCCAGTATTAGGAATGCCATGTATTTTTATTCCATAGACTTATCCAATGCTTACCATCAAGTTAAGCTGCATTCCGATTCAAAACACCTAACTTCATTCATAACACCCGAAGGTGCGTTCCAGTATTTACGCATGCCATCTGGATTGGCATCCGCTTCCGCAGTCTTTCAGAGGCTAATGAGCAGTATTTTAAAGGGTGTGGCCAATGTGAGAGTTTTCCAAGATGATGTTTTAGTGTGGGGTGATAATTTGTGCAACCATAATGACATTTTAAACGAGGTTAAATAGATTGCAAGAAGCTGGTCTGACCTTGGGTGCAGATAAATGTAAAGTTGGTGTCAAGCAGATTGATTATTTGGGTCACGCGATATCTAATGATGGGGTTAAACCAAAAATGAACTTATTAGAAGCTATTGAGAAAGCTCCGGCACCTTCCAACAAAGAACAATTGTGTTCCTTTCTAGGGCTCGCTGAATATTATTCCAAATTTGTTCAGCATTTTGCAAGCAAGGTGCATGATTTAAGACTTTTAATGAAAAAGGGTACATCGTTTGCATGGTCAGATGTGTGTCAACGTGCATTTGAGAAAATCAAGTCTGACATAGTAAAGGCAGTAGGTCTTAAACCGTATGATCCCCGTGATGCATCCATAGTAGTGGTGGACGCCAGCGCGTATGGTTTAGGCGCTGTACTCATGCAAAGGAAAGAAGGAGTTGAACGCATCATTGCTTTTGCCTCATGCACCCTTAAAGGGGCTGAAGCAACATATTCAGTAATCGAAAAAGAGGCGTTAGCATGCTGGTGGGGCGTCAATCATTTTAAAACATATGTTTGGGGGACAACATTTGAACTAAGAACTGATCACAGAACTCTTATTGACATTTTTACTACCAAGGGTGCGTCCAGAGCAACACCAAGGATTGCGAAATGGTTGTATCGTCTGCAAGAGTATGATTTTCACTTGAGGTATGTACCTGGTCATAAAAACATTAATGCTGATTGTCTGTCTCGTTTGCCTTTGCCTCACAGTGACGATGATTTTCAGTAGGACAAAGAGGAATGGCTGGTGGCAAGTGTAGAGGAATTTTGGAACCATAGTTCCTTGGTCCTGTGACCAAGGAACTATGGTTCCAAAACGCGTCGGGCAGTGTTTGCCATTGCTTAAAATGAAATAAAACACGCTGATGAAACGAATTGGGGCTCGGCGCAATCTTTGAAAAACGAAAGATTGAATGTTTTGCTGGATATATATATATATATTATCTACTGGCGGTCGCCAGTAGATAGTTATAGTTAGGATCGTGTTTCCAAAGGAAATCCGCAACATTCTATTTGGAATAACTTTGGCGCCGATTGACGAATCCTCACGAAATTTTCAAAGTAGGTGGGGCGCTCCGCTCCTTCCCTGAAAGTCTCGGGGGGATTCGTCAAGCGGGGGCTGAGAAAAAGGGGGGGTCCCAAAACGTGTTTTCCCCATGCATTTTTCCATAGGACCTTTAGTCCAAGCTACAGCCCGAACGTCTAAACAGAATTACTTGAAATTTGGCAGAGAGGTACTCCTCAGGTCAGGGATGTGCCTTTTGCAGGTCTGGTGTAAATCTGTTCAGTATTTCCTGAGAAAATAGCATTTAAAAGCATATATATATCTATAAGCGCGCACCGTGCGCGTACGGTAAAACTTACCATACGCGCACGCTGCCGAGCGCGATTCTGATTGGTTGTTAGATCTTAGTAAACATTCGAATCGGTCGAAACCAGGAAGTGTCGGCCGCCATTTTGTCTCTCGCAGTCTGAGGGGGTGAAAAACAAAGTTCCTGACCCCCTAGCCTTTGCCAGGGGGTCCCAGAAGGACCCCCAAGGGCCAAAATTTCCTTTAATTTTTTTGCGAAAAATCGCGGAGTACGCGTAGCGTGCACGTATGGTAGAAACGGAAAAATTCCTCAAAATGCGTAACGTAGGCGCACAGTGCGCAAAGCGCACCGTGCGCGTACGGTACGCGCACGGTGAAAAACCTTAAAAAAAATAAATAAAAATACATAACTTAGCATTTAAAAAAACGTACAAATTCACTGAAAAAACCATAGGTTTCACACACGTTATAGTTAGGAATTAGCATTTAAAAAACCTTGCAAATTCACTTAAAAAACCATAGGTTTCACACATGTTATAGTTAGCTGGACATTTCACTCGTGAAAAACCATTGAAATTCCCCCGTTATAGTTAGTGCAGGCAACTATAACTCACGCGACCGCAATCCTCTGCTGATGACGTCAGATATTACATCACTGATGACATATGTGTCTTTCTGAAACAAAAATATTTGTAATATATGTATAGCTAAAAATTAATGGAAGAAGACATGGGTAAATAAGTGTCTAAATACAGTGATGTAATATCTGACGTCATCAGCAGAGGATTGCGGTCGCGTGAGTTATAGTTGCCTGCACTAACTATAACGGGGGAATTTCAATGGTTTTTCACGAGTGAAATGTCCAGCTAACTATAACATGTGTGCAACCTATGGTTTTTTAAGTGAATATATATATATATATATATATATATATATATATATATATATATATATATATATATATATTTTTTTTTTTTTTTTCTCAGCCCCCGGCGCCAAAGTTATTCCAAATAGAATGTTGCGGATTTCCTATGGAAACACGGTCCTAACTATAACTATCTACTGGCGAAGTTTCCAAACTCCATTGCAAAAATGAAAACAGGCACTCGTGCTCAAGGGAAGCAAGCCTGTTTATTGGGTTAAGCTCCCTCAGATGCAGGAACACAGAGACGCGTTTCAGCAGTACAACTGCCTTTTTCAATCTGCAATCCACCATCTTGATGCTCCATTAAAAGTTAAAAAACATAATAAACATAGACAGAATGCCATACACTTTGACAGCAATTTTAAAAGGGCTTGTATAGCAATGTGTGACGTTTAAACACGAAATAAATGCAGCACGTTTATTTTGCTTCTCAGAATTATTTCACTTAAAGCTCATTAGTGAGTCATTTAAAAAAGGAAGTAATTACAATATCTAATTCGCATAACAGAGAGTAATTCCTGTGGCAAGTAGCAATATACCATCACACACGGAAGTGTTCCATGAAGATTGTATGGGAGGGAACAGAGAACTCATGACAGCTTGTCTAACGGAGCACGGGATGGTGGTGATATTGAGAGAGGTGGAGTTGGGAGGGAAAATGGGAAAGATGTAGGTGAACATGAGATTGAAGAGGCAAATTCTGAACCCAAATCAAAGCGAAGGGTGTTCAGAGAAAGAAGAAAGAGCGAGAACCTGTCTGAATCAGAGGTGAGAAAATAAGAGGGAAATATGTGAAAATAGTAATGAAAATTGGTAATTGGATAGAACAAGTAATGCAACTGTGAGAAAAAGAGAGAGTTGGTTATAAGAGTGTGATTAAGAAGTGAACTCGGAGAGAACACATCACAGGGTGATGCAAAAAAAACTGTTAAAATGATGAGTACGACATGAAATGCTGAAGGTTAGAGGAAGATGGGGGAAGGAAGGAAATAAGATAGCAGCTATGGAGGTGAGAGGGATCCTGAGACAGAGCTGTGAGAGGTAGAGATGGGGAATGGAAGAGACATTGGATGATATGACAAAGGTTACAATGTTATATCTATTTTATTAATGTTGCACTAATTGTAGAATGTAGACTGTTAGACCTGTCAGCCCTAGGGTGGTATACCCCGTTTTTTGCCCTTGCTGCCTCATTTTTGCCGCCATCTTTTTGTTGGCCCTAGGTCTCTGGGCGCCTTAACACTGCTAAACACTGCTGAGGTGCAGGTGCTCTCTCCTAACACATTGCATACACACACTAGTGTTTAGGAGCAGTCTGGGACATTCTGATACAGTATCTTTTTCCATCCCACCTTTTTGTCCCATAGACTATTATGTGGAAGCTCCTGGAACCTTCCAGCCCTGGGAGGGATTATGTTTTGCCGCCTTTACAGGAGGGTCACCTGACCTGGGTGAATAAGAGGAAAGGAGGGAAACCTGACTAGTCAGTTGGGGCACCACTGGACCTGGGGGGATCCTCTGCCGGAGCGTAGGCGGTTGGGCCTAGGGGAGATATCTACACTACTGGGGACTGACTGAGTCTAGGCCCTGCTGTACCCAAGTTAGCTGAGGGACTCTGCCTTCCTACTGATCTTGCCTGGTGAGGGGGCAACCCAGGGGACCATCTCCAGTGTGCTGCAGGAACCTACCCTGCCTCTGATGCCTGCCAACTCATCCCCCTTCTTCCCCCAATAAGCCTGCCAGGGGAGCTTACCATCTACCTTCCCCCTTGAGACAAGCGCTGACCGGGACTGTCACGGTAGGTCATCTACAACCTGCAGGTAAAGCGCTGAGACCCCTACGCGCTGGGCTACCAGAACTGGGCCCCTTGAGGAAGAGCTGACCGGGACCCCGCACTGTGCCTGCCTAGCGCTATACTGCTGGAATTGCGCCCCCCCCCGCCTGCACGTGGTGCCTGGAGACTGTGGTGCCTGTCGAGCGCTGTGCTGTGTGAGCGCTATGCCCTCCAGGCGCTACGCCCCTGCGAACACTGTACACTGAGCGCCGAGTCTGCCAGGCGCTGGGAGCCCTCAAGGCACCGCCGCTGCCCCGGGTACCTGAGTTCCAGTGTCGGGCCCCTGGAGCGCGCTGCGCTGATCATCACCGCCGCGGCCAGACACTGCTTGAGGACCCTGCGGCTGCCCTCGAGGCCTAGGAGTGCTGCCGTGATTGAGGAGGAGGCCGCACTGGGCCTGACCACGTGACGGGGGTGCCGGCCGCGTCACCGACCGCACCCCCGCCCAACTCACACTCCCATTGGCGGGTCCCCGATAGGCCGAAACCGGATTGGCTGCCGGGCCCAGAAGTGAGGACGGAGCCCGGCGGCGGCCACAACACCAAGCGAGGGCTTAACCCCGAGCCGGACGAGAGCGCGAGGGCCGATCGCGGCCCCAGATACACCAGGTAACCCCTAGGAGGGGCGGGGCCGCTGCGGGGATGCCCGCGAGCGCAGAGGCAGCCCCATGTGTGCCCCTCTCCACCAGGTACTTGTCCCCGGGACCGGAGGCCCCACCCCGGCTGACTGCTCCGCTGCTGGGGCTAAGGGGCAGCTGAGACGGCCCCTGAGGGGGCGGGTTGTGTACTGCTCCTACTCCGGCCTGGGGCCCGAACTGGCCAGCACGTGGGACACGCCTCTCGCCAACCAAATTAGTGCCTGTGACCCTGGGAACTACCCGCGATTCCCCGCTACCTGGCTGGGATGAACTGACCCCTGGTGTAAGCCCAAGGAGCACCCCAAATTGCCTTGATTTGTTCCATTCAGTCCCCCAAAAGGGAATTGCACCCGTGATGGCGTCACATTGAACTGTTTGTGGCCCGAGGAGGCTAAGAGTGTTGTGCTCTTAAGTGAGTTCCTGCCCGTCTTAATCCCAATGTATTAATTGTTACCCTGCCAGTCCCTGATTCTTGTGGCTTGATAAATTGTTTGATCTACTGGAATACACTGTTTTACTTGTCAGGATGAATTGGCTGTTGCCCAAAAATGCACTGATTTATTCCCTGTGATGAATTAATGGTTGCCCTACTATTCACTGACCTACGTAACTGAATGAAATGGTTGTTGTTCTATGATTAATGAATGTAGATACCCAGATGAATTTACTGCTGCCTTGCTAAGTAACTGCATTATTCCCGAAATGAGTTGATCCCTCGCTATTTGAAATAGATAAAGAATCTTGTGTTTTACTAAACAACCTGTTGTGGTATCCTTCATTGTGTGCGCGTGGCTGAGTCCGTGTGGGTGAGTGCTGCACCAGTGCTTTACACATTGCCTTCGGGTGCCTTCCTACCTCGCGCCAAGCTACCATGTCGGAATTGGTGACCCCCACTTCTAACATTGATGGCAGCGGTGGGATTGGGACTTGCGCTTGTGCAGTACCCTACAGGGATTCAGTGTGCGCCGTAATTGGACACCTATCCTAAAGCAAGCGAATTGCCCTTCACTGTCCGTTTGAGTGTATAGGCTCCTGCTGTGAACCTGTTGCCTACGTCCTAGTGTTTTCCCTTGAATTGTCTGGGGCCCCACCTGTCAGGATGGAGTTCGAGCTGGCCAAACTAGAAATGTATACGGTGGCGCAGCTGAAGGAGTTCTGTCAGGGAATGGGGGTGTCCGTCAGGCGAGGCGTCAAGAGAGAGGAGCTGCAGAAAGCCTTGAGGGCATGGGTATTGGCCCACCCGGGAGGGAGAGGGGAAGACGGGCAGGGGGAGCCAGGCGCGCCAGGGGAGCCGGGTGCTCGGGCAGAACCGGGCACTCCAGGAGAGTTGGACCTACTGCAGGTGGATGTTAGTGACAATGTGTTGCCAGGGAGACATTCCAGGGCAGGCAGTAGTGTGTCAGCAGGGAGTGTGTCGGTGGAGGAGTATGAGGACAGGAGAGGCAATTGAGGTTGGAGCTTGCTAGGATGGAGAAGGAGAGAGAGGAGAAGAGGCTAGCCATGGAGGAAAGGAAGCTTGCGCATGAGCTTAGCCTGAAGGAGTTGGAGCTGAAAGCATTGCAGCTAGGGGTGCAAGGCAACAGGAATGGTGGCAGCGTACCCGCTGAGGTTCCACGAGAGTCTAAGATCCATCTTCCGAGGAAGGTGGTGGCCAGTTTTAGTGTTGGGGATGACGTAGATAAGTGCCTGGCGGCGTATGAGGTGTCCTTGGTAGCCCATAGGGTGCCCGAGAGTTACTGGGGGGGTGGTCTGTACCGGTACATGCCTCCCGTGGCGAGGGACACGCTCCTGGGCTTAGACAGAGAGGATCGAACCAATTACCCTGTCATGAAGGAGGCCCTGCTCAGGAAGTTTGGTCTCACCCCCGAGAAATATCATCAAAGGTTCCGCAATAGCCACAAGCTTCCCACACAAAACTGGGTGGATTTTTGCGATTATGCACGTAAGGCCTTAGAGGGATGGGTGCGTGGCAGCGAAGTGAGCGACTACGAGGGGCTGTACAATCTGTTTTTAAGAGAGCACCTCCTCGATAAATGTTTTCCAGAGCTACGTCAACACTTGGTGGACCGCAAGCTCACCGACCCTCGGAAGCATGCGGAGGAGGCAGATACCTGGGTTAGCACCCGGGTGTCCCACAAGGGACCCGGGGGAGACACCCAGAAGGGCGGACAGGGCGCACACCAGAAGAGGAGGGGATAAAAGTAAGGAGTTCTTCAAAGGCCCCCAAAATAGACCTCAAGGGAAGGGGGTAGGTTCCCCACCTCAATCTGGATCACCGAAACCCACTTACCCTTACAAGAGTCAACAGCCCAGAACTGTCCGGTGTTACGAATGTGGGGAGGTTGGGCACTACAAGGGGGATTCCCAGTGCCGCAAACGGTCCCCAGCCCCCACAGGTGGTAAGAGCCCCAGGGTGGCTAGTGTAGCGCTGGGGGAGGAGTTGTCCCTAGAGGAGGGGGGTGAGTGAACCGGCCTGACTCTGGTTTCACTGGGGGATAGGGAGATGGTCCCAGTGACCCAGTTGCCCTCGAACACTGTCAAGTACCGGCAGAAGGTACGGGTTAACGGGGAGGAGGTGGAGGCTCTGAGGGACACGGGTGCCAGAATGACGATGGTAAGGCGTCAGTTGGTGTCCCCAGAGCAGGTGATTCCTGAGGTATTCCACCCGGTGGTAATGGCTGATAACAGCCTGAGTCATTACCCCGTCGCCCAAGTTCCCTTTGAGTGGGGAGGAGTCTCAGGTCAGTTGAGAGTGGCCGTCAGCCCTGCTATGCCAGTGGACTGTCTGCTCGGAAACTATTTGGAACATACTGCCTGGAAGGAGGTGGAGTTCAACGCTCATGCTGAGATGCTGGGGTTACCAGGATGGACTTGCGTAGTCACGAGGTCCATGGCTGCCCGGCAAGGAACTCAACCCGGTTTGGAGCCTGGAACAATGGCCCAGCCCAATGCTGGTCAGGAGGATGTTGTGGAAGTCACACCCTGTGAGATGGATGGGGAGCCCGCGGAGGTGACCCCGGAGTCCGCAGAGGTGGATGTTGTTCCCGTGGGGGACTTGCCGACCCCTGCAGAGTGGCAGGTGGAAGGAGGGCCTACCCGGGAGGAATTTTGTCGGACACAGAGAGAGTGCCCCACGCTTGAAGGTATGCGGCGACAGGCCGAAGCCCAAGCAGCGAACCAAGAGACCGGCAATTATCATATTTACTGGGAGGATGGTCTCCTCTACAGTGAGCCTAAGGCTCCGGTGCATGGGTCATCTAGGGCCTTAGTGGTCCCCCAGTGCTACCGGGCCTTTCTGCTAGAATTGGCACATGAGATACCACTAGCAGGACACCTGGGCCAGGACAAAACCTTTGCTAGGTTGGTCCCACATTTTTACTGGCCCAGGATGCGAGTTGCCTCTGAAACCTTTTGCAAGACCTGTAAGACTTGTCAGGCGAGTGGCAAGACGGGGACCAAGTTGAAGGTCCCTCTGGAACCGCTCCCAGTTGTCGGTACCCCTTTTGAGCGGGTAGGCATTGATATTGTCGGGCCGATGGACCCGCCGACTTCTTTGGGACACCGGTTCATCTTGGTGTTAGTGGACCATGCCACCCTATACCCGGAGGTGATCCCTCTGAGGACCATCACTGCACCTGCGGTGGCACGGGCCTTGATGGGGATTTTTACCCGTGTGGGATTCCCCAAGGTCGTGGTGTCAGATAGGGGCACTAATTTCATGTCGGCCTACATGCAGGCCATGTGGAAGGAGTGTGGAGTGACCTACAGGTTCTCCACTCCTTACCACCCCCAGACTAACGGGCTCGTAGAGCGCTTTAACAAGACTCTGAAGGGGATGACCCGGAGTCTGCCGGAGGACTTGCGACGGAAGTGGGACGTCCTCCTACCCTATCTGCTATTTTCCTATCGAGAGGTGCCACAGAAGGGATTCGGGTTCAGCCCCTTTGAGCTGCTCTATGGCCACCCCGTTAGGGGGCCCCTCAGTCTTGTGAAGGAGGGGTGGGAGAAGACTTCTACGAAGCTTCCCCGGGACATGGTCAGCTACATGCTGGCATTCCGCAGCCAGATGGCCAAGCTGTGGAAGGAAGACTCAGACAAACTGGAGGCTAGTCAAGCCGTCATGAAGGTGTGGGTCATGGAGCCCGGAGAGCTTAGTGCCCTCCAGGACCGGTGGACTGGGCCGTACGACATCGTGGAGAAGAGAGGCCAGACCACTTACGTCGTTGACCTTAAGACCCCCCGACAACCCCATAGGGTGTTCCACATCAACCGCCTGAAGCCGCACCACGAGAGATCGGAGCTTGCTCTCCTCATGGTGACGGATGGGAGCGAAGAGGAAGAGAGTGAGCCTCTTCCGGACCTTCTGGCGACTCAAGAGAAGGATGGATCGGTGGAGGGAGTGGTCCTCTCCCCATCCTTGACCCTCAAGCAACAGAGGGACTGCTGCCAGGTCTTGGAGCAGTACGCCTCGTAGTTCTCCCTCACTCCTGGGATCACGCATCTGTATACCCATGACGTGGACACAGGGGAGAGGCCGCCCGTAAAAACCAAGTCTTATCGGCTGTCCGACAAGGTCAAGTGTAGCATCCAGGGTGAGGTGGCCAAGATGTTGGAGCTGGGGGTAATTGAGCCCTCCAGCAGCCCTTGGGCTAGTCCGGTGGTGTTGGTGCCGAAAGCGACCCTACCGGGCACCACACCGGAACTTCGGTTCTGTGTGGATTATCGTGGCTTGAACTCCGTGACCAAGACGGATGCTCACCCGATCCCTAAGGCGGATGAGCTGATTGACCGGCTGGGAGCAGCTCGGTACCTAAGTACCATCGATCTGACATCCGGATACTGGCAGATTGCCATGGCCGAGGGAGCAAAGGAGAAGACTGCGTTCTCCACCCCAGAGGGCCACTTTCAATTTCGGGTGATGCCCTTCGTGTTCAAGAATGCTCAGGCCACTTTCCAGCGGTTGGTTAACCAGGTGCTTTCTGGCCTAGAGGCCTTCTCAGCTGCCTACCTGGACGACATAGCTGTCTTCAGCAGAAGCTGGGAGGACCATCTGGAGCACCTCCAGGAGGTGCTACAGGCTCTGCAACGGGCTGGCCTAATCATCAAGGCTAGCAAGTGCCAGATCGGACAGGGATCTGTCGTCTACCTGGGACACCTGGTGGGCGGGGGTAAGGTGCAACCCCTCCAGTCCAAAATTGAGACCATCCTGGCCTGGGAGCCCCCCAAAACCCAAACGGAGGTCCGGGCTTTTCGCGGCCTCGCGGGTTATTACCGCTGGTTCGTCAAGGGGTATGGAACTATCGTGGCCCCTCTGACTGAGTTGACATCGAGAAAGAAACCCCGTAGAGTCATTTAGACGGCTGCCTGTCAAGAGGCCTTTGAGGCCCTGAAGCACGTGTTGTGTACCGCCCCAGTGCTATGGACCCCGGATTTCAATAAGGAATTCATCGTGCAGACAGACGCCTCTGAGCATGGCATTGGAGCTGTGCTCTCTCAGCTGAATGAGGAAGGCCAAGACCAGCCAGTGGCCTTTATTTCCCGACGACTACTCCCCCGGGAACAGCAGTGGAGTACCATCGAACGCGAAGCGTTTGCTGTGGTCTGGGCCCTGAAGAAGCTGAGGCCATATCTTTTTGGCTCTCACTTCCTCATTCAGACCGACCACCAACCCCTTCGCTGGCTCATGCAAATGAGAGGCGAAAACCCCAAATTGTTGAGGTGGACCATTTCCCTACAGGGGATGGACTTTCGGGTGGAACATCGACGCGGAGTAGCCCACGCCAACGCTGACGGTCTCTCCCGGTTCTTCCGCCTTAGTGAAGAGAACTCCCTAGAGGCTGGGTAGCTCTCCCCACTTTCGGCTGGGGGGGGGACGCATGTTAGACCTGTCAGCCCTAGGGTGGTCTACCCCGTTTTTTTCCCTTGCTGCCTCATTTTTGCCGCCATCTTTTTGTTGGCCCTAGGTCTCTGGGCGCCTGAACACTGCTAAACAGTGCTGAGGTGCAGGTGCTCTCTCCTAACAACATGGCTGCCACAGGCCCCTGCTACTGTGGAGTGGCCATTGCATACACACACTAGTGATTAGGAGCAGTCTGGGACATTCTGATACAGTATCTTTTTCCATCCCGCCTTTTTGTCCCATAGACTATTATGTGGAAGCTCCTGGAACCTTCCAGCCCTGGGAGGGATTATGCTTTGCCGCCTTTACAGGAGGGTCACCTGACCTGGGGGTATAAGAGGAAAGGAGGGAAACCTGACTAGTCAGTTGGGGCACCACTGGACCTGGGGGGAACCTCTGCCGGAGCGTAGGCGGTTGGGCCTAGGGGAGATACCTACACTACTGGGCACTGACTGAGTCTAGGCCCTGCTGTACCCAAGTTAGCTGAGGGACTCTGCCTGCCTACTGATCTTGCCTGGTGAGGGGGCAACCCAGGGGACAATCTCCAGTGTGCTGCAGGAACCTACCCTGCCTCTGATGCCTGCCAACTCATCCCCCTTCTTCGCCAATAAGCCTGCCAGGGGAGCTTACCATCTACCTTCCACCTTGAGACAAGCGCTGACCGGGACTGTCGCGGTGGGCCATCTACAACCTGCAGGTAAAGCGCTGAGACCCCTACGTGCTGGGCTACCAGAACTGGGCACTTTGAGGAAGAGCTGACCGGGACCCCGCGCTGTGCCTGCCTAGCGCTATACTGCCGGAATTGTGCCCCCCCTGCCTGCACGTGGTGCCTGGAGACAGTGGTGCCTGTCGAGCGCTGTGCTGTGTGAGCGCTATACACTCCAGGCGCTACGCCCCTGCGAACACTGTACACTGAGCGCCGAGTCTGCCAGGCGCTGCGAGCCCTCAAGGCACCGCCGCTGCCCCGGGTACCTGAGTTCCAGTGTCGGGCCCCTAGAACGTGCTGCACTGATCAACACCGCCGTGGCCCGGCACTGCGCGAGGACCCCGCGGTGGCCCTCGAGGCCTAGGAGTGCTGCCGCGATTGAGGAGGAGGCCGTGCTGGGCCTGACCACGTGACGGGGGTGCCGGCCGCGTCACCGACCGCACCCCCGCCCAACTCGCACTCCCATTGGCGGGTGAAGTCGTGCCCCCGAAAGGCCACGACCGGATTGGCTGCCGGGCCCAGAAATGAGGACGGAACCCGGTGGCGGCCGCAACACCGAGCGAGGGCTTCCCCCCGAGCCGGACGACAGCGCGAGGGCCGATCGCGGCCCCGGATACACCAGGTAACCCCTAGGAGGGGCGGGGCTGCTGCGGGGAGGCCCGCAAGCGCAGAGGCAGCCCCGTGTGTGCCCCTCTCCACCAGGTACTTGTCCCCGGGCCCGGAGGCCCCACCCCGGCTGTCTGCTCCGCTGCTGGGGCTAGGGGGCAGCTGAGACGGCCCCTGAGGGGGAGGGTTATGTACTGCTCCTACTCCGGCCTGGGGCCTGAAGTGGCCGGCACGTGGGACACGCCTCTGGCCAACCAAATGAAGTGCCTGTGATCCTGGGAACTACCAGTGATTCCCCGCTACCTGGCTGGGATGAACTGACCCCTGGTGTAAGCCCTAGGAGCACCCCAAATTGCCTTGATTTGTTCCATTCAGTCCCCCAAAAGGGAATTGCACCCGTGATGGCGTCACATTGAACTGTTTGTGGCCTGAGAAGGCTAAGAGTGTTGTGCTCCTAAGTGAGTTCCTGCCCGTCTTAATCCCAATGTATTAATTGTTGCCCTGCCAGTCCCTGATTCTTGTGGCTTGATGAATTGTTTGATCTACTGGAATACACTGTTTTACTTGTCAGGATGAATTGGCTGTTGCCCAGAAATGCACTGATTTATTCCTCGTGATGAATTAATGGTTGCCCTACTATTCACTGACCTACGTGACTGAATGAAATGGTTGTTGTTCTATGATTAATGAATGTAGATACCCAGAGGAATTTACTGCTGCCTTGCTAAGTAACTGCATTATTCCCGAAATTAATTGATCCCTCGCTATTTGAAATAGATAAAGAATCTTGTGTTTTACTAAACAACCTGTTGTGGTGTCCTTCATTGTGTGCGCGTGGCTGAGTCCGTGTGGGTGAGTGCTGCACCAGTGCTTTACACATTGCCTTCGGGTGCCTTCCTACCTCGCGCCAAGCTACCGTGTCGGAATTGGTGACCCCAGTTCTAACATAGACCTTTAGTGATGTACTTCCTGTGACATCATCAGGGTCAAAGGTCACATGGCCTCACTGCTGGGAAGATATCAAAGGCCATATGATGTCACTTCCTGTGATGTTACTGGGGACGAAGGGCATGTGATGTCACTTCTGCTACCCCTGGCATTTTTGTGAATCGACCTCAATGCAAAGCAGGCACAGACAAAACACAGGAAGTGATGACCCCATGATGGCCTTGACATTTAGACGGGATTTGGTATGGGGTAGAGACAAAGCCTCCTCATTGCATGGGGAATGGCACGAGGACGGAGATGACGAAGTAATTTTACTCTCCGGTATCTCTTGTGCTACGTTGTTCTTCTGAGTAGACCATCGCAACCCTACCACATTTGTTGATAAGTGTTACCCGGTGTTTTGCACAGGAGGCTGTACAGTCAAAATTTGTAGATGTTTCTCTTTTACTTAATACAATAAAGAGAGACCCTGTCAGCAGTCTGGCGCCAGAGGGTATTTCTGCACTATTTGTAGTTGGTTACTACACACTGTTAGTATTCTAGCAGCCCTGACTAACTGGATCCTGGCCTTGGTGATTGTACACGACCGAGGGAATCCCCGCCAGACGCCCCATCCCCCTGGCCCGTGAGTGACGTCACTGCGATGCTCTGATAGCCTCTCCACAACAGCTGTGAACCGCAGCAACACCATACCTTGGCTTCTGTACTTGCTGTCACCCACACAATGATGGCTGCCAAGTAGGCCTTCAATAATTCATTGATGAATGAAGCGTGATATCATACTGTAACATGGACACCATGGCAACTGCAAACACAGCCCCTCCCTCGCGCCTCCTTATAATGAACATCAACACAGAAGAAGGACTACTCTACTATTTAGCGAAGCTCTGTTCTCAGGTGGATGTAAACGTGGTTCACTTCATTCAGTGGAGTGTAGAATACGCGGAGAAATGAGGTACATGGGGTTATTTAGAGGGTGCTGGATGCGGGATATCTGCCATGCATTGGGGAATGCTCGCCCCCATTTTTAGAGTGCCAGCCAGGTATGCACTGAAACTAGGGCAGACAGACGGTTCATGCCCAGTTTTTTTGGCAGACATCCCTCATCCGCCTAACGATTAAATAAAACATAGTCGCTAGAATGACACATACCAAAAGTGTGTGGAGTGTGGGCGACACTGGCCTGTCACAAAGGAGTGATGTGCAGAACACCACTAATTGCACCTTGCAGAAGAGGAACGTGCATGAATGATGCTTTGTGATATTAGGTTAAATTCACAAAACAAATACGATAAGGGTATTGGATGCATATAAATGAGGAGGAATGGGGCGGAAAGGATTATACTGAAATTCATGTGTATCTTCACGGAGTAATGTGTCCCTTATTCATCTTTAAGTCGCAAGAACCACTTACAGCATCATGGGACTGCGATGTTGAAAACCCAAATGCTCATTAATCAGGGTATGCATATTTTTCCATCAGTAAACTCCACTTACAAGTGTGGGTACATTCTCCAGTACTGCAAACTTTATGCAGTAAAAAGTTTAAGTTAGTGGTGACAATTTGGGGGATCCGGGGGCAGGGGGCACAATTGTCATTGGGAATATGATCCCCATCTACCAAGGTCATGCATTCTGGCTATTCACATATGTTTACATTAGTTTACACATCGTATTACTTTCATCACGTTAGTGATTAAATGGTGCAGTAAGTGTGCAAGGTGGATGCGAAAAACATCCTAAAAGCCCTATGTTTTCATCGGGTTAAAGGATTGGGGTCACGATGGGCATCCATTACAGGCGTATTTATAGAGAACACATTCATTCCTGTGCTACTACCACATTACAGATATTTATGTTGACCCAATTCAATGTTAAAAATGTTATCGACCTCGGAAGGATGAATGGCGAGGTGACCTACTTGGATTTGCATATGTGAATAATATGGGGTTAAACACAGGTCCATGGTGCAGATTTTTTCGTCCACCGATCCTCAGATCCATCTGTAAAACAGCGCTCAGCTGCCTGGGGCTGCCATTGTGAGCATTCTGAAAATTCTCTATGTAGGGATTCCATTCCGTTCATCAGAGTATATATGGTGTGATCTGGAAACTCAAGGAACGAGCTAATAAAAATAAGAAGGGAACAGCAACAACCAAGGTTGCTGGGCTGCATTGCTCTATGGGAGGAAAACAGCGCATAGCCATTTCTATTACGATATGGCGCAGGCTGGCTTGCACCATAGTGCAAAGGTGTGCGCGTGATGTCTAGCACAGGTTTGTCCTACCCTTTCTGCACTAAATACTATGCCTAGACAAACTTTTAAACTTTTCACACATTGGTAGTGTGCTCTAGAGTGCAGCACACATTCAATATGTTAAAAATTAGGAAAAATTCAAAGAAAGCCCTGTGTAACAATGTTAGAAGACAGGGCTTTGCATCAAAAACCATGAGTGGTAATAAGGGAGCGCCCATGGTCACTCATGGGATGCTTGCTCCCTTGACGCAAAGTAGTGCAAATCACTATTAGCATTATTTTAAAGGCTATTTTAAAGTGTAAAACGTTTTGCACTCAGGAAAGTAAATACTTTATCAACACTTTGCACCGCTTTGCATGATGGTGCGCTTGTGCAAACGGTTGGTAAATTTGGCCTCTAGTCTCTTGCTGTGCACAGGCTTCGAGAACCCAAGGGCACAGAGAGGGACTCAGGAGATGGTGGAGGTATTGTGAAAGGGACTGGACTTGTGGGGGAGTGGGAGAGTGGCGTCTGATTGGCTGTTCTTTGCACACACCTGTCTCTGTGTGTTTGGACGCTCCTTCAGCACTCGCGACCGCCATCAGGTCAGACTCAGTCTTTAGGCTCCAATCCAGTAGCCCTACTGGGTGTAGTGGGTTCAGAGAGAACCTGTCAGAGGGCTTCAAGCCTGGAATGGGTCCACAAATGATCATGAGGCAGTCCCCTTAGAGTCCGAAGAACAGGGCAATACTAGGCCTTGGCAACATTTTAATTACAATCACAAAACTTGAAAATAATTCCTGGAAAACATTTCTCAAAATTGCCCAATTTTCTCAAAATTTAGCATTACGTCATTTCTCGTAATTTCCATGTGACGGAGACTGATTCGTTCAGAAAATGTCTTACTGAGAGACATTTCCTACTCAAACTTGTCTCCTACTCGTATGTCGTGTGTCTGTTCAGCCACATTTCATATGAAAAGAGTAATTTTGTGAAATTTCCGTCAAATTTCATAAAATTCTTCAAAAGTAATTTGTGCACTACTAAACACGTACGTGCTCCAGAGGCACCAGTGAGTGGTAAGACTCCCAATGGTCAACCTGCCCTCGGTCTCTTTCTGCGGCCTGAGCTAGCTCTGAAAGTATGTGGGATGGGAAATGGAACTGGACCCATCAGCATCCCAGCAGAATAGCAAGTCAGTAGCACCCTTGATGCTGCAGCTGGCTCTAGCAGTCCACTGGAGAAGTCTACAGTGGGACCTGAGATCCATAGCCAAGCAAAGGGCCTCACCCCAACTAGCACACAGCCACGCACAGAGGCATAGTCTTCTATCCAGGGAGGATGCAGCATTTAAGTCTCTGAGCATGGCACAGGCGCGCAACACCCATTGGACTCAAAGGGCTTCAGCCCCCCCCCCCCCCTCCCGTCGTGTGTGGCAGCCCGGGATGAGACACCTTCCCGGGCAAAAAAGCAGCCGCACCCGAGCACTTCACAGGTCTTTAAAAGACCATTTGCATGTCAATGAGGCCTCGCTGTTGTTTCACCCCTTCTAAGAGCCCCTGTAGCTCCACTCTGCCTATTGCTTAAAGTTCAGCCCCCCCCGAAATTTTTGCTCAGCCCCCCCCGAAATTTGGCTCTAGTTGCGCCTCTGGCATGGCACACAGCCTTAAAGCACTGTCTTTATTTGTGAGCAATGGTGACTTCTGGGCCTGGTTATCCACATGCAGGCACTTAATTTCTTTGTCTTAATGAAAAGTCTTCACTACTCATACCTCACCCAGTTCCTGTGATTCTGCCAAAGTTTGGCACCAAACCTCGTCGCCAGAATATAGCACCCGAGGGTGAGTGTTTGTTGGAATATTGAGATGGTGGTCTTACACAGATTATAGGTGCTGGAATCACGTATGTTAGATATTCGGAGGGAGCTGTTTAGTAGGGAATATCCTTAGTTGCTCCCAGGTGTTTTCCAGATTGGTGACCTGCTGTGTGAATTACCTTTATCCAGTGTGTGATATAATTACTGATCGCACGACACCAGGGGTGACTCTGTCGCCTTTCAGGGACATACTGTGGAGTGACCAGACTCCTCCTGCAGGAGTTCGGTAAACTCTGCGTACCACTGAGAGTGCTGGGGTCTCTCGGGTCCTGTGCCTGGAGTGAAGTGGTTTGCCCAGATTGAACCACTACTTGGAATTGCCCAAGGGACCTGTGCCCCAGAGCTGTCGAGGGCTCAGTGAGATCTATGTCACTATTCAGGCCCTAAGTCTCCAGCAGAGCAGGAATTCAGCACATGTAGCAGAATAGATGGATCATCATAGTGTCAATATTGACTGATGGATCCCAAGTGGAATCATCTTCTCACGATGGTCCTCATACAAACGAGTGTGACCTGTCTGTGCAGGATGTCTGCTGGTGGGTCCAAGCACCACCCGCAGACTACAGAGGGCATTTAGTTATTATTCACCAGGCCTCACCTGCGCATGGATGTGAACTGGACATGGAACCAGACTGAAAGACCGAAGTATCACAGAGTCGAGTCCACCACCTCTGTAGTACCAGATCAATACAGAAGCATCCCACACACATCAGCATGTTGGACCTATTCAGATACCAAAAATGACCTACCAATGCAGGGCTCAGTGCTGTAAATTAGGCTAACAGCATGAGCAAGTGAATTAATTGTAGCACATTGCAGAGACATCAGAACCAGTCCATGAATCCAGGAAAAGAAACTCACTGAAGAATCCACCAAAGGTCCACACTGGGACATCATGATGTTGGTGAAGCCAGTGAAAGAGCATGAGCTGCACGACACTGAACCACGGACACTTCAGATGAACCTGTGAGAAGTGATGAGGAGAGAAGTGGAACGGCTGAAGTGGAGAGGAGACCCGTCCACCAGCTGTCCCAAGTCCAACTAGAAACACCCGAGTGGAGTATGGACTTCGCCTGTCTCATAGTTCAGAGTATCTATAATCTAGATGAGCTGAATACCTCTAGCGTCTCATGAAGATGGAACAAAGTTTGAGCACATCAAATATTTTGAGTGGTTACTAGAACTGGAGGCAATGGTTCTGTAACCCTGGTCAGTAATCCATGCTTGATCCAAGGGAGAAAGTTTAGGCATCCTGAAATCCAGCATCTGACAGCCAAGCTCAAACACAAATCCAGGCTAGACTTCTCTCATTAAACAGCCGAGCTATGAAGACAAAAAATTCACATCCAAGACCATACAGACTCGTCTGAAATGTAAACAACTATAGAATGACTGGACACAAAAGCAAATCACTGAAATACTGAAAATGATTTACCTAGGCTTGATAAAGATTGCCTATCAAGATGGGTGTCAGGAATCACAGTACTAGGAAACAGGCACAAAGCACACACTCGAATCTGCACCTGGGTTTAGGCAAGAAAGGACGTGTGCTCATAACACATTTACAAAAAGAAAGAAACATAGATCAAGGATAGACAGGATGAATACCTAAATAGAAGCTGTGTAATCACAGTAGATAATGGGAATACTAAGAAGGAAAATGGGGGTTTTGTCTTGGTCATTTTAGAGGACAGGCTGGTGGTGTTTGGGGAAAAAAAATTGCAAGTTGGGCATGAAGCAGTTTTGGGTTGCTAACCCTTTAAGAAACAAAGGTCCCATGGTAGTGTGTGGCTATGCCGGACAATGTCAGTATAAAGAAGTCAGAAACATTCACAACATTGCCTGCAACGCTACGTTTGGGTTCTTGTGGCGTCCGCTACTCTGTCTTGTGATCTTTCACCATCAATGAAGCCACCAACAGAACCAGAACACTTTTCAAGACAATTAAGCACTGACCCACCTACCCCACACTCCACAGACATGTGCAATGGCATTAACCTCTTATTCTTTGAAAGGAAAGAAGATCTGATAGCACATCGACAACACCAAGCCTCCTTATCCCCTTACACCCACCCCTTCTCATAGAACCCCACAATGGTCATGCTCCAAAGTCCTGTCTCTCACAGATCATGCTGATATACTCAACTCCCTCAAAGTCTTTTCCTAACTAGATGATGTCTTAATGTTGTCTTTTAGCAAAGCTCTCACTGGGGAAGCTATCTCACCCAGACTCTCCACTGTCATTGCCTCTCTCACTCAAGGCATCTTCTCAGAAGTTCTCAAGACAGGCCAGATTCTCCCAGTCCTAAAGAAACCTACATTAGAACCTGATGACCTCGCCAGTTACCAGTCCTTCACTGACCTACACCTTATCAGCCAGATCACTGAAAAACAGTGCTACGCTCAACTTCAAGAACAAATTAGTGCTAACAATATCCTGCATTACTACCAGTCTGGCTTAGGCTCTTGCAGCAGCATAGAGCCTGTAGCCTTACAAATCACAGATGACGTTCTCCTGACCACAGATCAAGATGAGCCCTGCCTCCTGATATTGCTGGACCTCTCAGCTGCCTTCAACACAGTTTCCATTCAACCCTCATCCACACCCTGGATTCCTCAATGGGATTCCCTGGCTATGTCCTTCACCGATTGTCTTCTAAACTTTCCTGTCAACACCACTTTGTTCACCTGAGCATCTACAGATGCCAGAAGATCTCTATCATCTGTGGAGTCCCCTAACGTTCCATAATCTATCCTGTAATCTTCAGCCTCTACAAGGAGCCCCTTGCACCCTACTCACAGATAACAGCTTCAAAATTCACCAATACGCCGAAGATGCACAACTCTACCTGAAAGTCTCCTCACCTCCAGACATCCAATGCCTCAAACACTACATGCACCTCACCCAGACCTGGATGTCCATTGCCCAACTGAAGCACAACCTAACGGAGACAGAAGTCCTATTATTTGCTAAGAATAAAAAGCAAGAAATGGTACAAATCTGGCTCAATGGCATGAACACTGACAGCTTTGAACCCCAACGTTAACTAAGATTCAACTTGGACACCAGTCTCACCTCAAGAAAAACATTGCCAAAAAGCAAAGTTGTCCTGGTATCAGCGATCTCTTATAGCGAATGTGAAACTGTTTCTTTTGGAAAGGAACTTCAGAACAGCTGCTCAAGCCTGCAGACTCTCGCAACGATGTGGTCGTAATGCCTCCTTGGCCTCCCAGACTCCACAGGTCCTGAAGAAATAGCATCACATCACACCCATCTTGATGGAACTCCATTTGCTCCTCTTGCCAGCTCGCACTATCTTCAAAAACACCGGCATCATTTACAAAGTCTTCATGACAAGCACTCCCGCTTATCTTGCAAACTACCTCATCATCTCTGGTAGCTCTCGGCACAACCGTTGCCAAGCCACCATCGGCTGGATACTAAGAAGTGTAAAAAACATAGAAACTAGGCAGCAGGCCTTTTAAATATACAGATTACTTGCTCAGTGTATGCTGAGCACCATCTTCTTGGTCAGTGGACTATCATTAAACAAATCAGTGCATTCTGGGAGTTGCAGTTTTCATTTTATTCAATAACCAAAGCATTTACTAAAGGAAAAGCCAGGGACTGGGTACATAATAGTTTGTCAGAGGGAAACTCAGGGACGGGATGCATATTCGTTTGTGTTGACAGAGGATAGTGACCTCATGAACCTACTTCTGTTGTGTTATTTATAAATAAATTAACAATTATGTTGCAATGATAGTTATGCATGCTTGCAGAAAAAAGGCACAGGGTGAACTAGGAAGAGAGCATTGCATTGTTACAGAGACAGGTGATCATTCCAGTCACTGAATATGCATGGACTGAAGCATTCCATCACCCAGTAGAAGCAATGTCTCTAGGAAGATTACAAGAATTGATTACAAACTGCCAACAATCTTTCCTCTTCCTCAAATCTGATTTCATCATCAAATGATCTAAATATTCGTCAGACATGAACCCTGCATTCATACATCGCCCCTTCTGTCGGTTCGTCTCCCTGTTCCTCTCTACGTGCCTGAGTGTGCAATGTCTGATTGTTTTTGCAGTATGAGACTGTATTCATGCCTGTTTGTACTTTGTCTGCGTGTGTCAGTGTCTGCGTGATGGGTTGTGGTTATCGGTGCCTGCCTCTCCCATGCTTGCCCTGCCATCCCTCACACTCCTTGATTTAAACCTCCTGCCCTCACTTGATCAATTCTTCCCTTTCCTGCTTCCTGTTTTCCTCTTCTGTTCCTTTCTTGCCAGCCAGACTCCACAGATCTCTTACTGATACTACAACATTTAGGGGAGGATGATTCTATTTATAAGGCATTTTCTACATTCTCTCTCTCTCTTTCTCTCTGCTTACCTCTCTGATGTCATATCATGTACTAGGAGGCATTTTTAGGGCATTATAAAGTATTATACGTGTAACCAACACAAAATAATACTTTTCTCAGTGTATGACTGTGAATACAAGTTAGTGGTTTGTGTCTATATGTCCCTGTAGGTCTGTGTTTAACATTCCCTCCTTGTTCCCTGGTCTATGTCAAGAGATGCTTTACGTGTGCTGTTCTGACAGGGATGCATTCTTTACAATAAAAAGAGGGTCCCTGCATTCATCAATGCAAAGGCAGGACAGCAGGGGTGAAAAGGCCATACACTAAACCAAAATTAACCTGCCTGATACAATAGTTAGGCAGAATATCTCGCCATAGTTTTGAAAGTGCTCAAAGTCACAATAGAGCCATGTGATTCAAAACATACGCCTCATAATACTCCAATCATAAAGCAATGGATGTCATTTGATTTCATAATCTTCAATGTATAATAAAAATCACTCACAATAAATGCAAATGCACATAGTATCTGATAAGATACAGGCTAAATGCTTACATAAGCAATGAAAAATATCATACTTTCACTCTGAGGACCTCCATATGCTTTACCCCACCATCACAGTCACACTCATAATTAAACCAGAAGCATATTATTCACATCACATTCATCCTTCCTCTGAATACGTACTCCAGGCAACAATAAAACGAAAAGTAGTGATCATTTTAAGCATAACAAGGACCAAAGTAACAATCCCTCCACTTTTATATGTATGGATACTTTTCAGAAATATTTTACATTTTTTGTGCCCTGAGGAAGATCTGACTGAAATTGTGGTCTTCACCGAAACGCGTCGGCGCATACTGAGAGCTGAAATACGAAGACCAGAATATCTATAACCTGATATGAATGAATTGCTCAATTAAGAAATATGAAATATATCAACTTCATTTACATATTGCGACTTTGAGCATTTTAAAAACTATGGTGAACTATTGTGTCAGGCAGGCTATTTTTGGTCCAGTGTTTGTACAGGAATGCATGTAAATACGATGTGATGTCTTCGTATTTGCACGTAAGTGTTATTGTGTACATGAATGCTGTGTGTCTTTATGTGTGCATGTCTTATACAGAGGTCACACCTAATGGCTTTGTTAATGGTTGGAATATATCTTGCATTATTAAAACTAAATGGTGAAAATAAAAACACACACTTTAGCTCAACAGTTAAAATGTGCATAACATTTCATTAAACATAGTCTGATGAATATAAGTATAACGTGCAAGACAAAATGGTAGGTTTTGGATTTTCGAGAAACTATGCAAAGCATATATACACACATATAAACATAGGCCCTCGTTACGAGTTGGCTGTTATCGTATGAGATGGTTATTGCACCTATGGCATCGAGATTTTCAGTATTAATTATCATGTGAGACAAATATTGCCTATCACAACTTTTTGGGAAAAAACGTGCGTTTCGGGGCTTCCCGCACCAAAATACGCAACTTAACAGGCATTTTACCCCGATAAATATCGACAGGTTTCACTTTCGAGTGTTAACTCAAAACTCATAGGGGCATATTATCAAGACAGGCGATAACATTATCGCCGCTGTAGCGGCCGAAAACTGCCGGTAAAACGGCGATAATGGGCTTGATAATATGCTCTATGGAATTCCAATTGAAGCCCATGTTAGATGTGAAGGACATCTAACCCGAGCTTCAATTGGGATTCCATAGAGCATATCGTTTTAGTGGCAGTTTTCTGTCGCTAAAGGGGCGATAATTTTATCGCCTGTTTTGATAATATGCCCCGTAATCCCGATATGTGCAGTAACGAGTTACCTTTATAAACGAGAATTCATCGGCCAGACTTTAATAAGGCCACAAGTCGTCTGTTAAAAGGAATTCACCATATTAATATGAATGATGCGGTTAGTCTGGTTTATTGCCTTTTGTTGCCCTCTTGTGGTTTGTATGCTGTACTTCACGAAAAATATAAGCATGAATTCTTTTTCTCATAATAGGCGTGTCTGCTGAACATGTCATACATATAATAATGCCTAACATTTTTTAGTGCTTAATTTTTTGGGCATACATTTTTTAGTGTTTTTATAGAAGAAACATGCTTTTATTTGGGGACATTGACATATCCAGTGAATTGATGTATGCAGCAAAAACTGTAGGAAAGTGACAGGGTAGGACTGGCCATAGGGCAATCAGGCAGTGGCCGATGGGTTGGTCTGAGGGGTCAGTGTGTGGAACGGTTTTTTGCTGTTTGTGGGCCTAGTTCATGGTCTGCTGGGCCGGTTTACTCTGTTGATTTCCCAGAAATTGAAGCAATCTTTGCCTTCAGCAAGCTGACATCCACGCAGTCTTTCATGCCTTGCAAAAACACTTCTAAGGCCTGTCTTTACAGGTTAATAACTGCCCCAGTTAGCAAACATGGCCCACTTTTTAAGCGATCTAATTAATGATTGGGGGGGGCTTTTATTTTGGTGCCCGGGCCTATTTTCTTTTCCAGCCCGACCCTGGAAACTATTACAGAAAATACTCTTGCTCAAATGGCTCCAAGAAGCAAAATACTGAGCATTACTAATAGCTGTAATCCCTTAACCTGACAGACATACCAGCCACAGCTGCAGAGCCGATAACCAGGGGTGACGGAAGTGCCTCATCAACCAACGCCAGCCCCATTACGCAGTGGGGTTCTTTTGTGTATTCTGCATCCCGGAAGTACCGTCTCCCTTTAGCCCTCTGCTCCCAGGGAGGGCGCACCCCCATACAATATCATCGTATAGGAATAGTGGTGTAAAACACTGACCTCTTCCGACTAGAGCAGGTCAGACATTAAAGAGTATGAGATCCCCAAAAACTGCAGAGACAGGCAGGCATGCTCGTCATCAAGACACTACGGATGAGGGGCTAAGCCATGGCTCCCCTACCTGCTTACAAACCGGCATCTGCCTCCAGGTCGTTTTTCTTGCCCCTGCAGCCGGCTGTCCTCGGCTGACCTCGCCTGGCCTGTGTAGGTCGCCGGAGAAGATCCTTTCCGGTGTCTGAGAATTCCCGTCTTCATTCTGCCAATGCTGCCAACCATCTTCTTGGGTGTTTAGAGGAGCCGCTTCGTATTGTGGAGGGGGGCCGCGTGTGCTGATGGAGATATGGTAATGCCCTCCACATCCCAGAAGGCCCTCCATATTGTAGCCAATAGAGAGCCAGCTTCACAGTTCCAAGTCCCATCCACTGCTTCTGCTCTGTGTTTGATCTCAGATGGGAGTTCACAGTAAAGCTTCAGGCCCTCAGAGGCTACCAGTTGGTCTAGCAGTGCAAGTCTGGCTGTGTCTAACACGCAGCCAGTGCACAGGAGCGCCTTCTACCGTCAATCCTGGGGTGTCATGTTGCTTTCTGAGAACATGATGTTGATGGACCTTTCCTGGCAGCATCCCAGGGACACAATTGAAACTCAGTGCAACAACCATGCTTATCACTTGCACTTTATCTCAGAAAGCTAACTCAAGTCGCAACCACTTCTCAAAACCCAGTCAGGATTTACCTATCAACAGGTAGAAACTATCTTTGACTCTGTGGGTCAGCCCTCTCCTGAGAAGAATTCCCAGATAACCCAAGGCATACCCTTTGGCACCCACTTTAGATTTCAGCCTGCTATACTAGCTTTGGATATGGAGTGGGGCACAGGCATCACCTGACGCTTTTGCAAGGTTACCTTATTCCCACAGAACTGGGAGAAGGAGTATAACAGGAACATCAAGGCGAGGACTCACGAAACAGTTTTTGAGTTTCTGTATTTGTGTATTAATAGTGACAATTAATGCCTTTTATGTGTGATTCCACATCTACAAACTGAATCAGTATAATTGCAAATTAAACACATTTCTTATGATTTGTAGGTGTGTGTTTATTCATGTGTTTTATGTATGCCATAATTCTGTAAAAAAACGCCATTTTGGAAAAGATGGGTTCCGTCCCTGTCACTCACTCTTTCTTTCCCTCCCGTAAATATCCTCTCCTCACAAACTCTGCATCACACACACAAAATGAGATTACCTGTGTTTATTTATTTGTATGACTGTACTGTTTTGCTCACGTAGAAAGTTCCCATGGTGTGGAGGTAAGTTTACAACAAGTATCTATCTCATTCATTTCTTCACTGGATTTATTCACTGAGTGAAAGTCTCATTGCCAATGTTTCATATTTGTTCAAACATCTCCAGATAACATTACCATAAAGGGTGTTGAATATTTTTCTTAAGAATCGGGATGGTGCTTAGGTGATATGGTAATGACATGCATTACTCCTGTGTTCTGATTTGCTAAAGAAATTATACTTTTGCTCACACCACAATGATGTCGCAGTTTTGCTGATATCCTGTGCAAGAATTAGGTATAAATACCCCTCAATCTGGAGGTGACCCAGAGGAGACTCCTATTCGACTACGGAAGCTGTGCATCCATCAAATGATTTTGCTGCTTATTTGGGACTTAAAATATTTTTGGGTTTTTCCCTACACTTTATAACTCTGCTTCTGAGAGCACTCATGGCATTAACTTTGTACTGCCTATTTTTGAACTTTATAATAAAACCCTTTGACTTTTATTTGATTTAGAACTCAGTTACTGAGTGGACCCCATTACTTATTGAGTTGTTTTACTCCGCTACCCTTGATGTTTGGGGAGGTACCTTCACCCGTGGACATATTGCTCATGAAATTGAGGTTTAACACCATCTCCGATATATCAAACTGTGGGAGAACTGAATGAGGTAAATTTGGGGTGTCCAAACTTTTGGGGTGTGGTTTTTGCTCCTACAGACTAGGGTCTGCATTGTTCATGAGGAAGTCATCTCCATAAAAAAAATATTTAGTGTTCAAAATCAAATCACAGGATTCTAAGGTTCAATTGTTCCCAGCTCTAACAAAAGATGACCAACCTCTAGATTTAAGACATGATATCAAAGAAGAGGACCCATTCCGAATGGCAACCCTCAAATCTGTGATAAAGTTCTTATGGCTCTTTCTAGGGGTTCCTAGTCCAAGAGGAACAAAAGGGTGGGATGATGAGCACCCCTAACTTGTGCCGCTATTTAAGTGAATAGTGAGGGACAGAAAACCCCCACAGTAGATTTTTCCTGTTGTTGTCTGATATAAACCCCTAACATTGGGGATGAATTCCAAGCTAGGTCATATGTTTCCAGTACTGGAAGCAGATACCCCAATTCTACCTGATCAAAGGTCTTTTTGGCGTCAAGCGAGATGGCTAATGCATCTTCATGTGACTCCTTGGAGTCCCACAGTTAGTGCACAAGCTTTCTTAAAGGGTTCTTGAAAGACCAGCCAATGACAAATACTACTTGAGAATAGTGAATCAGTGTGGGCATGACCTTATGCAGTCTGTTTGATGACGCTTATGAGAGATAAAGGCTTTTAGCTTCCACATTCCAGGGATCTTTCCCTTCCTTTGGGAGAATAATTATGATGACTTTATTGAATACAAGGCCTAAGGACCCTGTAGTATCTGCTTCCTTAAAGACATTATATAGAATCCAGCTTAACAGAGTTTTCAAGGCTTTAAAGAATTCATCAGGGAAGCCATCTTCCCCTCGACCTATATACGCCAGCAGGTTCGCGATAGCACTGTTAATCTCCTCTAAAGTAAGTTCACATCTGTGCAAGTTCCGCCCATCCTTTTTAAAAGAGGGAAGAAGATGGACAGACCTTAAGAACTCTTTCTCTGAGGTCAGATCATTAGAAGGTGATCAGAGAAGGAAGCAAAGGTCTCCATTATATCCTCGGTCTGCATTAGGGGATTACCCTATTCATCAGGTGTCGCTAGTATGTCTAACTGGGATTCTGTTGTAAGTAGATTAAGTAGGCAGCAGGACACGTCTTCAAGTTACAAGATAGATTTATTAAGATAGCACAGCAGAGCGTTACACCTAGCCAGCTGACCAGACCATCAACTGACAAGAGTAGAACACTCTGGTACAAGTTAGAACACTCACAGGTATTCTGGGAGGCTAAGGAGATAAGAACACTAAGGAAGGACTAATGACAACTGTCAGCCAAATTACATGAAGAATCAATATACAACATATCTACCTCCTTTACAGAAAAAATAAATAAATAAACAAATCACAAAAATGAAGCTTAAAGTATGGGAGACAACAACAATAATCATTAAGACAGATAGGAGGTCTACGACTTCTTGAACTATTTTTAGTTCAAAGGCAAAAGAGTATTTTGGGGCAAAGATTGTAACAGTGAAGTGTGAGATGAGACACAACACTCAAAACAACTAAAATGCATCACCACTACCTACTCCCCTTAGACTGACAAAATCAGGAATAGACAGTCCACTCTCTCAAATCCGTTTCCGTCCACCAACACTTTCCGCTCCAAGTTAAAGAAGAACAGTTCAAAATACACCTCCGTGCTTTACAGATACTACAGTCTTAGATACTCTTTGAGAACTCCAGACTTAGGTACTCTTCAAGATTTCTAAGTGCAGTATCACATGTGATGTTATGAGATTAAATTTTAGCTTGAAGTTTTCTCTCTTCAAAAGATGGACACATAGTCTTAGTTGTGACTAGCTTTGTCTTTGTCTAGTTCAGGGCCCATTACCAAGGTTGTGAGCCCCCATTTAGTTCTAGTCCTGGGAAATTTGTCCATCCTTGGTGTTAGCACTGAGACATTTGTCCCCATTTTTTTTTTGTTTTTAACTTTCTGTCCAGGCTCTCTCTGTTCTGATTCTGGGACATGTGTCCGCTCATGGTGTTAAGCACTGGGATCTTTGTCCCCGTTTTGGGACTTTCTGTCCAGGCTCTCCATCTTGGTACTGAGACAGTCATGGTTCTGGAACCAGTCTTTTCCCACATCTGTATCTGGTTCTGGTGTCTCCAAGCTGATCTTAAGCTTTTTGCCCCCAATATGGGCTGTCAGAAATGTTCTTGCTTTTAATTCGCTGGTACTGAGTGTTTCCATCTCATTTCTGGTTTAGTTTACTCGGTGCTAAGTGTTTTTTTTTTTTTTAACTTCAATGGCACTAGGTCACTCCAACACCCTTATGACCACATCTTAAATTGCTGTGTTTACTGGCATGATAGCCTCTACATTTTCTGGTTGTTAAGTCAGAATTTATCAACGTGGCAGTCTTTGAGTAATACAAAGTCATACACCTGCAGCAAGTCTCTCTATTTCCCTGTGTGTGCGATAACACAGATTTCATGAAAATAAAATACCTCATAGTCCACAAGGTGACACTCTTGTCAAGAGTTTCACACAGTTACAGACTTTAAATACACTTACCAGTGCACACACCATCCAATTCATTGTTGTTCAACCTCCAAGAACTATACCATTGATTTGAACCAGGACTGAACACTTTAGTATATGATCTAAATATGAAGTCAGATCCCTTGACAAACGTGTGCAGAAAGCAGGTAAAAGTGTTTTTTTTTTAAATGTGAAACTCCATGGCAACACTGAAAGCGTCAGACTCTTACAAGCCCATAGCGCAACTTGCGGAATCTTTTCTTCCCAAAGTACACAGGCATCAGAAAGGCAGTGCTTGCGCTTTTGTCACTCTTATATTTTGTAACGTATATTCAGGGAGTCCGTTTAAAGCAAGAGTTCGCTTACCAAATTCGTTCCTGCTTCACAACATAGAAATTAGAGACAGGCACGATGACGCTCGTTTGCATTGTGTTCCGCTAACCCTTTTGATAAGAAGCAACAAAATGGCTGCCTGGCGTCGCTTTGTGTAATTTCATGTTGCATGATGATGTGCTCTAGAAGGGTTGCTGTGCCAACGCAGTGCTCCTTGGCAACAATGAGAGGCTTCCTCGAGACGCTGCTTCCTAGCAATGCACGGTTTGGAGCCAGTTCTCTTACAGTCCAAGATGAAGTTCTGGAACAGGTGTATTGGTTCTGGTTCTTTCTCCTGGGTTATGTGCCTCTAGATGTGGTTCCTTCGAATTTAATTTCTCTGTGGACAAACTGTCTCAGTACTGTGGGCTATAGGCCCGGTTCTAGTCGCAGAACGTTTGTCCCGGTTCAGAGAACCCCCTGTCACGATTTTCTGTCGTGGTACTGGAACTCTTGTCGTCACGAATCTCGGTCGTGAACTCTCCTGGTCCTGGGACACATTTTTCCCTATCCCGGTGCTGATTCTGGGACATCCGTTGTCCCCTTCTAGTTCTGCCGGTCCTGGGACTTCCATTAGTCCACTCCCGGTACTGATTGTGGGACATCCATTGTCCCCCTCCAGATAGGTTGGAACCTTTGTACTCTTGTTTTTTTTCTTTCTTTTGGGATCTTTGTCTCCTTCCGGTCCTGGGACATCCTTTGTCCTCTCCCGGTTCCTGGTTCTGCCGGTCCTGGAACTACCATTGTCCTCTCCCGGTTCCTGGTTCTACCGGTCCTGGGACTAGCTTTGTCCTCACCCGCTCCTGGTCCGAGGCTCACTCCCTCAGTCCTTAGTTTTCTCTGGATTGGCTTGTGGAATCTTTTTCTTCCCAAAGTACACTTCCCGGTTCTGGACCCACTGTCCAAACCGTAGACATTTGTCCCCTCCTGGTTCTCAGTTAAAGTTAAGAGCTTCCTGACCAACTTCCAGATGTGGAACGTTAGACCCTGTTCTGGGTCCTCTGACCTGCTTCTGGTCGCCATACCAGTCATAAGCATTGTGCTCTCTTGGACGATTTAAAAAAAAAAAAAATGTGTCCGCTCTTTGTTGTGGGACGACCTTTGTCCCCTCTTGCACGACCTTTGTCCCCTCTTGAACAGCCTTTGTCCAATCCTACTTCTGGGACAGCTTGGGACAGCTCGCTTATGGGCTCACTTTCAATTAATTGAACTCTTCACCCTGCTCTAGAGCTCTCTGTGTCGAGCAGATGCTAGTTGTGGGGCGATTGCCCCTGTTAATGGTGCTTTGCCCATTTCAGATTCTAAAAGACTTAGTTCTGAAACTTGTTTTGTGCCGGTCCTGAGCCTTTCTTTACTGCCGGTCGTGGTTCTGTGACATGTTGACAAGCTTCTATTCATAGGACCATATTGGGATGTTCTACTTGGTCTTCTTCTCTGGTCTCAGTAATTTTTTTTTTTTTTTTTAGTTCTTTGTGTAGCTTCTAGTTGTGAGACCTTCTATTTCTATTTTTTTTTTTTTAGTTCTTTGTGATAGCTTCTAGTTGTGAGACCTTCTACTGCTTCCGGTTTTTGACTTTGCCGGTTCTGGACTCTGTCCTTGTTCCGGGACCTTCTCACTTTCACACAAAATGCTTTAGAATTGTCCCGGTTTTCAAATGCAGGTTCAAATTGTAACCTTCCTATTGCTGGTTTCATGAAAAGGAACCACACATTAAATACTTCAAAAGTCCACAAGATGGCACCGTTGTCCAGAATTTCACACTGTTACTGGCTTTAATACACCTACGAGTGCACGCAATATCCTCTCAATTGTGGTTCATATATCCAAGTAGCTAAGATACAGTTAGTGGTGTGTAAACGCAAATTGTCACTGACACTATATGACGAAAGTACTTTACGGAACATGTCCCTTTTTTTTTTTGTGATTGTGCATGTGGTAGGAGGCTAGCGATCTCAAATATTATCAATGCAGTAAATAAATGGCATCTGTCCCAAAATGCACGCGCATCCCAAACTGTCTCTAAAACGGCTGGTAGCTCATCCCATAGATACCGCTTGGGCTTCTTTTACCTTGAGATTGCCTAGCAAAATGTCAGTTCTTTTCTTCGAGCTTGGGCAGGCTTGAGTCGTGACGCTTCAAAACATATAAACTGCCTCTAAAACGGCTGGTAGACGTTGCCATTTTCGCTACCTCAACTATGCTGTCGCTGCTCCTGATAGCACAGAGCTCATTGCGGGCAGTACGCAGCGTTGCGTTGTTCCCGTAACCATGGGAACGAAACAGCAAGATGGCTGACTGACGTCGCGTCGTGACGTTTCCCGTTGCTCTCCTCTCCAGCTAGACGCCGGTAAATGGGACAACGCACAGACGCTGCCTCTCCGCTAGAACCCGCGAAGATACTCCGATGTCATCAGAGCACAGATGACCGCTCAGCAGAAGGATGTCTCTGCGCAACAACTGCAAGGCAGTCAATGTAAAGTAGGATCGCTCACCTGTGATTGAGCAGAACGTCTCTTGGCACTTGCACCGGAAAGGGGGAACAACCTTTACAACGCAACTTTTACAACGCACTGCCATTACAACGAAACTATTACAACGCAAATGCATTGACAACGCATGCCATTACAACGCAAGTCTTTACACCGACTTGCACTAGATGGCGTGCTAACATTAAAAATAGTGTAGTTTACTATCCAAACACCTTCCCTACTGTTACGTGGACTGGAGTTAGAATAGTAAATTACACTTTTTTAATGTTAGCACGCCATCTAGTGCAAGTCGATGTAAAGACTTGCGTTGTAAAGACTTGCGTTGTCACTGCATTTGCGTAGTAAAAATTTCGTTGTAACAGCATGCGTTGTAAAAGCATGCGTTGTAACATCATACATCTACCGGAAAGTCACCCCTCATGAAGCAGTGTGGCAAAGTCCTTAAAGTTAGTTTTACTTTCTATTCCTTTTCTTTTTTTTTTTTAAATAACTGTGGCTGATTTCTAATTTTCTTGGTGATTCTATCGGTTTCTTCTTATTGCGGTTGAAGACTTCTTTCATACAGCGAGTTTCTTGTCTCTGGAATATAGCAGGTTCCTTGTTTCTTATTCCTCGTTTCTTGCTGCAGTTGGGTGGCACGCAATCTTGGGTTCTTGTTGCGAGGTGTTGCTCGTGCTGCGCTGTGCTTCCTCCTTGGTCTGGTCAGCCAAATCGTCGCCAAAATGTTGTAAGTAGATTAAGTAGGCAGCAGGACACGTCTTCAAGTTACAAGATAGATTTATTAAGATAGCACAGCAGAGCGTTACACCTAGCCAGCTGACCAGACCATCAACTGACAAGAGTAGAACACTCTGGTACAAGTTAGAACACTCACAGGTATTCTGGGAGGCTAAGGAGATAAGAACACTAAGGAAGGACTAATGACAACTGTCAGCCATATTACATGAAGAATCAATATAAAACAGATTCCCTCTGTTTTAACTGATAAGCCAGCATTCTGCCCATTTTCTTCCTGTTTATAATGTTTCCACTCGATTTTCAATAGGGACTTCTTCACCGCCTTGTAAAATGAGAATTAAGAGCACATTTCTTAGCTTCTAATCAGTGGCAAAGAAGGATTGTGGGACTAGCACTGTATTCCACCATCGTGGCTGCAACAGCACTGCAACAGCATTTTCCAATTGAAGTCCTTCCGTGGAAGATTGTTTTTGCTACAGAGGAGTCCCTCAAACCCCACCAGATTCCATTTCTTGCTGCCTCAGAGGGTTTGTGCTCAATCTATCAATTATCATTCTCCTGTCTATATAGGGGACATGTGAGTCGACAATGCGTTTTTCATCTGTTAGTTTATACTTGATTCTGGCATCCTCGAGTAGTACAGTGGGGGAGTCAGAAATATGGCCTAGGCGCATATCAAGTTCAATCGGCAAAAGAATCAATAAACCCACGGGCAAATTTCCGGTGCCATTATCATTGGCAGCATAGCAGGGGCAATGTGTGGCGCAAGTTGCAGTGGCCTCCTGACGACAGCCTTAGCACTTATTATTTTTACGAATTAAGCACTGCCCCGGGGTAATATCTCAGGGTTAAAATGAAATCAAATGATTGTACACTGTAATAGGAAGTAACCTCTCGGAGACGATGTACCATGAATTTGCCATAGGAATGTGCAGTCTCTATCTGAGGGATCGGATAAGCATCAGACATCGACCAAGTTGTGATTTTCTATTACATCATGCAAGATCTCCCTGTCTGAGGTACAGAGGGGCATATTATCAAGAAATGGCGTTAAAATTATTGCCGCTTTAGCGGCAGAAAACTGCCGCTAAAGTGGCGATAATGGGCTTGATAATATGCCGCAGAGAATTCCCATAGAAGCCCATGTTCTGGTGTCAACCTGGGCTTCTATTGGAATTCTCTGTGGCATATTATCAAGCCCATTATCGCCGCTTAAGCGGCGATAATTTTAACGCCGTGCTTGATAATATGCCCCTAAATTTGTCTGGTGCACCTCTTCTGTCAATGATCTGATCTAAAGTTGGTGCTCATTTTTTAATGTTCAAGCTTTTAAAACAGCCAGCTGAGTATAAACAATTAGCTGTCTTCATCAATTGGAGAACATTTCATTGGTGTACCTTATACTCGCGAACTATAAGGTAGGTGTCGGCTCTTTGCACCAATAAAATTAAAGGGCCGATAGGCAGAATTGATGCTGTGTGAGCTGCAAGGGACAGGGGACCGAGTACACATGAAGAAAACCATCACAGGACAATATTAAAAGTCTAAATTATCAAGGTTTTTCAGCAGGCAAAAAGTGGTTAGTCGGATTCAAATCGGCACCAATAATGCATGAATATGAACCAATTGAGAGATGTTCTAATATAAGGTAATTAGCCATATTCAAAATATAGTTCAGTCATTAATTAGCATAAACCTACTCGGTTTGTAAGTAAATGAAACAGATAAATCAGCAGATAGACCGTCAGTTCAAAGCAAAAGCCTAATAATAAAGTCCGAAAACAGTCTCACATGGGGACTGCTCGGCATGGACACAGGGAAAGCTCTGGCACACATACAGAAAATGCATTTTATATAGTTTCAGAGAAGTGGGAAACAACGCTTTCGCCATAGCAAGAAGTGGCATTAGAGGGCTTCTCCGAGCAAAGATACATGATATAAACAAATCAACATCGTATTAATTGTGTAACTTAAAACAGGCAGCTTCAAGTTATGCCTAACTCATGAATAAATACGAATCCCCTTTACCGTACACATATAGAAATGACATTGGACTTCTGAAGCAAACTAAACGAATAGAAAATACGGTTGTGGCTCGGGCAACAACAGCCTTCATTATTGCAACATACTCAGCATGGCTTGTTCCTAAGGAACACAGATAGATACAGCACAAGAAAACACTCCAGGAAAGGAAACTGTTGTACCGCAGCAGGTACAACAGGAGCAGGTACAACAGAATCCCATATTGGCCATTTCGGCAAAAGGAAAAACACAGAAGAGGTGAAAACATGCACATCGGAAACTTGTTTGTGCAACTTTAAAAAAAGCCATAGTTTCTTCCGCAACTTTAAAATAGACGACAGTGCAAATAAGCAAAGGCACATTAAATTAATTTAGCAGTCTAGTTTATGCTAACTTAAACACATGTAAATGAACATTATTTATAAATTAATAAAGCACCTTAATAGCAGTCCTTTTGATAATTCCGTGGGTTAATGTGTCTAGTGGAGAAATGAATGTGCAATCTGCACATTGCAGGTGTGTGTTCTGGCGCGGAGGACTAAATCGTGTGTCATTCTGGCACCAGAATATAGGAGTCAGAATATTGTCCGACATAAATATCTAGTCCTACAAATTGTTTACTAAAATATCATTCAATTGGAGTGAACAAGAGAAAATCCATACACAATGGGATGATATTTTATTAAACGATACTTGATCACATTATTTATGTCAGGCAACATTTTTGTATACAATATTCTCATATAACTATTTTTATGGGTAAATAAAATGAACACTATTTACCTGAATGAGGGGAGCAACCATTATTAGGAGTGCCACGTGACTGTAGCAGAAGCGTTACATCAAAAACAATTGTATGTTGGTAGTTCATAGAAACAATCTCAGCACTGTATGATGTTGCAGCTGGTGCAGTAATATAGGGTGGCATCGCAGGATGGGATCACCACCCCGTCTTCTCTTTCTAACCAAGTTAAAAGCTGGTTTCCTCAGCAGAGAAACTCCACAACTGCTTTATGAGCATGGCTAAAGATACAATAATTCGATTGGAGCATAGCTTTCAACATTTTAAATTTCGCTATTAATTAGAGGATGTGCAGTTAATAATTAGTGTACATAGAAAAGTGCAATGCCACAATAAAGAAATCAAGAACATCATAACACCAAACATGCTTCATCTCTGACACACACTTCTCTTCCTGCTACATCCCAGAATGGCCATCCTCCTAACCTATCTCTATCACAGACCATGCCAACATCCTCAACTCTGTCAAAGTCATCTTTGAAATCAATGTCAGTCCCCCATCCTTCATCAAAGCACTCACTGGTGAAGCTATCTGGCCCATACTCACTATCATGAAACCTTCCCTCACTCAAGCTCCCTGAAGCTCTCAAGAGAAGCCACATCCTTCCACTCTCGAAGAAACCCACATTAGATCCTCCTGACCTTGCCAGTTACCAGCCCATCTCCCATCCACCTTTCATCAGCAATGTCACTGAAAAAGCAGTCTATGCATAATTCAAGAACACATAAACATTAACAATATCCAGAATGGCTATTAATACATCTTCAGATCACGCTGCAACAGAGAGACCGCTACCTTTTAAATCATAGATGATGTCCTCCTGACCGCAGCTAAAGAGGACCCCTGTCTCATCTTACCAACCCGCTGAGCTTCTCTTCACTATGTTGACCACTCCACCCTCATCCACACTCAGAAGCCTCACATATGATTCACAGGGAGCCTCCCTCATTGGTTCTCCTGCTACCTATAGAACTAGCACAAGCTTCTGAAAGATCCCCATCACCGGCAGAGTTTCTCAGGATTCTTTCTTGTCCCCAGTAATTTTTAACCTCAACATGGAATCCAAAGGATGCTTTATTTACAGATTACATCAAAATTCACCAATTTGCCGATGGAAGACAATTGTATTTGGAGGTCTTCTCTGCTCAAGATATCCAACTCTGCAAATTCAGCGTGCACCTCCTCCAGACTAAAATGTCCAGTACCTACCTGAAGAGTAACCCCACCAAAACAGAATTCCTACTGTTCCTCACAAACAACAACTACTTCAAACTTGGCTCAGCTACATAAACATGGAAGGATTTGAGTCCCAACTTTCACTCAATGCTGAGTCTGTCAGATTCACTCATCAAACCCTCAGGGGACACATCACCAGGAAAACTAAGGCAGCCTGGTTCCAGCTCTCTCTCTATGAAACTGAATCTATTTCTTCATGAAAGTGACTTCAGAACAGCAGTTCAACTCCTCCTACTCTTACATCTGGGTGATGGGATGCCCTACTCCCTGGCACCCCTTGAGAGCATCCTACAGACACCAACGCCCCTCATTAAGAGTCTGACGACATATGCCACATCACCTTGACCATAATGGAACTCCACTGGCTGCCATTGTCAGCATGCATCACTTCTTCAGCCACCTGTTTCTGTAAAGGTGATGCAATAGGCAGCTCTGGCAGTCTGGCAGACAAGAGCACCATCTCCAATGGCTCGCTGCCGAGACGTGGCCAGTACACCTTCGGAATGGAGTTGAAGTAGTGCACAACATTCTCCATTTAGGCACCAGGATCTGGAACAGCATCCCCATATCTATCAGGATGGCACTAACCTTTGCTACAACTTAGGAAAGTGCTTAAGACGTACCTCAGTAAAGAGCGCATCATGTTGCAAAAACTGTCCACTTGTGCTCTTGGAAACCAGCTACCCCTCTAATTTCACATTGACTGCATCTATCTTGTGGACACTGTGCAGTGCTCCAATGTCCTTCAAATAGGTTTTTGCTATATAAATACCAGACACATACATACATACACACACACACAGTAAACTCTCACCGTTAGGTAGTTTTGTCATTGTACTGGTATGTATAAAGCTCAACATAATGGCATTAAGTGCACAGTAGTGATACAGCGCAGAGTTCAATCAAAGTGAGCAAACCACCAATACTAAAGGAATGTATAATACAGTAGTGAGCTGATCAATGCCTTCCCTGGGCTACAGGGGGCTTCATCCACTGTTAAACATTTCAGGAAAAGATCATGGTGCTGCATTGAACACAATGCCCAAGGACTACCGCCCCGCGGCCCATATGCGGGAGGCTGAAGAGGATGTGACTGATGACTCGGAGGATAAGTTCTCCTCATGTGTCTCACCTGAAGATGATGACAATGTACCTGGTGCTTTACCTGGTGGTGGAGATGTCCCCCAAGGTTCTCTGGGTGTCCCTGCTTCCACGTCCATACACACCACTTTCAAAGCCTTCTTTCTGAATTTGCTGATGTATGACCCTTCTGAAGTGAGGCATCTGAACTCCTGGGATAGGCTCCTATCTCCCCATATGGCTTACTTTGCTCACGGATTGCTTCCACCTCCCTGGAAAAATACGCTGGAGGTATCCTCCATACTAGGTAAGGCTTATCTTCGTACCCCTCCCATACTTCTTTACCAGATGTTGTTGAGCTGACAAGTGTCCTTTTCTTTCTCCTGTCCCTGCCCTCTGTTTGTTTCTTTCTGACTCGCTCTGTTGCCATTCTTGCCCGTTGCCGTAGTAACCCGGAATGCTTTGCAGCATTGCTTCTGTGAAATCATACATTGGCAGAACCAATCAGCATACAGTATACTAATTCAGCCTGCTGCCTAGAGGGAGCTCTATGACCTGTCTCAGCACCTTTGTGACATACTCTGATGCCTCGGTTACCTGAGCTGCCTTGGAGCAAAGACATCACATGTTTGCAGATCCAATGAGCAGATGAGAATCCACACTGTTGCCAAACTTATTTGGCTTCCTTAGTCCTGAAATAAGCTCTTCTGTGACGTCAATATGCCTAACCCAATGAATCCTCAGTATGCAAATAATGAGATCACAGTCCCAAGTTCATAGAATTTGCCTGCATTGGTGCTGTTGAATAAATACTATAAACATTCTTCAGTTTCCTTACACAACCTTCATTTGTTTGTAAAAATGACTCTTGCATGTGCTGCCACCAAGTTTAAAATAGGACAGGACTTTCCTAAAATGCCTAGTTTTTCCTTCCTTGGTTTAGCCACAAGGGTTTAACTTGTATTTGATTCTCCACTCGTTGCTTTTAACCTGTGGAAGCAGTTATGGAAGTCATTGTGCCATATTGTTCCTTCATTCTCTTCTACGTCTCTCTTAAAATAAGCAAGCCTATTGAGTGGGTATGGATTTCAGAAATGGCAGCAAATAAACTAAAACTGGGGCACAGTGTGATGTGTGCTTGAGATTCCATCATTGTAATTGTCCCAAAGAGAACTACCAACCTGTGTACAAAAGCAGTTTAGCTTACTCTGAACTGGCATTTAACACCATAGAGATCTGCCACATAGGATGCACTGCTTCCTTGGTGTGACCCTTACCATAGAAGCAGAAGATATATTTTTAAAAGCCCTTAACTGTATGTTGTTGTTCCACCCACTTGCATATTTTAGACACAGAGAGAGGGCAGTGTCAGAAGGAGAGGCATGATAGATTTGATAATGCTAAAAAGGAAAGCCTCATTGATTTATGAAAGTTTGAATTGAAGCAATTTGTGAGAGAAAGGATGGACTGAAGAATAAGCCTGGCACTTTTATTTCCCAAAAGGAACTCTCTTGGTTTTTCTAACATATTTGGGTTGACAGTTGTAACATCTGCCTTGATGCTTGCTCTGGCAAGCCTCAACTTTTTCAACTTTTGTGTTTGTTTCCCTTCCATTTACAACATCTCTAGGGTTTTGTTCTCTCTTCTCATGAGAATCCCACACAAATCTGTTCCCATTTAGATTTCTCCCTCCGTTTTTGGAATACTTAACTGAGCTTAGTCTCTTCAAGTTCATTCCAGGGCTTAGGACGAGGCACCACTTCTCCCTCTTACCCGCCTTTGTGCAATGGTCATTTATTTGAAACAAAGGTGCAGGAGCTTTCGGGTAAAGCGAATCGTAGCAGTCAGTGTTTCATATGAAATGGTGCTGTAAAACACAGACTGTGCTGCCTTTTCCTTTCTTTCATACAAATTCCCAATTCTGCTCTTCTTGAAAGTCCTATCTCCAGTGGCGGCCCCTCCACCTGAGCGGAGGAGCGTCGCCCCACAAGCCCCAGAGCTGAAAAATAAAACGGTAATAAAATTAATTTATTACCGTTTTAGTTTTCAGACACTCCTCTGGAACTAAGTGTCAGGACTGAGCTGGGCCAGCGCTGATGACTTGCAGCAGCAGGAAGCTGAGCACTTTAAAATGCGCATGTCCCTTTGGTTGGCCATCTTGGTCCGGCCTGGCAGACATGCGCATTTTAAAGTTCTCTAACCCAGCTGTCTTGGACACCAGCGTTAGAGAACACACAGTCCTCAAAAGCTCTTAGGAGCACAGGGAGAGCCCGCTCTCCAATCCTGGCACTGCTTTCCTGCTGTGAAAGGAGCGCCAGGATTGGTTAGTGCAGTTTCCTGCTTCCAGAAGACGCCGGAGAGAGGAGGACGTTGCGCTGGGAAGAAAGGAACAAGGTACGTTTCTTTTATTATTTGTTTGGTTGTTGTGCCCCCTGCCGCCCACCCTCGGTACATGCCAGCCGCCACTGCCTATCACTTAAGCTGGTATCCTTATTATGTCTGCTCTCTTGCAGGAGGGAGTGTAATGTCAGCGCCCTCTTCCTTTGGGGACCCATTTTTCAGCGAACAAAGCACTGTTCTACATTTCAGCATGTACCAAGACGCCGTCATGATCTGTCCTTTACTTTTATTTTCCAGATCTTACAGCTTTTGGTATAGTTTCCTGTCTTCTGGAGTGCATCTCCTGCAAGCCCCATCTGCGCCCCTCGAGCCATCTTCTTCTTTCCTTTAAGAACTCACACAATGGTTTCGGCTCTTTGGTCAAGGCACCATGTTTGGATCCCACTCTACTTGTGGGCTATGGCTTCAAAGCCATTCTTTGTTGACTCAAGACTCGAAGACATCCTGGGGGCTGCTGGTTGGTCTTGTGCTGCACGCTTTAGAATCCCACATGGCGGTCCAGGTTCTTTCTCGGCTTTACACTTGCACATCGCACCGAATCATTGCCTTGTGATAAAATTGGGATTTTCGGAGCTTCAGTGAAAAGGAAATCTAAAATGTTATTAAAGATAATGATGCAGGTATAATAACCCTCATTTCTCTCCCTGTGGTTGGTCTCAGCTCTACTTGTTATTGTTAAATACAGGTTTGCTGCCTCTATTATTGTTACGGTAGTGGTATATCCTTCCTTTTCCATTTTGGCCTAAAGTCAGAGTTTCCTCCAGACCTGCAGTGCCTTTCATCTCCTGTGGGTACCTCCTGACTCTCGCCCTCCAGTCAGTTAGGGTTTGGATTGACTGGTACTTTCTTGGGTTCTCAACACCTTTCACTCTGGTTTCTCTTCTATTGAGATGACACTTGGTTCTGCACCAACTGTCATTTAATGCGGGTGACACCACTTTACCGTTGCTGTGTCACCTCTCATTGCTGATGCAAGGTCAGTAATAAAGGGATCTGCATATTATAAATAACTCATTGTCTTTAATAAAATCTTATATTTCCTCTTCACTGAAGCTAGAATAATCCCTACCACCTGCCAGGCCTAAATCGCTAAGTCCTTTAATGCAGGCTTCGCTGGATCTGGTAAGTTTAAAAGTGAGATGTACTTTTCTCTAATTTGGGGTTCGTGGTGGCCAAGTGAGATGTGGCATTGTATTGGGGGGGCACCTGAAGCCCCTGCATTGCTGGAATGGAAGAGCGGAATGGGCCTATATATGGCGGTCAACCAGGTCACGCACAAAAGCAGGGGTGCCCGCGCAAATTCCACAAGGTGTAGGGAGGGTGGTTGAGATGCTATGATATTCATTTTTCATTGGAAGCTGCAACTCCCTTGACATAATAGTGATATGCTGCTTTGTGTGTGAGGGTTACTGTAGTCATTACTGTGATTTCTCTGTATATGGAAATGTCATGCAATTGCCCCTTGTGCTTGATCGGGTGAGTGTGGGTGTGTGTGCGCCTCCTTTTACTATTTAGTCTTTATTGTTAGGTGAACATTCTGTGCCTTAATGCAATGTTTGCTGCATTATTCAAGAAACACTGGAAAAAATAAATAAAGATATATATATATTTTTTTAAACTATACGTTTTACCACTTGCTACAAGCCACTGGTATAAATCATCCTGGGAGAAGGGCAGATTGGGCAAGGAGGGCATCTGCAGTGTGGGCAGGCTGTGGGATTTCTGTGGATATCATTGTCAGCTCCCTCAGCTTGGGGGGACATGCAAGCCATAACTCACATGTTTAATGCAATGCTTATTGCCTCACAATATTTATCTCCATAAGTGACAGCACCTAAAACCACACTGTAGTTAGATATTGTAAGAAACTGGGTTATTAGTTGAGGTGGTGTTAGAAACGGGGATTCCCGGTTGGCTAGGGCATGCGCCAAAGCCAGGCAGAAATCCCCGTTCTAGTCAGGGCAAGGGAGTTACACACTTAAGATCACCCCTGCTCGCCCCCTTGGTAGCTTGGCACGAGCAGTCAGGCTTATCCCAGAGGCAATGTGTAAAGCGTTTGCACAACACACACACAGCGGCGACACACTAGCCACACTACAAAGAGAATCCACACAAAGTTATATAAAAATAGCCTTTGTATTATGTAAAACACATTAGAATCACAATCACAGATATATATACTATGCCTACAGGCACCAGGTCATTATTTATAGGGGATTATGTCAAGGCAGCGCCAAGCGGGCCGCTGCCAGAACCATCACAAAGCATAAACAGTAAATGTAAAATCACCAGTAAGAAATGTATAACAGCCAGTAGCTACTGGTGAAATAGTGAACCCAGCCTTATACTGCGATAGGCATAAATCACATTTAGATCAGGCATAACCTAAGCATCATAGTATGACATTAGGCATAATCACATGAGTATCTCATTAGGTATAAACCACCTTAGATCAGGCATAAATTACATCCTGCATAACCACCTTAGCATGATTACATTAGGCATAAGGACAGTAGTGCACACATCATATCTACTGAAATTACCCCAGTCAGTCATTGCAGCTGCCCATGCTCTCGTGGCGCAGCTGTAGAAACAAGCACTGGCACTAACAAGGTGCCGATTGGGGGCCCACGTTGCAGCTGCCCGCTTCTGAGACGCAGCTGTGCTCAAGAAACAGAAGAATGGCACCAAAAGTAATTGCCCCCATGGTGCAGCTGCCCGCCTCTGCAGCGCAGCTGGAGAAAGCAGACACTGGCACTACCGAGCCTGGTGAGCCCCACTCTGGGACTCTCAACAGCAAAGCATGGCACCCACATTGCGGCTGCCCGCCAACTGGCGGTGCAGCTGTATAAAGAAAAAGGCCAGGAAGTACCGGCACGTTGGAGTCCCCCTCCGGCACTCTCAAATCGGAAATGCCCCCAGATGTTGCAGCTGCCCGCTTCTGCGATGCAGCCGTGCAGATAGAGACCAGCGCGGGCCCTCCCGGTGCCTCGGGGCTTAGCCCCCACTCACCAGGTTTCCTGCGGGGACTCCTTGGGCACCAGCAACGGGCCGTCTCCTCACTTCACCCGGCCCTCTCCTGGGACCCGGGACATCGATGTGGAGCCCGCGAGGCTCCCGGCGGCATATGGCGGCCCCACCCACAGCCAGGAGCGGGTGCCTGACTTACGCTTTCCGGTGCTACTCTTCTCCGGGTCGTTGCTCGTGAGCGGCGGCCCATCAACAATGCACAATTGCGGGGTGGGCTTCCGGTCAATTAAATAAACATAAATGCGGCACTAACGCGGGGTGGGCACCCGCTCCAGTTTTAGAATTAAATTAACATAAATGCACCACATGCGGGGTGGGCTCCTGCTCTTCCGCAGGCAGCCCAGGGGGAATCCCATACGCCGGGATTCCCTTGGGTAATTAGAATACAGCTCTCATGAGGTGCTAGAAGCCAGGAGTGCAGTCAGGCAATGTTGGGCAAGATCAGCAGGCAGTAGGGCAGTTCAGCAGAAGTGGTCAGCAGTTCCTGGAAACAGTCAAATCCAGCAGTGTGGCAATGCTCCTGGCGCAGCAGTCTTCACTCCAACAAAAGTCCCTTCCTGGTCCTGTAGAAGGCAGAGGGGCCAAGTTGGGCACAGGGGCCAGCACGCAGGGACCCTCAGGGGCCAGCAGCTGGGTCTCGCGGCGGTTCCTCCTGGCAGAGTGTCCCCTCTAAGTAAGCACAAAACATCACACCCTCATGGGGTCACAGCCCCTGTATTTATACACCCTTCTGCCCTGCTACTAGAAGGGGGCAGGAGCTGCTGGGAGGGTCTTTGGGGAAACCAGTCCCAACTGGGTTTGGGGGAGTGTAGAATACTTTGCTTACTAGGCTTCACTCCTCCCTTTGTGAGCTGGGGCTTGGTAATCAGACACACCACAGGGGGGCAGAGCCAGCATTGTGCAGGGCAGGCACAGACCTATTCAGGGACAGGGGACTTCTCCTCCCACTACTCCAATTGCAGACCTTCTATTCAGCCCAGTGCTGACTCACCCTGCCCTCCCTGGAGCCACCACACCTCCCCAGCCCCCATCACTTCTAGAACCAGACATGCAATACACATCACTACTTCTAAAAGTGGCAGTCCTAAAATAGTGAAAATAAATCTGCGCACACCATTGCACAGCATTTATTATTTCCGTTCCAAACATACCAAACATGACATACTTATTTTGTTCCATTTAGGTGTTATCCCATAAAGGGGGGGGGGTGTTCCCAATGCTAGCCTATTAAGGGCAGTGAGCACACACACTTTGCACTGCTCACCAGTGCCAAAGTGCCCAGAGCCCTAAAACCACCAACACCATGTTAGAAAAAAAAGGCTAGTAGGAAGGCATAAAGTTCAGTGATGACCCTGCAAAAAGGGCCAAGTCCAACAGGTGGTAGGTACCCACCTCAGGTAATAACCACAATCCTTGTCAGGGTGAGGGCACTAAAGCCACTGAACAAGCCACTGAACAAACCCCAGCACAACCCTCGGGTAGCTATGGTCCAGAGCTGACAGGATGAACTTAGAGGCAACGAGTAAAGTATTTATGCAGTACTAAAACAGTAATATAAATCCCAAAATGAATTAGAAAAATAGAGTAACATTTAAAAAACAAAATGACACACAAATGAAAAAAATACAAGAAGGAGAATTGGAGATATGATTTTTTTATGTTTTCAGTAGAAATAGCACCAAGAAGCACATAGCGCCAATGATAGTCAACGGTCGTGGTAGAACAGGACCAAGACGCAAATTGATTCTGCCTATGATGGACTGTGGGTCAGATACACCAATCAGGTTTGCCATGATCAAAGACTTTACCTTCTGGTTTTAGTCCCAATACACCACAGAAGCGCACTTCTTGAGTCCCCTGACCTCAGGGGAGACACTTAGAAACTCACAGTTCTAAGTAAGAGCAATTCAGTTCTGTCAGTTTCTTCCATTGAAGTTTCTTGATGGAAGCTACCAGCATTCCCCTCATGAAGGTTCGACCAGAAATGCATTGGGATTTGAGGCATATTTTAATGTATTGGACATACATACAAGTTGTTATTTAATCAAGAGAAATAAAAAATGAATTTATCTTTCTAAGAACTGTCTACAACATGAATAAACAAGTGCATGGATGCATCAATTTGCGATGATTTATTAAGGATTATTGGTCAAAATTGGGCTAAACTTTTGCAGCATCTTTCTTTGAGTTCTTGCATAATTTGCACTAGCCTTTGGGCAGCCCCCAACTTGGGACTGATATGCAGACTCCTCCAGCCAGCAATCCCTGTAGTTTGAACAGGAAGTCAGCATTATGACCCTCGGTGTCCACCTTTTGTCCTGGGTAAAAGAGAGGGAGAGAGCAGATCCAGTCTTCCAGGGCTCTTCCCAGGTTGCAGACAGGAGGTTCAATCCTCTTCTGATCTTCCTCAGTTTCAGGAGTGATCCAAAGTGGGTGCCTGGAGATGCTACATTTATGCCTGACATTAGCTAGTGGGTGAGAATGACCCCTGGGGTTGCCACAAAGTCTTCGGCACAGTAAACTTGTTCTGAAGGCTGGGGGTGTGAGTGTGAAGTGTATTATGGTAATACCAGTTTCCTCCCACATCTAATATCAAATCCACTTTTAGGCAGTTCCTGTACCCCCAACAAACTCAGAGACAGAAGTCTGGCAGAACAACGCTGACATTTCAGCAACTAGACAATGATAGACCCATTTTTTTTGGTACTCTGTTTCCCTCCTTTAAAGTGTGCCCCAAATGTTATATATAACCCCAGCAGGTCTGTCAAACATGACACTGTAATTTATAAAAAGCAAAAAGAGGTCTGCTGTGAATGGGGCCTATTAAGCTTGGGGAACAATGAAAAGATCCTACCCAAGCGTCAGGTAACATTTGCCTGTGACAGGGGAGACCTCTTTAAAGCACTCCCAAGTGCCATATGAAAATCCCCAACTGACCTGTCAAGCATGAATGCCTTTATGAACAGCCAGCCCTGCTATACTGTAAGTAGCTTTTAGTGCTTTTTCACCTTAAAGACATGTTTAACATTACACTTTTACATATCCAAGTTTTAAATGCCATGCACCCTTCCGTGAGGGCAATAAGGCACACTTAGGGGTGACTTATTAATATTTAAAAGGAAAGGTTAAGCCTGTTAAAAGGTTTTTGACACGTCAAATCTGCTTGTAAAACTGCACTGCAAGGCTTCAATGGTAGGCCTTAAAATAGGCTCCACACATTAGCGTAACGAAACTTGAGGGACCTCCTTGCAAAGTACAAGAAGGGCCCCCAGACCAGCCAGGAGCTCTCAGGCCAGGGGCCCGCCACCCGTGCACAGTGCCAGAGAGGGCACCCTGGAGCTCGGGGGCTTCCACGCACAGCGGGGGCTGTGGGGGCTAATGTTACGCCACTGGCTTTACAGTGCCACTGCAGTAGATGGCACAATGAGTGCTGCAGTCCTCTGGTACCATTTAATTTACAGGCCCTGTGTACACTCGGTACCATATACTAGGGACTTGTGAGGAAATTAAATGCGCCAATCAGAAGTATACCAATGTTACCATGTTGAAAGGAGGAGCCCAAACACTTTACCTCTAGTTCTATAGCCAGCCAAAATTGCAAGTTTCCAGCAAATATGTACTCAAACCAATAAATATTAGTATATGCATAGTTGACTCGTTCACAGTGTTAAGGGTAGTATGATAAGTAATCACATCGTGGTATCTTCCACAGCTTCATGGATGGTATTACTCATAAATCGAGTGTGAAAACAGCAGTTTATTTACCCAATGAGCATTACGGATGACAAACCCTTATAGATATGTAGTTCTCTTCTCACCTGCTAGCCTGTTCACACAAGCGTGAAAGAAACACACGACTTGTGACTTGTTGGGCTGCTCCTGTGCAAGGCTTTTAGACACTAATAACAATTATTACGCCATTTGTTGCCCTACGGTTCTCTTTTGAGGCTACTTGTGGTACAGCTGTAAGACTGCTACTTACATAGTTCTTAATGAAGCAGAGTCCCTGGTTTGGGCACCTCCACAGAGGCTGACATCAGGCCCTGTGTTCCTCATCTGTGGACTATTTTGAAAAGACACTCTGCAAAACATTAACACAGACCTGTGATAAGGGGAACCCTGCCCTCCAGAGTCATTTTCATAGTAGGCGTGGGCCATTATGAACAAGGCTCTGTTCTGGGTGTCTGCTATTAAATTACTGATGTTAAATACAGTGGGTGTTGAGCAGTACACGGCCTTGTCATATATAACCTAATGTGTATTTGTTTTAAGAGGCATGCACTTGCGAACAGGCGTTGGTGGTGGCAATTAGGTGAAATGCCACCAGATTCTGAGGTTATTGCACATTCCTGGCATTCTTCTCACGCAGACTGTATTCTTTATTTGCTAAGTAGGAATGCACGCTTTCGACTCACTGTCTGAATTGTAAGCATCAGTAGTAGGAAATGCTGTCAGCTGAATGCATTCTCATGCATGTATTGTATTGTAATTGTATTTATAGAGCGCTTACTACCCCTGGTGGGGTGTTGAATCGCTTTTTCGGCGAGTAGCACGCTACTCCGGAACCCATAATGGATTAGTGGTGAAGTAGTATAGTGAAAATATGAAAGTAATTTGAGTGGTGGATATGTTAGTAGCAGCTGAACAAATGCCTGTGGGAACAACTGACCAATGGGGGGCAAAACGACCAGCCCCCAAAATTAGATTCCAGTTCCAGGGACTGGGAATGGCGCCTGCAGGACAAGACATTCTGTTAGCACTGTCTTAGTGTTTAGTGGTTACCAATAACCAAAGCTGCATGCTGGACAAGCTTCTGACGAGTTCTACCACTTGAAGATCAGCTCTTAGTTTATTATAGTTTGGGTAGTAAAGTAGTCATTTTTGGGCAGTTAATTTGGTCTGTGATGCGAAAGGTTGGTAATAATCCAGTCCCCACTGGTGGTAATGCATTTACTCCTGGTTGTTATTTTACCAGCATTAGTAACCCGGCGAAGCACATTTGACTACTGAACAGTATTTTCTCTTTCTGTAATGGAAAGTATCTATCACCAGCAGTGATTGCTGGTTACCACTGGCTGCATTTCATCAGCCCCTTATGTAATGAGGCTGGTATTGTTTAACAACAACATTCAACTGAATATGAGAAATGGACGAGGAAGATGAGTCATGATGAACCGCAGTCATGTCCTATTATCAAAGTCCCTGGGTAGCGCATACCGTTCACACTAGTAATGCCGGAACCATTGTCTGAGTGCAGGGAGCGGAGAGCATTATTTGAAATCACACAATTCAAAGCATTAATCAGAAACCTTAAGTGCTTCAATCCAAAAACCAGGGCATGTCATCATAGACATAAAAGTGGGTCTACAATTTGGCGGTGACAGCGGGGCACAATTGGCTTAACTAACAGCACAAACAAATGTGGAAAAGGCCACGAGGACTATTAAATGCAATTTTACCTTTACTGGGCATTACATTTGTCAGTAAAATTGCTCTTTTGTGAGATCTTTAAACCAGCTCTGAAGAGGATTGCATGAAGACGCATCTTCGCCTGAGTTTTGGCGACGCTCTTTCAAAACTGGGGCAGGTTGAAAATTGAAAGAAATTTGCAGAGACAGAGGAAAGAAACTGCAAGACTGTCCCTAATCTCGTTACCCTAGCTGAAGGCAATGTAGCACCCCAATACTGCTAGTTCAGCTCCATTGCCTGATACACCATGTTTGATACCCCAAACACTGGCGTCACAGGGCCTTGCCCCAAAGTCGGGCACTAATTGGAAATAGCACACAGCCAGAGATTGAAAGAAACCAACCACCCTTGCTATTTGGCAACTGAGGCATTTAGCAGGCCTAATAAACATAACATGTGTATTTGTAAAGCACACGTTCACCACTACGGGTATCTTGGCGCTGAATAACAGATGTTTATTGTTACCCAACTCAATGGTACTCATTTTATCGACCTCAGATGGATGAAAGGCTGAGTGGACCCGCCGGGATTTGAACCTGTGACCATGAGGTCGAACACAGGCCCCTGTAGCAGACGCACTAGTCCACTGAGCCACCAGACCCGACCTAATGACAGGCTATTAACAAAAGGTTTGTGCCTCTGCATTTTTGGGGTAAATTAACTACTCAGGGCCAGATGTATCAAAGGGATTTACCCATTCTGTGTCTATGGGAAAATGTGTTCATACATATGGCCCTCAGTCTTTTGATTCCCAAACCAACATGGCGCCCCGCCCCTTATTATGTAACCAACAACGTGTGCTTCCTAGCTGCTGCTGCTGCTCCGTGAAGATTCTGGCGGAGGCATTTTTCTCGTCTGCCGGTTCATCTTTTCATGGCCACTCTACTGATTTTAGTGCCCCATAAATCTGGTTGAAAGGCCCCAAAGTTTGGTGTTATTAGTCACGGTTAAAATGTCAGCCATTGCGAGAACGGGGATTAATGGATGGCTCCCTGCTCTTCGCTGGTGTCACGTTTCCATCTAAATGCTAATGTGCCCTCCAGATGGCTTATGGCGCCATATTGGACCTTTCAGTAGGATATTACTTTCCCGTTATCTTCCAATCCACACATCTCTTCGAAAGAAGATATCAATTATCCAGGCCTTGAAACGGCTGTGCTTGTCTGCTGCGATATTTTAATTGTGCACTTGAAATCTTTTCAGTCAATAAAACATAAAACCTCATAAAATAAAAATACAACTGTGCTTTATAATCATGGTGAAGAGTAGCAATCCGCAAAGCCTCAACCATATTCTTCATCGAAACCCACTTTTGTAGGCTTAAAAAAATGGCACTGGTAGTAGAGAGTGACTGGCCAGTTAATCGTCTTGTCTGTAATCATTTAACCATGCCTATCTCATCAATGTCTCGGAAATCCCATAGGTATGTTTCATCTCGAGATTTCTGCATACATAATGTGAAACCATCGCTCTGGTGGGTTTGTAAAATTGTAATTTATTCAGCGGTTTCTCATACGTAGGATTTAAAGACGTGCGTTTAAAGATCATCTGTCTTTCACTGTGCTATTTGCATCAGCCATGTGCCTCAAATGAAACCAATAAAAACCATCTGTAATAGGTCAACTGGAATGTTCACCAATGTGCACATGGGTAAATCATAGTCCAAAGAAGACTTGGATTCATAAATGTGAGATTAAAAACCTTTTGAAAGTGTCTGCTGTGTCTCAGTGTGGACGCCACCATGGTAGGGTTCTATGTGTTCAGTAAATCCTACATCAGGAATGTCCATCGGAGAAGGTTGGCTAGCGTACAAGAACTGGAGATCTTTTCCTAAACAGGAACTTCAGGTACTTCACTGAGACCCAAGAGACTTTGGGTAGTGGCGGCTCCTCCGCTAAGGCGGTGGAGCCTCACCCCACTGCTCAGCGAGCAGCGCAAAAAAAGAAAATGATAATAACAAGAGTTATTATCATTGTCTTTTTCTTTGCGGGTCTCGAAGCCAGGTCGGGTGAGGCGGGCTAGGCTCCTCGCCATCAGAGCAGAGTGAGGAGTGGTTTGCACTCCGCTAAGTGTGCAAGATGGTTTGGCCAGCCCTCTGTGTTGCACAGCCCGGTGGAGAACATGCCCAGGCTCCCTGTTTGGCCGCTCAGAACAATCACAACGCTGATGCTGCATCGTGATTGGCTGGAAGAGGCAGGGAGCCTAGGTGCTTCCGGGTCTGCGGAAGGAGGAGAGGCGGCAGTGGCGGTGGTTACGATGGCAACAGGTACATTTATTTTGTATAATTTTTTCATCCAGCACCCCGTTCCGAGGCAGCTGCCACTGAGTTTGGGCCTGATTGTGGTCAGTGACTACTGTACAGTAGTTGTTGGGAACAGATGGAGTTCATCCCTGAGGTTTCCCAGGAGGCAACCTCTCTGGTGACCATGATGGATTTGGTGAGAAGGGATGGTGCAGGCCTCCATGTGAAGCTCTTTGCACCGATATTGGGGGAAAACACTACCATAGAGGGATCAACGGGACAAAGCCCCACAGTAGAAATCACACACAGGGAATGTGTCAAAGAACGTATTCATGTTAATGTATAGAATAAATAATGCCTAGTGTAAAGTTATGTTATGAAACTTGTACCAGCACATATATGTCTGTAACCCCAGTCATAATGCATTAGATGGATACGGATACAACTTCTAAATGCGGTGGTCAGAAGGATTGTTGGGACGAAAAAGTCCCTCACATGGTGATGTACGTACACTCCTGCCCTGAGTGCCCCATCTGCAAAATTTCTGGATCTCTGGTGCGATTTTTGTTTTCATGGGTAAACATGGATCATACGTGTGGACCAAGACATAGACACCTGTCTCACGGACTGAAGTCTTGTTGAATCGGGAGGGGTGCCCTAAGCGCTACCCTCATGGTGGTGAAATGCTACTGCCTTTACTAGGGATTAGGGCTTTTTTCCTGTGTCACTGGAGTGAGGCTTACAGGCTCACTCATGTAAAGTTCCATTGCTGAGTGCTTAATTCATCCTTAGCCTACATCAAGTTAGTATTTGGCGCTGTGCAGTGTGCATGTGGATACATGTGTGTAGGATATGTGTGCTTGTAAATAGCGTAATACACAGAGGACTCTAGGATCCATTTCAGGAGACCCAGGACTGCCTGGAGGAACATGTGAAGGTAGATGAATCCCTCTCAGGATGATTTGTGGATTGCTGGTTTGCTGTGAGCTGGATGGGACACAACACTGGAGGAAGAAGAGCCAGGCTCTTCAGTACACATCAAAGGGTGCTCTTTGATTCAGGGAGAGGACACAGGAATGGGACCTGGGCACATCTCAGGAAGGAGATGGGGCTGATAAGAGAAGGGGCCCTGAGGTGAACTTTTTGTCGCTGACATCCAGGTGTGAACCTCTAATCACTTGATTGGCCTGTGTTGGGGAACTATCAGATTTGGATTCACTCGTTGCTTCCTCCTCGAGTGATCGCTCCCCTGCCTGCGCTCTCTGTGCAACGTGGTATCGTTATTTCAAAGCTGCACTGTTTGGCGATTTTAAAGCGTGTGCATTTCTTTGCCATTACTCGCTCATTTTAAGTAGACCTGTGCATTGTTTGTGTGAGCCCCCGGCGCCCTGCTCTGCCCTCCCCTCCATTTTGAGCTTGTTGTTGTTGTTGTGCTCCGTCCCTTGAGCCCGCCACGCCTCCCAGCTGAGCCGCCCTCCCACTAGCATTAAAGCGCGTCCTCTGACCACGCAGCGCTGTGATTCACTCGTCGCTTCCTCCTCGAGTGATCGCTCCCCTGCCTGCGCTCTCTGTGCAACGTGGTATCGTTATTTCAAAGCTGCACTGTTTGGGGATTTTAAAGCGTGTGCATTTCTTTGCCATTACTCGCTCATTTTAAGTAGACCTGTGCATTGTTTGTGGGAGCCCCCGGCGCCCTGCTCTGCCCTCCCCTCCATTTTGAGCTTGTTGTTGTTGTTGTGCTCCGTCCCTTGAGCCCGCCACGCCTCCCAGCTGAGCCGCCATAGCCCCTCCCCCTCCACTCTCCATATATGACAGTAGTTCCCGCGCGCAGCGTTTACGCGCAGCGCCCGCGCCCAACCCGCGCCGAAGGTGCGCCAAAGGTAAGCCCGTCTACGCCCGTCCGCGCCTGGACCGCGCCCAGCGCCAGACCCCCTGCCCCTCGCGCTGCGCTGCCCTCCCGCATCACCTACGATGCCGCCACCCTCCTAGCCCTCAACCCCGGTCGCGCCCCCAACTGCGTCCAAGCCGCTCCTGGACACACTCATGGACCTTTCTCCTGCTACTCCTGCAAATTCAGCGGCACCGACAACATCTCCGCTACGACCACACCACAGATTCCCGACCCCAACCGCCTACAATGCATCCTTCTCAACACCCGCTCGGTCCACAGGCACACCATTGACCTATGGAACCTACTAGACACCATCTCTCCAGACGTCGCCTTCCTAACAGAAACATGGATGAACGCTTCCTCCGCCCCAGACATCACCATTGCCATCCCTGAAGAATATAAGATCACACGCAAGGACCGTACCAGCCACACAGGAGGAGGCATCGCCATCGTCCATAAGAAATCTATCCGCATCTCAACCAGCTCTGACGCCAACCTCGCCAACTCCGAACACCTTCACTTCCAGATCCACATCGACCCCAAGACCACACTCAGAGGCACCCTCCTCTACAGACCACCAGGACCCCGCGCAAAATTCAGTAAAGACATCACAGACTTCATCACTCCACACGCGCTCCCCTCCAAAGACTACATCCTTCTGGGAGACCTCAACTTTCACCTTGAAAAGACCAACGACCGCAACTCCACCACCCTGCTGGACAACCTCGCCAACCTCGGACTTAAACAACTAGTCACTTCCCCCACCCACATCGCAGGGCACACACTCGACCCCATCTTCACCTCCAGCAACCATGTCTCCTTCAGCCACACTACGGATCTCCTCTGGACTGACCACAGCTGCGTTCACTTCACCTACAACAAGCCAAAACCCACCAACCACCTCCAACCAACTCTGCAAAGAAACTGGAACAAAATCACCACCGACCAGATCTCCGCATCGCTCCTTCTAAACACCCCAGCCCACTCTTCTAACCCAAACCAAGCCGCCGCCAACTTCACCCTATGGCTATCCAACACCGCCGACACCCTAGCACCACTGAAAAAACGTCAAAGCAAACCTGGCAGCAAGAAGGCCTCATGGTTCAACGATGATCTTAAGAAGTCCAAGAAACTCTGCCGCTCCCTTGAAAAGGCCTGGAAAAAAGACCCATCCACTAGCACCAAGGACGCCTTCAAAAACGCCACCCGCACACACCACCAACTAATCCGAAAGGCCAAGAAAACAGCATTCAAGGATCGACTTGACAACAACGCCCACAACAGCAAGGAACTTTTCAACATCGTCAAAGAATTCTCCAACCCCTCAGCCAACTCCAACGACATCACCCCCTCTCAAGCCCTCTGCGACTCCCTAGCCTCATTCTTCCACAACAAGATTGCAGACATTCACAACAGCTTCGACAACCAACCCGGAGACCAACCCACCCAACCATTTGCTGAACATTCTCCCCCCGTAAACACCCTCAACGACTGGAACCCAATCTCCACTGAGGACACAATCCGCCTGATGAATTCCATCCACTCAGGATCCCCCACAGACCCATGTCCTCACCACATCTTCAACAAAGCAGACTCCGTCATAGCACCGCACCTCCGAGACGTCATCAACTGCTCCTTCAACTCCGCCACCTTCCCGGAAAACTGGAAACACGCTGAACTCACCGCCCTTCTGAAAAAACCCACAGCGGACCCCACCGAACTCAAAAACTACCGCCCCATTTCGCTCCTTCCATTCCCGGCCAAAGTCATCGAGAAAGCCGTCAACAACCAGCTCGCCGCCTTCCTCGAAGCCAACAAATCCCTCGACTCCTCACAATCTGGCTTCCGAGCAAAACACAGCACTGAGACCGCCCTAATCGCAGCAACAGACGACATTCGAACTCTATTGGACAATGGAGACACAGTCGCCCTCATCCTCCTCGACCTCTCTGCAGCATTCGACACAGTCTGCCACAGCACCCTGTTACAACGCCTCAATAACATCGGAATACAAGGAAAAGCACTTGAATGGATCACCTCTTTCCTCTCCGGAAGAACCCAGAGAGTCCGCCTCCCACCATTCAAGTCCGAGGCCACTGAAGTCATCTGTGGCGTACCACAAGGATCATCACTCAGCCCCACCCTCTTCAACGTCTACATGAGCCCCCTCGCGGCCATCGCCCGCCAACACAACCTCAACATCATCTCTTACGCGGATGACACTCAACTAATCCTTTCTCTCACCAATGACCCCAGCACCGCCAAAACTAACCTACACGAAGGAATGAAAGAAGTTGCCGAATGGATGAAACAAAGCCGTCTGAAACTGAACTCAGACAAAACAGAAGTCCTCATCTTAGGTACATCCCCCTCTGCATGGGACGACTCCTGGTGGCCGGAAGCCCTTGGAAAAGCACCCATCCCGACAGACCACGCACGGAACCTAGGCGTCATCCTGGATTCTTCACTCTCAATGAACAGACAAGTCAGCGCCGTATCCTCATCCTGCTTCAACATTCTTCGCATGCTCAGAAAAACATTTCGCTGGATCCCCACCGAAACAAGGAAAACAGCCACCCATGCTCTAGTCACGAGCCGACTGGACTATGGAAACACCCTCTACGCAGGTACTACCGCTAAACTCCAGAAGAAACTCCAACGAATCCAAAACGCCTCAGCCAGGATCATATTAGACATCCCGCGCAACGAACACATCTCCAGTCACCTGAAAGACCTCCACTGGCTACCCGTCAATAAGAGAATCACTTTCCGACTGCTAACTCACGCACACAAATCACTCTACGACATCGGACCAGAATGCCTCAACTCACGACTGTCCTTCTACACCCCCTCCCGCCAACTACGTTCTTCCAACCAAGCCCTCGCCACTGTACCTCGCATCAACAGGACCACCATGGGAGGCAGATCCTTCTCATACCTGGCTGCTAAAACATGGAACTCACTCCCCGCTTACCTTCGCCTCACCCAGAACCACCTGGCATTCAGAAAACAACTTAAAACGTGGATATTTGACGAGTAATCCTCCTCCCCTTTCTAAGCGCCTTGAGACCCTCTGGGTATGTAGTGCGCTATATAAATTCTCTGACTTGACTTGACTTGACTCCTGCTGCGACAGACTGCTTTCAGGAGGAAGGACAGGGAGGGCTCTTCAAAAGGGAGCAGAGCCCCAACACAAACATCAAGGAATCAAACCCTAAATAACATTTGGTGTCTGGAAATGGACTATAAGAAGGGGAGCTCTAGGCTCACACAATTGTCAACTGCAAAGCAGCCAAGTGGATTGTGAGAGGGGGAGACCCTGTTTAAGACTTCTGCATGTTAGCAGGGCGGGGGGCTAAAGTTTGCCAGTCTACAAGCTGGGTGAAGGCATATCTTCCAGGAAAATTCAAGAGCATCTTCCCCTGGAGCCTGGAACACCTACTTACCAAGACCAGTGTGCTCTGTGAGGGAGAGGAGAGCACTGGCGGGAGGGAGGTCCAGTAGGCTCCGGTCGTGTGATTCCTGCAGGAGCAGGTAAGTCTAATCATAGGACTGGAAGTACCCAGGGAAACCTGTCCTTCCAATAGCGCCTCGGGCGATGGAACACTCTTGACCTTTTAGAATCCGAACTACTAGTTAGGCCTGACCTGAATTTGCCAATCGTGAATGGGAATACGCCTACCGCTAGAAAATACTAATTTTTCCCTAAAAGCAAATGCTTATAATCATTTATTGCTGCTATTGAACATATTTTGAGTTGTGAGCCTGTGTTCACCCCCTGCATGTACCCCTCAGCCGCTTAACCCCCGTTCCCTGAGAAGCCTTGGACTACTCAACCCACGCTACCACTGAGAATCAGGTGTAAAGCTGAAGGGGTACATCAGGATTAAAAGAGCTCAACTCCTATGGTTGGGCCCAGTAGCTCCTGATTGCCCCAATGCCCTCTGAAAGTGGTTCTGACAGAGATGATTGTTTTCCCATTTATTTTGGGATTGTCCTAGTTTAAATTAATGTAGCTGTGCGGCTTTTGGGAGCCTGGGGCATGCATTAGCATGCTGATACCATATGACCAAAGGTGCATTTGCTAGGTCTGTCCTTTGGCCCTAAGGGAAATGAGATCAGCTATAGGCCAAAGGCACTGGAGTTGGCTGTGGCTAAGACATGAGTAATTATTAGATGAGTATACGAGAAAACGCAGAAGATGGATAAGTACTGTTAGACCTGGTGGCATTGGCGTGGGTCTCCATTCCATTTTTTTGCTGTTGCCTTCTATGTTTTTGCTGGTCTAGATGCTTTGGGCACTTTGCCACTGCTGTTCAGTGCCAAAGTGACTCCATGATTGGCTTGTTTGATTTACTTGTCAGACCCTCGTAAAGTGCACCATGAGTGCCCAGGGCCTGTAAATCAAATGCTGCTGGTGGGATTGCAGCACTGATTGTGCCACCCACAGAAGCAGCTTGTAAATTATGGCTCAGGCCTGCCACTGCAGAGCCTGTGTGCAGTCTGGGACTGCCATGTCGACTTGGCAAGTGCACCCACTTGCCTGTCCCTAAACCTTCCCTTTTCTACATGTTAGTCACCCCTAAGGTAGGCCCAAGGTACACCTATGGGAAGGGTGCATTGTATGTGAAAGGTAGGACATGCCAAGATGTGTGTGGCATGTCCTGATAGTGAATTACAGCCAATTTCGTTTTTCACTATTGCAAGGCTATCTGTTCCCATAGGCCAGAATGGGCAGTTTGATTATAACATCTTATAATCCTAACTGACCCTAGGAACAAGATTTGAAAATAAAGTTTAGTATGCCTGAACTCAGAATGTTAAAATACATCTTTTAGTGTGGGTGATTTTTACATTCTGTGTTTGAAAATACCACTTTTAGAAAGTAGGTATTTTCTTGCCTAACCATCCAGTATGCCTCTGCTAGGTTTCTGCATTACATGTCTGGTTTGTGGGTGACAGGGGGCTGGAGAGGGCTTTGGCGCCAGCAGTCTGATGAGTCAGGGCTGGGCTGAAGAGGACTGGGCTTGAATAAAGAGTAGGGGGAGGAGATTTCCTTTCACTTGCCTGAGCAAACATAGAATAGAGAGTAGGGGAAGGAGATTTCTTTTTAGCTACCTGAGCCAGGTCTGCTTTCAACAATGCTGTCTCCCCCTTCTGCCAGGGAGCTGCACCAGGGAGGACAGAACTGGTTTGGGCAGGGTACAGACACTCTCTGCCTTCAGAGAACAAAGGATTTTGGAGTATAAATATTAGGGCCCAGAACTTTAGATTACTTCTGGGAATCAAGACAAACCTTTGCCAAGGAGAGAAACCAAGGAAGATGAAGGAGGAGACTGCCTCTGCGCTGGTAACTGTTTGGGGTTGGCCTGCAGTGGTTACTTATTGCCAAGGAAAGGAGAAAAGGAAATGTGTGTGTACTTTAATCATCTTGAGGAAGATCTCCAAGGGCTTGAAGCTGAACTTGCCTCCTGTTCTGAAGTCTCAGGGACACAAAGACTTCACCACCAGCTCCCCCTGAATTTCCTTGCTGGTAATTCTACCTGCAGAGAGGTGCCTGCTGTTGTGTTAGGACCTCTAGAGACTGCGTGTCGCTGGGAGCTGGTAGCGGGACACAACGAGGAAGAAGCGTGTCGCCACCGCAGCTGTTGCCGTCGCATCGCCAAAGAAGCAAGCCGCCGCCGCAGCTGTTTGCTGTCGCATCGCCGAAAAAGCGCGTCACATCGCCGGAGAAGCATGACGCCGCCGCAGATGTGGCCGTCACATCACCGGAGAAGTGCATCGCAGGACCTGTCGCAGCTCAAGAAACCCCCGATTTCGCTGCACAGCCATCGGGCGTGCACGCATCGCATCCAAGTTGTCGCATCGCATCAAAGACACCACCTTGTTGCATCGCACCGGATTGCTGCATCGCATCCAAGTTGTCGCATCGCATCAAAGACACCATCTTGTTGCATCGCACCGGATTGTTGCATCGCATCGAGGTGCCATCTTGTCGCATCGTAGCCGGGACGCAGTAAGAAACAGACGCTTCCCCTCCTCTCCGGTAAGGAACAGACACATCACCTCCCCTGCACTGCAGTAAGGAACAGGTGCGCTGCCTCCTCCAAAGCAAGGAACTGACGCATCGCCTTCCCTGCGACCCTTTTGTTTATATTGCGTTACGCATCTGAGGTACTTTGAGAGTAAAGTGTCGCATTTACCATCTACATTGATTTAAGCTATTTCTACCATTTGAAAGTCATATTTTTGAATACTGTATTGTGGATTTTTGTTGTTTGGTCTTGTGTTAAGTATAGATAAAGATTACTTATTTTTCTAAACTGTTGTGGTGTCCATTTGTAGTGTTTCCACTGTATTACTGTATGTGTTCACAAATGCTCTACACACTGCCTCTGAGATAAGCCTGCCTGCTCGTGCCAAGCTACCAAGGGGGTGAGCAGGGGTTATTTTAGGAGTGTAGCCCCATTACCCTGACTAGAAGCAAGGGCCCCTACTTGGTCAAAGGTACCAACCTCTGCCAACTAGAGACCCCTATTTCTAACATTGGTGGTCAGCGGTGAGGATTCTGGACTTGCATTTGTGACTCATATACAGTGATTGGTGTACACTACTAGTGAGTGCAGACCCTTACGCAACCACATACATTTTGGTAGAATTGTTTCCTTGGGACTTCTATTTTTGCTAAAGAACTGACAATTCTTGTTACCATGAGCAAAACAGCATGCAACGCATCTACCGATCTACAATTTGAAGAAGAGAGGGTTGATACCTACACTGTGCCAAGGTGCTGAGGGCCTGCATGGAAGCTAGAAATACTCCTGAGCATCCTGAAGGGCCTAGGGAGGAGGTAGAGAATACAGATGGGCAGCTAGAGGGGTGTGGGCCTGACCGGGGAGAAAGCACCTTCCAGGGCAGGCAGCAGTGTTTTTTCAAAGGGCCTGTCCCCAAGAGAGCTGGAGGACAGGGAAAGGGATAGAATGCATAAACTGGAGCTAGCCAAGCTCAAAATGGGTGGTCAGATGGAATTAGAAAATAAGAAGTTAGCTTTGGAAGAAAAGAGAATGCATTTAGAGCATCGGTCTCCAACCAGTCGATCGCGAGCTACCGGTAGCTCGCTGACAACCAGTCTGGAGCTCGAGACTCAGTGCCCACTTTTGTACCCTGTCATGGTCATTTTGTATATTTTTAGGCCTTTTTAGCCTCATATGCATTCCTGCCTGCTGTCTCACGAACCAACTGCTCCCATTGGCTATTGAGCTTTAGCTGGGAAGGGGTGAGGCGAAGCGAGTGATTGTGGCCCAGCATGAGCAGTGTTAAACTGCCCATGGGGGACCACGACACCTGCCTTCTGCTGCCCAGCACCGCACTTTGATCCTGCATAACTTGCGCGGCCCAACCAGACTGCCAGCCTCAGGTTTGTGGAAGAGAGAAACGTTTTGTTTTAGAAAAAGATGCCCGTGAAAGGCTTTATTCTGGGCATCAAAATGCAAAGATACTTTATTTTGTCAGTAAAAATCTGTTTTAAACGCTGATTTATTTTAACATTAAGTTAAAGCAGCGTTTTACAGGGATCTTTCCTTTTTAAATAAAGTACATTCAAGTTGCTTCTGGCCACAAACAGGAGACAGGAATATCATTTTACGTTTCCTTTAATTACATTTCAATGGAATAATGAGAGAAACGTAAAATTAAGTTCCTGGATCCAATGTATGCATAAGAACAACTTGCAGGAGGTACTTTATTTATTTATTTTTTAAGAACCCCTGTAAAACGCTGCTTCAATTTAATTAAATAATGGGAGATATTTAAAATGAAGTGTTCATTTTAACGCACAATGAACATAAGGCTTAACACGGCATTTTGAACTGATCTCATTAAAATAAGAAGTACCTCACTCATACAGTGGCTGTATTTTTCAGTTGTAAGTACAGCCAATAAACAGTGAAAGCTGAGACATGAGCCAAGCTTACGTGTAATAACCCCTTCTTTGCGCAAACATACAATTGTAAATATTGCAAAAAGTGACACAGAAGTCATACAAAAATGCCATCTTTTGAAAAACAAATCACAACTTTTCTCCAACATGTAGAACCCCTTAATAAGAACATCAAATTATATCAGTGCCTTAAAAGGCAATTTTGGAAGTGATCATTTTTAAACATTGAAACAGTCATGGTCTCTCACCATTCATGATGACAATGCTATTTTAATGAAGTAAGAGGCAAGTTGTGTTCCATACGTCTTGCATAGGTTATAACTACATGGAGCATCATGAGTTTGTCAGGAGAGATTTTTGTATAGTGCACACCCTAAATTCAAGCATATCAAGGTGCCATCAGGCCTGATAATAAAAAAACAAGAAGGCATGGTGTAACAAAATAATTGTACTGCAACATTTATATGGCATGTACTACCCCTTAGTGGCGCACTGAAGCTCTCACCTACATGCTCTGCAAGCTAGGCCATGTAAGCTATGTGATTGGAATGGCGTTGTCATTGTTTTGTGAACCTATATGGGACATGTTTCCATGTCATGCGTGATGACCACTGAGGTGCATTTACTGTGTTATGGGACATAGTAGTGTGGTGGATGACAAGTTATGAGAGACATACGTGCAGTTGGTTTTCTGCATGCTGGCAGCTTTGCACAGCTCGGCAGAGCCCTATTATTTCTTACGATTGTAGTCTACTGAGCTGGTGACTGCAGAGCTCAGGATCCAAATATTTATTAAAGAGGAACGCCAGGACTGATGCCAGGTTTTCTGGTTTCATGTTGTGCATTGCATACACTGAATGTGTATCTCTTTCTCTGTAGAGGCCCTTTAGTCAATGAAGCGGGTGTGATGGGGACTCTGGGAACAATGTGCGAGTTGCTCGGCCTTTAGTAGCTCATGATGATTTTCACTGATCATAAGTAGCTCTCACTACAGAAAAGGTTGGAGACCCCTGATTTAGAGCATGAAAGAATGTTTGGGGAGTTGGAGCTGAAAGCAAAGAGCTTAGATATTACTCCCTCTGGTGGCAGCGCACCATCAGTGCCTGTAGAATCAAGAGTATAAATCCCCAAAGATGTAATTAAGGAGTTCCACAAGCATGAAAATATTGGTCAATGGTTTAAGGCCTATGAAGTGGCCATGTCCTCCCACCGGGTCCCTGAGAAGGATTGGGGAGTGGGGTTGTGGGGGCGCTTTCTCAGTGATGGGCGGGACACCTTGATAGACTTGCCCTCTGAGGACCAGAATTCCTATGTCCACATGAAGGAAGCCTTAATGACCAGGTATGGGTTGACTCCAGAGCTTTATAGACAAAGGTTTAGAAATTGTAAGAAACTGGAGTCAAGTACTTGGGTAGAATATGTGTCTTTTTTTTGCAGAGCATTGGATGGTTGGGTGAAGGGTAGCAAAGTGAATGATTTTTAGGCGCTCTATGATTTGATTGCATGGGAGCACTTGTCCAGTAATTATTTTCCAGAGCTACGCTAGCACCTGATTGATAGTAAGCTGACTACCCCTAGGAAGCTTGCTGAGGAGGCGGACCGCTGGGTTAGTACCCGGGTCCACAAGGGTCATGTGTGTGACTTCGCCAAAGGTGGGCAGGATCCCCAGCAGAAGAGTGGGGGTGGACAAGGGTAAACAGAGGGAGTTCCAGAAAGGGCCCCAAAGTAATCCCCAAGGGAACCAAGGGAAGGGTTCCCAGCCTCCCCTTGAGAAGAAGCCAGGGGCCCGACAGATAAGCCTGTGCAGAAGGGGCCCAGGAAATATTATAAATGTGGTTGGGTGGGCCACTGCTTCTGGGATCCTAAGTGTCCCATGAAAGTGAATGCCGCACCCACTGGTGCACTACCCCGGCAGTTGGCTAGTGTAGCCCTGGGGGAGGAGTTGGGTGCCCAAGGTGGGTGGGGTCACGCAGAGATGCCCCTAGTCTCTTTAAGAGACAGTGAGATGGTCCCTAGGATCCAGCTGCATGATAACACTAAGAAATACAGGCAGTGGGTGACCATCAATGGCCATAGGGGGGAGGCTCTGAGAGACACTGGAGCCAGTGTGACAGCTGGCAGTTGTTGGCTGGTGTCTGAGGAGCAGGTGACCCCCCATGCATTTTACCCTGTAGTTGCTGCTGACAACTCAGAGAGCCACTGCAAGGTGGTCCAGGTTTCCTTTGAGTGGGGGGGTCTCAGGTACCTTTCAAGTAGTTGTGAGGCCAGCCATGCCGGTTGACTGTCTGCTAGGCAATGATTTGGAAAGCTCCCCTTGGGCTAAGGTGGAGAGAAGGTCTCATTTGGAGATGTTGGGTCTGCCTGAGTGGGCGTGTGTGACCACTTGGTCCAAGGCAGCCAGTAAGGGTATTCAAGAGGACCTGGAGCCTGAAAGAGTGGCCCAGGTGCCTGCCTTAAAGAGAAGAGGCAGGGGGCGTGGGAAACCGGCCCCCGAAGTTGCCATGGTCCAAGAGGAGGCAGACCTTGAGGGGGATGCCCTGGAACCTACAGGGCAGCAAGGAGCTGAACTGGGGGACCTGCCTGAGCTGATCCACTGGCAGCAGGAAGGAGGCCCCTCCAGGGAAGGGTTCTGCGAGGAGCAGAAGTGCCCTTCTCTTGTGGGTTTGCGGCAACAGGCCACAAACCAGGCAGCAGGTGATCAGTCTGGATCACATTGGATCTACTAGGAGAATGGTCTCCTGTATAGCGAGCCTAAGGTTGCTGAGCCTGGGTCAGCCCATGTGCTGGTGGTACCCCAGCGCTTCAGAGCCTTCCTACTGGGTCTGGCTCATGATGTGCCTTTAGCAGGACATTTGGGGAAAGACAAGGCCTTTGAACGGCTTGTCACCCACTTTTAATGGCCCCAAATGCGCAAGAGTTCAGATACTCATTGCACGACCTGTGAGACTTTCCAGGCAAGTGGTAAGAGTGGAAGGAAGCACAAGGCTCCTCTCCAACCGTTCCCTGTTGTCAGCACCCCCTTTGAAAGGGTGGGCATTGACATTGTGGGGCCTCTGGATCCCAAGACAGCCATGGGCAACAGGTTCATCCTGGTCTTTGTGGACCATGCCACCCGGTACCAAGAAGCCATTCCTCTCCGGACTGTGACAGCCCCCGTGGTGGACGTGCATTGATAGGGATTTTCTCCCATGTGGGGCTCCCCAGAGAGGTGGTGTCAGACCGTGATACCAACTTCATATCTAAGTATATGAAGTACCTGTGGCAGGAGTGCGGTGTAACCTACAAGTTCACCACTCCTTACCACCCCTAAGGTAATGGGCTGATTGAGAGATTCAACCGGACCCTAAAGGGCATAATTATGGGTCTTGAGGAACCTATGAGGCGTAAGTGGGACGCCCTCTTGCCATGCCTTCTGTTTGCTTACAGAAGGGTGCAACAGAGTCCCTAGGGTTCGGTCACTTTGAACTGCTGTATGGTCACCCTGTAAGAGGACCTCTGAGTATGGTAAAGGAAGGCTGGGAGAAAGCTTACAGTAAACCTCCCCAGGATGTACATAGCTTCATGCTGACCTACAGAAACCAAACCAGGCGTTTCAGACAACTCGCTCAGGCGAATCTGGAAGCCAGCCAGGAGGAGATGAAACAGTGGTATGATCAGAATGCCACTGTGATCGAGTTTCAGCCTGGACAGAAAGTGTGGGTCATGCCCCCGTGGAGCCTTGTGCGCTCCAGGATAAGTGGACCGGACCATTTGAGGTGGTGGAGCGCAATAGTAATGTCACCTACTTGGTGTACTTGCGGTCTCCTAGGAACCCTTTGTGGGTCCTGCATGTAAACCACCTGAAGCCCCACTTGGAGAGCTCTGAAGTGGGCATGCTCCTAGCGACAGATGATGGAATGGAGGAGGAGACTGAGACTCTCCCTGACCTCCTGTCTGCAAAAGTGCAAGATGGGACAGTGGACGGTGTGAACCTCTCTGCCGCCCTGACCCCTGAGCAGCAAGATGACTGTCGCCAATTGTTGGGACAGTTTCCTGATTTGTTCTCCCTGACTCTGGGTGTCACTGAGTGGTGTTTCTATGATGTAGATACTGGGGACAGTCCTCCTGTAAAACATAAAACTTACAGTGTGACTGACAGGGTCAGAGCTTGCATCAAGGAGGAGGTCTCCAACATGCTAGCATTAGGGGTGATTGAGTCCTCAAACAGTCCTTGGGCCACCCCAGTGGTCTTGGTCCCAAAGGTTGCCGCACCAGGTGCCACGCCAGAACTCCGGTTCTGTGTGGACTACCGAGGGCTCAATTCAGTCACCAGGACTGACACGCACCCCATCCCAAGAGCTGATGAGCTCCTTGATCGGTTAGGGGCTGCCCGGTACCTCAGTACGTTTGACTTAACATCTGGGTACTGGCAGATCACCTTAACTGATGGGGCAAGAGAGAGGTCCGCATTCTCCACACCAGATGGGCACTACCAATTCCGGGTTATGCGCTTTGGGATGAAGAATGCCCCTGCCACCTTTCAGAGGTTGGTCAACCAGGTCTTGGCTGGACTGGAAGATTTCAGTGCCGCCTACCTGGATGACATCGCAGTGTTCAGTGCCAGTTGGGAAGAACATCTGTGCCACCTCTGGGAAGTGTTATAAGGTAAACAGTGGTTCCGTTGGGTGAAAAAATTACTTTACGCATTGGGCATAGTCAAGCGTCATTCAGATAATATACGATTTTCTACTGTAAGCAACACACAAAACAATTCATATGTAAATCAAATTCTTTATATATAAATTACGTCATTCATATATATATGCATCGATATTTCATGAAAGGCCGTCAAGCAATAGTGTAATAATAAAAGTGACACAGTGAATAGTAAGTGCTCAGTGACAATGTGCGTGATATGTACAATAGTTTAAAATCGAAAATATTCGAAAATGGCCAGAGGGTTCAATAGTAAAGCTGCGTGATGGAAGAGTTCCTTTTGGCGCAGATTCTATGTAATGGTCCATATAATAGTCGACGTTTCAACCCTGGTACTGCACTACTGATAGGTCAGTGCGGGTCTTCATCAGGACTTAGATAGAAGGTGACGGCCTTAGTATAATAGAAATTCAAATTGGTCTGGGCCTATGGAGTTGGTAAGCATCCAGCATAAATCTCAGGATGGGGTTCCAGTTAGGTATTCTGTGGTGGTGAAGGGCCTATGTTGCATGCGAGAGCAGTTGAATCACTAATCACGTAGCCTTCGAGGCTCCACAGTTGCATCTAATTTCATGCGAAGTGCTGTCTATAATCCAGGCGCTTCTAATCCCTTAGTGTGGGTAGTAGGCAAAAAAGGCTCTTCAACCGAAGTTAACTCATTCGGAAGATCGGGCGGCAGGCCGGGGGTCCTGGCTCGTCTGATTGAATCGGCCTGGGAAGTGTGGCACAGAAGATTGTGAAGGTACTAAAAGAGTACCTCTGAAAAGTAACCCATCTCACATACTTAATTCCTCATGTACATTCAATACAGTCTCATCTTCTCATCTTTTTCTTTATTCCACTTATTAACACCGTCTGTCTCAACAAAAACATTAATTTCCATTAGCAATTCCTCTTCATCCTAAACCAATTTATCATGTTCAATGCAAATTCACTGAGACAACTTTCTGCATTATTATGTACCCCAGGAATATATTCCACCTCAAATGAGAATTCCTGCAAGTCTATAAGCCATTGACGAATCCTTGAAGAAACCAAATCAATTTCTCTGTTAATGAATATTTCTCGAAAAGGCTTATGATCGGTTTTCACTACAAACATGCCACCCCACAAAAAAACCTACATTCCTTCAAGGAACAATGCACAGCAAGAGCCTCCCTCTCAATCACAGAATAACACACTTACTGCTGTCTTAATGAACGGTTTGCAAGCGCAATGGTTACATCTTGTCTTTTAATTCCTCTGCATAAGAAGAGCACCAACACCCTTACATCAGTGATGACGTAAGTAGCCCTAACCAGAACAAAATAGTAAATTCAAAAATGGCAAGGAGGTAAAAATATATATAAACACTCTTCAATAGGGGACTATGAATTCCTCTATAATCAGTCCATTGTCCTGTCATTCATTTTATTTTGTTTAAACAAGAAACAATCACATACCACAAAGCACAAGATTGCACACTTTAATTATTGTAATCTGAAATCACTTCATCATAATTTTTAAGCTGGTTTCCGAAATGCTATATACATACATATACACACACACATACAACAATTATATACAAATTACATGAAGGACATACACCATTCCTATACAAATTACAAAATATAAACAATAATTCATAAATTCCTTTCCACGCAATTCATCAAAAAGAAAGTGTCCACCTATTCCATACAGGAAATACACTCCGAGGTAGTCTTGTCAACACAATCGGTTCTATTTTCTCCAGAACCTAAATCTCACGATTGTGCGAAAAATATATTTCCAGACTTAATCAGGTAATCATCAGACTCCTCTTATCGTAATCTGTCACAGGACAAAAGCTTGACGATTGGGAGCAGTCTGTAAACACCTATTCATCTCCAAAAGTCTGATTGACACACATTTGACAACTGACATGGCACACCGTTTCTAAGCAAGAATCTCAGTGCATGAGTTTTCATAGACAGATCTGGAAAAAAGTGATTATAGAATTCTAACATGCCAAAATAAGACAATAATTCCTCCTTGTTCACAGGGGAAGGAATCTTACTAATTGTGTCTACCATCTCATTCTTTGGACTTAGTCCTTCTGCAGATAACATGTGTCCCAAGTAACATATCTCACTTACCTCAAACTTGCATTTTTTCACTTTTTGGGTTAATCCCTTTCCTTGGAAACAAGACAAAACCCTTCTCAGCCTTTTGTTATGCTATTCCCATGTATTCCCACACACCAGTAAATGTTTCTGAAAACATCTTGCATCATCAATGACTTTCAATAAATCCTTCATTATCCTTTGGAAAACTGAGGACGTGTTTACCAATCCAAAATTCATATGTTTAAACTTATATGTGTCAAGTGGCATGATAAAAGCTGTACGTTTCTGTGACTCCTCATGTACCTGATGGTAGGAAGAGGCCAGAACAAGAGCAGAATAATGCTTGGCACCACCTACCATATACACTCTGTCAAATTAGGTATAGGATGATGATCAGCAACTATCACCTTATTGAATGTCCTCAAGTCAACACAAAGACAAATCTCAAAATGTGCCTTGATTGCCACTACAATTGATGACAACTGCTCAATTGATTCAATCACACCTTGTTCCACTAATTTTTCTAATTCACCTCTCACCAAATCTTGCCCACCCTCAACTGGTAAACTCCTTACCTTAGCAACAATAGGTTCAGCACCATTTCTGTGCATGCTTTTGTATACCCAAGTCTTTAAACATCCTATTGCATTTCTGAAAAGTTCCGGAAACTCACCAACATCATTCATACAATCAATTCGTACGTCTCGAACTTGCACCAGTGGTTTCATATTGGGATCCAAATATACCCCTAAATCCTTCTGCACAGGCCATCCTAAAATGTTATCTCCTTTTTCAGATACAGAAATATTCTCCTTTGACACTATCTTTAAATTTAAGGTTGCCATAAAAATATCTGTGCATGGAAATCTCCTACCCAGATCCACCTGGCCTCACATTCAGTGCTTGTAAGTTTTCCACACTTTCATTCAAATATCAGAATGTATTATGAGATATTATGGTAAGACGGGAACTTGAAACAAAAAACATGCATACTTCTACGCCATTCAATTTCACCATCTCACAAGGATTGACACACGAAGTGCTAGATAACTGCATCACAATTTCACCACAACTATCACTTAACTCATAAGTTTTCCTTGGTGGAGCAAAGGACTTACAAAATATCGCAGCATGTCCTCTTTGCCCAAATTTATCACAAGTGGTCTTTTGAGCTGGGCAATATTTTAAATTGGCCTTGTGACCCTGTAGTCCACACCCAAAAACATATACCTTTGAAAGTTCCATCACCATTTTTATTCTTTCCCTCTTCTTTATTTTTTTTCCTTATCACTACTCACCATATTCAGCTGTGCCTAAGCTTTAGCTCCAGAATCCTTTCGCATTTCTGAAACACTTGCCAACATATGCTTTTATACCTTCAACGTCCTGTTTTCTGAACCCGTTTTTGTTGGCTTTTAGGACTCTCCACACTGTGCCACTGATAACGAGCGCTAAAGTCCATGTGGTCGCTCCTTTAAACATGATGGAATTGGCTTACAACCAATTGGCACATTTCATTTACGTGTAAGTCCCTAGTAAAGTGGTACTTCATGGTTTGTAAATGAAAAAGTGCTAGTCTGCCTGCAGCACTCATTGTGCCACGCACTTAAGTAGCCCTTTAACCATGTCTCAGGGCTGCCATTGCAACCTGTGTGTGTAGTTTTAAAACTGCAATTTCGACCTGGCAAAATAAACCTTTTTTCAGGACCTAACCTTCTTTTTAATACATATAAGTCACCCCTAGGGTAGGCCCTGAACAGCCCATAGGGAATGGTGCAGTGTATTTAAAATGTTACTTTTAGCTTTTACATGTTCTGGTCATCAAATACTCTTAAATTTGTTTTTCACTACAGTAAGGCCTACCTCCCCTAACTGATAACATTGGGTTGCCTTATTACATTTATTAAGTGGTAACTTTCAATTGAGAGCAGATAAGAATATTATGTTTAGTGTCTGAGAAATTGTAATAAAAATAATCTTTAATGGTGAAATTGGATTTTAAGCTACAATTTTAAAAATGCCACTTTTAAAAAGTAGGCATTCTCCTTCCATAACTATTTGGTGCCGGCAGCCTATTCCTGGATCACATGACTGGGTGTAGTTGACAGTTGGAATTCTCGCAGAGGGAGTAGGGGTGCCTGGACAGCCCATCGACTGGCAGGATGGGAGCAGAGCTGGGAAAATTCCCACTTGCAACTGAATAGGCTGTGCCCTGCCTTCACACAAAGGACTTGTCATCCCTGCATTGATCATGCAGCCAGCTTGGAGCCAGATCAGGGAAGGCAGGAAACTTCAAGGACTTCTAAGGGAATTCTCCAAAAATTTCTCCTACTTCAAAGGGGGCATCATATATAAATAATGGACCCTCAGACTCAGCTCTTCAGTACACCTCTGGATCTGTGAATACAACAGAAGAAGGAATGCTGTGCTGCTTTGCTGCCAGAAGGACTGTTGACTTGCCCTGTGACTCTGCTGCCCTGCTGACCTTCTTGCTGAGAGGGAACACTGGACATGCACCCTTCATCCCAGGCTGAAGTGACTCTAAGGATCAACTTACCGACCTCCTGTTCTGAGCTTCAGAGACATAAGCTCCAAAGGCTTCCCTGCATCTGCCCAGGTGGTCTGTTTTCTGGACCTGCAACTGGACCTGCCTAAGCAGTTCCTGACCCCCAAGAGGTGCCCCTCAGGTCCTGGACCCTTTGTGTTGCCTCAGTTGAGTTCCCAACTCAGGGAAAGGAAAAATCGTGAAGTTTTGGGCTCTTCACGACCGTGAATGGGCCTGTTCGTGGCAGGATCTTGCTGCCTGCACCACTAACATGAAGCTCCAGTGAACTTGACTCTTCGTGCCACAGCGACCGCCCGTGACGCCTGGCTGCACAATATGTGCACTATGTGCTATAGTATTGTGAGCCTGCAGAGACGCTAACATGAAGATCCAGTCACGACCGTCCAAGATGCACGAGAGAATTTTCGCACTACAGCGATGACCATCCGTAACACTCTCCCTGGTCCTGGCGAGCCCTGCCACCATGAAAGGAACTCTTCGCGCTGAACCTTTGAATGTTACTTGTTCAGAGGACTGATCTGATCCCTGTATCCGGCCTGCAGTCCTTCGCGTCAGCCTGAACTTGTGACTTTCACCCGGTCTTGCGCCACCAGATAGTCACGAGTGGTACGCTGTTCTTTGAGGCACTTTGCTTACCTGAAATCTTTAAGTTGCATATCTCTGGTTCTACAGATTGAATTATTATTATTTTTTTGTCAAATATTATTATTTTATTTTTTTCTAAATTGGTGTTTTTTTTTCATGTGTTGTGTTTTCACTTTATTATTGTTTCAAGTGCTGCATAAATACTTTACGCATTGGCAGAAAATGTGGTTGCTGATTGAGTAGGGTTTCACACCCCTCAACCAGTAACCCAATTTCCAGCGCTCACATAATGCTCCAAATTTACACGTAGATGCTGATTTACGCAAACTAGCCACATATTCCTCACAGTCGCATTTTCTCCTAGCACTCTTTTTCCGAAATGAAAGCGCATGAGTATTATACTTATTTTCCGTAAATAATGTGTATCCAATTTCATAATACAAATTTCCAGTTCATTCAAGCCCCGTGCATCTTCTGCACTTAACTCCTGTAATGCCTCAAAACACCTCTCGTCCTTGTACCCCAAACAATGCATCAAAAGGACAACCTTATACATAGTTAAACTATTCGGAAAAACACAAATGTAATTCAAAAAATCTTTTTTCTATTTAGACCACTCAACCTGTGCTTCTCCTACTTTCATTGAGAAAAACCGTGGTTCTGTAATATTCTGCAAAAAAAAAGAAACCACAAATGTATGCAAATAAATATAACATACTTGTGCCAACTCACCAACAGGCAGTCTCTCTTCAGTAAACTTGTGTTACCTGATAAAACTAGTTACCTTCCTTTTTCTTTGAATCAAAAGAAGGAAAGAATTTTATAAATAAAAGCAATTTTATCTACAGATATAGTCCTAAATGCTCTGGAACAGCAGGAAATCACCACCTTGAACACCGCAGCAGGACCAGGCAGATCAACTTTCCTCCTCAAATTACAGGTGTGCCTATCACTGACATATGAACTGCTGACAGGCACAGTTGCAAACTTCTGATACACCGACTCCTCAGTCCCAGTCCTAGGATACTTGTTTCCAATCCATGGAGGACCTCGCCTGTCAGTTCGGACATTGCATATGGCTGGGTCGGAACTGGGGTGGATTGGACCCAGATCTCTTGACTGGGGGTGAGTGGTTGAAAAGTTTCAGCACTCCTTCCATCATCTTGTTGTGTTTGCTATATTCCTCATTGGTGCCATTTGTAGCAACACCCACAGCATTTCATGGCAGCATTTTGGGGAAAAATAGCACAAATAAGCAATCAGAAAAGACAAACCGTGAGTACAATTATTATCTCCAACTTGTAGTAAACAACATATAAGTGCTTACATGAGCATGAGTATTGTTCATATAACATCTTTGTGGGTTATATATAGGGCTCCCGGTTTTATGGTATTTATTTTTTTGACATTTCTGTTTGTATTTATCCATATTTATTTTTGTCAACTTTATCTGTATTTATCCATATTTATTATGGGCTTTGTGAAAAAAAATAAGGCTGAAACTGGTATATTTCCCCATTTATTTAACCAATAAACATACAGACATGCTTGAATGCCTGCCAGGTTTCAGTAATGTGAACACCTGCTGCAGAAGATAAGATATATCAATGCATTTATATGAAAATATGCACATTTCAGTATCAGCCATGTGCACATCTACTGCTGTTCAAGTCGCTACTAAAATTCCTTTTTTTTAACCCCTTTACCTATCAATCCACACAGTTATTGGCCTGGCAGTTATGGCAAAGTGTATTTAGAATCACTCAAAAGCCCCCAATTTCCATTTTTATCCACATTTACAGATGAATACAAACAGAAAATCATTAAAAATCAGTAAAAACGGAAAACAGGGAGCCTTAGTTATATATGAGAACACGAGAAAAAATTATTAAAAAACTTTGCCTTGGAGGCAGAAATATAAGGCAGTAAACTAGGAAGTGACAGGTGCGACATGAAACAGCAAATAAACTGAACTCATTTACAGAGTTTACAAATGATGCGTGTGATCTGCAGTGTGCAGAATGTGCTTAAGGCAGAGCAGAGCGCCCTAGGCGACGTGTTAATTGTTGAAAGTGTATAATACGTATGTGATTCGCAAAAGTGTGTATTTTCTCCTCAGGTTAGGTAGCTCTTACGTGCACATCGCTAATATTCTATGGGGTAAAAATACATGTGTTTTCTTGCGTTTGACAACGTGCGTTCATCCATTACACTCTCCTGGTATTTGGAAGAGAAAATAAATAGATGGTAAACACAGAGTGGCATTGTCAAATACCAGGGATGTACTCTGTTTCAGCACGGGCATTTGCCACAACAGAAAACAAGAGCAAAGGATTTGCTAATTTTTTGTAACTAGTGCAAACGTCTGTGAACTTGGCTTCCAGTATGAAAGTTTCCCCAATTCGCATTGCCTGTGACTGCCCATTCCCAAGGGCTCCCCCTCTTTTGCACTGGCAAACAGTGGCTGGTACATCCTCCTACCTTCAGGCGCCTGTGCACAATGTTAGTGTGCAAGATGCACACATTGAACACAATTCACAATAAATTTGCTCTCGCTTACTCTTGTGCCAGAATTCTGGGACTTAGCTCAGGGACTTATGTCTGGAATTCAGAAGTAAGCCAGGAGACTTCGGCGTAAAGCAGGAACAGTACAGGAGTAACTCGCACCTTCTCAGAGGGAAAACTTTCAGAATGGATTCCAGGTAGCGCAAGCTTCTGCGAGGACAGTCCACATCCTTCCTTACTCCTCTTGGATTGGCTGGCTTTGAGAATGCACATTTTCCGTGGTGCACATATTCATCATGCATTGATGCAAAAGAGTTTAATGAATCAGACACAACATGGTCCCTGCTCCGTCAAAGAAATTTAACACACTACACCGGGGGTGAGGATCTCGCAGAACTTCGAAGAAAGTTTCCCATCAATATATAAATGGCCAATATTAAAAACAATTTGGATACGATAAACTTATCTCACAAACTTGTTTCATTGACATTAGTTCTGTAAGTTTCAAGAAAGAGAGTTAAAGACTTTTACAGAAACACATTTTAAACAGCATTATGGTAATATAATGTTAATTATTGTAATATTAATTGGAACGATTTAATTTATCTGAATAAAGATTAGAGTGAGAACATGTTACACTTTTCTATTTTAGAAAGTCATTCGCTGATCTTCTGAACTGTGCGTTTTATGGACACATTAATCTGGTTTTCTCTCTTGTTCAAACTCTTGCCACAGCATGAGGTAAATTGAAAAAAATCCCATTGTCAGCGTACAATCGCTGGTTAGATGGTGGAGCAGTAGAGAATGACTCCGCGCACTGCTCTCAGCCAGGAGAATAGAGTAACATTCCTTTCAGGCTTGGTTGGGGCTCACCACCCTTCAGAGGTAGACAATCTTTACAATAAGTAAATCAGTACATTTTATTTGATTCAGACCTCAACTGAGATCAACAAATACAAAAATTGTTATTATTGAATTTAAAATGATTAGATGATAAAACCTTTGCTTTTAAAACACATTATAAAATGGAGCAGTAACAATGTTCTATCGCCTACCCATACACCATTTTGCTTTAAAACACACTACTTACTGATTGAAAAGGTAGACGATCTTTTTTTGTACAAATATGAAACACAGGAAGGAGATATGCAAATTTTGCATTCATAGAGGAAAGGAGCATTCACAACTTCAAAACATTTAAGAACTGAAGTGCTGGCTGGAAAAGTCACCTCTTCCAGGACTTTTCACGTTCAGGCAAAAAGTCAGTCTAAAGTGTGTAGAATTCTATGCCATTAAGCGTGACCAATCCCAATTGCAAACCTTCTTCAGATATCATACATATCCATTCGTAAATCCACCTCATAACCATTAGAAAGCCACTGAAATATACCATACCCAAAGTCACTTTAATATAACACACCCGCCTGATCACAACATTGAATCAAAGCTACTCAAATGACAAAGATGCTTATAAACTGAGCATCCACCCTAAGACGAAAAGTGAAGGCAAGCAAGACGAAACTAAAAGCAAAGTCCATTGGCAGACACTTGACTACACGTAAAGCTCTAGTCTATCTAGGTCCACAACATAATTTAGCTGGCCTCGATAAAAAATGAATCAAATCAAAATATTAAATTAGAATGTAGGCGTCGCCAGCCACCATCTAATATGATGACCCCTTAAGCAACTTAAAACACAACAAAACACAACAAAAGAGACTCACAGGACGGTAAAAGTTGGCCAGATTCTGAAAGTGCTCTAGGATCAGATGCATGGTAGAGAGGTGCTTTAGAAAATATTGTAGCATAACATCAGGTGATGTCCCACTAGACAAATGCTAGGAGTGGCACAGTAGTGTTATGACCAATGCCTCACTTCAAAATGTGATGAACCCATGTGTCAACGTCACGCAGACGACTTTGCTAGACTGAGGCACAGAAAGTCACATTTTTGTACCTGAGAACCTAGGGCAGACAGGCACTGGAGCTGAGACCTTCTAGGTGAAAGGCATAGGATAGGTGCCATAAGGGTAGAAGTCCTAAAAAAGAAGTGGGGAGGACTAACCAAGTTAGGCAATATAAAAGTGGCATCATGGCACGTGACATCACAGCGTCTGACATCACAGCCTGTAACACTACAGGAAGTTACATCACAGGCAGTGGCATCACAACACATTATCTCACAGGAATTGACATCACAAGAAGTGACATCAGATCTTAACAGCTCACACATGTTTAGCAGGCCTATCATGAGTACATTTGAGTGAATTATGAGATTTAACAAATTAGATTTTGCTTTCGGGTCAAAAAGTGACGCAACCCTGATGCAAAATTAGACCCTCAAATTACACACTTATATTTTTTAAACTCTGCCACAACGAAATTGCAACAAGAAGAAACGTGGCAGTACATCTGTTCTGCTTAATTGGTTGCAAGTTCTGCATTTTAAAATGTCAGATAGAGTTGAGGCATCTGCTACAGGGATCTTTATGCGCCCAGTAAATCTCAGAGAAGTATAATAATGGGAATATGACTCTGGACTTAACACATTTGCTACAGAGATCTGAGTTTTGTCTAGTTAGAGTTTTGAATCAGAGTACCATTGAGGGTTAATGTGCTTCCTGCAAAGCACATCATGTACCATGAAGATGACAGATTTTTAGGTCTCCGCTAGACAGTGCATGCTCTGTCTCTTCCAGGCATGTTGTTTACAATCAGTGTGCTACAGCCTGACAATAGTCTTACCATTTGTTTGCTTCAACGTCGCTCTTGCATCCATTGTTTCAATTTGTCTGTGGAATGCATGCATCACGCCTCTTCTTGTGTTTGGCCCTCCCCTAGAGCATGGACCAACTACTTGTGTCCATCCACTGCTCCCATTTTTGGAGCTACTTTTTTATTTGTCTGGAAGCACTCCATATGAGAGTGCTCGTGTTTTTACTCACTCAGTCTCCTGTGAGGTCCAATTGCTTCCTCTCTTCCCCCACCCTCCACAACCCTGTTGCTATGAGCTGGGGAACCAGGTTCGAGTCATGGTCTTGAAATCAGTTTTTTCTGTTTTTGCTATTTTTCTGTATATAGTTTGTTATGCATGTTTCTATTTTCCAAACAAAATGGTGTGGTTTTTGTGATTTTGTTGCTCAATCCAATATAATTGTGATCTGCATGGCTATAGTAAAGCAGCATTGGGTGCTTCGGCACGCTGCCTGCGTGTTTAATAGCTTATATTTTCGCTTTATATTTTCAATTCCTGAACTTTGGAGCCATAATTTTTCTTTGTAAGTCCCAGTTTCCTTACAAGCATATCGCTCCTGCCAGGAACTCACAAATTGCTTGCATTCACTTTTTAAAACTGATAAAACCACACGGAAAGTTTCCAGCATGTCTTTATCAGAACCCAACAAAGCATTCCAAAAAGTTTTGATAATGTGTAAATGCAGAGATGTGGTTTTCACGAGGTCCAATGTTCACTGAACTCTCAAAGCGTATGTTGCTATCAAGGCCTAATCTAGTAGGAAATATGACACAGCAGCATTCCTGCTACTGAGTCACTCAAGCGGAAAGAATAACCTCAGTCATACAGTAAACTATCCAGAGAATTTTCCTTTATAGTAAACAAATGCAGAATGCGACAAGATTTGAAGTCACCCACTATTCATCATTCAGGCTTTCTTTACCGAGCAGAGTTGTAAACTTCCATCCCTGTTGCTTCTTTCCCCCTCCCACCCACCCCATCCCTTTTGTTTCTTTCCCCTTCCCACCCGTCCCATCCCTGTTGCTTCTTACCCCTCCCACCTGCCCCACCCCTGCTGCTTCTTCCCCCCTCCCACCCACCCCATCCCTGTTGCTTCTTTCCCCCCTCCCACCCGTCCCATCCCTGTTGCTTCTTACCCCTCCCACCTGCCCCATCCCTTTTGTTTCTTTCCCCCTCCCACCCGTCCCATCCCTGTTGCTTCTTACCCCTCCCACCTGCCCCATCCCTGCTGCTTCTTCCCCCCTCCCACCCACCCCATCCCTGTTGCTTCTTTCCCCCCTCCCACCTGCCCCATCCCTGATGCTTCTTTCCCCTCTCGAGCCTCATAGCATTAATTCAGAGAGGATGTGGCATAACAACCAGAGCCACCGACTTTGCAGCTGGGGAACTAGGTTTGAGTCTCAGCATCAGAACATCATCCTGATATTCTGGGAAAATCACCTAATATCATTGTGCCTACCAAAAATGAATGTGTCCTTGTGTAATGTAAATCATGCTCTGGTAAAGCACTCCAATACCTTCTGGTCAAGTTCAGGCTTTATAAAACTGCAAAAAACACAAAAGAATGACAGTACACTAGGACACATTTTGTTTAAGTTCTCAGCTATACTGCGCAGGGACCTTTTCTTTGCCCTCATGTTGAGTTCATTGTCCTGCCCGTCCTGACACCAAAAAAAAGCTTTGATGGGCTGGTGCTGGCTGCGTCATAGCGTGTTTTTTTCCAGTAACTTTCATGCTGAACACCAGATGTGCTGCTAGACAACATGGCTAAAAAACATTCACATTGACAGCGGCAATAGCTTGGGCATTATCGAGACCTATTGGCTTTGCCAATGCTTGTTATTTTACGTAGCTAGGTAAGTGGGTTACTGCTTTTAACACAGAGATCCTTTTGTTGCTTGCAGTACATAAGTTGTAAGTTGTTATCCTTCTAATATAGCACAGTGAGCTATGAAGGGCATATGACTCCTAAACCTAGTAACCCTCACTGTCTTATGTAACACATTCTGTACATTGATTTACACACTTATATGATTTATTGTCAATGTATAATATGTGTATGTGATGAAAAGTGCTATAAAAGAAATAAAACAAAATAGTGGCATTTAACTTGTTATTTGTGCAAATACTGGGACCGACCGGCACATCTTACAGTGCATGCATATCTCTTATATGCAGGGATTGAATAAACCATGCCTCTCTTAAGTACTTGTGAAGTAATAGCAACCTGTGTGCCTTTGCCTCCCTTCTATTCCATTTGCATGTAGGTGTGAGGCATAGTTGGCTCCCAGCCAGGATTCTCCAACAAATGGAGGCCTGATGGCCCCTTATCGTCGCCTTTTTGGGGGGGCCTAGCTGGAATATAAAACAACAAAGCCCCCTAGTTGCCTGTACCTTGCTGCTCTGAACGAAAGCAGACAACATGCAGGCGTGGCTGAACGTGTCCTGGTGTCAGAAAATTACACCGGGACCTGTTCAGCATATTTTTGCGGAGCCCAACGTCTTGGCAGGGTGGACAGAGTCCACCCTGTGGAAATAGTGGGTGGACGCCGTCTACCCACGTGTACCCTTGACTTGTGCCCAGGGTGCTACGGCGGTAGCAAACAAGGCAGTGTTGGCCTAAGGGCATGTGAAGTGCACAAGTAGGGCGTACACGCAGGTACATGGCATACACCCACTTTTTTCACAGGGTGGACGCAGTCCCCCCTACCAAGAAGTTGGGCCCCACAGAAATATGCTGAACTTGCCCTGGTGTAATTTTCAAACACTGGGACACAATTGGTAGCGCCTCCACTTTGTCTGCTTTCGATTCCCAGCGGCAACTTGCAGGCGGGGAGGGGTCTTTTTTCCATCTCCAGCTGGGCCAAAGTTAAGGGGCCATCAGGCCTCCATTTGTTTGAATATCCTGACTGGAGGTGGCCTGGAACCTCACACTGAAATGTAAATGCCAAGGAGGGGAAAAAAAGGCACACAGCTTGTTATCTATTAACAAGTACTTGAGAGGCAGCTTTTTCCTTTGTGCAGTCCCTGTATATAATAGATGCATGCACTATAAGAATGTCAGGTGTGTTGGCCTGTCCCAGTATTCACACAAATAACAATTTCAATAGCACTATTTTCTTTCTTTTATAGTGCTATGCAACCCAATGCCGGGTGTGAGAGAGCTCTTTACATAACATGCACATTATACATTGACAATAAATCATGTAAATGTGTAAATCAATGTACAAGATGAGTTACATGAGACAGTGAGGGTTACATGGTGTAGGATTTACATGTCCTTCATACCTCACTGTGGTCTTTTAGAAGGATTACAATTTATGAACTGCAGGTAACAAAAGGATCTATCTCTGTGTTAAAAGCAGTAATCCACTTTACTATCTACATAAAATAAAAATGTGCCATCTGCTTGTTAGATGATGTGCTTTGCAGGAGACACATTAACATTCTCTACTACTTAATTCAAATCTGGGACTTCACAAAACACAGATTTCTCCAGCAAGTGCAATAACTACCAGAGTTATCTCACCATCATTACTATTCCCTGAGATTTACTGGGAATCTTCACAGCAGATGCCTTAACCCAATCGATTATTTTAAAATGTTGACTTTGCAACCAATTAAGCAAAACAGATCTACCGCCATGCGTCTCCTTGTTGCCAATTCTTTGTGGTAGGGTTTAAAGAAAGAAATGTAAGTTGAAGCCCAGATGTTGTACTCAGGATATACCTGATAAACATATGTGAGAGGTCTTAATATCTGATGTAACTTCTTGGGATGTCATTTCCAGTGAGTTCACTTCCTGTGAGGTCACGTGCAATGTCACACGTCGTGACATCATGCGCTGTGATGGCACACGTCATGATTTCACTTGTATACTGCCTAACCTGGTTAGTCCCCCCACTTCCTTTTTAGGTCTAGCCTAGCGACGCAGCGCATGCGCTGCTCGCCTTGGCAAGATCTATTGTCGTTGGTTTCTTGGCCAAAGGGGGACAGGAGATGTGCACGCGTACGGGTCATGTGTACGCGTGCACATCTCCTGTCCCTCCCTGTCTCCTGCTCGCTGTGCCTGCGCGGACAGATGTGCACGCGGAGACAGCTTGTTCAACGGTGGCATGGGATAGTAGACATCTGTAAAAGTCATATTAAGCAGCTGTCCTATGATACACTGTGAGAGGTCAGAGGTCAGTACCCTTGTTCTCAAAGATGCCCCCCCACTGACGCGAGTCCGTACGCCCGACACCTCAAATGCTGTGTTCTCTTCGCTAATGTGCGCTCATGTCCGCATGTAATGTATTTGTAGCCGTCATATGGCATCAGCCCGCTCGGTTGCCTGCCCAACCCCCCGGGATCCCTTCCGCATTTCCCATTGTTTATGGATGATACCTGCACCATCTCGGCATCTCCGTCTCCGTAGAAGCGCCGTGCGGCCCCCTGCGGCACCTGTACGCACCTCCTGATGGTAGGAAGGGCAGGCCTGGCCTGGGAGATGAGGATGAATTATTGAAGAGCGTGAACCGGCGTACGTGATGGCATCGATACCACGCTGCGCAATCGGCCAGCCGAGCTATGCGCAGAACTGAACACAGGGGAGGACGGAAGTGACTTACAGCTGGAGAGAAACAGAATGAGCAGAGATAAGAAACCGTTGAAGTCAGAAAGGAAGCAAAGGGAGGAGAGAAGAAATAATGGTGGGAGAGGGAAGTTTTCCAATATTGCAATCCAGCATTATGGGATATCCATGTAAGTTAAACATACCTGCAATCAACATAAATGGAACTTATTTACATAATCACTGAATAGCCTAATAATCCGTCATGGAACCAGTACTTCTGGACCCACTTTGGACACTCCTGAGTTAGAGGGATACGAATGGTGGTGATAGATAGGGATGTGAGAGGCGTGAGGGGGAAAGAGCCTTAGAGAGAGAAGAAAAATGAAGTGAACGGCCATTAATTGTGCTTATTCTTTTAGAATGTTAGTGGACATAGTGTTTCATTCGTCAAGAGGGACGAACACAAGGTAGCAAAGTAATGATGAATGAACGAATGAATGAAATATCTTATAAAGCGCACGAATACCCGGAGCCATCGAGTAACAAGCAGATGACAGTGACAAAGAAACCAATCAATGGTAAGTAATGGGTGGGTTGTTGTAAGCTCACTTAAGTACGTCTTTCCCACAAGAACAGCTTGCACTGTGAGGTAGGCAAGATCTAACAAGCATTTGCAAAACAATAGGTCTCGCATTTACGCAAGTTTAAGCTATTGGCATGTTTTCAGAACTAAAACAAAAATAAAAGGCATTGTTATTTGCAATGTCAATAGCTCAAACTCGCGTAAATGCGAGACCTATTGCATTGAAAATGCTTGTTTAGGACTTGTGCCCTGCATGTGAGGGTTAAGTCCATGCATGGCATCCCAGAAAAGTGACTACACTCTGCCTGGCATCTGCTTACTCCTCGTCAAAGCGAGCATTTTACAGTACCTGGGCCCAGGAGGACTGAAGGTGTTTGCTCGGCATTCCTTTCTCGGTCTGTAGTGGCTGCATCCTATTGGCTGGCAGCATTGTTTGCTGTCTTAGACGCTCCACTCAGGCTCCCTCCTTCTGCCTTAGCTTTTCTGGACATCGAAAGGGGTTCAGCTGCAATACTTGGGGTCCACAGAACGTACAGAGAGTAGTCAACACCACCCAAGAAATAAGAACACAGTCACCGACGGAGCACCTTCAAGTCCCACACACAACCGAGCACAGCCACACACAACGACGCCGACAGATGCTCTGAATCCACCCCTCAGATGAGAACCCGAAAGCCCGGCTAATCTTTGTTTATTAAAAAGGAGGTGTCAAAACCAATTTATTTCCGGACGCAGCTGATAAGTTTGGCTCGACCTGGCCTCCGCTGGGGAAAACACGCGCCTTTCTTCGAAATCACTGGGTGGAAACGGGCGGGCAATGCACGAACACTGCAGTGTTGTCCTTTTCTTCCAGAACCCGGTACGTACTTTAGGGCACAGAATTATTGAACATTTTCTGTCAGAAGTTATTTATGGTACATTTTCAGAAACATTTTATCCATGGCTATGACATGCACTACTTAACATAATGTATGGAAAGTTTACTACGAAACAATCGTCATGCGCTTGAAATAAAAATTTGAAAAAAAGTTGGGGGCTTATTTACTAGCCCCTTGCGCCTCTTTGCATCACTTTTTCCATGTTAAAAATGACGCAAAAGTGGCGCAAGGGGCTTGTAAATCTTCCCTTTAGTTTTTAGCAAATATTCAAAGACAAACAGAGCATATTAAAACGTCCTGATTCACAAACCCCCCTTTTGAGTAAGTTTAAACTTTTGAGTAAGTTGGTATTCACACACTGCACTTGTGTAGTAACTTTCAAAGTGATCTAAACTTTTTTAGTAAGTTCAGCAGTACCAATGGCCAACCACTGGTATTACAACACCCTCCCATTGAAAAAATGGAGGTAGGGAGTTAAACTATATCTCCATAGGGAATAATGTTACATTAAATTAGATTAAATTATCAACAATAATAAAAATATAACTCAATATAAATCAACATGAAAACATGCAAATTGTACTCTATGTACTATTTTTATATATTTTCTCACATTCATTTATATTTATATTTTTAATAAAATAATTAGAAATATAAATAAATATAAATGAATGTGAAAAATGTTTAAAAATAGTACACATTATAGTACTATTTTTATATATTTTTTCACATGTATTTGTATTTATATTTATGGTCACCACTTTGTTTTTATTCTTGGAGCATGAGGTTACAGCGTGGGTGGCAGGTAGAAGCTAAATGAAAGCTTGGCTCATTTTGGGCTCGAGTGTCAGAGAGGACCTAGAGCTGAAACAGCGCCATGCATCTGGCTGGAGGCTGGCTGGAGCTTTCAATGGCTAGCCACCTCTACGTAAAAGTGATATAAGATGAGAGCTGTATGTCTAATATGCATGTTTTTGTATTGAATGTTGTTTGATAATACAGAAGCTTTTGAGTTTAGAATATGCCTTCAGTCACTACTTCTTGATGAACCTCCTCTCTTTAGTTCTCATCACTCTATCTCAAGAATATTTCCCTATGCTAATTCACTACTAATCCTGTTTGGGTTCCAGAGTAGCTTGCTACTCGCCGAAAAGTAAGTTAATGCCTCAGCAGGGGCAGCAAGCGCTATATAAATGCAAACCCTTCCCTCTTCTATCCCTCCACTATCCTTTTTCAATCCATATAAAGGACTCACATGTCCACCGCTCAAATTAATTTCATATTTCCCTATACTAATTCACCACTAATCCTTTTTGGGTTCCGGAGGAGCGTGCTACTCGCTGAAAAGCGCTTTGACGCCTCATCAGGGGTAGTAAGCGCTATATAGATGCAATTACAATACCATAGTGGTAAATATGACGAAGATGACAACTAAACAGCCCTGAGGAGATGCCCTAATTCCGACAAAAAAATGTGGTGGGCTGGAAAAGCGGTGCACCCCCATCTCTGAAAACAAACCACGTTATGTTCATCAGAACACGGGCAAATATTTAGCATCACTGGAGGTTTTCTGGGCTATGGACCACTCATCGCAGACCACATGGTAGTCCTGCATACAAACCCTGAGATGACTTCTTTTCACAACATTATCACGCCTGGGTCTTCACAGCACAGCCCCTAATAACAGCAGTGCTCTGGGACCCCTACACTGCAGATTCGAGCAGCCGCATCACAGTGTCAACTCCCCCTTTATTCAGATCAGCTTGCAAAATAGGCATCTGCGTCTATGTGAGAAGTAGATGTAGTCAGGAGCATTAATGAGAGCATGAATGTGGACCTATAAAGAAACACACTTTCGGGCTGCCATGTAATGATGGAAAGAATATGTGCATGCCTTTGTCATCCTGTAAATAGGTATGACGCACTGTGCTATAGATTTGGGTAATATTCCTTCTTGTCTCACTAATACAGAACCTAATGCAGGTCCACAAGAAACTTTTTTCGCTGCTGTAATGAAGGATCAACACAAAAAGTGCTACTTTGAGGGTCAGTATTACATTTTGTACTGAACTGTCTATATTAACATCAGATGTAAGTGTAAAGGGGTTGTTACTGCTAGCAACAGCTGACTCACTAACTGTTTCTAGATGCACTGGCTACTAGGCAGCAGCAACTCCCTGTATTAGAGGAACAGAACACAATGCATAGGATCACACCTATGTGCATAGGCGCCGGCATTATTCCTGCTTACAGCTCCTGGCACGCGAGAATACCCACAAGAGTAAAAGCATTGCAGTGCCTCCTTCTCTCAGCCCTGACATTTCTGTTTTTGCCATTTCTGGGTCTCAAGGTTCACTGGACCACTATCTCATGGTGAATAAAATTCAGCAGGCCATACAGCTGCCATGTGACGACATCCCGCTTTGCGCATTGAATTTATTCCGCACGGGTCCTTGCACACACAAGATTCAATTTACAACACAGAGCATTGACATTTAGCAATGGATTCATCTATTCAAGATTGCATGAGTTAGTGCATTATTGACCGTGATCAGAACAGCATGCTATCCTCACAGCTCTAGAAGCACGTCACCCCTCCTCCGTAAGCTGTATGCCATATCATTCCAAATCTCAGCCTACCTGTTGCAGGATGACCATTCTTATTATTATCAGCCAGAAATGACATCAGTAGCTGTCCCTGGAAAACCTGCAAGGTATAAAAAAAATGACAAATGTAAAAACTTTGAAGAGGTTTCAAAGTAAATGAGTATACATTCAATTTAATTAGTACAACCCAACATAAAGGAGTCCTCTGGAAAGAATTAGAAACACAGAAAAGTCCTCAGCTGTCACCAGAAGTAGCAGAAAGTTTGAAACAATATAAAATGTCAAGATGAGAATACATATTGTACATTTTGTTGTACATACTCAGTCAGCTGAAAGGTATAACCAAGTGTCCTCAAACCCCACGACTCACAACTTTTTTTTTTTACCTTAACCAAAACACAAGAAAGAGGTTGAGTGAGAAGTATATGTCCTTCCTTGACAACTTAAGGGATACCATAGGATAGAGTGGAAAACGGCATATTTATCAATTCACTGCTACTTCCAAAGGTACAGACAGCCCACAATACATTGTAAATTAGATAAATGTGGCATAGCAAAATGCGATATTTAAATTGGATCTTAGCTAGTCAATATCTTACGGCAATGTCCATAGCCAGAAAATGAGGCAGGCCTCATCAGAGACACAAACTCCCACATTTCTATGTCTTATTTATATAATGCGGGTCAGTGATAAATGACTACTGGGGCTTCAACTGATATCCGGGCAGACCTTTGTTGTGCCTGACTGAATTCTCAAACAATTCTCTTCCCGAGTGATCCTCCATTCACTATCAACCAAATTTATAGAATTACGAATCCTCTGTTGCGACAATCGAAAACAGTCACTCACAATTTCAGTGGAAGGTCTTGCTGGACCCGCATCTCAAGAAGGAGAAAAATCAGGAGAAAAAAATGGTGCCTGCCTGCTTGCAGACACATCACAGCTTCTTTCATGTAAACTTCAACCTCAAATAATACCATTAGAAGCATAATACGCTTCAGATAATTTTAGTATTGGGAAGGAAAAATCCCCTGCATGGTGATGGGCGTGTTCCCCTGCCCTGAGTGCCCCAGCTGTGATGATATCTGAATCCCAGGTACTCAATTTTGGTTATGGGCGAACACGGATCATGCATGTGCATCATGACCTAGGCCTGTCTCATGGGTGACACAGTCTGTTTAGGCTGGGAGGGGCACATCAAGCATTACCCTTGTGAAGTTAGGGGGCTAATGTCCTTACCGGGAGTTAAGTGACATGAGTACGGTGGTGGCAGCATACCAGTGTTTCTGTTTGGTAGAATCATTTGTAATGTGAAAATGCCTTATTACCTGATTCACTGGAATAGGGCACACTCGTGTAAAGTCCCATGGCTATGTACTTAACTCACCCTTGCAAGCACTGAGTGCTTGTAGAGCCAGACAGCGCATGATACTTGCATGTGCGTGCTGTGTTTCATGTGTGTGCCTGTGAATGGTAAATAACATGGAGGCCTTTGGGTTCCATTTTGAAAGCCCAGGATCTGAAGAGGCTGGAGAGATTAGGACTGCAACCACCTGCAGGAGATCTGCTGAAATTCCTAAGGGCTGGGGTGGGACACACAGACTGAAGGGAGATGAACAGTGTGTCCGCTGTGCACATCAAAGGGCTCTTTGAGTCCAGGAAGAGTTACTGATCAGTGCAGCCTAGGCTCATTGTCAGTGGGATGGTGGGACTGATAAGGCTGGTACTAGTAGGGAATTTGATAGACTGTAAGGCTTAGTCCTTTGAACAATAATAGGGAATATATCAGTGGAGGCTGACAGCCAGGCGTGATCCCCGGTTACTCTCTTGGCCTTTGTTGTGGTCGCTTGAAATTGTATCTACTCTTGCTGTAGCAGAATAGGCTGTGCAAATGTAAGACCATTTCAAAGGCTCTGACATCCCCAAAACAAATTCCAAAGGCCAGACACTAAATCACCAATTTGTTTGTGATTGGACTAAAAAGGTGGAAGCATGTGTCCCATACTTTGCTGCACAGCAGTGTCTCATCAGGAGAGGGAAGATCACGAAGGTCCTGATTTGGAGGTTGGCAGACGGGTTACACCACCACAAACATGATGGATATCCCGTCCAACGTACTGCAAGTTCAATATATCCAATGGCACTTGTAATATGGTTGACAGGTTATCCATCATGCTTGTGACGGACTTAGACTTGCTGTTAGGACCAGGACTGGGGCTCTAGGTCTGCCCATCTCCCATCTGGATGAGGGGTGTTCACCCAGGAACCAAGAACACTTGCAATGTGCCTGGAGCACCAGCCCTCTGCCTGCCACGACTAGTGCGCCCTGACAGGAGCAGGAGAGCGCCTGGAGGGAGTGAGGCCCGGCAGGGATCTTGACGACTGGACCCCGGTGAGCAGAGTGTGAAGTGTCCCGTCCAGTCTGGACCATTATTGCTAGAGAGCCATCCGTGCTCTACAGGAAGTCCGCAACACCAGCACAATGTAGATAAACCTCTTGTTGATTGGAAAGGAAGATGAGTTGTTGTGGAAGGAAGGTGCAAGGAATGAACAATTCCATTGGCTGTTTTTATGGACCACATTTTGACGCCGTTACCACTTGGGAAACTCTCCTGTTACACACACAGTAGAAGAGTGACATTGTCCTGGGAAAATACTTTAATGGATGTATGTATGATGTTGTGTTTATGTAGTGTGAACCAAGTCAAAAGGCAGCAGATTGCTGTACAGGTTAAAAGGCACAGATACAGTCAAACAGCGACTGGAGACAAAGTTGTCCTTGGGGTGTGGAGGTGGACTGCCACTCTCACATTTTATATTGTTTTTTTAAAGTGGTGTGCCTTTCAACTCTTTCCTAAATTGGACCAGGGTTGGGGTAGTCCTGAAGGAAACTGATGTTGCTCCATGAGCTGGGTGTATGAATGGAAAAGGCCAGATGCCTTGCTTTAAATTTCTAGATCTTCTTCACCTCCACTTGATGGTGTTTTGGCTGCAGGTGTGTCGAGACTTGTGGCTTTCCAAAAAAACACAACCGCCCCCGTGTTAGGTTTTATTTTTGAGAATACAAAAAAACAACCCCTGATTCGTGGAGAGTTCTCTACCAATGTATGAGAAACCTTTTCATTTTTTACCTCTCTAGTACAGTATAGGAACTATCCTATAGGTGGCAGAGAAAATATTCCCTCAGGCATCACATCAAATGAAAGTTGGTGTGAGTAGGTCGATAAACATTTAGCAAAAGAGTGCTGCATATTTATGAGAACGGATGTGTAACTGTTAGCACTGATGTTCTCCTGCAGGTCAATAGATGTTCCTTACTGGTGGAAAAAGACATCAATTTGCACCACCATCAGACCAATAAAAGAAGAAAATTGGGGGAAAAAACAATGAATTTATAGTAAGACCTGCTATCTTGCCTATAAGTGCGCAGCTATATTAATGAATACGGGATCCTATACAGATCCTACAGAATATTGATGGTATCCCTATAAGAAAAACCCTCTAACCATGCTAACAGATATGCACTGATGGGGCGTGCCAATTGTGTATATATCGGGAGGAAGACTTTGTGTGTCAGGGGGACCTAATAAAATATTACCTTAGTGCCCTGCGGGCCCCAGAGTCCTCCCTCAAACACCACCTCAAATCAATCTTTTAAGGAGAGGGCTCCCAATGGCAAACCCCATTAAGAATGCCAATCAGCAGTTTGAACATTGTGGCTGCCGTCCTCCACACCAAAGAAATTCCATACTCTATATAGAAGAAAGTTGTGAACAGGCAGGTAATGCAAATCTTTTTTGAGCGGGACATTGAAAGTCTACGCTCCAGCTCTACCACGAGTCACTCGTCATCATCCCACATCTCGGGACAGGCTCAGCCCTACTTTCGAAAGGCACTTTCAGCCGTCCAAGCATGTAGACCAATTCTTTACATGAGGCTCATTGCTTTGCAAATCACAGACTTTAACCCAGCCTGGACCCGGCACGCAGAGGCAAACTCATGCAGGCTATGTAAACATTGCAAAGAATCTTGGCTCCATTTGCTGTGTTGCTGCCCAAAGCTTACTGATGATCGCCATCGGCTGCTTCTTTCTGTGTTCCGGGCCAATGGCATTAGATGGTGCACAGTGGCCTTGGATCTGTGCTTTTCCGACAATATGCCAAGAACCCTTGCTAGACTGGGGATCTTTCTCGCACTTCTTAATGGCCCTACAGGGTGACTCTAGCCTTTGGTAACGCACTATACTCTCTACATACATCCCTGGAGTTCAGGGTCGGATTGGTAAGGTGGGCATTCGGCATTGGCCGAGGGGCTGGTATCCGAGTTCCAGCTGTGGGCTGCTTTTTTGGGCAGCCTGGGAGGGGGGGGGGCGGTGTCTGTGTTGTTCAGATGCCGCCAGCGGCCCAGTGGGTGCCCGAGTGACCTTGATGGAGGCAGATGGGCGTCCATTACCTCCGTTTTATCATTGGGCAGAGGTGTCACTCCTTCGCTCTCGCTGGGCCGGCCCATTAATGTATGCTTATTGAGCGGGGGCAGAGGGCCTGAGCAGAAGTGGCCTCACTAGTTTTCAGGTGTCTTTCACCAGTGGGAACTAATCTGTGCATTATATTTTTTATCTAATTGAAGTTAAGAAAACATGCCTCTATCATAAACCCCCCTTTCTTTTCATAAAACTCAGCCGAAGTAGTGTTTTACGGAAAGGGCCTATTTTGACCCCAATCCAACCCTGCTGGATTTGCAGCCAGTCACCACCGACTACAGCAAGGGCCGCATGCTAAACTCTCCAGGGGGCATATTAGCAAGGGCTAGATCGCCGCTTTATCGGCACTTTTTGCCGATAAAGTGGCGATTTTTTTATCGCCCAATTACCAAGCTGTCGCTAACAGCAGTTAGCGACAGCTTCCAGGCGATAGTGACAGGTTTGGGGCCCGCTTTGCATGTCAGCGATATTTATCACTACTGACATGCAAAGTGGGCGTACCCAAACTGGTAGCAACTGAAAGCAGTCACTAACACAGCTATTGCCTACTAGCACTACCCGCGGTGCGATAAAAAAAAACGCTAACCGCGATTAACGCCAGGATTTTACACCTGGTAAAAACCTGACTTAGCCATAATAGTCAATGGGAGGTGGATTCTACGGCTAAGTCCCCACCTGCCTATTCTAATCTCACGTTAAATAAGGGAATCGCCGCTATCGCTGGATTTTTTATCCCCTTGGAGATAAACGTTGGTAATACTACGTTATCTCCACAATAGAATCCAGCGATAGGAGGTGATAAAAAAAAATCACGCTAAGCGCGGTTTGCGATAATTATCGCTAGTTGTTGCTAATATGGCCCTAAGTCCCGGCGGTTTTGTGCACCACAAAATGGCTGTTGTGTACTTTCCACCCCCTGCAACAACCTTGTGAGCCTCTCTCAGTGGGGGCCAGGGCAGTAAATCAGACCCCGCCTCCCCCTCAATCACCCACTTGCTAAGCACCTTGAGCTCCAAAACCGCACCAGACTAACCAGTCTGCATTTTGCACATTCTCTCACCCCCCCACAACCTTGGATGCTACTTCCACTGCACAACACTGTTAAAACCTTTCAGGCTCATTTTTTAAAATCCTTTTTATACTTAAATAGTTTTAACTGCTGTTTACAGGGCATCGTGCTCCTCTTAGCAATACCCTTGATTGTATTTTACATCCTCTTAAAAGTTTTCATCAATGGCCGGCGATTGCGATTATGCATAATTGTACTGCACGGCGTCATACGTGTAACGATTTTTTTTTCCCGAAATTCTTTATTGAGAAATTTGGTAATGAATATGTAAATATAAATACATATAATTATCAATTAACGGTTTAAGTATATAGAGTATTATCTCAACAAATGAAGATAATAAAATCACATAAGGGACCTTATATAATATAAAGAAGATGTTAAGAAAAAAGGACAAGATATAACAAGATAATAAGTATACATATTTCAATATATGAATATCAGTGAAACAATGAGATGTAAAGAAATGGGTGAATAATTGAATAGGGGAATATATACATAAACATAAATAGGGGAGGGAAAAATAAGGGTAATAATAAATAAATAAGTGTAAGTAAGTAGAAAAATACATAGATGATAAATGAGAATATACAAATAAAGAAAGTGTAATGATTTTAATTAATCCAACATAAATAATAAACTGAATCAGATATATCACAAGTTTATTAACCTGTGTAGTGTGAACTAATGCTGAAGTAACTGGCATAGACAAGCGCTAACACCATTATAGGTGCAGGCGCTGGTGGGCAAGTACATAAAATATTTTTAATATAACATGGAGACCACAATGATCGTTTAGATGTACACCGCGTGCTAAATTCATGAATATTTGTGTCACAATGAAGGGCAACCGACGGCCTGGTTAGAATGTATACATAAGGCGCTCATGCTTACATTGAAAATGTGCAACGTCATAAACTATTTGATCCTGAATTTAGCCACGTTATACACAGGCCTTCCTTTTAAGTTTAAATTCTACCTGATTCCAAACCGCCTCTGTTCGCGCGGAGGCGTGGGGGAGGGAGGCAGGGCTACCAGCACAACAATGTGAGTGGTGAAAGTGTGCGGCTCAGCACAAAGTGTAGATCAGAAAAATGTACAAAATGTGTTTTCGTGAGGATGCTGTGTCATTCCTGAGGCAGGTGCCTGGGACGCACTTGTTTTCAAACAGTTCACACAGTGCGAGCCGCAGACGACAAAATGCAACAATTGTAGACACAGCGAGTTATCTTCAAGGCTTCGGGACCGAGGGAGTAGCCAGAAAACGAAAGCACCCCCACTTAGAACCATATCCAGAATGCCATGGAGTGAGCACGTGAGGTGAGCGAGTCCAGAAACACTTCGGTTCCTGTCCGAGTGAATTCTAAAAACACTCTGGCCAAATGGTGGTTTTGTATATCTGAGTTTTCAATAAATGTGGCCATCTTTCCTTCCATGTCACCCACCCACCCATCCCTTTTTCTCTTCGTCCGTATTCCCTTTCCTTCTCTAAATCATTATTTCTCCAACCCTTCCATCCAGTCTTGCTTCTCATTTGAGCGATCCATTCATTCATTTATCCATCCACACTTCTATCTCTCATCCATCCTTCCATCTCTCCATCTTGCTGCCCATGCATTCAGCGGCGGCTGGCATGGATCGGAGGTAGAGGGTGGGGAGGATGCAGGAACAAGCAGGTATTAAAAAATAAAAGAAAAAATGCACCTTGTCGCCGCTTCCTTGCCACGCCTCTCCTCCGTAGTCCCTTACTTGGCCCGAACAGGAAGCACAGGTTCCCAGTCAGCCAATCACCTCACTGCCTTAGCAGTGCTGTGATTGGTCTGAGCTCTGGAGCTCGGACGCTGACTGGGAACCTGGGCATGTTCTCCAGGCTGTAATGCAGCCTGCATGGAAAACAAGCGAAGTGCGCATGACTGTTTGGTCGGCCCAAGCAGTCATTGCGCACTTAGGTGGTTGCTACCACTGCCCCCCCTGCCTGCTCTGGGAGCAGAGCAGCCCGCAAAGCTGCAGCAGTGGGACAAAATAAAATGATAATAACGCGATTGACTATCATTTTATTTTCCCTTTATTTCACTGCTACAAACCAGTGAGGCAACGCTCCTCCGCCTTAGCGGAGTAGCCGCCACTGCATGCATTCATCTTTCTTATCCGTCCCTCCTTCCGCCTCTCCATCCATCCATCCATCCATTCATCCTTCTCTTCAACCCTCGCTTCTTCCTGTCTTTTCATTTTGTGCATTTTTGTTGCATGCGTGCACGCCCCCCTCCTCCACTCCAAAGCTCTTCCATGCTAGTGTCTTGCAGCTGTTTGGAAAGTAGCTGGCAGACAAAAGTAGCTTAACCAGGTGAAGTTTGAAGGAGAAAAACAGATGAGAGAGAAATCTGAATTAGGAAACTTGAGGCCAGGTGTACTAAGCCCATTTTATTTGCGAAATTAGAGGTTGCAACCGCAAAATTGCCTTTTTGTATGTACCAAACCCATTTTGAGATTCAGTAAAGGTTTGCCAAATCGAAAAATTGGTTTTGAAACGGATGCTGAATTGCAATTTGGAAGGGGTGTGCTTAGGGTGTCCCTTTCAAACTGCAATTTGGTATGTAATGCATCAATGGTTTGTAACTGCAAATCCAGTCTGAAGCCACTGAAAAGTTACCAGATCCTCAAAGGCAATGCAACCCATTTGCAAAGAACAATTCGTTTGGAAGTCACCAGTTGTGATCCAGAGAACCACTGCCACCTCTTGAATAAACTTTAAAACACAAATATATTTTTATACATAGCACCATTTCCGTTAAAGAAAGCGTGTTGTAGTTTAAAAACAAAGTTGACATTATTGAAAGGCAATCACAGCCATGGTGCTCTGTTGACCCTAGCAGGCCACCATCCCTCTGATGGCTTCCAATTGGAGTGAGCCACAATTTGTCACCTACCTCATTCATGAAACCCCTTCCCTGTGGGGGTAATTCTGCCGCAGTGCGGGGGGGAGGGGGGGGGGGCGGCGCCGCTGTTCTGACGAGCTCAGCTCATCATGAGCACAGCTCCACTGTGCCTCATGAAGAGCTGAGCTCGTCATGAGCACTGAACGAGTTAATGAGGTAGGTAAAATTGCCACCCACTCCAAATCCTAGTTTTGCAAACCATATTAGTATATATGTCAGTTTGATCAATTTGAGACTGCTTTTTGCAAATGAAATGCATGGTCATCAGGGTCACAGTCCTCTTTTTTGGGATCTTTCTGAATATCTGACAAGGGACATTGCTGTATGTGAACCAAGGTCTTTCTTTATTGATCTATGGTGAAATGATCCAGAGTGCGACCCTGCACTGAGGACCCTGCACTCCTCGAGCAAGTGACTACGAATTAAGAATATATTTATTAAATTATATCAAACAAACTCCATTAGATTGATCCTAGGTGAAGAGACTGCATAAAATGAAAACCCTGCAGTTCACAGAGCAAGGACACACTGTAGCTATAAAAAAAAACCACAGATAACACTATTTGGACTGTGCTTTCACAACAAATAAAATGAAATAATTTATACAGTTAGCTTCAGATATAGGTTTCATTCATCAGATCATAAGAGAAGGTTTGAGTGTATCTTGGCACCAATCTCAGTCATTTCATATTTTATTTACTTCATGTTGCATCATATATGTATCCCTATTTTCTATTAGTATTTCCCTTTTCTTGTTGCTGTATTTCTGAGTCTTGTTCAGTGAACGTTGTAATCAGATTTGACCACAGGTGTCTGGGTGATTTCAGGGTGTGTAAGGGTGCTCATGATGGGGCACATTTGAAATCTCTCTGGAGTTGAGGATGGAGTGTGGGTTTCTCACGTTGCCTGTCACTGTGTCATAAAAGCACGCTGACCACGTGCTCATTCAATCCTTGGCCTCTTTGTACAGTGCACAGAGCAACAGTCACATATGTGCCATTGTAATGAGTTTGTGAATCAATGTTAGACCTGGCATCTTTTGGTGTGTTTCCCCAGTCTTTTTGCTTTCTGACCTCCTGGTTTTGACTCTGTTTTTGCTGGTTACGTGTCTCTGCACACTTTCTCACTGCTGTTCAGTGTTAAAGTGCAAGGGCCTGATTCACAGAACTAACTTAAGACATAATCCTAAACTTACTACCATTTTGGTATTCACAGAAGGCACTTACTCATTTTGGTATTCACAGAAGGCACTTACTCATTTCGGTATTCACAGAAGTTAGGAGTCCTAACTTTAGGACTACTAAATGCCTTCTGTGAATACCGAAAGTCTTGCAGTTAGGATTTTTCTCAGTTTAGGAGTAGTAAAGTTAGGACTCCTAACTTTAGGACTCCTAAATGCCTTCTGTGAATACCGAAAGTCTTAAAGTTAGGATTTTTCTCAGTTTAGGAGTAGTAAAGTTAGGACTCCTAACTTTAGGACTCCTAAATGCCTTCTGTGAATACTGAAAGTCTTAAAGGTAGGATTTTTCTCAGTTTAGGAGTAGTATAGTTAGGAGTCCTAACTTTACTACTCCTAAACTGAGAAAAATTCTAACTTTAAGACTTTCGGTATTCACAGAAGGCATTTAGGAGTCCTAAAGTTAGGACTCCTAACTTCTGTGAATACCGAAATAAGTAAGTGTCTTCTGTGAATACCAAAATGAGTAAGTGCCTTCTGTGAATACCAAAATGGTAGTAAGTTTAGGATTTTGTCTTAAGTTAGTGCTGTGAATCGGGCCCCAAGTACTCCTACCGTAAATTATGTATGGATTGGTGTTTCCATGATTGGTGTGTTTGATTTACTGGTAAGTCCCTAGTAAGGTGCATTGAGAGTGCCAGGGCCTGTAAATCAAATGCTTCTAGTGTGCTTGCAGCACTGGTTGCGCCACCCACAGAAGTAGCCCTGTAAAGCTATCTCAGACCTGCCACTGCAGTGTCTGCTCGTAGTTTTTACTGCCATGTCGGCTTGGCAAGTGCACCAACTTGCCAAGCCCTAACCTTCACTTTTATTACATTGAAGCCACCGCTAAGATAGGCCCAAGGTACCCCTATGGGAAGAGTGTAGTGTAGGTGAAAGGTGGGACATGCACTGGTGTGTGTTACATGTCCTGATTGTAAAATACAGTGAATTTCGTTTTACACTATTGAAAGGCTATCTGTCCCATAGGATTGAATGGGAGATATTTTGTAACATCTTACAAGTATCACTTCCCATTGGGACAAGATAGAGAAATGGAGTTTAGTATGCCTGAACTCAGAATGTAAAAATGCATCGTTTAGTAAAGAGGATTTTTATATTGTGTGGTTGAAAATGCCACTTTTAGAAAGTAGGCATTTTCTTGCTTAGCCATCCTGTGTGCCTCTGCTGGGTTGTAGTATAAATATTGGGGCACAGACCCCAGGATTTTAGAACTCTTTTGGACTCAGAAACCTGCCATGAGAAGAACTGGAGAAGCTGTGAGGCGGACCTACCTCTTTGCTGTGTGTTTTGCTGTGTTAGCCTACAGTAGCTGCTTCTGTCTTGGGTAAAGTAAGGACTGGACTGAACTTTCTGCAACTTCTTTGTTTGGTTTTCTCCAAGGGCTTGAGGTGGAGCTTGCCCCCTGCTCAAGAAGTCTAAGGAACAGCAAAGACTTCAAGTTCCTCCGCTATCAGCACAGTGTGTTTTGTGCTGCAACAGAAGAAAAAGCAACCCTATGCCGTCACCGACGATGCTCCTTGCTCCGTGTTCTGAAGGCACCGCAGAGGGCACCGCCGCACTTCAACCCTGGTCTCACCGACGCCGCAGTTCGATGCCGCCAACGAGCCGCTGGTTGCGCCGCCACCTATGTGCACTGCACTTAGTACCACCTCGCTTAACGACGCTGCCCTGGTATCCCCGATGACGACGCTCCACCCCGACATTGACACCGCTGCTTGCACCATGGTTCAAGGGCACTGCTCGTAAGTTACACAACACACCACACTCATCCCATACTGTAGCCTTGGTCTGCCGGCGCCATCAATTCTGGTTCATCATCCAATGACAACACTTCAGCAACGACGACGATGCCACTTGCACCATGACCTGCCAGCACCGCGACCAGCACTGCATCACTTCACACCGCAACCCTGGTCTCACCGACGCCGCTGGACGATTTTCACCAAGCCGCTGTCTGCACCACGACGTGAGGGCACCGCACACCGCACCGCTGCACCGCTGCACTTTGCACTGCAATACCAACTCCTGCCAACGCCAGCGCTCCCGACTTTAACCACAAGGAGTTCGATCTGCAATGCATGTGACTTCAGCGGCCCGATGACTCCTGCACTGACCTCCGGAACCGACACCTGCCAACTCCGGCTCTTCGGAGCCCAACAAGAGGTGCCCGACACACTGCATTTCTAAAGGTACTATTTTGCGGGTCTCCCTGACGCCGTAGCTGGCCTGCGAAGCTGCGGTCAGCCAGAACTGAATATGCCACGTTACAACACATGCGATACATCGCATGTCCTTACAATGCAGTCGTTACATGACCGCGTTGTTACATTGCATACCATTACAAAGCAGGTGGTTACAACGACTTGTTGTAGGGGGCGCTAGATGTTGGAATAGTATAATTTACTATTCCAACTCCAGTCTGTGCAACAGTAGGGCAGGTGTTGGATTTTAAATCCAACACCTTCTCCCCCCTTCAGCAAGTCGTTGTAACGACTTGCGTTGTAATGGTTTGCGATGCAACAATGCAGTTGTAGTAACGGCCAACTCGTTATAATGGCATATGATGTATTGCATGCAATGTAAAGGACGTCTCCCGCCAGAACAGTTTGGAGTTGTTGTTCACGGCGCCGTGATAGCCCCGGACGGAGCCATCGACTACAAGGACATGTATTTTAAGTCTATTTTTGATTATTGATATTGCTGAGAACTGTAAGGTGGATTTTTATCATTTTTGTCTTGTTTTACACAGAGAAATATTGGTTATTTTTCTAAAACTGGTGTGATGTCTTTTTGTAGTGTTTTCACTGTATTACTTTTGGTTATGTGCAAATGCTTCACACACTGCCTCTCAGATAAGCCTGACTGCTCTTGTCAAGCTACCAAGGGTGTGAACAGGGGTTATTTCAGTAGTGTATCCCTCTTATCCTGACAGGGTAACAACCTGCCAACTGGCGACCCCCTGTGAGGGGGCCCCAGACATGCCCCTACCCGCACCATTCCAACAAACCAGGGAACTGACCTTACCCGGGGAGAACAGCCTCTCGGACTCCCGCAGCATGGCCACAACGTTCCGGACACTGGCCCCGCCCCCTCGCGCTCGGACCAGGCCGGTCCATGACGCATCCATGACAAACGCGGAAGTGGGAGGGACTAAACCCGGATGTACTTCTCCGTCACAAGTGAAAAGGGGCACCGAGACTACAAGTGGACGCACATGTGCCGGAGTGGAGGAAGAAAGGAGCGGAGCAGAGAAGGAGCGGCGTGGAGAGGAAAAGGCGTGGAGCGGAGCAGAGAAGGAGCAGCGCGGAGAGAGCGAGGAGAGGCGGAATAGCGAAGAAGAAGAAGCCCAGGACGAGACGTGGTTTGAGGACTGGTGGACCCCACAGTAGGAGGCTGGAGAGCGGCCGCAACTCGGGAGAGCTGCGGGGGGCCGGTGAGTGGCTGAGATACGGAGAAAACGGGACAGGGCGGCGGGTGGTTTGAAGAGGGGTAACGGGGTGGAGGGTGGTTAAAGGGACATTGTTTGTTTTCTCTCTCTCTCTCTTGTTTCGGTCTTCTTCCTTTGGTTTTTGCCCCTTCCTCAAATTACAACCCTCCTAAGAGAGCACACCCATGTAACAAAGGAAGGCTCTGGTGGTCGGGTCTGATCTTCTTCTAACTGCTGCCTGGCACAGTAACGTCTAGGCAATCCTCCTATACAACCACCTCCCCTTTTCCTCACGAGCCCCGGCACTAGCAAGTAAGAGATACGCCCTGCACATTCCCTAAACACCAACCGGGTGTGGTGACGGACCTATGGTCGCCTATGGGCGAGACAGGTCAGAGTCCCTGATGGCTTCTTGTTTTTTTTTTTTTTTTTTGTTTTTTGAAAACCTTTATTGACAGTTCAATAAGAACAAGTATGGGCCTACAACCCCCCAGGGCCGGCCGCTAAGCAATCAGAGCAATAACGACAAGTATAAACACAGGCAGCACTTCGGGGAGCAATATCGTACTGTTAATACTGTGAACAGCGTAAGTAGGGCACCAGGAGAAAGAGGTTTTCATTTTATGATGAAACAAGGCAGAAGGATCAGGTGACAAGCAATTTTGAAAACAACGATCACGGATATGCAGAGCAATGAACGTTAGCGATTTACAGCAATCTATTCGGTCAATGGCGCAAACACAAGAACATCAGGATGGGGAAAAACATAGTATACCGTTGCGCCCGCAGTCCCCCGCCAGAACTCCCCAAGAACACCCCGGAAGTTGTGAACACATGGAACGGCAACGAGGCATAGCAAAAGGAGGTGTATCACGCTGATCCCAGAAAAAGAAAAACAAAAAGAATCAGAGAAGAAAAAGGAGGCCATGGAAAAAGGATAAAAAAATACAGAATCCCCTCCCCCCACCCCCCACCCTGCACCTCTGCAAATGAGTACGGCCCCCCCCCCCCCAGCAGTGTGCCTGTCGCCCTGGAACCAGACCCGAAATATAGGAGAATAGGGAAAAAGAAGTAGGAAAGGACCCCCACCAGACGGGGGGGTAGAGAAAGTATTTATGAACTGGAGGAGTGCCTTCATAACAGACCCCCGGCTTCTCCCTCCCGCACGATAAGGTTCCCCTAAGGTGAACAAGGAACGGCACAAAAACAATCTTCTCAAACCACGATGGGGAACATTATGCACCTATTGTGCCAGTGGCCATGTCAGGAGAGCACACCACCCCAAGCCCGCCCGTCCACCAGGCGACCACCCCCGAGGGGCCAGTCTCATCCCTGGCCACTCTTTGGAATTCTGCCCATGCCAACCCCTCGACCCAGCACCATATCCAATGTTCCTAGGCAGAGGAATGTCCAACAACGACAGAGAAGCGACGCACACAAGTGGGGTGGAAGTCTCTGAGCATCAACACAGTCCGCCGCGTGAGGAAACAGGCTTCCCAGTGCTGCCCTAGGATCTGCACTGCACGCAAGGTTCAGGAAGGCAGAAGCAGCCGAAGCAGACATTAGTTGCTGGAGTTGTCTCTGGGTCGCAGGAGGGCATGTACGGGATGAGGCCGCCACATCCCACTCAGGTCCAACGCCTCCGGGACAGATCAAGCCCTCAAAAGGTCGAACACACTGTAGCATACTGGCCGGGGCGTCCAGTCGTGTACTAACCTCAGGGGTGGCCGCCACAGCGTCCTCCTGTGCGCAGTGTGGGTAGACTCTGTGTTCGTGCGGACAGGCGGGCCGCCACGGCCCCAACTCCGACGCCACACCATCGAGCTTACTCCCCAAGATCACGAAACCATGAACCAAGGAGGAGTGAAGAGTACCAAGAGCCTCCAGGAGATCGCCGTACCCCAGCTCAGCTCTCTGTGATCTCGCCGCCACACTCCCAAAAATCGTACGCTCACAGGCCCGCTGCGGCCCAGCGGACAGGATGGTAGGCTTCATCGACCCAAGATGGCCGCCAAGTATGCCCGACCCTCACCGGGGCCGGGACCCCGGGACAAGCGTCGCGATGTCCACGTCGCGGGTGACCGGGTTCCGGGGGCAGGCAAAAAGCTATCCGTGGTCGCGGGCAACAGTCGTCCCCACCACGGACCAGCTCCCGTAGAAATCCGGGGGCGGTCCGCAATGATCGGGGCAGGACACGGACGGCGGCCGGGCAGCTCACCAGCAAGGCAGGGGCAGTCACCGGAGGATCCAAGATTTACACCCCCGGTCATGCACTCGGTCAGCGACACTGGGCAGTAGAAGTGACCACGCCGAAATGTAGGCTGAGTTTGGCACCGCTCCGGTGGGCCGACTCCACCCAGTCACCACCAGCCGCTGTTGTCGCACTGCCACCCGGCCACGGCGTCCACTCGATGTCCCGGCTCCAGGGCCGCACAGGCCGCAAAGTTCAGATGCAGTTTTCTCCGGCGATAGCACGGCTAGAAACCTCGGAGTCACACAGTCGGGAGCCCCTCTCCTTCAGAAACACGACCACGTAGCACAGGTTGAGGATCTCAGGCAGGATATCCGTGCGGGATGCGGAGGTTCACGGAGCCGGGAGTCTACGCTGCCGTCCCGGTCGCCATCTTGGCTCCTCCTTGCTTCTTGTTTGTTTTTTGTCTCTCACATGAGCCTCCCTGGGAGAACCACGCAGCCCATCCCAGAAACACCATCCACCGAAGGGGACAGCCCAGACACAGCAGAACAAGAGGAGACCCGAAGACCTCACCAAGACTCCCTGAAACCCGCACCGACAGGCCCTCTTCCTTCCTTGTTAATAAAAAAACACCAACTGGCTCATTATATACAGACTCCGCGTCTGTTTGTCTGGTCTGCCATCCCACAAGTGGTGTCAGAAGTGGGATGAACCGGGGACATGGAGGCTGCAATCGCCCGAATGGCCGAGAGCCAAGAGAACCTGGGGAAAGCCATGGAAAAATTCCTCGCCGTTGTAGAAGAAGATCGGGGGAAGCTGCAACAGGCACTCACGGAGCAGGGCCAGACCCATGATACCGCCATGGGGAAAATCGTAGACGTCCTATGACAACAATGAGGGCCGAGTTCTCTTCCCTCAGTGATTTTGCAAAAATATGTAACCGGAGAAGACCCGGAGTACTTTTTCAACAATTTCGAACAAATGGCCTTGGCCGCAGCATGGTCGGCGGATAAGTGGGGTCAATACTTAGGGCCCCTACTGTCTGGAGAATTGTAGGCATCCACCAAGCAGCTAATATCCTGGGTACGACCCCCTACGCCGAAATAAAGCAATGTATCATGGAACGCTTAGGGGTTGACGATGAGACCTATAGGATGAGACTCCGGCAAATAAGGGAAGGACCCCAAGAAACCCCTAGGGCCTTATACTTCCGAGTACGAGACATGGCTGACCGATGGCTGAAGCCCGCCACTGCCACAAAGGAGGACATTATGGCCAAAGTCTACCTGGAGCAATACCTCGCTTCCCTCCATCCACCCATACAGAGATGGGTAAGACAACATGCGCACCTCACACTGGATACTGCTGTAGAAATCGCTAGTGCCTACAGCAGAGCGCATGAAGTACAAAAGGGACGCAAAGAGACTACATGGAAATCCGGCGTGAGCGGGGCTCATCGCCCTTCCCGGCCTTCACTGACCCGAAAACCTGATCCCGTGACAGTGATCCCCGGACCCCCTGTTTTCCGAACCCCGGGTCCCCCCCTAGTGAGAACCCCTACCCCCGGACCACAGTGTTACAGTTGCGGAGGGCTTGGTCACATAGCCCGTTTCTGCACGCAGAAGGAGAAACCGATGGAGATCAGCATGGCAAGGAACTATTATTGCCTCTCCCAGACCGCCCAGCCTCCTCCTTATCGCTGTGAAGTATCCGTAAACAGACAACTGATGACAGCACTTGCCAATACTGGCTGCCGACAGAGCGTGGTGCGGCCCCATGATTTAGGGGCCCAGATCGGACCAGTGGAGGGGACTGTAAACATACAATGCGTTCACGGGGATACAAAGACGTATCCCACTTTCCATGTACGTGTACAAACCACCGCGGATCCAGGCTCTGCTTTAAAAGTGGGCCTCAGCCGGCGCCTAACGGAACAGATCATCCTTGGAAATGATTATCCCCATCTGCCTGCCTTACTGCAAGAAGCCCCGAACCCCGACAGAGAATGGTTGGACATAGCACCCTTCGCGCAAGAGGAGAATCCTGACTGGCCCCCTTCCAAACCCAGGAAAACAAGAAATCAAAAACGAAGGGACAAAGGGAAGATCGTGCATGCATTCCCAGCTGCCCCAATGGAAAACCCGTGGGAAAACGACCACCACTTCCACACAGCCCAGCGGGAAGATCCGGTTTTACAGGAAGCCTGGAGCAAAGCCCTGAACCAAGAAGACCCATTACACGTATGTCCTTATTGCTTTGTCAAAAACGGTCTGCTCTACTGGAACAGCAACCCTCAGTTATTGGTCCCTTCCCTTTTTCAGGATAAGGTCCTCTATCTAGCACATAGTCATCTCCTGGGTGGGCATTTTGGTGAGGAAAAAACGGAGCAAATAATAACCAAGCAGTTCTACTGGCCTGGCATCTATAAGAAAGTGAAGGTGCATTGTCATGAATGCCCCGTTTGCCAAAAAAATAGCAGGCATAGGCCCCCCCCCCGAGCTCCCTTGAAACCCCTACCCGTTATTGAAGAATCGTTCCGCAGGATAGGGATGGACATCATAGGCCCCCTGTTACCCTCTCGTAGTGGATGTCGGTATGTGCTGGTCCTTGTGGATTATGCTACATGTTTTCCGGAGGCCATCGCTTTACGACACCCGAATGCCACTGCCATAGCTACAGCCATGATTTCTGTTTTTTCCCGGGTGGGGTTCCCGAAAGAGATCCTAACAGATCAGGGGACCCCATTCATGTCCAAACTAATGAAACAGGTGTGCAAGCAGTTAGGGATCAAACAAATAAGGACGGTGGCCTATCGCCCCCAAACGGACGGTCTCGTCGAGCGTTACAACGCCACACTGAAGACCACCCTAAAAAAACTCCTTGACCTCAAAACCAAACGGTGGGAAGACCTATTGCCCCTAGCATTGTACGCAATCAGATGCCAAACCCAGAAGAGCACAGGTTTCTCCCCCTTTGAACTGTTATACGGTCACCAACCTAGTTCCTTGTTAGACATGGCTCGCAAGGCATGGGAAACAGAACCGAACAGTACTACCCCCCTGATTGAATATGCCACTAATCTGAGAACCCATCTGGGGCAGATACGAACCATTGTCCGGAACAATATGGAAAAAGCACAGGAGGCATAAAAAGCTCAATATGACAAGAAAACGAAGGACAGGTCCTTCACTGTCGGAGACAAGGTGCTCCTAATGATGACGTCTTCTGATCACAAATTATTGGGTCAGTGGCAAGGACCCTATGTGGTACTAGAAAAAGTAACCCCCGTCACCTACAAGATCAAGTTAGACAAAAAAAAAGGTACCTCCCAGGTCTATCACATTAATCTGTTAAAGAAATGGGAGAGACCCCTTCCCGTCCTGGCCACCACCGGAAGGGACCAAGACCCCTTGTACTGCCAGTGTATTGACGGTGACTTACCCTCCCGTAACACTGCCGCTCTGATTGATTCCTTGCTACCTTTGCAGAACGTGTTTTCCTCACTCCTGGAAAAACCTCAGTGGTAGAACATGCCATCAAAACAAGTCCCGGCAGCATAGTGCGTCTGCGGCCGTACCGTATACCAGAGGCCCGCAGACAAAACAAAACGAAGTCCAACAAATGATACAGATGGGTGTCACAGAACCCTCTGTAAGAGAGTGGAATTTGCCCATCGTTCTCATGCCGAAGCCAGATGGCTCGGTACGCTTTTGCATTGACTTCCGGGAGGTCAATAAAGTGTCCGAATTTGACACATATCCCCTCCCTCGGGTTGACGAAATGATAGAAAGGATAGGGAAGGCCAAATACATAAGCACCCTCGATTTATGCAAAGGGTACTGGCAAATACCCCTGAGAGTCCAAGACCGAGAGAAAACGGCGTTTTCTACTCCGGACGGCCTCTACCAGTTTGTGATGTTGCCCTTCGGATTGCACGGAGCCCCAGCTACGTTTCAACGGGCCATGAACCTCATCCTGCGCCCCCATGAGTGCTATGCTGGGGCATACATAGACAATATCATCATCTACAGTGAGACGTGGGACCAGCATCTGACACATCTTTTTAGCGTAGTCCAAACCTTGGGTAGACACGGCTTTAAAATCAATCCGGCCAAAAGTCATCTGGCCGCCCAGACCGTGAAATACCTAGGCTACCTATTGGGAGAGGGAATGATATGACCCCAGGATAAGAAACTGACCGCCATATCGCAAGTACCCTTTCCACGTTCTGCCAATGCCCTTAGAGCATTTTTGCGATTGTTGGGGTATTACAGGAGGTTCATACCTCAGTTCTCCCGGATAGCAGCCCCACTCACCGATCTCTTGCAGAAGTCCGTGAAGACCGAAGTCAGATTGAGGGACCCCAGCCCCGAGGTAGTGCAGGCATTCAACGCATTAAAAGCCTCCCTGACCTCTGGGACAGTGTTAGACAGTCCCGACTATGCCTTACCTTTTATCCTCCAGACAGATGCCTCTGATCAGGGTCTGGGGGCAGTGTTGTCCCAGAAAAACCGCCAGGGAGAAGAAAAACCCATCTTATCTATAAGCAGAAAGCTGTACCCCAGTGAACGGAACTACGCCGTGATCGAAAAAGAAGCCCTTGCCATTAAATGGGCGATCGACTCATTAAAATATTACCTCGAGGGTCGAGAGTTCACATTATACACGGACCATGCCCCTTTGGAATGGTTAGCCCACAACAAAGGAAACAATGAAAGGGTATTACGCTGGTTCCTGGCGTTGCAACCCTATAGATTTCATACCCAACATAAGAAAGGAACCGAACAACCAAATGCAGACTTCCTTTCCCGTTATCCCAGCGAAAACCCCCCCTCTAGAAGGACAGCAAGGGAAAAGGGATGTGAGGGGGCCCCGGACATGCCCCTACCCGCACCATCCCAACAAACCAGGGAACGGACCTTATCCGGGGAGAACAGCCTTGCGGACTCCCGCAGCATGGCCGCAACGTTCCGGACACAGGCCCGCTCCCTCGCGCTCGGACCAGGCCGGGCCGTGACGCATCCATGACAAACGCGGAAGTGGGAGGAACTAAACCCGGATGTACTTCTCCGTCACAGGTGAAAAGGGGCACCGAGACTACAAGCGGACGCACATGTGCCGGAGTGGAGGAAGAAAGGAGCGGAGCAGAGAAGGAGCGGTGTGGAGAGGAGGAAGAAGGAAGCGGAGCGGGGAAGGAGCGACGTGGAGAGGAAAAGGTGCGGAGCAGAGAAGGAGCGGCGCGGAGAGAGCGAGAAGAAGCGGAGTCGCAAAGAAGAAGAAGCCCAGGACGAGACGCGGTGCGAGGACTGGTGGACCCCACAGGAGGAGACTGGAGAGTGGCCATAACTCGGGAGAGTTGCGGCGGGCCGGTGAGTGGCTGAGATACGGGGAAAACGGGACAGGGCGGCGGGTGGTTTGGAGAGGGGTAACGGGGTAGAGGGTGGTTAAAGGGACATTGTTTGTTTTCTCTCTCTTGTTTCGGTCTTCTTCCTTTGGTTTTTGCCCCTTCCTCAAATTACAACCCTCCTAAGAGAGCACACCCATGTAACAAAGGAAGGCTCTGGTGGTCGGGTCTGATCTTCTTCTAACTGCTGCCTGGCACAGTAACGTCTAGGCAATCCTCCTATACAACCCCCTCCCCTTTTCCTCATGAGCCCCGGCACTAGCAAGTAAGAGATACGCCCTGCACATTCCCTAAACACCAACCGGGTGTGGTGACGGACCTACGGTCGCCTATGGGCGAGACAGGTCAAAGTCCCTGACGGCTTTTTGTTTGTTTTTTGTCTCTCACATGAGCCTCCCTGGGAGAACCATGCAGCCCATCCCAGAAACACCATCCACCGAAGGGGACAGCCCAGACACAGCGGAACAAGAGGAGACCCGAAGACCTCACCAAGACTCCCTGAAACCCGCACCGACAGGCACTCTTCCTACCTTGTTAATAAAAAAACACCAACTGGCTCATTATATACAGCCTCCGCGTCTGTTTGTCCAGTCTGCCGTCCCACACCCTATTTCTACCATTGGATGTCAGTGGTGGGATAGGACTTGCGTTTGCACTTGACCTACAGTGATTGGTGTACACTACTACCATATTGCAGACAATTAAGTACCACATACAGTTTTTTCTTGGTCTATTTTTTTACCTTGCCATTTGTTGGAAACTTGACCTTTCCATTGCATCATGCCTGAGTCAATTGCATCATTAGTGGTATCTCTGGCAGAAGCCTTTGAGGAGGAAAGGTTGAAAACCTACAACTTAAAGGAGTTGAAGGCTATTTGTAAAAACCCTTAAGTCCAAATCAGAGGCCTCGCGAGAAAATAGGAGCTACAAAAGGCACAGAGAGCATGGCTAGCAGCCATACATGCTAGTGAGCAATCTGGAGATCTAGGTATGGAGGTGGAGGAGCTTACTTCCAGGGTTGATGTGATTTGGGAGGGGGGCACCCCCCAGGTCAGCCAGCAGTGGCTTGTCCCCAAGCTGAAGGACAGGCGGGAAGCCAAGCGAGATACAATGGAGGTGAAGAAGCTCAAGCTAGCAATGGAGGAGAAAAGAATAATGTTGGACCATGAGCTTAGAGTAAAGGAGCTGGATCAGAGGAGTAGGTCCAGCACAGATGGTGGCAGCAATTCCTCAGTACACTCGGATAGTATTATACACATCCCCTAGTATGTAGGAAAGGAATTAAGAAAGTGGGTTGACATACAAAGGTGGTTTCAGGGTTACGAGGCATCTATACACATGAATGGGGTCCCTGAAAAGAATTGGGGAGCAGGATTGTGGCCACTTTTCCCAGAAGAGTGGAGAGACACTTTAGTGGCTTTGGGTAAGGGGCAGAGCCTTACCTACGCTGACATGAAGGAGGCCCTTCTCACCAGGTATGGTCTCACTCCTGACAAGTACAGGGATCAGTTTAGGTCCAGTAGGACAATTGATGCAAACACTTGGTTTGAATGTGTAGATTGTTTTTGTAGGTCACTGAATTGTTGGGTGAAGGGCAGTAATGTGACAGATTTTCAAGGGCTCTACAATTTGATTGCGTGGGAGCATTTGTCTAGTCTATGTTTTGCAGCGCTGTGCCAGCACTTGACCGATAGTAAGCTGACTGACCCCAGGAAGCTTGCTATGGAGGCGGACCGCTGGTTGAGTACCAGGGTCCACAAGAAGGTGTATGGGGGAGACTCCACCAAAGTTGGGAGGGTCCCCAGCAGAAGAGTGGAGGGGCAAGGGTTAAGCACAGGAATTCTCTAAAGGGCCACAAACTAATGCCCAGGGTAAATGCTCCCATCCCACAGTAGATAAAAAACCGGGGGTCTCTTCAGGGAAGCCTGCAGAGGCCGGTCCCCACAAGTGCTATGCCTGTGATCAGGTGGGTCACTTGACCTGGGATCCCAAGTGCCCCAAAAAGGCACAGTCACCCACCGGTGGGCAGTCCAAGGTGTTGGCTAGTGTAGCGCTTGGGAGGAGGGGTACCCAGAAGAGGGTGGGGACGCCGCAGAAATGACCCTTGTCTCACTTGGGGATAGTGAGATGGTCCCAGGAAACGAGGTGCCTGCAAACACTAAGAAGTACAGCGCCTGAGTAACCATCAATGGGAGGAGTGTAAAGGCTCTCAGAGATACTGGAGCCAGTGTGACCTCGGTTTGGTGCCACCTGGTCTCTGAGGAGCAAGTAGTTCCTGGGGCATTCCCCCAAGTAGTTGCAGTTGACAACTCAGAGTGCCAGTGTAAGGTGGTGCAGGTTCCCTTCGAATGGGGGAGGGGCCTCAGGCCCCTTGAGGGTGGTTGTGAGCCCTACCATGCCTATAGATTGCTCCAGGTCGTTACCTAGCAGACACTCCTTGTGGAAGGATGTGGAGCTTAGGTCTCACTTGGAGATGCTTGGGTTGCCAGAGTGGACATTTGTGACCACTCGGTCCATGGCAGCCAGGAAGGGTGATCAGAAGGACAGGGAGCCTGAAACAGTGGCCAAGGTGCCTGCCAACAGAAAGGGCAAGGGGCGCAGGAAACCCTCCCCTGAGGTTCCCACAATCCGGGAGGAGGCTGACCTTGAGGGAGACGCCCCAGCACCTACAGGGGAGCAAGTGGCTGAACTGGGGGACTTATCTGAGCTGACCCATTGGCAGCAAGAAGGTGGTCCCAACAGAGAAGAATTCTGCAGGGAGCCGAAGGAATGCCCTTTTCTAGAGGGTTTGCGGCAGCAGGCTGCACACCAGGCAGCTGGTGAGCAGTCTGGATCACACTGGATCTACTGGGAGAACGGTCTCCTATACAGTGAGCCTAAGGTTGCAGAGCCTGGGTCAGCCTGTGTGCTGGTCGTACCCCAGCGCTTCCGGGCCTTCCTATTGGGTCTGGCTCATGACGTGCCTTTGGCAGGACATTTGGGGCGGGACAAGACCTTTGACAGGATTGTTACCCGCAGGGTTCTTATGGCAAGATGACAGCTCAGGCAATATGTTTGAAAGTCTTCAAAGACAAAGCAGCCAAACTGGAAGTTTTTCTTTGGAAACTAAAATGCATTTCCCTGATGCGTGGGGGGTGGGGGTTCCCGGTTTGTGGGGTTCATTGTTATTTTTTCCTACTCATTCGTGACCAGGACAGGAAGAACTCGGCAGACGTGGTGGAGCCTCACCAGTGGAAACACAGTTCCCTTTGTCTGCACATGGGGTGGGAGGACCTGAAAGCTTTGTGGGTGGATGACCATTTACCACTCCTTGGAGCCCCACCCATCCCAAGTCCACCCCTCCCCCTCATTATCTTCCAGCCGCGCCCCGTGGAGGGAGTTCCGTGGGGCGAAAGGCGGGGCGGGGGATGGGCAGCGTGGGGGTACGAATTTCGTAGCGCGCCCTGCATCGCAAATTGCGATGCATCGCGCGCTACGAAATGTGTTTTATTTATTTAATTGTTTACTTACCTCCAATTATCCATATTCCGGTGTTTAGTACCCCCCGCCCCGCCTTTCCGCCCCACGGAACACCCTCCACGGGCCACGGCTGTTACCTTCCCATCCACCTTTTTCGAATGCAGAAATCTGGAATATTTCATTTCAAGAGCCTCTTACTTCATTTAGTGTAAGCTTGCCTTTAAATCACTCTGAGGCCAAAATATAAAAATGTTGTTTACGTTCACTTTGTTTTTACTTAAAATCTGTGCTCATGTTCTTGATGTCTGTGTTTCGGTAGACTTGAATTTTCAATTGTACTAAATCCGATGGTAATACAACTATGCAAAATTACAAAGAAGTCTGTAATGAAAAAAAGATAACTCAGCAAAATGGTCATTAGAGGCCTGCAAGCAACAGGCAGAACTTTAGGTTAATGTCATTACGCTTCCCTGCAGACTGCACGCTCTAATCCACTTATATAAAGAGGTTAATGTGTTTACATCCACAGATAATTAAACTAGCTCGCTCAACGAGTCATCTTCAATTTATTTTATTTTCATTACACGCCGATAGGTCGGAAATTAAAGGCCAGTGGTCAGCAGAATGAAATAAAACACAAATGACCAGAGGTTCAATTTTATAGACTTGGTCTAAATATGGCAGTCGGTCTGAAAAGGTCAAGAGTGACAAATAGCACATATTTAATACAGATCGGCCTCTGGTAAATCAGACCTCCCCGTTTAGAAGAGTGGTTCAGCTTGTGCCATTGCATACTAATAAAGTGCCTGAGTGGAACTTTCCGTGACACTGCATTCTATCCCCACCCCATCAATTGGGCCAGACTTTTCTCTTTGAGGTGCATCAACCCTAAAAACAACCAGACCGTGCCATCTGCAAAAAATGTCTTCTAAATGAAAATCGGTTCCACTCCAGAGGCCCCTCCCACTTCTGATGTCATTGTTTTTCTCCAGCCAATCAGTTGCAAGGGCAACCAAGGACAATCAAAAGTGGGAGTGCCATGTTGCCCAGTGACTAGGACTCAAGTTCCTTGGTTTGCCGACACGTAGTTGTCTTCTTAAGTACGGGTAGGCAATGTTCTCATTTTTCAATCCACAGGAAGTGGATGCGAGACTGCGGCAATTACGCCGTTTCTGCATTTGCCTGTCCTGCACTGAAAAAAGGAGGAAGGCAGGCAGACTGTCCCGCAAAACAAGAATTCCTCGTTCCGGGCATTGAAAGTGCAAGAAACAAGGATTTCTTCTGCCACCTGTGCCATAGGCCGCACATTTACATTTAATTACACTGGCCAGACACTGGTAGTGTTTTTCAACAGAGCCTTCCCAGAAGGGGAGCTTGTAGCACTGGCTCCTCAATTATGGTGGAGGAGCGTCACCCCACATGCCAGAAGCCAAAAAAATGAAAAAATAAAATTATAATAAACCTTTTTATTATCAATTCACTTTTTCTGTCAGAGCCAGGGCCTGGGGGCGGAGCCTGGGTGATGACATGCTGGTGGGGGAGTGGTTGCACTGCTATTCAGTGCGCATAACAGTCTGGCCGCCATCTCAAGCCGGCTAAACCTTCATGCGCACTGAAGCTCTCTCCAACCCCAGCTGCGTTGCCGGGTTGGATAGAGACGGCACAGGCTCCCAGTCTAACTGGGAGCTCAAATCATTGGCACTCAGGCCAATCCTAACGCCGCTTTCAGCAGCAAGGAAGCAGCATCAGGATTGGTCGCAGTGGACACTGGGAGCCTGTGCCTGCAGAAGAGAGGGGCACGATGCGGTGATGTGGCAGCTAAGTGTTATTTTTAGTTTTGTAAAATTTTTCTCATACGTCCATCCGTCCGTCTCCTGAACCCCCACCCCACTGCCCCGCCACTCTATCAACACACTGACCGCTACTGGGAGCTTGTGTGTGGAGCCTGCTTACCTGCCAAGAGGACCCTGTGGACAAGCGTGGTGCAAAGACTTCTCTACTGTGAGGTTGCTTTGAAGTGCACTGTCAGGGGTCCGGTCATTGCATTTACCTTAATGCATTAACCGGGCAATGTATTTAGCTTAATACTACTGCATTAAGGTACATACATTGTCTGCCCCTCATAGTGTTTCTAGAAGTAACTGTGCTTTTTGGTTTTTTTCCTGTCTTAGAGCAGCAAATCAGTCCCAGTTCTGCTCCACAGACAGAAATAAGATATCTGCAGGCTTGCCACCCGGGAATTACACCCACCTCCACCCCTCAGGGTCCTCACCTCCCAGGAGAGATATAGGTAAAGCAGTCAAGGAATGTGGTGTAAGGCGTGTCTAGATACAGTGCTACACAATTCTTACAGTTTCAATGAAGGTGTGAATGTCCAGCCAGAGATGCGAGTACACAACACAGTTCAATAATAGCTCAAAAGATATAAATATGTTTACAGTGCGAAATATAAATCAGAACAGTGGCAAGTACACAAAATACAACACACAATGAAAATGATAATGTAGCAACATATGCTGTGCACGCTATATATTGTTTGAGATAAGTAAATGATTGTGAATAGTGCCACAATCGTAAAAGCGAACACACAACACAACGGCAATGCATATACTTTAGCAGCGGCGGCCAACACGGATCGGAGGTCGGGTGGTGCTGGCAGGGGCAGGAGAGGGGTAGGGTGCATGGGAAGCAGGTATTTAAAAATAAAATAAAAAACATACCTTCTCGTTGCTTCCTCGCCGCGTTTCTCCTCCATAGTCCTCCCTCACTGGCCTGAACAGGAAGCACACCCAGGCTCCCAGTCAGCCAAACACAACGCTGCCTTAGCAGCGTTATGATTTGTCTGAGCGCCGTATTTTGGCACTCAGCCGCTGACTGGGAGCCTAGGCATGTTCTCAATGCAGTCTGTAATGCAGCCTGCATGGAGAACATGCAAAGTGCGCATGACTGTTTGGCGGGCCTGAGAAGGACGGCCAAGCAGTCATTGCGCACTTAGGAGGGTGCTACCACTCCTCCCCTGCCCCCATCCCCTCATGCAAAGCTGCAGAAGTAGGAGAAAATAAAATAACAATAAGCGGGAGCGCCGTTTGCGCGCCGAAGGCGCGCCTAGGGCAAGCCCGTCTGCGCCCGTCCGCGCCAAGACCGCGACAGGCGCAGGAAACTCTGCCCTAATCACCGCACCTATCAGGTACCTCCCTAACGATCTCCACCTTCTACGAGGTAACCTGGACTGCTCTTGCAAACTTGACCTATCAAAGATATCCGGCTCGGCTTGCTGCATCCAATGCCGCTGGTCACTCCCCATCGCTCCAGCCCAGTCATCCCCCCCCCTTCCCGGCACCAAGGACCCCCAGCCACCCTTCAAAGGTGGTTTGATAAACGCTCGGTCTATGTGTAAACATAGCCAAGATATTCACGACCTCATCATAGACTCCGACCTGGACTGTCTCCTGATTACAGAAACCTGGCTCACTGAAGACAGCAACCCAGATATAGCCACTGCACTCCCCCAGGGCTATTCCTTTCATAGACAAGATAGACCGAAAGGAAGGGGCGGAGGCGTTGCAATTATTCTGAAAAATACCTTCAACTGTCATACGTTCAGTTTAGACCCCCTAACTGACACAGAAGGTATGGGCTTCTCCATCAAACTCAGCCAATCCTTTTCCTTCTCAGGTGGTCTGATTTATCGCCCACCCGGTAATGCTTCCAAATTTCTTCACTCCCTCAGCGACTCTCTGGGACACTTCCTACTTCGTTATCCACATTTCACTCTCCTAGGAGACTTTAATCTGCACCTCGAGTCTTCATCTGACTCACAAACTAATAACCTTCTACAGACACTTGAAATCTTCCATCTTCAACAAAGTGTCACTTCTCCCACCCATTTATTAGGACACACTCTCGATGGTGTCTGCACTAATTTCACTTCTCTCACTACCCTGCCCCCTCTCCCCCAGATATGGACAGATCATAGCCTGATCCCATTCCACATCACAAAGAGCCACCCTCAAACTATCAATAAAACAAATCCTCACTGTGACAATTCTGTCAACTGGAAAACTGTCCAGGAAAACTTTACTCTCAATCCTACCCTTCATTCCCAGTTCCCCGCTCTATCGGGTAACATAGAAAGGGATGCTGACCTCTTCCACAACTGGATTACACAAGAAATTAAAAACCGGAATCCCACTAATCGATCGGGAAAAACTCATAAGAAAACAAAAAACAACGCCCCCTGGTTCACCCCTGACTTAGCTACCGCTCACCTATTATGCAGGAAAGCGGAGCGCAAATGGCGCCGAACTTACGACAATGACGACCATCTTGCCTATATCCAACAGAGGAAAAATTACCACTCTAACATTAAATCGGCCAAGAGAATCTTCTACGTAAAAGCCATCAAGGAAGCTAGTCAGAAACAAAAAACTCTGTTCTCTATAGTAAAATCTTTTACTCAGCCCAAGGCCCTTCAACCCGAAATCCCCCCATCCCAAGATCTATGTGACAAGATTTCAGAATACTTCGACGAAAAAAATCGCTTCTATCCAAAGAAATTTTCCCCCTCCGCAAACCCCTCAAGGGCCTCCTAGTCCAGACCTACTTGATTCCTCAGTTGGCAGTCTCAAATATTTCACACCGGTCACCCTGGCCCAAACCAGAGAAGCCATCCTATCTTGCAAATCCGGCTCCCCTTCTGACCCCTGCCCCCCCAAGATTCTCGACCAAATCATAGATGTGGTGAACCCTACCATCAATGACATAGTCAACTTGTCACTCAGCTCCGGATCTGACCCTCGCATATGGAAAAAGGGTGTTGTCAAACCACTCATGAAGAAGACTAACAAATCCCCAGTGGACTTGACCAATTTCCGCCCAATCACCCTTCTCCCTGCCTTGGGAAAAATTACTGAACAGTTAGTTTATAAAGAACTCAAAATCTACCTGGAAACCCATAATATACTTCACCCTCAACAATCTGGTTTCCGCCCTAAACACTCAACTGAAACAGCTCTGATCGAACTGACTGACACAATTAAAACGCTGCAAGATCAGAGAAAGAAAGCCATTCTGATACTTCTCGACCTCACGGCAGCGTTCGACACCATATCACACTCTATCTTGATCAACAGACTGATGGCTATAGGGATCTCAGACACAGCCCTATCATGGATAGGATCATTCCTCAGCGATAGGTCCCAAACCGTCGCCCTTGGTCCTTTTCAATCTAAGGAGAAAAAGGTCTCCTCTGGAGTACCCCAAGGGTCCATCCTGAGTCCCCTCATTTTTAATATTTACCTCATTCCCCTCATTACCTTGATTGAATCTTTCGGCATACCCGTCACCTTGTATGCCAATGATACTCAGTTGATCGTACCCCTTGAGGACAACTCAAATAAAGCTGAGCTTAATCTTAAAAACTGCTTAACTGCGGTCTTCCAGTGGATGGACACTAACCACCTCCGATGTAACTCTGGTAAAACAGAGATCCTCCCCATCGGAAAGAACACCTCCTTCTGCCCAGCCCTCTGGTGGCCGGATAACTCTGTTGCCCCTCCTCAAACTGTCACAACAGCTACAAACCTTGGTGTAGTATTTGACGCAGATCTATCATTCGACCAACACGCCAGGACGGTTGCCGGCAGATGCTTCGGTATAATTAAATCTTTCAGAAAGTTCTTCGACTTTCTCCCTCTTGAGGCCAGGAAAACTGTAACAGTAGCCCTCGTAATCTCGCGCATTGACTACTGTAACGGCCTCCTGGCTGGGACCAAAAAATCCACTCTGACCAAACTCCAAAGCGTCCTCCATACTGCTGCCCGCCTGGTCCTAAAATTACCCCGCAAATCCTCAATCTCTGCAGCCCTAAAAACACTGCATTGGCTACCCTTCCATAAAAGAATACTTTTCAAAATTCTTACTGTTGCCTTTCGGGCTTTTAACAACACTGGTCCTAAATACTTAACCAGACGCTTTCCACACTACAACCCGAGTCGCTCCCTTCGTTCTGCCCATGACAATCTCATGTCCTCCGCCAGGTACACCTTGAAGTCAAAAGGTGGAAAAACTTTAAGTTCCCTGGCCATCAAAGCTTGGAACAGCATGCCTAAACACCTGAGACAACAGACCTTAGAGAAGCCTTTCAGAAAACTTCTCAAAACTTGGATCTTCAACCTCCCCGACGACTGGACTAAAGCCGCCATCTAGCCTCCCTCGCACCTACCTTTGACCGGGCATCCAGGTTTTTCAGCGCCATGATGCTCCCTCCGGAGCGAACGTTGCGCTTTATAAATACCCCCTCAAAATATCAAATAACGCAAGATATTATAATTTTATTTTCTCTTTCTTTAGCTGATGAAAAGCTGTGGGGCGACGCTCCTCCGCCTTAGCGGAGGAACCGCCACTGTACATTAGAATAGTTCAACATTGTCTCCAAATGCTGTCCATGCAGGAAGTAGGAGGGGAGAAGGTGTTACTAGTGAAGCATGCTCTGATGTTATTTTTGCTGTCGGAAATGCTGCTGCTTAACCAGAGAATTTATGTGCTTACTAATATAACGTCAATAAAAAGATTTTTTTTTAAACAAATAAAAAACATTGTTTTCAAATACTTACTGTTCTCGATTACTAACTAATCTCTGTCCCAATTCTGTAAAATGAAGGATCGCAGTCCTCCCGCTACAACTCAGATACTTTGTAAGGAAGATTCCAAGCACCCAAAGGCAAACAGAGGGAAAGCACACTGTCCCATTTCTAACACACACACAACGACAACTGGCTATGCAATATACTTGCAACTAGTAAAGGGACAGGATCTCAGAGTTATGGCGAGTTGTTTCAGGGTTCAGGGAGGTCCACCTAGCTTCTCTCTTTAATGTTAGTGATGTTGGTCCCCTAGATATTGGATTTTTCACGACAAGGCCTTGCTTTTGCGCTGGTGGCACCCGATGCGACGTTTGCCGGCACCCTCCAGTGACCACCTCCACCACGGATTCCTTCTTCACCACCACCTTTTAACAGTGCCCCTCAAGTCTCCATATCCACTTTCTCTCCGATGCATTTAATTAGTTACATAGCGCCATTCATACCAGGGTAGGATGTCAAAGCACTTTGCATCACACACACATTACACCGAGACAATCAATCATACGTTTGTAAATCAGTGTACAGGAAATGTTACATAAGCCAGAGGACTACAAGGTGTAGGAGTGACCTGCCATCCGTACTGGTAGGCAGTATAGTTTAAGAGTGCTTGGTCTGGAGAAGCACAAACTCAGAATTTAAAACGGAACACCATAGTTGGGGGTTCTCTTTAATAATAAGAATCGATTTCTACCCAAATGAATCCTTTTTGCAACATTAATCTATGCTCAAATCTATGCTCTGCAGTGTACATGACGTTATTTGATGACAGTTAGTAGCTCACTGTTCTATGTTAGGATATTAACTTAGAAAGTGCAATTAACAAAAGGATGTCTCTTAAAAAAGCAGTAACCCACTGACCTATTTACATTATATGCACTGTGTGATCTGCATGGTACACGTTCTTCGCAGCAGGCATATTAACCCTCTGTGCTATTTTATGAACAGTCAAAACCTCAACTAGACAAAACTCTGATCTCTCTCCAGGAAGAAAATGTATCAGAGTTATCTTGACATTTTTATTGTTGCCTGGAAATTGCTGGAGGCATGGAACACGGGATCAGGTGCTTTTAAAACTTGAAAACGAGGCGCCCCTCTAAGTCAGCGCCCGGTGCGCTGGCACCAATCGCACCACCCTAGAGTCGACCTTGATGAGGGCAGGTTCTCACTTGGAGGTACCAGCACAAGGGACTCTTCCCTGTCCTCCCAGTGTATTTAGGCACAATGACAAGCTGCCTTACACAGTGTCAGGCTGGCCTATGAGACAAGATTACACTCAGTGAAGCAATATGTGTTGTCAACTGTCCAATAAGTGAGCAGATGCAGAAGAGAGGACAGCATGACGCACACAGTTCTGCAGCCAATTAGCATGTGTAACCCTTGGTGGCTGGGCCACATGAGAGCCCCTGCTGTGACTGGGTGTCAGTCACTCTGGAAGCTGGTCCCAGTGCCTAGTTATGGGTCGTCACTCAGTGGCGTGCACTTTCTTACCTGCCTAATTACATGCGAGCGCCATGAAGAGAGTTAGCGCTGTGAAGCAGGCTTCTTCTTTATTCTATTCTCTGTTGTGGGGCCACACAGCACAGCCCTGAGTCACTGAGCACCAGAGTGAGAACCCGGGCCACTAGAAGAGATAAAAGCAGCACAACAGGAGGACTGGTCTCGCTTCAGACTGAAGTGCACACAGGGTACCTAGGATGGACAGAGCAGCAAAGGAATGGGGCCCAAGAGCCGCAGGACAACATCTGTCCTTCCAATGTCAGGCATAATTAGCAGATCCAGTCCACGTTTTAAACTTTGAGTCCTGATTCTTGTAGTCCTGCATTTATGATGGGTAAGCAGAACTGCAGTTCCCAGAATGCAAAGCAGAAACCATCACAAGAAGTGCTCCTCAGGCTTGGCATAGAGTGACATGAGACCTCTGCAAAGCGTGTGTGCGAGGAGACACTGTATCTGCAGGGGTCTCTGAGCAGGAGCTAGGGGAGGCTAGGAGTTTTAGGGAGGCCAGGAGGTGAACGAAGAGCAGCACCTCCAGAGGATTTATAGGTGAGCAGCAGACCCTGGGCCAGAAACTGACAGCCAAGCTACAAAAGATCAAAAGATGATCGGCAGCCAGGACCTGCGGTCATGAGACAAAGGTCACGGTGACCCCAGAGATCCAGGAAAGTCACACGCAGCATTAAGGGGGAGCTGTTGAAAGGCTAAATCCTGAAGTGGTAAGATTGGTGAGACTGGGATCTATCAGGCACATGCATCAAGCACAAAACCGGTCGCAAACGGGCAGATTCTCAGAATCTGCCCCTTTGCGACCGGTATTATTGCTTTTGGGATGCATCATCCCAAATGCAAAAATCGCTATTTAAGGAATCTCAAAATAGCGATTCCTTAGATAGCGATTGCATTTAAGGAATCCCTAATTGAGATTCCTTAAATGCAATGCATTACAGTTTAAAAAATAGCGATTTCGCTATTAGCGGGAGCAAATTACCATGAAGCTGGACTTCATGGTAATTTGCGAAAACTTAGAAAAATGCACTTATTTGCATTTTTCTAAGTTTCATGTTGCGCACACACATGCCCTTAGAGCATGTGTGTATGCAACATTTGTGCAGAGTTAACATACACGGGTGCAATAGGGTGTCATTTTGACAACCTTGCACCATCGAAATTGCGGGACCAATTTGCGAGTACCTACTGGTACTCGCAAATTGCTCCCGCAATCTCCAATTAATTCCTATGGGCATGGAGGCCCATAGGAATGAATGGGCAGACATTCCTTAATTGCGACTCGCAATTTGCGAGTCGCAATTAAGGAATTTGTGTGAATCGCTATTTCTTTAGAGATTCCTACATGCATAGGGTTTTGCTATTCCTTAATTGCGATTCCTTAATAATCGCAATTAAAGAATCGCAAAACCCTATGATGATGCATGTGCCTGTATGAGTATAGTGAGGGAAGGAGCTGTGGGTGACCCCCATCCCACGAGCTGCAGGGAGGTCTGGAGGCGCGAGCTGCAGGGAGGTCTGGAGGCGCGAGCTGCAGGGAGGTCTGGAGGCGCGAGCTGCAGGGAGGTCTGGAGGCTCGAGCTGCAGGGAGGTCTGGAGGCTCGAGCTGCAGGGAGGTCTGGAGGCTCGAGCTGCAGGGAGGTCTGGAGGCGCGAGCTGCAGGGAGGTCTGGAGGCGCGAGCTGCAGGGAGGTCTGGAGGCTCGAGCTGCAGGGAGGTCTGGAGGCTCGAGCTGCAGGGAGGTCTGGAGGCGCGAGCTGCAGGGAGGTCTGGAGGCGCGAGCTGCAGGGAGGTCTGGAGGCGCGAGCTGCAGGGAGGTCTGGAGGCGCGAGCTGCAGAGAGGTCTGGAGGCGCGAGCTGCAGAGAGGTCTGGAGGCTCGAGCTGCAGGGAGAAGCGAAAGGGAAGCCTGAAGCTGCAGTGGCAATATATGAGAGTGATGGGGTGGGGGGCATGTGGAGGAAGAGGGCTGTTACCTGCTAAGAAAACGAGGCCTGATAAGAGGACAGGAACAGGCAGAGGTGGAACGGGGATCACGTGCCCAAGAGAGTCAGGGAAACAAGGTGGAGAGCAGAGCCCTCTGCCCAGGCGCTTCTTTGGGATCAAAAACTGCCCTGCAGAGGGAGTCAGGAGAAGCAAAGAGGCCAATATCTGCAGGTGCAGGAGAGGTGAGAACCGTACCTAGGACCTGTAGGGAGGCTAGGAGTAGCAGGAAGGCCAGCATCACAAGGAGGTCTAAACGTGGAGGGAGACTGAGAACTTTAGGGGGCACCAGAGATTTCAGACACAACCAGGAGCTGCAGGAAAAGCAGGAGCTCTAGGGAGGGTGCGAAATGGAAGTGGGCTGTTAGCAGTGGTGTGAGCCAGGAGCTACATGGAGGCCATGCGTTGCAGGGAGCTGAAAAGCTAAGGGGAGATAGTGGAAGGCCAGAAGATGCAGGGAAGCCATGAGCTAAAGGGGGACCTCAGCCTTGGCACTGCAAGGATCCCAGGAGCTACAGGAAGCTCTCAGCCCTGGAAGTATGGGAGTGTTGGGAGCAAATGTGAGTCTAAAGTCCAGGAGCTGCCAGGGAGCCAGGAGCTGTAACAACAGCTCAATATTTGCATGGATGCTGTGAGCTGCAAGGATAGTAGGAGCAGCCAAGAGCTGCAGGTGGCACTGGGACCAAAGGTGAAAGGGGCCTTGGCGCTGCAGGGACTGCTGAGCACTGGAGTGTAAGAGGACGCATGCTTGCATTCCTGGGCAGCAGGAGTCTGCAGTTTGTCATGCTCATGAGCCTGCAAACCTTTGTTCTTTATTTATTATTACCCCTGAAATATTTTATGGTATGCAGTTTCCCCATTTCTGGCTATATTTAGAACTCTTACTGGTCTACACCACCTTTCAGGATACTATGTGACACTCCCACACGCCTATCCAGTTGAGTTCCTGTATTACATTCATGGCCACTCCATGTACGTAATCATGATTGGAGTCAGGCCTGGCAGTACCTGAACTTCTGCTACAACAACAGTTTCTGCAGCTCGGCTAAACAGCACATCATCAACAATGGTGGACAAAAAAACAACGAGACACTCACATATCTTAAATGCAGAAATCAAGATATTGGAAAAGTCAATGAGCAGGTAGTCCCCTAAAGCCACACCACCTGCATGCATCTTGGCTAATTAGCAACACACTGGACAGTGCAGCAAACAGAAATAACACGGAGCCCCATCTGCATCACGTGTCTAACATCATGACTGGTAAAATGAGTACCACTGTGTTGGGTAACAATAAACATCTGTTATTCAGCACCAAGATACCCTACTGGGTGAACGTACGCTTCACGAATACATGTCATGTTATGTTATGTTATGTTATGGTATGGTATGGTATGTTATGTTATGTTACAGCAGCAGACCAAGTTATGAAAGGGCGGTTGAAGAGCACTCAAATAAGACAAGAGGAAGAGCAACATTGGCACGAAAGCACAGGAAGCACGTGTCTTCCCCCGTGTACAAGAATTTGTGTGTTGACACACAAAACAGGCATTCAACTAGGAGCCAGGTTTTGTAAATGTAAATTTGATACTTGTATAGCGCACTATTCACCCGCAAGGGTCTCAAGGCGCTTGTACAAATACCGCTGTGGAACCCATCCTGGCTTTCCCTGTGAGGCGTCCACTCCTGGGCACCCCCAAGGTGGAGGCCAGGCATCCTTAGCGTTGTGGGGGCCGTTGTGGAGATTAAGCAAGCTATTGTCCAGAGTTGCAAAGTGGGACTCCATGATTGGAATAGGCACCGAGGCGAGAATTATCAGGTCCATGGAATTTTTTAGCCCAAGACCCGCCGAGGCGGGGAATTGAACCCTGGTCCCAGGCTAGACCTCTGCATCAGGGTCTGCCTCTCTAATGTTGAGCCACACTTCTCCACAGCTTAGTTAATGAGTGGCAGGGCTGAGGTAACTATTGATTCTAATGAGTGAAGGCAAGGATGACTGAGGGCACTAGGCAACCAGAAAGGCAAATTCAAAGGTGAGAGCTGCTGCCAGGGTTCACTATGCGACATGACCAGCTGTGCGGTAATGATGACTTCCAGGTCTTTTCCCATCTGAAGCAGTCACAAGATCAATCTTGCAACATTAAAGGGGACATTGTTGGTATTCTCCTCTGTTGGACCTGGCCCTCTCTGCAGGGTCACTCCCAAACCCTACCAACTTAATAAACACAAATCTGGTTACGCAATAACACAGTTCTAAATTAATCTCTGCTCAAGCCCTGGTATCTGTGGCACTATCAGTAGGCAGTTTCCCAGAGAAATGTGTGTTAAGCTCAAGCAGTAACAAACAACATTAAAGTTAAGGACACAACACAATACAATTCCCAAACCAAAAATGCCCATAGGAACAATGAAGAGTTAAAGGTCCCTTCAAATCTATGGGCATTACTGAAATGCATCTAGCAGAGACTGCTTTGCACTATAAATGAAAATAAGGAAAGGTTACGAGTAAACTCTTCTGCTTCAAAGGGGCTAATAGGGCAGGGGCAGAGTCACAAATCACTTCTGCTGATGGATAAGAACGGGTGACCACAGGGATAACAACCCCACAGAAATATGTTTGAATGAGGGAAGAATGATGTTGATGCACAGTGTCTAATGTTCCACGACCGTGTGATGCAACAATGAAGGAAAACTGCTGTTGAGTAGGAACTAATATGATTTTCCTATATTCATACTGACCACAATTTTTATTAAATGACATGCACATAATAAAAAGCAATTCACATTTGTTTTAAAAAACAATTATTTACACTGCGATAATCCAATCCATCCATCTCTAATACTGTGCGGGCGCAGAGGCAAAGGGATTCCCTCATTTGCATGGGGCCACGCCCACATGGAAATGAGAGGACACCCTCTGGTGTTATATGTGTGCCAGCACTATCTGTATTACAAAAGGGGTCGCACAAGCGTCTGCGGCCCCTTCTGTAATACCAAAGTGCCCGGGGGCATGCAAAGCAGGCGCTAACGCCTGTTGCGCCCCTGGGGCACTTCCGTAATAAGGCCCCGGGAGGCTAAACAATTGACCCCTGGAGACCAGTTAAAGTCCCTGGGTGCCAGCAGAAGCTGAATCTTCTTTTCTTACAGATGTTTCTTCCCATGGTCTAGCAATGTTCTGAGGAGGTGGCAGCAAGGTGCCAGCTTATCCTGTGCACTAACCTGAGATGGCACAATTCTAGTCATCCTATCATGGTTGCTTTCTCACAGAATTCCTATTTCATTTTTTAGCAGTTCCTTTTTCAGTTTACTGCAAGCTTTCATATAGTACCTCAGTCGTTATAGCCCTGGCCTGCTACTAGCTGCAGGAGCCATGTCCCTCCCTCTGTCCACTCTCCTACGGAGACAAAGAGTTCTCCCCTCTGACAGTGTTGGAAATGTTTTTCCCTCCTGTTGGAGGCACATTGGCTTACAAGGCACACTTAAGGTATGATTATCCTACTACACAAACAGAGTTTTTCTACTTGGCAAAGGCACTTTCCGTTGCCGCGTGACCATGCTCTACTTTTAAAGGGCGTAATAAGATAAACATGGGAACCCCAATACTAGAACCTCGGGTGACTATAATGTTTTTAGAAAACAATGGTTCCTAAATGGCCTATGAGGTCCAAAATAGATGAGAAGGATTGCATTAGAGTTGGTGTTAATCAGTATGCCTATATTCAGTGGGCATCAAGGGTAATTAATGCCAGAGGGAGCAACAAGGTTGTTATTTGACAGGGGCTCAAAGGGAGTTTATGGAACACACAGTATTTATTTGATCAACAATATGAAAGTATAGTTCAAGTGCTCACAAAAAGTGACAGCAAGCGTGATGTGATGAGTGAGGGTGACTTTTAAAATATATACATCGCATTGACAACAGAGGTAGGAACTCCTAAGTGAAATTGTTGAACAATCACAGCAGTGTCGTGTTGTAGGGTGTCGACGGCGTTTCGATCTCACTGATTTGAGAGGATCATCAGGAGAGGAAGGTTGGTAAGCAAGAAAAATTAGGACCCCGGGCAGAGGCCGGTGCTCAGTAATTAATAGCAGCTGTAAAAGTATCAGCGTTGGATGCTGCAAGTGGCGTCTAGAATTGAGAGAAGCCGCAGCAAGGAGGCCGAAGTGTTAACCCCAGGTAAGTACTCGGCAGGTGAGTCGGTATTAATTTAAGGGCTGCGGCATAGGTGAAGACACCCGGGACGAGTCTGCCGGGAAACAATTGAAACCCACGTAGTTGGTGCATCCGAACTTCAAAAGAAGACCGCTTCAGTCGGTCGCACTGGAGGGACGGGCCGCTGCTCCGTCTGGAAGTCCTGTGCGCACTGAGGCAATCAGGGCGGGACTTTTAAAGTGCAGCCCAGCAGGAGTACAATAGTGCTCTCAAGCCGTGCCTTTCGGTCACATATGTGGGTAGTGTAAATGCACACTGCAGCCCATATATGACATTTAACTTCTGTGCCAACTTACAGGGACCCTATATGAGAGGTAAATAGCTCAGTTGGGTGAAACAATTGTACAGTGCAGTTCTCTTAACACAGAAATGGCATTTACATACGTAGAGGGTCAGGTGGTGATAAAAGCGGGACAGTGCTAGTTTGGAGGGACACCTGACACAATGTCTGTCTCGCTCACGCTCTCTTTCTGTCACACACACACCAAAGCAGAAAGACACATTTCTCTGTCTAATCTGCTTCTGCTCACGTTCTGACACCTGTACCTCCCAACCCGGCTAAGTGGCACTGACATGATGCCAGTTCCCCACACGGTCATACGGAGTATGAATGATGTGAGTATGCCCCACAGCCAATGACCATGTGGCACTTTGTGGCATATTGAGGCTGCGCTGTGGTGCAGTTCTGTCCTATCATCGCCACTGTGTGTGATGGAATAGTCCCATTAGTCCTGTAAGAAAACAGATCTGTCGGCCAGACTTGGTGGTGACACACCGAGCAGGTGTCAAAACTGTCCTGCGCCTAAACCTAGCCAACCAGCCCTAGGTGAACAACCAATGTCCACTGATCTAATCTCCTTCTTCAGGGCCTTTCCATTGTAACAACCAGAGAGATGTTTTTAGAAGAATCAATGACAGCACATCAGAAGCATTCTGAACTCTATGTGCAGCACCCATACTTTCCCTTTATTCCTTCCTCCCGCTTTCTTAGGTGTCTGTCTCTCAGGTTACAGCACATTATAAAAACTCCAGACAAAATAACATCAATAATAGTGCCTATGATTTAAGGCATCTGAAAGGACATCTTGCTAGCATGTGCTGCCACCCATGGTCATGAAAAGACTGAGGAAATTAAGCAGATGCTTGGGAGTGCAGCCCAGAAGAGGGTGTAAGCTTAGGGACAGGGGACTATAAATCAGTGGATGGCTAAAAAGCTCTAATATTACTTTCTAATAAATGATAAGCTATGCTTTATGTTGTTTTTTCCTCTTAAGGTGTCAAAACTATGATGCTTGTGTAGTAACAAGGACTTCCCAATCCACCCATGTTTCCAGTAGGCGGGAAATATTTGGGAGCATGTGGGCAGATGTTCATTTGAACTTGAATAGTGCAGTGAAACCCTATGTGGGTAGCCATGCGCTTTATAAGTCTTGTAAATAATACATAAATACATGACACATGTTCCAAATGTAACATGAAAAGATCAATATGAAATCATGGCCACGCAAGGTGTATAGAACATGTGCATATAGACTGCAATCGAAAGCAACCACGTCACTACCATTACCTGATAGGGGTTCTTAGAGACACCCATCAGTGCATAGTTGCGGCTTGTGGTGCAGCAGTCGAGAGCAAATGTGAGACACTTAGAGCATTTGTGTGATAGTCTTTATTATTATCCTGGGGGGAGAGACTTGTAGATGCATTAGATATATTTGGTTATATTTGGTTCACATCTGCCCCTCTTTTATTAGGATGCTCTGATCCTCCAGGACAAGAGTGCCAGAGACCAGTTACTGCCTTCAAAGAGCCGCGATTGGGTGAGCACTGGCAAGTCAAGGCAATGACTGGTAACACTTTGACTGAGAGAACCATACTTGGTGACAAAGATGATGGTTATTTTGCAGGTTGATCATGTAGGAGCAGGACTGTGCTTCGAGCTCCTGGAAACCCAGGGTACCTTTACAGGATGGGGTGCAGGTAGCAGAACTCATCTTCTTCCCACCACGATGTCAGGGAATTAACATAACATGTGTATTTGTAAAACGCAGGTTCACCCCTAACAGGATATCTTGGCGCTGAATAACAGATGTTTATTGTTACCCAACTCAATGGTACTCCTTTTATCAACCTCAGATGGATGAAAGGCTGAGTGGACCCACCGGGATTTGAACCTGTGACCATGAGGTCGAACTCAGGCACCTGCAGTGGAGACATTAGTCCAATGAGCCACCAGACACGGCTTCCCACCATGATGTCTTGGACATTCCACCATGCTGTCTGAGTCAGCCATGATTTCTATCCAGAGAGAGGGGACTTCTTTTGCTGATCAGAATAAATTCCTTTGTCATCCTTCTCTGACCAGCTGTGAGCAGGCACGAGTAATGCTTAAGGATCCATCGTCCTTCGCGTGCATGCTTGTCCCATGCGTGTGAAAGGTTTTATCCCTCCCCTTGATCTTCTCTCGGGTCACGTGCAAGTGTCGCCGCTCAGGGAAGAGTCTGCAGATGAGGTCGGTTAAGGCTCTTAGGTACACTGCCTTTCCCCTTGACCCTCTGTTTCTACTGTGGTCCCACTTGATTGCAGTGATCCTCTTACAGCACAGGGATCCCTACTAGCCTAGTAGGCAGGATGCCTTTATAAGGTCATGGAACTCCGAGGTTACTTACAATAACCGGATTACATGCATTTGGAGGTCCTTTTATCTTTCAAAACTCATGATCCAGGAAATACTGTACATAAGGAAGAGTGTTAAAATATTAAATATGGGAGTTATTTATTTGCAGAACTGTCTGATGTCAGTGTAGTTCTTGACTGTACATACTGTAAGCAAAGCTCTTCTGTTTGAGAGTTTTATAGAGTGCGAACAAGATCCTTGCGGATATCAGAGCGCTTTACATTAAGACAACTGTGAGTTAGCGAACAAGATATATGAAGGTAACATTCGTATAAACAACATTTTGTGCAAACAGCAGTAAGGGTAGAAAACAGGAAAGCATCCCCATTGAGACAAGTCCAGGGCGTGAGTAGGGTGTTTAGATGGCACAATAACATAGTAGGGCATACTAGCACGGGATCTGTAAAAGTCGGTGAATATAAGGATTCTGTGTGAATTTACAGTGTTTTATGTCATGCAGACAGTTATGGTCAGTAAAGGAACTGGTGACAGTAACCCAAAGGAGATGGGGGATATGGTGAATAGGTGTTTAGCATTAAAAATGCCTTACTTGAAGTCTTTAGAATAGGGCCGTATTACATAAGGTTCATGGATTCGTTCTATGCTGAGCCTACCATCACTAGGTGCACCAATCGCGGACTGGGACTCTAGACCATATTGCATGTAAAATGTGCACACCCACACCCCTCCACACCCTTAGGTGCAAACTACCATCGGCTCAAGGGATTGCTCAGCAGTGAAAAACAGGGCACTGGTTGCACATCAGGGTGACATTTCTCACTAAAATCAGACTGTCTCATTTTGGAGTGTGACAGCACCCTTATTTTTAATTTTACGAAGTTTTATATAGCGTGAACTTGACCCGAAGGTATCGGGTATCAGAGCGCTTTACATAGCACCAGTTACGTTACATGAGGACACATTCATTTTTTGTTAGGCAAGGGGAGATTACGTGATTTGCCCAGAATCACAGGATGTTGAGCGTCGTTGCCGGGACTCAAACCCAGTTCCCCAAATTTGAGGTCAACCGCTCTAGCCGTTAGGCCAACTCCTCATGCCCCCCCAAGAGGCAGTACTGGGGGTCACTAACTGTGCACTATGTCCTCTGTAGCGCAGTCAGGTGGGCCTCCTGAGAGGCTGTTTGCTCCTGTGCCTGCATTTGTAATATGGAGCTGGTGCAGGGCAAAAAGAAATAATTTCTATTAACAAGCAGGTAAGAAGAAATTGTGCCCACATGACTGGTTTTAAAGAAGGAGCTGCACAAACACCAGTAGTACCTTCTGTAACGTGTATTTTCCCCAGTGTTGCCAAAAAACAAGTACAAATGTCCGTTGTGGCCCTGGGGCACGTCTGTAACATGGGTGCTCAGATCTAATACTAGCTATGGTACTCCCCCAAAAATTGTGTGATTCAGGTCAAAATGCTGAATTGCTATTATCTAGGAATGCATCATATATTTAGAAAATGTGTAATGTGATGTGATTCTATAGTTTACCAATGTGTAACATGAGCATGTAATATTTCCATTTCCTATACGTGACCTGAAATCATCCTCCAACCCAGTGTTGATGTACAGTGCTACGTTTCCCCCTCCTAGTTTTGCATTGTATAACAGCGACACATATGCTCTGGGTCACAGTCCCAGTCACTGCACTGTAATATTGGACTAGTCCCTCGTTGTGGGTGCATGTTGCACCAGGAGGGCACACACTCCTGCCTAATTGGGCGACCAAGGGCCAGATGTACGACCATTGGCATTAGAGACTCGCAAATTGCAACATATTGCGAGTCGCAATTTGCAAGTCGCTAAGGCCAATGTAAAACAGTGTTAAAGACACTTTGCGATTCCCAATGGGGTCGCAAATTGCATGCCTCATCACTATTTATGAGGCACTCGCGATTTGCATTGGGAATGGCTGGCCCTCCCAGGTATGGTGGCCTGCTCGGCTCAGCAGACCTCCATGTCTGGGACTGCTTTTAAATAAAGATTTCTTTTTTTTAAATGCAGCCCATTTTTCTTAAAGGAAAGCATTTAAAGCATTTAAAAAAAGGTAGTGGTCCCTGGGACCAATGCCTGCCCCTAAAAATATTTCCCCATGCATTCACAAAGGGGAAGGGGTTCCCTGGGGGCCCCTTCCCTGCTTTACCGCCCTCTTGAAGAGGGCGGTAAATTGCAAAACATTCTTACATAGGGTAGCGAATCGCTTTTAGGAAGGGACGCCCTTGGGACGTACCTTCCTAATAGCGAGTTGCAAATCCAATTTAGCGAGTCGCAAATAAATTGTGACTCACTAAATAGGGTTTGTATATGGCCCATTGGTATTTTTGCATGCGCAAATGGGCCGCAAACCTGTTTGCGCATGCAAAAATGGGTCGTACATTTGGCCCCAAGTCTCTCATCCTGCCACAGTGACTTTTGAAGATTGAACCAAGCGGTCGGTCAGGGTGTCCTTCACATCTGTCCCATCTGGAAAAGTACTTCCTGATTCATGACTTACCCTTTATTTGTTATTAACCTATTTAAGAAAACCTTACATATTTTAACTCCTCCAATGTAGAATTATTATTATTTGTATTACTAATATTATTTACTAAGCACGAATACAGTGGAAGATCTTCGCACTAGGAATGAAGACAGATAGACTAAGGGCCTGATTTATAGTTTGAAGTATGGCAATTACTCCTTCAAAGCGACGGAGTAAAATGCTTCGACTTTAGAGATGTCTGACGGCCCAGCAGACATCTCTTAACTTTAGCAGGAACCGCAGTGACGACAGTTCCTGTCAATGTATTAAAAGTTTGACAGATTACTTTATCCCATCAAACTATTATCAAAACAAAATCCAAAAGTGAGATATTATTTTTTAAACGAAAAAACGAATTACCCACACACCATGGGAGTTGTCTCCCATGGTGTGGGGGTCATCCTGCCGTTTTCACTAACTCTTACGGTCAGGTTTTACTCAGACAATGACAGACTGGGAAAATTGGCCATTCAACTATGTCCTCTAAATTGGGTGGGTGGCCGAATTGCCAAACCTCAGAAGGCCCTTACTCCATCAGGCCATTAGCGGAGTATGTCAGCGACGGAGCTGGAGTAGTCTCTGACTTACTTAAGGTCCACCCATCTGTTAATCAGACGGACAGACCTTCAGTTTGGCCGAGAGGGTACTCCGTTGCCTGTAGGACGAAGTCCCCCCTTCGCCAAACTCTAAATCAGCTCCTAAAACAACAACAAAATCTGTGAAAATTAAAAAACACCAACACCAAGCTAAAAGAGTAAAACAAGACCCAGGCTTGAACACAAATCAAGCGTAGATCTTAGAGAAGAGGGAAGTCATAACCACATATTTGAAGGCACTAGAAATGGAAATCACCTGCATCAGGAGATCGTTCCAAATTCTGGGTCCCAGAGTAGGGAAGACCCCACCACCACAGTGTGCCCGTTTGAACTGGGGCACCCAGAGCAGCTGAGGGACACCAGAGGTCAACCGCTGGTTGGGGGTTGGCAGCGGGCTGCTAGTGGATCATCATGTGGGATAGAAGGACTGGGCCGGCCTAAAGGAAGGCTGCATGGATTAGACAGAAAAACTTAAGATAAAACCTTTCTTTAACAGAGAGCCATTGCACTGCCTTCCTTGCTTGAAAGGCGTGAGCGCATTTTCTGAGACCCTGAATGAGTCTCACTACCAAATTCTGCATCCTAGAAATGGCTTGGTTTGGGAGTCTTCGAAAGAGCGAATATCAATAGTCAAGGTGGGAAAGGACACACACCTACCACCACCCCAAACCTTTCAGTGGGAGTGAGAGGAAGAACCAGACAGCCCCAACTTTCTGAAATTGAGATAGAAATCACAACCAGGAGAGGAGGAGCCTAGCGCGCAACCAAGATGGCCGCGTAGGTGCGAGGCTCCCGAGGACCTCCGCGACCTCCTACGTTTATCCTGTCTTCATCCTGCATCGGTTGAGGGGACTGTGTCGGTGAGCCTGAGCCGAGGTGGTACCCATTTCCCGTTCTCGAATCGGACCTCGGGTGCCGGAGTGAGCACCGATTGAAGTTTGCGGCCTTCTTTCCTCCTGACCCCGGACTCGCGTTTGGGGGCGACCCGGTGGCAAAGTGAACAACAACGGCGGGCTGGGCCTGGCGAGTCGCGTACCCCGCACTTTCACTTTCACTTTCGCGCCCCCTTGCCGTCTTTGCAAGTGGGATCGCGGCGCTCTTGGTGTTGGGGTGGCCTCGCTGGGTGACCCAGCCTGCCTGCCTGCTGTGGCCCGCTCCGCTGTCCTGGGGTGACCCCCCGGACCCCGTGGCCTTGATTGCTTGCCTTTTACTGCATGGCTGGTGAGGGGGTGAGACCCGCGACGATGGCCACGAAACAAGATGGCGATCGGTCGAAGGCCAAGTCGACCCGGCGTGGCACCGCACATCAGGCCAACATCATGGACCGCTACACCCTCCCGAAGGGATCTCCCGGTGGACCGCACAAGTCCTCTGAGTGCCCTCCGGATGCCCCGGATTTGCCCACAGAGTTGACTCTGCAAGACGTCATGGGCGCCATTGCTGAGATGAAGGCCTCGGTGGGCCAGCAGTTTGACACCTTAGCCCATAAAATCGACGCGATCCTAGTGGATGTCAACCTGGTGAGGGCTGATCTCTCTAAAACCAACGACCGGGTCGATTCTTTGGCCCACACCGCGTCGGGCCTCACGACTGAGGTGGCGGCCCTCCAAACGGAGGTGCGCCGACTTCGTCAGGCGAGTGTGCTTATGGATCGGCGCCTGGAAGATTCCGAGAGTCGGGCCCGGAGGAATAACATCCGCATCATCGGAGTACCCGAGGGACGGGAGGAAGCGGCGGCGGATCTTTTTGTGGAGGACCTGATCGTTACCCATCTCCAGCCTAGGGGACTGAGTAAATTCTTTGCAGTGGAGAGTGCCCACAGAGTTCCCGGGGGAAGGCCGAAGGTCGGAGCCCCTCCGCGGCCTCTTATTGCCCGGATTTTTAACTTTCGGGACAGGGACGCGATCTTGCAAGCCTCCAGACTGCAAGGGCCGATGAAGCTGGAAAATATGGAGGTGAACTTTTATCCCGATTTCACTCAAGCGGTCCAGAAACAGAGACTGAGTTTCCTGGGTGTTAAGCGCCGGCTCCGGGACATGAACTTAAAATACGCCGTGCTCTTCCCGGCCAAGCTGCGGGTAGAGGTGGATGGTCGTACGCACTTTTTTGATCGTCCCGAGGCGGCCGGAGACTGGCTGGACACTCTGTCTGGGGGTAGTGCTCGGGACGGTGGGGGGGGGGCGGCGGGAGGAGACGGCCCACTGGATCGGGACTGAGGGGTGGATATTGGACCTCACTCTGGACGATTATGATGCCACTTTCGACCAAAGCTTCTGTCTTTGTTCTTTCCCCTCTTTTGGAGGTTGTGTGGGGTCTAGAAGGGGTTCTCTTTCCTCCTCTAGGGGATCTAGCTAGTTTCACTATACAGGGGCGACAGGCACACTGCAAGTTGGGGGGGCTGTCTGGGCTCATGCAGGGGTGCAGGGAGGGGGGAAGTTTTGTTGGGGTGGGTGGGTTGGGGTGGGGTGTTGTTCGTTTCTACCACAAGGCAAAAACATCGTTGTATCATTTCTAAAGTGCTCTCTGGGGGACGGGTGATGGCTTCTGTTTATGATGGGGGGTAGGGGACTGAGCTTGCTGTCCTGGAATGTTAATGGATTGGGGGACAGGATAAAACGAGGTGTGGTCCTGCAGTTCTTGAAGTGAATCTCGCCCGATATAGTTTTTCTGCAGGAGACACACCTCATTGGCAACTCCTTTTGTGCCATGAATAGACGGGGCTACCGCCTTGTGGCCCATTCGGGCTTCACGTCTGGTTCAAGGGGTGTGGGCATTATGGTTAAGAACTCGCTCCCGTTGGAGATTGATGAGGTGCGCCATGACGACAGGGGACGTTACACGGTTTTGGTGGGTAGAATGGAGGGCAGAGTGGCCGTTTTTGTGTCTGTCTATGTCCCGCCGGGGCTGCAGACAACCACCTTTGCGGATCTGGGGCGCCTCCTCCTTGGCCTTCCGGAGGGGATTCTAGTGGTGGGGGGGACTTTAATGCTGTGGTTTGCGGAACTGTGGATCGTCACCCCCCTAGGGATCTCCCCCGTGCCCAGGCTTGGTTGTCTGGCCTCTTGGATACCTTGGGGCTGGTGGATTGTTGGCGTTTGAAACATCCCACGCAGCTGCAGTACACCTTCCATTCAGGGGCTCATGGTAGTCTCTCACGGCTAGATTATGTCCTGGTTCCGGCCGCGCACGTTGGGAGGATAGGGGAGGTGCGCCACTTGGCACGGGGTATTTCGGACCACTCTCCACTCTTGTTGCACTTTGATATTCTTCCGAGGGGAGAGGGTAGGGTGGTCCCGATTAATCCCTGGTACCTGCGTGACCCCACCATTCGCGCAGAGCTGGTTAAATCCCTTAAGCGCTACTTTGACGAGAATGTGGGGTCTGTGTCATCAGCGATCTCATTGTGGGAGGCGTTCAAGGCGGTACTCAGGGGAGAGGCGTTGTCCCTTATTTCCCACTCCCGGAGGCGCGAGCGGGAGGAGGTGACTCGTATTGAAGCGGAGATAACCGAGTTGGGGGGTGATCTAGAATATGGGGTGACGGATGACAAATTACATGTTCTTCGACTCAAGCAATCGGCTTATAAGGCCCTCGTCACGGAGGCGGCCAGGGGCCTCAGTAGAGAGCAACAGGGGAGATTGTATGATGTGGGTGACAAGGCTGGTAAATTGATTGCATGGTTGGACAAAAAGGAGAGAGCGAGTCGAGTGGTCCAGTTGATTGAGAAACAGAATGGTGTGAGTGTCACTGAACCAGAAGAAATTGTCGCCTGCTTTGCAGACTATTTCCGTGGGGTGTATTCCCCGGTGTCCTCCCGCTCTGAAGAGGATTCCCACGCCCTGCTCAGGGATATCGCGCTGCCTTCCCTTTCGGAGGAGGACAGAGTGTCGTTGGACGCTGCTACAACTTCCGAAGAAATTGCCCTCGCCATACGATCGGTCGCTTCCGGCAAGGCCATGGGCCCTAATGGTCTTCCCATCGAGTTGTATAAGTTGCGACCGGATACGCTGGCGCCACATCTCCGTGCTATGTTCCTCGCGGCCCACTCGGCGGGTTCCCTCCCGCTAGACCAGCGTCTAGCTACTATCGTGGTTATCCATAAGGAGGGGAGGCCACGGGACCGGGTCACATCCTATCGGCCTATTTCGTTATTGAATGCAGAGCCCAAAATCCTCGCCAAGGTGTTGGCCAATCGGCTGGTCGGCGTAGTGTGTGACTTGATTCACCAGGACCAGTCCGGCTTCATCCCTCATCGCAATACAGCGCTTAACCTGCGGCGTTTGCATGGGGTGCTCGCACGTGTCCCGTTCATACGAGAGCCGGCCATTTTGGCGTCCTTGGACGCCACTATGGCGTTTGACACGCTTGAATGGCCCTATATTTGGGCGACGCTCGCGAAGTTTGGGTTTGGCCCAGGATTCATCAGTTGGGTAAAATTGTTGTACTCTGGCCCGCTGGCGCAGGTCGTGGTCAACGGTAGAGTGTCGGCCTCGTTCGAGCTGGGCAGGGGCACGCGGCAGGGCTGCCCGTTATCGCTGCTCCTTTTCGCGCTCGCTTTGGAGCCCCTGGCGGAGTGGCTGCGGTGGGAACCTTCTATTCGTGGTCTCCGCTGGACCCCCGAGTATGAGGACCGCGTATCTCTATATGCTGACGATATCCTCCTGTACCTGGCTTCCCCACGTAAATCACTGATAGTGCTGGTTGATGTATTGCATTCATTTGGCCTTAACTCCGGCCTTATCATCAACTGGGCTAAATCGTGCGTCTATGTTCTCTCTGGGGAGGACCCTATCCTTCCGCGGGGCTGTCCTATCCAGATCGCCCCGCAGGGATTTCGGTACCTGGGTGTCTTCATTACCCTGGACGCGGAGGCCCGATATAGTCAGAACTTGCTTCCCCCCCTTCAGCGCCTGAAGGAGGATTTTGCGCGTTGGAGGCGCTTGCCGCTCTCGCCGCTCGGCCGGGCGGCATTGTTTAAGATGATGTCGCTGCCGCGTTTCCTGTACGCTCTGCAGAACACAATGGATGTCGTCCCGGCGCGCTACTTTCGCGAGGTGGAGAGTTTGCAGCGCCGACTGCTCTGGGAGGGTAGACCGCGTATCGCCTTGGCGAAGCTGACGCTCCCGTGGTATGACGGGGGGATCGCCCTCCCGGATATCAAACGGTATTATTGGGCCTCCCAGCTGGCTGCGATTAATCACGGCCTGTACGGGCCTGCTCTAAACCCGGCCTTTGAAATGGATAAGATTTTACTGCCGGGTGGTGATTATAACCGAGCGCTGTACTCCGGCTCGCTTGACGCACGTCTGACGGGCCCCACTCGTGTCATGGTACGAGTGTGGCACGCGGCTAATGTGGCGATGGGGTGGAAAGGTCGTTTGACCCGGGCGTCGCCGCTATACGCATCTGAGCAGTTGGGCTCCCTGTGGACCTCGAAGGGCTTTGAAAAGTGGGACATGATAGGCATCAGCAGGGTGAGTGATCTCTGGACGAGGGGGGGATTCAAAACGTTCGAGATGCTACGGACAGAATTCCAGTTGCAGGACAGGGAGTACTTTCGGTATACGCAGATCCATCATGCGCTATGCTCCGTATTCCCGGACGTTGCCTCCATCCCGGAGTATTCCCCTCTGGAGGATAGAGTGCTCGATGGACTTGTACCGGACAGCACGATTTCATTGATCTATAAAAAACTTATCAATGACCGCTCGGGACTGCTGACTAACCTTCGTGAGGCATGGGTGGCCGATGGATTGGAGCTGGATGACGAGGACTGGGTATCGGCGGTGGCCTCCCCGAAAGAGGTGGCCATACCGGCCCGCCTTCGCTTCGTCCAGCTCAAGGTACTCCATAGGGTCTATGTCACGGGGCCAAGGCTACTGCGTATGGGATATGCTGTGGACGGGCTGTGTAAGCGTGGGTGTGGTTCTTTGGGGACCTTTTTCCATATTTTGTGGGAATGCCCGGAGGTGGAGCGATTCTGGCGTGGTGTGCATGAGGTCCAGCGGGTGGTTACGCGTGTGTCGCTGCTGCCCGAAGCGAGGAGATGCCTGTTGAACGTGTGGGAGCCAACCGATTACTCGGTACCACAGACGCGGTGGGTGACTCTGGGATATATGGTGGTCAAACGCGACATAGCTCAACTGTGGGGTTCCCAGAGGTCCCCGACTGTCTCGGCATGGAAGGATAACATGGATTGGTGCATGTTTCGGGAAAAAGTGGTGTATGTTGCGAGAGGTAAGCCTGGGACATGGGTGAACGTATGGGGCCCCTGGAACGCCTACCGCGGGGGAATCTGTACCCCGCCGTTATTGCCCGATCCGTCACCGGCCCCATCCCCTTAGCCGGTCTATCTCCCCGGTCTCGGGCACTGAGTCCACCTAATCCCAGTCTTGCCCTTTTTCCCCCCTTGCTACTCCTATGGATTGGTAGGGTCCCCCCCCGCTAGGGGAGCACATGTTGCTGTTTCCGATTGTGGGTTGCCTTGTGGATTTGTTCTTGTGTTGTTATTTATATTAAAATGAAACCGTTATGTGTGCTCGGATGGTGTGGCTACCACCGCTTCTAACTCCTGTGCATTTCCCTTCGCTGCGGCATGGGCGCTATTGTTTGTATCCAATGCTCCTCTTGCTTGCTAGCGGCCGGCCTGAAGGTTGTAGGCCCATCTCTGTATATTTTTTGAATTTTGTAATAAACGGTTTCAAAAAAAAAAAAAAAAAAAAAGAAATCACAACCAGATGATTGACCGCCTCTATTGACATGAGGGATGGGGTTGGTAGCTGCTGCGGCCAGAAGTCAGAGAACCAGGTCTCCCTTTCCGCACCTCTAATTAATATCTCAGTTTATCGCTGTTTAGTTTAAGTAAGATGTCTGAAATCCAGCACTGGATCCCTACCAGGCAGTCTCATAGCCAATCCAAAGAGCTGGCAGCGGACTGATCTAATATGGGCAAAAGGTGTGTATCATCGACATAGGCTAACATGGTACTGCACACATAGATAATACGCTCGCTTTAGAACTATATTGCATCGTATATATAAAATCACAATACAAATGTGGGAACTTCAATTAATTAAATAGCCTTAATGACATTATTGCCAACATTACCAATAAACTTGTGCTTCAATAATACACTCAATCTCAATAGTGAGTATAAACCTATGTAGACTTCATTGTATAACATAACAGTTAAGAAGTGTCATAGTAGTTATAATAATAAATCCTACATTCTGCCCCTTATTTTAAGATATACAGGCTACTCACAACTTAATCACACATTTCAAACAACGTAAATAACATTTAAAGAGTATTTAATCTTTGCATGTAAATTATCCCTGAACACACAGTGTTACCCACATGTCACAGATGTAAGACTTGGCCCTTTTTGAATTCACTTTCCTAAAGAGAGATATCAAAATATTATGTTGCTTAACACCCACATTTTACATGGTTTAAACCTTAAGTCACTAGTTTGCATAGTTGCATATTCTGTTTTTGTAATACGAGAAGGACCCCAAAGCCCCCTTAACTGGTGTTTTAGGATGGAGTTCTATTTTAAATTTAAACAAAAATCTTCCATCTATGTTTGCTAGATTAACCAAAGGTTAAACTGATGTTATAGCTAGGTACGGTAATAAGATCTTCACTTACATTAAAAATACACAGAATTTCACTGAAAAGAGACAAAGATTAAAGTGACATTATAGTGAGGTGTTAAAATGAAATTAAACAAACATTTAAAAACTGAAATTCAACAGTTGTAGTTTGCACCCTTAACTGCTGAGCCTTTTCCACCCCTGGGCTAAGCCCTTTTTTGGCTATATGGGACAGTTTGAACTTTAGCCTCCATAACTTTATTTCCACATAAAGTATCTGCGCATAATTAGCATTCTTTTTTCCCAACATTATGTGGATACTAACGGTACCCAGGGTTTGTTGATTCCCCTCAAATGTTTTTGGGGGTGGGAGGGGGAATGGGAAAAAAGTGCTTCGCAAAAAAGTGTTTGTTTTCTTTCTAAAATAGCATCAATGAAAGGTTTGTTGTGCTAAAAATCACCATCTTCACCACTTTCAGGAACATGCAGAGCTGTATCAAACATCAATTTTTACCACAGTTTTGGCATTTTTTGAAGAGGTAGCCCCTTTTTTCTAATGTTTGTTCATTCAACCTACTTCCAGTTTGTGGTGGAATCTTGTGTGCAACCCATGGGTAATGACAGACGGACAGCTATACATTTCTAATAAGTAGATAAAACTCTGAATTCAAGAAGGGGTAATTTGTGTAGATCCCTGAAGGTTTCCTCAAAAAAACCTAACTGTTGAAATAAAAAGAAATGAAAAATGAGTAGGAAAAGTCAGCCATTTCTGACAACATTCTCATTTGTTACTTCTTATCAAGATGGGCGTTTTACAAAAGCAATACGCTGCTATATCCGAATATAGCATGCTACAATGCATGCTTTTATATCGCATTCCATTACAACGTGGTCGTTACAATGACTGCGTTGTTAGAATGCGATACCTTTACAACTCAAGTCATTAGATCGACTTGCACTAGATGGCGCTCCAACCTTAGGAATAGTATAATTTAGTATTCCAACTCCACCCAGCGCAACAGTAGGGAAGGTGTTGGAATAGTAACTCATACTATTCCTTAGGTTGGAGCGCCATCTAGAGCAAGTCAATGTAATGACTTGTGTTGTAAAGGTATCGCGTTCTAACAACGCGGTCATTGTAACAACCGCGTTGTAAAGGTTACGCAATGTAACAACCACATTGTAAAGGTTGTTTCCCATATATATACTAGACTCTTCTGGTTGCGGGGATATATAGAGCTTGTAGGCTCACCAAGAACCCAAGGTACCCGGAACCAACGACCTTACAATGGTTTTTCATTGTGTAACGAGTATAGAGCGATTCATATGGTAAAATATAAAGAGTAGTGGCAAGGATGGGCGCAGAAAGTGTTAGGACAAAAACCCTCACTCACCCGAGGGTGACATGCTTCATCATTGGGATCCTCCAACACACCGGGACCGCAAAGTACCCAGCGTGGGCTACACCTTCCCCTCGGGGATGGAGCAGGAATGTTTTGTATATCAAGCACGTAAGATATTAATACCTCACAAGTGTCTTGAGGGGCAGAGTGCAACAAAAAAGCAGCGTGATTTAAATCTGACTCTGTAGGTACTTCAACTTTATTAATCTGTCCTACAGGATAGAGGATAACACCAAAGTGAAACAGGGGTTATGGATGTGTACCCTGTGGTGTAGTCAACATGTTTCTGCCCTAAATGACATATAAGTTCCAGGCATCCATCAGGACCATGATCTTCAGCCACTCTGCTAAGACTAATGTGAATTAAGGGGGTGGGGGAATTGAAGGAAAAAATACAACTCAGGCCTCTAATCTTGACCAATCGTGCGTCGCAGTGACAATGAGTGTGGTCGGTCAGATGGCCCTACGAACACTGTGTACCTTTCAACTCACCTGGACCGAGCACTCCTTCGCCCACTGCACCATCACAGGTGCACTGTCTCCAACCCCCTCCCCAACACCTCCTTCTGCAGTTGAAGCACAGTGGCACAGACCCAAAGGATGGACACTCTCAACGCCACCCAGCCTGATGCGGCAACCAACTTGGAAAAAGCAGTCCAGAGCTTCAACACCTGAATAACCAATGCCGCCGGCCTAGTCGCCCCCATCAAAACATATAAAACTCACAGATCCACCAAACAAGCCAACTGGTAGGCACCTGAAATCAGTACTATCAAACACAGCTGCAAACAACTGGAGATATGATGGCATACCAACAAACACGCTACAGACCAAGCCACATTCAAGTCAGCCCTTAACAAATACCAGCAATGACTCAAAGATGCAAAAAAAGACATCCTTGCAGTCCGTATCGAGGCAAGTGCCAACCACACCAATGAACTTCAGCATCGTCAGAGAGTTCTCCTGCACAACAGCCATGAGAACACGATTCCTCCTTTACAGGAACTCTGCAACGCTCTAGTGAATCAATTCCACAACAAGATATCCACCATCTACAGGAACGTTGAGCCCCAACCCACCAACCTACTCAACCTCCTCATCCCAAAGGAATCCTCCCCTGCTCAGCAGCTGACCACATGGGAACAGCTCACCACACTGAATACCACAGCCATCATGAATTCCATTCTCTTTGGAGCACCCACAGATCCCTTCACCCACCGCATCTTCAACCCAACATGTAACAAGATCAACCATCAACTCACCACCATCCTCAATGCATCCATCGCCACAGCCACCTTTCTCAATGCATGGAAACATGCAGAAGTCGGACCTCTCCTCATGAAATCCTCGACCAACCCAAACGAACTTCAGAACCAATGCCCCATCTCGCTGCTCCCTTTCCCGCCAAAGTCCTAGAGAAGGCCATCAACCAGAAGCTCACCGAACACCTACAGAAAAACAAACTGCGAGACACCTCCCAATCCAGTTTCCGCACCAACAGCACCATCGAGACCGTCCTGAACGCCGCCAATGATGGCATCGACAGGGAAGAATCGGCTACCCTGATCCTCCTCAACCTCTCTTCAGCTTTCGACACAGTATCCCACCACACACTCATCAAGAGACTGTACCAGATTGGGATCAAGGGAGAAACGCACTCAAGTGGATTGCATCATTGCTCAAGGGACGAACAGAGAGAATCTACTTACCTCCCTTCACTTTGGAACCCATGAGCACCATCTTTGGCATTCCTCAAGGTTCATCCCTCAGCCCCACCCTCTTCAACACCTTCATGAAGCCTCTAGCCAACATTGTCAGAACCCATGATCTTAACATCATATCCTATGCCGACGACACCCAGCTCATCCTCTCACTCTCAGCAGACCCAACCACCCCTAAGACCAACTTCCACAACTGCATGAAGAATGTCACAGACTGGATGAAGGACAACGGTTTGAAGCTCAAAACTGACAAGACCGAAGTGCTGGAACGACACTTGATGGCCTGCCGAACTTGGACCCACTCCTACACCAATGCCTACACCAATGCCAGCAACCTCGGCTTTATCCTGGACAGTAATCGCACCATGAAATGACAGATCGATACAGTCTCCTCCGCCTGCTTCGAAACTCCCCACTTGCGTGGAAGAATCTTCAAATGGCTCTCCATCAACACAAGAAAAACTGTCACGCAAGCCTCAATCACCAGCCGGCTGGACTACGGCAATGCACTGTATGCAGGAACCACCACCGAGCTCAAGAGAAGGCTCCAGACAATACAGAACTCAGCGGCCTGACCGATCCTCAACCTGCCCAAACAAACCCACATCACCCACCACCTGAGATACGTCCACTGTCTCCTCATCCAAAAAAGATGCCAATTCAAGTTACTGACACACGCGTACAAACCCCGCCATGACCAAGGACCAGCATACATGAACCACCCACTGAACTTCCACCAACCATCCAGAAACCTTCACTCAGCCTTCCTCGCACAGACACCGTGCATCTGCAATAGCCACATTGGAGGCAGCTCCTTCTCCCACCTCACCGAAAGGTCCTAGAACGCCCTCCCCCTCCATCTCTGAACATCACCCTCGCTGACTGACTTCAGGGAGTGACTCAAGACCTGTCACTTCGACTAAGCCCAGCAACCCAGCACATGAATACCCTCATGGGTGATAAGCCGCGCTTTACAAGTACTGACTGCGTGATTATAAGTACTGATTGAACAATACACCCCAAAACTCGACGTAGAGATATCATATTGGACCCAGCAGACTATGCTTTTTTACAACGTGGGTAACTGCGGATTTTGGGATCTAGCTCAGCCGCCACCCAAGAAAACACACCATACCAAGACATTTCTGAAAACTAGATACCTGAGGTGTCCAGGGTGGTGTGACCTGTGTGTGTGTTTAACAAGGTATTTTACCTATAAGCCCTTGCAAACCTTAAGCTTTGCCTAAAAACACACGATTTGCTCACATTTCTGTGAGTGAAAGTTCTGAAATCTGTGGGGAGTCACACATTTCCTACCACCCAGCGCTCCTGTTTGTCTCCCGATAAAAATGTTACCTCCCTTGTGTGGGTGGGCCTATTGCCTGTGACAGGAAAAAGCCCAAAATGCTGCATAGACAGATAACATCTTTCCATCTAAAAAACAACCCTTTTCTGCAGTGTTGGTGACTGCAGAGGTTTGTGTCCTAGCTCAGCCGGCACTCAGGGAAACCATCCAAACCTGCACATGTCTGGAAACTGACACCCCAGGGAGTCCAAGGTGGCAGACTAGCATGGCTCTCACCAAGTTTTTTACCCAGAACCTTTTGCAAACCTCAAACTTTGTCTAAAAACACAATTTGTTCTCAAATTTCTGTCTTGAAAAGTTCTGGAATCTAGGGGGAGCCACACATTTCCTACCATCCAGTGTTCCCCCAAGTATCCCGATACAAATAGGACCTCAGTTGTGTGGGTGGGCATAGTGTCCGTGACATGAAACGGCCCGAAATGCAACATGGACAGATAGAACTCTTCCACCCAGAAACAACCTTTTTCTGCAATGTTGGTGGCTGTGGAATTTGGGCCCTAGGATGGTTAGACTTGCATGGCTCTCACAAGGCTTTGTTTACCCAGAAGACCTTGCAAACCTCAAACTTTATCTAAAAACGCCCATTTTCCTCACATTTCTGTGGAGGAAAGTTCTGGAATTGCTGGAATATTTGGGCCAACCAGGGAAACCTACCAAACCCAGACATTTCTGAAAATTAGATACCGATGGGAGTCCAGAGTGGTGTGCCTTGTGTGAATCCCATGATGGTGTTTTACCCACAATGCCTTGCAAACCTAAAACTTACCCTAATATCACACATTTTCCATGCATTTCTGTGATGTAAACATCCAGAATTTGCAGGGATCCACAAAATTCCGACCACCCAGCGTTCACCCACTTGTTTCAACAAGCAGTTGCAATGCAATAGGTCTCGCATTACTGATAGTTTGAGGTATTGACGTTGCAAATAATAATGTAACACCAATAGTTCATACTTTCAGCAATGCGAGACCTAGTGCATTGCAAATGTTTGCATAGTGAGCCTGGAACCAGCATTGTATGTCTCAGTGCAGTATCGCAAGCTGCTCCTAGACTTCCCTAGTGAGCAAGACACCAGCACTGCATGTTTTGGTGCAGTACCGCAAGCTGCTTCTAGAGGTCCATAGTGAGCAAGGTACAAGCACTGCTTTTCTAGTTGCAGTACCGCAAGCTGCTCCTAGAGGTCTCTAGTGAGCAAGGCACCAGCACTGCATGTCTAGGTGCAGTACCACAAGCTGCTCCTAGAGGTTCCTGGTGAGCAAGGCACCAGCAGTGCTTGTCTAGGTGCAGTACCGCAAACTGCTCCTAGAGGTCCCTAGTGAGCATCATAAACCTTTGGTCACATATGGTACTGCACCCTGCAGAAGATAGGTAAATCCACCCTACCCATAATGCATTGCATGCAAGACAGTACCACGAGTACCTTCAAATAGCTATGTCCATATATACAATTAGTGGCTTTGAAATTTGACAAAATAATTATTATATTAATTCCGGATTAGGTTGCACTCTATGTGGAGCTGATGAAGGGAAATTTATAGAGGGTCTAATATAAATGTGAGATGTGCTAGCAAGTAAAGAAACCACTGCCAACCTACTTTAGGACCAAGTGAGTGTCTTGTCTGAAGGTCTTTAAGAAAATAGTGTTGTGTAGTTCCTATAAAACTATATAGGATCTGCGCGTTCCGACAGCAAACACTGTAGTATTGGTGTCAGACTGATTCTGAACACCCCCACCGGGTATATTGGCCTTCTGTATCAGCTAGCTTACAGTGCCCCTATAATCTCCTCTTACCAAGGAGGGAATAGTTTTTGGCAACCATCGAACATGACAACCATGATCCCTCAGGATCGTGGAAACAATATACTACCTTACGCTCAGTCACTCGTGCTTACTTAGTCTATGTTAGAGAAATACACAGAATAAACAGGCTGGGCATTTTCAAGAAGTCTTTATTGAACAGTTGTTATTCTGGTGTAAAATAGATGAGCTGCAAGAACCGTTAGACAGTAAAAGATATAAACGATTAGCAGTACTATAAAAGTAAACGGATGGTAAAGCTTTACCATCTTGCAGTAATCATGAATACATACAAGTATATAAAATACACGATAATAAAAAGATACGTACTCCTAAGATGCCTCCCTAACTAGATGTACCTAAGTGTACCTAGCATGGGTGTAGGTGTTGAGCCAAGAATCCCTTTAGGATAAAGTCTACCCCATTGCCTGAAGTGAGAGACTGCGGGACCCTGTCCTGGTCTCGAGTTGGACACCCCACGAGGGATGTTTTAGACCACTGCGAGCTGGAGTGTCTGCATGCAGGAACCTCAGCGTCTCTGGTCAGTGTGTCGGGTGGGAATTCTCGGTCTACTCTGTCTATCTTAGCAAGATGTGATGTATATATACCCATAGGTCTCCCAGGGGTCCAACCTCGCTGTATCACTGTGTCGGACTAAGGATGACTTCGAGCATGAACTTTGTACATAGATATTATACAGGAGATGAGAGTCCTGCTGCGCTTCCAAGAATCCTCATGCAGAATGTATGAGATTTCAAACTAGGGAAAACCTGCGTTCTGAATGCAGTGTCGTATCTAGGTAAAGGGTCAGTCCCTATAAACCTGTTATGTACTAGATGTAGGGAAGAATATAGATGAAGGTTTACGCTGTTACATGGGCCTATATTAGGGTACCTATATAGAATATAACACCCACTCCTCATCCGACTGGACGACATAGTTAAATTCTAAATGTACTACTAGACTAACTAGGCACTGGTACGCAAATAACTTCAGTAAAAACAATAGCGTTGTTAAAAAACAGTTTTTAAAAGTAAAAAAAAAAATAGCTCTAATATGTCCGTAGGTATAGTTCGAACTACATACAAGCATTAAAAGTTATGCATGCCCAAAAGCATTGTCAATTTTGTTTTGGAGTTCCAATTTTAGTTTGTTTTTAAAAAAGGTCAAATTTCTCCCAGCACACGACGAGTCAAATGAGTCAAATGTTTATGTGTCCTGGCTGGTAGACGCAACATTATTGTTGCCTGCCTCTGCAGATGACTGTCCCTGTAACACCTCGCAAATTATATCAATTGAGCACAGATGATGTTCTGTACTGTCCGCAGCGGTTGCTGGGGCAACCTGTGTGCCATCCAAGGCCTGGGTCAGAGGAGGAGCCGGTGTCCATACCAACAGGAGCCGTTACTACCTGTGGTGGCTCTAGGAATGCCGCCATCAACATGGGAGTACGCCGGGGACACTGCAGAACATGGGCCGTTATCGGGTCCAGTAAAGCATTGACGTCCGGTTGTGCACATGATGGAGGTGTCAGACAGAGATCCAACACGCATTCTTCTCTGCAGAACAGGCATCGGAGGACAGGTAAGATGCAGTCCATCCAGACTGGCCTAAATGAAAAGAACCAAGATGCACTTAGTTCTCTCGAGCGAGGCGTGCCCAGATGTTGTACCATGTGATAACGGTATTTTCTCTCCAGGAGTAGTGTTTCCATCTCCTTGGTGACTGGGACGTCCATTGCGTAGCAGAAAAAATACAATCAGGATACCTGCTATTAGAAACAGGATCAGTGGAAGTCCTCCAAAAATGCTTCAGATTACTGGGTGCATAAAGTTTGGTATCACTCTGTGTACTGTCTGAAAGGTGCTTATTAGACCTGAACCTATGGTCTTAAATAGGTGGACGATGCCCTTTGTATCAAACATGTTAAAGATACGATTTACCATTTCTGCAAAATGGAAGGGGCAGTTCGTACGTTTGAGTGCCTGTATCTCAGCTGAGGACCTTTGCGATTTGGAGATCAAAAGTCTCTTGAGCGGAAGTTAAGGGCACGGTCTTCTGTAGAAGCATGGCTTTCATTCTGCTCAAAGCATCAAACCGTATTAAAAAAACATTTAGTGAAGACCATAACATTGCCTCCCTGACTGTCTGTGTTGGTGGAAACAATACTTGCATACAGCAAGTAACCCTGGAGCTCAGGGTTATTGGATATGCGATGCTTGGAAGCATCCCACTACAACCTTGATTGTTCAGCATCAGGTAACTCCCATTCAAAAGTAGCCTGAACACTGGTGTAATCACGGCTGCTGGGGCACCCCTCAAGTGAAAGGACAAATTAGCTACTGAATCATTACAAGCGCGATGCAGCATTATATCCTGGCTTATGAAAGATCCACTCAAAGAATTCTCACAGTTTACACCGCTCAGAAACACTTCTAGAACCCCACTACTGCATCAAAATCTGTACGGTAATTCCCAAGATTCCCCTGATGAATTCCCTACCCATTTCTTCATAGATGCCTGCCTGCTGTTGTTCTAGGCAATATTGAAACTGGAAAGTTGTAACCGGTAGAGTTATATGGTCATGGATTAACCATTCCGTGGATGGTAATTCTGCCGCTGTGAAAGCTAATCTGTCCAGTTTTTCAATAAGCAGAATTGTATATTTTGCTCCCTTCGTGCCATTTGCATCTGTTTTTCTGTTAGATTGTACGCAGAAAACAGAGACCTACTGTTGATGAAACGCCAAGGCACATAGCCTGCGTGCAAAGATTGCAGTGTCCAGCTCAATAATATAATAGAACACAATTGTGATTGCCCGTGCTGTAGTATGGACAGATCCTGTTCTAGTATAACGATAGCAGAAGATACAATGTTGCCCATTGAATATATCCTGGAAGTCAACATAGTCATACCATTGCCAAGTACGGCAAATGCTTTTTCCAAATTAATCCTATCTATTTCTTGTAGTCTCTCCGCTGCTTCTTCTTGGGAGATTTTCCAGATGTCATTATAGACAGCATATAAGAAATGTTTTTGACGTGGCTTTCTGGGACTTAATAAAAAATTCCGTAGGATCACATCCTCTGAAAGTAAGAATAAATCTTGTTTCACCTGTGAAAGTGTTGAGGTTTTTAGCCAATCGAGGCATAACTTCCCAACACTGTATGATGTCCCTACCCCTGGGTGTTCTCTCTGTACATAGCGGGTGGGAGCATAGGCTCATGCCAAGGGTTCCCTTCCCCTCCCAAAAAGAGACACCATTCAACGACTATCCCTGGTGTCTAGTGGGCTGTCAGCCCTTCAGAGGGGGCAGATTGAGGATGATTGCCCTCATCTACCACCCCAGGGGGCGAAAGACTAATAGGACCCTGGGCAGCTGGAGCACAGGCCATGCCATTGGGGCCAGTATCCCCCACAAAAATGTTGAAAATCAACCTAGTGGGCTTTCTGTTCCCTGGGGGACAAGTCGGAAGGGACCAGCCGTTTCCACCCCCCCCCCCCCCCCCCAAGGAGAGGCAGAGAGACGATTTGGGCCCAGGGTGGGGTGAGAGCACAGGCCTATGCTCAGGGGGCTGCTACCCTCCCCCCAAAAATGCTATACCCTGAGAAACCCTCGTGACTAGTGCGCTTTCTGCCCTCTGGGAGAAACCCCCATCCATTCCCCGTGGGGGCAAAAAGTCTTATGGGGCCCAGAGACATTGATAAAACCACTGATAGCACCATTGTCATAGACATCATAGAGTTACTGAGTGTACATTTGTGGGTCCACAGTGTAGAAATAGTGGAAGCCTTGGAGGCAAGTCTGATTGTGCATGTGTAAAGTTATATGATGCACCATTTATAAATCACTAAAGTTTGGGGTGCAATTGTTACTCCATTTTAAAGATGGTAAAAGCTGAGCGCATCTGATACGGGGTGAAGAGGAAAGTTTAAACGTAGGTTTTGTTTTAAAAAAATCATAGAAAAAGGCCAAAGTTTGTGTTGACAACAAATTATCCACTAGTGGATATCACATGCCCATGTTAAATACTTGTAATACAGTGCTATAGACAAATCCTATGTAGTATGGGCATTTATAAGGAGTGGTTGTTTATTTCTAGAATTCCACTGAATATTTCGAGTCATTGCAGATTGTTGAATAATGTAAAAAGTAAAGGTGTCTCACTTAGAGGTGGATTATCTCACAATGGCATTGTGAGCATGGCTCTAAGGTTGCATGCCACTGTGCCCACCTCAGGATGTGATCTAGCATATTTTACTAAACAACAGAGGGTTGTCTATGGGGCAACACCCAGCAGGTGCCCAACCCCCACTGGGAACAGCCTTTGGATATGCGCACTTAGGGTTTGGCCCAGTGTCTGGCTTATTTCCAGCCCTGTGTCCAACCCCGCTACAGTCAGCCAACACCCTGCGGATGTCCAACCATCTGCTAGTGCCAACCCACATTTGTATTTATTATTATTATTTTTTTTTTACGGGTATTGCGGTACTCCTGCATACCCACTGCTCAAGCTTCAACCTGTGGTACCACAGTACTAAGCAGGTTTCACCAAGGAAACTTACATGGTACCTGGTACTATGGAGTTCGAAGCTTCAGCTATGGATCCACAGGAGTAGCATTGTACAACACGGAGGAGCCACACTTGATCCGGCGGTAATAACGCAGTACCCAAAGCACAACAAAAATTACATTTTGTCCCTTGTCATGATCCCCCGGGTCCTTCACAAGTGCCTGGGGGTCAGGGTGCACTTTTCTTCCCGCTTATACTCTGTTTCCTGTACTGCAGAACCGAAATGTACGATGGGAGAAAATGCTCCCTCAGCCAATCAGAAAGCCATATTTTTGTTTTTCATTTTCAATACTGCAGAACCCCCATAGAGCAGACAGTCCAGATATAACTAACTTTTTAATCTCTTCATGCCCAACCTGAAAGCTCTTGCTTGAAAACAGCTGAGCAAATTTGCACCAAATGACAAACAATTTATGAGTAATTTCTAACTTTTTGCCAGATTTAGTGTAATTATGTTGAGGTATTTTTCTCTATCTGAGAGAAAATTGTCCAGTGGGAAGTAAAATGGGAAAGCACACTTTTGGGACTCCCCTACTGCCCCTATTTTCTTGACCTCCGCTTGATGGACCAATACAAAATAATCCATGAAGGAGTCAATGTGGATGAACTTTTGTATGGAAAGCTTTTTGAAGATTTGTCAAATGGCACCCAAAGTTCTTAAAGAAACAAAAATGCCTTTCCTATGGAAACTCTGACCTAACCATAACGACTTGGTATTTTATTAAGGCAGAAAAATTCCATACTGAGGCACAGAACTAATTATAAGGACTGAAGTATCAGAAGGAGTACAAACTCTATAGTACTAGAGAGACTCTTGTACCATGAGCTACACAAAGTTACAGAAAACGATGAAGTTGTGTTCGCACAGGACTTGTAATGTCAAATAAAAGAAATGCGGTTGCTAAGAGAACTCAAAAAGAGAAAGACGAAAACACTATCTCTAGGACTAGAGAATTATAATTTTCCAGTAACAAGTCAGTTCTCCACATGGAGTCACACAATTAAAAATGTCCATCACTGGGAGATTTATGAGAATTTTTGTGGTTATGCATGCCCCATACCACATAGTGATCCAAAATGCTTGTAAAGAGGCAATCCACCTTCACCTGGCTGCAAAATAGACTGTGCCAGCTGGAAGAAGAGATATCTGTAGTTCAAGCATCGATGATAGGCTCGGGTTCAACAGAGGGAAAGGTAATGCAAAACCTGACTCGACAGGAATGGGTGTGAAAGAAACCACCCTCCCCCAACATATAACAATTGAACACACAATGAACACTTGCTGTTAAACATCAAATGTGCCCAAATGAGGGAAAATTAGTTAAACATTACTTGGCAAACCAATGTCTGCAGCAGCAGAGGCCAGTCAGTATGGACTGAGGGGCCACGCCCCTCACCTTTTCCCAGGCAAGAAGAGTGTCTGTCAGGCTGCACAAAGGTCAGCCTGACAGACACTCTTCTGGTTCTGGTCAGGCAGCCAGGAGGTAGACATGCACTACATGCTCATGCTCCCAGCTGCCTGAGGTGAACTCTGCTGGGCTGAGGATTTCACAGCCATGTAGTTGTGATCTCCTCAGCCTGGCAACATTGCCTCGAGGCCCTCCCCCTTGGCGGAGCGTCACTGATTGATTCAGACCAGGGTGCTTCAGTTTTCAGCCCTGAAGTGCCTAGAGCCAAGTGTCAATTTGTGACACCTCGTCACAGAGTGGCGTGGGGTCAGCAGACTCACTGACCCCCTCCCACTCTATGACAAGTGAGGTCTGCCAATGCGCGAAGGCAGCAGTCCCAACCCTCCTGGGACCTCTGAGGCAGTCAAGGTAAGTTTCAGGCGTTTTGTATGTTTAGTGCATGTGTGTATGTATGAATATATGTGTATTTGTGAGTGAGTATTGTATATGGGTTTGTGTGCGTATGTGAATGCATGAATGTGAGTGAGTGTGTATGTACACGAGTGTTGTTCCGCCGCCCCCCTCCCAGGTAAAATTACCGGCCTCTGCTGGTCTGCAGGCAGGAATGTGTAATGAAATGCTCTGCCATGGTCTCAAGTTTGGTTAGTTAGGAGCTCATTGCAAACTTATGGCCTTATTATCATTTTGGGCAGAAGGCAGAGTTTCAGCCCAAAAATGATATTATGAGTTCTGTGGTATTACCACATGCAGCAGTACTGCATCAGTTTCCGGGGCACAAATGCTCCAGATCAAGGCGTTAACACTGATTTCCTCATGTTATGCCACATTCCATAGGGGCCTCTAAGGGCAGTAATTAACTTTTGTAGCATTAGCAATTATCCGGGACCATGTAATACCAGATGCAATATTACAGTGTGCAGTGATTTTCGGGGAGTCTGGCTGATATGAATGAGGGGCTAAATGACAATCAGGGGCGTAGTGTCAGGAGGGATGTTTCTAGCTGCATCCTTAGCCTGGTGGCTGGACCGGGACCGTGGTGTAGCTGGACCTATGCCACCCTGCGGCCGTGTGTAAGAGCAGGAGGGGGGTGCTGTCAATTACCTCAGCGACTGCCTCGCGACAGCTGCAGGTAAGAGCGGGGGGAGGCCGCTGCCCCCAAAACTCATGCCGCCAGGGGCGGACCACACCCCCACCCACCTCTTGCAACGCCACTGCTGCATTGTCCGATTTTTTCAACATGTTCCAAGAATAAGACACAAAATAGTGACCTTTCATTTGAAACAGGAGAGAGAGATGGAGATGGAGATAGGTGGATATAAAGCTGGTGGCTGCATTTAAAATGTGAAACCAGAAAAACTGGAATAAATACTGGAGTCCCTGCTTGTCCAACAAAATCCTCAACAAAAATGTATTTCACAAAGCCTCCCATTTCTTTATTATCACAAATGAGTGCACTTTTTAATACTTGAGTTCAGGATGTGTGCTGTATAAGCATCTCTTACGCTTGATTTAATAGACAATAATGTTGCCCCATCTATAATGAGAATCTAAGCCAGGTTTAGGGTTTGCATGAATACTGACTTGCCTCTTAGTTTACTAATGGCGATGTCGGTGAGGGGCGAGACATTGATGTTTCTAGGTTTATGTTTAAAAACAAAATCACGTTTAATAAATGTCTGTCTACGCAGTGATATAATCTGATGTTCTAAGGTGGGATGTATGACGTAACAACGCAAGTCATTACAACGCGTGCAGTTACATCGCGGTCGTTATAACGACTGCGATGTTACTACGCTATACCATTACAACGCAAGTCTTTACATCGACTTGCGCTAGATGGCGTGCTAACATTAGAAAAGCGTAATTTACTATTCCAACTCCAGTCCACTCAACAGTAGGGAAGGTGTTGGGATAGTAAACTACACTATTTGTAATGTTAGCACGGCAACTAGCGCAAGTCGATGTAAAGACTTGCGTTGTAATGGCATCGCGTGGTTACATGCGTTCGTTGTAACGACCGCGATGTAAGAGCATCGCGTTGTACTGAATGCGATGTAAACGATGTTTCCCTCTAAGGTGAAACGCTTCCGCATCTTCAAAAAATACATTCTTTAGAATTTGGAAGAGACTGTGCATAATTTTACTTTATCTACGTAGCAACGTTTTCATGGCTTGGCTCAAGCACAGACACTTAGGGCCTTATTTATGAAGGCCTTGCACCGCCGGTGCATCACTTTTAGAATGGGAAAAAGTGACCTACTGGTGGCGCAAGGCCTTCATAAATAAGGCCCTTAGAGACAAGCCAGCCCCTTGACTCGGCTTGCTCTACTAATTTGCTGGCGCACCCACCTCTATTTTCGACTCCGGTTTATTACATGGATTGTTAGTCACTTGATAAATTGATTTGTAAGGGGTGAAGACTGGAAATATGGAGCCCCGCCTACATGCACTGATTTCACAACTCTACTATCAACGCTTCTTGTAGCAGAGACATGTGTGCAATGCAAATACATTTAAAATAAGGGATCCCAGGGCAGAGGTTTGAGGACGTTGTCTTGTACTTGGCCATAGTCATGAATTCCCAGGAAGAACAACCAGGGGGGTCGTAGCTTCAGAGGGATGGTTGGAGTGTGAAACCCCCTAAATGCAAATTTGGCTTGATAGTTTGGTCTGGAATCTATGAGTCGGGTGTGCTATGCCTGTGTCATGCCTTGCTATTCTCTCAAGTACTTTTAATTTGTTCATTTTTTGGAGCGTAAATATATGTATAGTGATTGGATTACTAAAAAAGTAGTAAATCTGTACCCACAGAAGTACTTCTTGAAGGGGTGTAAATTTACTACTTTTTGGAATTCACAAACATTGGCAGTAGTGGGCTTGGAAAGTTGCACCAGTCTCCGATTTCCAGGTTTCTACTAGTAACAATCAGTGACGGCCCGTGTAGGGCGTTTTACCGGGGCGGTGACGTGGCGCAGAGGGGCAGGGTGGGGGGTTGCAAAATGCGACATACGGCCGAGTTCAGGTAAGTTACGAAAACAATTAATAAAACGAATTTCGTTGCGCACGCTGCATCACCAAATGCGATGCAGCGCGCGCAACGAAATTCGTTTTATTAATTTTTTTCGTAACTTACCTGAAATCGGCCGTTTGCCGCATTTTGCAACCCCCCCACCCTGCCCCTCCTCTGCGCCACGTCACTGCCCCAGTAAAACGCCCTACACGGGCCGTCACTGGTAACCAAACAACCAAAAGGTTGACTGCTTGGAAATAGTCTAACCAGTGGCGATTGCGCGGAGTAGCATTCCAACCCATCGTTTTTCACCCATCATGCCACTCTAGACAGAGCCCCACCGAGGGCAAATCATTACTCTGTTCCTCATGGAAACAGCCCATCCCGAATCTTGGTCATCTCACCCCGGCGGCCTGCAGCCCACTGCTTTTTTTTAGTTGGGAAATTTTAGAATTCACTGACTAAGCTAAGCCCCTGACTGCAACCTAGTAGCCCAAATTGTGAATCTACAACAGGTGGAATTGAAGGGCACTGAGAATGTTTAGGATTGTAAATTTGGCTTTATAAAGGTGCTTGAAGCGTCCTTATACCACATCTTTCTGAAGGATAATAACTACGTTTTGTCTCATGAACGTCACTTGCTTCATTCATATTCAAACTCTCTTGACATGTATTAATAATAAGGGGCCTGGTGAGATGTATGAGATCGCTGGGGTTGGTGTTGGTTTAGCAAGAGCTTGATTGTACATATTAGTTTCACTTTGCACCGGTGGCTTCAAATTACTCCTGCTGTTTTCATTGGTCAGATTTCTAGAAACCGAATTCTGACTGTTCATATCAATGCACTACCCAAACCATGGCCAGAAGCTATGCACCAGCCCAACCATGGTCACCATGGCAAGAAGCTATGCACCAGCCCAACCATGGTCACCATGGCCAGAAGCTATGCACCAGCCCAACCAGGGTCACCATGGCAAGAAGCTATGCACTAGCCCAACCATGGTCACCATGGCAAGAAGCTATGCACCAGCCCAACCATGGTCACCATGGCCAGAATCTATGCACCAGCCCAACCAGGGTCACCATGGCAAGAAGCTATGCACTAGCCCAACCATGGGGCATAGCTATGCATTTCAAAGCTCTCTCCCCTCCCTTGTGTTCCATTACTGCACCCAACTCATTCTCTGCTCTGAAAGGAAGCAAAGACTGAGCAAAATGTTTGATAACCCACAATGACAAATCAAAAATGTCATCTGCGTTGAAGCAAAATACAAAAAACATTTAAATGAGATATGCCACGTAGTTTAGTGTAGAGAATGCACTGTGCAGCATGGACTGCTAGATTTTGGGATATACATAAACGTAATGTTTCGTTTAACATATCATTGCATTCTGGGAGTTGAAGTATTTCTTTCATTTGACCTCAGTGGACTAATACAGTGGATAAGCTGATTAGTGAAATGAAAACCACTTGGTGAACATATGCTCTACGGTGCGCAAAGTGATCTGGAAATGTGACATGTTGGCTTTAAAGTATGTCTGTACTAAAATGCATGATTATAACAAAATTGTCAAGTGAGGAAAAGGAATGCAGAGTGGAATGCTTTGTTACCGACAGGTGATCATTCCAAAGAATGCCAGGATTGGGTGAACTTGAAGGCCATACTCTTCAATAACCCAGTAGAAGTGATTTGTCCAAGGAGAGGCCAATGATTAAATGTGTCTTGGCACTACACTACATTCGCAAAATTGTAAATGGCCTGGAGCCCTTTTGTCCCCAGCACCAAATAAGTTAGTATCGCCTCTAGTGTCTAGTAAGATATTAATTTCAGCAAAAGTTAAGACAGCGGTTCATTTGTAAAAAAAAATATAAGTGACGGGGCTCTTGTCAGGAGGCAGCTTGCACCAATCCATTTCTCCTGTTAGCACCGCCTAAACCAGAAACAACCACTAACCATGAAAGTATGGGGGGATGTGGCATAATGGCCAGAGCTGCATATTTCAGAATCAGGGGAACCAGGTTCAAGTCTAGTAATGATTCTGGGCTAATTACTTAATCTCCCTGTAAATGAATGTGTCCTTAACTGGTGCTCATGAAAAGCGCCAGTGTTGATGATTAAGTGCCAATGCCGTGTACTGGAAAGCACCGGCTCAAATTAAGCACTGGTTAAGGACAACTCTGCGAAGGGTCTTAAGGAAAAAATAATTACTCATACAAATATGGAATGCGACAGCAGGTGAAGGCTACTAGTCACATCTAGTATGTCCATTTCCTGCCTCTTCTGACACACTGGCCATAAATTACCCTTATCTAACCTTGATTTTCTTAGAACTGATGTAATAATTTAATTTACTTGTTTTTCTCTTCTACCATGCCGGCATAGAGAATAGAACATACAATAATATTTCTCTTCTCTCGCACTCGAGATGGAGGCCCTGCAGTCATGAGGAAGTCTCTGCACTCGTGGCGGAGGACCAGCAGTCGTGGGGAAGTCTCGCACTCGTGATGGAGGCCCCGCAATCGTGGGGGAGTCTCTGCATTCCTGACGGAGGCCCCACAGTCATGGAGGAGTCTCTGCACTTGTGGCGGAGACCCTGCTGTCGTGGCGGAGTCTCTCACTTGTGGAGGAGGCCCCGCAGTCATGGGGGAGTCTCTGCCCTTTTGGCAGAGGCCCTGCAGTTGTGGAGGAGTCTTGAACTTGTGGTGGAGGCCCCACAGTCATGGGGGACCCTCTGCACTCGTGGCGGAGGCCGAGTCTTGCACTCGTGGCGGAGGACCCGCAGTCATGGGGGAGTCTCTGCACTCGTGGCGGAGGCCCCACAGTCATGGGGGAGTCTCTGCACTCGTGGCGGAGGCCCTGCTGTCGTGGGGGAGTCTCTGCACTCGTGGCGGAGGCCCCGCAGTCATGGGGGAGACACTGCACTCGTGGCGGAGGCCCCGCAGTCGTGGGGGAGTCATGCACTCGTGGCGGAATCTCCCCAATGAGAATTTTCATCGCAGGGATTCCGCCCCAAGTGCAGAGACTCCCCCATTACTGCAGGGCCTCCTCTATGAGTGCGGAGGTCCTTTGTGAAACAAGCTATAGCGTAGTCTGGAGTAAATCGTATTTCTGAATCTTCCTGTGCTTGCTTGTGGGCCTCGAGCCAGGCAGTTGTTATGAAGAGGTTCCTTGCAGTAAAGGTACAGAGGCGTACGGTCCAGAGGGCACGGAGTCTGCTGTTGCCTTGGATTTCTTTGGTTCACACGGTTTCCTGTTGGATAGGCCGTGCATTGTGTCCTGATTTAAGTCACATTATTGGTCATGAGGTTCAGGGATTCCACGAAGAGGTAATCCCTTTCAAGACTCATTAACTGCTGGCCAGGACGAATGTGAAACATGCACCGCTCGAAGGCAGCATACAGCCCTGTTACATTCCACGCAACTCACTAACGTGTCTATAGTGACCACCTCACTGCAGGTCACTGCGAACACTGGCTCCAGTCTTGAACGTTTCACCTACAGACCATTGTTTTCAGGAGTAGTAATCTAAGCAGTTAAAAAGAAGATGACAACACCCAGAATGCATTAATTTAACACAAGAAAAATCCAATCTGTATTGATTTACAGGGAGGTGGTCGTTCTAAATGGGTCCCAACTACGTATTAACAGAGCCAGGGGCTGGACTGGCCATATGGGGCACAGGGAAAAACTCTGGTAGGTCCATGCCTGACTCCATGCCACCATGGGCGCTGACTGCAATGATTTAACCTGCAAATCACTGCTACCATGTGTGCTAGATTAGGGGTTCAATAGAATCAGGGGTGCCGCTAGACACAACCTTCAGTGGTAGAGCGTTAACAGGTCAACCATTTGAGGAATATATGATGGTACAACGCAAACAATAACAATGCATGCTTTTACAATGCATGCCATTACAATGCGTTTTTTTAAACTACCATTACAACGCATTTGATTACAACGCATACCATTACAATGCATAACATTACAACGCATAATACTTTTAGGGCAACAGAGAGGTAAGTGTTGGATAGTGTAGGCGTACAAATTACTATTCCTACTTCAGTGAGTGCAACAGTAGGGTGAGTGTTGGATAGTGTAGGGGTAAAAATTACTATTCCCACTCTAGTGAGTGTAACAGTAGGGAAAGTGTTGCATAGTGTAGCAGTAAAAAATATTAGTCCCATGTACCCCAAAACCCATACCCACCCTAAAAAAAAAAAACTCCATTACTTACCTTATAATGCATTGCAATGACAGGCAATGTAAAGGCAGTTGCGTTGTAACAGTTGCGTTATAAAGGTGGTGTGTTGTAATGACTGTGTTGTAATGGATATTTCCCCCATTTGAGGGGGGAGTCTATACTTCAAACAATGGGGCGAAGCTATCCTTATATCCAGTAACAGGAGATAGAATGATAAATTGCGCATTTGAAACATACTAATCAAATATTAAAACAGACATGTTTTCGTGGATTTGACAATGTTCATAGACTAGTGACAGAGATCTTTAAATAAGGGGAAAGAGTGCTTCGCAATTAAAATGCATCTTTTACAGATTTCAAAACAAAGGACTTGCTAAACAGTTTCAAGACGACAGCCCTTTTTAACAATTCCCTCTGTAAAATGACAGTGAACTCATGAAATATTTTATATTTCATTTTTTTTAAAAGACACTGCTGCCTGACTGTTTCCCAAATATATCTTTTTAGTCTGTTTATCCTGAGCGAAACATATGCCATTCCTAAATCGAATTAAAATAGTTGTAGTTAGACCCTCACAATGAGCAGTTTTCAAATAAGATGGCATGAACAAAGGATACAAGTGTTCCTTCAAACTCTAGAATGTATAGAATCTGTGTGTGATTGTAAATGTGCTGCAAAGAAGTCCCTCCAACAGAAACAAATCTGTGCCTCGTAATAGCACATGTCATAGCAATAACAACCATGCTTTCAATTCTGTTTTGAAGACATCAGCACATAAAGTGTCAAATCCACAAAAATGTCTATGAGGGCAGATTTACAAGCCCGTTGCGACACCTTTGCGCCACCGTTGCGTCACTTTTGTGATGCAGCGGCGGCATAAAAAATACGGCCAATTTACAACATGACGCATCTAGGGAGATGCATCAGGTTGTAAAATCCTGCATCACATTATACCTGTGTAAGGTATAATATATGCAGGGTCGGAGTTCCCACGCAGGAAAACCTCGCAAAAATGACTCAGTGAAATCTACAAAACCGTTTACCTACTTGAAGCAGGCGTAAGAGTGATGTAGTGCAGTGGGAATAGACCTCAAAATGCATGCTGGAGTTGCGTCATGCTTGTGACACGACTGCAGCAATACGTGACTTTTGCCCCAACAGATGCGTCAGAATTTCCGACGCATCTGTCAATCCTTGCGCCATGGTGTGCCGTATTGTAAATATGGCGCATCTATGGTGAGGCAAGGGTTTCTCAGGGTGGCGCAGGGAAAGTGACGCTTCTCTACAGATGCATCACTTTCTTGTAAATCTGCCCCTATGTTTCTAAATCCTGAAGGTGCAACGTGCATTATAAAAATGCGTCACAAATTTCTCCAAAACTCCTTCGAGAAGAATGGCCAAATTCTCGATAGTAGCTGTTCCTAAATGTCTATACTAATTATAACAATTAGCTTGGCCTGGGTAGAGAAAGGGACAACCCTGAATGGAGCACAACAGAGACACCAAGCACACAACATGGTTACCAGTTTGTTATTGCAACACTAGAATATGTAGTGCACAAAGTAGTGTTTTCATTGTGCAATGCGTTTGCATTTGTAGCCAATTACACCCAATCTCAAAGTTATGCTGCTTTTTACAGACCCAGGCCTAGTTTTACAGCAGAACTAGGCTTCATAAGCATTTCGCTACCAAACTACACCAGTTCGATGAGGCAACACATAGTAATGCAATTCCCACACAAGGAAGTGGTGGTGCCCGGCCTCCACATATACTCCTTTCTGAAGAAAAAATCCATAAGCCATACTTTGAATAAAATTCAACATCAGTCTTACAATGCACTCTGAGAAACTGATCCTAGAGGTGTTTGCTTTAGGCGGCAGGGGCAGGAGTCTGGTTAGACATACATTTTATGTTTAGACTTCACTTATCTGAGATTTCTCTCATTCAACCTTAGGCAACAGTGCTCCATCCCCAAAGGACAAGAGTCACAAAACAACATTTCTGCTCAGTTCCTTATAAAATTGCCTTATAATTGCCACTGCCTCTGCATTTAGTGCTTAAAGGAACCAACTAAATATACAGAAAGCATATGCATGCAGGATATGAGTTGAGTTGCTCTAGCACATCTTGGCACTGAACTAACAACATCAGAAGAGATATGACGATAATAGCTCTAGAAGATGCATTTCAAGAGCTTTCCTAAACATAGAATGACCTCCATCTTACACAGGCAAAGAAGTGTGCATTTCAAATACAGGAAGCAACAAAAGAGAAGGAACGTAACAGAGCAATGGCATGGTGGATATCAGCAGCAAAAATGTAGAATGGGCCCCAAAGCTCCCTGTGCATCAGGCCATTTGTGTTTTGTATTGAGAAAACACATTCCATCTTTGAGAGTTTATCTTCTCAATACTAAGAAGTTTGGCAGATTCCATCTTTGAGAGTTTACCTTCTCAATACTAAGAAGTTTGCCACATTCCATCTTTGAGAGTTTACCTTCTCAATGCTAAGAAGTTTGCCACATTCCATCTTTGAGAGTTTACCTTCTCAATGCTAAGAAGTTTGCCACATTCCATCTTTGAGAGTTTACCTTCTCAATGCTAAGAAGTTTGCCACATTCCATCTTTGAGAGTTTACCTTCTCAATGCTAAGAAGTTTGCCACATTCCATCTTTGAGAGTTTATCTTCTCAATACTAAGAAGTTTACCACATTCCATCTTTGAGAGTTTACCTTCTCAATACTAAGAAGTTTGCCACATTCCATCTTTGAGAGTTTATCTTCTCAATACTAAGAAGTTTGCCACATTCCATCTTTGAGAGTTTACCTTCTCAATACTAAGAAGTTTGCCACATTCCATCTTTGAGAGTTTATCTTCTCAATACTAAGAAGTTTGCCGAGAGGGTGCATAAAAAATGGTGACTGCTCAGCAAGCCTGCAGTGCTCTGAAATGGGTGCTACCATGACAGCTGCCCTCACAGCACAGAAATCCTATCCAGGGAGGTGGGGATCTCTAAATAGGGTGGGCGCTCCTCTGCCTGAGAGGCGGAGGCCAATGATTTAACCCTGACAGATCTGCAGACTGTCCATCAGGTTCTAAATGTACCCCTAAGCAAGGTCAACAAGGTCATAGTAGGCAGGGCATTTGGCATGTCAGGAGGGTCTGATGATCTTTATGCATAATCAATGCCTATGCATGATCTTGATTATCTATTTGTCTATCCTCTGTAATGTTATCACAGAGCAAATACAAAGCTGGTGACTACAGTAAAATGCAGAGAATAGATGGGTGCCATCACACACAAAACACACACCCCTACCCTCTGTTTAAGCTATTTAATTGTATTGTCAGGGCAAAGACAGACTTGGAGATTTATTAGAGGTTATGAAATTACAGCAGGTAGAAAATTGGGCAAGCTAGATGGACTTGGTAACCCCAAAATAAACTAATATTCTCTAAGCTATGTACCTATGTGCATAGCATTAAGATAAAAGCCCAAAGACATATTTGGTGACTAAGGCCAATGTTCCAAGTTATATAGAATTGAGGTGGCAATTAATGCACACAGTAATTGCCAATCGTTTGGTGTGGGGCATGTATTGGGTAGCACAACTAACTTCTCTTGCATTCCCCACCTTAAGCCTAACATGAGGAATATTTATGCTGTAGCATTTTATCTTAATTGATTTCCTCAGGCTTTACCTGGTGAAATTTGTCAGGAGAAAACTGCAGAGTGTGGTAATGAGTACACAACCCTGATCTGTGTGCAAAAGATGCATTGGTACACGAGTCAGAATTTAAAATACAAATTTGAATCAGGGTCTAAGTAAAGTCTGTATGTTTATAGAAGGCAGGGATAGGTTCTGTCAATAGAGTTTTGCTTAGCTGTGTATTGCCATTATCAAGGACTTGCAGGGTTGTAGGGCTTGAGTATATTGTATCATATTGTAGTTGAATTTATATAGTGTTTCATACTCCTAAGGAGGCACCAAAGAGGCTACTCCGTGAAGTGCCCCAGATGAAACAATGTGTGTTACTATTTGAAGAGATTTTTGATGTAATGCGTCAGACCGAGAGATGTGCTTGTAATATGTTTCATTGCTATGCCTCTGCATGAATTTGAAGAAAAAATGAGTTAGTGAAAAGTTGTGTGTGTGTGTGTGTGTGTGTGTGTGCCCGCGCGTGCTGGCATGCATGTGTAGTCTGGCCTATGTTTGAAGGGTGTGCCACCTAAATGTTGAAACCTCAATATCGATGAGGCAGAATATTAAGAACAGCAAATTGCAAATAAAATATGGATCGGTATGAAAGTCTAGATTTTCAATACCTAATTCCACATACATGTACCTACTCGGTAAATATATCTTCATGTTACTTAGATGTGGAGTTAACAATAGTGAATCTATACTTCTCTATATGCAGTTCCTTTTCGATATTTTGTCCCTCTGTATTGTTGGTGTGGATATTCAGTAGTACAATCATTTGAAGTGTTCTGGTGTGTGGATATGGCTGAAACTGTCATAAACAAGCATGTAGTTGAGCTTAATCATGTGTGTAAGAGAAACGTGTGAGGACAGTGGAGACTGCACAAGCCAATGTCTGCCATCGATGGAGAGGTATGTGTATATGCAGTTCGAACCAAAGAGAATATAGGGCTAACAAAGTGCACGCAGTTGAAGGGAGCTACACTTTGGAGGTGTAAACTTGGGGATTCACGCAGTTACGAGGCTTGAGAGTGCATTCAATTTCACCAAACCAGACTTTGTGGAAGGAAAAAGCAATATGAACGGATGGCTGGGACATTAATTATAATCACTGATGGAAGCTCATGATAGAATACAACATATTTCCATTCAGTTTCTGTTTTTTTAAATGGAGCTTGATTTTTCATTGGGTTTAAAGCATTAGGAAAATTTTAAAAAGCATTTTTTCAATAGTATCTGTGCTCAAAGATTGGGAAAATACTGTAGAAATGACAATAACATTTGACTTCCTCTCTCTATTACATTCTGATAGATTCTTGCATTCTCTGTCTTTTGTTGAGATTTAAGTGTGTTGAAGTACCCCTGCTGTGTGTTTGCAGATGTAGTGAATCCTGATAACTGAAAGGCTGTTCAGCCCTATTTATCTATCCCTGGGCACTTTAAGCAGCCCTCTATGCCTTCATATAAGTCACAACCCTGGTATACTTAAGCCGGAAGCGGATTGGTACACGGTGCTGGCCATCCCTTGAGGTGGTAGCCATGGATGAACTCGATGGCAAACCACAATAAGACAAAGGGAAAGGGGGTTGCAAAGGGAACTCCAGGGAATTGAACCTGCAACTGTTGGAGAGAGGTTAAACCTAGATATTCATGGTTTACAGCTCTAATAAGGTAAGTAAACTCTCCTACCCCGGACGGCTGAGTTCCTAATCCTACCAGATTTGAGGGGGAGGAGAGCTGAACCCTGCAGTACGGATGTTAAGAGGAGGAGGATCGAGTCCGCTTTTATAGCCTGGCCACGCCCAAGATAGCGGCCTTGCAGAAGTCTCTTCCTCTGGAGTGAGGCAGGGCAGAACTTGACCTCATGGGACCACAAAATGTTTAAGGCCACAGTGCCTTCATGGGCAACACTGTTTAGGTTGAGCCTAGGCAGCGTACATGCGCTGTCTGCAAGACCTGTTGGTATCTCCTCTATCGGCTTTTGACATGCCCATGAATTGCCATTTGTTCATTGTTGTGCCAGTTAGAAATATGGGGCTTTTATTGGTGCATTGGGTCTGATTCTCCGCCCTTTGCGTGCTTGGGTCACGCCCAGGAGATTTCACTCATTATTTGCTTGCGTTGGCCATCCCAATACATCTGCGGTTCCTCCTGGTCATCCTGATCCGCCTTTTTATTTAATAGGCTATCAACGTTTTAGGCTTTCAGGCCGTTACACAGACCAATGGTCTGTTCGGCACCTACAAAGTGGCAATTTCTGCCCGGTAGCCGTTGAGCTATGCCAATAGCTCAAACTCAACATTTTTTGAGACCTATTGCATTTATAATGCTTGTTTTTAAATGCAGGTACACCCAACTTGTTAGTCAGCACAGCTCCCACCTTAGCATGAGTCTAAGGGTACAAATCAGTTACTGAATCCTTGAGTTGACATTCTTGTAAGCGCACTGAGCATTGTTGCAAAGAAAATTAGGGGTGCTGCTAGTACTGACAGAACAGTACTGGTGGGTTGTAAAATCCGCACTAGTAGCTACCAGTACTGTTGAAAAGCAACCTAATAGTAATGTGCGGACCAGATTCCCAGGCTGGATTCCGCATGATATTCCTTTTTCTGTGGGGTTAACACACACATTTACCACCTACTCTGAGAAGGTGGTAAAAGGGTGCAAGGGGCAGCTGTTAGAGTGTGCACTGGGCTCTTTTAAGGCAGGGATTGAGTGAGAGGGTTAGGAGGGTGAAGGTAAGGATCAGAGAATGTTGGCTTTGCGGGCCCTCATCCGTGCCTTGTCCGAGTTTCTGGCAGGGGTTATAGAAAGTTTCTGACTACAATGCAGCCCTCAAGTGTTTTGAACAGTTGCATTTTCCAGCTAGTAAAATAGGGTTCTTTGTTTCCCCACCAAATAAATCCAAGTACAGGAACACGGAACCTCTTATAATTATAAGGAATAGAATTCCACTTCACATAGTTTTTAAATTGGGTTCATGCTTTTATGGGCACCTTGAAAGTGGGCTGATTAAGCAACGAGCACATGACACCATGGGGGTACGAGAAAATATAAAACAAAATACGTATAAATGGCTTTTGGATTACCTAAGTGTTTGAAGTGGGTGGAATCTATTGGAAACAGCTTCCCTAATCATATTTAACTTTACTATAACAGTAAAACAGTATCACATGAAAAACAACCATTCTAAAACGAATTATGCTTACCTTCAGGTGCCGCAAACTGAAAGGGAAGGGAGGGGTCTCCTACTTTTAGGGGTGGATGAGCCACTCAAAGCTAGAGCCGGGCTTGAGTAAGATGTATGGCTCTGCCTCAGCTCTAGGTTCCGTTTGATCCTCGAGCCCAAAGGGAGCCAAGCTTCACTGTGGCTTCTTTCTGCCACCCACAGTCTAACCTTATGCAGAAAGAATTAATAAAAATAAGTAGTGACCTTTGATGTAAAAAAGAAGATAAAGATGCCGATCTAGAGGCTGAAATTCACAATGTGAAACCAGAAAACCAGGGATCAATCACAACTTCCCTGCTTGACCAAACTGTGTGATTCTAGGCAAATAATTTATTTCAACGAGCCTCCTTTTTCTCTTTCTAACACATGAGATTACCTTCAAAAACGTGGTCCATGCATAATCAGAATTTAGTCCACATATGGTGTACACATAAAAACTGACTTGCCTCTTATTTCACTAGTGGCATTACCATCTTGGCAGGTTGGGCGGACATTAATATTTCCAAGTTCATGTTTAAAAACCCATTATTACTTTTAATAAATGGCTCTCAATACAGTGACATAGTCTGATGTCCTAAGGTGAAAGATTCCTGCATGTTAAAGAAATACTTGGCTTGGCTCTTCATGTTCATTTGTTGGCTTGCCCATCTCTACCTGTTCTATGTAGCCAAGGGAGAAGCAGACAGTGAAAGAAGAACCCAGCCTTCTTGCCCGGATGCATGCTGCCGCAAAGGAATATGAATGTGTGCAATTGGTTAATCAATAAACCTAAAGGCTTCGCCCTACTGACCTACGCACCAAAGAAAGGATATGTGTGACACTTGGGATGGTAATTGCCAAGAGGAATATCACTAGACGGTGGAGGGCGAGGGAACCACCAACATTGGCTGAATGGCCAAAGGACACGGACTGGTGTATGGCAACGGAGAAAACTGTGTATGAATCCAGGGGATGTCCCACCAAATGGAGGCAGAATAGGGGAAAATGGAATAACTACAGGGGAGGAATATGTGATCCCCTGGAGCCTGGGTGGGATGCTGATCCGGGATGGCCGGGTATTAGCGGCCCCAATGTAAATGGTTTGTAACTATCATGTGATTTCAGATGTATTGTCAAGTTCATGCCGGTACAAAACCGCACATACACATGTGTGAATGTTGTCTAACGTGTATTCACCTTGTCCCAAATAAAAAGTTTTATATAAATAATAATCCTAAAGGCTTCTTGTGATCTAGTATATGGCTTTAATTGTTGGAGTCATTTAAGGCTTCATGGTAACAAAGATTTCTTTTTCTTTCTTTTTTTGAGAGGCAATTTAAGGGTGTTATCAGTCTGAAGCATTTTGTTCTAATGGAAACATTTAAAAATGTTAGCGCTAGGTACAATGTCATAGCACATTACTATGAATATTGTTAGATCTGGGGGTCTCTAGTTGGCAGAGGTAGGTACCACTGTCCAAATAGGGACCCTTGCTTCTAGTCAGGGTAAGGGGGATACACTCTTTAGATAAACCCTGCTCACCCCCTTGGTAGCTTGGCACGAGCAGACAGGCTTATCAAAGGCAATATGTAAAGTATTTGTACCAACACTCACAGTAACACAGTGAAAAAAACACAAATGGACTCCACACCAGTGTAGATAAATAAACTACTTTTATATAAACTACACAAGACCAAAACGACAAAAATCCAACATACAAAGTTCAAGAATATGGTTTCAAAAAGAGTTCTTAGGTTAGCGACAAAATCATTCACCTTAGCATCAATTTTAGACAACAGTACCTGGTGATGCGATAAAAGTTCTTAGCAGCGCTCAGGCGTCGAAAAACAAGCAACAGCGTCAGTCCTGAGACCTTGGGGAGGTGATGCGACAACCCCGCTGTATGCAGCGGGCGTGGGCGACGAATCCGGTCTGTATGGGGAGTGAGGCGATACTTGTATGGATACCAAGGCGTAGCTTTTCCGGTACAAATTTACTCGCTAAGGCACGATGCGACAAAATTCGGCCCGCTAACGAGCGGGGCGACAATTTCACCAGCGATGATCTGGGTTGGCTCTGCGACGATATTTGCAGCGATAAAATTCTGCCCGCTAACGAGCGGTGCGATGATTTTGGCTGGCTCCGCGATGATCTCACCCAGCGGCAGCAGGCTCTGCGACGATCTCACAGCGATACAATTCTGCCCGCTAACGAGCGGAGCGGGGATCTTGGCTGGCTCTGCGACGATGTTTGCAGCGATAAAACTCAGCCCGCTAACGAGCGGGGCGACGATTTCACCAGCGTTGATCTGGCTCAGCGGCAACAGGCTCTGCGACGATGTTCGCAGCGATAAAATTCTGCCCGCTAACAAGCGGAGCGAGGATCTGGGCTGGCTCTGCGTCGATGTTCGCAGCGACAAAATTCGGCCCGGTAACGAGCGGGGCGACGATTTCACCAGCGATGATCCGGCTCAGCGGCACAGGCTCTGCGACGATGTTCGCAGCGATAAAATTCTGCCCGCTAACAAGAGGAGCGCCGAAAATTTTCTCGCTAAGCCGGCTGTGCATGAAAAAGTGTAGATCCTTTGCTTCTTTCTTCTTGGTCAGCTTCCCAACAGCAGGCACAACTTCCTGAGGCCCCACAATTGGATCAAGCACTCTAGGAAGGGCAGAACTCACTCAGCAGAGCTCAGGGGGGAGCTGGGGGTGAAGTCCTTTTGTTCCTGGGACTTCTTAACAGGAGGCCAGCTCTTCTCAGGCCCTTGGAGATCTCTTCAAGCAAGGGGACACAGCAACAGCAAAGTTCTTCCCTTCTCCTTGGCAGCAAAGCAACTACAGGTCAGCCCACAAACATACAGCAGGACAGTCCTTCCTCTTCAGTCTTCCAGCTTTCTCATTGGCAGAGGTTCCTTCTTGATTCCAGGATGATCTAATTTTCTGTAGTCTGGGTCCCAATACTTATACCCCAAAATCCTTTGTCCTCTGTAGGCAGAGGGGTCTTGGCCTAGTCAGAAGCAGTTCTGGCCAGTCCTGGAGCACTCTGTTTACTTGGTTTCTTCTTTCCTTTGAGAGAGAGGGGCAGGGTCGTCAGCCGCCCAGCAGGGGGTGGAGCCAGCATTGTGGAAGGCAGGCACAGCCCTATTCAGGCCCAGGTGCTACTCCTCCCACCCATCTACAGGAGAAATTTCCCTATTCAGCCCTGGGCTGACTCATCCAGCCTCTGGGAGCCACCCCTGTCCCTGTCACCCACAAACCAGATAGTCAATTCACAAACAAGACAAGGCACACAGAAAGGGCAGAAAAGGAATACAGCCACCTTCTAAAAGTGCTGTTTTCACACACAGGATTTAAAAAACATCCTTCCTAAAAGATGTGTTATTAAATTCTGAATTCAGGGATACCAAACTTTAGCTTTCTATCTTGCTCCTATGGGAACATATGCAGGTAAACATTATACTCAGCATTCCCCATTATAGCCTATGGGTAAGATAGCCTTTCAATAGTGAAAAACGAAAATGGCTGTAATTCACTACCAGAGCATGTCACCTACCCCAATACATGCTCTACCTTTCACATACACTGCACCCTGCCCAGTGGGTTACCTAGGGCCTTCCATAAGGGTGTCCAATGTGTACAGAAAGGGAAGGGTTAGGCCTGGCCAGTGTGGACACTGGTCAGGTCAGCATGGCAGTTAGCAACTGCACCCAGGCACTGCGGTGGCAGGCCTGTGACACCATTTTAGGGCTACTCCTGTGGGTGGCACAATCAGTGCTGCAGGCCCACTAGTAGCGTTTGAATCACCAGCCCTGGCACACTCAGTGCACTTTACTAGGGGCTGACAGGTGAAACAAATATGCCAATCAGGGATAACCAATCAATATAACAATTTACCTAGGGAGCACTTGCACTTTGACACTGATCAGCAGTGGCAAAGTGCCCAAAGCATCTAAACCAGCAAAAATGAAATCCAGCACAGCGTCAACAATACAGGAGGTAGAGGCAAAAAGTCAGGGGAAACCACGCCAAAGATGCCAGGTCTAACAAATATATTTTTGCCACACTTATCTTAAACTCTAAATCCCTCTGCATATTTTGCTGAAGTCTTTCTAATACTGTGTGTAATACCATTTTAAAGTAATGACTTACATATTCACAGTGCCTTCAGTCACTGGCTGGGATTTGTCGCACTGTAAATACACGTCACTATTTCCCAGTGCACCAACCAGGATTCAGTTCTTTGACTGTCTGGTTACACAGGCAGACATCTGCAATGATGGTTACGAAAAAGAATGCATTTCCCATCACTTACTTTGATTTGCGTTTATTTTTCTTTTGCCACATATTTTACATGTATTTACCTGAAGGTGAAAGGTACATAAATTAGTGGCAGGATATCTGGCTCTTTTTAGTCACTTCTCTAGCTCTACCCTGAAACTCACTGACCCTGCCGCCGTTTGGCTCAGTATCACAGTCCCTGTGAGTTTTTAACGCACTTCAGCCTCTGGGTGAACTGCAAAATACTTTGTTTAAGAAGTTTTCATTGCGGCCCGTTCTCCAGAGTAGCACAGCACACATCAGCTTAAGAGCTGTGTCTGTTCGGGAAGCCACAGCAGCCCGGGCCATGATAGGGGTGAGGAGCAAAGTCCTATTGCCCCAATGGGCAGAACACATTAGGCATTGTAAATGCCGACAGCTTAAACTCTCGCAAATGCGAGACCTATGGCATTGCAAATATTTTTTTTGTTATTAAAGCCCTCATGCTGCACTTTTATGTGCATGAAGTCCGCGCCCCTTTTTTAAAAAAATATAGCTGTGTCTAACAAAAGGGGCGCGGCCACTATTAAAGTGAAACCACGGCATGGTGACTTTTGCAAAATAAACAAGCATTGGCATAGCCAATAGGTCTCGCCTTTGGGACCTTATAAGTATTTAATTCTGCAACACAATATCCCTGGTGCAACATCAACTGTTGCAAGGCTAAACACTTATAATGTCCCAAAAGCAAGGCCTATTGGCATAGCCCATAGGTCTCGCCTTTGGGGCCTTATAAGTGTTTAGCCAGAGATATTGACTTTGCCAATGTCTTTAAGCTGTGCTGTAGAGAAGTGTGGCTGCTGTGCAGCATGCTGAAAAGTTTTCATAAAAAAGTGTCAGAAGCATTTTTGTTACCTTATATATGACCAAGATGGCATTATGTACAACTGAACGACCATAATAAAAAAAGTATTTACAATAAAAAATGTCCTCAGTTTTCTTTTGTTCTTGCAATGCTGGCAACTTGTTTCTGCCTATTCCAATGGTTGTTTGTTAAAGCTTTTTTTTGAGGGGGCATAAACAATCGGAGGGTGAAGGTTGGGAACTAGTACCTGTATTATAAAACTAGCAGTGGCCAGACTCTAGGGGAGAATCAACAGATGCCAGATTCTGAGAGCAGGCTGAGGTGGTGCTGAGTGATGTTGAGGTGACCCTGAGTGATGCTGAGTGATGCTGTGGTGGCCCTGAGTGATGCTGTGGTGACCCTGAGTGATGCTGTGGTGGTGCTGAGTGATGCTTTGGTGGCGCTGAGTGATGCTGTGGTGGCGCTGAGTGATGCTGTGGTGGCCCTGAGTGATGCTGTGGTGGCGCTGAGTAATGCTGTGGTGGCGCTGATTGATGCTTTGGTAGCCCTGAGTGATGCTGTGGTTGTATGGCCTTCCTGGACCACAAACACAGTGGCACAGTCACAGAGACATTGTCTACACAGGATATTCTGACTGGCACCCGACACCCAATCAGAATGGCCCTTAAATATGGAACTATTCTTACTGGTTGCAAAGGTGACCATTCAATGTGGCCTTCGTTCAGCAATCTGATGGGCCACTCTTCTACTTATTAGAAAAGCACACTTTGTTAGGACCATTCTGATTGGATGGTAGCAGCCAATTAGAAGAGCTGTTAAACTCACTGCCTGTCACACAGACATGGGTCTGTACTGTTGCAGAAGCAGTGGGCTGCCGTGTAACAAAGCTGCTGGTCTGGACTTCTATTTGGTCCATAAAAGCAAAACCAGCAGGGGTTTAAGTAGGAGAAAAAATGTCTCCAAAATGGGCGTGGCTTGTAGAATTCGGGGTGTGGCTTAACACAAAAAACTGCTTTGTATGAAACACTTTGTGAAAATAGCTAACACTCTCAGGGAATGCAAGAGTAAATGAAACATGTGAAATCTAAAGGGGAACTAAACTGCTGATGTGGATTACTGTAACGTGCTTTACTTTCATGTGTCAGAACTAGATCAGTGTTTTTAATCACTGCCGGGTCTGAGAGACCCGGAGGGACCCGGCCCACTTAAAGCTTTGAAAAGCAACAACAACCCGCAAAGCTACCAGGTCTAGCGGTGGCTTCCAGCCTTTTTGCTTTGACAGTACTTCATTTGTGTTAGTCGTGCTTTTTTTGTAAAACTTTACTGTTGGAGATCTGCATGGCTACCACCAATAAGCATTGACAAAGGCAGTAGGCGTGGGCTATTTAAAGTGAATGTGTTGTGTGATTCGTGTTTATGCAGTGTGGAATATGGAAACAGTAAGCAGCTGGAACTCAGAAATTGAGTGAGGGTGGGAGTGGAGTGGGGGGGTTAGGGTGGGCAGAGCCAATGACAGTGTGTGCCTGGTCTGCCAGCACATATGCATTAATTACACAAACCGTGGGCGAAATAAATTGATAAGGATAACGTTCATAAGGAAAATGTGGAGAGAAAATGTATTCTACCTGTGATAATTGGTCAAATAATACTTAATAGCGAGGGAACATTCTGCAAGCATCTGTGTGCGTGTCCAGTACGCCATAGGATGTGCGTGAGGCTGGTAAGGATGCTCATGTAAGTAATGGACTGCTGGAGAGATCTGTGCATAATCCCTGCTCACTGAGTCATAAAGGAAGTCAGAAGCATAAACTACCCATTGCAAAGCACTGCATCTAACACTTGGTTCACCAGCGAGTATTTTATGCAGGATAGTGTGGTGGCACCAGCAGACAGTGTTAATTACAGTGTCTTATGTTACACAAGTTGAGTCCGGGTTGTGCACTTGCTGCAAACATGTGAATTTATCCTGCAAGGCAATTCAATCATTAGTTATTGTAAGGCTCGTAAAATGGCTTCTCATTGGTTAACACTTCCTATTAAGTGGTTTGTAAGGCAGCTCCATGGCTCAGTGAGTTAAACCATTGATCCCATAACACGCAGGTCACAACTTTGAGACTTTGGACTCTGTCTTCCGTCCTTCCGACTGTAGGAAATAAAGTAGCTTTAATATGTGCAAAGCTAACACCTTTCATTGAGGGCTCTTACAAACAGTGCCTCTGATATGAAGTGCTATGTTAAACATTAGCGTGTGCTATTTTAGTATTATTATTATCACACTTCACATCTTACATTTGAACAAATCAGCAAGTGGACAGTTGATAAATTAATTATTTAAGAAGTAAAATATAATCTCAAATGTGGTTGGAAACGGCGAACATCGCGTGTGTGCTCTGAAAATGTCTACATATGACGACTGCATTCATGGAGTTTTGGGTGCACAATATTCGTTCCAGACACCACATCCCGATTCGTACAGTGGCCCAGAGCTCCAGACACTATAACAACACAAGCATTGGCCACGCGGCTCACTGAGAACATCAAAGCGGCCGAAAGCGGCCGAAAGGGGAAAAAGGAAGGGTGAGTGCAAGCCGAGGTGACAAGAAATGCTGGGCGAGAAGGGAGGGAGGAATGCCAGCAGCAGAGGAGCCCGATTAAAGCTGACGAAAAGGGAGGGGGAGAAGGGAGGAGGAAGTGCGAGCAGCAGCTGTGCACGTGCACGCCATCGTGAACTCAAGCTTCAGGCCTGCAAAATCATGTGGGTAGCACTTTGAAAACCTGTATACTAAATGTTCTCTGAGTAGCGCATGTGTGCTGGCTCAGCGAGACCTAAAAACAAACAAATGCCTTTTTTTTTGGTAAAAGCCCCCATGCTGCGGTTTCATTTTAATAGCGGCTGCGCACCTTTCCTTAGACAAGACCTTCATGCATGTGAAAGTGTGGCATGGGGGCTTTGACAATAAAAATAAATATTTGCAATGCCATAGGTCTCGTATTGCGAGAGTTTTAAGCTATTGACATTTACAATGCCAATAGCTCAAACTCTTGTAAATGCGAGACCTATGGCACTGCAAACAAGCGCATGCCATTGTCCTGGCTGCTTTGAAAGTGAAAGCGCTCATGGCGCGCTGAATGTAAGGAAACCATATCATGCCTGCAGTAGGGCAAAACCTATTAAAGAAAATAGTGCTTACAGACAAATTCAAACATACCTTGCCGCAACACAAGTAAAAGGGCCAGCAGCCATGGGAGAGCTCAAATGAAGACAAGGCGGTACTAACAGCCACGGCCCGTATAGGGCGTGTTAGCGGGGCAGTGACGTGGAGCGGGGGAGGGGCAGGGTTGTAAAATGTGGCATACGGCCGATTTCAAGTAAGTTACATTTGGCAATGTAGCGCGCTCAACGAAATTATTATTATTTTTTTCCGTAACTTACCTGAAATCGGCCGTATGCCGCATTTTACAACCCACCACCCTGCCCCTCCCCAATTAAGGAATAAGCAATTAAGGAATCAGAAGCTAGCATTTACAAAGGACAATGACACAAGCCAATGAAAAATATGGTTGGAGAGTGGGTGGGGCTTCACATCCCTAACTCAATACAGCATGGCTCGCAGGCTCGACCTAAACGGTACTCCACAGCACTTGTGCATGACCCGGCGCTGAAGCACTGGATTATTTAACTGCATTCCTCTTCAGAAAAAAAGTAAACACCCTAAGGGTATTCTAGCGAATGTATCTTCAAATTTGTGTTTTAAAAGGCATCAGTAGGTACAGTTTTCAAACATCAATTCTTGGGGGGAGTACTCCACAAATTCCCATTCGCTAAGTGAAATATGTCGCTGGCTAATAATGGTGGTAAGCGATTGACTGACGCTACATTTCGCCTACAATCCCGCTCAGCAAAAGAGAGACTAATGGGTTTGGAAGGTGGCATACAACGTGTAATATGTCTTAGCGATACTAGCAACAGATTGGGGCAGGATGATGGCCGGTGCCCTGTACCAGGATGTGATGGGTGTTGTCATCTTGCTAAGTGTTAAATGAGACCTATTGATGTGGTCTGGCTACACCACATCTGGAAAAAAAACTCCTACACCGGCAGAAAAAGAAAACAAACTCCCACTACAAATTCAGACATATTAGGTACATTCCACTTTTAAATTGTAAAAATCTCACATTTTGTTAATATAAACACGCATGTATCTGCAGTACTGTATAAAACTAATAATTCTAACCACTCTATTTTATGTAGCACTTTTCCACTACCTTTCAGAAAATCCCCTTTCCTTTCTGAAAATGTCCTTGTACTCCAATGCACAGTGATGCATTTATAAACAACACAACCACTCACTGTTAAGGCACCTCACTTTGTCCTGCAACTTGACTTTGATTCCGTAGTGAACCAGCCTTTGGTTCAATTTCCAGCTTCCTGCTCATAGCATTTAAATACTACACTTTCATTCACTGTTTTTTGGTGGCACATTTTTTACTGTGCAGGGTTTCATCAAAATTCCTTCCAATGACCAAGCTGATTGCGTTGGGAGACAGTTTCAGCAAAAGCATCTATTTTGCTATATTTGACTTTTGATGCCTTTTAAGTTCACCACTGACAGCACCAACTTCAACTTCTGACTCCTTTTCATGACACTGTTCTGTGAGGATACAGCTTACCAAGGCTAATGCAGTCTGTTTAGCAAAAGCTTACATATACATGAAACCCAAGAAGTACAGCTGAGGAAACGCAATCGCCCTGCTAGTAGCAAACCCTCCGTCCCCAAAAATGTAGATCCAGTGGCTTTGCCAATGCTTTTTAAAATGGTTGAATAAATGAAAGATGAAAGGAGATTTGTGAAACTCCATTTAAATACAAGAATGCCATTTCATCTATGGCCACTGCCCTCTGCCCTCTCTTTGCAATTAATTAGACACATTGTTTTGTGACCAAAAGCAAACAACGTAATTGTCCATATATATATATATATATATATATATATATATATTCACTGAAAAAACCATAGGTTTCACACATGGTATAGTTAGCTGTACATTTCACTCGTAAAAAACCAATGAAATTCCACGTTATAGTTAGTGCAGGTAACTATAACTCACGCGACCGCAATCCTCTGCTGATGATGTCAGATATTACATCACTGATGACATATGTGTCTTTATGAAAAATAAATATTTGTAATATATGTATAGCTAAAGATACAGTATTAGCATCAACAGAGGATTGCGGTCGCGTGAGTTATAGTTGCCTGCACTAACTATAACGTGGAATTTCATTGGTTTTTTACGAGTGAAATGTACAGCTAACTATAACATGTGTGAAACCTATGGTTTTTTCAGTGAATTTGCAAGGTTTTTTAAATGCTAATTCCTAACTATAACGTGTGTGAAACCTATGGTTTTTTCTGTGAATTTGTACGGTTTTTTAAATGCTAAGTTATGTATTTATTTTTAATTTTTGCGCGCACTGTGCGCTTCGCGCACCAAGCGCGCGCTATGGGCGCTCGGTGCGCTTCGCGCACCGAGCACCCACATTGCGCATTTCGTACCGTGCACGCCTCGCCATTTTTTTCAAAATATCAATTGTTTTTTTCTCCCTTGGGGGTCCTTAGATTTATATATTAAATGTGATTGTTAATTTTTTTAATTTTTTTTTACCGTACGCGTACGGTAAGCTTACCGTACGCGCACCCCGCGATTTTTTAAAAAAATTATTAAATTTATTTTTCATACTTTTTGGTCCTTCGTGAACCCCCTGACGAACGCTAGGGGGTCTGCAACTCTCTTCGTTGCCCCCTTTTCATGTTATCAACCTTTTTTTTTCAGTGCGACAGACAGAAAATGGCGGCCGATACTTCCTGGTTTCGACCGATTCGAATGTTTACTTTGATCTAACAACCAATCAGAATCGCGCTCGCGCACGGCACCGTACGCGTACTGTAAGCTTACCGTAAGCGCACGGTAAGCGCACGGAGCGCTGCCACAGATATATATATTGATTTAAATGCTATTTTCTCAGGAACTACTAAACAGATTTACACCAGACCTACAAAAGGCACTTCCTTGACCTGCGGACTACCTCTCTGCCAAATTACAAGTAATTCTGTTCAGCCGTTCGGGCTGTAGCTGTGTCTAAAGGTCCTATGGAAAAATGCATGGGGAAAACGCGTTTTGGGACCCCCCTTTTTTCTCAGCCCCCGCTTGACGAATCCCCCCCGAGACTTTCAGGGTAGGAGCGGAGCGTAGCGCCCCATTAGTTTTGAAAATTTCACGAGGATTCGTCGACCGGCGCCAAAGTTATTCCAAATAGAATGTTGCGGATTTCCTATGGAAACAGGGTCCTAACTATAACTACCTACTGGCGACCGCCAGTAGGTAATATATATATATATATATATATATATATACACACACACCCACACAGTGACATACGCAAGGTGCACCTCATTTAAGTATTTGAATACCCAATTTCTCACCAATAAACAAGACGTGAAAACTATTTATTTACTAACACATTAAATAGTCAGTAAAGCAAAGAATATAAAAACTCATTAAAATGATTCATCAACTAATTTTGTCACAAAGAGAAGGGAGCAAAGGTGTTCCGATAAAAATGTATTGATATGCAAGAAAAACATATGTCTTGAGTTGCAAGAGATGCCTTGTTTTTTCTACAGACACCGAAATCTAGATTCAATCAGTTTTTAATGTTCAATCCCATAGAAACATCAATGTTGCCTTATATGTGACAAAACATGGGAATTGTATACCAGGCACATATTGGTTCTGAAGAAATGGCATCACAACTTAATCTGCAGGTGTGTAAATCCTACCATGCTGTAATTCCACCAAAATTACATTTTAAAACAAAAAAGAATAGGATTGTCCACAAATCTGTGCTCCCCGTTACTGCTAGGATTTGAAAAATCAACCGTGGGACATTCTTAGTCCAAAAGTGGGGCATTTTCCAACTCAACGCCAAACAAAGAACACCTCTTGTGGTCACTGGGACCCAGCATTCCAGTCCTTATGGGGCTTTTCCACCCATCAGTGCCACACCTAGAAAAGCAGGGGAATCAAGGCAGAGGCACTTCCCGCCACCTGCCCTCTGTCGACAATCCCCCATGGCCTCCCCACATTTATTTAGCACCTGGTTATAGCTGGTGGTAAATATTTGCATTAAACTTCCCGGAAGGAGGGAACATCTGAGCAAAAGGACCCATTAATCCCAGGTCCAACATGTCACTTCCCTTTCCGGGTGTAATCCTTGAGGTGGACAAACAGGGACAAGAGTTCACACAGCTGCAAGACCGAGCGATGAACTGTATGACCAGCACTACACAGCCATGGTCTGCCCGACAGCCCAAGAGCAGCGGCTGAGCTAATCTAATAGCACTTGATTGGAAGCCAATTAAGTTGTGTAAAAATAGGCAAGATGCAGTTCACCACAAATATCTGGTCACACTGCATTGCTCATCTCTCAGGCTTTTCCAGGAAAATGCATCCAATTTACAAAGGTCAATGTTTATGCAAATTTTACATAAAAAGTATTCTATTTATACAGAATGTTTCTGCATGTTTTTCATGGAAAGGACCCTGATATACACAGTGGGTGTGTTTATTTATGTTTTTCCTGAAATGTCACCTAACTGGCATCCAGAGCATGCGTTTTATGTTTTACGGAGCGGGTTACTATGGACACTCTTGCATCGATACTTTTCCTATTTCATCATTCTACTAAATATGATGCCTGGCACTTGTGGCACAAATACACTTGCGTGCTGGGGAGTATGGTTCTACCATGTGTCAGACTGTCACGGAAAGAGTATATATTGCAGAGACTCGTCACACATGTTCCATGCCTACATTGCATCAATACTTACTTTGATTTTACTATCATTTGTCTATCATGTTTAATTCGAATGTGTTGCTGCACGATGGGTTCTAATGACCCATGTTGTTTATTTATTGTTACTATCAGTGTCCACTTTATATTTTTGCTTTTCAATTTTTCTTCTTCGTTTTCTTCTGTGCTTTTTATTTTTCTTCTCTCTTTTTCTTCTTCAGCCCTGGCACCTGTGGTGGGTGAAGGTTATTGCCAATTTTGGTTTTGTATACTTGGTTTTGATATTCCTTATTTAAATGTTCACCGCCCTGAAGAAGTCGAGGTATCACATGCCTATTGACGAAAAACGTGTTGGCGGAACTGTTCTATGCTGGCTGTACAATTCTACTATTGATTGGAATTTATTGGCTGAGTGAACTTCAACTAGTCTTTTATGCACAGATTTATGGATTACATCTCCTTTGGCTCGAACAGATGAATTGGATTAAAGGGGACTTTTCATCAGTTGCTGTTGCATTGAATATTGACTTTTACTTACTACTTGAGTGCTCGGATCAGTTTGTTGATACCCCTCTGAGGGACATAATTAGGGTTGTTTGGTGACCAACTCATTTTTCCTTTGAGCAACATTTGAAGATATTCTTGGGGTTTTTTCCCCAGACGAAGTGCAGAGCGCCTATTGTTGCTTTTCTGACCTGGTTACCAAAGTGTATGTAAGCCTAATGCATTTACCAATGCTTTTTTTTTCTTTAAACCCAAATACACAGATCTGGGGCATAGCTCCTATCTATTTGTTTTTTCCTCACCAGAAAGGCAGAGCTATCAATACAATTCCACGCCACAAAATTCAACTAAACACATTTCCAATCCACACCACATAATTCAACACTAAATAAGAAAACTCAAAAACATATTTACACACCACAACACATACTTCCAATCCACACCACAAAATTTCACGTCATGCCACAAAATTTAACAGCACACCACATAATTAAACTCCTCCACATACCACTCCACAACATAAAATAAAATACATTCCACATAATCAATCAATCAATCAATCAATCAATCAGGGTACTTGTAAAGCGTGCTACTTACCTGTGAGGGTCTCAAGGCGCTGAGGGGTGAGGGGGGGGGGGGTTGTGTGCCGCTAATGCTCGAAGAGCCAGGTCTTGAGGAGTCTTCTGAAGGCGAGTAGGTCTTGGGTCTGTCGTAGGTGGGTTGGGAGGGTGTTCCAGGTTTTGGCGGCGAGGTAAGAGAAGGATCTGCCGCCGGCGGTCGTAAGTTGGATGCGGGGGACATCTGCGAGGGCGAGGTTGGCGGAGCGCAGCTGGCGGTGTAGAAGCTGAGTCTGCTGTTCAGGTAGGCTGGTCCGGCGTTGTGGAGTGCTTTGTGTGCGTGGGTGAGGAGCTTGAAAGTGATCCTCTTGTCGATGGGGAGTCAGTGCAGGTCTCTCAAGACAGGGGTGATGTGGCTGCGGCGGGGGGCATTGACGATCAGTCGGGCGGAGGCGTTTTGGATGCGTTGTAGTCGCCGTTAGTGTTTGGCTGGGATTCCTGCGTAGAGTGCGTTGCCGTAGTCCAGTCTGCTGCTGACGAAGGCCTGTGTCACTGTTCTTCTTGTTTCGGTCGGGATCCATTTGTAGATCCGGCGGAGCATGCGTAGGGTGTTGTAGCAGGAGGAGGAGACGGCGTTGACTTGCTTGGACATGGAGAGGGAGGAGTCGAGGATGATTTTGCTAATCTGCCCCTTTGCGACTGCAATTTACAATGATGCATGTGGCCCTTTATCATTTACAATGCTAATAGTAATAGCTAGCTCACTCAACCAAATGCGAGACCTATTGCATTTCCAATGCTTATTTCAATTTTGCCACAGATCAGGTAGCCATTTCGTATACGATTTTTCGTACCCATTTCAGTTTTGACTAAGCACCTTCTTTGATTTACACTTTCCTCCCATAGTAGACGCTACTTTGGTGTCCTGCACGTGCTGTAAAAGTGCATGCCAATTATCAAGATTCTGTGCATATTTGTGCACGTGTGCGCACGCACATACACACTCTTAGACATATATAGTCTTTTGATTGATTAGTTGTTTTGTGGAGAAAATGTACGAACGTATTCATTCATTAACAATCTGCACCCTCGCCAGAGGTTGTAGAATTGTATTTATATTAAAGTATTATAAAGTCCCCACTGCAGGATGGTTCATGACATTGTTTCCGGCGCGCGGCAATTGCTATCATTGTGGAATGTGGATTATTGCAGACACGTACTGCTCGCGCCTGCCCTGTGCTTCTAAAAACGTAAATACGTAACAGCCTTCTACGAGACTACACCTCTGCTCCATTTTTCAGGTTTGGTTGAAGGTACAAAGTCCAGATGGGGTGTGCCACATTCTTAACACTGGTCACAGCGGTAGGGGCAGAGCGGAAGCAGTCACAAGGCTACAGCTCATTAGTTATGTTTCCAATACTGATTGTGTCCCGATAGCTCAGCAGCTTTGATACTTTACATATTTAAAAAAAATCTATTCCCAATTCTGTGTGGTACTGTCATGTGTGTATATGTACCTCCGTGGCTAGAGATATGTCTACAGACTACTATTCATTCGCGCGAGATAGGCTAGAAGCACAGGATTCACCTGCTTTCTTAAATATGGAAATAAGACATTTGACAATGAGACACAACTTAATATATTTATGATGACTCTGGGCGCAGGACACCGGAGGTTTAATACTGGCTTCTTGGCTTGTCCAAATGGTGTAATGGTAGGCGCGTAGGCCAGTCGTTTCATCTGACAAACCTCACACGTTCACTATCTGACAAGATTGCAAGCTTTTAGAAAAGTACTAAATGCTGGTGTAAAAACTCCACAAAAAAACCTAAAACAGACAGGTGGTCTCCATTTTCAGTCTCCAGAAGATTATAACCAAACAACAGGGACACCTGCAAATATCCAGTCGGAGGGAACCTGTGTCCTGCCCCAACGCCAAAAGTTAGAACTGCTGTTTTCTGGTAGAAAACTGAAGAAGTTACAACTCAAAGGTGGCTGTGAAAATGTTTTCAGTATCAAACTAACCAGTTCATCAGTACATCCAACAAAGTCCTATTTTTGAGTAGATGGAAATATGAGCCTTGATCTGTTTTTGGTGTGCCCTAGTCTAGTCCAAACCTAGAGAACAGCCAGAGAGATTAGGAGAGATCTGCGATGCTAGAAGGCACCAGGCTCGCGTTCTGCTTGGCGTGAAGTGCCGTCCATTCAGCAAACGATGGAAAAATCTGATGTAGGCTCTTTTTTGGATTGTTTGGTACCTTCTGGTTCTTACCCAGAAAAAAGACACTTCTAGAAGACCTTTGCACTGATAGCCACAGGTCATTCGAGAAATAATTCTACAGCAGTGTTTAATGGGACGTGCAATCTTGCCTGAAGCAAAAACATATTTCCTCACCTAGGTCACATGTGTAAAGTGTATCCACAATTTACAGGAAAACAGCGTCATGCTTCCCTAGACCAGTCTAAACAAGCAGTTGCAAACCTAATAGTCGTTCCGCAAATGGCATTTGCTGAAGCTTTGGCTTTGCTAGTGCTTATTGTTGTTGTTGAACATCATTAGCAAAAAGAAACAAGCACTGGCATAGCCAATAGGTCTCGCCTTTGGGACCTTATAAATGATACAGAGCTATTGGCTTTGCCAATGTCCTTAAGCTATGTTGTAGAGCAGCGTCGCTGCTGTGCAGCATGTTAAAAAGTTATTTTAAAAAAGTGTTATAAGCAATTTTATAACCAAGAAGACATTATGTACAACTGAACGGCCCTATCAAAAAATAATTAACATATAAAATTTGGAAATGTTAGGTAAATGTGAAGGAGTTAGAAATCGGAGGCTAAACGTTAAGTTGGTATCTTTAGCTTGATTTGCTAGAGCAGCACAATTGCAACAAACAGGGCCTAAGGTGGATGCTTTGGTAGCCTTAAATGAAGTACTGGCGAGCGCCGACAAAATGAGCATGCATGAAGAGCAAAAAAGACAACGCGATATGCAAAAATTTTGCATATCCTTTCTTTTAAAAATAAAAGCAAATATTGAAAAGATTCCCATTAAAAATGAAAGCTCTAATTTTTGTATTGTTTGTTATTTAAATAAAATATTTTGGAACTTGTGTAATTGTTTGACGTATACTTGTTTCCGTATGTTTTGTACTGTTTTGACAATGAAATCAAAGAGATTGCTTAGGTGGGGGTCCCTGGCTTGAGGGGTCCCGCCTTGAAGTACTGATTCAGTGGAGGGGGGCACAGATGTCAAAAATGTAGGAGCTGCTGCTCAAAATAAGATCCTGGTTTCAAACATGTGTGTTTTAGTCTTCATTTACTGGACACAATTTCTGAATTCCCCTGTACTAAGGCAGGTGTCACAAAGCTTCTAACCTGAAACTGAGCAATTTTAAAAGTAGAACATTTTTTATTTAAAAAAATAAATAAAACTCGTAAACAAACGTTCACGCACTTAGTAACAGCTCCCTATTCCCGCCCCTTCCTGTGTAATTGTGAAAGTCCTGACTGCAGCAGGGGTGTAACACAGGCCCCCGCATCCCCTGCGGTGCGGGGGGGCCCAGCTGCAGGGGGCCCCCTCGGCACAGTACTTATGCCTGAGCAATAATTGTGAAATGTTCTGGGGAATTTCAGCACTGGTAATATTCACACATGTTTGCACCTACGGAACGGAACTAGGATTGCTCCTCTTGTGGAAAAAGAAACATGCAGCGTGAGGCCTAACACAGCTGCTTTTAAAAGCACTGCAGAAGTGTGCATAATGTAATTACCATAATATGTTAAGGTAAACATATTGGCTGGGCCCACCACAGCGCTCTTGAAACCAACTTCCCATTAGGTAATCAAGTGTGGGCAGTGAATGCCCCACAAACAGACTCCCCTACTGAAAAACTTTCATGCACTGTCAGGGGCCGGGTAATGAAATTACCTTAACACAACTGCAAGCCTTTATGAAAATTAAATGGCAGACTAAACAAAGTGTGAATATTGGCTCCTGGTGACATAACCTGCTTGATTGAGAGCCTACCTTCAGGTGTGTCTGACAAAGATGGCGGACGTCCTTGTCTTCTCTGGGCAAGAATAAAAGATAGAGTCCTGTTACTTCTCTGCCGCCCGCTCGTCCTCAAATACCAGGAACGCCGAGCTTTATGTATAGGCCATGGCGATTTCTTGCGTCGTGGGACCCAGTTTCAAAATAAACAAGTACACATTAATTTTTGGTAGGCAAGGGGAAGATTAAGTAATTTGCCCAGAATCACAGTATGTTGAGTCGATGCCCAACTTCAAAGTAGGCAGCTTTGGCCGTTACACCACAGTCTCTCCCCGTTTCTGTTTTTGGGGACGTTTTGGGCAGAGATATTGAGTTAAATAAAAACACAGAGTGAATTCATGTTACGTCATCCTCTGACCAACAAGTGTAATTTTCAGTGATTTCATCCATATGCTAGTTAGTAGTTTTAAAACCTGACAAATCCTATTTTTGGTCTCACAAAGTTGGCAAGCGTGCCGCTTGAGACTGGCGGTGTACTTACAGCAGATGCCCATATGAATCGAAAGAGACACCATCTGAAATTAGCTGTTTGCAGACGCAGGCATGCAGCAGGCACCCATCTGCAGTGACGAAGCCTGGCTTTCGATGGGTACTATATACAGCTGCATTACATGTGCAGTGAGGAAGCCGGCCCTTGATATTTGCAGTTGAAAAGCGCCGCATGAAATTAGGTGTCCGGGTCAGGAGCACCAAGGACGCAGTTGCAGTGCTATGTCTGCGTGTTCCTGAGCAGGGAGTAGTTTACAGGCAAGGCCGCTGCCCTGCCCAAGGGAGTATTGCGCCTCGCCTTTGTACCGAGTTAAAGGAGAGAGGCTGCTTAATGGCTGAGTTTGCACCTCGTGCGAGTCCTTCGCCTTGTCCATGGCAGCCCGCTACGGTGTCTGCTAATCAAATGCTGGACTTGTAATTAGGAAGTGGTATGGCTGCTGTTTCAGGGAAGGGTGTGTAACACAAGCCCGAGCTTAGGGCAGGCTCCAGCTGGCAAGTGACGCGAAGGAAAAGTGCATAAAAAGCAGGCATGCTTGGGGCAACTAAACAATGCATCACGGCTCTATGGTAAAGCAAGCATACCAGGCGTGTTTCACACTTAAGCAGGCATGGCACCTTATGTTAACATGAAGCGGGCGCCATTACCGCTCAAGGGTAGGGCCCCGCGAGTGGTGTGCGCGGTCCGGCATTGTGAAAGTGAAAGCATGCATGGCGATCCGAAAATAAAAACAAGAAGTGTTCGCCGTTATTGCACAAAAGCATTATGCCCCACTGCTGAAGCGTGGTGTGCCGGACTGCTTGCACTTTAAAGCCAGAATGGGTTGCAGGGAAGGGACATTGCAGCAATTAACATCCAAACAAAAGTACACTTTAAAAAAAAAATGTTTGCCTCTGCAGCGTCACAATGCAATTTAAACCCATTGTTTAAATTGGTCAGCCATTTGTTGAAGATAAACGCGGTAATACCAAAAAAAAGTGCTTAGTGGCTAATTAAGAGACACTGTCTCCCGCCGCAAGTAAAAGATCCAATCCCGGTGGGCGGGTGCCAACCAGGAGGGATTAAAATGCCTCTGGTGCAATCATTACACTATGTTTAGCATAATCCATGACGACAAATGACGCGCACGAATGAAAATTGCAGGCGGAGCTGAGACACGATTTCTGAAACCGTATTGATTCTAAGAAGCCCTCGCATGGCGAGAGCAGCGTAATGCGCACTGCTAACGCCATGCGAGACCTAAAAATAAAGGCAAAATGACCGGCCTCTGCTTGACAAAATATGCACATTCATCCATTTGTCATGATGCTACAATGGCCTTTTGTACTGCTTTTAATTTACTGTTCCAATATAGCAGATACCCATTTTCAAATAGTAAATTTAAAATATGATAATAATAATGTTTATAAAACAGGATGGGGAGTAGCAGATGTGCAATGAACAAGCAGATACAACTCATTGCAGCCTTTGGGGAGCAATTTGTGAGCAGTGTGGATGGGGTGAGAGAGAAGCCGTTGAACTAAAAAACCAAAGAGAGCGTGGGGGATCTGAGAGTGAAAGCAGCACAAAGAAGGGAGAGCAGAAAAACACATGCTCTCCCGTAGAGTGCTGAAAGAAAAAGAAATAAGCATTGGCAAACCCAACCTGTCTCGCCTTATAAAAGTGAGTGGTGACCTATTGGCTTTGTCAATGCGGGTTCACTTTGACAGAGACCAATGCTTTTTGTCGATGCTGTTCAACATTGGTAAAATGGAAAAAATGGTTATTCATATTGCTGATGCTATTCAGCTATGAAGAAAAAACAAGTGCATGGATCTGTAAGCGTGCTTGAATAAACACGCATCCATGCCTATTCTTCAAGATGCTACGGAGGCTCCAGTGTGATGGCGTATACACATGCATGCATTACCATGCATGTGCATGCATATGTCATGCTGTGGTGGTCATTTTGTTTTTTGTTTTTAATTCAGTGTTTAAAGATGGCGGACACCAACCTTGGAGTGGTAAGTGAAATAAAATCAAATAAAAGATGTGAGAAAGTGTCTCTACAGAATGGAGAAACCCAGTAGCAAATTGTAGCAGCCCTCCTAAAAAGTGAAAGCCATTTCCTTTCTTTCCTAAACATGGAACTAGGAGAGGTGCATGTGAAATGGAGGAGTGGAAAGTGTGGTAAGGAAGGGTTAGTAAGTAAACATTGCAATGAGAGTCTGCGGTGAGCAGGAAAGGGTAAGGGTGGAATGGGGAAGAGGGGTGTTTAGAAAAAGTCAAGCATAACAAGGTGGGGTGCATTAAGCAATGAACGAGTTAGGAATTGGAAGAGCAAAAGGGAGTGTGCAGAGGGGTGGGGGTTCAAGGGGCAATGAGCATGGACCCAAAGAGTGGTAAAAGCGAACAAACAAACTTAGGGCCAGATGTATGAAATTCTTATTTTGCATTTCCTAAATATCAGTTCTGTAGGGCCAAATAAGAAAATGTTTGTATTTCCTAAATTGTGATTTCCTAATAGGAAATCACAATTTAGGAAATCCAAACCCAAGGGTGCCTCTGGGATTAGGCCCCTCGTGGAGGCACCCCGAATTCATAGTGCACATGTAAGTTCACATTTGCACTAGAGGCATTTTTTACTTTTGTACATAGTTGCCGTCTACTTTGAGTCAATGGTAATAGCATTTCCTAAATGCTCAACTTACATTTAGGGAATGTTTTGTACATGTGCTTTAGTAATCGCAAATAGGTAATCTCTATTTGCGTTTCCTAATTCGCTGTCTCAATTTGCTATTTCTACATTGCAGAAAAAGCAAATTGCGACCAGTTTTTTGCCTTTGTACATATGACGAGGCTGTTTTACATTTCTTAATGGGTTGGCATTCCTATCGACCTGTTAAGAAATGTAAAAAGCTTTCGTACATCTGGCCCCTAGTTTCCTGAAGGCAAGCAGAGGATGGATGGTAAATATGCTGTGCACCAGGGAAAGGAATAACCCAAGAAGAGTGGGGAAAACCACTGGATAAGATGCAAACATGCCAATGAATTGTAGTCAATGGAATGACCAAAAGCCCACTGTATTGGAATTGTACACAGTAGGGGTAGGAGTTAGAAACATTTCCCACAACAGCAAGGGAAGTAGCTGCACTACGTTTCATGAAAGGGAGAGCGCAGAACTGCGCCACATTCCTGCTCTCTTTCTACACTGGTGCACTTTGGGTTGCCTAATGCCAACGCAGGCACCCTTCCTCCTTGCGCCATAGTGCAAAGATGCCTGCATTACGGTCAGGATAGTTTATGTGCAGGAAGGAATACTTTACTACTCAGAAAATATCCTTGTAAGCTTTGTCCTCTTTGCATATTTCTGCAGCACACATTCAAACAGGAAATAATGACGTAAAATAAGGATATTTCTCCTTGCTACCCCATCCTCAGGCGACACACCATTCTGGTGCAAACCTACATCTACAACTCTTTGTAAATATAGTTTTGCACCAAAATTCATGTGCAATGTATGGGAACACCCATGCACCACCCATAAAACGTCTCCTTGATGAAAAGTAACACAAGGTAGTGTAAATACGTTTTTTTAAAACTAAGCAACACAGATTAACATTTGTGTTGCTTTGTAAAATACCAAAATGGATTTTGCTTCGGGTCTGCATCAAAAAAGTGATGCAAAATCTTTGTAAATCTTGGACTAGGTCTTCTGATAACTGACAGTTGAGGCTTTGCTGCATGTACTCGCAGTAAGTGAGAATACAATGCACAGATGTTACAATGCACACACTTTCGAAGTCACAAAGACTCCTTCAGATGCCAGCGGTGCCATGACTATAAGCTTTCTGGAACACAAAGAAGCAAATTACAAGTCCAATAGGCTTGACAAATAAGGACAAGCATTGGCATAGCCAATAGGTCTCGCTTTTGGGACCTAGTTATGCAGCACAATATTCTTGTTGCTACAACATCAATTGTTGCATGGCTAAACACTTATAAGGTCCCAAAGGCGAGACCTATTGGCTATGCCAATGCTTGTTATAAGTGCCAGCACTGCTGTGTTGAGACTTTTTGGCCAATGATACGCTGTGTGACTGTGCAGAGCTAAGAAGTTTGATTCTTCTGCTTGATAAAGTAATATAACCAGTCTACTTGCAGAGAATATGTTCACAAAGAGGCATATCCTAGTACTTCTGAGAGATAAAACATGTTTATGGTTTCCAAACTCAATGGAACTCAATGGTCCTGCAGACTTGTACAAGTCAGTGATCATGACATCAAACACAGATCCCTGCAGTGGATGCGTTAGTCCACTGAGCCATGGAGACCTGACTGGGACACTAAGGGCATTGCAGCAGTTCACACATGGGGACACAGAATGCCTGGGAGACAGATGACTCACTTCACAAATGTTTTTCTGCACATAATATGTGAGGGAAATGTAGCACTTGTGCAAGTAAAATCAGAATGACTGATATGTCAGGATCTGTGGGTACTCACATGTGCAGCTATAAATGCAGACAATGTGCGAGATCTGAGGATTTTCTGCACTTGAAAGCGACACCCTAGGGAGGGGAAGTAGGTGATCTCACCCGAATGTCATAGATGTGTGCAATGCATATAGAATGAACAGCGATGAAGACTACGCTTTGCGTATAACTGCAAACCTTTGCAATACTTGATACAAGAGTAGGCAGTACGGAAAGTGTGGGAAGAGGTCATGAAAACCCCGTTTCATAATATTTCACATAGAAAAATGTTTTCCATGGGAAAGAAATTATAAAAAAAAATTGGTGAAACACCACATGGATTTTCCAGAATTATGAAATGCACATGTGCAAATCCCAAAAGTTGCACAAAATGTTCAGGTACTTCTAGAACATCAGCCAAATTGTCATACAACTCAGAAAATTGAAGGTTTATGCCTGCAGAGATTTTATAAACTAGGTTTATTAGTTTATGAAAAGAGATATTTCTACAGATCAGACGTGCACATGGAAGTGGAACAGCATTATATTGACACATATGGTCCAGCAACTAGATAATGCAGCCAGGCCAGCACTTCCAAACCTTGGATCGCTGACGTGCTACCCCAAACCCATTGCCTCAGAGGTTCACATTTGTGAATGATGCCCCAAAATCTTTAATAGATGAAAGAACACACTCAATTTGGCACTTGATCTCCTCACAAGGTTAGTGACTTTTTCTTTCTCGGAAGGCACTAGCACTGTGTATCGTCACCCTAAAAGCATTTGAAAGAATGTGGTGTTCCAGAGAAACAAAGAGAACAGAAAGGAAGTTCACAATAACAAAGAAAAGCTCACCTAGTGCATATGATGCCTGCTGCGCACATTATGCCATCCAAACTTCAAATGAATCCCTTGAGATAGTCATAACATGGCTTTGTGTCAGTTCATAAAATGAAGGCCCACGTTTCCTAAGGTGGGGCCTGGGCACTCGTGTGATAAAGTGCTGCAAAGCAGTGTGGCAATCTGCCATCCTTTATAAAGGTGCGTGGGCACAGGTCCGAAGTGCACTGCGTCACAAAAGTGACTTCTTTGTAAGTCCGGGCCCATGTATTAGCAGGAAGCACAAAACCCTAGTCCTAATTCTCAGAGACTTGACTACATAAAGTTAAATATCTCCCAGGAAAGGAGGCAACGCCCTCGACTTTAACCGGCATCGTTAATAGTGAAGACGTATTTTGCTATTTCATGGCACTGTGAATAGTACGCGCTCTTGTAACCCAGGTGAACGGGATTGAATTTACCAACCTCATAACGATTATAGAATAAGTCGTTCTTGTCTGGTATTTGAATAAGAGACCTGCAGGCTAAAAATTGCGAAAGCGCGCGCTGATCTGACTGACCTCTTAGGAGCGGTTTAAAAAGGTCTCAGCCTCCTGTCGGCTTCTGGTGTCTAATATCTGCCCCTCCACTGGTTACTGTTAGGGTCTGGGTAACCAAGTCATAGAACACAGAAAGAAAGGGTGGACAAATAACGAAGGAGGGAAAGGGAGAGAAAGAAGGAGGGGGGAGAATGGGGAAGAAGAGATGGAGAGTGAGGCAGAAAGCGAGACAGAGAGAGGAAATGAGAGGAGATATATTGCAGCACAGTGTGAGAAAAGAAAGAATGGAGACGAGAGAGAGATTGTCAGAAGAACGAAAGAACGAAAAAACAGGATAGAGAGAGTGAAGAGAAGAAAGAACGAGACACAAAGTAAGCCAGGGAAGTAGAGAGAGATAAATCGGGAATAGGAACAGAATGAGAAATGAGAAGTGGGAAGAAAGAACACAAGCGAGCACGCCTTGCGCTGCAAGTTAAAAAAAAAACAATCCTGGGAGTTGTGTGCACACGCGCGCTCTAAAATGAAGAAAAAAAAAGCATGCGAGTGGACAGTGAAAGCAGCAGCTGTGGCGGGGGAGGGGCGGTTAACTGTGAGGGGGAGCAGGAGGTGAGCCTGCGAGTGGTGCACGCGGTAAAGGAAAGCCATAAAGGAAAGCCAGGTGGCGCCTGATCGGGCGTTGAAGCTGGCGGCTGAGCGCGTGCTCACGCGCGTAGCCGCAAGCGCTTGGCCAGCAAAAGTGTGTGCCAGCATTTTTAAAAGCCACTTACTAAATGTCTCGCTGTGGCAGCACATGCGCTGGCTCATGCGAGACCTAAAAAAACAAAGAATGAATGAGTATCAAAAGGTGTGCTTCTGAAATACAATTTGTGCAAGGTCAATAACCATATTATAACAAAGCTGTGCATATTGAGGACTTTTCCACACTCAAAGACATTTAGGTCAATCACAATGGCTGCATAATAATTCATTTTTTATATAGTGATTCATACTGCTCTTTCGCGGGGTTAATGACGGATTCTACTGTTAGTAGGGTGACCAACTGTCCGTAAATTTCACGGACAGTCCGTAATTTCGGCTGTCTGTCCGTTGTCCGTGAAGGATTCTTTAACGGACGCCATTTGTCTGTAATTTTAACCGGGCACCGATCGCACCACCCTAAAGCCGGCACAGCTTCCACCCACCTCTCTGCTTGACTCCGATGCTGTTGAGGTCGGATGCAGTACCAAAGCTCAGATACCCAGCAGCATTGGAGAGGCACAGCGGAATGGCAACCCTCACACCTTCAGCCCTTGATGAGCTGTTAAGAGGTGTTTGAAGGTGACTGAGAGGGAGGGGCTGCAGCTTCAGGGGCATCTATTCAGATGCAAACAGCCCTGAATGCGTCATGTCTCTGCAATTTAGAGGGGCCTCACGCATTCCCTTCCTGCCCAGGGCCCCAAAAATCGTAGAACCGGCCCTGATTACACCAGGCAGCACGTGGTTCTCTTCACAGAGCTTAATTGCTGTTACTAAATTGTAAGCAAACCTCGGTTCTTCAAACATGCAGTCTACAATGTAATAAAATAAAGAAATAGCACAATCGCAAAGACACTGATTAACAAAGTATGGAGGACAATCAGTTAAATCAGTTCTCTTGGAGTATCTCCTTTAAGTATTGTACATCACAGTGGGGGGTGGCAAAACTAACATTTTAGAAAGAGAGACTGTCGTCTCATTGTCTTGTCCAGGAGGGGGTGAGGAGCCCTACCCCACTCAGGAAGAGACCAAGATGATACTAGAATACTGCATGCCCACCCTGGTGGATCATGTTCCCCCCCAGTGATGGCACCTCTCCCCCCATGTGGTGGCTCCTGTCTCCCCCTCCGCCTGTGATGGCTCCTGCCCCCCCCCCCCCCTGTGGTGGATCCTGTCTCCGCCCTGGGTGGCTTCTGTCCCAGTCCTGGAATGGCTCCTGCAGTGAGGGTGAAGTTCTTTATGGGCCTCTTCTCAAAAAGGCTCAGCACAAAATTAATATGAAAAGGTGAGCGAGTGAGTAAGTGAAGGGATGGCTGGATGAATTAGTGAAAGGGTGAATGGATGAATGAAAGATTGAATAGATGGATAATGAGAGAGGATGGATGGATTGAGTGACTGGAAGGATGGATGAGAAAAAAGGTAAATAGCTGGATGTATGGGTGGAAGGGTAGCTGGATGGGTAAAACGGTGGATGGATGAGTGAAAGGATGGATGAGTGAAAAGGTGGTTGATGAGTGAGTGAGTGGGTGGATGGATCAGTGAAATGATGGATGGATTGATGAATTGATAAGTGGAAGGGTGAATGGATGGACGGATGAATGAAAGGGTGGATGTAAGGATGGATGAGTGAGTGAAAGGGAGGGTAGGTAGGTAGACAAAAGGATGAATAGATGAGTGAAGGAGTGAAAGGCTAAATGGATGAGAGAAAGGATGGATGAGTGATAGGGTCAATGGATGGATTCATGAGTGGATGAGTAGATGGATGGGTGGGTGGATGGATGGAAGGAAGGATGGCTAAGTGAAAGGTTCGATGGAGAGAGAAAGGGAGGATGGATGGATGACAAAGGGTGGATGGGTGGAAGGATGAGTGACTGGGTGGATGGATGAGTAAGTGAAAGGATGGCTGGATGGGTGAAAGGGTAAATGGCTGGATGGATGAGTGAATGGATGGATGGGTAGAAGAGTGGATGGATGAGTGTACAGATGGATAGGGTGAAAGGGTGGATGGATGTATAATGGATGGATGAGTGAAATGATGGAAGGATACATGATGGATAGGTTTGCAAATGGTTGAATATGGCTGGGCTTACATATATACTATTGCGCGACCTCCTCTGATGTGTCTGTAATACTTACCTATTGTCCTGAAGTTTTGTCCTGAATTTTGACCTCCTGTCCTGAATTTGTGTCCTGAATTTTGACTCTTTGTCCTGAATTTTTACACTCACCGTCCTGAATTTGCACCAATGCCAGTTGGTCACCCTAACTGTTAGAAGGTCGAAAAGATGTAACTCTGAGTCTGCCATGCTTGGATTCAGGCTGGCGATCGCCAGATCACTGCAGATGTCAGCATGGAGCGTTAACTTACTGAGCCATGATCTTGCGGGCATAATGTCAGGTATTGTAATACATTTGTATTTGTATAGCGCTTTCCAAACCTCCTGCGAGGCCCGAAGCGAGTGGCACGTTCGTGTGGTGCCTGCGTCATTAACTTCGTGTCTGCACCTGGACACTGAAAGCCTTAATGACCTCTGACCCGGTGCTAATAGAGACTCTATCAGTGCTGTCCTTTCCAGAGGGACCTATAAATACTCAGGAGCTGTTCAATTTTGCAGTCTTCTTTCTAGGGTTATAGTTCACGCTCATGTGTGCGTGTGATATAGTGTGCCTTGTATTCCGTGGCACTGAAATCAATAATGCAGCACTTTAGGGTTTACAGCAGTTTGCTCTGTGTGACAGGTGACTGATCGGCTGGGCTCTCCTCGGCAGCAGGGGGGGCGGGGGCGGGGGCGAGCCTCAGTGCCTCTGTAACCAACGAACCTCTGTGGGGAGGGTCGGCGTGCACGCGTCTGCCAGCAGGAATGGAAATGTGGCCTCAAATATGCCCTGGGGCACTGCCTCTGCTGGCATGTCCAACTGACCGGTCACAGATGGATTCTATAGTGTTAGAGTGGGGATTAGGTATAAAACTATGTACGTCAAGCAGAAAAAACAAGAAATGTTCTTTAGTTAAGCACATTTTAAAAAGGCAGCAGACCTAATTAAACATTAAAAAGCAGTCCCGAATTTTAACAAATTGTAAATGTGTACGTTCATTACGCGTCCAAAGTCCCATTTGCCAGCAGTTGAGTCTAGTGGAATCCATTTGTATCTGGTCAACTGGGATTTCTACCAGACCCTCGGGAGCATCCACCACCCTGGGCGCTGGAGGTGCCACCTGCGCCCATCTCATTAGGACATGTTTCCTAGTCTGGGTTTGCAATCGGCAGCCTCGTGTGTTCGTGTCTGCTTACATTGAGAAAACTGAACCGACACATCTGACAACAATGATTGGTAACAGACAAGCCCGGGCCTGGGTAGCGCAGGTTGGGATCAAAAAAGCCCCCCAGGGACCCCAGAAAAAAATAGACCCACATTTGGGGATCATGACCTTTTGCAATTAATTACTTGGCTAGTGCTGGAATTTAATGTGTGTCTAAATATGTAGTAAAAGAAGCCTTCATTCACCAGTTTTACTTCCAACCTCTCGTCTCAGCCTGTTTCATTACTCCCCCTCCCCTAATCTGCCCCCACACTTATGATTCTCCCATGTGTCCATTGAAGCCCTCCACCTTTCATGCTAACTTTTCACATTTCTCAGCCTTCTCCCTGTTAGCTCCACTCACCTCGTCTAGGTGCCCAGCCTCCCATCCCTTTACTTCCTTTAGAAACTTTTTTTTTCTTTTTGTAATGTTCATGTCTTTTTTTTTTTCACGCCTTTCACCTCTTTTGCTTCCACTTTGTTTTTCTCCCTTCACGCTTCTTCCCTTATTCTCTCTTCGGCCATTCACTCCTTTCCGTCCCACCAATATTCCTACTTCAATTTCCCTCTTAGGTCTTCACCATCCGTTTCCTTCTCTCAGACATTATTTCTGCTTTTTCTCTTCGCCTCTTCTTACTCCTTCTCCAACCTCGTAGCTCTTCCAGAAAACTTCATCTTACCTTCATAATATCTTCTGACAGCCACCCCAGCACAGCCAGTGTCACATTACCCCTGTGCAGGACACATTGTACCTATGAACCCTTCACGAGAAGTTTATTCGGGTGCACTAGGAGCCACAAGGACATTTTCAGGGTCTCACCCAGTCACCATCTTCCAAATCGGGCCCCTTTTGTCGTGAAGAGACAAAGCTCTGACTGGACATTACGTTTCTTCAGTACCATTACTTGTGCCATACTGTAGCTCAGTCCAATACCCCTACGACTTCCTGAAGTTAGCCTTGACTGCAGTTTTAATCACCATTCTTGGAAAGTTAAGTGTAGAAAGGAAGTTACTTGATCATCCAATTGGAATAAAATAGGAGCTAAAGCCCGGGAAAGGCTCCAAGCACAACTGTCTTTCAATAAGTTTGTATTTTCATAGAACACTGGATAAAGTAACCATATAATGCCCACCTGGTCCGCCTCAGTCCTTGGCAGATGAAGCAGCATAGCACACTATTTAAGTGTTATCTTTGATGTTACGTAACAATTACAACACAGATATGTAAAAAGATGACACTTTCAATAGATTGCAGAAGTTTAAAACTAGAGGTGGGTGTGTCCCTGAATGTGTGAGTCCGGCTGAACGTCCTACGTCCCTGAGGCCAAACACAAGCCACGCTGCGACTGAGTGACTTCTCCAGCACATGGCATCAGGCACAGGGAGAGGAGAGAGACATTAGAAAGGATGACACAGGGCAGGGTAGGAAGGAGAAAGATGGGCGTTAGGAAACTGCAGGGCAGTGAGAAGGATTCAGATGACATCCAGGCGAGGGACACCTGAGCCAGAAAGGCTATTTGGCAAGGGAAGCTTCAAGAAATGGGAAAAAAATAAAAAATAGCATGAGGAGGAAATAAAAGTCACGTAAGAGGGGTGAGAGTGTGCAAGGTGAGCAGGGCTAGGGCAGAGTCAGTGGTGCGACATGTGACTCACTGACGGTGACTGCCTGCACTACTGAGCTATCAAGGGCCCCAGACTATCACATCATGCCTATACAACGTAGGGGAAAAAACTGCCCACACGTTGCCTCAAGCACTGGACCTCTGTCAATGATGTATTGACCACCTTCACAATCCGGGCATGTGCCCGGAAACCTGGGGCCATATTTACACGGAAATGACGGAGCGCTGAGCTGTTGCAAATTTTGCAGTGTCACACTCCGCCATTTCCAAAATGCAGGGATGTGCTGTATTTACAGCAATATGGCTCACCCCTATGTTTTCCCTAGCGCTGGCGCTAAAACTAGCTGCCTAGCGCCAATGCAGACACCCTTGTGCCATAGTGCAAGGGTGCTTGCGTTGCAGGGAGTGATTGTTTATGTGCAGGAAGGTATGCCTTCCTGCACATAAACACTGCATATAAACAATCAATAATGATGATCTGTTTCTTCTATGTGTGCTGCATTCTGCAGCACACATACAAATAGCAAATCACCATTATTTAATGGCTGTTTATGTGCAGGAAGGGACACCTTCCTGCAGATAAACAGTCAGTAATGGCATGTTGCTCTTTCTATGTGTGCTGCAGAGTGCAAAAAAAGCAAAAACAAGGAGAAGCAAAAGTATTTTTCCTCATTGTGCCATTCTAACACCTTCATTTTTGGCGCAAAAAGCAATGGGCGTTGTGGTGGAACGCTCACAGCAACATCCATTGAAAGCCCCTTTCAAGCAGATACCTGCCTGAAGGAGTACCATATTTACAAAGCAGTATCAAGCCACACAAAGTGGCTTTACGCCACATTGTAAATATGGTGCAGGGCTTTGCGTCATCGGAACATCAAAAAAGTGACGTTCCGGTTGCGCAATCCCCTTGTAAATATGCCGCCAGCTGCCTTGATGACATGGAGCTGGGTGGCCACACTAGTTGGTGCAGGTGAAAAGTGGGAAGCCCCTTTCTACAGGGTCCGCTAGAATGAATAGCAGAAGCTGGATTGAATTGAAAATCTTAAGAAAGTCAGCATAAATTTTTTAAAGCCTGATCGCATTCACTTGGCCGAGTCTGGGGGCGCGGACCACACAATGGTGCTGCAACACGACAGGTCCTACCTGTCATGTTCCGCCATAGACCAGCATGCAATAATGCGTCACAGCGGAATCCGATCCCGCCTGCCGTAAAGGGATGAGTAATTCCCTTTGTGATCAGTGCATCCAGCGGTTATTGTATCTTTCAAAGGAACATTGGGCAGAGGATCATTTAACGAAAACAACCTAACCCACCTCTGCACAGGTGTAATTTCAGAATCCCTCATCACACTCCAGCGCTGCCAGCGAACCCGGACGGGTCATTGTTTCTTATGGTTGTGCTCATGGAAGCTGCTGGTCTGTTGCATTTGAAAATGAACATTTTCTTTTTTGACCTGCTCAGTGAAAGGAGTCAACAATGTTCATCTGCCCAAGAAATACATGTGATCTGCCCATGAAAACGCTTTCCGAATTTAAAACCTTTTGGACAGCACATGAATGAATTAATCTGCATTTCTAAAGCGCATGGCTACCCGAAGGCATCCCATATCTACGATCACTGACACACATTACTCCTGTGTAATGTCCTGCTCTTTAGGTTTTTTGCTTTCATATGTATAAAGAAACTTTTATAGAAGGACATTGATGGGCTAGATTTACACATGACTTGCATCACCGTTACTAAGCCATGCAAAGCCAGATGGTTTAGTAAACCCAAGGTAACGCAAGGCAGCGCATTATGTTCCTTTGCATTACCTTGCTACGGGGCGCGTTCCATGGGTGGAGTGTGGGTGTTCCCATGCATCCACCCATGAATTTTGGTACATTTCTAGATTTACAAAGAGTTATAAACCTAGGAATGCATAAAAATGGTACACCTCCCAGACCCAGGCGTAACAAGGAGAAAGAATTGTATTTCTCCTTGCTAACTTTTGATATGTGTGATGCATTCCGTATTACACATAGAGAAAAGAAAATGCCTTTAAGGATTATTTTTGTGCAGGAAGGTGTTCTTTCTGGCACAAAAACAATCCTGCTCGTAATGCAGGCCCACTTGCACCATGGTGTAAGGGTGCTTGGTTGTTGCTAGGTAGCACAGTGTGCCAGCGCAGGGAGGCAGCAGAAATATGCCATATTGTGGGAAATTGGGTTGTTGGTTGACTGGGGTGGGAACTCTGAACAAGCAACAGCCACAATCCCTTGCAGGGTGAACCACCAAAAGTCACTAAATTAACATGTGCCCAACCCTGGGTAGCTTGGCACACAAGTAGTCAGGATTAACTTAGAGGCAATGTGTAAAGTATTATGCAGCACACAAACAGCAATAAAGTGAAAACACTACACAAGAAAAAATCCAAACCTACTTAGAAAACAAGATTAGATTTGAATACATTATTTGACAGCAAAACAACAAAAATCCAATACGTAGAATCAGAGGTGTTGATTTTAGAAGAATTATATGAAAATAGAGCCAAAAAGCACAAAGCGCCAACAAGGGATATCTGGTCGCACTGGATCGTCAAAAGTCAAAAGTTGAGGCCGACCACGATGGAGTGCGGGAAGGCGACAAGGACCAGGTTAGGCCCGCTGAGCAAACGTACCTTAGTATGGAGCGCAGAGGAGCGAAGCGCCGATGTCAATCCACACCTTCAGCGGTGATCCACTGGTCCTTGCCGCACAACAGCGACGATGCGTCGGCTCCGATGTGATGCAGAGTTTCAGCTTTCACGTTGATGTTGTTTTTGACAGAGATGCAAGGACTTTACTTGAAGACCATTGTGCAGTGGTGGTTCCGAAGTCGGAACGGAGTCTCCGAGCCGCCCCAAAGCAGCGATGCATCGGTTCTGGTCCTCGCAACAGGGGTGATGTGCCTGTTTCGATCCATGCAGTATCAAAGGATGCATCGGAGTTGGTCACGCAAAGATAGTGACGTGCCAGTTCTGTATCTGCAGTGGCGATAATGCACCGGTTTTGTTGAGCAAGCACCTTAGGGCCACTTCCAAGGGTTCAGGACTGGGGTGGCACAACTTGGCAGGGTAAACTCTCAGATGGCAGAGTCCAGGTGCAGAAACAGTGTAGTTGGAAGTCTGTTATGGCCCTGAAATTTCAGATCAGGATGCTGGCCCTTTGATTCACTTTGGGTTCTGGGGGTTCAAGTCATACAGATCCAGTCCTTCTCATCCAGACCAGAAGGGCAGCAGGTCAGCACAGCAAGAAAGCAGCTCTTCCAGAGCAGCAGTCCAGCAGAGTGGCAGTCCTTCTGCAGCACAGCAGTCCTTCTTCCTGGCAGAGTATCCCCAGGTCCAGAAGTATTGTCTGAGGTCCAATTATTTTACCGAGTGGTGACTTTGAAGTGGGGGAGACTTCAGAAAGGGTCTTTGAAGTGCACAGAGGTCCTTCCTTCCTGCCCTGGGCTTAGACTCACTACAGAGTTGTATGCAGCCCTTTGTGTGGGGACATGACAAAGTCTGTTCAGGTGTAAGTGTGAGGCTGTACACAGCTCCTCCCTCCAATCCTCGCAGGACGGCCCATTAAGTCATACCTCAGCTCCCATTGTGTGTGGCTGTCATGGGGAAATACAAAAAAAAACAGTTCCCAGGCATGTATCAGAGACAGGGCTAAGAGCAAGAAAAGTCCAATTTTCTAAAGTGGCATTTTCAAAATTGTAATAATAAATCAGACTTTGCCATTAAAGTGGATTTATCATTACGAGTCCATAGGTACCAAGCACAACAGATCAACTCCCTCTCAATTAGGAATTATAGCTTAATAAATGTAATAAGGAATCCCCAATGTTAGCCTATGGGAAGGGTAGGCCTCACAGTTATGAAAAACGAGTTTGGGAGCTTTCCACTACCAGGACACATAAAACTTAAAAGTACATGTCCTACCTTTTACTTACACAGCACTCTGCCAATTGGGCTACCTAGGGCATACCTTAGGGGTGACTCATATGTAATAAAAGGGAAGTTTAAGTCTTGGCAAGGGGTTTTAAATGCACAGTCGAAATGGTGGTGTGATACTGCCTTCAGGCTACAATGGCAGGCCTGGGACATGTTTAGAGTCCTACTTAAGTGGGTGGCACAATAAGTGCTGCAGGCCCACTGGTAGCATTTAATTTATAGGCCCTGGGTATATGGTATACAACTCTACAAGGGACTTACAAGTAAACTAAATACGCCAATGAGGTATATGCCAATAAATTCATGTTTAGGGAAAAAAGAGCACTTTAACACTGGTCAGCAGTGGTAAATTGCCCAGAGTCCTAACGCCAACAAAAATGAGTTCAACAAAAAGGGGAGGAGGAAGACACAAAGGTTCTGGACGACCCTGCAGAAAGGGTCATTTCCAACACATCTTTCTAAATATGTACCATATTTACAAAACTATAGCACATGTCTGCTGCATTTCTGATGTCTCTCTTTCATGTATCCCAGCACAGAATGTTGCCTTGCTGTGCTGTGTTGCGCAAGATGTTAGTGGACTGCCCCAGGGGACGACAATTTGAAAATCAAACGCTGCCACACACAACAGACATAGAAAAAGGACCACAATTTTGCAGTGGCCGTGAGACACACAATGGGGCAGATTTATAACGGACTTGTGCCACTTTTACGCCGCCGTTGCGTCACGTTTGTGACGCAGCGGCGGCGTAAACCCTGCGCCATGTTGCGCCCCATTTACAACGTGACACATCTAGGGAGATGCGTCACGTTGTAAAGCCTGCGCCACATGTGGGCATACCTGCACAGGGGGGGCGTTCCGGCGCAGGAACACCTCTGAAAAGTGGCTGAGTGAAATCTACAAGATTTCACTCAGTCACTTTTCTGGCCATGCTGCGTCAAAACCCTGCGCCTTCTTGAAGCAGGCGTAAGGTTTGACGCAGCATTGTAACAATAGGGCACCCCCGAGCCTTGCTGGAGCTGCGTCGCGCTTGCGACGCAACTCCAGCAATGCGCAAACCTTCCGCCATCAGATGCGTCACGCATCTGTTTATCCTTGCGCCACGATGTGCTGCATTGTAAATGCAGCGCATCTATTGTGGCGCAAGGGTAAACTTTCGTGACGCATCTTCCCTGGCGCATCCATGCTGATTTGCAGGGATGCGCCAGGGAACATAAATCTGCCCCAATGGCTTAACTGACTACATTCAGCAGCACAAAAAAAGTGGACAACAAGGAGGCTCTGAGGTCCCACTATGGGTATTTTTGTGGCAATCATGAAAGGAAAATTAAATGCAACCTTGAAACACAGTATCTGTGTCACTTAAATTGGTTTTCAATGAGGTGATAATCCTGCAACCCAACATCTGTCTCTTGTCTTTTCCAGTGGGTTTGTGTCCTGTTATACACTATTTTAGACATGGGGAGAGGAAGCGATTTACCCCACACTACAGGATGCTAAGTGAAGGCTGGGATTCAGACCTAGTTCCCCAGTTCGAAGGTTGACCTCAAGCTGCCCCTCAGTATGACAAAACCATGTAAAGCAGGGCATGGGTGGCCTAGCTTGGGTAACCAGGGCACAAACTCATGGGAAAAGGCACAAGATAGACGTTGACTTTGCACAATGTAGTAAAGGAGACGTTCATCCAAATCCCAAGATGCATTTGGTCACACATCCAAGAATTTCACAAACAGCGGATGCACAAGCAAAACAACTGACATAGCATACATATAGGCACACCATAACCTGCATCTGCATGTCAAACTCATCACAGTACCCAAACTCCGATGAGTACCACCTGTACATGGGGAGCCTCCAAGACACAGCCATAATGCTGGTCATCATCACAAGAACAGCCACCATACATCAGGAGAACAAGAGGATTCAGTGTCTGAGCCGAGGAGCCCGGCATGATCAATCCAATGGAACACAGCCTTGGGGACTATACCATGCAACATGTATGACAGGATCCACATGTAAATACCAGATCAGAAGGCAACAGCATTCAAGGAGACTGCTGCTTCTGTGTACAAGAAAGGCGGCCCCTCATCTATTTCGTAGAACAGCAGATTAAGAAAAGCTCCAAATCCTCCATCCGATCTTTGCATCTAAACAATCTGAGCTAGATGCTCAAAAACAATAAAAGTAAGCTTTGGCAAAGCCAATAGGTATAGTTAAAAAATGTCCATAATAGCAGCACCAAAGAAGACAATATGAAGGTCCATCACTCTAACGGGTCCATTCAGGTAATTTTAGTAGCAATCAGCAAAAGGTACACATAGACAGATGGTTGGTTCCATTAATTTTTATTCCATATGACCAGTTAATTACAGCCGACACGTGTTTTGTTGTATTCGACAACTTTTTGCAAGGTAAATAGTCCGTCATGAAGAGTCATCAAATGGTAGCAGAAATTCAATCCCAATAGTAGCACCCACAGTGTATGGAACTGCAGAGATAAGTAACTCTCTGACCCAACAAAGAGTCGTGTGAAGTCTGCGGTATGGTAGATTTACTTGTGGTCGGGACCTTGATAAGTAACGAGCACCAAGTGTAGCCAGACTGCGGCCTCCTCAATAGCGTGTGTATCCGTTTGGAATAAAAATGAATGGAACCAACCATCTGTCTATGTGCACCTTTTGCTGATTGCTACTGAACTTACCTGAACGGACCCGTTAGATTGACGGACCTTCATATTGTCTTCTTTGGTGCTGCTCTGGACATTTTTGAATTAGTCTGTAAAGATGGGTCTTTTTCCCCTGTACATGACACTATAGGATGACATAGTGTCTTTGCTCCCATTGAGCACACCTACTGTACATGTGATTATTGAACTTCCCTGAAATTGTGTATGTGCTGACACCTTTTCTTTACCATTGTCATCCTCTTTGTATATCCAATAGGTTTAGTGTTGGGTGCCAGCCTTTTGGCTTTTGTCAGTGCTTGTTTTGTTCTGTGATGCTTTTGTAAAATTGCATTATTAGTGAAGCTCCTGTGCCCTTGCAGACATAAAATAAATTGGGTAAAACAAAATATTGTTAGGTCACATAAAGCATGCGTTACCATAGTAGTCAATGGTACTGAAGGTAACTACTTTATGTGTGGTTGTGCTCCTTGTGAAAGGGCAGAATGTTGTCACGCACAGTGAAGTTAGCCACTGGGCTAACTAATTGGCCCATGACCTAGGCTATAGAGGGTGGAAGAAAAATGTGAAGGGCTGGCTGAAAACTCCTGTATGTAAGTACATTATAAATTTAGTTTTAGCAAAATCAAAAGATCATGGCTGATGCTAGACCAAAAAATGTGTACCCAATAGAATCACAGCTCATCTGAGCTGATGCCACACAGCAAGAGCGTTGATTGCCTGGCCAATGCACACACCCCACACCAGTAACTTTGCGACATCAACTATCATACGACTCCTGGAGATAGCACCATAATAGGAGTGAACTGAAACAACAAGGGATATATTTTCTACATTTGACGCAGTGACGTAAGTGATCTTACAATGCCGAATTGTGTGAAAGATATGGTGCAGTTCTGCACTCTCTAGTGCTGGCGCGCTTGTGGCTGCCTAGTGCAGATGCAAGCACTTTTGCATCAAGCGACAAGGGTGCCTGTATTGTGGTCAGGTAAGTTTTAGTATAGGAAGGGATACCTCCCTGCACAACAATTATTCTATGAAGCATTTTCCTATCTGCATGTGTGGTACAAGCTGCAGTACACACGTAAAGAGGAAATAACAAGGAGAAATCAAGACATTGAAACTTATCAAAAGGTTTATCTCAGGGAAGAGAATAATCTGGGAACATACAGTAAGGTTAAAAGTACAATTCAGGTTATCGTCCACTTAGAGAGAGGACCATATAAATAGGTTCTGATAAGTAATCAGACTGTAGTTGCAAAGCACTAGCATTGGTTTGCATAGAAAGGGGATATAATCACTACATAGTTAAAGCAGTATCAAGAAAAAGGTCTGCATAGGACTCTCTGTTCTAAAGAGATCAAGCACCCCTCGCTCTTGAGGTCCAATAAAGTCGAAACGTGTCTGCGCTGCTTGAGCTCCTGTTCACAACGGACACTTTGAGTGCTGGACACAGTGCCCATTCTTTGAATTTGAAGCTCTTAGGTTTGAAGCTCGGGCAGTCTCTTTTGGTGGCCACTCTGGCAGCCATTGCTTAAACACAGAGGGGCAGATTTACAAGAAAGTAATGCATCTGTAAAGATGCGTCACTTTCCCTGTGCCATCCTGAAAAACCCTTGCGCCACTTTGGATGCGCCGTATTTACAATACGACGCACCATGGCGCAAGGATTGACAGATGCGTCAGAAATTCTGATGCATCTGTTTATGCAAAAGTCACGCATTGCTGGAGTCGCGTCGCAAGCACGACACAACTCCAGCAATGCAGTGGGAGGCCTATCCTCATTGTGCTGCGTCACTCCATTTGCCTGCTTCAAGCAGGCGTAAGAATTTAACGCAGTGGCATCCTAAAAGTGGCGCAGTGAAATCTTTTAGATTTCACTGCGTCACTTCTACGTGGCCTTTTTGCGTTGGAACGCCCACACTGCATATATTATACCTGATGCAGGTATGTTATGTTATGTTAAAATGGCTTTTATAGAGCGCACGGCTACTCAAAAAGAGTGTCCCGGCGCTTTTATTAAAGGTAGGCTGCAGTTTACTAACATAACACATTAAAAGAGAAAATGTCACAGACCGAAAAAAAAAAAAAAAAACAATAAGCAAAACAGGACCTACTGGGTGAACCACCAGGTTTTGAGGTCCTTTCTAAAAGCTAGTAGGCTGGTGGCTCCCCGAAGTGTAAGAGGCAGAGAGTTCCACATCTGTGGCGCCTGTAGTCCAAAGGAGCGACCTCCCAGGCGCGCTCTCTTCACTCGCGGGACGATCGCCAAAAACAGGGATTCTGATCTCAGAGAGCGAGCCGGTCGGTAGAAGGCAAGTCTCCTTTGGAGGTACTTTGCTCCCGTCGCGTGGAGGGCCTTGTATGTCAGGGTCAGAGCCTTAAAGGCGATCCGCTTGCGGATTGGGTGCCAGTGCAGGGTCTGGAGCAAACCCGCAGTACTAGCGCGTCTATTCAGTCCAAAAATCGCTCTCGCCGCAGCATTCTGCACAATTTGGAGCCGCTGTAGCAGGTACTCTGGCAGGCCCAGGTACAGAGCGTTTGAATAATCAAGCCTGGAGCCTATCAGGGCCTGCACAGTCAGCTTCCTGTGCTCCTCCGATAAGAGGGGAAGAAACCTCCGTAGCATCCTAAGGAGGCCGAAACAAGTGCCCGACACTCCCAGGATCTGGGACTTCATAGTCAACCCCTTGTCCATCTTGACCCCCAAGTTCTTAGCCATTTGGGATGAACAAGTTTGGGGGAACATATTGGTAGGCCACCAAGCCTGCCAATCTGGCTCCGTTTCACACCCAAAGAAAAGTACCTCGGACTTATCGGAATTGCACTTGAGGCTGTTCAGTTGAAACCATTGAAACACAGCCTCAAGGCAATCCCGGATACTCTCCCCATCAAAGTCTCCTCCTCTCTTGCACGAGAAGAGGAGCTGGGTGTCGTCTGCATAGGATACAATCCGGGCCCCAAACGACTCCGCCAATGCCGCCAGAGGGGTCATGAAGATATTAAAGAGGGTCGGGCTCAAAATAGAGCCCTGAGGGACCCCGACTCCCAAAGGCGGCATCACGGCGGAATCTGGCGAGGCCCAGACAGTTTGCCGGCGGCCCGCTAGAAAGGAGGAAAACCAGCTAAACACCGTCCCCCGTAGTCCAATCTCATAGAGTCTTGTGAGAAGACCATCGTGGGGGACGGTGTCAAAAGCCGCCGACAAGTCCAGCATCACCAGCATGGCTTTGCCCCCAGTATCCAAAACCCCTTTAATGGTTTCTGAGACCTCGAGGAGCGCAGTCTCCGTGCTGAGATTTGGGCGAAAACCCGACTGGGTGGCATGCAGAATCTCATTCGACTCTAGAAAATTGGACAGCACCGTCTGCACATGCTTTTCAACAACTTTCGAAAGAGCCGGCAGCAGAGAGATAGGCCGGTAGTTAACTGGGGCCTTTGGATCCAGACCAGGCTTTTTGAGCAGCGGGATGACCATTGCCTGCTTCCAAGCCTGCGGAACCACTCCCTGGCTCAGCGAGAGATTCAATAGCGGGTTGGCCAATGGATTAACCACCTCGGCCAATTTCTCTAAAATTTTAGCAGGGCATGGGTCCAGGGGCGAGCCCGATTTCAAGTTGCCCAGAAGTGCTAGAGAGGCGGGCGCAGATATAGGTGGAAATACGCCCAGCGTCAAGCCTGGCGCAGCCGGAAGCGATCGGATGGCCTCAGAATTAATTCGCTCCACGGGTACAGCCGATGGAAAAGAATCCTGTATAAGTTGGATCTTGCTAGTAAAAAAACTAGCAAGATCAGAGGCCCAGGAATCAGATGGTCTCTCCTCCAAGATGTTAGTCCGTGGAGAAATAAATTCTCTAACTATAGAGAAAATCTCCTTACAGGAGTTGGAGGCAGCTTCTATCCTCCCTGCCAGGTAGGCTTTCTTACCCAGGCGAATGTCCCGGTGATACTCCTTAACCGCGCTCTTATAGGTCAACTTAGCATCCGAGTCATATTTTACCCGCCAGGCTCTTTCAGCAACCTTGCACTGCTGCCGCCTAACCGACAGTGCTGCGGTGAACCAAGGGGCGGAAACTCGTTTGGGAGTAAGACGGGGGGCCAGTTCCGGGGCAAGATCGTTGAGCCTGTCAGAAAGCCATGCCTGCAAGGACTCCAAATCCTTCGTCAGGTCGCCAGAGAGGGGGCAGGGGTGATCTAGGGCAACCTGAGCCAGCATCTCAGGGGTCACTCGATGGAACGCCCTATGGGTACGACCATGCTGCTGTGGGGCGGCAACAGCCGATTTAACTGTGCCTTTGATCGAAAATTTGGCCAGCGAATGGTCGGACCATAGTACCGGGATAATCTCTAGGACCTCCAAAGGGGAAGTCGAGAAAACCTGGTCCAGAGTGTGCCCCTTGTCATGCGCCGGCCCCTGCAGATAAGGGAACAATCCCAGCGGTGCCATAGCCTCTGAGATTTTAATAGCGGCCGCGTCGGATGGATCATCCATCCGGAAGTTGAAATCTCCGGCCACGATACAGTGTTCTGCTTTCAGGGCCAGTCCCAGTAAAACGGAGTCAAGATCTTCAAAGAACCTTCCAGGTGGGCCCGGCGGTCTATAAACCAATAATCCCTTGACTGATTGATGCGGAGCCAAAGTGATAGAAAAAGCGAGGGACTCCGAGCCACGAATATCCTCCACTGGCAAGATAGTACAAGCCGTGCCTTTCTTCACCACCAGTGCCACTCCACCACCCCTTCCCTTCGCTCTGTCCTTCCTGAAGACGTTATAGTCAGGCGGAATTGCCATGGCGACGTCTGGATTCGAAAGTTCTCCCCACCATGTCTCGGTGAGCATAAGACACAGTGGCTTAGCCGTGTCAAGAAGCTCAAAGACGTCTTGTGCATGTCTGCACGCCGATCTGGTGTTTAGTAGCATGCAGAGATATCCCACACTGGCGATGTTATTGCCAGGGGAACAAGACAAAGTACGGGAGGGACGCCATCCGCAACCGGGACAGATGGACTTACCGCGGTGACGCCCAGGAAAGACAGTACAGCAGCCACTGGAAGCAGTGAGGAGAGCGCGGAGCTCCTCAGCAGTATAACGCAACGTGAGTGGGCCTGTATGGCACATGCTAGGTGACCGAGCCTGTCCCGCCGCCCCGAGCGCCTCCGGGACGCTGACGGGCAGGACTCTGGCTTGACTCCGGCGCGACCGCTGCGCGTCACCGCTGCGCGCAAATGCGAGTTTTAAATAGGCAGCGTGGCGGTGCAGCAGCGCTGGAGCGCTAACCCCCGACCGAAGGAAGGGTGAATAGACCTATCCAAGATGGCGGCGGCGCGTCACGTGACCCCGTGAGCCCGGACCCGCAAAGTGCGGTGCAGGTAAGATTTTATAGTGCGTGAGAGGGCCAGGGGGGGGGGGGCGCGGCTATCATAAAAACAGGGATACGAAAATAAAGCAAATCAAATACAAAATCAGGAGATTTAAAAATTGCAAGTGCAAGCAACGACAAAGCGCTGTACGCTGTACGCTGTACGTGTGAGCCTAGCGCAGCGTGGTGGTCACCTTAAACAGGCTGACCCACGTTCAAGCTCACCTTAAATAGGCAGCGTGGCGGTGCAGCATCGCTGGAGCGCTAACCCCCGACCCCAGGAAGGGTGAATAGACCTATCCAAGATGGCGGCGGCGCGTCACGTGACCCCGTGAGCCCGGACCCGCAAAGTGCGGTGCAGGTAAGATTTTATAGTGCGTGAGAGGGCCAGGGGGGGGGGCGCGGCTATCATAAAAACAGGGATACGAAAATAAAGCAAATCAAATACAAAATCAGGAGGTTTAAAAATTGCAAGTGCAAGCAACGACAAAGCGCTGTACGCTGTACGTGTGAGCCTAGCGCAGCGTGGTGGTCACCTTATAACGTATAATGTGACGGAGGGCTTCACAACGTGACACATCTCCCTAGATGAATCACGTTGTAAATGGGCTGCATTTTTACGCTGCTGCTGGGTCACAAAAAGTGACGCAACAGTGGCTTGATGCAAGGGGCTTGTAAATCTGCCCCAGAGTTGGAGTTGGAGAGAGTCTCGTTAAAGACTTTGCAAAATTGGAGGAAACAGCCACTGCCACAAAAACCTTCTAGAAAGGGATTTCTGATCAAAGTAGCACAGTAATGAAAATCAAGAGAAAAGACTGGAGGAAAAGGCCCAAGGTAGAGGCTATGTAAATGAGAAGACAAATGAAAATCCCTTGAAAAAACGGAAAAGAAGAAATCAGAGATTTAAAGGGAAAGAAATAGCTGGAAGAAAGCAGGAAGCAACCAATAACTACCCGGAAGCATTGCAATACAAGGAATCAATGATCACAGGGCTTGAAATACTACAGAGATGGGAAGTTATCCCTGAATCCCACCAGAAGAAAAAGGGCCCATAACGAACTGGAAAACCATCTGAAAAATATTGGTAGGTGACAGCCGCGGTCGGTAGTAGGAGTAGCTGCAGGGCGGTGATGTGGGGAGGGGGAGGGGCAGGGTGGGGGGGGTAGTAAACTATGGATTACGGAGGATTACAGGTAAATTAACATATAAATTAATAAAACGAATTTCGTTGCGTGCACTGCATCCCCAAATGCGATGCAGTGATCGCAACGAAATTCGTTTTATCAATTTATATGTTAGCTTACCTGTAAACCTCCGTAATCCATAGTTTACTACCCCCCTCCCCACATCACCGCCCTGCAGCTACTCCTACTACCGACCGCGGCTGGTAGGTGACCATGATGGATTTGAGAGAAAGGCCTGAAGCCCCATCCCTTCATGGTGTCCTTCAGGCTTCACATAAAACTCTTGCAAATGGCGGCGCTTTCTTCCAAGCCCCCTACGCCCACCACTCATTTCCCCAGAACCGTTCTGAGGACAGCGCAGTGGTGAATAAACCAATACTGATGGCTCCTCCGCAAGTCCTACTCACATCTCCATGATTCGTGCAGTGGTCGCGAACCGTACGTCAGGTCCATCTCGAGCACGATTGTAGCACCGATGGGACACGCTCAACAACACCTGGACTTGCAAATTTGAATCCACTGTCCCTTTTGGAGGTGGGATATAATAATCTTGGATATTGTTGCTCAATGTACTGGTGCCGACAAGCTAAAAACAATGGAATGGAATGAAATGTATACAGAGAAATGACCGGTGGTTGAGACTGATTCAACTTTTCCATCAATACACTTTGGGAATCCATAGAGGTGCCTCCCTTTTACTGTCAGGTGAGCCCTCAAGTTTACAAAGTGGTTCAGATGCACCAACAACATAAAAAAATAAGTATAGTCAGTATATCTTCATTGAAGTTGGTTAGTTTTGTTCGTCAAATACACTTATTTCTCATACACAGCTGGCGCGCATTTCACAGTAACAAACAACTGCTTCCAGAAAGCTGTACTATTAACAAGCATGCAAAATATCACCACTCTATTGTAAATGTCACGTTATGTTGTGATTAATAGCAACAAAAGTACATATTTCCAGCAGCTCAACAGTGCACATTTAGCATCAATGGGAATTGGTCCATTTTTCACTTTTATAATGGCAGACATTTACCATTATCTATATAAATACTGATCCTATTTACAAAGTATATACTGATATAAAAATGCAGGGCTGTACTCTCCTGTCCCAGACGCATACCCTACAAAGCAGTGTAGCATTTCAAAATCAAAGAAGCAGCCGATGGATGTACAAAGACTAATATTACTACTACTCTAAAGGAGTTCATATTTTTGGGCACCACTAATTATGAAACACTGTCCTCACAGACATTTATCATGCAAAACTATAGAAAAACAGTGAGCTTGGTTGATATACCTTATCTTTTTCACCGGCAATAGTCTCAAAGTTAGCTTTACATTATTCTCTGATTCTCATTCGAATTGCAATATGTTTTGTTCTCAAAATATTGTCACTGTTCTGTATTATGATGAGAATTAATGATCCTATTATCAGGCACCTCATAAGTGTTAATTGAAATCTTGCTTTGATAGGAAAGGAGGTTGTATTGAGGTCAATGTCATCGATCTGCAAAAAATATTGCATTTATTACATTGTCAATTTCCAACTCCGCGTCTACGCTCCTTGATGATGTACTGGTAGATGACGTGAGGACCGCAATTATTTTTTGCGTTACAATATATCACATGCGATATAGTGAGCCTCTCGGAGAAGGGAGTATGAACAGGTATTAAAAAACGTATGTACTTTTTTTTCTTTGCTTTTATGCATGTGATGTACTTGTGGGTTTTTTATCTAACCGAATTAAGTATCTATTGATTGATGATTAAAAAAACTCTACTCTAGACTCCTATTAACAGACAGGTTTTGCTATCCCTGTTCGTTTTGCCAGAGGATTTTTCACGTATCTGATATTAGACACTGTTAAGATTTTTGCCGAGGGCACACACTGGTGTCACAAATGATTGTCTCTGTCTTAGATGTAACCTGACTGGCTCCATTTAATGAAGTATTGCAATGAAACCGGTCTTGGCGGGGTCACGTGCTCAGCCATTCACGAGAGCTCCTTCTCTGCATAAGAAGAAGGGAGCAGGTTCCTGGAAGCCATGGCCCTGAAGGGCTGCAAATCACAGTGTGTCAGGGCATTATGCAAGGAAAACAAGAACGCCCATAGGCTGGATGCCACAACTGATCAGATCATTGAAAGCAACGCAAACAGCAAATATGTAACTGACATAGTAAATGAAGTTGTACTGCTGTTAATGATGGCTGAATCACTTTGGAAAATAATCAGTTGGCTCGCCCATATGGAAGTTTTTTTTTATCAGTAATCCCAGACAAGAAATATGGATGAAACTGCATTTGCTATCCTTCTTATAAGTGCCTCACTTATCTGGTTCATTGATCCCAGGATGTTGTTATTTGGATTCCAGGATAAAGCCACAAACAGACGGTGTTAGTGTGTGTGCACATTTGCAATTATGAAAGGACACACGCTTAATGCCAATGACTCCAAGCAAGTGCTTCGAATGCTATAATAATAGAAAGGCAATGTTGCTTTAAAGATGAGTTTTTCATAGACTACAAATATCTCTTAAACATTTAACACACACACATGTATTTCACATTCTTTGGATTGCTCCTCGGGGTGATGTACATATTGTGTTATTGAAGCTTGGCTTAGTCTTTTATTGGAATTCCTAATATTCTACAGACTGAGTGCCAGCATTTTGTTTGCACCTAAATTGAATTTAGGGGTGCAAAATAGGTATAAACCAGAAAATCTTCACAGGACTTTCTGTAGTACTTAAAAGGTCTATCCAGTGAGTGATAGCCAATAAGTAGAACCAGAGTAGGCCTGCAAATTAAAGTGGACCGTCAACAAAGCCTTCATTGTCTGTGTGGATTAGAATTGATGCATCGCCTCCATCATTGCGATCAACGCCAACGCATAGCCTCCTTTGCTCTTCACCTCGAGTCTTCGACATCGATGTTTCCTCAATCCAAGGTACTTTTTCAGCTGGACCTGCGTGCGTCCTGTAGCTGATCTGCCCTCCATCGTGGTCCGCCTTAACTTTGGAATAATCCCGATTTAGTACGACCAGATGTCCTGGTTGGCGTTCTATGATTTTAAGCACTATTATTGTATTTATTCTTTATAGAATCATAACTCCAGTTCTATCTATTGGATGTTTGTCATTTTGGTCTTGTTTTTCTCATTAAAAAATAAGCTCTTTTGCTAACCCTGTGTGGAGTATTTTTTGGTGTTTTCATTCTGTTAGTATCTTTGTGTGTGTGTGTGTGTTTTGTACAAATACTTTAATCATTGCCTCTATAGATAAGCCTGACTGCTCTGTGCCAAGCTACCATAGGGTGAGCACAGGTTATCTTTTAGTGCTTATCTAGCTTACACTAACTAGAGTGGTGGTTGCTGCTTGGACAGGGTGCATACCTCTGCCAACCGGAACATCCAGTTCTAAAAGCTCCTTCATCTAATTGGCAGAAAGGGCACAGCAAAAATGGGGACTAACACCACCCCCAGCCACTGCTCCAGTAGCAACAACAACTGACAAAGCCAATAGGTCTGACTTTAATGTGCCAATGCATTCACAAGTGCAATTTTCATGTGCTGCACATACAAATGTTACATACTCCATTAAACGCCCTATTGACTTTGCAAATGGTGGAATAAAGTAGTAAAAAGATTGCTTGCTGTATGGAATGCTTATAAGAGGAGAGATGAAGCAGTGAATGTTGCAAACAGCGTGATGATCAAGTTCACTTTTTAAATGTTATTTAGTCCGTGACGCCTTCCAATTGAATCACTTCCTGGAAGACGGAATGATACACAAAATAGCCAATAGCATGAGGTGAGATCTTAACACCCACTTGGGTGGAGGCAAAGCCATTTCTACGAATATGTTAAATAACTTGAAACAATACGTCGGGACCCTGTAAAGCTTTCAAGCCAGACCTAAAAGTGGACAATAACCCGTCATGCCAGAGATTAGCTGCTTGAACTAACAGTCACTGCAGCGACTAACCCCTTGGGACAAAGCAAAGCTTCTCATGCTGTTTCCAGTGAGTGAAAGACATAAGCTTGCAGGTCAGACAGTGAGAAGATATCACCATTCGCTAACAACCTCCAAAAGCAAGGACAGGCTGCATTTTGCTGATAAAATAGCAGCAGCATTTGCAACATTTACCTGCATAAATGAACAAGCAAGATCTATTGACCTGAAGCAATATCTGCTATCAGCGAAGTGCATTAAAAAAGTATGTGAACTATGATACTGAGTGCAATGGGGGTCGGAGTCAGTGAGCGTGGGGACGGGATAAGATATTGCTAAAAATAACCAAATAGCCTTTAACTATTTTATTGGTCTTTCGCCTTCAGATAAGTACATATAAAATAATACACCTTAAATGAGAAATAAATGCAAGTTAAACGTATCAGTGGGACACATCTGTTAGTTAATGTGATCACTGCAGATGTCTGTGTAACCACAGACCACAGCACTGAATCCTGGTTGGTGCAATGGGAAATAGTGAGGTGTGTATTTTTGGTGCTACGAGGTCCCAGCCTGTGACAGGAAGCACCTTAAATATGTAAGTCATGATTACTTACATTACACACAGGATACAATAGGCTGCCACAAAACGCACTCAAAAATTTAGGTTTAAGATTAAAAAAAGTGCTCCCAAAATATAGTTTTTAGTAATATGCAGACTGTACCTAGTGCAAACATTTTTCATAACTGTCTATTAAAAGCAGGCACTCCACAGCTCGGCTAGTAACACCCCTACAGTACCTCTTAAAAAGAACACATCTTCCATCAATTAAAGCCAATACCAGTGTCCAAGCATCCTTCACATATACAGATTAACCAATTGCAAAGATTTACATTTTTTTCAGCCAGCAGGCGACCTTGGATGAAGGCTTGTTTCTTGTTTAGCTCTCTCTCCCTCCCTCGGAGTGTGAGTGCTCTCCACTATTTACCACAGCAGTGAATAACAAGCATTTACAAAGCTTTGGTATTGACTTCACCAATACCTTTTGGCAATGCTCTACAACATCATGGAAAAATTAAAATGCACTGACAAAAAGAGACGCAATGACAAGACCGCTGATGGCGGACCCATCATTCTGCTGGTGCATGCATACATGATGACATATGTGTCATAATGCATGTGCGTGCCAGCAGATGATTTGGGTGCCATTTACTTTACTTTTTTATTTACCAATCCAAGATGGCGGATGCCACTTGGATTGTTAAATAAAACAATTAAGAATTTTTTAGCATAAAGAAAACAAATACGGATGTGGGGAAGCAATGCAGGAGTGGGTGGCAGAGCTGCTGGGGATGAAGGAGGAGTAAAGTAGTGCCTGAGGGAGAGAGCAACATGGGGCGGGGAGAAGTTCATGAAAGAGTGCGAGGATGAATAGAATACAAGGATGAGAGCAACACGGGGCAGGGAAAACGCAACCATGAAAGAGGGCAACACGGATTCAAGGGACGGGAAGAGAAGTACACAAGAGGTTGAGAGCGAGGAGTACACGTGTGAGAGTGAACAACATGAAGCACCAGGGGATGGCCATTTTAGGGTAAGCACTCAAGAGACAGAGCTGCAAAATATATGCACTCTCAGGGAGGGCTTAACGAAAATGAAGACTGTGCTCTAGGGGAGAGGCAAAATCAAGGTGGACTAGATGGCACAAGGAAAGCCATCACATATGAAGCAAGCAAATTGCATTGAAAATAAAGCCAATGCTAAGCAACGTGCAGGCAGTAGCCTCCCGTAAGTTCTTGGTAAACCCAATCTTACCAAGCTGTCTGTTAGGCAGTGCTTAATTTGTGCCGCTGGTTTCAGATTCTCGGCACCTGCACTTAATTGTCGGCACCTGCACTTAATTGTCGACACCGCCACTTATGAGAGCTGCCACATGGTGGTGCTGTTTGTATAATTTAGAAATGAGGAGAGCAAGTTTGTATAATTTAGAGATGAGCAGAGTAGCAGTTGTTTATTAAGCCAGTATGCATTAAAAACAACTAATACCTGCCTCCCAAGTTATTTTGATGACTTTGGGGGCCTGGAATAGGCGGAATAGTCACACTGGTAGAAATGTGCTGGTTAGTAGTTGTGTATGGACTGTCATTGGCAATGCTGGCATTGTCAATGGGTGATGCAAGCTGCAGAGGTCTCCTAACCAGAGCAGTGGCACTTATTTTTGTTTTTACAAATTAAGCACTGCTGCGCACTTTGTTTTGACGGAATAAAAACACATTTTGCAGTGGGGTAGATAGCACAGTATTTAAATTTCTGCCTTCATTTACTCTTCTGGCAGCTAATTATGATAAGCAATGTGTACCTTTAAGATCACATGTTATCCCATAAACTTGTTTCTACACACACTTATGCAACATCGTCTGTAACGAAAAGCGATGCAGAAATGTAATTAAAAAAGCCTCTGCCGTTGCCAATGGTACCCACTGCGGGTGCTTTGATGCAGGATGCTCCGAGGTGGCTGTGCTGGGTTCAGCCAAGAGTCTAGCTTATTAAATTGCCAGGATCAGCTGGTAACCAAGTGGCCAGGAATGTCTGTCCATATCTCTGTCTCACTCAGCTGCGGTCCGTGCAGGTAACAGCGGTGGGGCCGGGTTGGGGGGATTACGAGGGACGATACTGAGGGAGAATGAAATAAATAATTAATTTTCCCTCAGCATCATCCCTCGAAATCCCCCCCATGCGGCCCCACCTTCCCATCGCTGTTACCTGCACGGACCACGGCTGGTCTCACTGTGGGCCAGGAAGTTACTAAATACAGACTCCCAGCCTCGACCCTCTTTGTCTCTCTCGTCACCCTAAGCCTGTTACCTTACATTTATTCAATCAATCAATCAGGATTTATAAAGCGCAGCTAATCACCCAATTGTTGATTTGTTTGTAGGTCCCTGCTGGGTGGCAAGGATTCTTTGTAGGGCTAAATGCCACCCTTGCAGCGATACGTCGTGTTAGATACACAGAAACAAAAAGCAGATTTGAGTTGGCCTAATGCCACTTATATAGCGCCCTCAATGTGGACAAGTTTCTAGGTGCTGGTCTTGTCAGGGGTGACTAGACAGAAGATGGAGCTAGTTGAACAGGTGAGATGTAATGCGTTATTAAACTTCAGAAAAAAAGAGTTCTAGCCAAACATTTGCTGAACTTAGTTGACTGATTGAAGGGTCTGCGTCCTCCATGGTGGCTTAGTGATAAGACATGGGCGACAATGAAGCCTATATCAATCAACCTTGAGGATCGAAGCACACAGTTGTGGTCTGTTGGAAAAAGGTACATCTCTTTGACGTAGAAGTGGGGAGAGGTTTGGAAAGTGTACTTAGCATAGTAATATACAGCACACTATACAATTATTTGCATTGTATAGTCACACATTTAGATTGCATTACATACATTTAGAACTTTATCCACAAAGTGATTAAGTGATTTGCCCAATTCTTCGGGCACATGCCAAGACCAGGACTAGAACCTGGGTTTTTTGAGTCCTGAATCAGCCACTGGGCCAGTGGACCACTGGACCACATTTCCTGCAAAATTGTTACGTGGTCGCTTGGGATTTCCACCAGGGAAACCTGCCCTGTCCTACATGCTTCTCCAGTTGGTAGTCTTCTAGAGAAGCCTGCACGCTACTCCACAGTAGGCAGATTTTTTTTTTTTTTTTTTTATAAATATTTTTATTAAATTTTTCCATCAGTGCAGTGAAACCAACAACAGAGAAAAATAAAGGACTCAATCCTCAATGTATATATCAGGAGAAATCCGAACTTCCCGCGTTCCCTCCCTAATGCCCCAACCCTCCGCCCTCTCTACCCCACAGTAGGCAGATTTAACCATGAAGTTTGCAAATACCTCCTGAAAGTGGTCTGGGGTACATTCCATGCAGAAGTATAAGGGTACAGACAATAAAACATATATCATATACACACACATTTATGTATATACATCTATCACATATGTAGACATATATCACACATGTATCATAGTGGAAGCCGTTTCACCTGTGCTACAGATTAATGACCATCCCTTTGAGCTTCCTTGAAACTCTATCATCTGCTCATAGACAGTCGCGTTGGAGCTGTATCTGGATTACTCCGGCAGCATCGACAGTGGGCTTCCTGAGCAGCTCTGATGGTTAGGTTTGTCTTCAGCCTTAAGAGGCGGACAGCATCATATCTGCACAATAATCTGATGGAATACAGGATCAACTCCGTAGATCTCAATTTACCGCACCAGTAATGTTGCCATCGCTCAAGGTTCCTCTCTCATCACCCATTAGCCTAAGGGTCTGCCTGATACAACTTGTAATCCCCAATGCAACATAACGAACAACATGTCGACCAGCAATGGTAAGGAATAGTTAGGGTCATGAGTTATTCTTTCTGCACTGAAGTAGCACTGTATACACTCTTCTGAGGGAAAACCTCAACGTCCTGGCGTCAATAAAAAAACTTTTTATGATCAACTTTTTTTTTAAGTGAAGTGCAAAATGCACCATGCTCTGACCAACTTTGCTTTGGATCCCTCTTACATTTAAAGGGAAGAGGATGTGGCCTCACGGCTGGAGCGGTCAGCCTCGAAGCTGGGGAATCGGGTTCAAGTCTCGGCAGGGACACTCAACATCCTGTGATTCTGGGCAAATCACTTAATCTCCCTGTGCGTAACAAAAAAATGAATGCACCTGTCTGAAACACAACTGGTGCTGATGTATAACTTCGGGTTGAGTTTGTGCGATATAAAACTCCACAAAAAAAGCAGTATTGGCACATTAAATGTCTGACTTATCACAGCCAGATTTGGTGAGTGACAAGAAAAGGGGGTTCAGTGTTATTGCTGGCTAACAGAAACAGACCTCCACTCTAAACAAAAATTGAAAGCATCTTTAACATTAGGGGAAAATAGGGCATGTAGACCTCTGCAGCTGAATGGGGAAAAAAGGATCTGGGTGTAGACGGAGTTGGCATGGTCTCCAGGGGATTACTTTTTTCCCCCTTCTGATGTCCCAGTTGTATACTAATATGGGTCCCATGATCACCAAGAGACACGAACATGGGTGGTGGAAAGTGTTAAAGGCAGGGTCCACTGTGGTCTAACATGTACCTACCTTAAACACAAACGTAGGTAATTTTGAGTTAAGGAAGGGGAGGCTGGCAAGGCAAATGGAAGGACACCACATGGAGTGTGTTGGGTTTTGCTAAGGCGGCCATATTGCATTGTCATAATCCACATTGGCTGCTACTGCTGACTCTCCATTGTCCCTAAACAAACCTGCAAGCAACCACTGGCATTTGCTGTACTCCTTATTCAGCCTTGGCTATCACTTCTATTTATGATAGCCTCCCACCATGGCAATACCTATAGCACATGGTGCCGGCAGCAACCATCCAAGAGGCTGAAAAACGCTGCCGTGCTTCCACGTATTGCTGAAGGGGGCTGTTACTTAGAACTTCACATGCGTGAAAGTTGCTCAAATGTGCTTTTGTGTTCAAAGTGAGCATGGTGCCCAATACTGAACTTAATAAGTCACTATTATAGTAGATTCTCCACTACACACAGTCTTTCAATAAACAGATGTGTAACTATACAATAACAGGCAGAAAGTCTCAAAGGCAGTGTTGGACCAGGACAAAAGTGGGTACTCTGCACTACTGCAGCACCGCGGATGATATATCAATGCTGTGGGTATATATGTAAGCTTTCAAGACCTTTCGGACCCCTGTATTCTGCAGAGGGGAGATGGAGGGGATTGCTCAGCGAGTGGAAGGCAAGTGGCCCTGCTTCCTCCGCCCCTCCCATTCATGGAAACTTCACTTATTTGGCCAGCATCCCATTGTCAACCTAAAAGATGAGTCAGCAAAACAAATGGTTGAGGCTGGGCTACTCCTGCCAAGAACCTTACACCCAATCAAAGCATGGGCAGTGCGGAGAGAGCAGATAAGAGGCCACATTCTGATGATGTCATGAAAATACCACATCTGAATGCATCCCCTGTCCACAGACCCTGTGCCACACTAACACTGTGACCCTTTGTGTACTATTGGCATCATGTGGCCCTTTGTAATGTTTCTTAAATTCAAGAATTATGTCATTTCCAGACTGCTTCCTGATCAATAGCCCTCAGGTAGTGATAAAAGAGGGAGTGTTACAAGCTTCTTAAACCAACATTTCATTGGTAAGCTGTTTTAATAACACACATGCTCAGTGCTCAGAAACACAGCAGTGTGTGTGTGTCTCAAATGAGGTATCAGAGTGACTCACTCCTTTCCTGCTCACTGCGCCCCCCCCCCCTTGGATATCTGTAGGAGATGCCACACTCAGACCTCACATCCACACCCCTTGCTCTTAAGTCAGCAATAGGACTGAACACAGTTGGTGGCAGTGCTTAAATTATAAAAAGGTAAGTGATTTTTTAATCTACCTCTCCAGGATTGTCTTCCGCCATCTTGAATATCACATTAAATGTCATTGATGATGCACGTCATGTGACACACAAGTAGTCATGTGACACAAATGCATGTTTGGTGATGCATGTGCGTGTACGCACCATCATGCTATAGTGTTTTTTTTGGTTTTTTGCTAATACTGTTCCACATCGGCAAGAAAGCATTTTTTTCCTTTTTCCGATGCACAGTAGCATCTCCAGAAAGCCTTAACAAAGGCTAACATTATTAAAAGGCAAAGCCTATTTGCTTTGCAAATGCTTGTCCTATCTTGCTTTACCTGCTGATTTCCGTTTTCTTGATTAATTTATACCCTATTTTTCCCACTTACATTTTTTTGTATTTTGCCATATTATTTTAGCAGAGAGAAAAGTACAGGAAGAACAGTCGAAGTTAGCAACCTGCGCAAAACCACAGTCTTTAAAATGCTCATTTTCTACCTACCCCTGCTAAGCGAGGGAGCCGAGATTTTAAGCAGGGGGTAATTACGGAATTCCCCTCTCGTGCTCCCAAAAGTGAATGAGCACCAGTCGGATGAACCAAAGTCCCTACACCCTGGCCACACTAGCACACTTCACGTGATGGTGAGAGAGAGCACCTGGGGGCTCATTACGAGTTTCTCTTATTGAAATATTCCGACCCATGAGTTAATACCTGTTCACATGTGGGTCAGAATTACGAGTTTGAAGGTATTTAACACATCCGAGAATTATTGGATACGTTCAATAACTCAACCTTCATTAAATGTAGTCCAGTCAAACCTGCCGAAATTTAACAGGAGAAAATATACAGTATTTGCGGTATAAAGGGGATTTTGCTGCTTGAAACACCAAAATCTGCATGTTATTCCCCATAAAATCGTAATAGGTGTTATTTATCGGACCCAATAAGCAACGTACCCCATGGTATCGTTATTTATCAGGGGTGATAACGCTTCAACTCGTATTCTGTTCCTTGGCAGGTCTCTGCTCTAGCACAAGAGCAAAGCCGCCAGGCATGTGTTTTCCTGCTGTCCTCACTCCATTATTCAAGCCTAATGCTTTTTTTGAACATTGGACCATTGCTCTTTCTAGTGTTCATGAGGAGGCATCACTGCCCTTTTGAAACTTCCACCCAGACAACTTCCATTTTCATTCTTAGTGACTGACATTTCAGTCTCAGAAAAAGACAGTGTGGTGCAGGAGGACTCTCCCCGCTCCCATTGTTTCTGATAGGGCAGCAGCATGCCATAGATTTGGTAAATCTAATTTTGTTCAATTGTTGCCCAGCTTTTCTGCTTCCTGGAATCTTTTTTCTCTCCATATATGAACTTTTCTATATTGTCTCTGAAAGCTTGTCCTGGAATTTAAAAACATTGTAAACATATGCAGTTATCAATTGTCTTTCTAAATGTGCCCTAGTGTTTATTGTATTAATTGACCCTGCATCTTGACTGGGGTCACATGACCCAGACATATGGACCAATAAGGAGGAGGCCGAATGTTTCTATTAAGCATGCTGTGGGATTAAACCAATTCCCAATAACCAGCTTCCAGCTGTCGACCTAGGCTGATCAGCCCTGGGAATCCTGAGAGATTTGTTAAAATGTCCTCTCCTAGGTGCAGGAACATCTAGGAGTATCAACCATTGGCAAAGCCAATGCCAATGAGTCGGGCTTCAATTTTGACCCCTGACTAAAGCATTAAAAAACTATTAATGAAGTAGTAACAGGTCATATATACATATGCAGGGCCAAGCCAGGCATATTAACAAGTATTGCAAGGTGTAGCTTGCATTTTAAGTCTTGACCACAATATTACAAAGTCTACTGCGCTGAAGTAAAAAAAATAAAAAAATGAATGCTTTCAGTATGCAATGTATCTACGAGATAAGGAATCCATGGCCAGCTGTGTTACGGTTCTAGTTGCAAAAAGTGGTCGCAAATTGTGATTCTACGTTTGCCTCCAGTTTCTCATATTGCAAACTGGCCTATGTATTAATAGGTCGGTTCCCAAAATACCGAATCGTAGGCTGTCACAAAATGACCTGCAAAGGGAAATATGGATTAGGTAAGTTGCAATTTGCAACTCCCTATGATTGGCTACAAAGACAGAAACGGTGGCCTACAAGGGACAGTAGAGCACCATCCCTGTCATTGCATTTCAAAATTGAAAACTATTTTTATCAAGCATCCGTTTGCAAACCATTGATACACATGGTACCAATTTGGTATGTGAAGGAATGCCTAAAACATATCCCTTTTAAATACCTAATTAGCAACCATTTCTAAACCGATTATAGGAGGCAGAACAATTTCACTGACTCCTATAATGGGTGAAGTACATAAGAAATAACCTTTCAGGAGTCACAAACCCTCGGATTTAGCGAACCAGAAGGTGTGTGACCACCAACAATTTTAGTCAATCTAGCTCTTAATGTTTTGTGATTCAGTGTACCTTTGATATGTAAATTATCCCCCCTTTCATTCTGATGGAGGTGGAGTGACACAACAAACAGCTAATGGCATGAAGTGAGAGCCATTTCCACTCTATGTATGTTTTAAAGATGTGGTAACAACAGGTCTAGCGACAGCTGGTGGTGTCTAGGTAGACATAAAAACAAGCTTTGGCTTATAATTCACTTTGCCAGTCAAACACCGCAGTGCCATTGGCTGATTGATTCCATTCAAAGTTAAGGTTCAATGTGATGAATATGTTAAGGCGGCCCCACAGCCTCCATTTAGCATGACACCCCCCTTCCAGACAATGCTCCACAGCAGTAACACCGAGGAAATGACAGCTGCAAGCAATAGCTTCACCAATGAGTGGAAATGTCAGAGAAGGAAGGCACAGGCACATCTGTAACAAAAGCAATGAGTCCCACGAGACACAGGCAAATCCATAAAATGGAGAGAAAGTGAAAATTGAATACTAGAGGAAGGGACAAGATAATGCTGAATTAATTAACCAGCCAGAATGTATTTTTATGACAAAACATGCCTCTTGGCCGGTAGGACAGGCGAGAGAGTTAATTGCGAGCAGCAGAAACCGTGGTCTATATTACGGGCACTCGTTTTAAAGCCATGCGGGCCAACTCAGTCTTTCCCATTTCTAACGCTGATGAATGTAATTTAGTTGGGTAAGAATAACACTTGCTATAAAGCACCACAGGATACATTGAGGTGGCAGTGTATTTTACAAAGGGCCAACGAACTCTTCCCTATGATGACACTACGGGCATTGAGCATATCAAACCTTAATACGTAGTCAACGTAGGTCCTGAAGGGCTGGTATGGCTACTCTGAAGATCTGGAATTAATTTACATAGTATGTAGATCTGGAATGGCTACTCTGAAGATCTGGAACTAATTTACATACACTGTAGATCTAGTATGGATGCTCTGAAGATCTGGAATTAATGTATGTGGCATGTAGATCTGGTATGGATGCTCTGAAGATCTGGAATCAATTTACATACCCTGTAGATCTGGTATGGCCACTCTGAAGATCTGGAATTAATTTACATAGCCTGTAGATCTGGTATGGATGCTCTGAAGATTTGGAATTAATTAACATAGCCTGTAGATCTGGTATGGATGCTCTCAATAGCTGAAATTAATGTATGTAGCATGCAGATTTGGTATGAATGCTCTGAAGATCTGGAATTAATTTACATACCTTGTAGATCTGGTATGGCAACTCTGAAAATCTATAATTAATGTACATAGCCTGTAGATCTGGTATGGCTACTATGAAGATCTGGGATTATTTTACATAGTATGTAGATCTGGAATGGCTACTCTGAAGATCTGGAACTAATTTACATACCCTGTAGATCTGGTATGGATGCTCTGAAGATCTGGAATTAATTTACATACCCTGTAGATCTGGTATGGCCACTCTGAAGATCTGGAATTAATTTACATAGCCTGTAGATCTGGTATGGATGCTCTGAGATTTGGAATTAATTTACATAGCCTGTAGATCTGGTATGGATGCTCTGAATATCTGGAATTAATGTATGTAGCATGTAGATCTGGTATGAATGCTCTGAAGATCTGGAATTAATTGACATAGCCTGTAGATCTGGTATGGCCACTATGAAGATCTGGGATTATTTTGCATAGACTGTAGATCTGGTATGGCTACTATGAAGATCTGGAATTAAATTACGTAGCATGTAGATCTGGTATGGCTGCTATGAAGATCTAGATTTATTTTACATAGCCTGTAGATCGGGTATGGATGCTCTGAAGATCTGGACTTAATGTATGTAGATCTGCTATGGCTACTCTGAGGATCTGGAATTAATGTACATACCCTGTAAATATGGTATGGATGCTCTGGAGATCTATAATTAATTTACGTAGCCTGTAGATCTGGTATGGCTACTATGAAGATCTGGAATTATTTTACATAGCTTGTAGATCTGGTATGGCTAGTCTGAAGATATGTAAATAATTTACGTAGCTTATAGATCTTGAATGGATGCTCTGAAGATCTGGACTTAATGTACGTAGTATGTAGATCTGCTATGGCTACTCTGAGGATCTGGAATTAATTTACATACCCTGTAGATCTGGTATGGATGCTCTGGAGACCTATAATTAATGTACATAGCCTGTAGATCTGGTATGGCTACTATGAAGATCTGGAATTAATTTACATAGTCTGTAGTTCTGGTATGGTCACTCTGAAGATCTAGAATTAATTTACATAGCCTGTAGATCTGGTATGCATGCTCTGGAGATTTGGAATTAATTTGCGTAGTATGTAGATCTGGTATGGATGCTCTGAAGATCTGGAATTAATCTCCATAGCCTGTAGATCTGGTATGGCTAGTCTGAAGATCTGTACATAATTTACATAGCATGTAGACCTGGAATGGATGCTCTGAAGCTCTGAAATTAATTTACATGCCCTGTAGATCTGATATGGATGCTCTGGAGATCTATAATGAATTTACACAGACTGTAGATCTGGTATGGCTGCTATGAAGATCTAGATTTATTTTACATACCCTGTAGATCTGATATGGATGCTCTGGAGATCTAGAATGAATTTACACACCCTGTAGATCTGCTATGGCTGCTATGAAGATCTAGATTTATTTTACACAGCCTGTAGATCTGCTATGGCTACTCTGAAGATCTTGGGCGTAAACTGAACACCCCATGGTAGATTCCTTCTGAACCTGGAGCGCATGTAGAATTACTTTTGTAATATCTGTAGGTTCTCCAGCAGTCTAGAAGTACTCTACAGCACTGAGGGGAATCTGTCAATGGACCAGTTGGGTGAAACTGATGGGTGTGAGGAGGATTGGGGGGGGGGGGGGGGGCAGACCCAAAGCAATAGGGAGCATGGCAGAAAAAAAAGAAAAAATGAGGAAGCGAAATAAAGGAAAACAATAACTTGATGAGAGAATGAAGGGCTGAAAGGAACATGCAAGAGTCAGATAAAGGGGCAAGAACTGTAGGGAGGTGGATGAAAGAGGCATGATGAGGAAACAACTGCATTCGAACAGAAATTAATGTACAACATCTGTCGATTTTTGTGAAACGTGTTTTTTAAGCCTGGAACTATGTTGTTCGTAAGGATGTAAAATCACAATAAAATTTTGTTTACAAAAAATAAACATGACAAGGAAACCAGACAAGACAGCCTTGGAATTCAGCAAACCTGACACTCGCCAGCACTAGCAGCAGGATTCTGACAAAAATGGACAAAATAAGTGCTGATAACAATTAATTGTGACAACATGAATCACGACACACAGTGGATTTAGTCCCCACCCTTGGGCTCTCTCTGTGGCTTGTCTGGTTGTCAAATCGCTCTATGATGGAAGGAAACCATGAATCCAGATTCATGTTTTCAATGTATAACCTGATGAGTTCTGGGGTCTCCCGGGGCCCCCCCTACTGAGAGTCTATCCTCCACCGTTGATGGAGGTAATGACAGAGACACCCGCATGCACAGGCTGGCCCTATTTTAGCTGTTTAAGTTCACTTATTAAGTTAATGCATACATAATACGATGACGAACGGCATTGATTAAAATGAACACATCACAGCGGACCTCATGATTGGCCCCAGGAGTGAATAATTAAGGATATAAGATGCAAGAGGGAGATACAACTTTGCTGTTAATTGCACGTAGAAATAGAATGCACTGCGCATGTCCTCTGGAGTATATTATACGCCCAAACTACTATTATCTATATACCCACTGCCCAAATGAGCAGAAAAATAACTGTGACTGATAACTGTTATTTCTAGATTTTAATTATGTCAATATAAGAATGTATGATCATAAATGCCAATAAATATATTTACAAAAAAAAAAAAGAGTTCTGGGGTGTGTAGTCTTTTCTCACTTCCATTAAACTAGAGGGACTAATGCACCTAAAAACAATGCTTTGTGGTGTCATTCTCCTTCAAGTACAGAGTCTGCCCTTGTTCCGTCGCTGCAATCTTCTCTGTAGTCTGGGGTGGACTTTCCAAACGGATCTGGACTCGGGTCTCCATCGTGGACCAAACCTGACTTGGCGTGTGAAAAGTGCTGTCAGTAGTGTGAAGAGAAGTGTTCTCTGTTAGGCGAGTGCGTCATCTTAATGAGTTGTGGGTGGAAGTTCGTCAAGGAGTTGTGGGTGTGAAAGGAAGGTAGTCGTAAATTACTCAGCTTCTCGGCTGGTACGCGCGCCCATTACCAGCACACGTACATGTGGAAAACAATTGATGGCAGCGAGTTCTTTGAGGTTCAGAAATAGCTGTTTTATTTCATATTTGGGGGTGCCGGATGTATGTTTCGAGTTTTGTTTGAATGTGTTCTGTTCTAGGGTAGTTTGTGGTGTGGTTTAGTGGTGGAGATACTGTGATCGTGCTGATGTGCAATGGTGTGGCATATCTGTTGTTTGGTGGTTGAGTGTGCGGTTTTCTTTCCAGAATGTATTGTAGGGTGTGTTGCAAAGGATTAGTGGCGTTTACTCTTGCAAACAGCAGAATGGCACTCAATTATGCGGCATCACTGTGAGTGCTGGATGCGTGTGCAATGCGCTGTAATGTGTACCGCTGGGTGTCATGTGTACGCCGTGTGATTACTGATGCATGACAGGACAGCCAGACAACACACCTAGAGCTCTATTCACAAAGGTAATTTCGATCATTAACGCAGTCATGCCTGGACACCTACAGATTCGAGAAACTAGGGAAATGATGCGGGTGCGTAGGAGAAGATTTCCACCAGTACTTTTCCTATTTTTTTGTGGTTCAGCCCCAGGGTTGTTGTCAGAGAGCGCACTGGAAAACCCACCCATTCTTTGTTTTCAAGAGAGCAGAGGGACTTTTTTTCTAAAATGAAATACACAGAGTAGGGCTTTGTCTGCCTTTCGTTGGCTCTCGAAATGACTTCCTCTTAACACTGACGGTCCAATCACCAGTAATGCGCCCACACCAGTCCTTAATTTGTGCCGGTGCTTGCATGGGGTAGCTGCTACTCGTTTTTGGGACCAGGAACTCGTTCATCATCAGAATTTGACCCACAGCAAGACCTGGAGCAAGAGGCATATAAGGAAGAAAGGCAGAGAAACTGAAGGATGGCAGATAAAGATGAAACTGTGACAAAGGGATGAGTTAGTCATGAGTGAAAACCTTACAGAGGAAGAAGACAAAGGCATGAATTATAGGGTTTGTGCAATAAAGAGACACAAGGTGAGATGAAGACCAGGTGGCCTTCGTGGCTTGATAAATCTGACTTTAGTGTTGCGTCGTCCTGGTGGCCTCTTGCGTGGTGCAAGGTCGGCCGAACATTATAATAAATATGGCCCTTGGGATTTAGCATCCTCACCATTCACCAACGGGCTCCTAAGAGAAACCTTGGCCTCCGCTCATGTATATATTTTTGACAAATTGGCCACTGGTCCAGGCTTGGTGGTACTTTTGAGTGTCTTGCTGGTACTGTCATCAGAATGAGAGAGGACATATCGCGAATAACAGCGAAGGGCATTTCTCGACCAAGGACTTTGTTTCATGAAGTCAGGGAACCCATGCAATATTCAGCATTTCCAATGTGTGGGAGCGCTGAAAGAAACCTCGAGGCGCTCTCCTTACACGGCCACGGCCTTGCTTTGTGCAGCGTGTCCCTGTTCATGTTGTAAGTTAATCTATGGAGTTCCAATATTTTTAAGAGAAAGGGCATGTGAGGGTGAACCACCATTGGCACGGCTCCCTAAGGTACGCTGAAATGCTGTCGAACATTTCAAAGTTCACTATTCACAAGTAGATCCCAGTGGAGCATGGATCGCTCCGAACCGCAGGGCCAACTTGCACTCTCATCTCACCTCAGCCCTGGTTCTCCAGGGGAAGATTCCTTGGCAGGGATCAGGTGGCCCTGACTGTACTATCCGGTTTCCAGTTTTTACGCTCCATTTGGCGAAAGCCGACACTCAATATCCATTCGAGGTGAATTATTTAAGGTGATTAACAGAGGTCAACTCATAGCCGGGGTCACTTTACACGACACAGGTGAAAGTCGCTAATGTAGCCCAGCCCGACGGTTCGCGCGGGTAGTTAATCCAGTGGTTATTAGTTATTGTTGGTTATTGAGACTAATCATTGTATTCACATCCGCAACCCATTTCGTGCAGGTGCTACTGAATGTTTATTGCGAAGTACAATGGAAGAGTTAAGGGAAAAATTATCAAGGACAGCGTTAAAATTATCGCCGGTTTAGCTGCAGAAAGCTGCCGCTTAAGCGGCGATAATGTGCTTGATAATATGCCTTTGAGAATTCCAATAGAAGTCCATGTTCTGGTGTCAACATGGGCTTCTATGGGAATTCTCAAGGGCATATTATCGAGCCCATTATCGCCGCTTTAGCGGCAGTTTTCTGCAGCGAAACCGCTTATAATTTTAACGCCGTCCTTGATAATATGCCTTTAGTAAGTGCAAAGCACCTTTCCTTTTTATGTTTGTCCCAAGAACTCTGCAACACCTGAGCCGAGCTCAATTCAATTTAATTCTAGGAATTTATCAAGCACGTGCCGACCCGACGGGCTTCGCAGAACTGGGAGGTCTCCCAGACTTTATACAATAATCTCAAGCAAACAGATAAGTCTTGAGTTGTTTCCTGAAGCTGAGTAGGTTGTCATGCATCCTAAGAGTTAGGGGTAAGGAGTTCCACAGTTTGGGGGCAAGGTAAGCAAAGAAAGCTCAAGATGTATTTGAGTGGTGGACATCACAGTAGCCACTGAGCAAAAACGGCATTGCACTCATAAGGGTTTGGTACCAGAACAGCGGAATCAGAATACTGTGTCCTCATTATTTACAAAAATGTTTCCCATTGGAGTTAATAATGTAAATGAAAATTCGGACATGATATTTATGTTATACTGTATTTCTGGCTACGATATTCCAGTAAAAACCAAAGTAAATGATGGACGGAGTGTTGAACATTGCAAGCACTCACCCCCAGTCAACTGATCTGGGTTTAATCCATCACCATTCTTTAGCCCACTCAGCCACCCCAGTTCAGACATGGCCATATGCAAATCAGTCTGACCCTGTGCCTCATGGGAACAGTCCAGCCCGACCTGCCAAGCCATGTCTTCCCTGGATCGGAAACAAGCTTCCTAGGACTGGTTTCTGGCATTTCAGCCGTCTTCAGCCAGGCTTGCTTGAATCCAGTGGCAAAGTGAGCAAGGGACTCACGTCTGAGCATACCCTGCCAACTTATGGCGAACAAAGCAAAAACCAAAGTAAATGATGGACGGAGTGTTGAACATTGCAAGCACTCACCCCCAGTCAACTGATCTGGGTTTAATCCATCACCATTCTTTAGCCCACTCTGCCACCCCAGTTCAGACATGGCCATATGCAAATCAGTCTGACCCTGTGCCTCATGGGAACAGTCCAGCCCGAACTGCCAAGCTATGTCTTCCCTGGACCGGAAACAAGCTTCCTAGGACCAGTTTCTGGCATTTCAGCCGTCTTCAGCCAGGCTTGCTTGAATCCAGTGGCAAAGTGAGCAAGGGACTCACGTCTGAGCATACCCTGCCAACTTATGGCGAACAAAGCAAAAACCAAAGTAAATGATGGACGGAGTGTTGAACATTGTCAGCATTCCATCCATGATTTGTTTGTTGTAACGCTTTTCGCTCTAAGTGGGATGGGTATTCCAAGACGTGGGACCCGTGCTCACTACGCCACTGGAGTCAAGCTATCCTGGCTGATGACGGCTGATAGCCAGAAACCGGTCCTAGGATGCTTGATTCCGGTCCAGGGAAGACATGGCTTGGCAGTTCGGGCTGGACTGTTCCCATGAGGCACAGGGTCAAGACTGATTTGCATATGGCCATGTCTAAACTGGAGTGGTGTATTGGGCAAAAGAACGATGGATTTAACCCAGATCTCTTGACTGGGGGAGAATGTTTGCATTGTCAGCATTCCGTCCATCATTTGTTTGTTGTAACGCTTTTCGCTCTAAGTGGGATGGGTATTCCAAGACGTGGGACCCGTGCTCACTACGCCACTGGAGTCAAGCTATCCTGGCTGATGACGGCTGATAGCCAGAAACCGGTCCTAGGATGCTTGATTCCGGTCCAGGGAAGACATGGCTTGGCAGTTCGGGCTGGACTGTTCCCATGAGGCACAGGGTCAAGACTGATTTGCATATGGCCATGTCTAAACTGGAGTGGTGTAGTGGGCAAAAGAACGATGGATTTAACCCAGATCTCTTGACTGGGGGAGAATGTTTGCATTGTCAGCATTCCGTCCATCATTTGTTTGTTGTAACGATATTCCAGTGGCAACTACCACGTAACGGGGGTGGGGTGGTGGGGTGGGGGGAGGTGAAAAAAAAAGAAAAAATACTTACCTGTGAATAACGCCGTCGCCGCCTCGCCTCCGTCCTCATCCCTCGCACTGACAGCATGGAACTGAGGCACCCAGACTATCCCAACCAATCACAACGCTGCTGTCACAATGAGATCAGCGTGGTGATTGGTCTGGGTGCTGTGGTTCGGCGCTCAAACAGGATCTGGGAAGCTGTGCATGTTCTCTACCCAGGCTGCATTACAGCCAGTGGAGAACATGCAAAGTGTGCATGACTGTTTGGCCGGCCCAAGAGAGATGGCCAAAGCGCCATGCGCACTTAGAGAGTGCAAACTACTCCTCCCTCTGCTCTGGCCAGCCGAGCCCCGCCCTGCCCTAATCTGTCTCTGAGTCCGCACTGAAAAATAAAATGATGACGTCATGCTCTAATCATTTTATTTTCATTTTTTGCACTGCTCAAAGAGCAGTGGGACGACACTCCTCCGCCTTGGTGGAGGAGCCGCCACTGAGATATTCTGATATACAACCCCTGGGGAGAGTCCAGGTTAGGTAGAGTCAGACTTCCATCCTCCTGGGTCAGTAAAATGGTGTACTTATATTGAAAAGGATGAGACCCCCTCAGGGTCACATGCTTTTTTTTAATAGTAATCCTTTTTAACTATATTAAATCTGTACGTATTTAAAAGACAGCCATACAGTATCACATGCACCCTATGGTTCTTAGTAACACATAATGGGCCTGATGCTCAAAGGTAACTCACACGTTTCAGCAACTTTAATACGTTTTGGCTATTCACACAATTCGACTATAAATGTACCCAAAAGTGTAACTAGTGCTCAGATTTTATGAATAGCCAAAAATAGTACATTTACTCCAAAGTGTAAATTACTCATATATGTCCCCCAGGCCCTTCAGTTTGGTGGAGACATGTAAGTTACACTTTTGTAGAACATTTTCACTCGGATTTTGTGAATAGCCAAAAAGTAGTAAACTTAATCAAAATTGTAAATTACTCAAAAGTGTAAGTAACCCTTGTGCCTCAGGTCCAATGCGTTTCTCACTCGAGTCAGAGCTTCCAAATCATAATATTATTCCCCCAGTTGTGTTTACTCAATAAATGGGGACGCTCAGCTGGAGTAGCTGCTATTTCATCTGACAGAGACATTTCTTTCTGTGCTGTGCAGTTCTTTGTGTGATGTGTGTGTTTGTGGTACATGCATGGCTATGAATCCTCTTGGTGCAAACCCTGCTACTTCCACATGGCCTTGAACTAAGCCACGCGCAGGGCTTTAAGTGGGCCGGGTCTCACCGGTGCTGAGCACCGCAGTTTTTTTAAACGGGGCCTTGAAAAGGGTCTCTATCGGGCTCTGTTTGTTGCCCTGGCACAGAAGGTCCGTTTTTTTCTGGACCGCAGTGACAGCAGGCACATCGATGTGCGCGTGCTCAGACTGCTCACTTCTCATTGGTGGAGAAGTTACGCCATGACGTCATGCCAGGTGTGTGTTGTAGGGGAAGGAAATAATCCTTTAAAGAGCGTCATTTTCTCTCTTGAATTCCCTTCTCTTTTTGAAACTCAGGAGCAGCAACATGTAGGTTGTGTCACCAGGGCTTAAACGGAAGCTTTTTCATTATCATATAAAAAGCCATAGTTGCTGCTTATTTATCTTATGCAACTAAAAACCATTGGCAAGGCCAATAGTCCTGACTTCTTGTAGGTATGATGTTTGCTAATTGTTGGATATCATATATCTGGATGCAATGACAGAAACAGAAAAATATAAGTCTGGCGGCACAATATGCTAAACACAGATTTTTAGTTTACATGTTTTTAGGCCATGACCTGGATTACATTGGCCACGCCCCTTTGGGAGACCGCCCAGTTTTTTCTCCCCACTTAAAGCCCTGGCCACAGGCACATGTACACCCCAAGATGGTATTATAACTGATAAAGGTTTGACGACCAGTGGCGTAGCTACACCACATGTAAGGGGGGGGAGTTGCGGTCCACCTACCCTTGCTATGCCACTGTTGACGACGTAAGACCGAAGCATGAAAATAATGGCCCGATGGAGGAGGGTTACGGATGAGCATGGCAGAGCGGCAATGTGATGAACAGCAACACCTGAGTCCGCCTTCAGCAGGACCTGGAACGCCACCCCAGCCCATTCTGCCAACACAAGTCCCAACCAGAAGCAACAGGCCTCTCGCCTGCTACATCAAGGCTGCTCACCCCAACAACACCACTGCAAAGAGACATACAATTAAAGTACATTTTGATCTGCATCACTCACCCCATATATCCTCTTATTTGGGGTGCATGCAGGCGTGTAGCCTCAGCCCCACCCTTTTGTATATCTTTGCGAACACAAAGGGGATGGATGAAATGCTTGCATTCGTTTGCACTGCTGGTGGTTATTCGGAGTGTTTCCAGTCCAGTGTTTCGGGTTCATCTGAGCCAGAATGGACCAGGAACAATTGCGTGCAAATCAGTTTCAGCGCTGCCCCAAAAGGGTAATGCAAACTAAACTACTGGGAAACATCCCTTCGCAGCAAGAACCTCAGTCACAATTTGGCTCTGGTTCGCCTCAGACATTAGGAAGGAGCAAATGTGTTATTACAAGGAGGGCGTTCGCCAAATAGTAACATATACCTGGCTCCCTCCGGCAGGTGAATTCAGGTTACCTGCTCGTCCGGTGATCCATGCCAGATGCACAGAACAACAAGAGCCTTTTATTTACCACCCGATGAACAGCTGCCCTGCGTGTGTGCTTCATCTGACCACATAGTGAGGAGCGAGAGAATCCGCACTGTCCATTCCTGCCTCCCTTATCACTTGTGGGGGTGCAACCCGGAACCCCCGCCCAAGAGGTTCCCCAGCTCCCATGCAACACTGTCCCTTCCAAGGTGGACACCTGGTCACGTCACAGAAAAACCTTCATCCAGTCCTCATTTCACAGCCAAAAGAACTTTGCATGCTGGGACTTGTAGTTTGGCTGTCACGGGGTACGACTGGTTATACAAGCTCCAGCATGAAGCCCCATTATGTAAAATGCTGTTAGTTAAAAAGTAATTTTCTTGGTAAAGCTGTTGCTGAAGACATGAGTGAAGTGCTTCACTTTGCCACACACACATTTATGAGTGAATGAATGACTGCTACTTGTAAAGCACGCTCTCGTTAAAACTGAGACTGTGCGCTTCGCACTGCAAGAAATGCCTGTTCAGCATTCTCCTGGACAACGTAGCACTTCAAAAAGCCCGTGGCTTACGAATGACAGAAGGACTGGGGGCACTGCTTGGGTAAAGCTGGAGACCATAGAGTTACTAGGGCCTGCGGTTGTTTGGGGGATAGACAGACTATAGTGGGGCAGATTTACAAGCCCCTTGCGCCACTTTTGCGTCACTTTTAACATGGGAAAAGTGACGCAAAAGTGGCGCAAGGGGCTTGTAAATCTGCCCCTAGGTATGTAGCTGCGAAACAGCCCTTTGTGATGAAGGTGGCTTTTAGATCCAACCGTAAAGGAGCTAATCAATGGCACTCGCAGAAATGACTGGCTCAACAGAGGGTGTGGCGTAACGACCAGAGCTGCCTACTTTGGAATTGGGGAACCAGGTTTGAGTCTCAGCATAAGCTCAACATCCTGTGATTCTGGGCAAGTCACTCAATCTCCCCGTTTCTACCAAAAATGAATGTGTCCTTGTGTAACATAACTAGTGCTCATGCAAAGCGCTCCAACACCTTTGGGTCGAGTTGGCACTATATAAAACTGCAAAACATATATATTATATATATATACACTCATGAGACAAGATTCCCTCTGTAAATACTTGCAACCAGTAGCAAATGCAGGGATGAAGGTGTGCAAAGGAAAGTATCCACCCATCCCTACAGCCACAAAGATCTGTCAACGCAATCCTAAGAGACATGGGTAGTGATGCCACACCAATAGGTACTTCACGAATTAGAAATCTGCGTCCTCATGCATGGGACTCCCATCTGGTCCACCGGATGGCCAGAGATGCTATTTACCCAGCGGAAAGTGTCCCTCGTGGGCAGCTTGGACTGTGAGATGGTTCCATTGCATGGGGTGTGGTTAACATGTCGATTTTTTATGACGGTCAAAGTCGGCCGCTCTGACCATAAGGCCACAACCCCTCCCCATTGGCGTCCCTCGCGAGGCTGCGCCTGCAGCACGTGCTGCACTTGTACACGGGCGGCCGCATCTCATTGGTGAAGCAGCGGCTCTGCCCTAATTCACTACAAAGCCCCCCCCCCCCCCCCCCAGGAGGGGCTTCAGCACATTCTGTTCCCTGGGTGTGTCTTCGGGCACATCGAGCTGCTGCTGCTGGCATTGATCTGGTAAAAAACATCCTTTTTAACATGCCGATTTTCCAGTGACGATAGCCAGGGCGACTGGAATTATGTGGTGGTGGGGGAGGGGCAAATTGTGCGGCAAGAAAAGACAAATTATGCAGCATAGTTCAACACATTTTCTAATAGTAATATTTTATTATTTTGCCATTCTTACACTTGTTAGCCCTGTCTGGCAATAGGTTGCACCGCATTAGTATCAGTTTGACGCTCAGACATAGCAATAAACAAGAGAAAGGTGACCAGTCAACCTTGCCATGGGCCTTCCACTGCGTGGCAACACGTGTTGCTGCCTTTTTAATATCTTTTGAACCGCTTGAGCTAGAATTTTTTTTTTTGGGGGGGGGGTTATATCTGCAGATTATGCAGCAGCTACACAATCGCATACTTCAAGTGGCCCTGATATTGGCCCATTCGCAGGGATATGCTCCGGTTTGCAATGCTATCACTGCCCTCCCAGTCAAGAGCTACATTTTATTTTAAGCCTGCTGTGTGCCACTACAACTTATGGTACCATCAGTCATTCATGGCGTTTCAGTCAACAGCACGTTGCAATGTGGGGCTTATAGTTTTGCTTTTCATCATTCATTATGTACTCAAAATCCCAGCATGCAAAGTGCTGTTGGCTAAAATGGCAGAATTGGCTGAAAGTATTAAACATGAAATGGAGCAACTTGCCAGCTATGATTTAAGTGTTTACGAAGTAGTCTAGTCCATCTCAAAAAGTGCTTATTTCTCATGTAGAACTAAAGGTACATTGATTACATATTGTGTAATGGTTCACTCACATCGTGCATTAAAACAAGCGCTGGCAGTGCAAATCTTTTAGTCATTTGTGTAGTGGAAAGTTTTATACAGACCTTCACAACACAATAAATGTACAACATGGAAAGTAGGAGCACAGTATTCCCCAACACAATGAACAAGTAAAGGACATGTGGCAGTAGCAGAAGTAACATCATAAAGTTCTCTCACACACATAGGGCAGGCACAACACAGGTAGCGAACACACATAGGACCCGGACCCCCCACGTTGCTCCCAGCCCCGCTCCCATCATACCCACAAATCAATGATTCAGTAAACAGTGCTGTGAGTAAAAAGAGGCCATGTTTATTACACACATCACAAATAAACACGACAATTCATAAGTAATAAGACTATAATTCAACACTATAAAAAACCTACAAAAAACTTCTTTCATAACCACATTAATATTTACATATGAATATCATAATTCATCAGCAGTTATGTCAGATTTGAGAAGATGTTATCTATTCCTCCAGCACTAAGGGGCCTTCTGGCTCACACCCACCAGTTGAGAACTACGCAGGTGCAACCCACCTACGTTCTTGAGAGGTGGGCACGTGCCATCTGGTCTTTGTCCACAATCTAGGGACCCACCACTCCACCACCAGGCTGCCCATGGGTGAGGGGCTGATAGGGTATAACCAGGGACCACAGCCCCATGCCCGAGATTGTAACCTGGCGCCCTTGCCCCCCCGCCGGTGTATCCATTCCCTCCGGGGTGAGCTTACCGTCTCTCCCCCTCAGTGCTGGCCTAGGGAGTATGCAGGAGGACGCCCTTTAACAATGCAAGGCAATCTATGTGGCCACCTTACCGCCACTACACATAGCACGTCGTACACCTACAGTAAACCTTAGCTCTAAGGGATGGGAGGGTGGGAGATTTGCAGGGGTCAGCTGCATACGGGGCAGGCGCTGGAGGGAAAAAGAGGACAAGTGCCCGGGTGATTCGCCCTAAATAAGCTCCCAAACTCTCCTCCCCTCCCCCCAAGCACCGGCACCGGTCGGAAATGACGTCACATCATTCCTACCCCGGAAGAGATACCTGCCGAAGGCGAGGGCCAATCTGGCCACCAAGGAAGCACAGGGGCGTTGCTGGGACCCCGGGGGTCCGTGCCCTAATGGCGCGCTCCCCTAACGTTTGCTCTGTTCCAAAAGAGGGAGTGAAAGGTGCTAATGGTTGTTGCTTTCCGTAAACAGGCAAAACATACAAAGAGAAAAAAACTCCTGGAAGAAACTGACAAATATCTTGTGGGGTTACCATACATTATGTAGTCACATCAGATGATGAACCCTCACCTTCTAAGTGTTGAGTGTCGTATGCTTTGTCAGTGGTTTCAACAGCTCGCATTGTGGAACATCTGAGAGTATTATACTGTGCTGGTTGTACGTACTCCAATCCTAGTTATGGTTCTCTTTGTTAAACTGTCAGACTTGCATTAAAATGAAATCTGGGTGAGCTAAAATGTTTTTTACTGGTGTCTCCCTATCACAAGATTCAAAACCGAAGGGTCGAGCAACAACCTGGATTCTGTTTTCTATCAACATGTTTCGGCGCTTGAGTATCGTTCCCTCTGGAGTCAGGTGTCTTCCTCAGTACTATGGGTATCTCACATCAAAAATTATGAAACAGCATCAGAATGGGGACGGGGGGGACAAATGTCCACTATTGGTGAGGCATGTACGACGGGGCAGAACACTATAATTATAGTATGCAGCATGAATCTGGCATTGCCCTGTAACTGTTTGCAACCCTGTTATATAGCTGAGGTACAAACTTTTAAATTAAAATGTTGGATTTATTTAATTTAATTCATCCATTTCTAAAGCGTGTGGTTACGCCACTGGCACGTCCCCACGCTAGACGGGCTTACTAGTATGAGACATACAGAGGAACATCCCTAAGTTGCACAAAAACCCCAAACACTTTCCATTAGAATCGAGGTGTGAAAAGCCACGTTTTTAGGTTTTTTCGGAATTTCACTTCACATGGTTCCATTCTGAGGGCTTCCGGGTGCCTGTTCCAGGACTTGGCCGCAAGGTATCTGAAGGACCGCGCCCCCATTCTTGCACTATGTATTCTCGGAACAGTCACCAATGCCCTTCCTTTAGATCACAGATTCTGGACAGGAATACATTGTGTTATTAAAGGGTGCAAGTATTGCGTCCTTTTTTTGCTAAAATGTTATGACAATTAAGGGTGGGCGTAGTTCGCGAAGTAGCACTTCGCGAAGCTACGCAAAGTGAAGTTCGCACTACGCGAGCTACGCGTAGCACTTCGCGAACTGCGTAGTAACATGTTCGCACTGTGCAAGATGTTGTTTTCAATGATTGCACAGTGCGGACAAGCAACCGGCACTGTGCAATCATTGAAAATGGCATCTTGCACAGTGCGAGCTGTAGTTTTCTGCTGCTCAAGTAGATTTTTACTCGAGCGGCAGCTTTCTCAACGCGAACTGGTAGTTTCTCATCGCGAGCGGTCGCGAGCATACGCGACCCCTCGCAATGAGAAATCTGACCTCCTCGCGTTGGGAATCTCGCCGGGAGGTTTATTTTCCATGCTCGCGATCGCGAACAAGGAAAAAGTCTCGCCGGGATGTCATTTTGCTTGCTCGCGGTCGCCAACTTGACGTTGAGGACCGCGAGCAAGCAAAAAATGACCGCAGCACTACGCAACACTACGCTACGCGTGTTCGCACTGTGCTACGTGCAGTTCGCGTAGTGCGAAGTAGCGCGAACTTCGCAAACTACGCGAGCGTAGCGTAGTGCTTCGCCCAGGCCTAATGACAATAGCACATTGACTTGAATAATACTCTTTTCTCCACCGGGAGCCAAGTAAGTCTGCCAGGGCTTTCTTTGTCGAAGCTCTTCTGGGGAGACTCAGAACCAGCCAGGCTGCTGCATTTTGAACCCGCTGTAATTTGGCTAGCCCTTTTTTTGGTGCTCCCAAATAGAGAACATTCCCATAGTTCAGTTGGGAAGTTACCAGGGCATGTATTATGGGTTTCTTTTCCTTGGGTGGGAGCAGGTCCAGAATTTTTCTCAGAATTTTTAAAGTACCAAAACATTTACCCACTACTTTCCGTATTTGGGCGTCGAAGGACAATTTAGGGTCGAACCATACTCCCAATTTTTTTTCCTCTGTTTTGGAAGTAGGTACTTGACCTAGTGTTTCCAGCCACCATGCAGAGGACCATATATTTGGTGCTTTGTCCACTATCATTACCTCTGTTTTATCTCTGTTCAGCTTTAGGCTGTGATTGGACATCCATTCTGCTACCCCTTCTAAACACCTGGCAAAGTTGGGCGCTGCCTGTTCACTGCTTTGGGATAGTGTCACAATCAACTGAGTATCATCAGCGTAAGACACAATGGTAACATTATTATTTTCCACTAATTTTGCCAGTGGTCCCACATTTTTTTTTTTTTTAAATATTTTTTTTATTGAGTATCACATATGATTTACAATTACATAGTACCAGTAGTAAGCGTGTTGGAAACATTACCAAAAGTCATTTGGAAGACATCATGTTCACATGTTGTACCCCAACAATCGAAGAATACCAGCAGCTCACAGAGAATACAACATTTCTTATAGCAGAAATGAACAAACTGCTATCCCGGGGAAGCTAGTAACAATTCCAATAAATGCAATCTAGTGCAATACCCATTTCAACCCCAGCCCACAATAACCCTCCCCCCACCCTACCCCAACAAAACCATAAACCCTTGTGCCGCTCTATGGCAGACTCACCCCGCTGATGTACCTTCGTCCGGTGTGTGCCAGGTCTAAGAGCCCCAACAAGGGGCCTGTATGAGGGGGGAAAGAGGGGGGGAGAGGGGGAAGAGGGGGGGACACGGAGTGGAGTAAGAGGAAGAAAAGACAAAAGAGGGAGGGAGAGGATATGAAACCCAGCCTGGGAGGGGGGAGCACTAGGAAGGCACCCAGGCAGGGTACGGACTAACATGAGTCCATTAGTTCCTACCCATCCGACCCACTCTCTCGCAGACCATAGTGCGATACCTCGGGATCCAATTCTTCCATCGCCTTGAATTGTTCTACTAGATGTGCCCAGTCCAGTGAAATCGGTCGTTTCCTCTGACCCCTATATTCCTCTTGGTATAAGGCCTCCCGTTCCGCCACCGCCCATCTCCTCACCCCAGGCGGCTACTCGCGGCGCCAGGGTAGACTTCCAGCGTTTTGTTATCATACGTTTTGCCAATATCAGACCTAACCCTGCAAATTTGCGTATCAACTTTGCTTTTTTTGGGAGGGGGAATAGCCCTAAAAGACAGGCCTCAATGGTGTTCCATGGGGTACGCCCCGTCAACACCGCCAGCCCTCGAATAACCTCTGACCAAAACCCCCGCAGCCGTGGACAGTACCACATCATATGAAGGAAATCAGCGTCAGGTGTCTGACATCGCGGACACGCCGCAGAGGCCGTGGGGTACATCTTTCGTATTGTTGCTGGGGCAAGATACGCTGTATGTTGCCAGTGGTCCCACATATAGATTAAAATTTAGATCATGCCACTGCACTGCCTTTATTAAAATTAGTGAACCACATCTTTCTGCCCCGACGGTTTTATTAATGACTCAAGAGGCAAGTTTGTTGTTTTGCTTCTTCTCTATGAAGCTGTGGAGCAACATTATGGTATATTAGAACACAGACAAGAAGGACGTGCGAGCGCGCGAATCAAGATGGCCGCCACCCGGTGAGCTCCTCCGCGTTTTCGCCCGTTTTTCGACATAAAACGCCGAATTTCTGTCAAAATTTTGTTTTAAAGGAGGTCGCTGCTGTCAGTACAGGCTTACCAGCATTGTGAAGCGATTTCAGGCCGTTTTCATAGTGGGAAGTCGTGTTTCTGGCTTCCTGGTTCCTGCTCCGAGCTCTGCATTGAGGGACTGCCTGGTTAGTCTGTCAGGGGGGCGGAGCATACTTTAGGAGAGGGCCTGGCTTGGGCCTAGCCACACCCCTAGTCCAGTTTAGCTGCTGCACCAGTATTTTGGAGGATTGCTTTGCTTCTTTTCGCTTTTTTTTTACTCATAATCTATTCATTTTTAATCAAATTTTATTATCTTTTCTCAAAAATGGATAATAAAAATAAAAGAAAACAGCAGATTTCACCGCCCCCAATAAAATCAAAGGTGGTGGAGTCATCTGAACCCTCGCTTTCTTTAATTTTGGAGGAAATTCAGGCTCTTCGTGCGAATACAGAAACTATTGCGACTGAAATAAAAAATGTACGAAAGGAAATGGCGAGTATGTCGATGAAAATCTCAGACAACTCAATTAAAATACAAGACAATAAAGTTAAAGTCGACGCTTTTACTCCACTTGTGGCGAAAATATCACCTCTGTGCTCACAACTTTTGGACATGGAAAATCGCAATAGACAATATAACCTTCGCATATTTAATTTACCAGAAGAAGTTGAGGGATCTAACTGTCGACTATACTTAGAGAACTTACTTCCTGGTCTTTTAAATGTCAAATTTCCAGAAAAATTTGAAATCGATAAGGCTCATAGAATTCCTTCACGTCGCAATCCTCAACATACCAAGCCTAGACAAATGATATTTAAAGTTCTCCGTCATCATCATTTGGTTCTGATCAGAAAAGCAGCTAGAGAAATTCCTTCATTGTTGGTCAATGGTCACAAAATCTTTATTCATCAAGATTTTGCCAAGGAAACTGTTGCAACACGAAAGGGATTTACTGATCTTCGCCCACGATTGAGAAGCCTTGGATACCAATATGGCCTTTTTGACCCTTCAACTATGCGCATTTGGAAAGATAATTTTTCAAAATCCTTTCAGCGTCCTGAAGATTTACGACAATTTCTGGATCAGCAAGTACAGCAAACTATGGACACTCAGGGTCCTATCACTTGATTCTTTCATGTATGATCTTCTTTGACAGATTTATATAACTCATAATATTCTGGGCTCCAGCGGTTCCTGGCCATGCTTGTAGAGCGTGTGTGCGTCCCAATCTTCATATTTATGTGTTTTGTTTGTCTTTTTTGCTATGTTTTATTTCTTCCATTCCCTTTTGTGTGTTTTGGAGCTACTTTCTTCTTAACATTTGTGTCTTTTTCTGACCTTCTTCTTTCTAACCCTTCTCTCTTTTTATTTTGTCATGGCTAATATTAAAGTAGTGTCACTGAATGTTAAAGGTTTACGCCATCCTGTGAAACGTACAAAAATTTTGGATTATCTGGGTAGTTGCAAAGCTGATTTTTGTTTTTTACAAGAAACTCATATAGATGATAAAATTTTAAATTATATGAAGAAAAAATGGGTTGATAATATTGTTTCTTCTCCTGCTAATGGCAAGAAAAATGGTGTAGCTATATTATGTGCGAAAAAAGCACATTGCCAAGTTTTGAGCAAAATTATAGATACGGATGGGAGATATTTAATTGTTAAGGTTAAAGTTCATGATTCTGTCTTATTTTTATTAAATGTTTATGGCCCTACTGCAGATGACCCTGTTTTTTGGGCTACTCTTTCAACGGAGGTTGTAAAAATTGGTAATGTACCTTTAATTGTTGCAGGTGATTTTAATGTCATATCTGATCCTTTATTAGATAGAATATCTCGTACTAAATTCCACCCCCCTAAGGTTTATTTTGCTTTTAAATTATTTCTTCAAACCACTAAGTTAGTTGATATTTGGCGGTTACACTTCCCTACAGAAAAATGTTTTACTTTTTTTTCTAACCCACATAATTCTCATTCTAGGATCGATTACATATTAGTTTCGAAACAGCTGATCAATTGTGTTAGTAACCCCAGGATTGGCAACATTGATGTCTCTGACCATGCTATGGTTTCTTGTATTTTAAATTTAAATTCAACCTTTACTAACCAGCCTAGATGGAGAATGAATTCTGGTATAGCTCTCAATGAACTTAATAAACCAAAGCTCCTCTCTGCCATTCATGATTTTTTTCAATTTAACCCGGAAGGTACTACTTCATTGGTTAATAGATGGGATGCTTTTAAAGCTTATATTAGAGGGGTTACTATTTCTATTATGGCTCACGAAAATAAGACCTTTAATGCAAATATTAAAAAGCTAGAAAAGCAAATAGCGGAATATGAACGACTTTTTCTTTCGTCTAATGACCCTCAATATAGAAGTAAGTTGCAAAAGCTTCGATATGAATTTAATACAATTCTTAGTAATAGAGCTGGTGTTCAGATTTCTAAGGCCAAAGCTAAATTTAGTTTTAATGCAAACAGATCGGGAAGATTGTTAGCGAATTACTTACGTATCAAAAAGGATAAAACTCAAATTACTTCTATTCATAGATCCAATGGTAAAATTGCTTTATCTCATAAAGATATTGTGAATGAATTTTTGGATTTTTACTCTAAGTTATATGATAAACCTGAGTTTCATAATGAATCTTTAGTTGATTCTTTTTTATCTTCATGTGGTTTACCTAAAATTTCTCCATCAGATAAAATGGGGCTTGACTCTCCAATTACTAAGGAGGAAATTTTAACCGCTATAAAATCTCTTAAAAAAAAATAAATCTCCGGGTCCTGATGGTATCCCGGCGGAGTTTTATAAAGACTTTCAATCCCATCTTTTACCCTTATTATTTCAACTTTTCACAACATTTGGCTCTACGGGAATTACTTCAGGATCCTTTACTGAAGCTTTAATTATCGTTCTTCCCAAACCTGATAAAGACCCCACCCTTGTATCTAATTATCGCCCTATCTCTTTAATTAATCAAGACTGTAAATTATATGCCAAAATATTAGCCACACGATTATCCCCTGTACTAGACTCTATTATACATTCGGATCAATCTGGTTTTATGAAGAATAGACACTCTGCAAATAATTCAAGAACTTTATTACATGTCATTGAACAGGGTCTTACGTTAACTACTCCTTCAGGAATTATGGCTCTGGATGCTGAAAAAGCCTTTGATAAATTGCCTTGGCAATTTTTATTCCATGCTTTATCATCTTTTAACTTTGGCGATAATTTTATTCGTATGATTTCAGCTCTATATTGTGCTCCTACTGCTCGTCTATTTATTAATGGCCAAATTTCAAATCAATTTTCCCTTTTTAGAGGTACTAGACAAGGATGTCCCCTTTCTCCGCTACTGTTTTTAATTGGCATTGAACCTTTCCTTACATCTATAAGAAAATGTGATAACATTAAAGGAATTATTATTAATGAGATTATTATTAAAACTTTAGCGTATGCTGATGATGTACTTTTATTTATTAGTGACCCCTTATCCTCATTTCCTTCTTTATTAGAGATTATAACAAAATATTCTATGGTGTCTGGCTATAAATTAAACACTAATAAAACTGAATTTTTCCCTTTAAACATTTATTGTACTCCTGATATGATACCTATGAATGAAATTGTTTGGCAAAAGACTAAATTAAAATATCTTGGTATTTTATTTTCCTCATCTATAAAATCTACAATGACTTTAAACTGTAATTTTGTCTTAGATTATATTAAAGATAAAACGTCTAAATGGGCATTGCTGCATCTTTCATGGTGGGGTAGACTGGAATCTATTAAAATGAATATTGCTCCAAAAATATTTTATACTCTTTCCATGATTCCCTCTCAGTTCCCATTAAAATTTTATAAAGATATTGATAAACTTCTCTCCAAATTTCTTTGGAATAACAAATCACCTCGCATTAGTTACAAAAAATTAAAAATGTCTAAATGTAATGCTGGATTTGGTATCCCAGATTTTTTTCTTTATCACAAAGCTTTTATTTTAAAACAAAGTGCCATATGGTTTAGTCATCTCCCTTTACATAATCCACCTTCTTGGCTCCTAATTGAAAAATCTATGGTGAAGCCGTTCCCATTACCAACGCTGTTAACTATGTCTAACACCTCCTCAGTTTTTCATAAATCTATCGTTCTCAAATCCACTAAATTGGTTTTTAATGATTTAGATTCTATTTTTCTATACCCCATGTATAACACTGTGGAATTATCATTATGGTATAGCAATATCATTAAACTAAATAGGAACATTAGATTTTGGTTTTCGTGGATCAAAGCGGGTATTTTTTATCTTAAAGACATTTATTCCAACAATACCTTTATACCGTTTGAGGATCTACAAACAAGGTTTGGTTTAACCCAATCTGATCGTATTAAATATGAATATTTAATTAATTCAATTTTAGATTCCTTTCCACAAGCTATCCCGACTAGTATTACAGCTGATCTATCCGTATATATCCAAACTATATCGCTGAAAGCTAATGGTGTTTCCATTTTATATAAAAAATTATCTAATACGTTAGGAAGTAACATAACGATGATTGCAACCTTCTGGAATAATGAACTTTCACTTACATTGTCTAATGACTCATGGGAAAATATATGGATTAGAAGTATTTCTGGTTGGTTACCTGTCTCACTTTATCAAACCAATTCCTATATTTTATTTAATTCTTTATGGACTCCAATACGTTTATTCCAGGCTAAACTCCTTCAGTCTGACACTTGTTGGCATTGTAAATTGCATCCTGGTTCGTTACGACATATGCTTTTTGATTGCCCTTTAATTGCAAAATTCTGGACAGAAGTTTGGGATTTTATTAAGAAATTGTTAAATATACATGAAGACTTATCATATAAAATGTTAATTTGCAAATCAGTTACATTATCACAATCTCTAAGTTCTCTTGAATGTAGGCTTTTTGATTTTTTGATTTCTGCTGCGTTAAAATCTATTACCTTTTGTTGGAAAGATGTTTCTAAGTTATCAGTTCATGCTTGGTGGTCTTGGGTTATCTTTACAAGAAGAGGTGCTCAATTATCTTTGTCTAGGGTTAATCATAATCCTATTTCCTATCACTCTTTTTGGATTCCTGTTGATTTCTATTTTGCATCTTAGGGGTATGTTTATGTATTGTAATGCTTTTTACGATTTTTATACTAGATAATATGTCATAGTAGCTCTAATTATTGTTTACTCAATAATTTGTTATTAGATGTTTCCCTCCCCCCTCTCCTTTTAAGTTTATAAGAATATGACCACTTTCTGTTCTATTGGAATGAATTTGATAATTTTTGTATGTCTATGTTGTTGCTGTTCATTATAAAATTTCAATAAAATATTTTGAACACAAAAAAAAGAACACAGACAAGAAAGATTTATAGAAAGCACAAATCTTGAACTAAATCATTTCAAGGTGCTCGTGTGTGTGATAATTATGAAAAACTCAACAAAGTGAAGAAAAATAATTGCCTAGCGTGTCACGGTTTGGTCTAGCTCGTAAGCCGGAAATGAAACCAGGTTTCTTGATTAGACACTGTGCAATTCAAATCCTGAATGTTTACCACATTCTTTCCCCCTTCTGCCCTGAAGACAATTGTATTAGTGACTGAAGAGGCAGGCTGGCTGTCTTGCACCTCCTAAAAAAGCCATTTATTGTTATTACAGGCGGACATCAATATGGTCCTTTAAACTATATTGAACAGAGGTTTTTGTACAGTGCGCATCCTTGCCCGAATTATTTCACAGTGCTCTCAAATGTGATTATAACTGAAAAGTAGGTAAAGTGAAGAAAAGTAATTGCCTAGAGTCACACCGTTTGGCCAAGCTGGAAAGCCGCGATTAAAACCAAGGTGTCTTGGTCAGGTCCGGCAACTACTTTTTGCCCCAGGTCCCACTGAAGCGTCTGACTGTCCTAACTTTGGGGGAGGTCTGTTGGGTTATACATAGGGCCAACCCCTGCAGATGGAAGAGTCCATCCAACGTCTGTTGTGCGCACCCACATCAGCATCATCCTTCATATTACAAGAGGAGTCTGGGTGGCACTTCCTAGAGGATATATTAACCTCAAAACGCCTTTTGCTTTGGCAGTCTATTTGGGCGAAAGAAGAAACACATTTCACTACGTTTATTATATCTGACTGCCTAGCCCTCGAGCAGTCCATGAAAATACCCTGGCTGTCTTACATCAGTGGTCTGTTTACATTTGTGTTTGCTGTATCAATCCGGTCTAACCCCATTGGCTGTTACAAGTTTGAGAAAAGTGCAGTGAAAACTGCCTTTTTTATTCACAGAAAGGAGATCCGATTGCTAGAAGAATTCAATAACCCCGCTGTGGTCACCTATATATCATATGGTCTGTCTGAGGGATGTCAACAGTATCTGGCATGGGTAACTAACACTCAGCATCGCTTTGTGTTAACTAGACTAAGACGGGGCATAGCCCATGACCTTCTTGCCTTCCCTGAAATGAAAAATCGTCCACCCGCCATAGCACCCCGTCCTTGTGATGGGGCATCAGTGTAAAGCACACGGCACTTGGTTTTATTTAAGCCTTACTACTGTTGTGTATATATTGATGATTACTGACAATGCACGTACTCTATATACGTGGCGTCTGTGCACTCTAGGTATGATATTGTATTGCTTCCTATTTTCAATATGTGGGCAGTTTTTAAGGTGTTACTACTGTTTTAATATTGCTAATATATTTATTGATGATGCATGTACTTTTATGGCCTGTTGAGTCTGGGACGAATAAAGACTTAACTGACTGACTGTCCTAGGCAGTTTATGCAAGTGCATTCAAAGTATGGTCTGTTTGTTTTTTCATAACATGGGGCAACAGCAGTGGAAAGACCCCTTCTTTATAGAATGGCCAGGAACCATGCAAGCTTCCCATTTTCAAAGGAGAGGTGCATCTTGGGAAACAGCAGCGCAAGCTTCCCCCATCGCAGGACAGGTACACAGCAGGCCGCTGCAGTGCAAGCTTTGCTTCCTTATGGAAGAGATACAGCATGACCTAGCAAAGCAAGCTTCCCTGTCTCTCAGAAGGCAGCAAGTGCATCCCCCATTCCCTGCAGACCAAACTCAGCAGGGCCGACTAGTACAAGCTTTCAATGCTCACACATGTGCAGTTAGGCATGAGTGACTTGTAGGTTACAGGCAGATCTGTGGAGCGGTTGCTTAAGTCACTGAGAGGAATGTAGAGGAGGATGAGTGAGCGGATTAGGGATTCTGACACTATTCCCACTTACATGATATTCCGCATCAGCATCCTGATCTGCTGCTGTCACTCAGCCCTGCTGCTTGTTTTGATTTTTGGTTTTTCCACATATTGAGGAGCTTACCTAGTATGTCACTGTTATTTGGAGCAGACCAGTCGCAGCCTAAGTAACTATGCTCTGGACATGCACACGCAGATACTTTTTAAGGCACGGGCAAAGTGACCATGGGTCCCAGGCTCTCTGGGGACCCCCTGATAGAGTCCTGCTGAGTCTTGCCCTGATGACAAACAGATTATTTTAAATACCGTTTCCTTTCATTTATTTTTAATGTGGGCATACATGCCAATAGACCCAATTCAGGCGAGAGACTACCGATTTTTCAAGCCAAAAAGGGCTTTATTTTAACTGTCTCCCGCCTGAACATTGCATTTTCTACAATAGAAGTCACTGGGGAAGTTTCATTCTCCCGATTTTTTATTTTAAATCTCCCACGTCGCTGTCCTAAAATGTTGGCATGTATGCCCACTGTGGGTGATGGGTGGGAGTCTACTGCAAACATTTTGCAGAGAACTGTTGTGTTTATGTTGCATGCAGCAACTATAAAAAAAAGTTTCTTTTCGATCAAAGCAGGACCTCGCATATGAGGAATGGGAGGGTATCACAGAGATTATTTGCAGCAATATTCCTGAGCTGCTGCTGTGTTACAATATTGAAAACACATCACTATGTTCCAATATTAGATGTAAACACATTTAGGATTTGGACTAGTGTGTCTGTGCACGGTCAGTGACCTGGCCAAAGAGGGCATGAAAAAGCTAACATTGGATCATAAATTCAAAACTGTCCTGAACAGGGCCCCTCCCCCCCCCAATACGTTTGGCCCAGGCCCCCAAAATCCTCAAGATGTCCCTGTGCACACAGGTGCTAACCAATTCGAAAAGGTTTTGAATGTGTGCACAACAAACGCTGAGCAATCCTTGCCTTGGTGCAGCATCTATTCCATAGGTGGAGGGGCGCCAGTGTGGTGCACCCTGTGCAACCCCTGTGCGGCGGAATCACTGTGGGGACAATGAAAGAGATTTGCGAAACGCAAGCTTGCTTGGGTGCACTGCATATTTGTCTTCTTTTCTGCAACACTTGCCTCTTCGCTTATGAAAAAAAGAGAACGCTCCAGAGATCCTGCGTCTGGATATGAATCCCTAGAGTTTTGGAGGAGTTTTTCTCAAGGCTCTGGAGCTTTTCAACCTCAAAAGGAGCAAGTAAGGAGAGGGCTGTGAGCGTGTGTTCCTCCTTTCCAAACACACATATATACACCCGTCAGTAGGTTAATTCTTTTTTGAAGGTAGCACAGTACAAGTAGGTTGGAGTGAAAGTAGTTCTTTTTATTTTTCACTGAATTGAGTCCATTTCACTCATTATCATTTTTTCATAGTCAACATTATGAGAGAAAGAGAAAGAACAGCCGACACGTGTTTCGCCCCGTGTGGCGAGTAAGGCCAGGGCTTTCTCAAGGCTATTTATATTGTTCCAGTGAGACACGTTATCAGCATCAGTTTCATACATTTTCAAAAATTGTAGCGGATTTACCCGGTGACTAAACAAGATATTATATTGAACCGTTTTTCAAATTTGGATGGTTTTTAACAATGTCACGCTACAAGTTTTTAAAAATGTATGAAACTGATGCTGATAACTTGTCTCGCTGGAACAGCCACACGGGGCGAAACACGTGTCGGCTGTTCTTTCTCTTTCTCTCATAATGTTGACTATGAAAAAATTATAATGAGTGAAATGAACTCAAGTCAGTGAAAAATAAAAAGAACTACTTTCACTCCAACCTACTTGTACTGTGCTACCTTTAAAAAAGAATTAACCTACTGACGGGTGTATATATGTGTATTTGGAAAGGAGGAACACACGCTCACAGCCCTCTCCTTACTTGCCTCTTCGCACAGCTTAGACTCTGCAAAGGAGAAAAACCTTGAACACATAGTGTCCAATGTTTCCATGTGGTCAAATAGATCACTTTATAGCACAATTGTCTACACATATTGTCCAAGAAGCCAACGATTTCACTCTGAATTCCAAAGAGCGACTTGTAAAATATTCCTAAACTTTAAGCTTGTGGCTCGGACCCCAGGGGCAATAGTTCTTCACAGCAACACATCTTGAAGGGGACGATAAGACGAGACCTATAAGGGTGGTCGGTCCAATGAAGTACAAATGACACTTAAGCGCTTTGAAGTGGCTGTAAGGTGGCATGTCGGTGCTTTGTAAAATACGTAAATAAAATGAGTAAATTGTTATTGCTAAGGAGAGGAGATAGACATGTGGCTTTCTTGTCATCTTCAGCACACTTTTTAGTCAAAAGTCAAAGTCAAAAGATACCTTATTTGACAGCTAAGAGTCATAAAAGCACAGTTCATTTCAAGACATTGGTACTTAAAACCTTAAAAAATTGTATGCTAAAGATACTATATGCAGAACAGATAAAAAGGTATCCCCCTTTTTAGTCACTGTTAGCTGCTCCTGAGTTCACTCTGGAAAAGCAGCGCATTGACGCTTCACAAATACAAGCTGAAGAAATAAAACTGGCAAAGTGTCATTATTGGGAAGCTGAGCTGGAAGTCTTGCATTCCCGGCTGACACAATGTGTGATGCTCGGCACATTTTACGCTTTATTACTGGCGTCATTGTCTTGCTCTTGAGTTTTAGGTAAAACTAAAGTAACCTACTGCGAAAAATCGTGGATCAATATTAAAAGTCAAGGGCTGCGTTTCAGCCCGCAGACATGGAAAGGCACCAGGAAGACACGTTTGCATTGTTCGAGCGCATACAGCTCGTTCCGCGACTCCACAGCACTCTAAATAACAGGTGCTCTTACTCAACTCAATGGAACTCTTAATAATTTCAGAATATTAGGAGGTTCACACGGTTAACGGTTTAGAACCTGCCCCTGGTTTGCACGCGGACCTCTGCAGCTTGCGCATTAACCCACCAAGCATCACAAAGCGCACATTTCCCCCACACCAATTTCAATCAAAGCCGCCAGCCTGTGTCAGACCTGAAATCATCCCGGTGCTTCAATGTACCACCCCGGGGAAAAGATGCCCTCGGTCGGATACTAAACATGTCAATATTATTGTCTCAGTGCTGTTTAATAACTGCAAGATGACTCAGTCAATTCTCTCCTCAACTTTCCGATTTTCTCCCAAAAATGCTAAACTCCTTTCCACGTAAAGACGTGGGAATATCCGTGAAACGAATGCCAAAAATGCCAATTAAGACACAAAGTTCACTTTGTTCGTGGCTCAGAGAAACAGGCACCCTGCTCCGAGAAACCACCTCCCTGCATGCTCCGTACCAGGCCGGCGCTAAGAGGCTTTAGGCAAATCCGCAGAAGAACCATGCGAGCCAGACAGAGCTTAGAAGGAGACGTGGTCCGGCGGCCACATCGCCGACCACCTTGCCTAAACGCAGTGTGGTCTTGGGCGAAACTGCCCCACACCCCTGCGCCTTTGTTCTTTTATTGGCCCATATTGTCAGCGCCTAGAAACCGGCTGCATAATAACTGGACATTCACAGCAATAAAGGTGGTGGTCACTTACCTTTAATAATCCATGGGGGCCTCCTTGGCTGAAAATCTGAGGAAGTCCAGGGGGCAGAGGGAATATCCTGGTCCAGAAGGTGAAGGGTGCCCCTGCCCCAGGGGGTCAGAAAGAGCTGTCACTGTCCTGGAATGAAAGCTGTCACTGCCCTGAGGCGCCTGCTGCCTCCCTCGCTCTGTCACCGGCTGCCTTGGATACAATGCGACCGCCTCCCCATTCAAACGCGCTGATCCCTCTTAAGGGGAGGGGAGGAGATTATCGGAGCCGAGATGTGTGTATTCAGCCTGACATCAGAGGGAGGGGCGTAGCCCTCCGCCCCGCGAGATGACCTGCCACCTCCTAGCAGGGCGAGTCTTTACAATCAAAGCTGGCATCAGGCCTAGTCCTACATTCGCCACAATGGCTCTGACCTGAGCAGGTCTATTAAAAGACTACAAAGCAACATGGGTGCTCCCTGCGGGCACAGACAGCACGCCCCATGAAGGGTACCTGTCACAGGGCAAGAGGTCAGAGGTTCCGGTCAGCCATGATAGCAATTGAGCTCGCGTGACCCCGTGTTTGTTTTTGGGGAACAGGTTACCATCATTGTTCTCACAGGGGCAGCCCAGAAGGTGACCCTTCTTATCCACATGTGCGGTCTATAATCTGCAGGACACGAGTTGAAATCCCAGCAGGGCTACACCAGTCTTTTATCTTTATGGTGTCAACAAACTGCAAACCAGTAGAAAGATGCAAAAACATCCATATTAAATAGGAGGAAGTATTATACTTCCTACTATTTAAAATGGATGTTTTTGTATCATTTATTAGGCCTGAAGACAGGTCTTTGTATGGGTGAGTAGCGCGCTATACAAATGGATGATTGATTGATTGATATGGAGTCTCACAGATAACCATCCTAGGCAATTGTTTTGGTGTTGGTTACCCCCTGTGACAAACCCTGGCAGTAGAGGATTTGCAATTTTATAATCCCTGTTGATTTACTAGATGGGATAGTATATAGTTTTGCCAATTGTAATTTTGTATCTATTTGTAATTTTGTGATCTACGCCTGGTGGCTGCCTTGTGGTTTATGCTCAATACAGTAAACCAGAGTTGTTTATGGTGACAAGCATCTAAACACGCTGACCATATTGGAACCTGAAAATAACTCTACACTATGTACAAAACCACTTTAAGACGGCAAGAATGTTGTTTAATTTTAATTAAGAATATACCCGGCACGTTTGGGCAGCAACATGTTTTTTATACTTTTCACCTTTTAATTTATTTTGCATATGCTTGTTGAGTTTGTGCATGTGTTATATTGTGGATGAGAGAGTGCACGAATGCAAGGATAATTCAATAGGTGGATGAATGGATGCATGAGTGCAAGGATGAGTAGCAGAGTGAATGTAGAATGGTGTATTGAGTGCCTGAATAAGCACTTTCAGTTATAGGCTAGACTCTATGGTTTTGCCAGTGCGTGTTTATTTTGTTATGTGGCAATCCATGTTTAAGAGGGACCCCTGAGTGTTGTAGTGTAAAAAAGGTATTCATAGGGAAAACTCAGTATTTCCAGTGGGAACAGGGAATCTATTCTCAAGCATAAGAGTATGTTTCCAAAGGAGCTATTTAATAATCTTCAGTAACTAAGGTACTGAAAAGACAGTAAGTATGTATACCAATCAATGAGTCGGTGTTGTATGCACCATAATGATCAGGTAGTCTTTAGGTCGAGCCTGGGCAGCGCATGCGCTGCTCTGTGAGGCATGCTGTATTGGAGTATGGATTTGAAGCCTTGCCCACTCTCTGCCCATATTTATCATTGGCTTGTGTCATTGTCCTTCGTAAACACTGGCTTCTGATTCGTTAACCTCCTCAGTGCCCATGACGAGATAGTCTCGTCATGGAGCACGGTTGCGCTGTGCCCATGACGAGACTATCTCGTCATGAACCCCACCCACTAGTGCAACGCCCGGCACAGGAGGGGGAAAGGGCGTGGCACTGAAGGGGTTAATAGGCTTGTTAGTCCCTCCTTAGTACCGCCTTGTCTTCATTAGTAACCTCCCATCAGGACTTAACCTTTTACTGTGTCCTTACTGTATAGCTTGTATTAGTCCTTAGCAAGAACTCTTTGCTTAATTAATGTAAACACCACTGGTGAGATGCAAGCTTTAGCAATGGGAGCCGCTTTTTGTTTGTATTTGCAGTGCGCTATGCGTGCTTTCACTTACACAATGGGGTCACCCCCACCACTCGCGGGACGGGCGCGCAGCTCGCTTAACTCATTTTTAATTTATTTTTACATTAAATCAAGTTGCCTGCGCATTTTGTTGTGCGCAGCTCGCCCAACTTGTTTTTGTTTTTTCCAATATAAAATCATGGCAGTCGCATGGCTTTCTCCCATCTATGATTTCAACCAAACCAACGTGTCGGCGGCATCGCTCCCAGCAACATCGTAAAATAACCATGTGATGCTTTTTTACAATGTTGCTGGGAGGGATGCCGCCGACTTTTTGCTTTGGGTGAAATCATGGAAGGCAGCAGTGGTCATTAGCAACGGCAGAGCGGGCTGGGAGAAGGAGCCACAAGGGAGGGATGCGCCCAAGAGCGGAGGCAGTGGTAGCCAGGCCAGCTCCAGGTTTCAGTGCTTTGCCTGACTTCGGTGTCGCATTTGCGAGAGTTTAAGCTATTAGCATCGTAAATTACAATGCCTTTTGTTTATGTTTTAAAAACCAACACATAAATAAAAGGCATTGTCATTTACAATGGCAATAGCTCAAACTTGCGTAAATGCGAGACCTATTGCATTGCAAATGCTTGTTACTACTTTAGTATAGCCAACTTCTTTCATGTATTAATGAAAAATCTATTCATAAGAGGTAGAATGGTGACAACCAACATATACGCAATATAAAATAGCTCAAACAATCTGCAGTGACCAAAGTGACATAGTTGAGGTGACAAAAATAGAACGAATATATATGATACATTAAACACCCCAGTCTTTCAGATGTTGCCCGATACTTACATAACAATACATTTTCCCCCATAAATGATACAACAGTATGCTGGATAGACCTCCTCCCTCGTGTCTTATTGATTGTGTTTTATTTATGACCGATTCATCATCACAATGGCTGAATGGGGCCACTTCCAAAGAGCACCATTCTAAGGGGAAAAGATACAATCACAAGCCCAATTTATATTAATTTAATTCATTAGTGGTCTTAGAAACTAAGTACAACACCACAAGGGTGTCAGCGCGCTATACAATATCACTAGGAATAGAATACATTGGGTGCATCTCTGCAGTGATCGAGGCCCATATTCTTGGTGCACCTCCAGAGGAGGATTGGTAGAAAGTTCTTTGTTTCTTGAACCTCCGAGGTTCAAGCAGTATGAGGAGAACGCCTACCCACAGACAGGGTGAGGTTCTGAACCAGGTGTTCCGCGGTGCCACAAGGGAAGGCTTTGTGTGTAATGAAGGCCGCCTTGAATATTATTCTAGTTGCAATCAGGAGCCAGATGAAAGAGTTGACCCGTTGAGTATTGTGATCGAAGCGTTTCAATCCTGAGATCTGTCTCACTGCAGCATTAACCGTTGCCTTCATTGGAAACAGGTGCATTGAGGGGATTCGAGTAAGTAGTGCATTACCATAGTCAAGTCAAGAGATAACCAGGGATTATCCCATGTTTAAAAAAATTGACTCTGGAATGAAAGGTTTGACCTTTCTGAGAAGGCTGAGCTGGTGCAGCGCACTCTTTGTCGTGGCTTTTATATGCACTTGAAGGTTCAGACATGTTGAGCGTGGTCCTGAGAGATTTGGTGCATTCACCGATTTTGAGGTTGCTTTTAAGAACATTTTGTGAATCCAGCCTGTCTTGGACAGGGGTCGGACTATGAGGAGGGGAGGTAAGGAGGAGGGACCCCTTGGACAACGGGAGCCGATAAAATAGGGTCCTGTTCAGTTTAACTTGTTAAGACCGGTTGTTCTTGTCTGAGGAGAACCAGCTAAAGACACTTCAATTTATCAATGTATGCCCTTTCTCTCCATGAGATCATTTATGATGTTGGGATTGACCACGATGAACGCAGCAGATAGGGTGAGTAGGCAAGAATCGTCCTTGTCCAGGAGGCATAGAGATTCGTCCATGATCCGTAATGGCCCGGATTCACTTCCAAAAACTAAATGAAGATTTTCTCGCCGGTTGCGACCATCCATGATTTATCAGAGTTGAATAGAAACACAGATTTCCAGAAGTTTCGCTAGGAATGTGAAATAAGTACCTGGGTGGAAATTGTTCAAGACTTTCGGGTCAGCTCCTGTTTTTTCATGAGTACGGTAACTAGACCTGTTTTCAGACAGCTCAGAACTTTTCCACGGACCAGATGAGTTGATCAACTGCATCCAATAAGGGGAAATGCAATTGCTAAAATCTTTAATTAAGGTGGAGGGGATTTAATCTGAGAAGTGCGTGACTCCTATTGGCTGTTGTCTTGATATGCTCAGTTGGTTGACTTACCTGAACTCGCTCCAGTTTACATTGCTCTTTGAGTTGGAAAGAGCGTTGAACCATCTACTGAATTTCTCAGCAGCGATAGTTCGATCTTTTAAATTTTATCTGCAAAGAATTGAGATAGTGTCTCTCGCCATTCTTTTGAGGTGGGGACAAGCAATTTCGTTGTAGTACCAGTTTGTTGCTTGATAAAGTCAATTAGTTTGGGCGTGGCTTGGCTAAACAGCGGTGAGTTTGCGTTTTTCTGTGGCTCTCTGCAGCACAGCTAATAATCCTGCTGACATCTGTTAATTGCCAGGCTAGAGAAACTCGCAAGACACAGGCTGCATTAAGAACACGAACCTGTCCCAGCACATTTAGATATGGGGATTCACCACAGATGTATATAAATTGTAATCTGAACTAGAAGAGGGACCCCCTCTCTCCCTGATGAAGCTGGGGCTAGGCCGTAACAGGGTGATCGCCCGAGCATAGCAGATTGTTGCCGCGGTGAAAGGCGGCCCGAGGTCGCGCGCCCCCGGGGACTCATCCGGGTGCAGAGATACCAGGAGGAGGCTGAGGAAAGCACCGCGGCGCCTTTCACCTGTGCCTCGCAGGGGAATTGAAGCGGGCAGGGAGTGCGTGTGGCCCTATCCCGGGTCCATGCATCGCAGATTGCCTGCTCCACAACATTAGAAAGGGGGCTCAGCACCCCACACCGCCCGAGGGCTCCAGCGGGTGCTTTGAAACACACCGGAAGCATGTAGGTGAGCGAGACCTGCACCTCTGTTTTACATTCCTGGATGGTTGTAGCGGCCCGTAAGTGACCTTGCTCGCTCTGATCATGGTGCGCATTGTGGTGTATGGAACCATAGCACAGGGCTACCCAAACTTTTTTTAAATCGCGACCCTATTCTTAGAACGATGAACTTTCGCGACAACCTAGCTTTAATGGACATCGGGCAGGACAGGTAATTTTTTTTAATGTAACTGAAGCATCGTGTGGTTGAGCACTGTCATTTTCAGACAGCACGTTTTCCACTAAAATGGTTATTTACAGGTGCTATCACTACTGATGTACTGTGGGAAACTGTGCCATTTCATATCTGGGAGCAGAGCACAAGTCCTAAAAACAAAAGAAGGGGGACTGACCAAGTCAGGCAGTATGCAAGTAACATCAGGACTCATGTTATCAAAGCACATGACGTCACGACGCGTGGCATTCAACGTGGCGTCACAGGAAGTGACCTCACTGCAAAAGATGCTCTGATATGTTTTTGTTATAACATATGCAAACTGAAAATGCAATAAAATACATTTTTTTTAAAATAGTCTCCTGCAAAGCATATCATGTAACATGCAGATCACAGATTTTTATTTTATGTTGATAGGTAAGGGGATTACTGCTATGAACACAGAGATCCTTGTGTTACTTGCAGTTAATACATTGTAATTTTGTGAGGTTCCAGGACGCCTCCAGTCCCATACTCGATCAAAAGGAGGCCTGATGGCCCCTTAACTTCTGTATTGCTCGTTGCCCAGCTGGAGGAAAAAAAAAGCCTCTCACTGCTTGCACGTTGCTGCCCGGAATCAAAACAGGGCCGGATTGGGAACCAAAACTGGCCCTGGCTAACTGCTCGGCCGGCCCCCCTGTGGGGCAAGGGGGTGCGGCCGAGCTGTTTGCTCGGACCAGTTTCAGCCGATTTTGTTATAGGGGGCCGATATTTCCGCCCCGGTAACAAACACGGCCCTCAAGGGCCCAAAACCAGCACCTTACCTGGCGGCCCACCGGGGAAACGCCTGGTGCCAGCTACGGCCAGTCCGGCCCTGAATCGAAATCAACAATGTGCAGGAGCTGCTAAACGTGTCCCGGTGTTTCAGAATTACACCGGGACAAGTTCAACATATTTCTGTGGGGCCCAACTTCTTAGCAGGGGGGACGGCGTCCACTCTGTGAAAATAGTGGGTGGACGCCGTGTACCCCCGACTCGTGCCCTGTCTGGGAGTAATAGTGACCCAGACAGAGAGTAAGTGGTACAAGCTGAATGCGGTCAAAATGATTGTAGGCCTGCAGAAGTTATTAGATTTGTGGGCTTCGCTCCCTTTATCAATGGCAGGGTGTATATCCATAGCAAAAATGGTAATAGTACCTAGACGTTTGTATTTATTTCACTGCTGCATGCATGGTATACCCTCAGTATACCTGGGCCAATTTAGATCTGCTTTAAATGCATCGATTGGGGGTCATAAGAGGAGTAGAGTTAAGATGGATACTTTAATATGTACTTATGATGAGGGTTCCAGACCTAGAAGAGTAAGCACTACATGGCAGCTCAACTGCAGTTCATATCAGGTTGGTTTGAACCAGAACAAAGTATAGATGCAGAACTACTAGGTGGGTTGCTGTCAAGAGATGATCCGTCGAAATGTCTCTTTACAAAGACCAAATTGCCATTGATGGTACCCAGATTGGTAAGAGATATGGTGCTGATCAGTGTTAGATGGGACAAATGGATGCCATACGCAAGAGATCTGCTGATTTGCTCATTGCCCGAGTTTGCCCAATTGCATGATAGGCTGGACATGTCAAAATGGAGAGCGTGACAATGTAGGGTAATTGTTGGAAATCGAGGCTCTGAAGTCCTTGGCGGATGCAGTGGAGACCTTTAAAGGAGATATTAGGCAGTTTCTCCAGTTCTACCCCTTATGCCAGATGGGGAGACAGGTCTGAGGAGATGTACAAGACAGTGGTGGCTGGCTTGTCTCGATAATGGTGAGGCGGATAGAAAAAAAGAAATGAATCCACTTACCTTCACAGCTCAACGTCCTCCTCCCTCAGATGTCTTCCAGGAATCTCCCAATGCAGGAAACTGCACTACCCAATCCTGGTGCTGCTCTCACAGCATGGATGCAGCACCGGGATTGGATAGAGCAGGCTCTCCCAGCACTCCTAAGAGCACTGGAGGCCTGCAGTTTCTTTAACCCAGCTGTCCAAGACAGCTAGGTTAGAGAACTTTAAAATGTGCATGTCTGGCTAGCCGCCCCAAGACAGATGGCCAAAGAGACATGCACATTAGAATGTGCACAGCTCCCTGCTGCTCACACTCGGCAGTGCTGGCCCGTCCTGACACTTAGTTTGGGATGGGCTGCTGAAAAATAAAATGCTAATAAATAAACTTTATGACCACAAAAGAAAAAAATAATAAACACCAGCAGTGTGGGCCTTAGCGTTGCACTAGTGTATTTTCATAGATATCTTGACAACTCATGCGCTGTACTTTTCGTGGCTCCACTGCTTAGAAGCCACAATTATTAAACATCCAACAAAAATATTGAAAAGGAGCGCATACTTTGTTAATACATTTTTCAGCCAAGATTAAAGCCATCAAAAGTCCAGAAACATATCCTATATAAGACCATTCAACAAAATTCAATTTTCAGGAGTCTTGCAATTGCTTTTCAGGATTCAACTTTTATTCTTTTTTCCAAAACGACTCTTTTTTCAATTAGCCCAGCCAACGCGTTTCGCCCCTTTAGGACTACATCAGGGTTTTGTATTCCAATACTGTGTATTCTAAATGACATGAAGTGAAACCTCTAGTTCAATATCTTCCTAGAGAATCAGTTTCTTTACATGGGTGGTGTAGTACCCCCTGATGAGAAGCATCGAGCAATATGTAATTTCACCTTTTACATTTTAACTATGTACACACAACTTATATAACACCAGCAATGCTGCACATCATTGACCATGTGAGGGAAACTGGCTTCCCTAAATGTAATGAGCAAGAGATCATGCACTCCACTTAGTATGGGATTGTCCACATATAACAGAATAATGGCTTCAAATAATAGATAGATATGAAACTCGTGTAGGGGTCGGGATACACATGCTACGACAGTGATGCTTGCTGAGCATAGATGTAATTAGTTCAAAATATAAAATCAAGAGTACATTTGTGCACTGACTTTACTATTGGCTAAGAGCCATATTGTAATGTATTGGTTAACTCCTAAAAGGCCATCGATAGAACATTGGCTTAAAGAAGTAGCTGAGTGGACTCTAGCAGAAGAAATCAGAATTAAAATTGTAAGAAAGGATGAAAACCTGCAAGAAGAGTTGGAAGATGGGAAATCACATTCTTGGAACCTAATCTACCCACCCCTTGTTAGAACCCCTTGACTTCCTAATTTGTGTACTGATATTTGTAAAACGTGTGGGAGTTTTACTGATATCTAGAGGAAACATATACTATTTAAATATTATTGTGTTTCTTGATTGAACATATATGTGTCTCACACTGCAATGCTGTTGAAGTTGCTCTATGACTTATAGCACTCAGCATGGCTTGCTATAATCCAAAAACCTTTAATAAAATGTTTAAAAACAGATAATGTTAAATAGTGTTCTAGGACAGCTCCTGAATTGATTTAAATGAGATCTGAAGCAAGAGGTTTTTGCTTTAAATACCTTTATTTTTGTACCTTCTCCTTTCAGTGTGAAGTTTAGTCAGATTAATGGTGTAGGGATTGTGTCCCCACCTTCGTTCAGCTATTCTAAGTTAGCACAACCAGTAAGTCCATGACCCCTACTTCATACTTCTCTATATATATATATATATCACTTTGTGGTATTGCACTTCTGGCTTATCCCACCCCTCTTGCCCCATCCGTTGTGGAATAAAGCAACAAACACATTTCTGTGTTTTTCTCCCAAATTATCACAGTTGTTTTATTGCTTATATGACCAAATTTAAGACTGTAGCTGCTTTTATAATTGATATTTTTAAGATTAAAATATTTTTATTGACATTTGCAGTGGACATTGAACAACTTACAAAAAGTTATGAAAGATGAGCAAACGCTTTTGTGACCATGCTTCTCAAGATACGCGAAGCAGTCTAATGCTGAATAAGGCCCTGTGTACACAAAAGATAACATGCAAATCTTTAAACTATATTATCTTGGGTTCTCCAGGGCCTGAAGCCCTCTGCTAGCGTCGGTAAAGGCTGTATCCAAGGCTACCTATTTTTATTCCATCTTATATGTGAGAAAGTGGTTTATTGGTTGGAGTGGATTAGTGTTCACCACAAGTAATAAAGTCACTATCATATTAGGTCTAGTCAAAGGTTTCAGTCATTTAAACCTGAGCTCACCCCCTAGTGGCAGCGACACAGAGCAAACAGGCTTAACTTAGAGAAAATGTGAAAAGCATTTAGAAGTAGCAAAACAGTTAGGAAATCAAAAGCACAACACAATAAAAATGGCACTATAGTTTACAACAATAGAGTAAAATCTAATAAAGAAAATGACACCAGAATGATGAAAATACAATATGGGGAACTGGAGATATAAACTTTTAAAGTTTTAAAATAGCACGAACAAGCACAAAGCGATAATGGTAGTGTATGGTCGTGATAGGCTGGGAATTAGGCATGATTTGAGGCTACCCTTGATGGAGCCCGGAACAAATATACTACACAGATTTGGCCTGGCCAGAGGTTTAACCTTGGGAATTAATCTTTTTTGCAGAAATCAAAAGCCTTCAGCAAGGCAGCAAGATGTATCAGAAGAAGTCTTCTCGAAGTTGGATAGGCATTGGCCGAGGTATGGCTGAAGCCATTTATTTTGTTAGGAAGAGCTCAGAATGAGAGAAATTCAGATTTCACTCCAAAGAAAGTCCTCTCACCTGTTGTGTACTTTCGGCATCTTCACTCGTCAAGATTTTTACCTTCAGATTCGGTCCTTTAGTGGGGCAAGGCTGCAACTGTATCATATGCTAAGTTCCTCATGCCCTATTGTAAACAATTCTACAGTTATCTTCACTCCCAAAATCCAAGACGGAGAAACCCTACTCCTCTTGTGCAGAGCCTGTGTGCCCACCTAAGCCGGTGGCCAGGATAAATAGCAGTGCCCTCCTCCTTGGTAAATTCAAACCAGTTCTGGAAGCAGCTCTTCCCCAACTGGGTTTGGTGCCTGCATGACTGGGAGGATAGCTGGGACTTTTCCAGGTGTCACCTAACATTTGGTTGTGCCAAGGATGGCCCATTGGAAGTAAATTAAGTTCCTGGCTACGTCTCAACAGGCCTTCCTGCCAGGGGAAGAGAAAACACCACCCCACACCCAAGTCATTGCTTCTGCTGTTGGAGCAGTTTTGACACCTCTTCAGGGCTAAGCACCCATTTGGCAATTGCTGGATAGTCAATGCACATTAGCTTCTGGCGCTCCAGGCAGGGAAAAGGTAACTTTCCAAAAGTTCCTTAATGTTTATTACTTCACCATTGAGTTGGGCTTTTAATAAATACTAAAAATGGTGGTTTGATCATATTTCTAGCTGGTCCCAATCCAGAGATAACAGAAAATATATTTACTTTCCATTGTTTCTCTGTAGGCCAATCAGCCTTGTTACTGTGAAAATAGCTTTCCAGCACTGGTCACTGTAAAGACATTCTAACTTTCAATTTCTACATGTCCTACTTTTAAACACTATGCACCCAGCCTTGTGGGCTACAAGAACTAGACAGGGGTGGCCTATTAATATTTAAAAGCAAGGTTTTCTCCTGTCAAAAAAAGTTTATTTTAACAGGTCAGTTTCATGTTACTGCACCTGCCAGGCTACAGTGGTAGGCCTTGAGTCTTGTTTGCCTGGTCATAATAATAGATGGCACAGTATTGTTGTAGTCCATAGGCGACATTTTGATTTCCATGACATGGGTGTATTTTGGGCACCATAATCTATGGCCTTGTAGGAAAGTTAAATATGCCAATTAGGAGCTAGACAATGTTGACATGTATTAGGGGTCAGAGCACATGCACTGTGATCTGATTAATAGTGTCTCAGTGCATAGAGTCAAACAAACCAGCAGCATCAAACTAAAAACAATGTAGGTGACCATTGAAAGAGACGCACTTTGTCACATCATATGTTTTTCTTCCTACAACCCCTTCACTCATGCAGGTTCCGTTTGATTCTTGCGTTCTCATTTCGTCATTTTTTACTTATCTTCCTCTTACATCTTTTCTCCTTTTCTACCTTTCTCTTTCTTGCCCAGTGCCAAAGTCTGATGGGAAAAAATATTAAGCGCAGTCCCAAAAATAAGCGGTGCTCTCCACCGGCACAAACGAAGCACTGTCTCCCCAAATTGAACACACTGGTCTTATGCCGCAGCTAAATGCACTGTAAACACGTGCATTTGCTCAGACATGTTTCCTTCCCTCCAAGATGTTATTTGTGTTCTTATAAAGATTATTTTTACAAACTTTGTTAACATGGCTAATGACTGCTATTCAACTCCTCCTTCATTTGGCAACCACTTGCACCTGTTGAACCCATGTGATCACAATATTTTTGATTCTGGACTTGTACAGGCTGACAGATTCAAGCCCTCGTCCTCAGTGGTAAGGGTGCCCTAGATGTAGCCGCCACTCGGCTGTAGCTCAATACGGTCCCTTTGAAGTCATCTTTCACTTCCAGCAGAGGTACAGTCACGTGTCGATGCTTCAGGGACAACATCAGTGCAGTCCTCACTGAAGGTCAGCTGTTGCCTGGCAAACAGAACAAAGGTGGCGGGAAGGTAACACCGACTCCCTCATGGATCTCTGCTGTAAAATGGCGGGCTCCAGCCTTTTGATATTTTCATGGAGAATGGGGAGAGGGAGAAGCCACATATCAATAATGAGAAGCAAGAGGAGAGCAGTGAAAGGGTTTTAGGCAGCAATGACAGATAACAGCATAGCACCCCTGTGCATAAAGAGCTGGAGAACAAAGAGGCAAGTTCACAACTAAACAGGAATTGAATCTCTCTCTAGGGCATTAATAGCATTTGAGATTCCGTGAACACGATATTCCAGCCAGCCAATTACACATCCACACAAAACAGAGGCAGGCTCCCTTTAGTCCAGAGAACCATTTTAATCCTTGTATTTTATGGAAAAATGAAATGTGTCATATCTGCTCTTGCTTTGCTATCTGTTTCCAACAAAGAGAGCACATTTGATCAGACATGCTTTGACTACCTTACTTTTTATTAGGAATAACATGAGTACCCTTGATGTGGGTAATACTAATGCCATCGGAATATGGTTGTCAGAATATTGTTCGACATAAGTATTGAGTCCTTGGTATTGTTAGAAAAATAAGGCCCCATCGGAGTTAATAATAGAAAATCTGCACCCAATGAGACTACATTTCTGTAAGCAATATTTTGGACACGCTATTTGTGTAAAAGAAATGGGACTATTCACTAAAGTAACTTACGCTTGTGAGTAATCTACATGTGTAAGTTTACTCTTCCACTTTTCAATAACTTTGCTACTTTTGGCTGTTTACGAAACCTGAGGGCGGGCAAAGTTACTCAATAGTGAACACTTACTTGTCTCCATCCCACAAAAAGGGGTTGGAGCCATATTATTGCGTGCAATTTATTACTGGAAAAAAGAAACATTGGTAATTTCAGCACCACACATGTCCAACCACTGGTTCTGCAACATCCTCCCATAGAAAATAATATAGACCGGGACTTTAAAAACACACCCCATGGGAAATAATGTTAAATTAAATTAAATTATTTAACATAGTTTAAAATATATATAAATATAATTTAATGTTAAAATCTATCTATCTGTCCGTCTATCTGCCTGTCTGCCTGCCTGTCTGCCTGTCTGCCTGTCTGCCTGTCTGCCTGTCTGCCTGTCTGTCTGTCTGTCTGTCTGTCTGTCTGTCTGTCTATCTATCTATCTATCTATCTATCTATCTATCTATCTATCTATCTATCTATCTATCTATCTATCTATCTATATTATCTTTATTATTTAATTATAAAGTATTTAAACAACTTTTTTGAATCTATAAATTAACTTAAACTTAAAATAGTTTTTAAAACGCAATTAAATCACATTTAATTAACTCTGTACTTCAAATGTAATAATTATTAATGATTATATTTTTGTTTTACTTAATGTGTATATTTCTTTCTTCTTTAAACTTCTGAAAAATAATGTTCTCCCTGTGGTAAAGAATAGGGAAAAGTAATAAAGTTTATGAAACTAAAAAGCCAGTACACATATTTTATGTTAAATATTAATGTGAATAAATATATACATATTTATATATATTCCAGACAAAAAGAATTCCTTCTGGAAACCTAAGCCCATGGGGGATGGCGCGTTCGCCGGTGGAGAAATATCGGCAATCCAATCATGTAGAGCACCCAGTATAACGCGCTCTCAGACCACAAACTCCAGAAACGTCCCAATTAAAGTAAAGGGATTTATTGGACATCATAAATCCTCTGTGACGCGTTTCGACCTCAACGGTCTTGATCACACACCGGAGTAAAGCTTTTGCTTTCTTACATGTACTTCCTGGGTAAACATAGACATAGGACTTAAGCACACATGTATGCATTACAAGAACGTAACATACCCGCCATATTGGAACAGTAAAATGTAAGTATGGTTAACAAAGTGTTTGCAATACAGCATTGTACAAAAGTGATCAGTTTGTGTGCATAATTGCCAAATTAAACAGGAGGAATACAAATGAAAGATACCATCTGCAGCTGGGAGTACGGTGGCCTAAGGACACTAATCAGGCACCTCCAAAGTGGCAGTGCGTGTGTGCGGCGTCGTACGTGTGCTCTAACCTTGGTTCTGCAGCCCGCATCACAGCAGATTGTGCAGGGCATACAACTGGCAATACCTGTATATGCCTTGCAGTGTGCGTTCGTGTGTATACATTCCATGTCTTGGAAACCCGAAGTGGTGCCTCCTGGTACATGTGGTGCCTCACCGTAACTGTAGGCTGGGAATCCTTGCCTAAGGTGTTCAAGCCTGGTCCTCCATGGTCTATCAAGTAGATTCATCATAGCGGTGGAGTGCCCTATGTATGCCCAATGCTAGAAAATGTGTGTTAATCTTTCTCCCATCCGTGAAATACATTATCCGCCTTAGTGGCTGACTTATCATCCATAATGGGCACCTTTTCAAAAACGGTCAATTACCTAGTTTGATCTTCAGGTATACACATTCAGCAAGTTGGCAGTATACAAAAAAAATCCCATATCCCAGAAAAGGAAGTGAACAGCACATCTGTGCTTCTGTAAGAACAATAAGTACTATATACCCCTATATGCAACCTCATCCTAGTGCACACTATACACAATCAAATACAAATAGCAACATGCAAAGTTGTCTTATCTGGGAGCTGAGATGCAACGCGAGGATGTCACGAAAAAAAAGGGTAGGGACCCCGTAGTGACAGGTACAGGAGTTGGATCCCTTCCTTGCCTCCTGAAAGAGATACAAGAAAAGGGCAAATTGTGAGTAAGTCATGTGTAGAGAAAAGGAGGGAAAATTAGCATAGTTAAAATGAGTACTCACCACGTACAATGCAATTAAAAAGTTAACGTGGAAACACGAGGACTTAAAATTGTAAGACAAAGACATTTCAGTTTCAGTCACAGTTTCAGATACTGATACCTTAAAACCGAACGCCTAACATCCCTCGAAAGTCTAATAAATATCAGGACCTATAGTTCTTGCAAATGCACAGCCAATTCCTCATCCATGTTGTGCCCATTGGGGTAGCATGTGCCCATACCTATGATGTTCCTAAACTCATGTTGTCTAAGTTTGAGTGTCCGATTGCCACCTCTCCTGTTGTTGATCACCTGTTCTGTTGCATAAACTATCAGTTTGGAGCTGTCTGAGAAGTGGTGTTTCTCATAATGTCTGGCAATGGGTTACTGATGATCCCTGTTTATTATGGCTCTCATATGCTCCAGGACTCTTTTTTTGGCCATGTGTATCGTGCTCCCTACGTATCTCAACTTGCATGGATATTCTAGTACATACACTACAAAATTAGTGCTGCACGTGAGGAACTGCTTGATCGGGATCATACTGTTGGTACTAGTATTAAAAAATCTTTTTTCATGCAGCTGCTGCCACAGACCTTGTTGTGGCCGCATGGAAAGAAACTCTGCAGATTCACCCCCTGGTCTGTTCCATGTCAGTGAGGCCAATATGCACTAGCAGATCTCGTAAGTTTCGTCCCCTTCTGTAGGTTATGCTGGGCCTCACTGGAATGAAGTCTCCTATGGCAGGATCCTTTTTAAGAATGTCCCAGTTACGTGCAATGGTTTTGCGAATACAATCCGAATTGCCATTGTATGTAAGTATGACTCTGGTTTCACTGCTGCCTACGTTAACTTCACCACTGTTGGTTTTGTCCCCAATAATAGTGTCTCTGTCAATATCTTTTATCCTGTCCACAGCTCTTTTGAGAAACCATTTGGGATAGCCTGTTTCCTCAAATCTAGCAATCATAGTTTCTTGTTCGATGGTCAAGGCATTCTCCGAGCTACAATTGCGTTTTACTCAGAGCAATTCCCAATAGGGGATGCTCCACTTGAGATTGTCTGGGTGGCTACTCATTGCATGTAGCAATGTGTTGCCCACTGTGCACTTTCTCAATAACCTTGTGTGGAAGTTGTTGGAGATAATCTCCACTTTAGTGTCCAGATACTCTACCTCCTTCCTACTGATCACACTGGTGAGTTTGAGGTTGTAGGAATTGTTGTTGAGTTTACTTACAAACTCCAGAGCTCCCTGTTCGCTGCCATTCCATACTACGAAAGGTCATCTATGTACCTAAGCCATAAGATGACATTGGCCAGGTCGTTGTGTAAGTTGGTGTCATTCTTTATTTCCTCTTCCCATGCTCCCATAAATAGGTTGGCAAAGCTAGGAGAACAGCACGTGCCCATGGCAATACCAAGGGCTTGTCTGTACACGTGATCGTTGAACGGAAAAAAGTTGTTGGTCAAACAGTACTTGATCAAGTCAAGCAGCATCCGCGTGTGTTCCAAGTATCTGATGGATCTACGATTCAGGAATTTAGCACACGCAGGCACTCCCTGTTCATGATCAATCACTGTGTACAGCGAATTAACATCCATGGTCATGAGGAGGTACTCCTCCTGCCAGTCCAAAGTGTTGATTTTACTGAGGAAATCTTTTGTGTCCCTTACATATGAGGGCAGTGTTATCACAAAGTCCCTAAGAAAGTGATCAACATAGCGGGATATGTTCTCCAAGACACTTCCTCTGGAGGAGACTATGGGTCTACCCAGGGGATTCTTTTTGTTTTTGTGTACCTTTGGGAGTAGGTACATCACTGGAAGTATTGGATGATCCTCTTTAAGGAAGCAATATTCTTCCCATTCTAAAAGGTCCTTGTCTCTACAATCTTCCAGCTTGCCCAAGATTCTGATGATATTATTGTTGTATTCTACTCTATTAGTGACTACGTACGCACTGGTGTCACTGAGCTGTTGCATAGCTTCATTCACATACATTTTTTTAGTTAAAATGACAATGTTGCCCCCTTTATCAGCAGGTCGAAAAATCACATTATTGTCCGCTGCCAAGTATTTCATGGCCTTTTTCTGCTATAAACTTAGATTATGTTAGAATTTTCCCATCTTCTACGCCCAGTTCTTTTGTCTATATTTCAATAGCTCAGTCCCGACCATCTCCTGGAAGGTGTTGATATTATCGTGGGGCATGTTGGGTAAAAATGTAGACTTGGGTTTAAATTCAGTTCCTGCTGCCTTGCCGTATGTGATCTCTAATTTGTCAAGCTCATGACAAACCTTGGTACCAGAGTCCCCACCTCCACCCTTCAATTCTGCATTCTTTTTTGTCACTTTTTTCCTATATGTCTCTTCCTTCTTTTCGCCTTTTCTACCTTTCTCTTTCTTGCCCACGGCCAAATTCTGATAATATTAAAAAAGCCATGGTGCCCATAAATGAGTGGTGCTCTCCACCTGCACAAATAAAGCACTGCAGTCATCTCCAAGCTCAACACACTAGTATTACGCCTCCGCTAAATTGACCCTAAATCCATCTGCATTTGCTCAAACATGCATCCTTCCTTCCTAGGTGTTCTTTATGCTCTCATACAGGTTCATTTTATGAACTTTGTTAAAATGGATGCTGATTGCCTTTCAACTTTTTCTTCATTTGGGCACCTCTGGCAGCTCGTTGAACCCCGGCTGTCCCAACGTTCAAGAATATATTCTCTGCTTCTTCCTATAGATTGTCGCTTTCAGACTTGTATACACTAACAGACTCAAGCCCTCACCCATTGTGCCCTAGGGGTGCCCTAGATCCAGCCTCCTCTCTGCTGTTCCCCATTCCTTTTGAAGTAATCCTTCACTCTCAGCAGAGGTAGAGTCGCATGCTGGTTCTTCAGTGACAGCATCAATGCAGTTCTCGCTGAAGGTCAGCATTGCCCAGAAAAACAGAACAAAGAGGGAGAACAAGGTAGCACACAGTAGCGGCTGCTACCAGCCCCAGGTAGTGAGGTGGGGACAGGAACTGGATGAATTTTTTTTTTAAAAAAAAAAGACACTTACCTTTGAAGGCCGGCCGGCTAGCTGCTGCCTCTCCTCTGTCCTCTTCTTCCTGTATTCCGGTCCTGATGCAGGAAGCAGCAGGCAGGAGGCACCTGGGCACCCAGGCTCCCCTGAGCCAATCACAACGCTGCAATGCAGCGTTGAGATTGGTCTGAGAGCCGTAGTTCCATGTTCAGTCAGGGAATGGGGGCCTGGGCATGTTCTCCATGCAGGCTGTAATGCAGAGAGAGCCGGCCAAATAGTCATAGGCACTTAGGAGTGGGTAAACCACTCCTTCCCTGATCTTATGTCATGGGAGCAGCTCCACCCCGCCCGCAAAGCGGCAGCAGGAGTAAACATAAAATGATAATAACGCAAGTTATTATCATTTTCTGTTTCTTTTACTTCACTGCTGAAAAGCAGTGGGGCGACGCTCCTCCGCCTTAGTGGAGGAGCCACCACTGGTAACACAGGTGGTCCTTGTTGATCTCTGTTATAAAATAGCAGCCTCCAGTCTTTTGATATTTTTCTCATGGATGGAGAGAGAGAGGAAGAGGCCACATATGAATAATGAGAAGCAAGGGCTGAGCAGTGAAAGGTTTACAGGCAGTAACTGCAGATGACAGCACAACATCCTTGTACATAAAGAGCTGGAAAACAAAGAAGCAAGTTCATGACTAAACAGGAACTGAATGTCTCTCAAGGGCACTATTTAAAAAAAAAAAATGCTTATTAATAATTTTCCAGTAAATGAACAGGCATTACCGTACACATTACAATAGCACGTCAAGCTGAGTTTCGTTCATCAGGACAACGAGTATTATGCCTGTACAGTAGAGCCTTAATAACCGGTATGAAGGAGAAAAATGCTGAGTCCGTCAATGCAGTTTCTGCTATCCAGCCTGTGACAATACAAATCGGCCATCGTGCCCCCGAGTACGCACACACGGCTCTCATTTCTCTGCCCCGATCGAAGCATCCGTCCTCCGCCGCAGCTGTTAATTGACGCTGCGCCTATTCCTGCCTCCGGACTATTCCCCTTTCTCCTTCATACTGGTTATTAAGGCTCTACTGTACAGGCATAATACTCGTTGTCCTGATGATGATCCTTATATTCTCCCAATGGATCGAAACGCCGTTGACACTCTAAAAACACCTTATACGTCTTAAATAATTCATTTGAATATTGTAAAGGTGTTCAACGCAATTTGTTCTTTGAAAATATTTATTGTTCCTTTATAACAAACCTTGAGCTTTGCCTGAGTCCCCTGTTGTTTTGTCTTGTATTGTTCTTGGTTGGTTAAATAGGACACAGGCTCGTGTCCCACTTTATGTATTAATGTTTAACCTCTGTCCGGCTGGACAAGTCCACTTAATATAGTACTGACTGAGTCTATATTAATTCCGTTGGTTTCCTATCGTGAACCTTCTAGGGACCGTTGTTGTCTGAAATAATTGATTCCCAGGGTCCCTGGTCGACCTAACTTGGGTGCCCTTGTTGTATTATAATATCTTTATCGTACCAGGCATGTCATATCCTATGCACCCGTAATGCCGATTCTGGGAATGCCTAGAGGGGGAAGCAGAGTTACTGCAACGTCGCTTATAGGATAGGATAGGATATATGTTTGTAGAGTGCTCGATTTCCATGGCGTCTTACCGCTAGTGTATGTGAAAGGGAGTGCAGCCTGTGTTACCATGGGAACTAGGTGGAAGTAAACAGCCATGTTTTCAAATCCTTCCTAAAGAGTTGCCAGTTAGATTGAAATCTCATGGCCACTGGCAATCGATTCCATAGCTTTGCCTCACAGTTCGATAAAGTCCTGCCACCCCATCTAGATCGCCTAATTTTTGCAGTCTGGATTAGGCCCAAGTTTGCGGATCTAAGAGCACGAGAGGTGGTATAAGGTAGGAAAATTTTTGGGATGTCATCGGCACCACCACCGTGAAGTGCCTTGTGCAGCCTGGCGTGATGCAAATATACATACTCTAGGGGACTTATTTGTAAGGAGTGAGCTAAGGCCATTCCTCTGTTTTATTGAAGAAGAAGGCATCCCCCGGGGCAATTTCTCAATCATGGCTCCTAGATAAGTAACTTGAAGCGCCATTGGGGTGATATTACACAGGAACCCCCAACACATCTTTTACTGCAATATATTCACGTATTGGGTACGGGACGTCATCTAATAAAATGGTTTACTGACTCCATCCATTCACATACTGGCATTGATTTAACACCTCTTCATCACAAATGGGAATTAGACCTGTCTAGACCCTACACACAAAGAATGGGGCAGGTTGTTGGACAGTCCTGGGCAGATCCCCAGAAATGCTAAGTTCAGACTCATTCATTAACAGGTATTTCAGAAAAAAGGATGTATGCTGTCCATGCTGTAGTTTGGTAGATGCTGATCTACTACATATGTTGTGGTCATGTCCCAGAATATTGAGTTATTGGCAGGGTGTGGTTGATTTCTTGACCACCAGCACGGGCAGACTGCTACTGAACACGTGGGAGGCCTGTATAACGGGTTTATTTCCAAGGAAAAAGGAGCAAAGGGCAACCTATAAATTCTTAGACCTGGGCTTGGTGGTGGCTAAGAGGCTTATTACGCACTGCTGGAAAGCAGTGGACCCCCTCTTACAGCGTGGGCCAACTCTATGTTAAATTAGGCCGAAGCGGTCTCATTGCTAAGGGAGGATACGCTAGGGTTGCGTAAATATCCCATTTCGGGGGCCTGGGGTACGTTCCTAACGGCATTACAAATAGCACTGGCCTCGGAAGTCCCTCTGATTGTTCCTCATACAGATTGAGTTGGATATATAGCGGGTTGTGGAATGACTTGTTATCATTATGTACAATCATACACGTATTACCTATGCACAATGGCTAAGATACCATAATCCATTATTGTGATGATGCAAATGAGCTGAAACTAAGGAGATATATGAGTAAGTGCAGTTCTTTAGCGTTCCCTACTAAACTCTCTTCCTCCCTTTTTGGTTATTTTTCTCTGTTAATTAGATGATCATTAATCTATAGTTACAGCCTTCTTCAGTTATATCCCAGAAGGAGCCATACGACAATGTTGGAAGGAGACATTTGCGCAATGCTTAGGAGGGTCATTTGTTGAACTGTAAGGGGCAGATCTGCATGGTGTATGTAGTGATCCAGTGAGTAGCACTAAATGCGGATGTATAACAGTGTATTGACTAGACACTAACTTGATATATGATTACAGCCAATATAGTCACTGTGAACATACCCACCGACTTCGCGCAATGTGCAATCTGGGATTTGATCTCAACTGGTTCTACTGTTAACAGTATATATCTGCATTGTAACATGTATAATTAAAAAAGAAAACGACAATAAACAGTTACAAAATAATAAAATAAGGAAAGTCAAGTAGGAACATGACAGAAAGACAGCACTATGGCTGACAGCGCATAATAAGCCATAATAATACTTTAAATCAAGAAAAACAAAAAAAATCATACATAACAAAAAAAGTAAATGAACAGGGAGTCCAGAGTGGCTGAATCAAGAAGATCTGAAACATGAGGATGAATAATAGGGCGTGAGGGGCAAGAATGGCCTGGTGGCTTAGTGGACTAATGTGCCCACTGTAGGGGCCGGTGTTCAGCCTCATGGTCACAGGTTCAAATCCCGGCAGAATCACTCAGCCTTTCATCTTTCTGAGGTCAATAAAATAAGTACTATTGAGTTGGGGAACAATAAAATCTGTTATTCAGCACCAAGATACCCTTCTGGGTGAACGTGCGCTTTAAAAATACACAGGTTATGTTAATTACCCGGGATGGTATGGGGTGGGCTACCCCACGGGGAAACCTCAGGCACACCACTCATACATTCAGGGCATGCCGTAACACACACAGACACAGCTGAGTCACTGCCCAAACAACCCCTCAGAGATCCAAAGCATCTTAGTCCCTCCATTAAGCCGGCAAGTCCATCCCCTTAAGAAGGTACCACTAGACATGTCTCATCTCCAATCTAAGATAGCGAGACTTCCATGGAAGATCCTGCTAGTTCTCCTGGATCATCCAATGCTGCTAGCACCTCCGCCCACGCAGGTGCAATAGGGCATCTACAAATGCCCGGCACTTCCTCCCTACGCAGAGCCTGGTCTTCAACTGTCGCCCAGTCCCTAACTGCTGATTCCCATCTTGCCACCCCGGCCCAGCAGACACCTTCCATGGCATTTCAATAATCCTTTTAGCTAAAATAAATGCCAAATCCACTAATCTATTGCACACTTTCTTGAGTCCAGGGCATGGTAACAGACCCAGCAAGCAACCCTCTAGCTTGCAGATTAAGTTCAGGTGTAGTGTCCAATTCCCCCTCTGTATTACTGCAGTCCAGAACACCTGCAGAGTGGAGCAGGACGTCATATGACAGAAATCCGTGTTCTCAAATGCTCAATGTGGACATCTCAGAGGTGGGCCCCCGTAAATAGACGTCAATCTCTTCAGGGTCAAATAAGTCTAGTAAAAATAATTAAATTGGATCACCTTAAAACGAGTATTGCGGCACACTTTCTGCGGCGAAGCGAGCACCCGAGCCCAATCCCTGCCCGACAAAACACTACCATGTGTGTTCTCCCATTTGACTCAGAGCACAGACGGAGGTATCCGAACCAGGCCCTTCAGATCTCCATAGAACCACCTAACCAAGTGGCGGCCATTACCCAATGTGAGCAACAACTGCAAAACTGGATGCGGCTGAAGCTGAGTCCCACCACTGCCCCATAGCGTTCCACAGGCCATAACCAGACTCTCACAGACGGGAAAGTGTCCAGGAGACAGGCCCCTCATCATAAACAGTACTTCCAGAGGTATCAACTTATCTGCTTCATAACAGTCCACTACCATAACCAGCCCCACCACTGGCCAACTTGCCAACTGAGCTATGGTGAGGAGTGTACAGGGGTCATCATGGGGGAGTCCCACCAGAGGTAACGAGGGGGTATAGAGTAGGTGGTCCCGAGTCACACACAGCTTCAAACACTGGAGCGTTATCTCTCATAGTGTTTCATCCACGCTCCTCCCAGACATATGTCACAGCAAGCGGGCCAGTAACACAACCTCATCAGACAAGCCACCTTTGCAGCCCAGTTCAGCCAGGTTCACACAGGCCAATCAGTAAGCAATCCATTTAAGTTGAGCTGCCAGGTAATAAAGCTCGAAGTCTGGAGCTGCTAGGCCCCCTCTAAAGTAGGTTGTTGGAATGTGTCCAGGGTCAAGGTCTTCTGCGGCCCCCATCCCAGAAAAGGACCCACAACAGTGTGTCTAATGGTTTAAACCAGGAGGGAGGTAACCAAATTAGCAGATTGGTAAAAATACAAGAAATGAGGCAGCATGATCATCTTTGCTAGCGCTGTTTGTGCCATAATAGGAAGTCGAATGGATCACCACAAGGTTGCATGCCCCTCAAGGGAATGGACCACCACTCCAAGATTGCCCTCCCGCAGGTCTTCTAAAGTATGGTAGACTTGTATACCCAGATATTGAAACGTAGAACCATGCCTCGGCACATTGAAAGTCACTGGAAAAACAGGTCTGAGCCAGATTCACCTTGAGGCCCGAAAGCTCACCAAAGCCATGCAGCAATTGGAGCATAAATGGAACATTCGTGACCATATTGGAAACATATATTAAGAAGTCATCGGCATACAGGGAGATCAAGTGTTCGGTGTCTCCCACCCGGATACCTCACCCCTGTCCCCAAGCCCAACAGAACGCTGCCACTGGTCTATAGCAAGGGCAAACAGGAGTGGGGACAAAAGGCATCCCTGTCTAGTCCACCTACAAATGTCATATAAGGCCGAAATAACCTGGCCTGTATGTACCCTGATGGTGAGCTTAGTATATAAAAGCGCTACCCAGAACACCCAACGTGACCCCAACTACATCTTAGTCATGACTGCAATGAGATATTCCCAACCAACAGTGTCAAATGCCTTCTCCAGCCCTATGTTTCTCCACTGGACAGGCAGCAAACAACACTGAATAAAGTTGATGGAGATTAAGAGATGTACTACACTGGGGGATGAATCCACACTGGTCGGAATGAATCAGTATGTGCTTGTGAGCCAGCAGGCACACAGCTAAGATTTTACTCAATATTCAAAGTCCATGTTCAGCATGGTTAAAGGGCGGTACGCCGTGGTGGGTGTATCCCACACAGCCATCTTGGGGAGAGGGATGTCCACTGCATCACTCGTAGTAGCCTAAAGCTCTGCAGCATTCAGGGCCGTATTGTACGCAACTACCAACCATGGGGCCAGCGATGTAGCAAAGACTAATTAAAACTCCAACAGGAACCCATCAGGGCCTGGTGTCTTGCTGTGGGCCATGTACCTGATCGCACCTCTCACTTCCTGGGGTGTAATAGAACCACCTAAGCCTTCAAGGGCAGGGGGAGGTAGCGTCATCAACTGTAGCGGAGCAAGAGAGGCTTCAATATCCCAGCTCAAGGCACCTGGGCATTTCCCAGCTGTGTATAATAATCATGGGAAGCTCCATTGATCTCCACCTGAGAATAAACCTGTTGCCTGGTGGGGGCCATCACAACACTATAGGGTGCCCACACGACTTAGGACGGACGAGGCAGGTCAGTAGTCTGCTTGCCTTACCTTCCTCTTCATAAGCCCCAGCAATGTAATTGTGAAACCTGAGTTTCTCCAGCAAGACTATACCATTCTTGGGCTTCAGCCAATTGTCTCAGCGCATTTGGATCAGCATCAATTTGATTTCCCAAATCATGTATGGTCCCATCTAACAGCACCAGTTCACAGTCTAGTTCCTGCCGAACTCCCACAGATAACCCTATGCCCCATGCAGTGCCCATGGATGACCACTTTAAATGCTTCCCATTCAACAAGGCAGTTCAAGACCTTGTCCGCATTATGCTCAAAATAGTGTGAGATGGCTTCCTGGAGGCCATCACCATAGGTGTTGTCTTCTAAAACTGTTAGGCAAAGCCACCATGTGAGTATATCTGGCCATCTCTGGCCGAGGGGCACCCAAACGTATGCCTGTAAGGAGTGGATTGTGGTTGGAAATGGTGCGACCCAGGTATTCAGTGTCGTAGTAGAGAGGACAGAGAGGCGCGGAGCATAGGATCTTATCCAGGTAGACATGAAGAGCATAGAGGCTCAAATAGATAGAGTAATCCCTGTCCCCAGCGTGTTGCACTCTCCACACATCCTCCAAATCACAGCCCACAGTCCAATCCCGAAACCCTTCACTACTCTTTGAGCAAAGGCCCCCGGCAATGGAGAGGTGGAACGTGCCAGGGAGGTGTCTGCAACAAAGTTGTATTCCCCCCCCCACCAAAAGAATCGTGGTCCGATTGGTCAGAGAGTCCAGCTGGGTAGACAGTTGGGTGAGGGACTTCAATTGGTCCTGGTTGGAGGCATAAATGCTGCTCAGAGTCAAAGGTCTCCCATCTAGCCTCCCATCCACCAGTACATATCGACCATCCCTATCAACATGGGTCTGCTGAGCGGCAAAGGACACACTGGCCTTAACCCATATCATGGCACCCCTTGAGTTGGCGGAATAGCCTGTGGCGAACACCTGGCCCCTCTAGCGCCGCTGAAGGCGATGTGCCCCTCAGCAGTGAGATGTGTCTCCTGCAGGACAGCTATAAGCATTGCCATCGTTTAAGACACATATATATTTTGTGCTGCCTTGCAGAAGTATCCATGCCCCTAATTTTTCAGGTAAGTAACTTAATTTCTGTATGAGTCATGGGTCTGGTCATGTAGCATGTGTAAATCTAAAATAACCTCCCCAGGTTCCAACCCTTCCACCCCCCAAGCAGACAGCAAACCCAGTCTCGGAACCCACAGAACAGTAAAAACCCCAAACTCCCCGACCCCAGGGCAGACTGACAACGGTCAGCCGTCCAAACAAAGACAGAACAAAGTGAAGAAACATACCCCACAAGCACATTATCCAACAACCAGTGGATAAAAGCCCATGTAGGGGGGAGAGCTAATCAGATCAACACCAGGTGCTAGTCAGCACTACCAGTAGGCACCACCACAAACAAACATGCTGCTGAAACACATATGCCATTCTCTATGTGTTGGGGGTGGCAGAGAGAAATAGAATGTTAGCGCCCTCCACAACACAACACATCAAGCAGCAATACCATTCGATACTGCTCTCCTCAGGGACACCAAGCATCCAGGCACAGCCGTAGTCCCCAACCTGACAAACCCTCCAGGCACCACTCAGTTCAATAAACCACAGGCAGAATAGCCATATCAAAAACATACAGTGAACAATAAACCTTCCAATACACAAGTAAAACACATAACAAGGGTCAGCGCGAAGGCGAACCACATCCACATGTTTTACCAGTGTCCTCAACTGGGAATTTTTTGGAAAGAAGTGGGTAAGATTATTGAAAAAGCTTTAGAAACGGATTTTGAGGTAAGCTCACTTATTATTATTTTTGGCATGTTGGATAGTAAATGTAAATGTGCAGATATTTATATAGCGCAAATCACCAACCGGTCTCTAAGCGCTTGCTTAGGGAACCCGTCCTGGTATTTCCCTGTGAGATAACCCAGCAGGGCATCCACAAGGTGAAAGCCAGGCATCCCGCCGCGAGGGGCCATTGTGGAGATTAAGCAAGCTATTGCCCAGAGTCACAGAGTGTGAACCCATGAATCGAGTATGCACTGGAGCGAGAATTATCGAGTCCATGGACAATTTATGGACTCAAGACCCAGCCGAGCCGGGAATTGAACCCTGGTCCCGGGCTGACCTCTGCTTCCAGGTCTTCCTACTCTAACCAGTGAGCCACACTGTTACTACTGTATTAAATAAAAAACAGAAATCTTTATTATTTACTTTAATTTTATTAGCCAGACGCGAGATATGCGTAAATTGGATTCTCACCACTCTACTTATAGCGTTAGAATGGATTCACTCCGTAAGAAAGGTCAGGACACTGGATAATTCACGAAGAATAGGGAAAAGAACAAGGTACTGGGAACTTTGGGACAAAAATATGAGGTAGGGTAGGGAGGAATGTCCAATTATTACACCCAATGCGATATATCAAATTCCGGTAAATCAGTGCGGTGGTGCGGTGACTGATGAGCCAAAAGAGTTTGAGGGTTTTATGACTTGATCCAAACTCTGATACGGATATAGGGCGGTCTCCATTCCCTTGAAAGAAACCACGTTAAAGGACCTTGTCTACCTTAACCTTAATTATCGCATAAATGAGGACAAAAAAATAAATAAAAAATAACAAGGGTCAGCGCAACATCCCCAACCATAACTCCCTTTCCACCAGCCACAGCAGGTTTCAAATCAAGACATCTGCAGATCGAGGTGTGACTGAGGGCAAATTCAATGTGTCCATGGCAGGGGCATCCGAGGCAGAGTCTATAGAATTGTGTCAAAGGTGGATCCCACGTCCGGGTCTGACTGCTGGCCAAGTGCGATGTCCAATGCTGCCATCAAGGCTCTCATTAGGCCATTCACTGTGGTCGATCTACCACGTCTTCTCAGTTTCAAACGTCTGTAGGGAGGAGGTGTCCACACAGGCGCCCTGGTAGCAGAGCCCTCCATCTTGTATTTGTCGAACCACTCCCATGAGTCAGTTGGGGTCAGAAACATGTGCGTCACTCCATCCAGTACTACCTGCAGTTTGGCTGGAAATAGCAAGGAATACTGGATTCCGGCATCCCTCAATTCACATTTTTTTTAAAATATACTTTATTAATGACCTTCATATCAAAGATCCCTCAATTCACATTTGATTTCAAGGAAAGACACTATTTTGACCTGTACAGCCAAGGTGAACTCCGGAAACAAAGACAAAGCTGCATTGTCTTTGGGAAAGGGGCCTGACATGCATGCTCTTTGCAATAGGATGTCACGTCCCTAAATTGCAACAACCGGGCCACCACTTGCCAAGGGGGATGCCCAGGGCCAGGCGGCCACACCGGGACCGGTGTGCACGATCCAATGCAAAGAAGGGAGAGTTCCGATGGAGCCACCTGAACTTTCATCCATTCCTTCAAGTATGCGACCATGTCAGCACCCTCAGTTAGGCCCACAATGCGCACGTTATTCCTTCTATTACAGCCTTCTGCTCTGTTTCAGTATCTTCACAGGTCTGTCAGCTGAGTTTGCAACAATCGCTGGGCCGGTTCAGGTTCTCCCACTGCTTATTCTGTTTCTTTAACTCAGTCCATGAGTTTGTGATGATCAACCCTAAAGAAGCCCACCTCCTCCACAATAGACCCTTTCTGCAACTGTAGTGAGGCTTTCGAGTCTGCAATTGCCACCAGGAATTTATCCAGTGTCTGCTGCAGCACTGGAGGCACATTATCGGAGTCGGTTCCTGCAGGTGCGCTGTCTGTCACAGAGGTCCCCTGAGGATGCAGGGACAGGCCTACCTCCTTGCCCTTAGTTTTGCCCATTGTATTAATGAAAGTGGGGAAAGAGGAGCTGCTCCTACCTGTGAACAAGGAGGTCATTCTGGTGGCTAGCATCAGCGGGGAGCTCCAAGGCAAGGCTCCCACTATTGACCCTGGGAGGGGCCCAACACCAAAAGACGAGCAGCACACCTCTCACCACTGTAGGGACTCGGCCGCTAATGTCCCCCACAGAAGCTAAGAGTATGCTAGGGTCCCAGGGAGGCCCACGGTCTGTGGATAGTAGAAGAACCACAGTACCACAGAGGTTCAAGTCCTATGCAGTGTCCCCCGGTGAGGAGGAAGACAACTACCCTCATCATGCAGCATTCAGCCGGGTTCTCTTATAGAAGTTCTTCCCAAGAACATCAATTCACAATGCTCCAGTAGATGAACCTCACAGGCAGCCCCCTCCTAACAGGAGAATCACATGAGAAAAGGAATGCGCAGGCATGTGCCTAGGGAGTGAGGAGAGGTGAACCAGGAGATGCCCAAAAGTCTACTGGACAGGATGCACCAGTACCTGTCCATCTAAACAGTGTGGGTGGGGCAACGTGGTCATTCTTACTCAAGGACGAATATCCACCCTGGCAACTGGCACCAGCAGGGAGCCTTTTCTCAGCCTCGGAAGAGCTCTGCCAAAGAGTAGCCAACAGAGCACCCCTCTGGCGATGTATGGGCGCGACCCTCAGAGTCAACCACGGGGGGCCAGGAATATTCTGTAGGCTCATGTGGGTATTCACAGCCAATAGCTATGAAGAAAACAGCAGTATCATGTGGGATGAAGCAATAATTAAAAGACCAGAAACAGTATGTCCCTGGGGGGAGAGAGGCAACTACCCCCCACACATTAATGTCAAGCAGGGGCAGCACACAGGACTCCACAACGTCGCAAAGTCTCAAGCAATTCAGAGGAAACCTCACGGGCAGCCCTCGCCTCCCAAGAGATCCAGAAAAAGGAGGAAATTCACAGTTCTGGGCCAAAGAAATGAGGAGATGAGGGCCCCGATCCACCCAGAGTCAACAGAGCAGGAGGCAACAGCACTAGACTTCTGGGTGACTTCCCAGTCAGCGGGTGCCTCAATGTACATGTGCAAGGGCCTAGCACCGTAGCCCATCCCGCCTTACTGTCCAGGTGCCCTCCATCGCTGGCATTCTGGTGTGTCCCCTATGGGCAGCCCACTCTTGTCTCTGCAAAAAGTCTGCCACACGATATCAGTGTGACGCACGCACTCGTTACAGGTTCCCACGGGGTCCGCAGTGCATGGGTCGTGCCCGCCTGGCCATGCTCTGGCTGGCTCCCCCCCGGGAAAGCGCAACACTCCAGGTCCGGCTCTAACCCTGTATTTTTTCTGGGCCTAGACCTGCAGCCTTGCCCACTCAGTCCCGGGGCCCCGGCCGACAACTGTATAGTCTCCGCTTTCAAAGCTGCCACGTGGCTACCCGCAGAGAGGTGCCTCACTACTAGCCTCGGCAGTCTGAGCATTCCCATTGTACTCCTGTCAGACAGCAGTGCGGTGTCCAGTAGAGACGTTTTAAGGCATGGGCAAAGTGGGCTCTGGCCCAGGGCCCCAGCCTTTAAGGGGGGCCCCTGATAGAGCCAGCCCTGTTCTGGAGATAGTCTTCTCCTGATGATCTTGAATCATTCCTAAACAGAATGTTTTAAATAGCATTTTCCTTTAATTTATTTTGACTATGGTAATGTGTGAGAGTCTATTACAGACATTTTGTAGACAAATATGTTTGTTTTATGTAACGTCCATAAAAAAAGTTTATTTTAGAACAAAACAGCACTGCGCATAGGAGAAATTGGAGGGCATCAGAGATTATTTGCAGTAATATTAGTAAACTGCTGCTGTGTTACATTACTGAATACACACCTCACTATCCCTGAATATTAAATGTCAACACATTTAGAATTTGGACCAGTCTGCCTGTGCACTGTCAGTGACCTGGCCAAAGAGGGCATGAAAGAGCTGAAACTAGATCATAAATTCAAAGTTGTTCTGAATAGGGGCCCCCCCAAAATCCATTTGGCCCAGGGCCCCCAAAATCCTTAAGATGTCCCCGGTGTCCAGCTCACTGTCGGGATGCAGGACTCGTGGCCAGGGAAGCCCAAAGGCAGCAGCCGGTGTCCCAGCAACTGCGACAGCTTCTGAAAAGTTCCCCACAGCAATTGTGCTTTCTCAGTTGTGGGTGGGTGCATGTCCCTTCTCCAACCCTACCTAAACCCCGCCTTACTTCTCCCTGAACACCTCGCATTTAGCAGTAAATATGGCCCTTTTCCAGTCACTCACCCTGGTTCCTGACACATTTACTACAAATTAGTAAACTTACGATGAGGATCTTCCATTAAAAATGGAGAGATGGAGCTGGACATTTACACTTTTAGGTTTGGGGGAATAACATTTTGTAATACTTTAGTATTATTATTGTAGCACTACTAAACGTACTCCAAAATGCAATTTGTGACTAGGCCCCAATATTTTCGTATGATATTCTGACATACAACCGTTAAAAAATTCTGAGCAAAATCTAAAAAGGACTTTAATATCCTGCTAATGTTTGACATCCTCATTGGCAACATTGCTATGAAATGTACAAAATGAATGTATTAGTCTTAAAGCACTTACATAAGTCATGTAAGAACTGGTTTACAATACAGTGCTAAGTCTCCTGAGACTGAAGTGCTGTCTGGAAGTGGTTGAATTTATATTTTTTATTAACAAATTAAATGAAAATCTATATCTATCCCTATTTATTTCATTTCTTGAGACACATTTTTTTTAGGAGTATTTGTGCCGTGAAAACAAATACATAATTCTAGTTTGCTGTATTGTTGTCATCCTGTATCTTTATGACACTTACAAATTATTGAATAATCTTTTTGCTGATATTTAAAAATTGCCATGAAAAATGGAAGCAAAGTTCTAAAATGAATGGATGTTGGAAAAGATGGAGGGGAAGAACAGAGCATATCAATCTTGGAAGAAAGAAAGCAGCAAACTGCGACCTGGTTATGAAAGAGAAGGTAGTAGTATTATAGTGGGATGAGACACAAGTTGATTAAGAAAAGAGGAAACATGAAGAGGGTTGCAAGAAAGATAAACTATAAAGTTTTGTAGTGTTGATGTTTACCACAAGTTAAGGCAGAATGATATCAAGAATGATAAGTGGGCAAGATCAGCAGACACCCATGCCACTTCCTTGCTGAGGCGAGCTGAGTTTTAAAGAAAGGAACAAAAGATGAGAATAAGTAAAGGGAATAAAGAGTTGAGGAAATAGTAGTGGAAGCATAGAAAAAGGTTAAGTTCAAATATTTTATTTTGGTGAAAAAAACATGAAAAATAGACAAAAGCTCAAAATATATCGGGCCTCATTTATGAGGACCCTTGCACCGCCGGTGCATCACTTTTTGTGAAGCTCCAGAGGCACAGGAGCCTGCTACATATTTACGAGCAGCAAAAAGCCACTTTTTTTGGCCTAATGCTGCCTCATAAATATGGTTCCCTTTAACGCAGTTTTCTGTGTTAAAGTGGCGTGCAATGGGTGTGGCTGTGGGCGTTCCTAGCAACATCCATGGCTTTTTGACACTGCCCCAGATTTACGAGAAATCGTAAATCTGAGGCAACGCCAAAATTTTGCCTCCCTAGGGGAGGCGTAAGGGAGGCACAACGTGGAGGAATAGCTTTATTTATCCTTGTTTTTCCTTTTTCTATGCGTGCTGCATTCTGTAGCACAGATAGAAAGAGTAAAAAGCCTCTTGTGATTGTTTTTGTGCAGGAAGGTAGCCCTCAAGCCACCTTAAATTTTCCGTGGTCTTGAGTATATTGTAAGTGACTAAGGATCTTTCTGAACTTGTATAGAGTCTGTACATAAAGTAATGGTCAGTTCTATCTAATTTTGATGTCATGTTACAGATACTTCGAAATTGAGCGTGCGCATAACTTGCGTCTAGTGACGTTTAGGATGGAATCAATTCCGGTAACTTTTCCTTCTCAAATTGAGTATGCATGGAGATTCACTCTTTTGGGTGATGTTCTTGCTCCAGTACACCCTTTGGTATATTGCATGTTAAAAAAAATCATTTCTCTTTACATAAATTACACAATTTTTGATTTCTTTTTTTCTTTTCTATCTAATTTAGGTACAGGACTCCTTTCTTGGCTTTGGGGTTCTGTCACTCTAATAATATTAATAGGAATTACACCTTCATGTATTGATTATAACCAAAATATTTACCCTTTTTGGTACCTTTATCTACGATATTTATTCCCTTTTTAGCCTCAACAATTGATGGTTATGCTCTATCTGTTTTTGTCCTGATGATGACCTGTCAAATTAATAAGGTCGAAACGTCGTTGACGCCTTTCTGGCAAAAAAAATAAGAGGAAGCATTACGTGTATCGTGTCTTTGTGATCCCACAAAGCTTGCTGTTGTATATAATAGTCCCTCTTTTGCCATTTTTGTTTACACTATAGTTTGTCCTTTGCTAGTTTTGTTTCTGTAACCCTGTGAGCACCCTGTGTAATTATGTATATTCTAATTTTTCATTAATTAAAAAATATATAATTTTTGATAACTGTTTGAGGGTACTTTGTTATTTGATTTTTCAAAATGCATATTTTAAGTTATAAATGTTCTTTTCCTTAAACTAGAAACCTGAACCACTGTAGCACTTATATTATAATATCTAATAGGTACGACGCATTCCTGCCCTTTTCTTTTGCCGTAGGCCAGTGGAGCAGGAAAGCCTGCGGCGCTGCCCTACGGCAAAACCTCATAAATAGGGCCCATCATATCTTTAGTGAAAGCATCTCAAATAAAGTGCCAACAGCATAACAATTGTACAGCAAATGCCTACTCAGTTCTAGGATTACACAATAGCCTTCTTTTGTATCCATAATATCTTTCTATTTAGGTGGATGTGAGAAATTGGGCTGTTGGTTGACTGGGGTGTGAGCCCTGGTTAAGCACCAGCCACAATCCCTTGCAGGGTGGACCACAAAAAGTCAGTAAATTAATATGTTTTTAACCCCAAGTAACTTGGCACAAAAGCAGTCAGGTTTAACTTAGAGACAATGTGTAAAGTATTTATGCAGCACACAAACAGTAATAAAGTCAAAATACAACACAAGAAAAATTCCACACCAATTTAGAAAAATAGAGTACATTTTTATAACCTATTTGACACCAAAACAACACAAATCCAAACAGTAGAATCAGAGTTATGAGTTTTTTAAACGTTTTTAGTAAAAACTAGCACCTAAAAGATCAAAGTGCCAACCATGGACATCTAATCGCGCAAGACCGGGTCAAAGTTGAAAAATATAGCTGACCACGATGGAGTGTGATTCAGTTACAAGAAGTGAATTGGGGCCGGTTAGTGCTTATCTGCAGTCTTTGAAGAAATTTTGAGAAAAATTTCCTGGGAAAGTAAAGTTCAATGAGGCTAGGCTCCAGGCAGTGTCCAAGGAGAGAGCATAGTCGTAGGGGAGCCTTGAGGCAAAGCAGCAGTGAAGATTTTTATGTTCGGACTTAGTCTCTTTTTTGGAAGTCGATAATCCCCAGCGGGATGAGGCAGAACGCTGAGCTCAAGACAGTTTCAGGGGCTTGAATACCCCTTTTTCGAAGAACCGCTGAACAGGATTTGCTGCTGCGCAGAAGAACATAGCAGTAGAAGCCGAAAAGTCAATCAGACTGGTGATGCACCTCAGGCAGATAGGCGAGCAGGTTGGTCCCTTTATCCTCCTTGTTCTCAGAGCAGTTTTTAGCCAAAACGTTCTTAAGTCCTCAATTTTGGATTTGGGCCATCTGGGCGCATGTAGCACCGGAACCAAGAGTCCAGGACTGGTGGGATACCACTTAGGGGTTCGGGACTTTCTCAGGCTGGGACCAGATGCGGGTTCAAGATTGTGGAATCCTTTTGTGTCCCTGTGGCTCAGCCCGGGTGCAGACGCCTGCTCCGCCCGCGGAATGCGTGGAGATTGGCCTCCTCCACATTCCACGGAGAACGCAAAGGCGGCTAACCACTGCACACTCCGCCGCGGAGCGGAGTTGACTAGCCCCCGTCTCCACCCTCCCTATTAACAATTAATTGTAAATGACGTAAAAGTAGAGAAAAACAACTTACCTGGATAGCGGCGTTCTCGCAAGAAATGTCATGTGTGGGCGCGCGTGCATGCGCAGTTTTTGCAGAGACGGCGAAGAAGAGGAGGAGGGCAGCCCGGGGACGCCACAGTCCAAGTAAGTGGTTTTTCTTTACTTTTATGTAATTTATAATTAATTGTTAATGAGGGGGTGGAGGCGAGTGGCGTAGTAGAGCCGAGTTCCATGGAGTTAGTTCTGAACTCTGTGGCCCTCCGCGTAGCCCCGCTATGCTCACTATGCCCAGGGCAACCTGTGGCTCTTGAATGGGAAGCCAGCAAACTAGCCCTTGGAGTCACTCTGGTGGTCTAGGGTTCAGGTTGGATGCAGGGCTAGTCTGTGAGGATTCAAGGCAGGCTCAAGACAGCATAGCAGTCCTTCTAGGTATAGCAAAGCAGTCTTGCAGAGTGCTCAGCAGGTCACAGCAGCAAGCAGTCCTCTGAGACTCTTCCACAGCTCCAGGAGTGAACTGAAGAGTGGTTCCAAAGGTCCTATTTTATACCCGGATGCCTTTCCTCTGGAAGACAGGAGAAGCTTCTGGAAAGGTTCTTCAAAGTGCATGGAATTTCCTGACTCCCCTGCCCTGACTCCAAGAGCTGGCTGCAGTAACAATGTGGAGGTGATAAGCCCTTTGTTTGAAGGCAAAACACAGCTTATTCAGTTGCAAGTGGGTCTGTGCTCAGCTCTACCCCTATTCTGCCAGCAGCTACTTTATATGGACCACCCGACACTCTGAATCGGCTTAGCTCAAATGTCTATTTCTCTAGCAAGTTTTTAAGCTCCCTCCAAAGAGCTCTAACTAGAGAGTAACATATATATATATATATATATATATATATATATATATATATATATATATATATATATATATATATATATATATATATTTTGTTTCCCAATCCTGTCACGGCTACCGCTCACAGCATGGCGGGTGCTCCAAGCACGCGTGACGGACTCTCGAACAATTCATAGCATATCACCCTGACTGACAAATGCGTTTCGGCACTCCGGTCTTTCTCAATGTCTCATTGAGAAAGGCAGGAGCGCCGAAACGCGTTTGTCTTGCCTCTTTGTGAACCTCTCCAACTTTTTTTCTGTACTCCTCTTGCTTCTTTTTGCACCTCACTTTCTTTTTTCTGCACTGCTCTTGCCTCTTTCTGCACTGCTCTTGCCTCTTTTCGCACCCTTGTTCCCTCTTTCTGCACCTTTCCTGCCTCTTTCTGCACTTCTCTTGCTTCTTCTGTACCTCTGTGCTTCTTTCTGCACTTCTCTTGCCACTTTCTGCACCCCTCCTGCCTCTTTCTGTACCCCTCTTGCCAATTTGTGCATATCTCCTACATCTGTATGCACCTCTCTTGCCTCTGTTAGTTCTTTCTGCACTGCTCTTGCTTCTTTCTGCACCTCTTTTGGAAATTTCTGCATCCCTCATGCCTCTTTCTGCACCCCTCCTCCCTATTTCTCCACCTCTCTTGCTGCTTTCTGCACTTCTCCTGCTTCTTTCTGCACTGCTCTTGCTTCTTTCTGCACCTCCCTTGAAAATTTCTGTATCACTCTTACCTCTTTCTGCACCCCTGTTTCGTCTTTCTGTACCTTTCTTGCCTGTTTCTGCACCTCTCATCTCTTTTGGCACCTCTGTTGCTTCTTTCTGTACCCCTTTTGCCTCTTTAAGCACCTCTGTTGCTTCTTTCTGCACTTCCCTTGCTTCTTTCTGCGCCCCTCTTACCTCTTTATGTACCCCTTTTGCCTCTTCCTGCACCTCTCTTGCCAATTTCTGCAGTTTTCTTGCCTCTTTCTGCACCTCTTTTGCTTCTTTCTGCACTTTTCTTGCCTCTTTCTGCACTGCTCTTGTTCTTTCTGCACCTCTGACTTAGAGGTAGTTTTAATCCCCCTGCCATATTATGCACTAGTTTTAAACAACAGGGTGTTTGAGCCCAAACACCCTGTTGTTTAAAACTATTGCTGAGGCCTAGCTTGGGTGCAGTCTTAGGCCCAACCCCCCATGTTTAAAAACTATTATGTACTAGACCTTACAGGGGAGGTCATGCCAATCACAGGGATACCCCAACCCATAGTGTGCCCTAGTGTATGTAGGTGTTTTCACTGTATTATAAGTAGGGGTGAGCGGAATTTGAGTAGTCGTGCTACGCAAAGCTCCTCGAAACGGTAAAAAATCTCCGCGAGCACGCAGAAATTCCACGAACACGCGGAATTGCTTGTTCCGCCCGTTCACAATGCTTTTTTCATTTCCGCGAACGCTGTTTGTGTGCTTGGGGGGGAAATCTCCAGTGAACACGCATTTTGAAAGCGCAAACAAGCAAAAAATTCCACGAAGCCATGGATCGTGGAATTTTTGGCAATTCCGCGTTCTCTGCTGAACACGAAATTACCCAAATTCCGCAAGAGGAACGAAATTTACCGCCCAGGCCTAATTCTAAGTGTCTTTTAGCATAGCACTGGCTCCAGGCCTGGTTAGTCAGAGTCAGTTACCATCAGTACCAGTCAGCATAAAGTTGGGGGCACAGGATGACTTTGCAACAAGGCCTCTTTCTGCACCTCTGTTGGTTCTTTCTGCATATCTCTTGCTTCTTTCTGCACCTTTCTGGACTTCTGTCGCCTCTTTCTGCATTTCTCTTGCTTATTTCTGCGCCTTTCTTCCTCTTTCTGCATATGTCCTACCTATGTAGGCATAGTTAGAAATTAGCACTTAAAAAAACTTTGAAATTCACTGAAAAAACCATGGGTTTCAGAGATGTTATAGTTAGAAATTAGCCTTTAAAATACCTTTGAAATTCACTGAACACACCATAGGTTTCAGGGACGTTATAGTTAGAAAATAGTATTTAAAAAAACTAGTTAGTTGCACATTTCAGTCGTACAAAACCAAAGAAATTGCACTGCTGATGACGTCACATATTACACCACTCATGACATGGTCATCTCAAATGTCAACAACAGGGTTTTTCCCTTTTTACTGAATTATGCAAATCTTGTAATGGGGTGGTATGAACAAAAAATTGCGTGGACACCAGAAAATGACAAATTTGTAGACAAAACAATACTATGGTTACGCTTCATAGATGACCTCTTCATCATTTGGGATGGCAAAAATGAAGAATATGCGGAGTACTTCCAAATACTGAATAACAACACAGCTAATTTGAAATTTACATATAAAATCAGTTCAAAATCAATAACCTTCTTAGACACTGAAATTTATGTGGATGATAATATATTAAAAACAACATTACATCACAAAGAAACTGCCACAAATGGAAACTTGCATGCAGAAAGCTTTCATCAAAGCAATTTAAAATGGAGTATTCCTTACGGCAAATTTGTAAGATTATGAAGAAATTTCTAATCAGATGCAGGATTTGAGAAACATAGCCAAGAAGCCCAAACACGTTTTAGGAAGAGGAAATTTCCAAAAAAGATCATTGAGAGTGTTTTCCAGAGAGTAGAAAAGCGCTCAAATCTTACAAGGATCAAAAAAGTAGAGAACAATGAAAAACAGCAAAAAATAAGATTAATAACGACATATACTGCAGAGACAAATAAGCTAACTCAGATAATCAAAAAACATTGGGGAATATTACAACTAGATTCCACACTACCAGCAATAATTGGGGACCATCCAAATATCACATACAGGCGGGCACGAAACCCAGGGGATTAGTGAAATCACAGCCATTTCAAAAATAAACAATGCATCACATGGACAAAAGTGGAAGGTTTCTGGCCATGCAAACAATGCAACGCTCGTAAAATTGCTGTGCACAAAAAGAGGTGGAATTGAGCAATGGCACAAACTGGAAAATAAAACAAAACATAACATGTAAGAGCAAATTTGTGATTTACGTAGTGGAATTTCCTTGTAACCTCAAATATATTGGAAGTACAACATGTGAAATAAAAAAGAGAATTTTAGAAAACAATAACGCGATAAAAAACAATGATTGTAGCAATGCTATTGCAAAACATATGGAGAAGTTTCACAACAGCAAATGGGAGGATCTAAGATTTTATGCCATTGAACAAGTACCCGTGTCTGAGAGAGGAGGCAACCGGGAAAAGATATTACGACAGAAGGAATCCAATATATTTTATCAATAAGAACATTGAATCCAATGGGCATTAACCAGGATGAGGAACTTTATGTACATTTATGGAAACATTTCCAGTGACTCAGCAATTATGATTACAGTGAAACCAGAGAAAAAAGACAAGTAAAAGAGAATAATTAAGCTCACTAGAGAGCATGAATTCTGACAGAAGAAGAGTGAATGATTGGGCACACTTGAGTGCCAACAATCAAATATGAAATAACTTGAATAACTGTATCCCAGTATTGGGTATGGGATCAATTGCACTCATTTGAAGTCAACAAATTGTAAATTAACCTTCAATATAGAGCAAAAACAAGAAAGAGAATGGACATTAAAACTCAATAGAGTGAATAATTTTAAACTTTTATAAAATGTTTGCTGGACTACTGAATAATATAAAAAATATATAAATTTGATCAAAATTTCTCCCGCAAGTTTTCTGGAGCATGTTCTTTAAGGACCACTAAGATTGGGGGGGGGCGGGTATTCTGATATCAGACAACAGTTAGACGAACTGGCTATTGAACTATCTATTGAACCTCCGTACGTGAAGCCAGCCCCTGCATTCCTGCAACCGGAGTCACGGAAGGGAATGAGCTCGGACATCTCTCAATTTTCTAGCCCATTACACACAGCTCACCCTGAATCATTAGGGGATTTCACTCCTTCACCAGAGAGAAGCAGCAAAGAATCAGGAACCAAACCCCCGGCTTCTAAAGCCCCAGCTGCTCCCAGAGCAGGGGGCGCCAGGAACAGGTACCAGCTCAGGTCAAACTCGGAGCTCCATAAGGTGGGTTTCCAGGCGGTAGGCGCCTGGTCTGAAACAGGGACAGGGTCTGGGACTGTCGCCTCCACACCTAAGGGGCGGAAGAAGGAAAAGAAGGCGAAAAGCTCAAAAGGGGGGGCTGGCGAGCCTAAACAGAGGCTTCCTAAGAATTTGCCCCTCCGAGGTAAACCTTTTGGAGCAGGCCATGGACTCTAAGGGGGGCAGCTCACCTCCTCTATCTTCTCTATCTAAGTCTGCATCAAAGTCAACATTAAAGAGTGTTCCGAATGCGATACAACTCCCGGCCCAACCATCGAGGGGCTCAATTTCTATTGCACAACCCACTGCTGTTGCTGCCACGGCCCAAGGGGGTTTACCTCTAAATAACAGATATTCTGTCTTAGATAGTGACTTAGAAACACAAGAGATTCCACCAGTAGATGGGGAACCCCCGCAGTTGACTATGGATACCTCTGTTGGTCCCAGGCTCTCTCAATTAGAGTCCTTATTACTAAATATGAGGGAGGATTTGTTATCCAAATTTGCAATTTCTGAGGCAAATCAGAAAAGCATTCACGAACAATGTGCTAATTTGGAGGCGAAGTTGGATGAAGTGTCTAAGCAAACTGGCGTATTGGAAGAAGATGTGTCCCTGCTTACAGGGGCCTCCCAGCGACACGAGAGGGACCTAGAGGCTCTCAGACTGCAAAACAAAAATCTCCAAATGGATATTGAGAGACTCGAGATACATTCGAGAAGGAACAATCTCAAATTTCTAAAGATTCCTGAGGGAGTCGAGAAAGGGGATGTTAAATTATTTATTTGCAACCTGCTTAGAGATGGGGTACTAAAAGACAGGCCGGACATAGACCTTGAGGCCGAAATTCAAAGAGCTCACAGAGACCTTATAGGCTTCACAAGGAGAGGAAGGCACCCAGGAAAATCCTGGTGAATTTCCTCACCTATACAGTAAAGGAGCTAATATTGAGTAGAGCACTATCTGATACAACCCTCCAGATAGACTATCAAATATCTGATTAGGTCAGATGTAGGAAAGGCTAAAGCACAAAGGCAGTGGGATCTGGAAAATAGAATGCCCGACCTGAGGAGCCTGGGCGCCCAGGTTCAAATGAAATTCCCTGCATTCCTAAAAGTTGTGTGGAAGAATAAGACCCATAACTTTCTATCCCCACATGAAGTTGACTCCTTCATAACTTTAATAAGAGAGAATCCTTAGTAGAACTCCCTAATGGGAACTAAACGAAAATAAAAGATCTAAATGTAGAGAAGCATGAAGTTTGATGAGACGGGGCAGCAGATGGTTACTTGGAGCATTTAGGAGGGGGAACAGAGGGGAAACAGAGGATAAGGAGTACTCAAAATATAACAAATAGAAAATATATATAAGAGAGGGGAGGGAAAGGAAAACGAAGAGAGCAGAAAAGGGATAGGAAGGAAGGAAGAAAAGGAAAAGAAGGAAAAAAAAAAAGAATGAATAAAAGAAAAAAAAAAAATATATATATATACATATATTTATAATGATTTTTCTTGTTGTTTTCAGATACACTGCATGGGGAGGATGGGAAGGAAGAAGGAAAAGGGGAAAAGGGGGAGGGAAGAAAAAAAAAAAAAGGGAAAAAAGAGAGAAAAGGGGGAAGGAAAGAAAAGAGGGGAGAGGGGGAAGGGAAAAAAAGAAAGGAAAGAAAAGGGAAGAGGAGAGGAAAAGAAAAGAAGGAGAGGAAGGGAAAAGAAAAAGAAAAAGGGAAGGAAGGAGGGGAAGGAAAGAAAAGATGGAAGAAGGGAAAGGGAAAGGAAGAGAGGAGAGAGGAAGAAAGAAAAAAAGAAAAAAAAAAAAAGAAGGGATAAGTTTTTTTTTTCTTTTTTCTCACTAATCAGAAGACATGGTAAGGTACCCGGCTCATATATAGGAGTCCGTTTTTTTTTTTTGTTCTTTTTCTTTTTTAAGTAACTGACGGGAGGGATCTAGGTCAGACCACGGGAGCCCACACAGGCGACAAGATCGCCAGAGTAGGTATGGGAGCGGTTCCTCAGGGGGGGTGGGTGGCTTGTAGGGTGGCAGGGGTAAAAGGAGTAAAAAAAATTCTCATATACACATTAATGAATATACTGGATATGGAAGGGAGCAGGGCTTGTGGTGGTAGGTGGAATGGTTAATATGAATAACAAAATTAAGTTTATTAGCTGGAATGTGAATGGCCTAAGAGACAGGAGGAAACTCTTAAGGGTTAAGGAATATTTATTTAAGACAGGGGCTCAGGTTTTTTTTATTGGAAGAGACCCATTTAGAGAGAAGGGAGTGTGAGTCCGGACTGGGAAGGGCTAGGTGGATACAAGAAGTCCTATGTTCAGACCAGAATGGTAGCACTAGAGGGGTAGCAATATTGATCAGAGCTAATGCAGGGATTAAGGTTGTGAAATATGATACTGATCAGTCAGGAAGGTGGCTGGTGGCGTCTCTACAATGTCAGAGTATTCCTTTTGTATGTGCTGTATATTATGGCCCTAATCAAGATCTTCCAGGGGCACTCCTGAAGCTTAGAACAACTCTTTTAGATTACACAGGGCCAGTTATCTTAGGGGGCGATTTCAATTTGATTTTGGATGACAAGCTGGATCGAACATCGAGGGTTAAATTTACACCCCCAGTGAAATCCCGGAGAGAGCTCAAAAACTTAGTTAAAGATTATAACCTTATGGATGTCTGGAGAGTTAGAAACAGCATAAAGAGGGACTTCTCTTTCTATAGCCGTAGACATGGCCACCATTCCAGAATAGATTTTTTCCTTATTGATCAGGTGTTACTTGCGTCCGTTGACACTACCGAATATACCCCAGCTATCCTGTCGGACCACTCAACAGTGGAGTTAATCATTATTTTCAAAGTAAAAGAAATACAAAGGAGATGGACTCTAGATAGATCTATGCTACTAGAGGATGGGACAAAAATGGAACTGATAATTTTGACTGAGGACTTCTTTAATAATAACACAGGCTCAGCCACCCAACAAGTGGTCTGGGAAACATTTAAAGCTTTTTTGCGTGGTATGTTGACCTCTTTGTCAATCGTGAAGAACAGGATGAGTAAAGAGAAGAAGGAAGAAGAGCTTCGTAAAATCAAATCGAAAGAGCTGGAACTCCAAGTAGCCTCAGCCAATCAATCCAGCATGAAACCTCTCCTGCAAAAGGAACTAGATGGCCTGCGAGCAGACTATCAAGCGGGCTTGGATAAGGTCCTCAAAGGTAGATGGGACGCCAGCAAACTTCAAAATTTTTCATATGGGGAGAAATGTGGTCGCCTTCTTGCCTGGAATTCTCGGATGGACAGAAATAGAAATTTGATCACTAGTCTAACCCGGGGAAGCTCGGGTATTGTTACAAGCGATGATGAGCAAATTAGGGAGGCGGCCGAATCTTTCTTCAAAACGCTGTACACTGCTAAAATAAACCAATCCCCTCTGCTATTAGAAAACTGGCGAAGTAGGATACAGCTTCCATGTCTGGCTGAAGAGAACTATAGCTTTCTTGCGTCGGATATAAAGGAAGGTGAGGTCAGAGCTCAGCTGATGAGAATGGCTAATGGTAAGGCAGCTGGGCCCGATGGTCTCCCTGTGGAAATTTATAGGATAATTACAGACCAAATAGTGCCTGTCCTTACAACTCTGTGCAATAAAATCTTTGCAGAGGGGGGGAATGCTCCCGATTCATGGGCAGAGGCTACTGTAACCTTAATCCTGAAACCAAATAAGGATCCACTAAAGATCGAATCCTATAGGCCAGTCTCACTGTTAAATACAGACTACAAGGTTTTTGCCGGCGTGCTCGCAGCCAGACTGGCCAAAACGGTAAAGACAATCATCCATCAGGATCAAAGGGGCTTCATCCCAGATAGACAACTAAATGAACTGACATTTCAGGTTATCGCAGCGATAGATGTCGTCATCAGCAAGAGGTTTCCTTTGACCCTGGCGGCAGTGGACGCCGCCAAGGCATTTGATCAGGTAGATTGGCTATATTTATGGAGGGTTCTGGATGCCTTTGGCTTTCCAAACAAGTTCATAACTGCTATGAGGTCTCTTTACTGCTCCCCACGGGCAAAGATATTAATCAACGGTCTCTTAACCAACTGGGTACCAATTGCTCGTGGGACCAGGCAGGGTTGTCCGCTGTCACCTTTATTGTTTGATTTGTATATTGAGGCCTTTGTTTGTTTACTCAGATCTGACTTAGCATTTAAACCCTTTAGGATTTCTGATTTAGAATTAAAATTTGCATTATATGCAGATGAACTTCTTATGTTCACTTCAAACCCAGGGGTCGCCTTGCCTAGAATGATAGCTTTAGCTGAAGAATTCGGGGAGGTCTCCGGTTATTCCATTAATAAAGATAAAACTGAAATCATGGAGTGGAACCAAGAGGTTAGTACGGTGGGAGCCAAGTTAAAAATGAGGTACCTGGGGGTCCTTTTGACCCATAAAATGGAGGACATCACTAAAACTAACATGGATAAGGTATCTAAAGAGGTTTGTGCTCTACTGCAAAGATGGTCATCACTCCCCTTAAACATCTTTGGGAGGGTCAATCTAATTAAGATGATCATCCTTCCTAAACTTACTTTCCTATTCAATTCCATCCCCTTATCTTTTAATACTGCATCCATCAAAAAGCTGCAAGGGAAACTGGGTTCCTTTATCTGGAATTCAAAATCGCCAAGGGTATCATTGAAGAAGCTCAGGAGAACTTTAAAAACAGGAGGTTTAGCCTTCCCTGATCTATTGGTGTATTGCCATGCTTTCCATTTTAAAAACTTTAGACCCCTGGCGGGGGAGATAGAGGCAACATCGTTAGGTTTATTATTTCAAGCGCTGCTACGAGATGTACCACAGGGCCAATCACATTTTCTTTTTAAGTTTGGAGACCCAAAATTTTTTAAAAAAATAAGACTAAAGATCTTGGGGACAGCTATTAGAAATTGGGTTTTTGTAAGGCAGAAGCTTGATATTCCCTATTACTCAGTGCAGGCTCCAATCTGGGAATCTCCAGAACACCGGCCTGCCTCGATGACTTACTATCTCACCCTCTTAGGGCAGCGGGGATTGAGTGTTGGGGAGATCTCCAGGTTGATTCGCAGCTTCTTAGCTGGGATGGCAATATCTGGTCTTACTGGGGGTACACTTACTAGGTTTAAATATCATCAGCTGTCCAGATGGTGGTTAACTAAGCCCTGGAATCTCAATAACCCTAATCCAAAATTTGATCTAGTATACAGGAAGAATAAGTGGAAAAATCAAATTTCATACTGGTACACAGCTATGCTAGAAGCCGAGAACATCTCTGAATCAGAGATACAAAAGCTATGGAATAATATACTAGTATCAGAGAGTGCTGACTCGGTGGATATTTGGATCGATTCATTTACTATCTTGCAGGCTGTGGTGAAGCCGGCCACATTAAAGCGGAACCATTTGTACACTATGTATAGGGCATATATATCCCCAAAGAAACTTATGAAATTCGCTAATCTAGAATATCATTGCCCAAGATGTAGACTCCTGGCCGCAGATGATGTGCATATGCTGGCTGTTTGTCCAGAAATAAAAAATTATTGGGATTCAGTACAGGGCTTTCTGGGGGATGTTCTCCAGATACCAATGGTAATAGCAACTAGCACTATTTTTTCCGGACTAGGAGTAGCTTATAATACTGACGATCTCAACACAAGGTTTATTTTCTACGTCATACTCCTTGCCAGGCGCGAAATATGCAGAGCCTGGAAGGATCCAATACCTCCTTCCTTTTCAAACTGCCTTAAACATGTTATTCTCACCAGTAAGTCATATATGGCATGTGATCCCACAAGTTTTGATAAAAATTGGAAGCCCCTGGTGGCATGGCAAGACAGGTAAAGGTAATTTGGTGTTCCTATGATTTATCCTGGGGCCTGTCGGTTCCTAAATCTCCCTAGTAACGCAGGGAGCCAGTTACGGCGTGAAAAGGAGTGGATTGGGAAAGCAGTGGCAACTTGAGGGATCAGGCATGGCTCCTTCTGAACTTGGTCGCTTAACATCAGGGCCGGGTAGGATTGACCTTTTCAGTTTGAGTTGCCTAAGCTCCCTTCAAGAATTCCATAACGGTATATGAGGAAACCAAAAAAAAAAAAAAAAAAAAAAATTCGATCAAAATTTCTCTAACATAAGATATGTAATTTAAATATTTACCAATTACATCTTTAAAATAACGCCTCAAGATCATACAAAATGAAATTGTTTTATAAAACCCATTTGCACTATTTTGCACACTGAGCACTGGAGCACTTTATGTATTTAATCATGCACTTTGTCACTTAATATTAGTGCCAAACTACATGCACCAGCATGTAATGCTAACAGGAAATAACTGCTAATGTAGAAATAAATGATGCCTCAATGAGGAAATTGATTATCTCGTGATCAAGGTCCGAGGAATGGATCGAAACGCGTTGGGCATGGCAATGGCCCTTTTGCACAAATAAAAGAAATTACACAAGCAAATCCAGAGTGAGTGCACTTTCAATTTCTGCTTCGTGCGAAACTTGGATCCATATATATATATATATATATATATATATATATATATATATATATATATATATTCGAAAACTCTCCAAATGTGCAATCACGCACACAAATAGGAACGAAAAACTTGAATCGCCAATGCTCAAATTTCGTATTTCGTAATCGACGATATGTGCAGAGCTCATGACGCGTTTCGGGCCACTCGGCCCTTGCTCACATGACCGCGTTACGTGCATAATGGTGAATTTAAAGAAAAACAACAACCATCACCTGACTGGAGAGATACGGCACTACTATAAAAACTGAAGAAATACTCACATTTGCTATTTTGTGTCATTAATACAATTACATTTTGGAACCAGCCTAAGACATCATAAACAACATAGTGCTAATTCATGCACTTGAAGTTACAAAAACATATGCACCGGAATAAAGTCTCATCAATTGAAAAAATACACAAATCATAGAGTTAGCATCGTAGTTGGTGACATGTAACTCTATACATAAAAATTGTGGTGCAGAATAACAATAATAATAATAATAATAATAACCATAACCTATCATTAGTTGATTGGGCCACATTTTCAGCGCTATTTAAAGGTTACTCCCTATTGGGCCGACAATTTGTCATGATAACCGGATTCACATTTGTAAACACAAATGTACATACAATCTGCCAATGTGTATTGAAAAATGAGATGGCCAACATGATTTATCAAAAGTTCAAATAAAGCAAATATGCAATGCACTGCCGGACAGAACAGAGTTTCAAACCCCAGTAAACAATTGGATTTCATAAATAAACTTAACAATTAATTGAGTGAAAAAGTCATATAGAAAGCTATAATGACTCAAATGGTCACGCTTACTACTTAGTACAAATACCTGTCAAAAGCTTCTATCATGAGTCCCCAAATTGCTATACTGGTAAAATTATTTGTATTTCTGTCACAATGATAAATAGTGCATTTGTAATATATGCATGAACACCTCTCTTGGATAAGGAAAATATGTTAATTGACCTTAAAGAAACTTTGCCTGCATAAACAGAATAGCATGATTGAAGTGCCGTATAATTAAAGTGCTAAATGCTAAGGTGCAATAGAAATCGAATTAAAGGTACAATGTGTTAGAAAAAATTACAATACATCAGCCTATTGGACAACCTGTTCCTGAAAGGAAAGAGACTGCCTACTATACGGCAATAATGATAAGAAAGTAAACCAAAGACTGACACTGACATGAGGGATCCCCCTTAAAAGAAAAGAGTATTTACTACTATGTACAGAAGTCATTGAATATGTTAGTAATAGTCTGAATATGAAGCAATGTCTATGACTGGTCACCAAAAAGAAACTGCACATAAATGTGATGAGTCAAAGTTTTAGGGAGTTTGACATTTTGGCTATTCTGTAACATGTAAACATATGACTCTTACAGAAGATAGAGCCCAACAGAAAGAGTCTGTAATATTACTACTACCACAGATTATATGCACAGCCAGTAACATAGAAAATATGCATTTCCAGCACCCTGCAAATGGAAATTAGCCAGAGACTTGTCAGAGAAAATTATGCATATCTTCACCTGTGTTCAGACCTTGAGGATATTTAGTATCAAGATCGATGATATAACATGATTCAAGTTGTCGCAATCGTTTCTCACGATTTCCTCCTCTCTTATTGTTAGGTACGGAATCAAGAACACAGTAATGTAGACAATTAAGATTGTTGGCATGCTCAGTTTTAAAGTGTCTGGCAACTGGATATGCGGGATCGGGAATGGACTATGGCTCGCAAGTGCTGAAGAATTCGAGCATGCACTGGCAACTTCGTGCTGCCGATATATTGAAGTCCACAGGTGCATGGCAACATGTAGACTGCATACTCGGTTCGACAGGTAAAGTGCCCTTTTATTGGGTAACTTTCCGCAGAGAAGGCAGTGGTATAACTGGTTGTATTCTTGCCAAATTTGGCAGACGTGGCAAGAGCTGCACCTGTAAAACCCCATTTTTGGAGATAACCAACTGCTTTTAGATGTTAATTCAGGACTAGTTCTGACTAAGTCATTATACATAGAGTGAGCTTTGCGGAAAGTGATGGTGGGCCTGATTGGAAGTACCTGCTTCAATGCTACGTTGGTCAAAACAATGGGCCATTGATTATTAATAATGGACTTGATGTCATTAGCCTGTTTACTGTATGTGGTAATTAACCTGCATGTAACTCTGTTGGATTTCAGGTCGTCTGTCGGGGTTTCAAGAGATGTACTCAATGAATGTTCGGTGTTACTTAATAGAGATAATCTCTCTTTACTGTTAGCCTTGTCTCTAGCTGATTTTAATTTCCCTGGATTGTAACCTCTTTCTAGAAACCTTAAAGTTGCTTCATCCTGGTGATGAATCAGATCCAAAGAATTGCTACATGCTCGGCGTATACGTAAGTATTCGCCATAGGGGAGGCTAGTGATAGTATGGGCAGGATGGAAACTGTTGGCATGCAGAATACTGTTGCCGGCTGAGGGCTTGCGATATAAGCATGTTTCAATATGATTTTGATCAATGTAAACTGTGATATCCAGAAAATTGCAAACAGAATTATCAATGTTGGCAGTGAATTGCAAATTTCTAGTGTTAACATTGATTTTGCTAACAAAATCCTCAGCCTCCTCTTGGGTACCATGCCAGATGACAAAAATATCATCGATGTAGCGCCACCATCGAATTATATGTTTGCTCCAAATTTCCCCATTTTCTTTCCGTAGGACATGCTCCTCCCACCAGCCCATGTGAAGACACGCGTAACTAGGGGAGAAGCATGCTCCCATCGCCACTCCTTGTAGTTGTTGGAATAATCCTCCATCAAATGTGAAAACATTATTAAAAAGGCACCAACGTATCATAGATATTACCACCTTATTGTGTGAATAAAATTCAACAGGTCTCTTGTTGAGGTAGTATTCTATAGCTTGAATTCCATCTGTGTGCCTAATACTGGTATACAAAGCAGCAATGTCCAAAGTTATGAACCGATACTCTAATGACCAAACTTGATTATTTAATTTACATAAAAAATCTTTGCTATCACATAAATAGGTGGGCAGTTTAATGACAAAGTCCTGTAAATAATAGTCAATGTAACGTGAAGTATTTTCAAAAGTACTTTTGATGGCCGAGATAATTGGTCTACCCTGTACAGGATTTATGCCTTTATGTACTTTAGGTATAAAATAAATAGTTGGAAAAACAGGGTATGCATTATAAAGGAAATTGAATTCATCTTTACTGATCATGTTATCTCTTTTCCACATCGTGCGATCGTCTTTATAGTTTTTGTTGATTTTCATAAACTCAGTTGCACTGATTCTTCGATAACAGTCTTTGTCATTTAAATGGCGGTAGACTTCCAGTTTGTATTCTTTTTTGCCCCATAGCACTATATTGCCCCCTTTGTCACTTTTATTTATGATGACCTCATGATTATTGTTGAGTTGTTTCATAAGTTGAAAGTATGACTGTGGTTGATATTTGGAATTGGCTCGGTTTGTCTTCTGTTTATTTCGTGTTCTATGTATTTTCTTTAATTCTTCCGTAATTCGGTCATGAAAAATATCAACCGCGTCACGGGGCATGATGGGAACAAAAATAGAAGTAGGTTTGAATGGACTTTGACCTGGAAGAGAAATATTGATGCCTTCTGCCTCTGCCAGTTCTTGAGTGTTGATGTACACATCATTGTGGTCATCATGATTGGTACTAAATAAATGAAGAGTTTTCATAACTTGCACATCACCTGCCATAAGATTCACAGTATTACTATTGGATAGGCTGGATTGTCCAAGATTCATTGATGGATCTGGTTCATTTGCTTCTCTTTGACTTGTCATTGGAACATTTTTTTCTTTTTCATTTTCTTTTTTATCATCATTTTTATTAAATTGTTTTTTGATGGTATAGTACTTGGTTAGTTTCAGCTTCCTGATAAATTTAAAAACATCGACTCTAGTTTCACTATAGTTGAAATTGCTTTCGGGACAGTAGCTGAGACCAAGAGCTAGTAGTTGTTTTTCCGCACTACTAAGCTCGACATCAGTTAGATTAACAATAGTTTGTTCAGCTGATGCTAACGTTGTTGCCATCTCTTTTTATGCTGCCCCCTTCCTCTGCCTCTTGTTGCATTTGCGCCTCTCTCGTCTGCGGTAGTTTCTTTTCTGTTTATTTGTGTATTGACATTCCGTGATCGCAGTGATTTTTTCCGGTCTTCTGCTAAAAAATCAATCTCTTCAGCATATGTTAAATGGCCTAAATCTTCTCTATTGGTTGTTGTGGAGTCGCCGCTGAGGTTGGAATCGGAATCACTCAGATAGGTACTAAGGTCAGATGTGGAGGCATTGGTGTTTCCTACTGAGACCGGAGGCGTTTTGTTGTTAGGCTCCTTACCGCTAATTTTGGATTTTCTCAAATAATCATACTTGTGCGCAAATGTGGACACTTGTCCAAGTTCATAATCTCTCTTGTCACGCGCAAATTTGAACGCCTTTCTATTCTTAATGACTTCTTCTTGTTTGGAGAGGCGATTTTTCATTTATTCAATACCTTTGTCGATGATGTCTTTATTAGATGTATTTTGAATTATAGTTAATTCTGAATTAAGACGTTCTGTTTCTTTTAAATTGGCATCCCGATCTATGCGGGCATATTGTATAAGTAGAAATACCAGACGCATGGAAGCCTCCAAATTTATCTCTGCCCATTCCTTTAATAGTAGTGGGTTGGGACTGTTGAAACTTGGGGCAAGCATTATACGTAACCCACGTGGGATCCTGCCTGCTTCATGATATTTTTCCAATTACTTTACTTCCCACCATTTTGTTAGTTCACTTTTACTATTTTTTTCCAGCGCTCTGAGTAAAGTTCTCACATCATCCTTGCTTTGATTTTTTTCTTTGTATGCATTAAAATTAGCTTTCTCAGGAACTTTAGGTAAGTTGGTTATAATTCCTCAGCTGCTTTTTCACGCTCACGTAACGCGTCTTCAGACATGGCACTAGAGTTATTATTATTATTATTATTACCGAGTTTTATATAGCGCCTGGTTACCGAACGGCATCCCAGCGCTTGCCAGCACATGCTGCTACCGCCAAGAAGAGGGGATTACACAGCAAACAGAAAAGTTTTTAGAAGTTTACGGAACCGAAGGAGACTAGCTTCCGAGCGCAGCTGTAGGGGCAATGCGTTCCACAGAGAGGCCACATTTATAGAAAATCTTCTGCCACCGGTTCTTGCCTTTTTCACTCTGCCAACCTGGAGGAGATGCTGATGATCAGAGCGGAGAGAACGAGGGGCTTTGTAGGGCTGGACCAATTATATCGTTATATCGTTATATCGTTATATCGTTATATCGTTATATCGTTATGGACAATACAATTCGTTAGTGTGGTGGATTCCTTCCTCCAACACTATGTTAGCATTCGTGGCACCTTCCCACCTGCTATAGAATACCTCGTGAACTTACTGCGAGTACGATGGAGTCTCGATCGGTCCTCCGACTTTCTGACACTCTCTTCGATAGGGCATGCACGATATGGCGGTTAAGCAGGGGGCTGGTCCGTGGAGCTCTTACAAGAGCGGAATACTTTGTAGCTTGTAGATACGACCAGCCAACTTCCGGGTGAGGGGTCCGTTGCTAGGAAGCAAGCCAACTTCCTCCTGAAATCTTCGAAAACTCTCCAAATGTGCAATCACGCACACAAATAGGAACGGACAACTTGAATCGCCAATGCTCACATTTCGTATTTATTTAATCGACGATATATGCACAGCTCATGACGCGTTTCGGGCCACTCGGCCCTTGATCACTTGACCGCGTTACGTGCATAACGGTGAATTTAAAGAAAAACACCAACCATCACCTGACTGGAGAGATACGGCACTACTATAAAAACTGAAGAAATACTCACATTTGCTATTTTGTGTCGTTATTACAATTACATTTTGGAACCAGCCTAAGACATCATAAACAGCATAGTGCTAATTCATGCACTTGAAGTTACAAAAACATATGGACCGGAATAAAGTCTCATCAATTGAAAAAATACACAAATCATAGAGTTAGCAGCGTAGTTGGTGACATGTAACTCTCTACATATAGGCAACTGGATTGTGGTGCAGAAGAACAATAATAATAATAATAATAACCATAACCTATCATTAGTTGATTGGGCCACATCTTCAGCTCTATTTAAAGGTTACTCCCTATTGGGCCGACCACAATTTGTCATGATAACCTGATTCACATTTGTAAACACAAATGTACATACAATCTGCCAATGTGTATTGAAAAATGAGATGGCCAACATGATTTATCAAAAGTTCAAATAAAGCAAATATGCAATGCACTGACGGACAGAACAGAGTTTCAAACACCAGTAAACAATTGGATTTCATAAATAAACATAACAATTAATTGAGTGAAAAAGTCATATAGAAAGCTATAATGACTCGAATGGTCATGCTTACTACTTAGTACAAATACCTGTCAAAAGCTTCTATCATATGTATATATGTGTCACTTTTCTAAAGCAATTATTGTACAAGTGCTGCCAAATATTTATTTTGTTAGGATATTTTTCAGCTAATTGAGCAAGTTATACAAAATCAACAAAACTTTAGAGGGAGAATTCTGTGAAGACAAACACGTTTGAATAATTCAGAGACAGAATAGAACAAGGTAGGGACATAATAGAGACAAAGTAGTTCAAGTTCGGGATATATCAGAGATCAAAGCACTTTTATAGTTTAAGAGGAAATCAGGGAAACAGAGTGTTAAAATACCATTCTTGGAACTTTTTGGTTCTCCTTATTCGTACATTTGCCCCTTCCCTAATCCCTGATCACATTTCCCCATCCTAACCCCTTCGTCCTCTGTTCATTGGGAGGCTGCGGAAAAAGAAGGGGTTTGGTAGGTGGCTCTGGGATCCACATAATTCCTGCAAGAACTTCAGCACATCCCAGAAAGTTAGTGGGTGCGCCGTTCTGTATCTTGACACCTGGAGGTGTCCATGCATGGGTAGGTAGAAGAGGGGGTTCAAGAGGGTGTAGGCTTTCAGTCATATTCTGTGTTTCTCTGTAGCTGCAGACTTCTGCAAGAATCCTGTGATTATATCTGTTGTCTTAAAACCGAATAGAAATATGCTTGGATAAATGTTAGTGCAGTATTAAGCAATACCTATGATGTATAGTTTGAGGAAGCAGGTGTGGAAAGGGAATGTTGAACCTAGGTAGGGATCGCCCTCATTAACTATTTTTTGCCTCTTTAATATCAAGCCATCAATTACTAAAATCCCTTCCTCCTCCTCATATATTTTTGAAACAGCTGCTTTCATATCTGCATTACCACCCATTGTTCATTTACTTCAACCTGCTTTATAGGAAAGGCTTTAAATTCAACAGATTCGATTCCAGTAACATGGCATCCCTTTTGTCAGAAATATAAAATGTTAGCATTCTAGTTGCTCATTAGAACTCAATGGTAAAGTTAACTTGGAGCCGAGGGGCGTCAACTGACAGACTGCTGCTGCTGTTGGAAGTAGGTTTCACTGCGTTAGGCTTTTTCTGACTTGCCTGAGAAGATGTTTGATTTATAGACACCGGGGTTTATTTACGAGCCACAGGTGCATCACTTCAAACATGGTGAAAGTGGCGTACCGGCAGTGCAAAGGGCTTGTAAATTAGCCCCACTGTGTCCTCATTTTAGTTTTCTGATAAACTAACCATAATTTTCATGACATAATTAAATCACATTTCATTTACTGCACAGTTCCTATTCATTCTAGCAATAGCGACTCACATTTGTCATCAATGTAATGTTAGCATTCAAGATTTTCATTGGGCTTCTGTGATGAATCATCAAGTCAAACACTGGGGAACCACCTGACAGGCTTCTGATGCTGATTGAAGAACCTGGTTTGCTCATCATGTCAGACTTTTTTTTAATCAGATGGATGAGGAAGATTTTTTGGATTTATAGAACGTGCATCCTCAATTTAGCTTCTAGACCCCTAACTGTGATTTTAATGCGAAAATCACGAGAACAAATGTTTTCTCTCAAATATGCTTCATCAAATACCAGCAGAGCATCAGCATTTTTCACAGGGTTATCTCATTACAGAATTTGCAACAAAGACTTAAATAATTATAGCACCACCAGTAAATATTCTGGCTGAAATGTATATGCTTCTTTTTATGAGTTTCAAAACAATGAAACTAAGTTTGCACTGTATGCACTTTATAGTAATATGAGATTGGAAGCGGAATTAACTAAATCAACTGTCCAGGCTTATTTGAACAAAGACCTGTATAGACAACCAATTCCTTTGTATCTCACTCTACCAATGACAAATTGGGAAAGATCACTACTGCTCCGTCTAAGGGCAGGTGCTGTTAGATTTTTATTATGTTTTCCATTAGGTTATTTTTCATCGAAATCCGAAAGTATGTTATGCCCATGTGATGGAGTGAGTTTACAAAATGATTTACATTTCTTCTTTTGTTGTAAATTTTATCTTAAATATATTAAATGGTTTTTACTCCCAGATTTTAAGAAACAAAGACCACTTTCCCTGGAGCAGTCTTATGTGATGTTGCTCACCCTGCATACTGATGAATTGATTTTTCTTGTTAGCACTTTCTTGAGAGTTGTAACCCATGTACGCAAAACAATGGAAAACCCTTGAAATAATCTTGTGGCCAAATAATATGTAACCCTGCAATGTGTGTTGTTTAAATATATATTTAGAATTATAATTACTTTTTGGGATTGTATATATGTGATTGCTTTTATGGATTTGAAAAATTCGAATAAAGATATGAAATTGAATTGAGTTTCAAAACCAGACATTGCAGTACTATGCATTTCAGAAATTATGGAGCCTTTTCAACAAAAAGTTCAACAGGCATGCCTCTCATAACTTTCAACCTAAATACGATCTTAAAAAACACACTATCTACCACAAAATCTCTATAAATTTCACAGGTCTGATTTACAATAGCAAAATTACCCAAGAGGCAAACACTCCCAGGTAATTATTGAGCATGGTGGAGAAGGAAATAGGCTTCTCCTTCTGCCCTCTGAGTGCCTCGCCCCTTGTTGGATAATATTGCTTAATTATTGCTCAAAGCAGAAAGGTTCTCATGCTCATAGTATACTCCAGTCAGAGGATGGTACATTGATCCAAATTCAACAGGGAGAAACAGAGATTGGACACTGGAATGGTGGGTCACAATTCTATACCATCTATTATTGGCCCAGAGGAGTTCTCAATATTCTAGTGTTCTACTGTAGCCCACTGCAGAGGGCTATAATGATGGTTAAAGACCCTGAACCTGAGTTATAGGCTTGAGGTGGAGGCAAGGGCCTATAATGAGAGGAAGGACCTTTAACAGCTGGTTTAGCCCAGGTGCAGAAGGCCATAATGATTTTAGAATTTTACACCCACTGAAAGTAGAATCCCCTAAAATAAATAGGGAGAAACAAAAAGACAAGCATTGGTATACTGAAGCTGAAGGCCCGTACCAGGTATTATAGGCCCTGAGCTGCTTCACTGTTTTCAGTGAAGCTCTCAACGTTCTAATAGTGTAACATTTATAGCATCCATAATTTATTTGACAATCCAACAGGGGTACCACCGGCTCATGTAAAACAAATACAGCCACTTTAAGCAAATCTTTTCCAATTGATGTTTGCACGCATATTCCCTGAGTGCCATCCAATGCATGTGCATAACTTAGAAAGAACTCCCAGCCTCAGTTATCGGTAGGTGGTAACGTACAGGTAATTTATAAATCTGAATACTCTCTCCCCTCATTAGCAGGATTAGTAGGTCCTCCTTACTTTCTACAAAGAGCAAACAAGTAATAGGTGGTCATTATCCCCTATTTTCTATCCTCAATATAATTCAGTCCACAAGGGCAAAGAGCAGCAAGGATGCCTTCCTTTCTACTCTGCTACTATTTTTGATTAGGTAATAGCGGGAGGTGATTCAGAATTATTTTAGTACTCAAGATCCTCTCATTTGCCTTTATTACTAATCCAAGATACATCTCCCCCATATCTATGGTGAAGAAGGACTTGTAGCTCTGTACAAAAGACATTCAAAATGATGCTGCCAAACCTTTGTTTCCAGCGTGTACTTACCAGAAATATTCCTATCAGGGACAAAACAGACTCAGAAGGGAGGTGCCACAGATCACTTAAACAGATACTTAGATGGAGATTTTCTTTGTTGACTTCAAATCTTTGTTGATTTTATACTCAACAAAGTACCACATTACATTCAAGATTTCAATAACATACCTTCTGATGAAGTTAATGTAAGTTGTGACTCATAAAGGATATTGGTAAGATGGACTTTCTTTTGTGCCTTTCCAGAAAACTCAGAGAATTTTAATATTTCACCACATAACTGAGACATTTTGGCTGGGAATTATCAAGTCAAAACCCCAGAACATGGTTGTACACAAATACAGCTTGTATTAAGTCAGGACTGGGAGCCTGTGCACTGTTCTGTAGAAAATGTACCAATTGTTTTTTAAGCACACTTAGTGGTGGAAAACAGATGCCACATCAGCTAACACCACAACACATCCTTTACAAAATTCCATTATGGTTGTCTTCTTAATTAACATTAACAACTATACGTTAATTAAACACAAATGACTTCCCGCCCTTTACCCCTAGAAACACCACAACACACACCTAAAATTAATTACACAGTTGCCATAATTAATTTTTAATTAAATTAATTAATATCAGTTAACAAATAATGATCAATACAATTTACTTGCCAGCCTTTAACCCTATAAAACTCAACACACCTAAAATTAATTACGCAATTACCATAATTAATTGCCAATTAATTAATTAATTTTAATTAACAACCAATTACTAATTCAATTAAAAAAAATACTTCCCACCCTTTATACCTATAAATACCAAAACACACACCTAAATAATGAATTACCAATTAATTAATTAATATTAATTAACAACCGATTATTAATTAATGAATAATAAATTACGTTACACATTTAACACTATAACATCTGAATTAAATAAATAAAATATAATCAATTAATTTAATATAGTTAAATTACTTCCCACCCTATTCCCCTATAAACCCACAACCCACTATGGAACTAAAAACCGCAAAATTAAAATTTTTTTTTAATAACAACTAAAAATGTAACACACCCTACTCAGGCACCCCCCCCCCCCCCCCTAAATTCAAATCAGGGAATCTCGACCAGGGGAGCGAAGCCATAGACAAAGTGGCACCGGAGCGAAGAAATAGAGTGAGAGACAAAGGGAAAGGGGCCCCCTGGTTTAATGAGACTCTGAGGGAATTGAAGCAAAGCCTCTGCCACGCCGAGAGGCGGTGGCGGAAGGCTTACGACAACCTATAAAACCCTACTTACCTCGTATAAAAAATCCATCACGGTCAGGAAAGCTGAATACTACGAGGCGAGAATTACAGACGCGCCTAACAACCAGAAAGAGACTTTCAGAATACTGAAAGAACTCAGACAAAAGTCTGAGGTGAAATCCGCAGCCGCACCCTTAGACTGCAATACATTCCAGACCTACTTCCTTCAAAAGGTCAGGGACATCCTCTCCGAGATTGATAATACCCCCATCAATCAAAGCTCCCTAGTCCAGATTCCGCCCCCCCTCTTCCCTGCAAGCAACTTACCACCTTCCCCAAACTGGACTTTACATCACTGACACAACTGATGAATCGCATTAAAGTCGGGCTCTCCTGCAGACCCTTGCCCGCCGAAGATTTTCCGAATGGCTCTTCCTGGGCTGGAAAAGCAGCTCCTCGCTTTACTGAGCAACTCCTTGGAGACTGGCTACCTACCTTCCAACCTGAAGGAGGCCAGAGTCACCACCCTGCTAAAGAAACCTGGAGCAGATGCCACTAGTCTCAAGAACTATAGGCCCATTTCCCAGCTCCACTTCCTGGCGAAAGTGGTAGAATAACACGTTCTCAAGACACTTTCATCCTTCCTGGAGGAACACCAACTACTCCAGAAGCGACAAGCTGGGTTTAGAGCCCATCACAGCACAGAACTGGTGATGTTATCTGTTCTTGATGACCTCAGAATTATGGCCGACAATAAACAACCGAGCGTCCTGATTTTATAAGACCTAACAGCGGCGTTCGATACGGTCAACCACACTCGGCTGCTGGATCGACTAACAGACCTGGACATTCATGGGCCGGCACACCAGTGGTTGGAATCCTTCCTGTCAAAGTGGTCCCAGAGGATCCAGTTAGGGGAGCGGGTATCAGACAGAGGCACCCTCACCTGCGGCATCCCTCAAGGCTCCGCATTGTCCCCGCTCCTCTTCAACATCTACCTACAGCCTCTGGTGATAGCCCTAGCCCACATGGACTGCCGTGTTTTCAACTATGCGGACGACACCCAGCTCATCCTCTTGACAATTCCACCTATGCCCAGGAGGTGGCGCAAAACATCCTTAGATTCACAGTGAATTGGATGACTGACTGCCAACTCACTAAAAATCAACCCTGATAAAACGGAAGTACTTGTAATCCCCACAAAAGACAACCCCTGGAGCGACCGTTTCTGGCCACAGGAGTTGGGTGCCACCAGCACATGCCGTGAAAAGCCTAGGCATAAAGATTGACTCAGAACTCTCCATGGCCAACCAAGTCACCACAGTGATCGGAACCTGCATAGGGCTCATTATACAGCTACAGAAACGTGTCCCCCTCCTTTCAACTGCCTCTATACAAATGATTGTATCGGCCACAATTGTCTCCAGACTAGACTACAGCAATGCCTTATACATCGGCCTTCCGCAAAAACGTATTAATAAACTACAGGTTGTACAGAATGATGCAGCCATGCTGATCTTTAGGCTGCTAAGAGGGTCTCATGCCTCCCCTCTGCTGTGCAAATTGCACTGGCTTCCCATCAAGCAAAGAGCAAAATTTAAGGGTATCCGCATTGCCCATAAAACAATCTATGGCAAAGTCCCTGTCTACATTAAAGAATACCTGAAGAACTATGTTCCGGGCTGCATATTGTGGTCTTCTGAGGCCTGCCACCTGGTCACCCCAGGATGCAATACCGCATCCAAAGGGGGCAGAGCCTTTTCTGTCTTGCTCCCACAACTATGGAACCAACTGCCTGAATACCTGCGCAAGGAACCCACACTCCTCCCCTTCAGGAAACAGCTCAAAACGTTCCTGTTCAGGGAGGCCCTGGACACTGTTTAACTTACGTCACTGTGCGGCCATGCACCCGTTTATGACCTCTGGCAACTCTCTCAAAACCGCTTAGAGACCTGCCGGTGATTAGCGCTATACAAAAATCAATCAACATTAACATATATAAAAAAATATAAACAATTCTTATTCAAAAACATATATAACATAATTCAAAATATATACTAAAATACATAACATTAATTAAAAAAATCGATATTTTTAACAACGATATCTTTGTAAATGATATTAAACACTTCAATATTTTTACCTTAAGTCGATATTCTTGACCACAATATTCTTGCTGTCGATATTTCTGACTCACAATATTTCTGACTCGATATTTCTGCCAGTCGATATTAAAAACACGATATTATGTCTGCACACCGGATGGCACATATTCACCATCTGGCTGCATTCCTCATCCCTGAACTTCAGAGAGAGAGCCTCATTGTGGTTTAGATACCAAAGACTATTGAGAACTGTGACAAACTGAGTGCACTAAACATAGAAGAGGGGAGTAATCAGCACCTGTACCTTGATTCATGCTAATAGAGACATTCTTACCAAGAAGGGAGAAATGCCTGGTTTAGAGGAAGAGAGGAATCCATGGGGAGAGAGGTACAGAGACAATAGAGGTGCAGTAGCCCAGTACGTAGTCCAATAAACTGTGCCTGTATGCTATAACCTGTGTAGTATTAGTTTTTATGTCTAATAAAGTACTTTTGTTTTATAAATTAAAGCACCTGGCTGGACAATCAGTTATTGTGCTGCTGGGTGACTGCTGAGTTCTTAGCATGCCACCCCTACCTACTTTGCCATAGCTACCACTGCAAGGCAACTGATGAAGGAGCTGTGCGTGGCCCAGTTTGCAGAGCCATTGTAGGACAAATCCTTGGACATCATAGATAAACGGCAACCCCACAGTTGAGGCCATATAACCCCTCCTTGCCCAGTGAATGGGGTCTGACACTCTCTGGAGCCTCTTACAGCTTTCCCCAGTATTTTTCAAACTAAAGTTAAGCGTAACATTCTTTGAGACCTATCTTCCTTAAAATAACTTTTCATGAAGTTGGAAAGCCTAATCCTAATTTCGCAGCAATCCAAATCATACTACCATTTTGGCTCTTGCATTTTAGACGTTTATTATGAGAGCTGGATCTTGCTAAAACTAGCTTTAGGACTCTTTCAATCATTTGCAGTCATCTTTTTAAATTTCCTAGGGAACCATAGTCGCATCTAATACAACATCTAGGATTGACAGACAAATCTCAAGGAATTCTGGGATTATCTTCTCTTGATTCATATTTCTAAATGTCATCCTCTGCCTATTGTGTGCTATGATAGTGATTAAATCTCTGTGGTAATAACTATATGAATAGTATTTAACAGATCCTTCTGAATCATAGACACAAAGAAGTCAGGGTCACTTTCCACTATCTAACTAGCTTTACCAACTCCACGGAGTGTGCTTCTTGGTGGTATATCACTGAGAGATCTTCGATTCAGTTTTCCCAAACCATATTCTGTCAAATGACCATTCATGTGTTTCCCTAGCTCTTCATGGACAAGTCATTATTCAGTGTTGGCAAGAAGTTAAGAAATAAGTAGGGCAGAGAAGAGAAAGGCTGGGACAGATAAGATTGTCTCTACAATGACTGCTCAAAGAGGGAGGATGCAGGCAAGAACAGGAAGAGCACAGGTGGAGAAGAATGTCAGGCATGAGGGAGATAAACAGAAATAATGAGAGATACATCATAGTTGAGAACAATATTTGAATGTGCAAACATTATAACCCGTTCAGGTTAAGATAAACGTACCTCCTCCTCCTCCTTGTGTGGACATGCAAATTTGGGAGCGGAAGGGCCAGGTCTGTTGGCGGGTGGAAGAGTCTTTGGAACCTGCAGATGATGCCGCAGCACCTGTGGCCTGGCAGCCTCTGGAACAGGAGATCACGTGAGCGACAATAGTCTCCCTCGGTGAATTGTGAATGTCCTGATTTGAACTCTGTGCGCTGTCACAGCCAGTGGTGCTGGAACAATGTTCAAAGTGTGGGTGCTGCCATTAATGTTATATCACTGAAGTCATAGGTATTGTGAAAAATACAAGCGTTTCACAAAGAACAAGTGTAGCTACTGAGCCACGCCCATTCAGCAGGAGAACAATAAAGGTGTGGTATGTAGCCAGTGGTGCATTTTGGAATACACTGTTGCAAAATATTACTAGAATATGGCGTGGTAGTACACTTACTTACATACAGCACAGTTTCCATTGAAATGGCCACAAAATCTGCACTGGTGTGCACTTTTACTGATAAAACAAATAGTGCACAAAGGATGAGTGGAAATCATGTTTCTTCAGTTATTTACCATTTGCACATCACCAAGTAAAGTGGCTTAATTTGGTTTGATCCATTTAAACTCTTTGTTTCCATCACACTTCAGAATTACAAAAAAAAAAAGAATTATTTGTACTTTGCCAACTGCTGATTTATGTTTGAAATATTTGTACAGTTCATTTGCAGATATTTACATTTTGTGTGTTAGAAAACATCATACAGCCTTTGCTTTTACATTCCCTGTACCCCAGAAAGATTGTCACATAGTTCACTTTGCAAATTCGTCCAGCTCTGCAGTCAGAGAAAGAAAAGTAAACACCAATCTCCATGTTAAAAGAATAAGCAGCAATTTGTCAGAAGACATAGCCTGACATTTGACCTCTGTATTTGGATACAGGCAAATGTAACAAGATAAAAGCAAAATTAAAGGCTTCTTTATTGCTCATTCATCTTCTGAACTTCAGCATGGTTACTTTGAGGGAGCTGCAGCACCCCTACTTCCAGCACCTATGGTCACAGTCACACAGGCCTTTTATTCCACCAGTCATTCCCCCATTGGGCTGGAGCCTTTGGATGCCAGTTTTGAAAGTCCAGGACCGCTCCTGGTGCCTCTGTCTCTTTCTCTAGGCCCCAAGGTTAATTGCAGCAACCACAAAGGCTTCAAGAGAAAGTGGAAGCGAGGAAGAAGGTAGAGAGAAAGCAATCAGAGATAGAGAAGAGAGAGGGGCAAAGAGAGAGAATAGATGGGAAGTGTTGCGTCCTCCCCAGCCTGGGTACTCGCCAATGACTACGCCACACACAGAGCTTAGTATAACACGTTTTTATTCTACTGCGTGTAACCATGAATTCAACATTCTAAACCTACATTCACTTCATTACTCTCCAATGCTTATGTCACAGTTCTACAGAGTCCATCAGGAGCCACAAGTGTTTCCTCATTGCTAACTCACATGACACTACAGAAAGAAAGAGTGTGCATGAGGAAATTAAGCAAGCTGGGCTGGTTTTACCCTTTTTTATTAGGGGTGTTTTTGGTTCCCCTGTCAGGCCCTGCCTACTGACTCAAGATACACCACACTGACGAGGTCCAACTAGTCAGAAGCATGTCTGTTGAAGTTTGTTCACCATATAGAGTGTATGAGGACATACAGTTCAGAGTAGACTGCTCTTTTCGGAGTGAGAACACTTTTGCATAAGGCCGGCCCCCCTTTTTAAAAGCATAGGTGAGCAAAAATATGGCAGTAATGGTGGCCTCAAGCATTTCTACAACATTTTTCTTCCCGATTGTTCCGCCATGAGTGTTGTGGGTATGTTCAGAAGTTTTCCTTTTGCTCACCGTGCCTAGCCACTAAGCTAAGGTGGAGATGGCTGTCGGCCTGTGCATTATACCGGAGGGTGGAGGGGTTACTGCTCCAGCTGATCACATTTGGCCCGGTGTTCCTGCACCTGAGAATACTGGGATTGGGAATACGTGGCCCAACTTCACCAGTTTGAAATGTCATCTCGTAAACTCATGGGTAGGTCCAGGAGGGTCCAAGCACAAACTCCCTCCTACAGCACAGAGGAGAGGATGAGACGTTCTTTCCACCCAGCCCACAGCCCGCCTTGCCCTTTGACACCTGATCCAGCAGATTACCAGCTCGGGTTACTCACACACCACAGATATTCACCTGGGCCCATAAATATTCACACAATAAGTTAGTAGTACCGCCGGAGTCAATTTTGGTTTACCTGCAAGATTTTGCAATCTTCACCCAAATCTTACCATTCCAAACTACTTCAATACATTTCTTCTGGTCAATGAATCTAGTAGCTAGTTGTATAGGAAAAGAATAACATTCAAGGTTTTCTTCAATAACCACAGACTCAAAGAGTTTTAAAAGTTATATCTAGTCAATAATTTTGTGAGTCAAAGACCAAATACATATTAACATCGAGCTTCATTTAGGAAACAAAATCAAGTTTAGTTCAATATTAAGTCTCAATAACATATTATGATGACAGTACCTGTAAAGGGAGAAAAGAGAGAGCAGGTACAAGGACAGTTTTCACAGAATTTTATTTACCTAGGGTGATAGATGAACCCAACTTCTTGGAAAGGGTCAGGTGGATTCCACCAGGGCAGGTGGAAGACAGAGTTCAGGACAGGTTCAGGACCGGGAAAGTGACTTCTCCTAAGTGCAGCGCCAGCGTCGCACCTCTCTCTGGCTCTACTCTCCTCGAATTTCTCTTCCGCAACTCCCCTTCTAGATGATTGGATTATCAATCAGTATTTCAGTCTCTCGAGCAGGGTCTCTGGCATCTGCAGAGTCTGAGACAGCATCTCGGACAGCGTCTGTGGCAGCATACGTGTCGGGTCTAGATCTGCATCTGACAGACAGGATCTCGCTCTGACTAACTAACTAACTAACTTTACCTCAATTATACTGCTCTGTGTTCGTGTACCACCCCCAAATGTTTCAATATTCGTGTTCTCCCCTATTCTTATTGGACAGGGCAAGGAGGTGAGTTCATCACACCATACCAAATGTAATATTTTCTTAAGACCATTTTTCTATGTTTCCACCCCTTAATTTACTTTCCCAAAGCTTTATTCCCACCCGCATTTCATATTACGATCAATACAATTTATATATTTTGTTAAAATTGTTGCTCTTGTCCGGGTCGATGGGTTAAGTTCCCATAGGATCGTTCCTAGCTTGACTTTGGCTGGGTTTCGAAGATGTCATCATGGTTCCGGGCAGGATTCAGGGAGCATGCGCACAGATCACATGGGGTGGGGATTTCAATCCCCTTCTGAGGCCCAATTACGAACTAATAATAAAGTCAGAGAAAAACATGTTAGAATATGAAGATAAATGAATTCACTGTATACCACTTATCACTACTCTAATCCCATTTACTTATTTATATATTTTGCATTAGCAATTAGTAGAACTTGCAAGTTTGAGTTTACGCAAAGCATGCGCATTAACATGTGAGTTTCAAGCAGCCATTTTAAAAGCTATTGCATAGCTGCAAAAGTTTCCCTCCAAGAATAGAAAACGCCATACTACGTAGATGCAGTAGACGCATGCGCAGTGAAATTCCCGCGTTTTGTCAGCCATTTTAGTGACATTCAGGTTACTTGTTAATACACATAGACAAGCGTCCCCTAGATACTGTATAACATGTGTAATGCGATTATTAGTATTTACAAACAGGTTGATTAAAGTGTTACATGTTATTTGAGAGTATTGCTTGCGAGCAAGTTTCTTCTTTACGAAACCTTGCTCCATCACACCCCCTCACCAGCAAAAGGCCCCCTGCTCCCTTTTACCACTTATTCAGAATTGTTGGAGACTGGGAGTGTCATGGACTCGAAAATTGTGCAAAACCATGTAGATTTGAACCCAGTATTTCCAGGTTTACATGGTTATTTCACATTCTGGGGATAAAAATCCATAAAAGCATGATGGAGGAGTGTGATAACTTGCTGGAATTAATGTTGGGTTATGTGTGTAAGTCTGACTCCCTGCCATAATTATATTGCATTTCTCTGTCTCCTCTTCTCTCCACAGTATTTTCACTGCTCTTTTCCTCCTCACTTTTTACATCTTTTTAGGTCTCGCCTGACCCAGCGCATGCGCTGGTCTGGCGAGACTTATTGAGAGGGCTCCAAAAAGTGCTACCAGGCCAGCATGGAGCTACAGTGCATGTGCGCGCGCGCCGTGCTTTACCGCGAATACTTTCACGGCGCACGGCCGCTTTGATGTTTGATCGTGATCGTGATCGCGATCAGATTCACTTTCGCGGCCGTGCTTTGCATAGCCAATAGGTCTCGCATTTGGGACCTTATAAGTATTTAGTTATGCAACTGTTACATGGCTAAACACTTATAAGGTCCCAAAGGCGAGACCAATTGGCTATGCCAATGCTTGTTTCAAATGTGTCTCTTTCTTCTATTCCTATCTCCAGTGTAGTCTTCGTACACCCCTCCTTCTCGCCAATGTCTTAGTCTCCTGGAATTTATCCTCTCTTTAGTCTCTTTTTATTACACGTTGTAGTTTTCCCTCTGTGTCCCGGACTCTCATTCTAACCCTGGCTCTCTCCTTCTTCCATCTTCATCCAGCGTGCACCTCCATTTACCCTGTTCCTCGCTCCAGTAGCTCTCACCACCTCATATACATTAAAATTCTATATTGTTTAATATATAAAGCAGGCACACGACAGTTGCAATGTTAACATTCATGATATTGCGTTTGCTAATATTTGGCAACATCATTATTCCATGTCATTCCTACCAAGATTAGCAAACAAAATTACACCAACAGCCCTTCCGTGGACCTTTTAACTCTTGGGTTATGCTTATATCTCCTAAACCAATCACATTACTCACTGATGCTGCTACATGTTTGAAAGGTGATTGATAAATATTTAACTACTCTAAGGCAATCCACCCGAGATATAAGAAATTATAGTACATCAAAGCTTATGTGCCAAATTCCGCTAGAGGTTAGTCCACACTTTCAAGAGCAAGAAGATAAGCTTCCACCTTGGGTCTGGCAGCAAAGGGCATTCCATGATGATATGATGGACTGACTCCTCCCATTTAATGTACAATTTACGGAGCCTTCTGCCCGTCAATGCAAGATGAGGCACTGGTCATCTCCATAAATGATAAAATTATTTTATGTCACATGACATCAAATATATGTACATCGCCTCGGAGGTTAAACCTAACATTAAGGGCATGATAATGATGGCAGTCGGTCAGAACGCTGACTGTCATTGTTTTCGTTAGGAGACCGTCCGACATTGAGTCAGCGGTCCCACCAACCCAATTTGGATTAGACCACCAGCAGGTCGGAAAGTGCTTTTTACTACTGTGGAACGTATTGCGGCCCAGGAAAAAGGTCACAGCACAAGCCGCACTGGTAAACAGCACTTTGTGCACATACACTTTCTGATGGGCACCATCTGTGGGTGGACCGCTAGGGAAAGGCAGTCAGAAAGGGACATCCTAATCCCAATGGTAGAGCATGCGCAGGCACCACATCTACTGTAGGGATAGGATTCTGTCCGCCGCCCCGATTGATCTTGTCGGAGGCGGCGGTCTTTTCCCCCGACCGCTGAGCTCCGACCACCGGTATTGTAATCCAACAGTCGGGCCGATGGCCTGGATGTCAAGTGGACTGCCACATACGGCCTGTCAGTTGCAGTCCACCCGCCATTGTCATGAGGCCCCAAGTATGAGTGGATCGTAATTGTATCTCTCTTGCTTTCACCTATTTTCTTTCTCTCTTATATCCCTCACTTGCTTCTGTTCCTCTTTAGAGTGTATCCCTCTCATACTTGTCTAGTTCTGTCTTCAGTGTGATTATCTTCATGTTGCCTCCCTCCAACACCTCTTTCTTCTTCCCTCATTGAACCCTCTGTCCTTGTCATGTCCTCCCTCAGGTGTGTCTGTAGCACCATTATAACTTCTATCCATCTGTAGAAATAAAAATATTATTAAAAAAGTTTATGATACCCAAACCGCCTGCCCTAGCATTAAAGGACGGATGTTCTACTGATTTCTGAGTAGCTTAGAATTGATTCAAGACCCCAGGACCCTGCAACTGGGTTCTTTGCATGAGAACATATACATACTGCGATGGGATATATCCTCTTCTCATGATGGTTGGAAGACCCTCTGTAGGAAAGAAAGAACTCACCTTTGAATGATATTTCAGGCTACTAAATCTGTCCAGTAGAAGATATGGATGCTGAATAATGCTGATAAGGAAGCAAGGTATAGGTGATGAATTCAGTGTAGTTGACCTTGGCTGGTAGAGATCCCTAAACCACTATCCATAAAAGTAAAACTTTAGGGATGCTGTGTTAACCATCACTGACCAAAAACCCAGTATGCGAGGAGTAGAATCTAAGTCCTATCAATAGAAATTGATCAGAAACCAAATGTCTCGCCACGAAAAAATTCAGAAAACAACAGCAGTTATAGTAACCTAGGTGAAATAAGAAAAATACTTACCTTGTCAACAAAAGTTCACAAAAATCAAACATGATTTTCAGGGAAAGACAGGGCGTAGTAGCCCTTAGATCCCCAAATCCACCATTAGTCCTCATATCTTCCATTTCTAGCCCAATCCCAAATGACTGTTTTCAGGCAAACAGGAATGCTGATTCATCAGGCCAACCTGAAAATGAGGCCGTCCCAAGTTTCTAAATTAGGGAACTCCCAAATCACTTGTATTTTAAGGACGGCTATCTTAGCTTGGGCATGAGCTGTCCGCCTAATTTAGGTGGGAGTACAACAGCAGATGTCTGTTGATTCAATTTACTTTTACAGTGAATAATACCTGCCTCCTAAGCCATTCTTATAGCTTTGGGGGCCTGGAATAGTATCAATTCTCAAACTTGTAAAAGTGCGATGGTTAGGTGTTGTGTAGGCACTTACTTTGGCAGTGCTGGCAGGGGCAATGGATGGCTTAAGCTGCTGTGCCCTCCGTACAAGAGCCCGGGCACTCATTTTTTTTACAAATTAAGCACTGAAAAATTCTACATATTCAAATGCATTGTGGAGAAGAATGATGTAACACAAGGTGACCAGTAAAGCAAGACACTGTTGGGTCATTCAAAAAGGGGGGGGATGGGGCCGTGAGCCACCCTCCGTGGTCATTTTTGTTTTTGGCCGGGACATTAAGTATAAGTAACCTCAGAACTACATGCAGCTGCCTTATAACTTATTAGTCCTACTTAGCTGCTCTCACCTTAGTGTAAATCCTATTTCTGTTTTTCTGCTCAAGCGCATAATGCCTGTAGTTATTACTAAAACTTTTATGGGTAAAATTACATTTTATTTGTTACCCCTTTGTTTACCATTTTGATTTGTGCGCTCCTGTTTATTTTGTTCCCATCCAAATCTGCCTTGCTACATCTATACTTTAAAACAACCATTTGAGCTCAACCCCTTTGGGCTTCCCTTGAAATGATGCTAAATAAACATTATTTCCCTAGTTCGCCTCTGTTTTGTGTAAAAACCAGATTGCATAATGGACCTGTGCTCCTATACATGTAACATATTTTCTGCCTCTGTAGAACAATTTGTAATTCTCTCCAAATACGGTTGATTGTCGCTTCTGCGACACTAACTGCCCCATATCATTAACGGGTGAGCCCCCAATTTTGGAATGTTTTACGCTCTTACTTACTGTACCTTCTCTAAATTATGCACATGCATGTTATCCTCCCACTCCACTAGTTTGAGTAGTTTTCACTTGGAGTACCTTGCATCTGCACTCTTCTCTTTATCTTGTATTATTTTTCCTTTGCTTCTCTTTCCCCACTATGATTCCTGCCTCCTTACACTTCACTTATTCTACATATCAGCTATGCTACCTCCTCACATTTCATTAACACATCAATTTTCCCCTAGGATTTTATTAAAACTCCACACTTCCCCAGTTTATCCAACTCTCTCCTGGTCCTAAATGGCTCCATTTAGGAAATATGTCCTAAAGCTCCCCATATGCCCTTCGGGTAGTTGACTAATCGGGAAAACCTATCTGTGTGGTTTAAAGTGCTAAACCTTGTAGGAACCTACTTTTCACAAACTCACCCAAACGACACAAAAACCTGTGGTGGTGGACTATCCTGACCATAAAAGGTCTGATTGTGTGGATGCTATAACAAACCTCTCAGAGATGCCATTAACAAATTAATCATAGAAGGCTATATATGCCTAACGTGAGCCTATCCATATACATCCAGACCCAGCCACCAGGTCTACCAAAAACACCATCTTTCTACTCCCTCTACCCTATTAGCACGCCATAAATACAATAGAAAATAATACTATTTAAGTAAGATTTCACAAATGTTTCCCTTCTGTTGTTCCTAATGTCATCTCTAATAGCCGAACGGTGATTGTAAATTTTGCAGACCCTGTAGTGTCAATCACACGTAGTGTGACAAGGGGCACTGCCATTGGCTAGCTGACCTTTAGTGTATATCTGTAAGAGGGTCATTTGAGTCACAAGTTCTCCAATAGAGGCGAGCCTTATCACACCCACCTGGCAAACGCAGAAACTGCTCTCTGTGATGGGTTACTCAACCCAGTACATCTGTATCGTTTCTACTTAGTTTGTGCTGTCACTCTGAGGGTCTGGAGCTTAATTTTATCACTGCAGGATTTAGTGCATCATAGCTCCATGTCCTCTGTGGGACAGCTAATTTTCTGTTATGGCAGAGCCCCAACTATCATGGTTGCATGTATGTGCCACTGGAAATAAAATAAATGTTAGTGTTTGGCAGGCTATATATTTTAAAAAAGAATACAAGATTGTTTTTCCACTGAGGAAGAGGTTGCTTATCCACTTTGCAAAATCGGAGTGCATAGTGCCATATGTCACGCTTGCCTAATAGCATAAACACAGGATTACGCGTAGGGCTAAAAGTGCTTGTAAACTCTGGAGAACAAGCCTACGGATGCTCAAAATATATACATACTACTTCACACAATTTAGTTTTACCTCACTGGTTTATGATGCACTTCCAGGTAAGATTAGGAGGAACAAGTATTAAAGGCAAAATCAATAAAGAGCAGACGCCTGGCAATGTGTCGTAGGGTTGTTGTGGCTCACAACACTTTGTTCTAGCTCGCACCCAACATTGAGTAAACCCACTTTGTTGTTATCCCTGTTTTTTGTTCTCTGGTGCTTAGGATTATCCACTGTTCTCCTCTAACATAACATAACATGTACTTTTGTGTAGCGCACGTATCACCCGAAAGTCTCAAGGCGCTGAATAACAGATGTATATTGTTGCCCAACTCAATGGTACTCATTTTATCGACCTCAGATGGATGAAAGGCTGAGTGGACCCGCCGGGATTAGAACCTGTGACCATGAGGTCAAACACAGGCCCCTACAGTGGATGCATTTGTCCACTGCACCCCCAGACCCGGCAGTTTCTCTCAGTTTCTGAGTTTGTCATATCAAGAAACCTCTTTGTATACACTCAACTTCTGCCTTCTGAGCTCCGGTTCAGTTGGTTTTCTTGCCATCCTGGGGTCTTTTTCTGGTATTTAGGTGGGTCAGATATATGGGATAATGACCTCCGCTGATGAAACTTACAAACCACATTTAACCCCTCCTAATGCTGCTCTCACGGTTGAGGGTACATGGTATACAGTTCATGGGTACTGCTTCTCATAGCTGGTTCTATCGTCCTGGTGTCCATCACCTACCAATGTCTGAGTGGAGTCCACGGTCACTGAAGTTCCGATACTTACCCGTACCTGAGATAAATCCATTAGAGGTAGACTCCAATCCAGTGTTTCTCTCTCACCCTGGCCTGTGTTTTTTCCCCTGTTTGCAACAGTGTAAGTCTTGTTACATTGATGCGTTGACATAAGGGTTCAGGGACAGGGCCGTTCATTGGATCCCGCCACTCTAAACAATAATACTCGCCATGATGAGTCCACGTTTAGAAAACATCTTTTGAAGGTCCACTCATAATTCTGCTTGTAAAACGATACAAAACAAGTATTAATAAGAAATATTATACAGCTGTGCATTCTCCCACTCTTCAAAATATCCGTATGCCCGCGTGTGTGGGTTGGAATACCTGATAGGATAGAAAAATGTCAAACTGATGACACGATCAGCTCACTCAGGCCTCACTTATCTTGCTCAAACTGTGATGTAATTGTTGATGGGCCTGAGTTTTGCATCAAGGAATTTTAGACATCCAAGGTTTTTGAAAAAGAGACACAGGGAAATCCATTGAGTTGTGAAATGAATTGATTATACATGCCTATTTAACCAGAATGGCACATAAACGGGCATACCTCTAAAGGGATACCCAGCACCCACAGAATCTGTTCAACTGTTGGAGTAGCAGCCATCCCTGTGAAAAAAAGGTTAGGTGACCACAATAGATCGCTCACAGTTTTCTCACTAAATATGCCCTCAGTAAAAGAAAACAGAAGCACACTATGGACTTCCACATCTCTAGAAACCCGCTTTAATCTCATGTCAGTAGTAAATAACATAACATAATGTGTATTTGTAAAGCGCATGTACACCGCAACGATATCTTGGCGCTGAATAACATATTTATTGTTACTTAACTCAATGGTACTCATTTTATCTACCTCAGAAGGATGAGTGGACCCGCTGGGATTTGAACCTATGACCACGAGGTCAAACACAGGCCCCTACAGTGGACACATTAGTCTCCTAACCAACCAGACCCAGACTATCATCTCTTCTTAAATTTTCAGACTCCTCCCAATCAAAAACAGTACCTATCGTGAGGGTTGACCTAGCTCTCCAGATACCACCACTGCCACTCAATTTGCCCTGGGTCATTAAAAAAGATGCCATGTTGCCCTCTCGGACAATAGTATATTGAGCAACAGACCTCAATGGGTAGGCTAAGGGCAGGGAGACATGTTATGAATTGTTTTACAGTAATATCGAAAGCATCCATTAAATTATTTATTGGTAGCTCTCTAAAGTATATTTTATGGAGTATTCGTTATCAGGGATCTCTTGCATTACAAGTGTTGAATATGAGGTGAGAAGAACAGCGCTAACACCCCTGACTAACATATAGTCCATAGGTTCCCAACTTATCTTCCTTTCATAATTATCTGGTGCTTCTAGATTAACATGGATGTGCCCGCCCGAGAGAGAATGGGCGATAGTCCTTTCATGTATGATAACAGTCATTTTCTCCAAAATGCCCCATCTGTGCCATGCCTTGCTCCTCCTTCGTGTGAACAATCATATTGTGGTATGTGAAGTGCAGGCGAAACAGCAACGCTGGCATTCTTTGAGATCACAACCAGATCTTCCAACAGGAGGCGAAAAAAGAGATCGAAATTGAATATTGTACATCACACAGCTGTACACTACCAAAGTGCTGCATTTTGATTTGCTTGTATCCAGTCAATATATACCCAGGAGATTCATAGCTAGTGTCCAAGACAAGCTCCATTATAGTATGAACCCACATATCACTACATCGGCTCCCCTAACAGCTTCCTATGAAGAATACAGAGTTCTTATAAACAACTAGAGTGTTCACCAAGCTCACACAACCTGTCTGTGAGAGAAATGCTCCTGGACATGACAGCAAAATATGTAGATAAGATTGGTTCTTGTCTCTCCTGCTGCAAGATGGTCAAATACAATTCAGTATATTTATTTTGCATTTGTTCTTAATATATATTTTAAAGTGTTCCAAATCTTGCATAGTCCATGACAGTTTGGACAGTGTTTCAAAATAGGGGCCTTATTGTTCTTTTTGTTCTACCTCATTAATTTTGGAAATACGTAAATTAAATACCTTTGAATATAGTCAATTATGAAGTACACACTGCAACTTTTTTATACACCATAAATCTATATTTCTTACGTGTTTTATGGATTCCTTATATTTAACTCACAATACAAATGATTTCAAAGCCATTACACTCATGCAGGGATATGAAACTACTGAGGAAAAAGTCAAACAAAAACGAAACTAAATTACCAAGTAGCAACTCATCTGAAGGGTGTCACTAGCCAAAGTAACACAAATCTATTAATTTCAAATATGTTAAAAAAAAGACTACTGCCATACATTTATATTGAAGATTAAAACTCAAAAAACGTATGTGCCTATTAAAATGATACTATTGTACAATTGAGGAGATATTAAGCAACAGAGAGGGTGATAATCTGAGGAAAGAGATGTGGACAGGGAATACTGCGCTTAGGTAGGATTTTACCCTATCCTATTAACTACTCGTTCACAATGTAGTTATGCATTACTCCATGAATGTTTAAACATCTATACTTATCCCTCACATATTAGTAACCAGATAGTTTCCTATCTGAATTAACACTTCATGTCCCATTTACTTCAGCCTGATCTATATGAAATTCATTAAATTCAACATCTCCCATTCAGCAACAGGGCTTCCATTTTGTAATTAATATAGAAGGTTGACACTCTTGTGGTTCATTCTAACTCTGTGGTAAAGCTACAGTAGAACACTAGGGAATCTTCTCAGAGATTGCTCTTGAAGTATGTTTCACTCAGCCTGCAAGACTTTGTTCTGGCAAGGATGAGGTAGATATTTGAGAATTTATAAACGTGTTATCATTTCAATGTTCTAGAGCAATGACCATTGTTTCTATGACAAAATGAACCCCTCCATTGTGTTAATTTACTGCAGTATAATCTATATAAAATGATTTTCATTCTACAGCTCCTTTACCAGCAACATGGCATTTGGGCAGGCTTCAATTTTGTCATGAATATGCAATGATTAGCATTCTGGTTATTCATTGGAACTTGTGTTGAAGCTGCAGTAGAACACTGGGGAATGGACTGACAACCTGCTGTAGGTCAGTCAGTCATTCAGTTCCTTTATTGCAGAATTCATTAAAATCATTACAATGTACATACAAAAGCTTAAATGTAGATCAGGTTTTGTCTGATGAGAATGAAGACTGTGAAAGTAGCTTTCACGTGCATAAATAGGCTCAGAGATATTGCACATACTAGGCCACATTAGATACATTCCACAAAAATAAATCAATTTGAAATAAGTCCTGTGAAAGTTTGAGAGTCATAGATAATACCTGAGGATGAATGTCTGCTCGAACCAGTGCAAGGTAGTTTAAGACAAAACAGCGCTTAAAGTGCATGCGATCTAGAAGCCATAAAATGAATTGTTGTCTGATCATGTACTGGGAGAACGGCTAGTAAAACAGCATTTAAAAGGTCCACCCAAACATATATTAAAAGCCAATCATACAAAATGTTGAAATTCAATTGTTCTCTGTGATCTTAGTTAGGGCGGTGATCAGACTTGTCAGTGTCTTTAAGTAATACTTGTAAAAGGCTGTTGTATTTGCCAAATTTTGCCAAGTCACACGGTTCCACTATGTGAAAAACCAAATTTGGAGCAGGGTGCAATGGGTATTCAAGAGCACAGGGCAGCAGCACAAAAGGTGGTTAAACGTTTCCTTTTGGTATCCGCAAAGTCTGCCCTTAGCTATCATGGAAAGGGAGTGCCATTTTGGGTTCATCTCTTTAGTCTGTAGGCACATCAACCTTGCAGCCATGACTGTTTTTTAAACATGTCTTTCCAATCGTGCACTGAAGGTGTGGCTGTGGTCTCAGATACAGCCGTTCGTCGGTGTCGTATGAAGTGGCCACTGCTGCAAATACCGGGGTACTCTTTGATTTTAATTTTGCCAAATCAGATAGCATTGACTGCGTTTTCATCTGCCTTTCATGGATTTTTTCAAGGGACAAATGTGAAAGCAGTTTATTGTTTAGCACTGTCAGATCTATTTGGAGTATGTCCACTGATTTGTTTCGATAATTCGACCAAAGGTTCATCTTTAGGATGAAGATCTGTTGGAGGATAGATTTCAAGGTGTTCGGTGGACACTTAATAATCCTATGGTAGAATTTTAGGAACACTCCCATATTAGACCACATTGGCGCCTCCAAACCCAGTTCTAATCTGATCATGTAACCTCTTGTGTGGTTTGGGAATCTAAAGATTCTCTTGTGTACTTGGAGTTGCAATTTGTCAATGGTTTTGGTGAGTTTGTCTGGAAAGACCTCGTGGTTGCAGTTAAGTGCTGGTAAAAGGAAGGCCTTGAGAACCTGTCTGATTGGTGCTTTCTATGGGCTCTCTAAGATGGTGTTGAGTTGGCTGAATCTCGTAGTGATCAGTGCCGACTTCGGGCCCGATTACGATGCCGTTCCGAAGGCCTCCGAATCGGATTTGGCTTTGCCGGATCCAATTCGTAGCCCTTGTTTCCAACCAAATCATACACAGGTCCGAATGACCAAGTACGATGCGGAGATCGCGTACGCGTCGACCGAATCGTTCCTGGACACAGGCTCCCATAGTGTTTAATGGGAGTCTAAGCGAACCGAGTCAGTAAGCATGCGGCTGTATCGTACTCGCTTTTTCGGACTCCCGGAGTTGCTCGGAAAGCCCTCTGGATCCGAGTCGTACGGAGGGCTTTCCTGGCGAGATCGTAATCGGGCCCTTGGTTTTAAGATGGCCTAAGTTAGTTTTGGTTCCTCCCTTTGCTGTCAGCAACATACCCAAATAATTATAATATAAAACAGTGTCCTTTGGACTTTTAGGGTGCCCAGACTCCAAACAGTATTTGCTTTCTTTTTTGGTCGTTCGAAGACAACACCTTTTGTCTTTGCCTCATTGACAGTCATTTTGTCCAATAACACCATATCATCAGCATATTGTAATAATGTAATCGTAGATGCCCCAATTTTTGGTCGAATTAGATTTGCATGTTGTAAGACCGAAAACATGTTAACTGTGTACAGATTAAATAAAAGGGGTGCCAGGATGCACCCTTTCTATAATCCACTATCTGTCTGTATTTTCCCTCTTGTGACTGTTTCAGAAAGCTTCATCTTCACCTAAGTCGAGGTGCATATCGACAGTATTGTCCGCAGCAGGTTATTTGCAAAGCCCCAGTTCTGTCATTTCAGCCAAAATTTGTTCCTGTCCACTGAATCAAAGGTGGAGGAATAATCAATAAAACAAGCGTATACGTAATGAAGGTTATGGCTTTGGGTTTATTCAATTAAAAAGGATATGGCCATGATATTATCTGTCATTGATGAGTTTGTTCTAAAGCCGGTTTGACATAACGGGATCCGTTTGTTTTCTTCCACCCAGGACTCCAAGTCTTTCAGGAGGAGTGAGGCATAACCCTTGGCTTCGATATCAAGCAGTGAATAAGGCGGTAATTGCCATGATCCGCTCTATCACCCTTCTTAAATATTGGATGTAGTATTGAGCCGCTCCAACTTTCGGGGATGTGCCTATTAGCTGAACATGTGTGGTATAGTGGGAGGAGAATGGAAGACCATAGATCTATGTCATTCTAAAGAAGTTGAGCTGGGATGCGATTTGGTCCAGGAGCTCCCATCAAGATGATTCTTGACAAGGTGTTAGAGATTCGTTTTGCTGTAAAATGTAAGTCTTTGTTAGACGCCTCTGGGTCTGTACTAAGATTGTGGTTAAGCGTAGCGTTGTATGTTTTGGCTACGTAGTGCTGCTGCAGTTGAATGTTCAATTTATTCTGCTGATCAGGTTTTTTTTCAAATGGCTGTAGAAGATACTTGTGAACTTATAGAAAACGCTCCCTCTTTTAGGCTTTTAGAACACAACATCATTTTCTTGAGAAAATCATAATTTCTCCAACATGGCTCAGTAAGTCCGAGCAGAGGATCATTATTTTTCATACCATGAAATCGCCTTAAATCTTATCACAGTTCCTAAATTTAGTATCGCACCACCAACAGATGATTTATATTGTGACTAAAATCCATTATCACCCTTTCTATGTTCATATTTTGTATCACAATCACTAAATTTGTAGTTTTTTAATGTTTTACATTTTTGAATGCCCTAAATAAGGGCTGAGGCATCTCTCTTGATAGTACTATAATTCTGCTCAGTTTTGCCTAAAGTCCTGGATGAAAAGACAGTGGTATTTTTGCTGCCTTTCGGAAACTGGTTCAATACAGCACCAATCGTCACAGCACTTGCATCAACAGTAACCACACATTTGTGTCCTGAAATGTATTTAAGCACAGATGCAGTCAGTCAGATCCTTCACTTGTTGAATAGTTTGTTGAGCTATTTCATCCCAAATTAACTTCTCTTTTCTTTAGCATTCTCTTCAATTGTACAGTTAAGTGTATATACCCTTTCACAAACCTCAAATTTTAAACACCCATTCCTATGATGTACCTCAATTCATCCTTGTCAGTGAGACCAGGTGCCTTGATTATTGCTTTTACCAAATCACACTTCGACATTTTCCCTTCTTACAAAATTTATTTTCCCAAATACTCAACTGATATAAAAAAAAAAATATATATATATATCAAAATATCGGCCTGGAAAGCCTGTAGGCCTGAGCAGTATTAAACGGTGAGGACATACATTTTTTTATTGAACTTGCCATAGATACAAGTGCAAATGGCATCTACAAATATTTATAAGCCACAAATGGAGTAACAAATTTGGCAAGATTTGAGAGTCGACTTCAAGAGGTACTTGATGGTACGCTGCCTTAAGATCTATGGTTTAAATAAATTAGCATCACCCATCATTGCTAACATTTCCAGAATATTGAGGAGCGGTTGGAATTGAGCTAAAATATTTTTGTTAAGTGAGCGCAAATCTATGCACAATTTTATTTGCCCCCTTTCTTCCTTGCTATGACATAAGCAGAACCCCACGACGCATCATCATCATCAGGCTTTATAATCTCCTGTGCACATAAATCATCCAATAATGCCCTCAAATCACCTCTCATACTGACCACCACATTTCTTATCTTGTGTGAGATGGAGTTAGTAACCTTTTCCCAACATAATCTTATTCTCAACCCCTGTAACACAGCTGATTTTGTCAGAGAAAATAGCCCTAAAATGTTTAAAAATGTTATCCAAAGATGGATTGTTTTGCTCCACCAACATCACTGGAGTATTAGTGCCAGGCCTCAATGCAAACTGCCCTGATCAACTCATCCCTTTATGGGTTTATCTATGGGCCCTCAACAGCCTCATGGATTTTTATAGGACATCTATATATTATATTTTTATATTATACCTGTCAAAATGTTGATGGGATTGTCCCCAAATGCTACAGCTTTAATAACTAATGGTTTCAGAGGAATGTATGACGTTACAATGCAAACATTTACAACGCATGCCTTTACAATGCAGTTTTTACACCGCAACATCCATTACAACACATGATTTTACAACGCATTTTCAGAAACTGCATTTACAACGCATGTCACTACAACGCATTACATTACAACACATACCATTACAACACGTATTACTTAAGTGTTGGATAGTGTAGAGGTAAAAATTACTATTCCCACTACAGTGAGTGCAGCAGTAGGGTAAGTGTTGGATAGTGTAGGGTTAAAAATTACAATTCCCCATTACTTACCTTATAATGCGTTGTAATGGCATGCGTTGTAGTGACATGCGTTATAGTGACATGCGTTGTAATGGCTGCGTTGTAATGGCATGGAATGTAAAGGATGTTGCATTGTAATGACTGCGTTGTAAATGTAGTGCATTGTGCTGACTGCGTTGTAAAGTTAGTTTCCCGTTTCAGAGCTGTCATTTGAACAAAAGGTTTTGAATGTATATGATAATTACGGGTAACCTGAATCCGCAATCATGATGACGTTCATAATATCTATTTGCACCTCACAAAAGAATCCCTTTTTCTGTGCCAACGCTCCGGCATTGCCCTTGATATCCTCTGTCAAAATAAACTTTGATACCTCTTCACTCACATCATTTATTTACTCTTTAATATGGCTTACTCTCACAGGTGCCCTACACACCCTGTAAAAATACAAAATTGTCATGCATTTCAGAACTTCTCAACTATTGGCTAAGCTGGATTGCTTCCAATATGTGCTTTTGATCCACATCTGATTAGTTGCCACCTTTGTCCTTGCCTTTCCACATGTGTTTTCTCTTCATATCTACCACATTCACACTGGCATGCATTGAACTATCTATCCCTTTCACTAGTGAAAGGTCTGGCCCATAACATTAATCTTGAGATTCCATTTGCTATTCAATAATTTCCTTCCAGTTCAGATTGCATGATTCACCCACATGCGATGCATGCGATGGTGTAAATACTCCCACACACAACGGGCCATTCAACTGAAACTTAAGGCAATGTAAGGTGGTGGGAGAAAACCTAGAAGTGGTTAATGAATGAAGAGCTTGGCAGTTTCTTGTGCTTGCCCCAGAACCAGAACTGCTCATCTCCTTGAACCCCGGTGGTTGCACAAGGTGTCAAGTGAAGGAACATAGTCACTGTAGACGCGGCAATGACATGAAGAATAGTCTACTGGAGAACCTCATGGGTTAGGAGCATGGGAGTGCATAGAGTGACAACAAAGTTAATGACTTACCTGAACACTGGATAGCCGCTCCTCACACCCCGACAGCTTCGCAGCACACGAACCTAGAAAGAAAAAAAGAACAAGGTCAGGAGGTAGTGAAGAGGGAGAAAGGATTTTCACAGGGAGAGTTGGGGAGAACGAATGACAAAACATAGGAGGCAACATTGAAAAAGGACTGTGTTACAGGAGGAGAGAGACACCTGTGAAGAAGATGCGAGGGAGAACCAAGAGAGGTAAGATGTACCCAAAACACAGGAACGAACCCACATCGAGGACCCCGAACAGGATAGAGGCACCGACACTAGCGTAGAGGAGTAAGGAAAGGATGACGACGATCCGTGTACCAAAGACTGGTGGACACCACCGATGGCCGTCAATTAGCGCACCACAGTCCTGGAGGGCTGTGACTACCTGGGTGTGTCTGGGTGGGTCGGGAGCAAAGGAGGAGGGAGCAAAAGGGGATGTGATAGTTTGTTTCTTATTTTGGACACTATATTTTCCTACTTAATCTATATAATAAAGTCTTAAGGCCCATAGTAGTAATATGGGAGATATGGTTTTAAACCTAAGAGACCAAGCAAATGTTGGGAAACTCAAGTGAGCAGATGTGTACAATTATGTTTTTAATGTGGAAATAATGATGGCCAATCACGAGTAAAGTCACCCACCGACAAACAAGAGAATGAGAGAAAGGCTGAAGACAAAAATGAGAAATTGTTAGGGCTGAAGTGCAAAGACCGTTGTATCACAAATATGTCCACCAGCAGGACCCTCCTCCCCCTTTTCCGTAATGCTTCCTTATCTTGGAAAGGACAATAGACATCATCAACCCCAAAGCAGGACATTCTTTCAAGTTTTTTTTAGTTAGATTGAAGGTTTGGAAACCTTCATTTCCAGACTTGGCATTGACCTGGGTCTTTTTGTTGTGTTCTTCTGCGGGCATTGCCGGTTGGCACCGCATCAAAATAACCTGGTAGAGAAAAGGAAGAGAGTCAACACCTAACAGAGGCATACAAAAATAAGAGTTATTATCAATACATCACCATATCTAACTACTGAATAACAGGCTTCCTAAGCCTTATTTCCACCCTTCCTTGCACAAGGAGACCTCGCACTGTTACAGGGACGCCTCACATCTTGGATAGGGTGACCAACTGGCATGGGTGAAAATTCAGGACGGTGAGTGTAAAAATTCAGGACAAAGGGTCAGCATTCAGGACAAAAATTCAGGATAGGAGGTCAAAATTCAGGACAAAAGGTAAGTTTTACAGACACGTCAGAGGAGGTTGTGCAATAGTATATAACTAAGTAAATATGTATAGACAACCACACAAGTACAAGTCAAAATAAGTTTATATTAGGTCGAGATAATCGTGCACTTCAAACTTTTTCAGTATGCCCGCAGCTTGCTACCTTAGACGATTCAAAACTGGCATCTAGCTCCAGCAGGTACATTAGTCACCAGACAATGATGAACCACACCTGAATATAAGTGAGGCCGCTTTTATTATCGATTGAAAACTACTGGATATACAAGGAACTTTGCAGTGCCAGCCCCCACTAACAAAAACGCCTCCCCTTTCCAGCCACCCAGGGAAACACCTGATGCCCAGTCCGGCCTTGCCACACTCCAATGGTGCCCCTCATCTTCACATAGACCATCTCTCATGTGTATTTAATTTCTTTTACAGTGTTACTCATAATAAGTATGTAGGGCAGGGTGTCGGAGTGTGTTACATCACACACACATTATATTGAGACATTCAGTCTTTCACCATTCATTCTGTCTTTCCATCTGTGTACCCATCAATATCCAAACATATTCAACCATTTGCAAACCTATCCACCACGCATCCTTTCATCCATCATTTCACTCATCTATCCCTCCATCCATCCGTACACTCATCCATCCACTCTTCCATCCATACATCTATTCACTCATCCATCCAGCCATTTACCCTTTCACCTACTCATTCATCCACCCAGTCACTTATCATTCCACCCATTCACCCTTTCAGCCATTCATCCTCCCTTTCTCTGTCCATACCCCTTTCACTTATTCATCCATCATTCCACCCACCCATCTACTCATCCATTCATGAATCCATCCATTGACCCTATTACTCCTCCATCCTTTCACTCATCCATCCATCCTTTCACTTCTTCACTCATCTATCCATCCTTTTTTCATCTACCCCCCTTTCACTCCATCAATCCTTACATCCACCCTTTCACTCATCCATCCATCCATTCACCCTTTCACTTATCAATTCATCAATCCATCCATCCATCCTTTCACTCACCCATCCACCCATTCACTCGCCAATCATCTACCCTTTCACCCATCCATCCATCCTTTCACTCACCCATCCATCCATCTACCCTTCCACCCATACATCCATCCATTTACTTTTTCTCTCATCCATCCTTCCACTCACTCATCCATCCATCATTTCTTTCATTATCTATCCATTCACAATGTCATTCATCCTTTCACTAATCCATCCAGCCATTCACACACTCCTTCACGTCTTTACTCACCCACCTTTTCACATTATGCACTGAGGCTTTGTCTGCAGAGTTGCAGACAGAAGAGGCCCATCAAGAACTCCACCTCGCTGTAGTTCCTAAAGCAAGGGGTGGGTGAGGGTTCACTATGCCCCTGCACATAGGCAATCTGAAAACTTAGAAGTCATGCATGATGCACAGTGCCAGGACGTGAGGTGACTGTGACATGGTGTTGTTTCCAGGGCTTTAAGTGGGGTAAAAAAACTGGGGGTGTTCGATGTAATTAAGGGCATGGTTTAAAACACCTAGGCTAAAAATATGTGCTTAGCATAGTGTTCCGCCCGACTGGTATTATGTTGTTTCTGTCATTGCATTCAGATATATAATACAGCAAGTATCATTACATCAACAACAAGCTAGGACTATTGGCTTTGTCAATGGTTGTTAGTTAAAATAAAAAAGCAGCAACCATGGCTTTGTTGAATATAATATTGAAAATGAGTCAGTTCTAAAATGATGACAGTGAAAGAACTATAACCCGTTCTTTTTAACTTGTTTCACATGCTTCTTTATATAAACTGTTTTCTCACGTTGCAGCATTGGTGTTTTACCTTTTATCCATCTAACAGAATGAATGCCCTGCTGTATACTGAGGTGGGAGGAGGCCACCACATGCTTTACCAGCCCAGACTGGCCCATTGTCATTCTGTATGTGGCAATTAGCCGGCATACAGAATTACAATGGGCAGGGTGGGGCTGCTCTTGTGCTCTAGGAGGAGTGTGACGCGGCCCCATCAGGGGGCTGAGGCTTCTCGCAGGGGAGCAGTGTTGCTCCTTGTAATGGCCATAATTACAGACAAAAGGCGTCCGTAAAAGGGATCCTCGCAGACAACGGACGTGAGGTCCAAATTACGGACAGTCTGAAATTTACAGACGTTTAGTCATCCTAATCTTCCAGAGGGAAAGCTATTTAAGCCAGTCTTTATTTGATAACTCAAGGAGGTTTCTTGTGAGGTTGGCAGGGCTTTAAGTGGGCCAGGTCTCACTGGTGCGGAGCACCGGCAGTTTTTTAAAGGGGGCCTCAAAACAGGTCTCTATTAAGCTCTGTTTGTTGCCCTGGCACAGGCGGTCTGGTTTTTTTCCTGGACTGCAGTGACAGCAGGCACATCGATGTGCGTGAGCTTACACTGATCACTTCTCACTAGTGGAGAAGTTACGGCATGACGTCATGCCAGGTGAGCGTTGCCGAAGAAGGGAAATTCCTTTACAGAGAGTCATTTTCTCTCTGGATTTCCCTTCTCTTTTTTGAAACTCAGGAGCAGCAACATTGTTGTAGTGTCACCAGGGCCTTAAGTGGAAACTTTTTCAATATTATATACAAGCCATAATTGCTGCTTGTTTATCTTATGCAACTAACAACCATTTACAGAGCCAATAGTCCTGACTTGTTGTAGGTATAATGTTACTTATTGTATCATATATATGGATGCAATGACAAACGGAAAAATACAAGTCGGGGAGGCACACTATGCTAAGCATAGATTTTAGCTTAAGTGTGTTTAAGCCACGCCCTTAATTACATTGGCCACGACCCTTTGAGAGACCCCCCGATCTTCATCCCACTTAAAGCCCTGGAGGTTGATGCTTACCTGCTCCTCCTGTTTCCTGAAGATCTAGCATGGGCTGAGAGCTCTTCTGGACATGGGTCATGGGACTCCAGCACTTGGGTCAGATTCCTGACCCTTTTGGAGATCCTAAGGAAAAGAATAGACACGGTTAGTTAGTAAGCTGGTCAAGAAGTAAAAACACACAGAAAATATCTCGAAGCTTGTCAATGCATGCATTGAGGACAGTAGAATATTGGTGAAATGCTGCTCGGACACGGAACTGAGTTGAAAAAGAATTTGAATAAATGTGAGATTGACTAACTCTGAGGGAAAAAAGAATGTTCTGAGAAAATGGAAAACATGCAAAGACGAAGTTTCTAAAGACTAAGCCTAAATAGAAGAAAAACATTGTGAAAGTTGAATTCCTTAATTCGTGTTTTTGTAAGCAGTTGAATGGGATGAGAAACAATTGAAAAGAAATCATTGGAAATGTGGAAAAGAGAGAGGCTACTTTAAATTCTCAGAAAACAAATTAACTATCCATGGGTCTAATAGGTCTAGACAGACCATATAGTAAACAAAGACCTAAAGAGGTGTGTTCCTATTGTCAGAGGACACTACCTTAAAAAAGGAAAATCCTTGGGAAAGGAAAATCCTTAAAAAAGGACGGATTCCCATCACTCACCGAAGTAACATGCTTCATCATCTGGGATCTCCTCTTGGTTGCACAATGGTGTAACCACGGGCTACAACCTTATCTCTAAGAGAAGGGAGCTCACAGATGTTTTAAATATAGTGTGGTAAATATAGGGAGCTGGTATCAGATCCTACAGATGTGAATAGATATTATGTGTATGAGAATGGCGGACGCAGTGCATGAAAGTGAATAGTGATGATAAAATTGGATAGTAGAAGAAAAGAGTTTAATAGGCATCTTCTGCTATCCAAATTAAAAACAGTGCAAAAGCAGTTTTAACAAAATAACTGCTTGAATGTTAGTGGTTCTGGTCTACATGTTTCAGCCTTCAGGAATATCAGTTTGTCCTTGGCCTTCTTCAGGACCATTTTAAAGGTTTGCTACTGCATAGTGAAAAATAATACAAGAAGATAGTGAATGAAAATGCACAAGGTTGGAACAAATACAACCAAGTAACCTGATGCTCAGGTGTGAAGATCCTCCATAATTTACAGGATGCGGTTAGCACCTGAAACAAAAGAGTGGTACTAGGAAAACAGAACATTAAGTCAAATGCTTATGCCACATTAACACTGCAGAAAAGTGGTGGCACTGTAACCATCTTTTATCGTATATCACATATATTGTGTGATGAGCTATTAAAAAAATTGTGCTTACCCGTATCTTACGAGGAATGGACCTCACCTCACCTGGCAACAGCTCAGGAATTGAGGCCCCGCTCTGCGAACAAGAGGGAAAAGCCTAAAAATGATGATAATGAAAAAGAGCATCCACCCTAATCTGTCCCATCATTACCCTCTAATTTATACAGAACCTGCATTGAGTGACTCTGGACAGAACTATAAAACAGCCACAAATAACAGTAAATCACATCCATTTCTTTCAATAATGTAGTGTTCCTATCTGTATACACTGATAATTTTGCTGGTTTCCAACGGAGCCAAAGAGATTTCTTAATTGTCTCAGTGTCATAACACTGATTTAAAAGAAGAAGACCATACCTTCATTGCTAGCGTGGTCTGGTTGTATGTTTCATTTAGTGGAAAATATGCGGGTCCACCAAAATGAGCATTTTGTGACGCTCCCTAACTTTAAGTACTTTTAGAGCGCTCTACCAGAATAAACACACACTAGAGTGAAAGTGGTGCACTCAATGCACGTGGCATGGCGTTTCTCATGTATATCTCTATTCTATAGCCAATGCTAAAATATCGCTCTAATCAAAGTATCTACCCTTTTAGCAGGAATAACTCCAGTGAGTCATTTGAACAGAGACCACTTTGTGCATGCGTTTATGGCAGACACCCACTTTGCTGCCATCACAGGAAAGCGGGAAGCGGCACTTATTATACAGAACCGCAAGGATCTATTTCGGTGTGTGTGCCGACTGTAGTGTGAACTAAGCCCTCCATAGCATATCAGTAAGTAAAACGTGGTAACAAGCATATGCGCTTTTTGCATTTCTAGAAATTAGGAAATACATGGCTAGAGCGCTTTACTAACCTGTCCGTCGGTACCCCTGATGGCTTCTGAGCTGGAAACGGAGGTACCGACGTCAGGGGCATGCCTTGTTTAAGTAAGCCAGGTTACCACAGCTGTCATGCATTAGCCTCGGTTAGGCGCGATATGATGACGTTTGCACCCACAAACTACAAAAAGACGGGGCATCATGGGAAACGTAGTCTTACAATAGACCCTTTGTGTGTTTCTCTAAAGATAAAGAGCGTGAACTAAAATGCAGTTCGGGCTGGACTGTTCCCATGAGGCACAGGGTCAGACTGATTTGCATATGGCCATGTCTGAACTGGGGTGGCAGAGTGGGCTAAAGAACGGTGATGGATCAAACCCAGATCTGTTGACTGGGTGTGAGTGTTTGATTGGTTCTGATGCTACATCCATCACCACCCCCTTTTGTACCTCTCTAAAGATAAAGAGCATGAACTAAAATGCAGTATTTACGAAATGTCAAAAACCGAAATGCGGTAAATAACTATTCCATGTTAGTGCGGCCTCGGCTTATTTGTAGGGTAGCAATAATGAGAGCACTTGTGTTCTGGAATTCGTCGCATCGAGCTCTACGTTTCATCAGGAGATGCAGTTAAACAGCACATCTTGTCTATCTTAAGTCCAAAGAGATATGGGAAAACCAACTCAATAAATCAACAAATTCCTGCTACACAAACTCCAGACCATCCAGAACACCGCAGCCAGACTCGTCCTCGGCACCCCACGACATGAGCAAAATGACCCAGCACCTGTGAGAGCTCCACTGGCTTCCCATCGAGAGGAGAGTAACCTTCAAGCTACTCACCCACACCTACAAATCCCTCCACAACATCGGACCCAAATACCTCAATAAAAGAGTCTCTTTCCACGTACCCAAAATTAAACCTCCGCTCCGCTGACCTCGCCTTGGCAGAGACCCATACATCACACACACACATTATATAGAGACAATGAATCATATGTGAGGAATTCAGACTATAGGAAACGTTGCATAACACAATGAGGATTACAAGATGTAGGAATCACATGTGATCCATACCAGTAAACAGTATATTTTAAGATCATTATGTCTAGAGATTTAAAACATGGCACAGTGGTTGGGGTTGGCTTCACTAATAAGAATATATTTCTACCAAAACGAACCCTTTTTAGCAACATTAGGATAATAAAAGACTGGTGGAAAAAACAATGTTCTAACCTATACCATGCAGCTCTTCGACGACAGTCCATTGGTCACTGTGCTTTATTAGGATTGTAACATCAGACCCAAATACCTCAACGAGAGACTATCCTTCCATGTACCCAAGAGGAACCTCCGCTCCACCGACCTCACCCTGGCAGAGGTCCCCCGCATACGCAGAAGTGGAACAGGCGGGAGAGCCTTCTCCTACATCACAGCCAAGACCTGGAACGAGCTCCACGTGAACATCAGACGCTCTCCAACCCTACACACCTTCAGGAAGGACCTCAATTTTGACTGATCTGGAGCTCCCCCCCCTCCCCCCAGTGCATTGAGACCCTCACGGGTGAGTAGTACGCTACTATATATATAAACCCCTGATTGATTGATTGATTGAACCTATGAACTGCAAGTAACAAAATGATCTGTGACAAAAGCAGTAACACACTGAGCTATCTACCTTAAATACAATTCAGGACTCTGCATTGTATGGTTCTTTGCAGCAGGCATGTTCTCCTGTCTTGAGGCTAGCAAAAAAAGAACTTTAGGAAGCAAAATGCCATTGGTGTTTGGTAGTTCATATTTATTGAACTGTTTTTGAAAGTAAGGAAGGCAAAACTTGATGTCACCATACCATTCATCAAGACAGAAAAGTTAATGTTTTTAGTTCACTTATATAATTGCAATCTTCCTGTTCTGTGTGACTTTAATTCATAGGTCTAACCTTTTACAGCATGCAGCAAATCTGAAACACTTCACCAAGTTGAATGTTGCTGTCTGTATAGCTTTTAAATGCCGTACTATGTAAAATGTTACTTACAATATGGCTTTTTTCGAGCTGAATTCCAATTGCAAATTTTCTAACTGAAACAGGTGAACATCACGTAAAACACTTTGGTGGAACAATTAATGTGAGCAAACTGAACTTTAATGCAATACCAAGAAAGAAGTTCACTTTCTGTACCTCTGCTAATCCACGAAAAGGAACACAACTTTCTTTGACTCACGGACAGCATTTGTTCTGAGAATGCAGAGCAGTAACGGCGGGGTCTGGCAGTAAATCTACGTAATCTGTGATGGCACGCTTGAACACAGTTGTCCTTCTTTTATTTCCACGAGGACCCACGTGGCAGAAATGAAAGAGGGAGAACGGTGCGCACTGCAAGCTTTTGGGCGATGCGAATGGAGCCGATTTATGAGCACACATGGCGCCTCCCCTAGCTTGACGCCCGGGGCAGAGGGACCGGTCACACCACCCTAATGCCGGCCCTGTGCCATATGATCCCACAACTAGGGGACAGCCAACAAAGACAATCACTAGGAGGAGACGGGCAAGACAGGTCTCAGGATAAGACCCACCGGAAACTAGAACCAGTCAGACTGTGAATGGTTGGAGCGACCATCTGTGCAGCTGTCACTCATTCTCTCTCTCCGCACCCTCATGTTTAGCCCAAATACTCAATTGGAGCTGTACATACATGACGACAACACATACCGGCCACACTTCATCCACACATGATTCTCAGTCCATACAAGAGCAAAGTATCAAGATAAGCATCCTATCTCTCACTTATTTCACTTCACGAGTCTGGGTGCAGAGAACAAACCATGATAAGAACATAACTTTGGTCCACACACACATCAAAACACTACTAACATCAAGCCCGGCTCCAGGAATTTTTATATGGGTGGGCCAAGGGTGCATTTGGGTGGGCCACTGCGGGCTCGATGTGTCGCATATATGTCTAGGCAGGCCTGCTTCAGGGCCCTCCTTCATCTCTTCTTAGTCTTACAAGGCCCAGTAAAACACACTCTTTTCCAAATCTCTTTCTAAATATTATCACTCTCAAAAAGTGTTTTTTCTATGTAATATTCCTTTGATGGGAAGAGGAGGTTTCTGAGGTGGGAGTATCAGGCAACTGACACTTCTCTGGCCCCCTGTGTGCGAGCCTTCAGGGAGAATCCCTCTTCATTACTACCTCCGCCTGACCCTAGACTCTGCAACGCACTCCCTTACAGGCTTGATTATCCACTACTCATCTCCAGTGCACCTTATCTCACAGTTGACCTTGGGCCCCAGCCCCGTATCAGACACCATCTTCCACTTTCATTTTTCCCGGTAAAAACATTAGTAAAATCACCTTCAAACTTAAAACATTGAATATAGCAGTAAATATAATTAGCATGCACTTTAAAGTATGTTCCACAGTAGCCCTTATGGCCCAACTGCTAATTAAATAAACAAAAACAGAAAGGCCATGACAAGGCCGGGTTTGGCGCTGATGCGAAAGTCTTTTTTGCGCCGCAGCAATAACCTCTTTCTCCGTAAATACCTTTACTACCACCCTCCACCAGTGCCCCTCATCTCTCTGTAGCCCCTCCCCTCATGACCTCCTCCTCAGACTCCCTCACTACCACCCTCCACCAGTACCCCTTGTCTCTCCCTAGCTCCCCCATCCACCCCATGACCTCTTCCTCGGATTCCCTCACTGCCACCCTCCAACAGTGCCCCTCATCGCTCCATAGCCCCTCCCACTACCTCCTCCTCGGATTCCCTCACTGCCACCCTCCAACAGTGTCCCTCATCTTTACGTAGCCCCCCTCTCATATGCATTTCATTTGTTGTATAGCACAACTCATATCAGTGTAGTGTGTCAGTACTTTACACCACGCACACATTATACAGAGACAATGAATCATACAAGTATGTAAATCAGTCTACAGGGAATGTCACATAAGCCAATGAGAATTACAAGGTGTATGAATCACGTCATCCATACTGGTGGGCAGAATATTTTCAGAGGGTTTGGTCTGGGGAAACACAACCTTAGGATTTAAAGAGTATTCCATGGGGTCAGCTTTACTGATAAAAATTTATATCTGCCCAAACATACTCATTTTAGCAACATTAGAATAATGAAAGACTGAGGAAGTTCTAACTATATCACAAAACAAAAAAAAGCGAAGTTCTAACTATACCATTCATGTTTGTATGCAACTCTTTGATGACAGTTCATTGGTCACTGTCCTGTTAGGATTGTAACTTCTGAACTGCAAGTAACAACAGGATCTCTGTGACAAAGGCAGTAACCCACTGAGCTTCCACATAAACTACAGTTCATCTACATTTAAAAACTACTAACAGACAAATGATTGCTCTCAAGCAGGATCATTAATCACCAGCGTTATCTGGGCATTTTGTATTGTCTTATTGTTGTCCTGCATCGGCCATGATAATGATAAAAATTGTTTAAATGAAGCACACACGAAGTATGTGTCCTGCTGCTCCTGTGCACATTTTTAACCGAAAAACAAATAGTAACACATTCTCTTACTTACTCCATTAGTCAAACTTTGTGTCACAGCCTGATGTGATAAGCTGCTGCACGGGACAGGAAAGGTGAATAGGAATAAACAAACTTCTTTTCTCCTGCGCTGCACAGAAAAAGAAAAATCCATGCAGCAGGACAGTAGGCAAAGGTTACCATTGTCAAAGAAAGGATTTGTCCCTTTCGCCATGTGGAGATGAAGGAATGAAAAAATAAACAAAGCCTCATTCACATGTAAATGGTCTTTTAAAGACCTGTGAAGTACTCGGGTGCGGCTGAGATAATCTCAAACTGTCTGTGTGTGAGCGCGCCCAGGAAGCTGCCTCAGCCTGGGCTGACACACAGCGGGGGGTGGGGGGGGGGTGGGGGGGGGTTTGAGGGGAAGAGTGGGGGCGGGGTTGAAGCACTTTGGGCCAAATGGCGTTGCGCCCCTGCCTTCAAGCCCTCACTGCGAGGGCCAAGGCTCCTGTTTGGGTGGGCCTGGCCCACCCGGCCCACCTGTTAGAACCGGGCCTGACTAACATAGGACACAGCCCTGTCAAGTGTCACTCATCAGGGGTCACTGTAACGCGGATTCAACAATGCCCTTGCATCATCGCACTGTACTCAATTATCACGCAAATGAAACTGCTCTTCAGAGGCTGCAACTGGTCTCTGGAGTGCCTGAGGAGAGAAGACACTCGACCATGTAATGTGCTTGGTTACCCCCAATAATATGCAAGAGCCAGGACTAGTGCATAAGTACCTTTATTACAGTACTTGCTATCTCACATCCGAGAGAGCGCCGGGCAACAGGCTCCGATCGCTTCTCTCGCCTCGCGCTAACTCGCGCATGCGCAGTAGCGTCCAATATGGCCGCTACGCGCATTTCCGCCGTTACGTAGTGCGCGTCAACTAGACCGCGACACTACAGACCATGCATGTGTTGATAACTTTACAGCTCTGAATCTGCCAGCACTTAGCTGCTGCCTGTAATGTTAGGAGAGGCGGTTCTCATGGTGATGGGGCACATTGAGCCCAATCCCCGCTTTCAGTAGCCAATGCATTATGATTGTTTGCATCTGTGAGTCCAGCTCTGAAAAAACAAAACGTGCAGGAGACATAATAGTCTGTTTCCGAACACGGTGCCCCAATGCTGCTCGTGGGCTCTTTGCGAAGGAGCAGAGAACTGCTGACGGGCTCTTCTTCATCATCACTTCCAGCTGGGCGCCATCAGAGCTGAGCTGGCCCACAGCCTGCATCTGAGACCAGGGGTGGCCTTGGCACAGCCAGGAGCTCATCTGGTTTCTCTAACATGCCATGTGAGTGGCTCAGCTGATCACAGTTTGCATGTTTGACATCTTCAGCCATCCCTGGGTGATAGCGGTTTAGCCAGCGTCCCTTTTCGCACACGAGAACATTTAAACTCAAAACTCTAAGAAAATGAAACTACAAGTTCCAGGATGCAATGTGATGTTTGAGTGTTCTCATATTTATACTTTAGCTTTTCTGTTATATGCAAGACAAGAATTGTGATGCAACAGATACTGTCGTCTAGTTTCAGAAGGGACATTTTGACATCAAACTGTAAAGGTCTAAGGATGAATTTCTTTTGCAAATTGTTGATGAACTTGTCCTCGAAGTTTAACACATGAGACCTGGAAATGTCACACATTGGTGTACTTCAAACCTGAAAATGTCACACGCAAGCAGATAGGAAACGTGGTAGCCGGCGTAGCCCCAGGGACATATGGCAGCCGCGAACACTTCCACCCAAGCAATCCCCCCCAAAGATGTAGGATGCTATCCGGGGCTTTAAGTGGGATGCAAAAACTGGAGGGTTCTCAAAGGGGCGTGGCTGGTGTCACGAAGGATGTGGCTTAAAAACACATAAGCTATAAATCTGTGTTTAGCATAGTGTGATGCCCGACGGGTATTTTGCTGTTTGTCATTGCATCCAGATGTATGATACAACAAGTAACATTACAGCTACAACAAGCCAGGAAGAACTATTGGCTTTGTCGATGGTTGTTAGTTGCATAAGATAAGTAAGCAACAACTATGGCTTCGTTGTATATAATATTGAAAATGCTTCAGTTCTGAAATGATGAGACTGAAAGAACTAACGACTCTCTCTGAAGTGACATCAAAGGCAGTGAAGGGTGGTAGTGCTGCAGATTTAAGGGCAAAAAATGAGAGCCCGGAGGGGACCCATCTCAGCACCTCAGCCCCTGTTTTAAGGAACTGTGGGTGCTGAGCACCGGGAGGACTTGGCCCACTTAAAGCCCTGATGCTGTCCCTCCACAAATGTTCTCCTGAAGAGCGTGAACTGAAGCGGCGTATAAATAATACAACCTTTCCAATTGCACTTAGCTGGTCACACGTGCATAAATGTAGTGTAAAGTTAGTGTACAGCGCCATCTAGTGACTATTTTGCAAACAGCAAATTCTCGCGTACTTGGTTTTTAAAGGCATATAATTTTATTGAGGAAAAGAAAACAGACGATCATTGCAGTTAAACTAACATTTTTGGGCTCTTCAGCAGATGAAAAAAATCAAAGCATGATTTGTAATTTGTCGCCGATAGATAACGACATTCCAAATCTCGGTTATATGTAAAATGTGCAGGAATGTGTTCAAATGTCCACAGGAGAAAAGGAAAATTGCCGGGAAAACACTTCGAAATCTGTAGATTTGACAGTGAAAATGTATATTGTTTCTCATTTTATTGCGAAAAATAATGCCTACATCAAAGTGAACCTGCGATGTTTATTTTCTACATTCCTGCATATAAACTGAAACACATATATATCCGTACCAGTCAGTGCTTTAAATGGGCAAGTACCTGCACTTCTTGAATTTGAAAGGGAGAGTACCTGCACTTCTAAGCACTGCTGCATAATGAGAGAGTACCAACATTTCTGGGGAGCAAGAAGGTACTCCAAATAGTGAGTACCTGCAATTGTATCTTTCCATTTAAAACACTGGTCATGGACATGTCTCCTCAGAGCGACTCCGTCCACCTGCGCCTGTTTGATGTCCAGGTCTCTGCCCCGATAATCTTTTCGGCCCCAATTGCCAGTTTTGATGTCAAGGACTCTGTCTCGCTCACACACATCTCAGGCCCCTTTGTTTTCTCTGGAGTTAAGGGTCTGGGCTAATAACACCCCATGCTTTAATTTCGAGGTCTCTGTCCTTCTCACACACATCTCTACTTCTTCTCTTTATGTCTGCTTTGATGACAAAGTGCCTGCCCCCTCTTAACACATCATGCCTCAGCCCGCCTTTTATGCTCTGATGTGAAAATGTTGCCCTCTCACATAAATCTCAGACCACGCTTGCATGCCCCACATGATGTCAAGGCCCCCGTCACCTGTAGTGTGGAGCTGGACTCATTTTAGTGTCTCAGCAGGCACTTAGTTTGCCAGCCCCTCCCTCGACGGCTGGACACACATGCACCCCGAACCCACCCATCACAGGCGTCACGAGTGACGTGACCCTGCTAATAAAAAGGCCCGGGTGCACATGCTCGTGGCAAGATAACTAACCATACAACTAGTGTCTGTGTTGTGATTCTAATAGCACACAACATCCCCAACACATCTCTCCTTAGCCGTCCGTAAGTGCTCTCACGTCAAGGTCTCTGCCCTTTACTGACACTTCTCCTCATCTCGCCCCTTTTGTGTGCAATGCTGTCAGGGTCTCTGTTCGCCACACACAGCTGAGCTCTGGCCGTTCTTTGTCTTGATGCAGCGCCTCAAGACTGCACCTGCAGCACTAATAAACAAACCAATTCTCACTCACGGTGATGCCATGTGCAGAGCTGCAGATAGTCAGTGGTTGGTTATTAACACCGGGGTAGACTGGGTTAGATCTGTGCAGTGAACTAAAATCGCCGTGCACAAATAAGTCTGTCGGAGCATTAAAGAAGAGTGAACTGCACACACCTTCCCTCTGCCTTTTGTGTGTTGGTGCCCCAGCACTCACTCACTCTGCAGGTGCCCACTGCTCAGCACAGCCTCCTCCTCATTTGACCTCATAGTAAAATAAATTAACACCGCAGTCAGTGCCAGGAGCGTTAGGTTCCGGTTGCGAGCCAGGTGAGCCTGACTGACAGAAAAGACTATAGTGAAAATCGCGGCTGCCCTCACTGCTAGGCTTCACTGTAGCCACTGATTTATTAAACACACTTCACAGCATATGTTGGTGATAAGAAACCATATAACAGTGCCCCCAAAGTACACAGACTACAGGATGGCTACAGGTAGAGAACATTGCAAACACAAGGAGATGATGGACGGAGCGCTGAAACTTTTCAGACACTCACCCCCAGTCACAGATCTGGGTTGAATCCATCATCGTTCTTTAGCTCAGTTCGCCACCCCAGTTCAGACACAGCTATATGCAAATCAGTCATGACCCTGTGCCTCATGGGAACAGTCCAGCCTGAACTGCCAAGCCCGGTCTTCCCTGGAACGGAAACAACCATCCTGGGACTGGTTTCGGGGTAACACCCCTCATCAGTCAGGCTAGCTTGAATCCAGTGGCAAAGTGAGCAAGGGACCCAGGTCTGGGCATACCCTGCCAACTCCAAACTGGAGTGGCATGGTGAGCAAAAGAACAATGGATTTAACCCAGATCTATTGACTAGGGGTGAATGTTTGATTTGCTCTGCATTCTATCCATCATCTGTGTGTCGTTTGCTTACACGTAGAGAACATTGCCACTTTCACTGACAAATCACTTCAGAAACCTCATACACACCGACAGAGGTGCAAAACACGTTTTGAACCTGCCAGTTAGTTCAGGTGTCCTTTTTGCAAAGGTCAGCAGGTGCAGTTATCTTATCTGCAGTAGTCAGTAGAATGGTGCAAAAAGTGTATGAAACCTGAGTCAGAGAAAGCTATCTGTTCCTCCAGCTTTGCGAAAACTTCGCCAAACATTTCAGAGTTTATTGTGTATAAAACAGCCAAGAGTATGAAGAAAAAAAAAAAGAACTGTAACTTGCCAGCAATAGATGTGAAGCTGGGTGTTTAATAAACAAAGGCCCTAGAAGGGACGATTTCTGGCAAAGAGCTAGGAAAAGCTATTATAAGCAAATCGTGTGCACACGTGACAATATAATTAAATTAGATCATAGCAAAGATAACAGGGTTCAAAAAGCAATGGAAAGATGTTTTTTTAATTCAAAATGTTGTCTTTCATCAATACAAAGAGCGCCAGCCGACACGTGTTTCGTCAACAGTAAAACAACTGTGACTCTTCAGGGCTGGGAAACAATAAGAATTTGGATCAAAACACCACAAAGCAAAAGGAGTGACAATAAGTGCAAAAAAACATGGTTGTGATAAAGCGTGAAACAATTGAGTGAAAAAAACTATATGTGAAAATGAACAAATGCCAATGAAAAAGGGGTAACAACAAAAAGGACAACGGCACGAGAAACTAAACTGAAAGAAAAGGTTCATATATGGAGACTAAATGGCAAAAGCATGAAAAAGAAACATGTCTGGGATAAAAAAGTCTCACTAAGTGGTGTTGCCAAAATTAACATAATAAAGGCACGAAATGGTAGAAAAATCTTGTCATATTCAACACTGTATCCAGCGAAAGCAGTTTAGGAAAACAATTATATTAAAATAAAAAACATCCTCAATTTCTCAAAAGAAGATTCGAGAACAGATGAATAAACGAAGCAACAACAATGAGGCAAAAGGGCAAAAAAACGAGGTAAAGGTGCTGTACATGGCGGGGTGAAGAGTATACACAAAAGTGCAATAGCTAGGAAAAGCTACCAAGGCGCTGTGAAATGGCCAGAAAGCCATTGTCTCGTGCGGCTTGGACACACATCAATGGCACTTGCACTGTATATATGCGAGGGGACTGGGAGAATGCAAAGAATGCAACTTTCAGCACACCTAGATGGGACCTGGAAGTACCTGCATAGCAGTCAATTGCAACAACAAAGAAGCAGATTGCAGCAGTGTCCCACCCAATGGTACTTGACGTAAGAGACATGGTACTGGCTGTTCTGGATAAGGAACAGAGATGCGCGGAAAATACTAGACCAAACTGCAGCATTGTATTACATGGAATGCTGCATCACTGATGCAGGTTATATATGGGATAAAGTACTCACTGCAATACATTATGAGAATATTGCAAGTCACCAAGGAGTTCCATGATGATATAGAGGAACAAAGTCAAGTTCATTTATTAAGACATGGAACTTCATGGTGACTTGCAATATTCTTATAATGTACGGCAGAGGATACTTTGGGGCGCATGCATCAAGATAAGGAATTGTGGGGGGCATGGCTAGCAAGATGGCCGCATAGGATGTGCCTGTACGGTGCTTCCACTGGAACACGGGGAGATCCGTAAAAATCCTGCGGTGCAGCTCTGCACCGACCCCATAAACACCGGTCCAGCCAGGAGGTATTACCTGGCACGGGAAATGCGGCACGGAACCAGTGGCGAGGTGCAGAGGACGGCGGAATATGGCGCAGCAAGAACGAGCCAGCCATCTTGGCTGCCACGGGCGCCCTCGCGACTGGAGACCCCGCCGGTGTTGTGTGGAGCTCCGGGATGACTGTGCAGACACCCGGTGGGCGGAGTGCGGATTTCGAGATGACGGCACTTGATAGTGGGGCTGGACAACTGCGGCCTTGTGGAGCCCTGAGGGAGACGGGCAGAATCAGACTCCGACGCTCGCCGTGCCAGGGCCGACCCGGGAGGAAGAGGGCGAGTTGCTGGCCGGGGCGGGTCCCCCCATCGGGAGAGGCCGATCTTAAAACTGCAGGCCTGGAAATAAATGGAGGACCGGCTGTGGGCTTGCCGGAACCGGGGGTGCGCCGAGTGTAGTTAAAGGCCTGCCGGGAGTTTGAGGCCGTTGAGAGAAACAAGGGCTGGACCGGCATACCCAAAGACTGGCAGGGGAGCAGGGGGTCCCCATCCTTGTTGGGAATACCCCACCCTATTAAATGTTGCTTCTGGGAGGACTGAGCTCGAGCAGCCAGCTGAACTGTGGGCTTTGAGATGGAGGTGAGTTTCGCCCCGCCCTTTTGGCTAGCATTCTGTGATCATTTGAGAACCCGTGGTGAGGAGCAGGACGGCTTGCTACCAAAGGGGGCTGATTTCACCAGCCCCACTGGACTGCACTATTTTGTTAAAGGGGGAGGGGCCCGGTCGGCGGAATCTAGTGACATCAAGACACTGGGGCCCCGTAGAGGCAACGCACGAACGAAGACAGTTACAAAGGTAGGGGGCAATAAGGACTCGGAGTGCTGATTGCTGATCACGCTATCAGTATCCTAAGGTCACCAAGGAGGAAGAAGTAAATATGGCTAAGGGAAAGGCTAACCGGTCCCAAGCCAACAAAATTCTAAATTACGCACAGACCCTACCTCAGGGAACCAACCAACAGGACCTACGGGGGGATGCCACAATGGGAGGGGGGCGCCACAAAGGGGAGGGGCCCGGCGGAGGACCATCGAGACCCCTCATTAGTCAATATTCTAGCTGCTATACTGACCATCAGGGATGACATGGTGACAAGGATTGATGTGGTGGCGATAGATGTCAATCTTCTTCAATGTGACCTGAGCAAGGTCTCCGACAGAGTCACCACAACGGAAGAACATGTGGAAACGTTCCTGACGGAGGTGAAATTACTTTGTAAAATGGTCATAGAGCTACAAAGGAAAACGATCAAACTTGACGACCGGGTTGAGGATCAGGAGTGGCGCTCGAGAAGGAATAACCTACTCTTTGTGGGACTCCCGGAGCGAGTAGAGGGACCTTCCATGGAGTTATTTTTGGAGGACTGGATCACGAAGGTACTTGTTCCTGGGAGAACCTCCAAGTTTTTCAACATCGAAAGGGCTTACAGGGTGTTGGTGTCCCCGCCGAGACCTGCGGCTCTGCCGAGAGCCATCATAGCCCGGTTCTTTAACTACAGTGACCGGGACAGAATACTGCAGGCTACTCGCACAAAGGGCATCATGCAATTAGAGGGCCGCCCGATTGCAATTTATCTGGACTATACATAGCGGGTGCAGGGCCAGAGGCGCACCATCCTGATGGTTAAGAAATGGATGAGAAAAGCCGTAATGAAATACAATCTACTTTTCCCGGCCAAACTCCGGATTGAACACCAAGGCAAAGCCCCTGTTCTTCTTTTCGGTGGCAGAAGCCTCTGAGTGGATGGACACACTAGGGGGGGGAACGGTGACTGTTGGAACTCGCAGACTAACTCGGGGAAAGGAACGGATTCGACGGACCCTACTGGGAGACAGCGACGACGGTCGAGAGGGAAACGACAAAAGGACACCAGCTCGTCTGGAAGGGTCAAGATGTGTGCCGATGGCACCTTGCAAGTGGCGGAGGGACTATCGGACTCAGATATGACATCATCGGACATTGTGCCCGATACGAATGTTTCTTAAGCCCAAGTTATATGGAGAAGGTACAGGTTTGACGATCAACACAATCAGATAAGTGGAAAATAGGGGGGGGGCATACTATAGATGTGTCTCTTCATTTACTTTGTGTGGGGAATAGTAATATAGGTATACCCTGTGACTGGGTAGGACCACGCCCCTCAGCAGAGACTGGGGGCTAGATCGGGGGGCTAGAGGTTTTGCTCTCGCACCTGTTGAGTGCCTAGTCACTTGCAATGCACTTATTTACTGGGTCATGGCCACTGCCTATTAGAAGATCTAGAACCAAATAGCGTACAATTGTGGCTTACATTGCAGTGGATAAATATTTTGTTTGAGAAATCCGGGTGGGTTTGGGTCGGGCGAGGGGGATGCTCACTCTCTGCGAAGTTGGGAGGGACAGACCCACTTCACTGCCCAGAGGGTGGGGGAAAGCTGGGGTGAACAACCAGTTATGTTTGTTATTTGTTGGTTATGGGAGGATTCAAGGGATCCATGTCTGGGGTGTAGCTTAGTGATATGCGACCAATCGCGATATGAGAGGGATAGATGGGGAACCAAAGTAAGACAAATCACACATGGTCATGGCTCCCACTGTGATGAAACTGCTTACCTGGAATATACAGGGTATGGCAATGCTTGAAAAACAGAGAAGGGTGTATGCTTATTTAAGACAATATGAAATCTTTGCAGCAGGTCTTCAGGAAACTCATTTGGGGTGACACGATACCCTACATAAGACGTAGAGGGAGAGGGCAGCTGTACGCCACTTCATACTCGGGATTTGCCCAAGGGGTTCTTATTTGGGTGGCCCCGGGGACCCCCTCCCAACACGTGCACCATGTGATTGACCCTGAGTGGCGCTATGTGATCCTGTATGGCAGACTTGATGGTCAAGAGATTTGCTTTATTAATGTATATGCTCCTAATTTAGACACTCCAGGTTTTTTCCCTGAGGTGCTGGCCGCAGCGATCCCATACCTGGGGGATGGTGTAATCATGCTGGGAGATGTCAACTGTGTGCTGGATGGGACACTGGACCGGGTGCCCCCACGGGCAAACACTTAGCCAGGTATGACTAGGGCCCTGGAGGATGTTATGAGGGGTTTGGAACTGGTAGATATATGGAGGATTAGATACCCAAACAGTAGGATCTTCTCTTGTCATACCCGTGCGACAGATTGTATTGTATTGTATTGTATTGTATTGTATATGCTCTTATATAGCGCACTATCACCCTACGGGTATCCTGGCGCTTGACAAAACAGTTGATGAAATTAAGCTGAGAGGAATAGGCAACGACGTAGGCAATCAGGCTACTGGAAAGAGCCAGGTCTTAAGACTCTTTCTGAATTCCATTAAGGAGTCTAGCTGCCTGATCCTCGGAGGGAGCTCGTTCCATATCCGAGCACCAGCCACGCTAAATGCCCTCCCCCCCAGCCTGACACGTTTGAATCTGGGTTGTGACAGCAAATTAGCGTTGGAAGAACGCAGCTGTCTCGGGGGGAGATAGCGTGAGAATCTCTCCTGCAGGGGAATTGGACCCCTCCCATGTGCTGCTTTGTGAATCAGACAGAGAGATTTAAAAAGGATCCTTTCTCTGACTGGCAGCCAGTGGAGCTCGCGCAGCGCCTGAGTGGAAGAGGCGTCGCGTCTGCGATTTAGCGCCAACTTTGCTGCAGCCGACTGTACTCTGTAATCCCAGCAAAATATACTGGGGGGCGCCCAGATACAGAGAGTTACAGTAATCCATTCTGCTGAGTACTGTGCTCCTTACAATCAGAGCGCGCATATCCCCTGGCAAGAATGGAAGAATCCTGCAGAGTACCCGTATTAGTCCGAAGCACACACTGGCAGTCTTGTTCGCCTGCGAGTTCAATTGCAGATCATTATCGAACAAGACGCCTAGATTACGAATGGTATTTGATGGAACCAGTGGAGCCTCATCTGGAGCAAGCCTAAACTCCGACTGCAGATGGTGGATCTGGTTTAGTGGTGAGTAGAACAACACCTCAGTCTTGTCACCGTTAAACTGCAGGGAGTTACTTCGCAGCCAATCTGTTGTCAGGCTCATGCAGTTTTGAAATTGCTCCAGTGATACCTCCTGTTTTCCCTCCATCGAAAATACCAATTGTGTGTCATCTGCGTAGTTTATCAGCTCAACCCCAAACGCTTTGATAATTGCAAACAGTGGTTGCAGGTAAATATTAAAGAGAATGGGGCTGATGCTGGAACCCTGTGGTACTCCATAGGCCACGTGGGATTTCTCAGAGGTAAACGACCCCAGTGTCACCACCTGCTGCCTCCCTGTCAGATAAGAGCGGAGCCACTGCAGTGCTCGGCCCTTTACACCCAGATCCCTCAGTCTTGCCAGCAGGATAGTGTGACTCACTGTGTCGAATGCGGCTGACATATCCAGGAGCACTAAAACCGCGGTGCTCCCGGTGTCAGCCCGCATTCGCATGTTGTCCAGCATTGTGACCAGGGCCGACTCCGTCCCATGACCAGGGCGAAAACCAAACTGGTCCTTATCTAGTAACTGATACTCTTCCAGAAATTCCGAAAGGGATCTACTCACGACCCTTTCCAAGATCTTGATTGGGAAGGGAAGGAGGGAGATGGGCCGAAAGTTAGCCGGGTTAGTTGGGTCTAAAGAGGGCTTCTTAATAAGAGGGGACACCACAGCCTGCTTCCAGCTTTCTGGAACCGATCCTGTTTCCAATGATTGGTTGCAGATCTGGCGCAGCCAGGGAAAGGTGAGATGACCATAGGTCTTCCACACTTTCTGGGGAAGAGGGTCGAGGGGTGAGCCGGAGGAGATGCCCCTGACCAGGGAGTCGAAAATAGAGGCCGACATAACAGGAAAGGAAACCAAGGAGTGTTGGTGGTCCAGGGTCCCCTTAGATGTCTTGTTACCCGGGTTCTGGGTCGTCACCTCGTTGTCCTTAAAGCGGACGACAATCTTGGCCACTTTGTCTTTAAAATGGGTGGCAATCTCGTCGCACAAATTTTGTGAAGCTTCGACTCTATTCTCCAGACAGGATGGGGCAGAGATGGTTCTAGCAATTCTGAAGAGCTCCGTAATTCTATTTGGGGCTTGCAGGATGGATTGAGCATAGAAATTGGCCTTGCTTTCCAAGATGCGCGACTTGTACCTCCTCAAGGTTATCTTAAAGGTGGCCCTATCCTTATCCAGATAGCTCTTTCTCCATGTTCTTTCTGCCTTCTTGCATTGAAGTCTGAGCTGCCTCAGATCTTCTGTGTACCAAGGCGCTGAAATTTTGTTTCTGATTTGGAGTCTTTTTATGGGGAGCACTTCGTCTAATGCAGCTGTGACGTACTTCTGGTAGGTGTTATAATTATCCTCCACTGTACCTAAGCTCTGAAAAAGGCTCACCGAGGGCGTTGGCAGGAGAGCGCCTGTCCTTGTTAAATTGGACCAGTTTCTCCCTTTTCGATACTGCACAACGGTGTTGGATTGAGCGGTGGGAAGAACTGACCGTACTGTGAAAGATATTAGGTAGTGGTCCGTCCACGTTTGGGGAGAAATATTTAGGAGTTCCACCCTTGATACATTTAGCAGGCTAGATCAATTTTTTGTATCTAAGGATTTAGTCTCTAGGGTGGGAGGAATAACGTATAGTCCAAGATATGTCTCAGACCATTCCCCCCTACTGTTATCCTTACATGGGAGGCAGAGGTCTGTGATCCTGACCTGGAGGCTCCAGACCGAAGCACTCACGGAGCCACCTTTTACTGCCAAGACAGGAGAGGAACTCTAGGTATTTTGAAACAAACTGGGGTTCAGCGTCCTCGAGAGCAATGGAGTGGGAGGCTACGAAGGTAGTGATACAAGGGATCTGCATTAACACAACCTACAGTGTCCGCCAGCAGCTCGAAAGGGACATTAAGGTTCAGGAAGGGAAACTAGACGAGATAGAGGCGTTGCTCCCGACGGCCCCCCAACGTCTGAATGAGTGGTGAACGGTACGAGAGCAGCTGCTGAAGATATTACACATGCTAGAAAAATGTTATTATATTGCACACGACAGCGCCTGCATGTTGAAGGGGACCGATCTGGGGCTCTGCCCGCCAAGCTGATTAATACTGAAACGTTGGGTTCCCCCATAGTGCAGATGCTGTCCAAGGATGGGAATATAGTGTATAGCCAATAACAAATTCTTGACATTTTGGCAGACCACCTGGCCGGGGCGTACTCGGGGCGCCCCACTCCGGCTAGGATGATTGAGTTCATGGCTGCCCTGGATTTACCCCGCCTGGAAAGAGATGCTAGTCAGTTGCTGGAAGATGAGATAACCAAAAAAGAAGTAATGGGAGCCATACAAACTCTAAAGCAATCTAAAAGTCCCGGAAGTGACGGATTACCGTCCAAATTTTATTAAAAATGTGCGTCCGTATTGGTAGACTATCTGCTGGAGGTGTCGAACCAAGTGTTTCAGAAACAAACATTTCCAACTTCAATGAGGAAAGCCCTAGTAGTCATGATACCCAAGGTAGAGGGAGACCCCCAACTACCAGGCTCATACAGACCAATCTCCCTCCTGAATATAGACGTAAAAATCCTGAGTGGGTCCCTGGCGGCCACACTGCAGCCATATATTCACCTCTTAATTTGTTCTGATCAAGCGAGCTTCATCCCTAAGCATAGAATCACCCAAAATCTACGAAGGCTCGCCCATGTGTGGAACTCCCCATCTCTAGACAAAGAAGGTTATGCCCTGGCGTTACTAGATATAGAACAGGCATTTGATTCGGTGGGGTAGACATACATGTGGGAGGTTCTGTGAATAATGGGGATGGGGTACAATTTCTTAACCACTTCAGCGCGGCGCGGAATACAGCGCCGTGCTGAAGGTTCGTTGCGCGGGCGGGGCCATGACGGAGCGGTTCCGTCATCCGCACAGCGCGACTGATGCGCATGACAGAACCGCTCCGTCATGCGCAGCGAAAGGGTTAAATGGAAACGGTTGCTGTACTCCGCCCCTCATGTTAGAATATGTGTGGGAAGGTTGGTTTCAAGGGGCTTTATGTTGCAACGTGATACCGGACAAGGCTGCCCGTTATCGCCACTCCTGTTTGAAACAGCAATGGAGCTGTTGGCGGCAGCTTTGAGGAGGGATTTGGCTGCATTTGAGAGCGACTGACTACGCGGTGTCCATGTATGCGGATGACACTCTTGCATACCTCCGACAGCCTGAGGCAGCGATTCCGATACCCTCGGACGTTCTCCGAGGCTTCGGGAGGGTCTCTGTATTACAGACAAATCCTGAGAAATCAAAATTGATCCCAATGGGAAGGCTGGCTTCGCACTCGGATGGAGCACTCCCAGAGGTGGGACTCCCGTGGGTGTGGACTGAACCCAGATACCTAGGGATGAAACTGGCTAAGACAGAGGAGCAATATCTGGCACTTAATATAGGGAAAGTAATTAAGGGAATACAAGGCTCAGTGCGCTTTTGGCAGGGACTGCCTCTATCACTTATGGGAAGGATGGCCAGTATAAAAATGATCATTCTACTGCGCTGCCTCTATGCGATGCAGCACTCCCTTTATAGAATACCCTGAATTTTTTAAAAACCCTAGACAGCCTACTGGTAGAGCTATTATGGGGAGCTAAATGTAGGAGGGTGAGTCTGGCCACACTGCAGAGAACATGGCAAGCCGGAGGTCTGGAGGTTTCATGCCTAGAGTTCTATTATATGGCATCGCAGCTGCAACATGCTGTGCACTGGCTGGACAAAGCCGAAAATTGGGAGAAGAGACTGCTGGCGGGGACTTTTGGTGACTGGTCATTACCTGAATTATTGATGATGGGGAAGAGACTACCCCAGACATGCCCCTACATAATATGACACATCAAGGAAATATGGTAACTGACAGTTAGGAGGGCGCAGAGCGTTGTATGCCCCAGACATGCCCCTATGGGTAGTGCAGCCATTCGCCAATATTTCATCTTCTATGTCAGTGTGTAGAAGGGGGGGGGGGGGGGAGGGATGTCTAACGATGCAGGACCTATATAGTAATAAACAATATATTACACGAGAACAGGCGGTAGACACCTTTGATCTGATCAATGGGCAGTTTCTGTGATCCAGCGCGAGACCGGGGAAATGGGGAAAAACCTGTTACCAATACCTTCCCTGCGTCACAGACCCGACGTCACACAGATTCATTCATACACACATTCGCTGGTGGGGCCCATAACACCAACATACGTCTTTCTCAGGAGTCTGCACACACAGGAGGGATGAGTAATTCAAGCGCTGGACATGTGGGGGAAGTACCTTATAACCTATAGGGAAGGAAAAGTAATTTATAAATATACATTAACGCCCTTTTTCCTACAGATCCTCAATCCCAAAACATCAAGACACTCCTCCCACTTCAGCCAATGGACCAATTTAGTTGGATTGGTTGATGGTGATTTTAGAACCAGCTAAAACACATTTTAAGATTCAGAATCCTTTCCTCCTTAATAGAAAGACCACAAACTCATTTTCTTGTTAATCAATAATAGTTTATCTTAAAATTATTATAGGAAATTTATATTTGCATTTGTCTCGATAAAGTTCAGAATTTCTTGATTAATTCATATAAATCGCGGATCATATTTACCTAATCTGGATAAGCTAAAGTCCTTAGCTCAACACGCTACAGTCCCAAAATATCAAAGGACCAGAAGCCGTGCAAGCATTTAGCATAGCCCGTAGATTTTGGAAAGTTCGCAGTCATCGGGCAGCATCTAGGTCATCGAAGAGGCAGGCGTCAGTTCGTCAATCAGTCCGTCAAAGTGATAGATGGGAAAATTGGAAAAAGCAGCTACGTAGTATTTCCTGTCCTACTAGTCTTGTTTTAGAAGGAAAATTTTACATAAAAGTAACGAATAAAGGTTGGTTCTGATTGGTTGGTTTAGAACGTCCGATCGGTTCCCAGGATTTTCAGTACAGTTCAAGGGGTGAAGTCACCGGCAAAATGTATCGAGATGTTCCAGTTCTCTATGTAAAAGTCATTGTTCTCCTTTCTTGGATGACGTCCAATGTACCATCCTTGCTGGGGTACTATGTTTAGAGGTCACTGCGAGGATAATGGAAACTCTCGCGCAGGCGCTGTTCATTCCGCGCCACATGAGAAAATGGCCACTTCTCGTGGTGTCTCGGCAGCCATCTTTGTTTTAGGCCCAAATGCTAATTTAAGCGAAACAAACAAAAGAGTAATTAATATAAACAAATAATAAATCTAATGATTTCCCCTTACTAATCCCTTTATGTGCTTGTATTTATCTAGCGTATAGCAACATTTAAAGCATTTATATTCACCAATTCGATCTTCCTTCTGGGCAACATTACAAAACGTCACAAAAGCAACATATATCATGCAGCTTTCTAATTATCACAATTACTATTGTTAATATGCGTACGTATTTTAGTTATAAGAAGTTATTTTAGCCATGCAATTGCAAATCCCACATGTAATTCTATGTTAATAAATGTTGATTAGTAAACATGCAAACTCACTTAATAATATTATAATTAATAGATTATTTAATTAGTATTTTCATGCAGAAATGGGGGAGGTATACAACATTTTGTACGACCTGCTCCATCATCTGCAATAAGAGAAAATAGCTCAGGTGGCTAGGGAGATATGGCCCTCCTTACCCGAGGAGCCTGCCGCGGCTAATGTGCTGCAGGTTTTGTTATACATGGCCCAAGAACGGAGATTTATATCACACTTGTATCGGGCAATTCGTGGAGATAAAATGGTTCTGACACTCCCTGTACAGGAAAGGTGAGCTGCAATAGTGAAAGATCCCATAACACCGAAGGACTGGATCAAAATTCATGAGGGGGTAAAGCAGGTGAGCTCAAATAACCAGTTTAACCCCTTCGCCGCGGCGGGAATTCCGCCGCGGCGCTGGGGGGTGCGGGGGGGGGCAGCGCGGTGGCGCTGTGCTCATGACGGAGCCGCTCCGTCATGAGCCACAGTTGAGCTGTGCTCATGACGGAACGGTTCCGTCATGACTCCGCCCAGTTGCGTTGTCCCCCCGCACAGGCGGGGAAACAGCGCCGCGTGGGCGGAGCGGCCGACAACGGTCGTGTCATGACGGAACCGTTCCGTCATGTGCGGGGAAGGGGTTAAACTGACAATATAATTTTGTTCGCCAAGTATATCCTACACCCAAAAGATTAAACAGGATATATCCGGACCGCTCAGGGTGGTGTCCTAGATGATGGGCCGCAGAAGCAGATTTTATACAAATTTGATGGGCTTGCACGGCCATTGGTCCTCATTGGACCGAGGTTTTGACTATACTACAGTAGGCGACAGGGTGGGTGCTATCTCAGGAGATACGTACGGTCCTGTTGAGTTTGCTGCCCCGACCAAAAAATAAGAATCTTAGTAGGAAATTCATGGTTTTGGGATTGGTGTGGCAAAGCGACGGGTAGTTATCTCGTGGCTAAGTCATGACCCACCAAATGTGACAGGGTGGGTACGGAATGTAAATGAATGGGCCACAGTCGAGATGGTCCGAATGCAGCGGATCAGACGTGATGAAACAGTGGAAGATGACTTACAGGCATGGAGGGTAATGCTAAGAGATATGCAGATGGACAGAACACCTTCTAGCTCCCAGCCTAATAACTTAGAGCCTGAGAGACCGCAAGACAATAGGGTGTCCCCTACTTAAGAGAAGACAACCCATGATGGTAATAGGAGGAATGCCGTATTAAGATAGATATAAAAGAGGAAGTTGCACACACGGACATGGATGAGGGGGGTGGTATGGGTAAGGAGGGGGGATAGTTTAGTTTTAAATAAAAGGTTTGTTGTAAAAATGACATCAGTTAAAACAGTATGTTATAGTAGAGGAAGAGATAGTGGAAAGCAATAATATGCTAAGTCTTGCTAGTATAAGGTACACAGCACTGTATGTATACATTTTGTGCACTGCTGGGCCTGTTTTACTTGTCTCTCCTTCCTTCCCTTTTGTCTTTCATTTATTGATCTTCTTATGATGTACAGTTTCATAACCTGTCGAAGAGAATGCATCCTATTTTTCTGCTCCAGATGTCAATAAAGATATTTAGAAACAAAATAAAAGATAAGGAATTGCGATTCCTTAATAGCGATTTTTAAGGTATCTCTATTTAGGAGTCACAGTTCCTTATGCATGTAGGTTTTGCAAAAATAGCGATTCCTACACATTCCCTAATAGCGAATCGCAAATTACGATTCGCTATTAGGGAATGCTTTCCCATTCATTCCTATAGGCCCATAGGAATGAATGGGAAAGTATTCGCAATTTGCGAGTACCAAATAGGTAATCACAAATTGCGAATGCAATTGCAAGGGTGCTAGTGTATCTAAGGCCCCCCTCACGCACCCCCAAAAAAGGTAAGTGTGCAGATGTGCATGTGCCACATGGCTCTTAGAAAAATGCAATTTTGTGCATTTTTTTAAGGATTTGCAAATTAACATCAACTCGAAGTTGATATTAATTTGCGATTCCTTAATGCAAAGTTGCATTTTGAAAATGCTTCTTGCATTGCATTTAGGCAATCGCAAATTGCAATTCCCTAAATGCATTCTCAAAGTAAGTAATCAGAAAAATTGCGATTACCTATTTTGCGAATGCATTTTGGGTTGATGCATAGGAAATGGCTTTTCTGCAAATCGGCCCGTTTGCAACCGGTAAAAAGCTTGATTCATGTGCCCCTTTATGTCTTATAATGCATGGCCATTCAATCTCCCTTCCCTCAAATCACTTAGATCTTTATTGTGTTGCTCGTTCATATTCATTGCAGACACACAAAATAAAAGCAGAATCTGTACTGCGAAATTAAACACACCAAAAAGCAGTTAGTAATTTTTGCAAAAAGATACTAGGCTCAGATTCACACAAGTCAGACTAATAAAAATGCTGTATGGAAGTATGCAGAGATTCTCTCTTTCCGGTTATGATGTATGGTGTGGAAAATAATAAAGACATTGACATAAATTTATCCCTTCAGTGGAACACTTCATTTTAGAAAAGCATACCAGAAGAAGGAACAGCAGCTCCAGTTTTCCTTTTTTTAAACTGTGATTGTAATTATGCTGTGACCTGCCTTACACCTTACTGCTTTCTCTGATACCAGGTATTGTGACTGAAAAAACTTATTACAGGTAAACGACTACGTCATTTCTTTATTACAAGAGACTAGAGGCAGCACAAGTCACCCGTAATAAGGAAATTAGAGATGAGCTTGTATACCGGGATTGCAGGCTCCCATGTATTATATGATTAGCATTACAGTCCTTACAGCCTTGTCTAACAAACAGAAGATAATTATGAAAAATAGATAGTTTATGCTTCAAAAGAAAAAACTATATATGGCAATGTAGAAGATTCTGTTTCTTCCAGCTTCTTCAGGTATTCCAGACCCAACTGGGTCTGTTGACTTAGAGGACTAGGCATCCACTGTAGGGGCCTGTGTTTGAACTCATGGTCACAGGTTCAAATCCCCACGGGTCCACTCATTCTTTCATCCTTCTGACCCTGATTAAATGAGTACCATTGAGTTGGGTAACAATAAACATCTGTTATTCAGCGCCAAGATACCCTTCTAGGTGAACATGCTCTTTACAAATACACATGGTATGTTTTACATTTACTTAATAGAGCATATGCAATAACCCAAATCAATATGTGTCCACTTTGCCACCATTCAAAGAACTAATTATTTGAAAAAATATATTAAGCTACTTTCAAAGTACAACATTTCATCCCACTGTTCAATTGAAAAACATTGTACATCTTCAGTTTATTATTCAATTAATACATCATCATATCTTCAGTCTGAACATTCATTATAAGCATTTTTCGGATCAAATATTTACATCCTTAACCCACCCTAATGCATAGAGGGCTATTTAAGTAGTATTCTACCAGTGTATCTAGCACGGTTTTAAATATTGTTCTACAGAAATATCATAGTCAAAATATTGTGAAGACGAGTATGGATTTACTAGTGTGAACTACAGATCTATTTATACAACATCGAGGTAAGTTCCTCATCTTTAAAGTACGTAGATGAGGAGTTAAGAATAGTTAATATGTAGATACCATACGAATACGATTATTTTGGATACTTAATCGATAACATTTTCATAAAAACACAGCATGTAACCCCAAAAGTAGTACAGGTTGCAAGTCTAAGTAAAAATATAATACTTTGAAAATTTCAATTATTCAACAATCTATTATAAAGTGCATCTTTTTCTTTAAAATAGAAATCGCCCACTGGTTAGTAAATGCCTCCTGTTGTCAAGTGGACAATTTAACCACAACCTGAAACTTTCATTGCTCATACCCAAAGGCCAAGAATCCATTTCTTACCAAAGTATTGTCAGTGTTAGATGTGTGTTGACTCTAACCAAAGCAAAAAACTATACGTACATTCTTGGTGGCGTGGAAACACACAGATGTGTAATCTCCTTAATATACCCTGCTAAAACAATTTAACTCTGACATTACAATAATTGCTTGAATTGTACAGCCAACTCTTTAATTCGCATGTCCAGATAATCTGATATGCTGAGTGGCATCATCTGAAATCAGTAAAAACATTCCCATTGAGGTCTTATTTGGTAGATTCTAAGGGCATTGTGGTAAGTGTGAATTCCATTATTTCTCAGCACTTAAATCAGCAGTTTCTTTATGGGACTTGTTCAACTAGGTAGAGAAAGTGGGCTTTGCATTTAACAATGTTGAAGCTGTTGGCCATGTCCAAGTAAAAGTCGCTAATGGTTAAATACCAAATCTAAATGTGATATACAAGACCTCGGCGTCTTGAAGTTGTATGAGGTCTAAAACATTTTTAAAAAAGGGGACATGCTTGAATAATGGAATGACTCGGTTGATCTCTGCAATTTTTCAATTTGAAAGTGTTGTGTATCACCAGTACCCCACATTCTTACCCTGTGAAGCAGGAATTTCAGCTTTATGATGGAATCCATATCCCTGCTGCCCATGTCTAATAATAGAGGTATCCTGGGGTAGTTATTGGTAAGCATAAAAGTTCTTTCAAAAATCAGCTCTTAGTGTTCTTGAGAGTGCAAACATTTGAGGAACCCCAAAGTTCGGAACCATAGGAGACCATAGACCACCTAGGCCTTACGCACTTCTTGGGCTCGGACAATAGCTCAACCCATTAATTTCCTAACAAACCTAGCAGTAGTCCCAGCTCGCTGTGTTAACAAGATTTAACATTTTCTACATTCTTTCAGGTAGTAATCGAGCTTAAGCGGACACCCACGTGATCTATGTCTGTAACCCTGTTAAGCAAGCAGTTGTTGACATGCAGCTTTTTCTGAATCTTTTTTGTGTATTATACACCAAGAACTTAGTTTATGACAACAATCAGAAATCCAGCTGAAAGACAGAATTTTGCAAAGCAATTTAGCACATTTTGTACATAACGGGAGTGTGCTGCACTCGCATGGAGTCATAAGTTCGCTATTTTTAGACAGTTTTAATATCTTCACATTTTTCATTTGCACTCTGCCCCTTACTCACAGAGTTTGTCGGCCTCTCTCACTGAAAACACCTCAGCTCCTCTTCATTTTCACTGTGAAGAGTTGTAGCCCACACCTGGGACCTTATGGCCCGGGTGTGAGGAGTGAGCTCTATGATGAAGCATGTCACATTCGGGTGAGTGAGGGTTCTCGTCCTTAAAGAAAATGACTTTTTTCCTTCCCCCGCATGACACCGATACCTTTGGCGATTTCTAGTGGATGTCTTTATGACGCACATTTCTTGAGAGAACATACTTTGTGTTACTTTCTATATTGATAGGGAGTGGTACCTGCTCCTTTAGGGCTTTCTCCCTTAGATCTTGTGTGTACTTTTTCAAGGTATCCCTTTCCCCTATACTTCTTATATCTCTTGCTGTTCCCTCTCTAAGAAGTAGGGAAATGTAGGACATTTGCATTTGATGTACGTTTATCCTCGTTTGCTTTGTCAATTTGCTCTTTGAAAATTTTGGGTCATTAGTCTCGTTGCCGGTACTTATAGGAAATATTTATATAGCAAGCATATTGTGTTGCCAAGGTTTCTGCCATCGCTCCTCCTCAGTTGTACCCAGACACTTCTCCCAGTATTTGTGAAATGCATATTGTTGTACGGTCTCATTGCTCTCATGTGCACAGGGCAGAAATCAAATCTTATGAACTCATTGATGTAATAAATTGCTCATATTCAGTCGTCACTCAGGTAATCTCTTTTTTATGATGGCTTGCACTGTTTTATTCACCTTGCTAGTATCAAAAGAAGGGCCTGTTCTCTTTCGCCTTCTAAAATAGGTCTCTTAAACCTGGGTTTCACATTGTCACTGTTGAGAGGCAGTGTTTTCTGGACAAACCATTTGGCTGCTAATTGTTATACTCATAGGTTTGTTGTCGGGTGCCTCATCAATTCCTTGCTCTGTTGCTGACATACACACATTTTGCTTATTTCAACAATTCAAGAGCATGTGTAAAATGCAATAAAACCCTTAATTCCTGAACATTTTCTCTGAAAAGATCATTTTTGACTGCCATGGAAAGCAGCATGGTGTATGGTTCGGTAAAGACTTATTAGAAGTACTTATAGAAGTAGCCTCTCTTATATCAATGCATGGATGTCGATTCACCAAAATGCCAGGGGCAGTTAAAGTGACATCACACATCCTTTGACCTTAATGACATCATAAGTGATACATTAGTTTTGGCCCTGAGTGTTCCCAGGAAGTGGTCACATGACCGTATTCCTGATGATATCACATTAATTAACGTCACAGAAGTTCCATAACAACTGCAAGATTAGTGTAACAACATACCACAAGCAAATGTCTATTTTAGATACCACCTATATTAGGGGGCAGACATGATCGTTGAAAGTGATGGGGCATAATTCCCTAAATTGTAGGGAGCAAAAGAAGCAAGTGACCAGACCTCTTTTTTGGAGGGTTACGGGAGGATTGTCCACCCAAGAAAAATTTGAAGACTTTGGGGTTAAATAGTGCATTTTTAAGCAACGTATAGCCTAATTTTGCAGATTCTGTGCCCACATGTCAGTTATCTAGATCTGTGTGTCATGGGAGAATGTAAAAAAGGAGAAACAGTAAAGAGAATAAACATAAAAACGCCCAACTGGGGCTTAAACTTCCTAATCATGTTTCAGTGGAGGCACTTTGACCCCTTCTGTCCCTTTTTGGAGAACCAGCAACAGGACATCATTGCGCTCTGTAGTTAATTAAGGGAGCTGGGCGGTAGATGTGATGACTAGTGTGAGTATGAGGACTTTTCAGGCATGTATTTACAACCTGGTAGTCGAGGGGGGGTGGGAAGTCCAGAGACACCAGGCGGCAGGATTTAGAGGACACACAACCCATGTGCATTACATGAGTGGGAGGGGTGGCTCCTGCGATGTTATATACGTGTTCTATTGTATCTATTGGCTGTGATGGTTCTCATGGTCTTATTGTGTGTCTTAGCTACCAGCATTAGAACTACGATTCCCGGGCATTCCTTTGTAGATGGTCCCCCTCGCTGTCTTGGCAATGTGTGCTACGTTGTGACCTCCACCGTTGCCCTTTTAAGCAGATTCCATAGCCATGCCTGCATGGGTGGATCTTCCGGAGACTTCCAGGTCATGGCAATGCAGTGTTTTTTTAGCACATGCGCAAGGTCTATAAATCATAGGGCGCATCTGCTCTTACCCGTGTGGAAATCCCTAGGAGGCACATTAAAGAGTCATCGGGCATTGGGCATTCCAATGTGTCTGACAACATCTCCAATATCATCAACCAGAAGCATCCTATACCGAAGCAGGACCTCACCATGTGATAGAAGTCTGCCTCTGAGGCAGGTCAGGAAGGGCACTCGGGGGCCACAGTTGGGAACATGCGGTGTATGTGTTGTACGGTTCCTACTAATTCAGTAAGACTTTATGTTTGGGCAACATAAGCATTAAAACTATGGGGACTGGGTCCACTAATACCATCAGAATGTGTTGACCAATTTCCGGGCTAGCTCACAGTGTGCCATCTGGACCTCTAAACCTTACAAATTACCAGATGGTGTCTGCAACCTCAGAACATGACGACCCTGATTCCCCCCAAAAATCGTAGAAATAGATTTACCCTTTCGATGTTAACTCAGGCATGCCCAAAGGAAAACATAACAAATACACAAATTAGCATTTTAAACATTTGTTGAAGCAATTGGATTGTTGTGTGAAATACGTGTGCTGCAATTATGAGTAGAATAAACCAGAGCTTAGTAACCAGTATTGTGAGAATGGTGAAACAGATAAACAATTCAACCATTGTGAGAGCTGAATGCAAAAGCAGGGAAGGTAGACCTGCAGAGGGGAGGGCTGGAGACTGCAGGGGCAATCAGGAGGCTGCAGAGGGGAGAACAGGGGCTGCAGGTGTGTCCGCGCCCATTGCGAGTACCGCTGCTTCTAACCCCCTCGACTCCCGCTTTCAAATTTGGGCGATTTGTGTGTGTGCTTGCTCAGTTGTCATGTTTAGATTGGTAGCTTGGGACTGTCATGCATAGGTGTGTGTGGATGTGTGAGCATTGTCTGAAAATTTCATGGTGTGTACTTTTAGGCACCGTGATATATAGGAGTTGGTGTGAGAATGGAATGTCATGTATAGGCATAGTTGCGTGAGTGTGTTCATAGACTGTAGAGTACAGGTGTAGTGGGTAAAGCTGTCATGTATAGGTGTGTTTGTGCGTGAACTGACATGTAGGTGTGTGTCAGAGAGAGACTTAACAGGAACTGCTGTATTGAAGTTGGGTGTGTGATTTCAGTACGAAGGTTGTTATGATCAGGTATGCGTTTGTGCTGGGCCTGCCACACGTGTTTACATCTGTAGGAGGTGCCATGTAAAGCTTGTACTAATCTCATGTTAATGTGTGTAGATATCACCACATAGGTGTGCATGTATGCATGGGCTGACTGCTTTGCTTGGGTGTGCGCCTGAACTCCCATGTATAAATGTGTGTATATATGAAAGTCACAGGTCTGCCAGGTATTGTGTGAGAGAAAGAGATAAAAATAACTGCTATCTATAACACGTATGTTGAGACAACCACTCCATTTTTGAGGTGTTGCTTTTGGTGTGAATGCTGTCTTTATGTGCAGCTACTTATGTGCAAGCATGGATTCCGATATATATAGATGTGTGTGTGCTGCAATGTGTGAGTATGTAATGACTAAGTTATAGGTATGTCTGTTTGGAGGCCTGCTATACATCGCTGTGTATGTATTGTTCATTTATTTTAATCATTTTATATAGCGCGAACATGACCCTTGCAGGTATCAGAGCGCTTTAGAGAGCTACAGCGAGCAGAGCAGTAAAAAATAGTAATATCACATTCAGTAAAAATTCAAAATTCACTAACAACCGAGTATCATAGTTCCGTCATTAAAAACAACATATTGTCATAGTTCAGACCCCTGCAAGTACCAGGCAGTGTGGAGGAGCACGGGAGTAGAGACATTACTGCACGGAAAGCACAACAAAGTAGCTGGAGATAAGTAATCATGTGAGCGCCTGAAGAGACTAGTCATGGGATCTAGGGAAGAAGTTTGTTCATAAGGAGTTCCTTGACTTCTTTCTTAAATGATATGATTGAGGGATTCGTTCTGATTTTGGGAGGTAGTGGGTTCCAGATTCTTGGGGCAATCCCAGAGAAGGCACGGTGGTAGGTCTTCTTCTTGTGGAATCTTTGAGGTTTCAGAAGAAAGGTGTTGGAGCTTCTGGATGTGCTGGAACCGCCAGAGAGCTCAAGCTTCTGAGCAAGATAGTTGGGGGTATAGTGATGGAGGGCTTCATGAGTCATGTAGGCAATTTTTAGTTGGATTCTTTTTTCGTAAGCCAGTTAAGGGATTTGAAATCCGGGGTGACGTGGTTGTATCTTTTTGCCCGAGTGATGAGTCTAGCGGCAGAATTGAGCGAGGCCCTTAGAGGAGCAGGTTTGGATCTGGTTAGTCCAGCTAGTGTTGTACTACCAAAATCCAACCTGAGTATCACTAGGGCTTGTATTGCATGCTTGATGTCATTGGGGGGAGGGAAATCTTTTGATTTTCTGAAAATACTCATTTGGTGATTTGGTGTATATTGTATTTATATAGCGCATATATGTGAGCTTAGCATGTGCCATGTAAAGCAGGTGTATGTGTTTGTATGTAAGGGACTGTCATGTATTGTGTGTTTGTGTGTGTCTATATGCATGGGCTTTGTTGTGTGTGGGTGCGAGGCAGTGGATATGCATAGGTGTCTGTGTGTGTGCGTGCGAGCGTGTGCAAGCACTGACATTTTTAGGTACTTGAGTAGAAACTTTCATGCATAGTGAAAGAGAGAAGTGACTCACATGTGTTGTGTGTGGGAGCAAGAGTTAGGAAGAGAAGTGTCAGGCGACATTGTGTGTGTGGGGAAGAAAGGGAAATCGATGTGTAATGTGTGTGAGTGTGCGTAGATGCATGCTGGGACTGCCATGCGAAAGTGTATGTGCAAGTAGCAGTGTCTCATTCCTATGTAGTAATGCTTCTATCGTGAAATATGCACTGGGCAAAATCCTGAAATTAGCAGAGGAGTTTGTGAGCCATACATTCTTGGGGCATGCGACCATGTGACGTAAACCGGAGCAACTTGGCAGAGCAACAAAGAAAAAAGGCATTACAACAGGGATAAAGATAGAGTAATTGAACCTAATCAACACAACCAGGGGCTGCATTTTCTGGGATGTTGATACAAGGCAACACAAGTTGGCAACACAAAAAAAAAAAAGAAAAAACACCTTTGACTCTCTCCAATGCACTACACTCCTTCACCCTGTACCTCTCTCGATATATCCTCTACCCCCACTCTGACTCCTCCCAAACCTCATTCTACTACTATGATAACCAAAATAAATCTTTCTAGACTATTCCCTACTCTATCCCTCCTTGGATCACCCAGAACCTCATTTTACTACAATGATCTCCCAAGCAACCCTTTCTAAATTCTTCCTTCAGTATCACAAACCTCATTTTACTACTATTATTTCGCTATTCCCTTTGTGGACACACTTCCCTCCTCCATCTCTCCTTTTACTCATCCCAAGCCACATCTTACTTCCCTGATATTCCAAACAACACTTTCTAGACTCTTCCCTCTTCTATCCCTCCATTATCCTATTCAATCCAATTAACAAACTCACATGTCCACCGCTCAAACTAATAGATATTTCGCTATACTAAACCATCACTAATCCTCTTTGGGTTCCGGATAGCGCGCTACTAGTCAAAGAGCACCTTGACGCCTCTTCAGGGGTCTTACTACTATGATCTCCCAAATAAAGCCTTCTAGACCCTTCCCTCTTCTATCCCTCCATTATCCTTTTGAATCCAACTAACAGACTCACATGTGCACTGCTACATGAACACATTTCCCTATACTAACCCACCACTAATCCTTTTTGGGTTCCGGAGTAGCGTCCTAGTCCCTGAAAAGCACTTCAACTCCTTGTCAGGGGCAGTAAGTGCTATATAAATACAATTACAATTGTCTAAATGTCCCACAAGACTGTTGGAAGAGGTAAGAATCTACAAACATGCTCACTAAACACCCTGGCTTACTTGAAAGTGTTTTGTTATCCCTACATTCTGTCCCCATCTTATCTTTGCATATTTCTGCTAGTACAACTGAATGATAAGATTTAACAAACCCAAAGGGACATCTGTTCACTGCAGGATTGCTGAAGAGAGGGTTCAGGAATACTGTCAAGCACAGTTTTGAGGTCGACAAAAAATACAGATATGACTTGTTATTTTAGGGTGATATATTTATCTAGCAATATAGGAAACTTGAGTACTTGATTTATTGTGCTAATTGTATCAGTAAACCCTGCCTGGAAACGTGAAAGGACATTATCTGAGTAAATGTATACTTACCTATATATTTTTTACCGTCATGCAATTATACTAGCCGATATTATGGTTATAATATATTTGTAGGAGGATATTTATGTACTCTAAATTGTAACACCCAACCATCTGAACCCTTTGTCAGGGGACCAATCATTTTCTGATAGCATAAAACTCAATCATTGATAAAAGACAAAAGTCCTAAACTAGTAAACCTCCAATGTAATATTTGTAAATTGGTGACGGTAAAGGAGCCTTCATGCCTATGTATTAAGTTGTAATGGTAAAAAGAAGGAGTGTGACGCTGAAGAGGCAAGTACATCATCTTCAAAGACGAAACGCGACATCCCTCCTGGATAGAGGCTGCCTGAAAGTGTCCTGATAGAGCACGTTGATCCCCGCTTTGCATTGTGGAACTGCATTTCCTGCGGTGTCACAAGGTCGTCCCTTTCCAAGAGCAAAGTAGAAGAGAAAGCACAAATCAAGTGTTTCTCCACCAGAAGATATGTACATTGTTTTCTTATTGTTCAAGTGAAATTTTTTTGTTAGCACAATGGTTTAAGGTTTTAAAAAAAGATTTAAAAATGTTGTTTCTTGTATGTGAGTGAGAGCAAGTGACAGAGTACAAATGATGGATAGGGAGTGAATGGGTGAATGACACTGAGAGGGCGTGTGATAATGCATAAAAGTAGCAAAGTGAGCGAGACGAACTACACAGCAGGTATTATCCACAGGCCCTGGCCTCTGACCAGATCATGTAACCAACATGGCACATACAACTAACCGTGCACAGCAGGGGTTGGCTGTAAGCAGCCACCCCCCATGTGGACAAGCAACTCCCACGGACCACCTCTGATGGCCATACACAGTGTAGGATGGCCACAGGGCCTGGTCTCTGACGAGGCCCTGCACCTAGCCACCCCCACTGTACATAGACTGGGAGAACACAACCCAACAAATATTTATATATGTTTAGGGGCCGGGATTCATACTTAGTATGCAGATTCAGGAGAAACTTAAAGCTCGGTACTGCAAGCCCATGGCAAGTTTCACTGGCCCAAGTGTTGTCGAAGCTTACCTTGGGTTCGCAGGATTAGACTGTTAGAAATGGGGCCTCTAGTTGGAAGACTTGTACACCTTGTCCAAGAGATTCCGCATACATGGCGAGGAAGTGGGGAGCCAGAAGGTGCTTAAAGGTTTTATTAAAGACCCCAGTAAGTCCATCCAGGCCGAGAGCCTTAGACCCATCAAGTCAATCAATTTCTTACACTATCTCCTCACACGAAAACAGCAGAAACTGTTGCTGGGCGTTCATAAGCCAAACCATAACTATCTCTGCAAGATACGATGTTAGGTTAGTAGTGTTCACAGCCGGACAGGAGGTGTGAAGGTTTGTGTAATCCTGAGCCATGTGGCTTGATCCTCGTCATAGGTAATCACCTGGGTTCCATTTGCTAGTTGCATTTCTGGGACATAAGAGGCACCCATGGGTGGGCGAAGCAAGCTAGCCAAAGTGCGGCCAGGTCGTTCTCCCTCACCATAGCTGCGAGCCCTAGCAACTGCCCCAAGAAGTTTGCCTCATGATCAGCGAGATCATGAGATTCAGCTAACAGAGTAGTGCGCCTAAGTAATTGCGGCTCTTGTTGCCAGGGCCGGACTGGGAATGAAAACCGGCTGGCAAAGTACTCAGCCGACCCCCCAGGGGTTGGGGGTGCGGCCGAGCTGTTCGCCAGGGCCAGTTGAGGCCGATTGTTACAGCAGCCGATATTGCAACTATGCTGCAAAAACGGCCCTGTAACAAAAACGGCGCCTAGGGGCCCAAAACTGGCCCCTAACTCTGGCAGCCCACCGGGGAAATGCCCGGTGCCCGCTACGGCCAGTCCGGCCCTGTGTGTTGCTGCAGGGCATCAGCCTGGTCTTGTTCCATCAATTCAGTTTCCAAGCAAACCAGGCTCTGACGTATGTCATGGAGCACCCTAGAATGTTTAGAAATATAGATGCCACGAATATAGGCCTTAAAGGCCTCCCACAGGGTGTCCTGTGCTGTGACCGAGCCCACTTTAAGCTCAAAGTTTTCCACAACTTCAGAATGAAGCTCAGACTGGAAAACCTCGTCGCGCAATGCCATGCTTGGGAATCGTCATTGCCGCTCCAAACCACCCTCCCCTGACTGGAATGTGTAAGGTCATCTGGGCCGGGGAGTGATCAGAGCGTGTCCACACAAGGTGCAAGACTGCACCCAGCCACGGGGTAAGGAGGATGGATATGAGCCACTAGTCAATGCGGGTCCACATATTGTGGGGTGCAGAGTAAAACTCATGTGCAGGGGCAGAGGGTCGGAGTAGGCGCCAGGGCTCGTGGAGCATGCAAGTGCCACAGCGGTTGCAGAGGATGCATAGTGAGTGGGGCTTACTCGATGTCATGGTTGCAGTGGTGTATAGTTGAAGATCAAGGAGCTTTTTAAAATCACCACCCAGTATGATGTGATCCGCGTCTACGCTCCTATCAGGGACATGAGTGACTGGCAAAAGTCAGGGGTGATGATGTTGGGGGTGAAATGTTAGCTAGCAGTACACACAGCCCTGACATGATGCCAGCTACTAGGACATATCTACCAATCTCACTGAGGAAATTGGTGGGGTGGAAGTGGAGTATATGTTTTAGTGTACAGGCTCCACGCGAGCATGTGCTATAGCTCAAAAAGTATTGGTGAGGGCCCCATAAGGAAGCAAAGGTTTGAGAAGTCCCAGGGGGAAGGTGCATCTTGTGTAAGAAGGCTGTGTGTGCGCCATGGTGGGCTAGGTACTGCAGCACTTGTTTCCCCTTGAGGGGACTGTTGAGGTCTCTAATGTTGCACGAAAGTAGTGAGATGCTTGCTGTGGATCTCGCAGTATTACTCGTCACCACCCTATGACTGATCTTAGCATGTGACAACAATGTGAAGGCACATTGTCCTCTGATTAAAGGATGTAGAAACACAAAAACAACCAACCAACCCATAGCCCAACCCCAACACCCTCCCACCCACACCAGGCAGAAACAGGCCTGGCGAATCCCAATGAAAAATTCCCAAACAGAGCATAACCCCACTTGGTTGCCAGAGGTATACACCTCGGGGGGGGGGGGGGGGGGTGCAACGGTACTTCAGGCAGGCCCCGCTTTTAGGATGATTTGGTAGGAGTGAGAATGGAGAAGGGTCAACCATTGTCACCAGTGGAGTGAAATCCGGGCAACAGCAGAGCAGACATCCACTGGACATCTCAGACCATCAGCTCCTGAGGTCCATCCGAGGAAAATCCTAACCGAGAGCAAGCACTGGCTGTGCGTCTCAGTCCTTTGGGAACAAGTAAATGCTTGGTGCTGCGTGAGGATCAGGAGGGGAGCACTCGGGCATGCCGTGTCTAGAGTGCAAATGTTCCTTGGCATATTGTTTGCAGAATATGAGGGCGTGTTCGCTGGGTTGTCAAAAAAGTGTGGTTTACCATTAACATCCACCGGCAAGTGGGCCAGGTAGAGCATTCCAAAGTGCAAGCCAAACTTCCGCACTGATTTAGCATCAATTAATTTATGGCGAGCCTCCTGCACCGCAATCATGAAGTCGGGAAAGAGGGAGATCGCAGATCCCTAGTACTGAAGTGGACCCTGTTCACGTGAAAGGCTCAGGGCAGTGTTGCGGTCTCTGAAGTTCAAAAGCCTATTTGGTATAGGGTGCGGTGCTACGCCAGGGGAAGGGCGCTGGCCGATGGATCAGCGGGCTCTCTCCACGACAAAGGTGGAGGTGAAAGCCTGGCGACCAAAGAGCTCAGAGAGTAAGTGTTCCACAAACATGTCTAAATGGCCGGTGTCGGTGGACTCCACAATATCCAGTAAGGGGAGATTATTGTGGCGCCCGTGGGCCTCGCGGTCTTCATTCTTGATGGCTACTGTCTTAAGGTAGAGTTACAGCTTCTCTAGTCTCTTAGCTGTTGTGGCGGCCACTTCCTCTAAACCAGAAATGTGCTCCTCTGCTTTGTCCTAGCGAGTGATTGGCCAGTCCAAATGTTCAGTCATATGATCCAGGTGGCCTGCAAGGGAGTCAAAACTGGCATCTATGGTGTGGAATCCAGCCCAGAGCGCCGCCATAATGGCATTGGTGCAGGACAGTTGTCCGGTGTTGGGACCCCCAACCGCACCTGCCTCCATACCAGGCACGGACTTAGGCACGTCAGTGGTTTTGCACTTCTCAAATAATAACTTGTGATGTTTTGGGTCATTGTGCACCACGTCTAATGGGGCTCCTGACGGGACGGCACAGTAGTCAGGCAGGGCTGATGAGTGGGGGCAATGTCAGCGCCTAGGGAAGCCCCAGTTATTATTTCAGGCCTGCTGCAGATCTAGGATTGGTGAACAACTAGCGGGGTGAAGCCCACAGGATGGGGCGCAGGCAATCAAACCAGCACCTGGTGTGTAGCCCAGGGTCTCTTCAGCCAAAACGGTACTGTAAGTCTATGCGGTTGCCACTTGTCCAAGAAAAGCCCGGGGCAAAGAGGCCAGTAAGCCAGGTCCCAAAGGTGTGGTTATTTGATGGAGAACTACCCTGGGGGCCAGCCAGGACATCAAGCGTGGGGACAAGCAACACCCAATGGCAGGAGGCCCAGCACAGTAGAGGTCAGCAAGCTGGGGGACCAAAGCGAAAGGGAATCTAATGGGCCTTCAAGGGGCCCGGGCAGAGACCACATGGGAGCTGCGTACCCAGGACCCAGAAGAAGCGGCTGCGGTCGCAACCCACCACTGTTTGGGAGCAGCTGCAGGTCTTCACAGTACCCCGAATCTTCCACAGGAAGATGGGGAGACCGAAGGGGTGGATGCGCTCACAGTTCCCAGCAGGCAGCATGGGCAGTTGTTAAGGCTTCCTGTGGCCTGCAGGAGGATCAATCGGTACACTGCACGGCCCCTGAATCAGGACCTAAAGCCAGTCATAGGCCATAAAACAGGTGCAGCAGTAGGGAGGCGGTCGGGGCCATAGCCAGCAACCCTAGGCCGCAGCATGCAACCAGGACCGCAGGATGGTGGGTGCTGGTGTGCCGTGTAGGAGAGGTGAGCTGCCTTAACGATCCATCGAGGCCTGCTGGCCTC